>NC_092038.1:121502950-122789659 GCF_003086295.3 Arachis hypogaea
GTTTATATATATTAAAAAACATAAACACATAACTTATTTCAAAAAGTTACAATTGGAAATTTCAAAATGCAGTACCACCCGGCTTCTCATGGTTGGTTTAAAGGGGATTGATAACTGAGTAGTGGAGCATCCATGTGCTTCCAAATCCTTCTCTATTAACAAAACCCAACATAATCATAAAAAATTATATTTTGTTTGTCTCAAGCTGGAGGCTAGCTAGCTAGACCCGCTAGGAATATTCTAATCACCAATTAAGCATTGATCACCAAGTAATTAAGTTGCCTATATATAAGGGAAGCAACCCTGAAGGCTGTAGCTAACTAACTCATAATTCATAAAGAAAAAACGCAACCATGTATGCTTCAACTTCCTTCACTTCACACATAGTTCATGACCTTGTCATACAATCTCACTCAAGAAGGTTACTCATGCTCCAAATCCACTTGCTCATCACGATTCCTCACCACCTCCAACAAGCGATTTATACCTCGGAAACAGTTCTTTCGATGCCAACGTTGTCATGGTCCTCTCCGTCCTCCTATGCGCACTTATTTGCTCCTTAGGATTGAACGCAATCATAAGGTGTGCTTTGAGGTGTTCCGATTTGGTAATCAACGACTCATCATCGTCGTCAAATCCTAGCCCTTCATCATCATCAAGTAGTCGATTGGCCAACACGGGAATCAAGAAGAAAGCTTTGAAGACTTTTCCGATAATCACATACGAGTCAACTGAGTTAAACAAAGTACCTGGTTTGGACACGAGTGTGTGATATGCCTCTCGGACTTCACAAATGGTGAAAAGTTGCGCATTCTGCCAAAATGCAACCATGGCTTCCATGTTAGCTGCATTGACAAGTGGCTCACTTCTCATTCATCTTGCCCCAAGTGCAGACACTGCCTAATTCACACGTGCCAAAAGATTGTTGGCGGAACTACTCATCATCCTCCTCCTCTTCTACCTCAAACCATTATAAGGATTGAACCACTGGACCCAGAAACCATGGTGCGTAATTATATATAGATAGCAACCAAACTAAATTAGTATGCATAGAACTTTGTTACGGTTCTGTTCTGTTCAGTGAAGCCAAAGGCTATATAGCTAATTAGCTACTCAACACCAATATTCACCATAAACAATAGGTGGTGGTAGTTGGTGATGAAAATTATGTTTATTTATTTTATTTTTATTTTTTTTTCACTTAGGATGCTTGTTCTTTTTGGAAAAGAAAAAATGAAGAGATCATCAAATTGTAACTGCATATTCTTTTTGGTTTCAATTACCTTTAATAAGGTTTAATTGCTGAGAAAATTAAAATTGAAGTAGTACCTAAGCTTTAATTTGTTGTCCAAATAACGTAGGTGGTCCTGTATCTAGTAACTTGTAATTTCACATATATCATGATTAGCGTTTTAATAATAAAAATGCTTGCTCGGCCATATAGATTTAACATTATCTTTTTAGTACTGGTCTGTTTATTAATTTTACTATTATATATTTTTATAACCAATGGATTTCACTTTTTAGTATTAGTTTTGTTCATACAATGATAACAGAGTAAGTTTATTTTAATACACATGGATTTAACAGGAGTAACAGAGCAATCAGAAGTTCAAAACCATATGATACAAATTTGCAAATTTGTAAATTTTCAACCATCAGCAACCAGCAAATTCAAAGTACAAGACAGATCTATCAACAACAGGAAATTACAATTTACAAAACATTCAGAACCAAACTTCAAACCAAGACCGAAGAAGAAGAATTGAAGAAAAATGGAACAAAAATTGAAGAAGTAATACCGAAGAAGAAAAGACCGAAGAACAACCAATTTCGGAACTTCAAACCAAGAAGACCGAGCCCTCAGTGAAGATGAAGAGGAGAAGCCACTAACCTGGGTTCCCATGCCGAGAAGCCAGTGAAGATGAAGAGAACATGCCGAGCAACTGGGTTCTGGACACGGGGGAAGAGGAAGAAGCGGCGGCGCTGAGGACCTGGGGACGGCGGCGGCGCTGACGACCTGGGACCGGCGGCGGGCGAAAAGGGCTAGGTTCCCTTTGCTTCAGAGTTCAGAGTTCTCCAATCCAGGGTGTGAGTGAGAGTGACGAAATGAATTGGGGGGAATAAGGTTGGTTCACACTTCACGGATCTGTTTCGTTTTTTTAACAAATAGAAAACGGCGTCGCTTTATTCGAACCGGTCGGTTACCGGTTCGGTCCAACCGACCGGTTTCTCGGCCGATTCGATGGTTTTTGTACGGTTTTTCTTCCAACGGTTTTGGATAATGGACCGGACCGTTTATAGTAATGGTTTTTTTGTGGCTTCTGCATTAGCATAGTCCAAAGTTTTTTATCGGAAAAAAAATAGAAGGAATGAAACAGAAAACACACAGGCACACACACCCTATTCTGCATAATCTGATTTAAACACTTTTGATTCTCTTGGTTCTTTTCGGAGGCCAAATCTGTGCATTTTTACAGTTTGAAATACCTTGGACTGTTTTGTCCTGCTTGTCTTGTTTGTGTAGTGCTAGTGACTTTGCCTTATTATACTAATGAGAGAGAATTTTTCTGGTGTGCATTTGCACATTGATGAGCTATCAGATTTATATCATGTGAAATCCAAGAAGTCGTAGAGATAGTTTACAGAAATATGAGCTGTAGTTTATAAAACAAACTTGGTAGGATACCAATTATAACTACCATTTCTTTGTTGTATTATTTCTCTTCATTTTGCTGGACTTGAGGCTTGGAATGTTATTGCTTAGACTGCAGCATCATGACAAGCTGGGATTTGTTATAGTTGTGCATTTAGTAATAATTGTGAAGATCGTTGATTGCTGGGCTAAAGTGTGTTGTTTATTGTCTGATATATATTGATATTTACATTATGCAGGCGTACAAGTAGTGGATTCTTAGACAATTGAAGATACCTGGAATCTTTTCCATCACAAATTCACTGCTCTTTGGGATGAGCACAGACATGGTGCGGGTGAGGCATATCTTCCAGCTATATATAACAATCCTAAGGTTCAGCTGCTTGTACAGAAGAAATACATGACAATTTGTTTCATGATAGTCTTGGGTTTGGTGCTGTCAAAATGATAAGGTGAAATTGCTAATCATCATTTTTAACCAGAATGCTATATGTTAATGGGACTTATTTTGTTAGTTAGATATAAAACTATTTGAGAACTTATGCTTAAATTGGGCAATTGACTTGATCAGACACTTTTTGACCAAAATGGCGACAATTTTGATTGTAGTTTGCATTCTTCCTATAAAAAATATGGAATGGTAATATTAGAATGTGTCTTTTGCATGACTCTAGTCTAAAGTGCTCGTGTGAGGAAACATATTAGGTATAAAATTCAATGACAATGTTGGAATTGCTCTCTACTTTCTAATGTGTATATAATCATTTACACTGATGTTTAGTTGAGGAACTTGTGATTCACAGTTTAGTCCCTACAATGTTCTGAAGAAGGCATATACACTTATTGGGCTCCAGAGGAGTATTAATCAAGGTGGATATTGTACATAGATCTTCAAGAACTAGTATCTTTTAATGTTCTGCAACTACAAGAGCCTATTCAATGGGACAAAGAGTGAGTGAATTTCACCTCGAGGCATTGCAACAGATGGTGTATGGAAGAGAGTTACAAATGGCACCACAATTGGATATCAGAGGCACAATTGGATATCAGAGGCTTTTGCTGTTTCCAAAAGTAAAATCTCAGCATTGATGCTTGTTATTAACAAGTCTAGAGCTGATCCACTGATATCATACTTGGGGATCTACATAGATCCAGTTACCATTTGGAGCAGCATATATGATGATACAGTATTAACAAGCCATTTCAATGCCATTCAAGTTATTCATATTATCACACAAGACAACTCTCATACTGGTACCTTCAACAGCTACAATGTAAACTTACTCAGTTATTTTTCTTGTAGTTGTATGTTACACAGAAATAGAAGAAATTTTTTGCTCATTTATGTATGTGTGAATTGGTATCTATTTTTCTCCCCATGTATTTTGTAGAATCTTGTAGAGGACTCGTCTCTCAATAAGGAGAGCAGTAATCTGTGTAAATTGCTGTGTAATTTACTTTCATAGTATCAAGAACAAATCTTCCAAGTTCCAATGGTCATTAACTTGCACGCATTGGCCTTCAAAATTTCTAAAATAAATTTTTTTTGTTGACATGTTTATTAATAAATCAAAGAAATTAATAAGTTCACTAATATGTATAAACTAAACTTCAGTAAATTAAAAAATGAACTAAGTGCAAAGCTCATTCTTTCACTTGTTCTATTTTAATTTGCTCATATCATAATATCCTTTTAATTGGATTTTATTTATTTATCATTATTTCTTAGTAGATTAGAACTTTAAAATGGTTGATAGAGATATTCATAGTAATTGAGAATGGAAGCAGCAAGGATGTAATCTTCTACCCCCTTCATTTGGAATTTGGATTATCCAAGCTCTCAATGATGTAGAGCGTGAACATAGAGTTTATACTGTGAAATATTCCTTCTCCCCCCCCCCCCCCCCCCCCCTTTTGAGACCTTCATTCAGCTTTGAACCTGGTTTGTATCTGCAGGTGTGACTGTAAATAAGATTCTGGAGGGAGAGATGTTCACTATGTCTCTAACCAAGCCCCTCAATGGCAATGCTAGACATCTAAGGCTTGCATCGACTATTCCTTTGAGCTCTACATTTCAGCCCATCATTCAGGTTTTAGAGAATACTACACATCATCACGTACTAGTTCATAGTCACAATTTATTTGTGTAAAATTTTAAGTGAAAATCATTTTACAGTGGCATAATTAAGGTACAAGAAGGTGGGAAATAATTTTAGTTATTTTCATTTTATGTTAGCCATGATTCATGAGAAAGAAATATTAGCTCCATTTAGTTTACTTGTTTGGATGGTGTCTCCATACTGAAAATTCTCTATTTCATTATACAGTCTTTGTGTATAATTTTTAGTCCTCTTTTTTTAATATCTGTGCCAGTTAATGGCATGACAAAGTAAAAGAGAAAAGAAAAAGATCATTCACTAAGGATCATGGCATCATGCTGAACTAACATATTTATTCAAAGATTTATTTCTAAATGAATAAATCAAATACAGATTGCGCACAATTTCAGGGATAGTAGTAGAAGCTAGACATCCCATATATTATGCATGGAGCCATGCCCACAAGTTAATATGATCACAAGCTATGCCTTGTTATTTTTGCTTTGAGTCCATCATTTAGGAGAGACATTCGCTCCACTCTTTTCGGTGTTAGTTTTCCTTGCATCCAGTTTGTAGCATCTGAAGTGCAGCTTTTGGTTGATCCATAGGAACCATGTGCCAGCTTCATTCACCTGTTTTTTCACAAAATAAAGTTATCAAAAGTGGATATAACAGTGTAACTCAAGAACACACCATTGAACACAAACCTTGAGGAACGCAGAGGTCCATGGCTTTTAAGAGTCCCTGCTGCCGCGCCATTACCAAAAATGGGACATTAGAAGCTGCTCCAAACTCCTTTGACCTGACCACTCCATTGCATGAACCCACCTTGAATTCCCTGAGCAATGAGAAACAAAAGCATTAAGAATGCTGATAATTGCACTTCTTTTTTGTCCTTCCAACACAACCAACTTTAGCTTCAAATTAATTGAGTGGCTGCAAAAGCTTACCAAGCCAATTGCATATGAGATCTTCTTCTCAGCATATACAAGAACCTGGCTTCCATCCTTAAGAAGCGTCGGAAATATGGTGATAAGTCTTCAAAAACTCTGCAATGAGATTGCCAAAACGTTTGCTTCCAGCAGGTGGCTCGTATGGAAAATAAGAACTATTTTTTAAAGTGCTTGCAAGATAAGCCAAAAAGGAATCTTCTCATCGGCAACAGAATTATCCTCAAAGGACAAATCTAGAGAGCTGCTGATCCCTTGAAATCAATTTTTAAGAAACTCAAAAATAACTTTGATCTGTCATATACAAATGGATTTTGCATCAATTTCCTTCAGGAAAACAGATATTATCTTCTTGAAATATCAAGCTTTAGAGAAGCACCTACCTAGGTAGGATTACGAAGTTGACAACCGTAAACTGATAAAGCATGAGAAATTCTGCCACCAGCCTTTCCATAGGCCCATGCTGTCCTTGCACAAATAGGCTGATCACCAGAAAGTCCCATAAAGAATTCAAACAGTGGAGGCTATTCTTCTCAATCTCGACCAATGCTGCAATATCTGTGTCACTAGCCTATACCAATATTTCTCATTAATATTGCACTTTCACTGGAGAATTGATGTATAGCCAAATATCTGTTTTCTAAATTCTAACCTAAAGAATTTTGGTTTGCTAAAGCTTTGTAATGCAGAAACCCCGTCGTTCAAACAACCTTTTGCAAACAGCTTGACCTGGTCGTCCTCCCATATTGAAGATCATAATTCCGGCAACTTTGATTACTGATATCCCCTCTTCAACCGCCCTAGCAATTAAACCCAAGCCAAACTAATCCTCCACAAAACCCTAAATACAAAGTAAAGTAAATATGAGAATGCTGCATTAAATCATCTAATACATCAATCAAAGATATTTCTACAAAGCCAAAACAACTTATCACAAGAGTGTATCAAGGATAAGTTGTGCAAGTAGAAGTAAAATCTTATTAATAAGATTCTTCTAGACTTCTAGTGGCTTGGAACATTTATGAATTATTTCATGAATAAATGGAAAAGGCTTGCTCTAAAGAACAATACGAATTATACAATAATAACTAAGCATGTGACTTAAAGAAAGTTGGAGCCAACCAAAAAATCCAGTGGTGTATAACTTTTTTCCTTTCAAATTGATGAGGTTCACATTAAAGTACCTAGCATGAAGAATGCAAGACATAATTGTCAAGCTCCAGCAAAAGAGCAAATGACCATCATAATAGAATAAGAATCCATTTACCTGAAGTGCACAATAATTACTCAATGCATGAAGGAATTCTTCACTTGCATTTTCTGTTATCATCTTAGACATTGCATCTGGATTTGGATTAAGAATCTGCATAAAGCCAACTTTAGCTTCAAATTAATTGAGTTGGCTGCACAAAGCTTACCAAGCCAATTGCATATGAGATCTTCTTCTCCAGCATATACAAGAACCTGGATTCCATCCTCAAGAAGAGCCGGGATTCCAACTTCGATATTTCTCATCCAGTCCTGCAGCATAGCATCATAGACTGTGCTACTACACGAAACAAAGTCCAAGTTCCTAACACCTAAAGCATCCGTAACTGTCTTCTTGTTTAAGAATGTCTCTACATTAGAGAAGTCATAACACAGATTTCCCTCACATTTCTTTCTAATGTCATAGTACTGCAGTTTCAATAGTAGAAGAATTCATAAGTGAAACTATGGTAGGTTTTTAGGTAAATAATTAGATTGGTAAGAAAAGTGTACTATGTTCTCTTATGATACGATACATTAATATTGCTGGTGATGGACATTATCCGACTGAAGATGGCATTGCATTTATATAATGAAGTCATACATGCATCTCCACCATCGGTACCTGACAAATACAATATAATTTAAGGGTGTCAAACAAGTAAAATTACATATTGTTTGAGCAATAAGCTGGTAAGTTTTCTCCCATCCTGTTTTTCTTTTCTAAGATCATTCATCATGGGGTTAAAAAATTTAATTTGTAACCTAACATAACATACCACAGCTTTTTATGGCATCTTTGCATGATGGGATCAACTTGCTGATACTATCATAATCAGACTTTTAATCAGTCATCTGTCTAATGCATAGTCTGTGTATGCTTAGTACTGAATTTCTGGATTGGTCAGACCATTACCAATAGCAAAACCCTGTTTATGAAATTGATCAAGAAAATTAGTATAATTATTATCAAGTAAAGTAATTAACAAACCTTGTAATGTACGTAGACAGTTTTGATACCTTGCGATTGATTATTATTCCTTCCTTTGCTTTGTTGCCTTGGTGAACCCTTGATGCAAGAGCTGGAATGTAGTGTCCAGCATATGACTCTCCAGTGATATAAAAATCATTCTTGACAAATAGAGGGTGCTCCTTGAAAAAAGCCTGCCATTGATGCAGAATAGGAGTCTACTAATTATTTTTACCACCATGCATTTTCACTTTATGAATTGTTTTGTTTAGTCACAATTATAAAATAGACTTTACCTGCAAGAAATCATAGAGATCATTGCTAACACCTGCTTCATCATGGTGGTTGTCATCATCATCAGAAGTATAACTAAAGCCTGTCCCAATAGGCTGGTCTACAAAAAGAATATTTGATGCCTAAAATCAAAAGTAAACATTGATGCCAACCATAACCAATAAAGCTTATGTAACAGTTTGATTCTCTGAGATAGGTGCTAGCCATAGCCCTATGTGTGAATGTGCTGAGAACATAAGTTATGACATTCTTTTTTGTTAACTATTCTCAAAAGCGAGGCATTTGCATGGAATGAACATGTTAAAGTAACATTTGAGAGAAAATGCAGGAGAAAATTTATAGGCACCTTGTCCCAGCCAAATTCATTCTAAACAAGAGACAAGTTCTTTGTGATTTGGAAAGGACCATTCTCATAAAATAAAGCAAGCTCACTGCTACACCCTGGTCCTCCGGTCAACCATATGACAATAGGGTCATCCTTCTTATTGAGAGATTCGAAGAAAAAGTAGAACATCCTGCACCATTGATTTGAAGAGAGTTTGGGGGGGGATTTCATGCAGTTAGGACCATAGATTAGTGCCTTAATATATGTATATTTTGGCTAAAAATAAGTTGATTTTCTTAATATGCAAGGAAACAGGCAAGCGTTGTTTATAAGCCTAAACCAGTACAAGTCATGTGATGATAAATAAATATTTGAGCCTTAATCATTTAAAGAATCTTTACAACTCATGAAACAGCTTGAGTTATATGAGAAAGTGGCAAGAAATTTAACCTTGTTAACCAAAATATCCAACTTCTTGGCAGTTATTTCTCTCAATAACTGCATAGAAGTGCTATAGAGCTTTCTTTGACATGAAGCTAGCAGAGAATTTGATAAGTAAATAACTCAATTTGAACTTTAAATTGCATAGCAGGGTTCATAAAAGAATTGCTATAGAGCTTTCTTTAACTAACCTTTTGGATCATTGATAGCCTTAGATCCAGCACAGCATAGTGAAAGAACTTGAAGCCTCAAGGATAACTTCAGAATAGACGGACTCTCATGATTATAAAAGAGTAGGGTCATCCCCGCAAGGAAACATGCTTTCAAGAAAGACGATGCCACTGAACTAAAAGAGTATAAAAGAACTAAATTTCAATCACCAAAAGAGTATAAATTCATACATAGTCAAATGGAGACATTAAATAATCCGGCAAACAAATACCAACACAAACGTAAACAAAATATAATGTCGTATGTCACTAGACGGTTCATATCCAGTTTAAGATAATAGTAGTACAAGAATAGAACCAACTCTTTATTATATCCCCATTTACTAATTAAACCTGATGATGTTCACATTGAATAACACAGCATATGGCCTTGCCTTGTTCTTTCTCCTGAGAAGAACAAACAGCACATCAAGTTTTAGTCTATCTGTGTCCATGATGTCTGGAAATTCTTTAACTTTCTCGGCAAAGCGTTCGAAAAGCTCATCAACTATTTCTGCTCCAAAGTGTTTCTCAATCATCCCTTGCAGTGCAGCTCTGAACCATGAAACAAATATTTGCACAGTTGGCAATGACACCATGTTCTTGAATTCCAATATTTCCATCCACTCAATGCTGAAACATTCATCACATCCTCTAAGAATTTCCTTCACAGCCTTAACAGAAGGGTATATCAAAGGCACATTGAATGAATCCACTTTTTCTTCACTAATTACTCCCTGCATTAATGATAATTAATCAATCAATTTGTTTCACTCTTCATTAGTAATCAAATAATCATTCAATAAAAAATTAAAACACAACACATTCAAATATTCAGTAATCAAATAATCATTGAACATGACATAAATAAAAAAAGCAGAAGAAGTTAGCAGTGAACTGACCGTCGAAGTCTAAGGTTTTTTTCTTGGTTAAGCTTCTGCTCTCTGAACTCGAAGGAAGGAAACTGGAATGGAAATGGATTTTTCTTCTGAGCAGTCTGAGAAGAGGGGGGCAGAATCGTGACGGAGACAGAGGCCAGGCGACGAACACAACTCAGAAGACGATGGTGGGTTAGAAGAATCTGCGACGACCAGACGAAGACGATGGTGACTGAGCGCCCGACGGACGGCGGCAGGAGCGCGATGGAGCAGATGAATACCAGGAACTGACGCGCCGAGCTCGAGGAAGAAGAAGCTGCAATTCTTGAAGAGGAAGAAGCACGGACGACCAGACGACGATGGTAGTGCCTGAGAGCGACGGACAGCGCAGTCCTTGTGGCAGTGGTGGAGAGGCTAGGGTTTCCTGTTTTAACTCCCTTTTTTGATTTGGGAGAAGCTGTTAAGATAGGGGTTTGGAAATTGGAATGAAGACTAAAGGTAAGGGGAAGGAAGGTCATCCGTGCGGGAACCAAAACGATATAGTTTAATCCAAAACGATAGCGTCTTGTGTGAGACGCACATTGAGACAGATGAGAGAGATGGAGGAGCAGAGAGACGGAGAAGTTTCTGAACCCACCCAGATAGAGAATAATTTTGATTTTTTATTTTTTTTATATATTTTTGTTTTGTTGTTTCAATTATTTGAAACTATAAAATTAGGATTAATTGAATTCTAAAATTTAATTAATTTAAAAGGGTATTTTTGTCTAATTAAATAAAGGAAGAATGTTTAACATTTTTTATAAAATTAAATAAATAAATATTTTTATTTTTATTTAATTAAAAGGTGTTTTAGTAAAAGTGGTGATATATTATATATTTAAAAAAAATTAAATGTTGACGTGGAAAATAAATTCTACATATCTTATTGTTATTTGTCTATATCGGTAAGTATGAATTTATTAGCAAACACCATAAATAAATATTTGTCTAGTGCAGATTTATTATTTTACTATATTAACTTTGATTATTTTATAGCTAATTATTAAGTTAAAATATAAATAAATATATATCTTTATCCTTATCCTTATCCTTATCCTTATCCTTATAGTATACAAATTGGGAGCTCATATGCTGACGTGGCGTTCATACGTTGAGTCTGAGGGTTTATTTGCTTAGGTGTCATCACTATAAATTTTTAGATTTATACTTATAAATTATAAATTATTATTTGTTTAGGTTGTTATTTTCAAATTTTAAATTATTTGTTTAGATTGTTATATTTAGGTTGTTATTTTTTAAATTTTAAATTATTATTGTTGATTCTTGTTAGCACTATTTTTTTAAATTTTTGTAGATTTTTTTCAAAAAGTGCAGCGTAAATTTAATTCAAATTTAAATTAAAGTCAACCAAATTTAAAAAATTTTAACTATGAGTCAACTATAAAAGTATAAGTTATGAGATATGTGCAGCACCACAATTCAAAGTACATCAAATCCTTTCTTTACATATATCCAAAATCTAAAATTTCTCTACTTATTCCAATGGCTGGTATTCACAAAATCGCATAAATCAATCCTACAATTGACAATTTGTGTGTACGTATACGAGTGATATGGTTATGGACACTACCAAATTACGGAAATTCTTCATTGCTATACTCAATTGAGATGGTTTGGCTCGATGAAGACGTGAGTAGGTGTAATCGTAGTCTTTGACTACACCGATGGTTTGTTTCCAATTTCAAAGGTCAATCATTGAAGGAGAGAAAGTAGAAAGTGCTAAGGTATTTGTTCAAAAAATGAATTTTTTGTTTGTTTATTTTCTCAAAGTTAGATATTTATTTTATTCAAAAAAATATTATTGAGATAAAATTAAAGGTGAGAAGGAAGTCTTTAATTTAACGTAGTATTTTGTACAGAAATTGTTGCTTGAATTCTCTAATAAAGTTGCAGACAATGATGAATTCGAAGTGTTGAAAAATACTATTACACCAGCCAAGCGACTATCCTCGGAATCGGAAGATTCGAAGGTGCAAGGAAATACCTCAACTTGCAAGAAGATCAAGATTGAGAATAGAGCTTGAAAATTTGGATGCACGTGTTTTGGAATCCCTTTTAGAGTCTATCTAATAGAATAATGCCAAGCATATGTTTGTTTTGGTAGAAACATTATCTTTTCTTGAGTTGTTATTTTTCTTTTGGTTCTTTTTTATCTTTATGTTTGGAATTTAAAATTTTTTCAAATATAAATTGAAGTTATTTGGTTATTGCTTGTGGTTTTATTTTTAATTCTATTTACACCGTTGATATTCTGTTAATTTCTAATTTAGTATTTAATGTCATAAAGTTATAAATTTCTCATATGAAATATTGTTGATGCAATTAAGTTAGTTAGTGATTTTTAATGTGTATTTATTTAAAAATAAAATCTAATTATAATTTTTAATTAAAGTATTGTGTTTAAATTTTTCATTAAAAAGATTAATTTTTCATTAATAATAATACTTATGGACTTTTGTTTTTGTTGAAATTTACTTGGAACAATTTTATTGTTAGTATCATATTCATTTTTGAAGTTAAAACAATATGATCAACATTCTTACTCGTTAAAACTTCACATTTTATGAAATAATTTTTAAGTTTTCAAATTCATAAACTTATATCATTACAAAAGTTATTAGATCGATTAATATTTTTGATAACATGGTGTACCAAAACTAATAATAACTTTTGTTATTTAATATATAATTTATTCTATTGAAAATTAAATTAATATTTTCTAAACTTATAAATACATTTTCTTCTAATTTCTTACACCATTATTTATTATTGAAAAATAATAAATGACTATACTATCCTACAACATATACGATGTACAAAGTAATTTCTTATCTTAAAATTAATTCTGGTCAGTGAGATAAAATTTAAAATATTTTTTATTTTCTTACTCAAATTTAAATTTAAATTTAGAATTGATTAACAACTCATCCTTTTTAATTTCAATAAAAAAATAAATTGGTTAGATACAAAATATTCAACATTTAATAATTTCAATCATTTAAATTTTAATTATAAAAAATTGGGTTAAAAATTAATTATAAACTTAATAATCGATAATATATATTATATTAGTACGTAAATAATGATATCCATGTATTGATTATTTATTTATTTTTTGACAGAATTAATGTATAATTCATTGAGGATTGATTTATTATCCAAAAATTTTTATAAACTTTGTAATATATAAAAATAGTGATCTTATTTTTTTTATTATTATTTAAGAAATTCTTCATAATTTTTTAATTAAGTAATTAACTTTTATTATTGTTTTTATACTAAAAAATATCAATTTATACTATTTACATATTTTTTCACTACTAACAAATAAATAAGTATTTACACTATTATACTTATTATCTTAGATGATGACTTAAGTTACTTATTTTATATGTTAAATAATATTTTGTATGTTAAATTTATTAAATATTAAGATGAAAAAATTGTTTAATAAATTATATAAATAGTCATTATAGAAAAGAAAATAATTATATATCATATATAATAATCCTTGATATCTATAGTGTCGTGTATATATTAAGATTATCTATTTTAATTATGTGAGTGATTATTGTTATTTTTATTTTTTCGTTACATTAAAAAATAATATTTAAAGCTAAAAAAGAGATAATTAATTTTTTTAATTTAAATTAAAAAATATCTTATAAATATATCCAATATTTATATATACTAAGTGTTATAATATTAAATAGTATAGTATTTGCTATAACAATGACTCAAAATATTAATCCAAGATATATTTGAGCCTAGTAAAATCTCAATGCTTGCAAGATTAACTAAAATCTATTGTTAGTATCCCAAATATAGAATTTTTTTCAATTATAAAATAAAAAATATTATTTCTCCAAACATGATTTTCGAACTTTAATTCTCCAAATACGATTTTTCAAAAATCATGTTTGGGAAAATAATAATTTTTTTTATTTTATTATTGAAAAAAAAACCCCAAATCTAACTTAGGTTCATTACCTTAAAGACTCAATGCAGATAAGTCCACGCGTCTCCTCTTAAATCGACTCAGATTGGATCTCCATTACTAGTTAGATATGGTAATGAGTACTTAGGGGAGCGTGAGAAGCCCCCTTCCTATTCCTCATTCCTATTTAAAAAAAATGTCCCCCTTCCTTCTTCGTCATTGCAAATTTCTATTTAATTATTCCTTAGGGAACATAGATCTTCTTGGGTATCTACGAATATTTTTTGAAAACTTTTGAAAAAAAATAACACAAAAAGACATAATATAATAATTATAAAATAATTAATTTAATATAATTCAACACAATTTATAACATATTCGTTATGAAAAATAATATTTTAAAAGGAGAAAACATAAAAACATATTCCAACATAATAACATAACATAATTTTTTGGGACAATATTGAGCGACGTAGTGACGGACTTGAGAGGCAGAGAAAATGAGTTAGAGAGAGAGGATCGAGGTTGAGAATGAGCTTGGAAGAAAATGGAAAAATTCAAATTGGAGGTAGAAATTAATATTAATAAATTCAAGAAATAGATCTATGTATATAGAAATTAGGATAAATTAATAATTTTATATTTTTGTATGTTTAATAGGTTTCATGGGGCGGGTACTTATGTTCGTGTCTCCATTAGGAGTAGCAAACGAAAAAACCTGCCTTGTCTCGCCAAAAGTCCGCTATATAGTGGGTGGTCCGCCCCGCCCCGCCTAAACATATAAAATCGAAGCAATAAGGTTCGATTTATATGATCCATGCTAAATCGAAGTAATAAGGTTCGATTTATACTCACTTAATAGCAATCCAGTTCATTTTAAATAAATCTCCTTCGTTCAATTTAGTAGCATAAATAGCATCCAAGTAATTCGATTTACTATGAAAACACATCATTCGAACTCCATAAATTTGATTTACATAGATATGTAAATTGAGACATGTACATAGCCTTTTTTTAATTTGGAGGATATACGTAAAATTGGTATACAAATAGTTTATAAAAGTGATTTACCCCACATATTATATCTTGTGAAATCATAATATTTTGAGAAGTGATGTATAAACAACTTAAATATTGATAAGTCAAAAAAATTTTAGAAAAAAATAAAAATATAAAAAAATTACATGTTGATCCATAAGATTTTTTTTTTAAATTTATCCATAGTCTATGATTAATAACTTTAAAAGTATATATATGTTATTTATTTTATATATTTTTCATTTTATAAAGACTTGTAATTTTGTTATCGGCAATGTTAGTGGTTATAGAGAAATTTTTACCTTTAAATAAATTATAAAAAAATTAAAAACAAAATTAGTTGCCATTTTTTCTGACAATTCATTTAGTTTTTAGTTTAAATTAAAATTAAATTATATATTCAATTTATATTTATTTTTTATCCTAATAATTGTATATAATAGGTAATATATTTAATCATGTTTTGAAAGAAACTATTGACTTTTATATAATTGAAAGTTAACTATGAAATTGAAACTAAAATGAAGTGAAATACAATAAACATATGTGGAGTGAAAGTAAAATAAATAATTAAAAATAAGGTAATAAAATAATTAAAAAATAAAAAAGACATAAAAATAATGTATGTAGTTGATAAAAATATACTGTAAAAAAATTAGTATAATAAATAAATATAAAAGATGAAAGACAAAAATTAAAATATATTTTTGTTAAAAAATGCAAGAAAAATATTGTGAAAAAGAACCTATTAATCAAGTTTTATGAAAATATTATAAAAAATTTAAAATGTTAGTAAATAAAATAGTAACTCCTTTAAGAATTATTAATCAAAATACATAAAAGCACATTCTGATTTCTAGATATAGAAAATAATAAAAAAATAATTCAAATTAAATTCATTTATTTTAATTTTTAATTATTATTTATTAAATAATTTAATATTTATTTATTTTTGGTCAAATCAAATAATATAATTGATTAGTTATAATTAATGTTATTCACTCTAATGGTATAATTGAAACATATTGAAACTCTGAAGGTAAAATTAAAACTAAATATTAAGGATAAAATTAAAATAAAATTGCATTACAATCTTGTGAATTTTTTTTAATAAAAATCTCATTTATTTTCTTAATGAATGTTAATTTTGTTGTCAAATTTTATATTACTTTTAAAATTTTAGCGTAATTGAGTCTAATTTTTACATTTAATTTTGAAATAAATTTACTCAAAAAATTAATATGTAAATCACATTATTATTATTATAAAATTACTTTTTTAATATAATTAGTGCTGCTTATTTGAACTATTAAATTTAGCTTCTAATAATATTAAAGTCAACCTATTTTATTATCTTGTGCCTTCAAAGAATTTACACGACTGACATAAAAATATAACAATTGAAAAAAATTATTACAATGGATATATTCATTTTAACAAATATTCTTCTATCTAATACTATAAAAAATACATTGGCCATTTTGAATTATTACAAGTTAACTTCCATCCACAGTAGTAGAATGCCTAAATTGAGATATATTCATCAAACAAACAATCAATAAAACACACTCATCTGTACTTTCTCATTTTGGATACATTTATACATAAAAAAAATTATACATAAAAAAGAAAAAGAAAAAGAAAAAAAGAAGAGTTGAAATAGTAAGAGCGATAAAAATTACGATTCTTATCATTTTGTGTGGCCATTTATATATAGTAGACCAGACAACTATGATTATCTAACAAAATTAATTTATATTTATTGCACTCAACTTGAATAAATAAGAAATTATCTTATATTAATTTAGTTCTTAATTCATATGATTTGAATTGAGCTCGATATATATGATATAATTTGATTTGATTTAATTATTAATTGAAAATATTTCAATTGCCTATTTTATTCATAGATTTATTATTTTAATGACTAATAAATTAATCAAATTAATTAATTAGTACACACAATAAATTTAGTTTAATAAATTAAAAGAAATAAATTAAAAAATATTAACAGAATATTAAAAAAATTAAAAAATACTACTAAATTAAATTGATATAAATTATAATAAATTAAATAATATTTAAATATCTAATCTAATCAATTAATTTATATAGTTAGTTTATCGTAATAACTTGTATTTAACGAGTTAAAAGAAATAAATTATAAAATACCTTTAAAAATATGTCATGTCAGCTCCATCATTAAGTGGAGAAATTTAATTTTTATATAATAGAATAAATAGATAAACAATCCGAGATAAATAATCAACCAAGTATGCGGATTGCATTACTCTTAAAGAAGTTAGTTAACTAACATGATCAACGGTTCTGAAGCTTCACAAGACCATTATAAATAGGGATCGTCTATGGTGTATATCCTATAAAACATCCACACCTATAGATCCTAAGTGGTTTGCTCCATTTTGAAACATGTGGTAAGGAACAGGTTATGACAATCTTCCTGTGTGAGCTCAGAATATCTCATAGGATACATTTTAAATGCTCCAGGAAGTATCGGTACACCGGTTGTTTTAACCGTTGATTTCAATTAATATATATTATATATATTTTTTATAATTTAGATCAACGGTTAAAATAATTGGTGTACCAGTACTCCCGATACACTTGAAATACTTCCTATCTCATATAGCCATCTTTAGAAACTTAATTACGTGTAATTAATAGAGTGCATTCTTGTATGATAATTTAGATTTATAAAAATAATTTATTTGTTTGGTTGTCTAATTTATCATGGTATAATATGATATAGAGTTTAAATATTAATTTGTATATATCTTTTTAAAATAGTCATAATTTTTAATTTAAAATTAACTATTAGGATAATAATATTGTCACAACTATTTTTTATAATATCACTTCATATATACTTTTTTATATTATATATTTATATGAATTTATAAAAATAAGTGACTTTATTAAAATAAAAATGGCGATATCTATTTTTTACTTATTGTATTCTAATTATTGTTTAAAGAATATCACTCTATTTTTCTTAAGGTGCGCTAGCATTAGTCATTGCTATTAGTATTTAGAAGTTGCAATGTTGTTATTTCTTATTGATCTTGTAAAAATAAAATATCTAATTTTAAATTAGTTATGTTACAAAAATAAAAAGATGATAAATAAAAATAAAAATGTAAATATTTAAAAATAAAAAATTACACATGTAAAATAAGTAAATAATCATCATTATCAATTTGTTATTTTTTAATAAAAAGAGAAATAGAATAGACCTATGTTAAATAATTTTGCTTTTCTTTTGGTCATGGGACCTATTATTAAAAGATACAATTTTTTTAGAAATAAATTCTAATTATTTTTTTATAGAAAAATTTATTAATAGTGACAATACCTAAATAAAAGACTGGTTTACAAATAGCTTACATCATGGCTAATTAAAATGCTCACAGAAGATATTTGGTAAAGTCCTCAACAGCAAAAATTACAAAGAACATTCTATTAATCATATATAATTAAATTTCTAAAAATGATTATATGAGATAAATAAGTCAAATGTCTCTGCTGGTGCCAGCCTCCTGAACCCACAAACAAAGGTCGCCACAATCCACACCATATAATTTCCCAAATAAATATCGTTCCTAACACATTTGGAAAGCAACTTTTTAGAAGTTCAACCAATACATTAGTTTCTTTCTTGGAAAAAGAAAGGACAAAGTTTGAACAATAATAAACATGGATATGGAGTTGAGCACCACAACGCTTGTTTTATTCATATTGCTGGCTGCGTGTGCCATAACTCAATCCCTTGTCGTTCCTATTGCAAAATATAGTGGGGTACCTAATTCAGATATAACTCAGGTAATGATAACTAGCTAGCTTGGTACATAATATCATTGATAAATTTTGTTTGAACAACGATGTTAGTTGTAGTGCCGTGTGTATATAGGCTCTTACAAATGCATGGAGAGAAGCATGTGCATCACCAACAGCAAGCAAGATTGTGATACCTCGTGGGAATGAGGACAGTGGATTTGAAAGGGCCTTGTAAGGCTCCTATTGAGCTTTATGTTGATGGAACAATTATAGTACCAATGAACCCTCGTGATGTTGGCGATGAATGACAATGGGTTAAGGTTCAATATGTTGATTACTTTACCCTATCTGGCAATGGTGTTTTTGACGGTCAAGGTGCAATAGCTTGGCAACAAAATGATTGTGGAACCAACGTCAATTGTGCTAGGACTCCAATGGTGAATAAAATTTTTCTTTTCCATCCCAGTTATTTTGGTTTTCAATTTCTTAACATTTTACAACCATGCTACGCGTACAAAAAAAATCAGCTACTAAATCAAACATTCGTATATAGTAGCTAATTAGCATTTTTTAAATCAATATTGTCTAGATAGTATATAAACTATTTTTGTGTTACTTATTTTCAAACCAAATTTATATATTTATGTCTAAAAGATGAATGAATTGTGTTTGATGATAGAATTTTGGTTTCAACTTCATGAAACATGCAGTTGTTAGGATAATAACATCAAAGGATAGCAAGAACTTTAATGTGAATGAATTGGGGTGCCAAAACTTCACCTTTGATGGGTTCAAGGTCATTGCACCAGGGAACAGCCTAAACACAGATGGCATCCACTTGGGAAGATCAAATGGAGTGAGGATTCTGAACACAGACATAGCAGTTGGAGACGATTGCATCTCGATCGACGACGGAAGCGTGAACACACACATCTACAATGTGAAGTGTGGACCTGGCCATGGCATCAGTGTTGGAAGCCTTGGCAAGTACACCACTGAGGCTCCTGTGGAAGGTCTTATTCTCAAGAAGGTCACTTTAACAAACACTGACAATGGTTTGAGGATCAAGTCTTGGCCTAGTGCTCCTGGAACTTCTCCTATCTCTAATCTTTATTATGAAGACGTTACCATGATTAATATCAGGAACCCTATAATCATTGACCAGGAGATTGCCCTTGGAACCAATGTAATAAACGGGTATATATTATTCATCACTATACATATATACATACATTATTAATTGTTACTAATTGTTTCTGTTTCTGTGCACTTGTTTAGAATCCATCAAAAATAAGGATAAGAAATGTTTCATTCAAGAACATTAGGGGCACCTCATTAACCAAGGAAGGGGTGAACCTCATATGCAGCAGTGTTCTGTCATGTGAGCAGGTCATGTTATGTGATATTGATCTCAAATTCAACGGAGCTTTGGCAGTCGCCGTATGTCGTAATGTCAGGCCAACCATTGCAGGAAGAGCTCTTCCATTCGTAGCTGCTAATTAGAGTCTTTGCTTAATACATGTATATATACAAGTTGTAGTGCTCTTTATGAGTTACGGTACATGCTCCTTCGTACAAGTTGGTTCAAAGATCAATAGTATTTGATTAATTGGAGATGTTTCAAACAACAGCAGAAGAGGCCCGTGCATTGGCAGAAGATACCAACATGGCTGGTGAAAGAGCCAAATTATGTGGACATATAAAAGTCTAAAAATTCCAAAAGAAAGAGAAAATGTCCAAAAGCATCAGCCAACACATAGCTGAAAGAGATGTTAATTTTTTTATTCATTTTTAATACACTTATGTAATTTTGTGTGTGTTATATTTTTTTTCATAATATGATTTATAATTTTAGTTTGACAAACGATAATTCAAACACACACCTAGTATTTCAAAATCAATTTGAAGAAAATTAAAACAAACAACTCGTTTGCTTTACCATTGTAATAAACAGTTGAGTACAACGTTGGCAGTTTGGCTCACAAGTTCGATTACAGAAGACGCTGCAACTCGTTATTCACAACTCACAAGCGCATGACCGCAATTATATTACAAAGGCGAAAAATTGAAACACTCAATGATCAAAACTGTAGAACAAATGTTCATTCAAAACTTATAAGGATGTTACATGAATTATGAGAGAGAACATGCTATCAAACTCTATATATCTACCATCCTTAATATATTACTTTCAACCTGTTTCGTAATAACTATATCTAACTTAAATACTTCTAGCCTACCAGTAACATATGAAGGGGAGACCAGGAAGGCTATTATGACTCAATTATATCACGACCGAGTTCTATTCTTGTTGTAACTTTCATAACGCCGAGAGACAGCAGACTCAGATAAAGTGTCCCAAACCTACAAAGTATGAGTGACAACAGTAAATTTCACAGAAAAATCTATCAAGAACACAAATTTGAATTTCTGTGGCCCTTTTCACTCACTTGCAATTTTCCCTCTGAGCCTCCTATAGCCAACACAAAGGGATTTTCCTCTGAGAACGAAAAAGAAAATATAGCTCCCTGAAAAGTCACATCCAAAAACAGAAGTCAACCATGCTACTTGTATCATGATTCAAACTAGAGAATACCTTTTTCCCGTTAAAATCTCAACAAATAAAAGAAGCAAACTTACACCATTGGAAGCTTTAGATGCCACAACAGATGGTTGATTATTCGATAAATCTCAAAGCTTTACCTACAACAAATAACAGTACTCGAATGAGATGATTTCAAATTCTGCAAGATATAGTATATAGGAATAAGAACACAACAAAATGACTTCACAATTACCATTTTGTCTATCGATCCAGTAGCAAGTAGCTGCAAGAAGGCAACAAAGTACCGTTAAACTAGAGTACACAATAACTTGGTATTTCTCACCAAAATATTGAAAATACATACATTAGGTGCTGAAACGTTATAGGATACTGAGGTAACAACTTTGTCATGTGCATGAAGAGTAAATGTAGAACTTAGATCAGATGTGGATTCAGACTTTGCGGTCCGAACATCAAAACACTTGATAGTACCATCCTCGAGACTCACCTAGAAGCACAATTTAATTATTATTAGTGAAGCTAAAACTATGCATCCATAAAAATACAATTACCAATTCAATCACTGAAACGAGAAATCAAAATTAACCATAACACATCACAAAATAGTGGTAAGTGTGTGGATCCCAGGCCAAGCTCTCGACATCAGCTGTGATTGACCACTTATAACCAGGATGGGATGGCATCCTTCCATCCCTCTGCAAAGTGTAAAGGCATTGAAAGCATTAGAATGTTAGATAACTAAGAAAAAAGACAGACAGAAATTCCAATGTGAACATTTTTAAAGAGAAAGTCTGTTTTGGCACATGAATATTATACAACCAAAATCTACAGTGTAATAAGTATCCATTCCAGATAAAAAAAGAAATGCAAAAATATAGAGTATATAAGAAACATTCTGTCACTACTAGGACCACAGTATGATCAAATGAACCACTAAGAAGAATTTCTCGTTCACGATGATGCCAAGCAACTGCTCGAACCTGTCAAGATAGATGAACAAAGCCATCAGACAACATATTGACTCAAGCAACCTAAATTAATGTTAGTAAGACAAAATATACAATATTAAATGACTTAATTAAGGAAAAAAGTAAAAAATCTTTCCTACCAACATATAAGTAATATTTCTGAATTTGTACACTATTTAGAAGTAAGGGAAAAAAGAAAAGAAAAGATGATGGACATGAAGAGGGAAAGTCCTCTTTATCAATAAAAGAAGCTCATATTTGTAATAATTAATTGTGTCTGACTGATGCTCCATTGTACTCTCACACTTCTCAGTAGCCACATCCCAAATCTTGACTCGCTTGTCAGCACTGGCACTAGCAAGTACATTCCTGAATATTTTAAGAATGACTGCCATCAGAGGTTTAAAAGAATAGAGTTTTAAAATAAGTAATAAATGAAACCTTTATGTCCCAAAAGGTGCCCAACAGATGAAATAATACCAAAATCCAGTTTTAAATTTAACAAACCTGAGCGCTTTGTTCCAGGCAAGACCAAGTACAGAGTCAGTGTGACTGCCATCTTTGTATTTGATTGATTTCTACAAAACCAATTAACAGAATCAGTAACTGGGTCTATACTCAGAATTGCACTTCAACATAAAAAGATTTACAAACCTTCTTCCCCTTCTTTTTCTCTGAAATGCCACCTAAAACAATGCATGGCTGCACTACATCAATCTGGGAATAAAGAAAGCTTAGAAGGTATTCAATGAAAGTGGCTTTATATTCTGAATGATGTTTCCAACTTTTTAGTGAAATTTATTAACCATATTCACTTACAACATCAAGGTCCCAAATTTCTATTGACGATTCCATTGAACCAACAGCTAAGAAGTTTCCTGCAATGATAATGAAATAATAATGCGATAGAAAGTAGAGGAAGCATAAGGGGATCAAGTCAAATTTTGAACATGCAAATGAAGACTAGAATTTATAACTTATTTACTAAAACAAACAAGAGCACAAAAAATCAACATATTTAATAAAAAAAGGGTAAACATACGAGATGCATTGACAAAGGCAATATTCTCCACCTTTCTCTCTTCCTTGAAGGCAGTCAAGCCAAGCTGTGGATAGCAGAAATGTAGGAATTATGATATCATGATGGACATACATGTTCATCTCACTAGTACCGACGTCCTCAAGTATATGAACCTTGTAGTAGAAAAAGATGCAACTCATATAAGTCTACCATTGCATCACATAACATCCATAAAAAAATACATCAGCCAATAAGTGAGGATTTGTTTACCTCGAGAAGACTAAAATCGTCCTCAGTACGAGCACAAACAACGACAGAATCAGTTGGATTAATGATCATGTCTTCGAGTTCCTCAGAGTCATCATCATCCTTAACGATGTAAAACAATATAATGTTGTAGAGTCAAAAATGAAGGTCAACAGCAGAATGCAGACAAAGTATTGGAACTTACGTTCTTATATTTGATATTAGGATCCAGGTCGATACTTGGATAATAAAGATCACCAATCTCGAAACTAAATACATCAACTCCTAAGGTCAATAAAAAGATGCAACTTAACATAGACAACACAAGGAGACAGAGCTAGCTAGCTAACCATAGCCATGGCTGATATCATGCTAAGTGATTCGATAGCTAACTCTAACTAAATAGACAGATAACTCCCTGAGATGTTATTGTATACCTTCATCTTCATCATCATAATGTTCCATGTCAAGCTCCTTCAAACCGAGGTCAATATCGTCCAATTTATCAGCCTTCCCGAGAGCATCAGCAACATTGAGTGCTCGTGCAACTTCATCGACGGCGCCACCGGTATAATCCATGCGTTCATCACTTGCTTCTTCCTCATTTTCACTGTCTGCTCCACTGCATAACATACATGTACTGTAAAGTATTTGATAAAATTTTATAATTGGCTAAGTGTGTTTTGAAGAAGAAGAGAAAGACCTGGCGGTGGCAGCGGCGGCGGTGATTATATCTTGAATTTCTTCCTTGGAAGGAGTTTCAACTCGGTGGGTTCCGCCTTTGAAGCACCTATCGGTATCCATGAAATACCTGAAATCATTCTGAGACTCGAAATCAAACGAAAGAATAAAGTGGTGTGTGTGTATGTGTGTAGAATGGTGGTGGCAGCAGCTAGCTTGCAATAGCAGAGAGTAACAAGGAGGAGGAGGAGAACCCTTAGGCATTGTTTGGATATAGGAAAGAAAAGAGAAGTAAAGAAAATGAAAGGAAAGAAAATAGAAGGAAAAGTAGAGTTATTTGTGTGTTGTTTGGATGAAGAGAAAATGAATGGAAAGAAAATAAAAAGAATTTTTTTTTGTTTGGATGAGAAGAAAAATTGGAAGAAAGAAAATCATAATGGTATAAAGTTGAGGTAATGACCAAATCAGTACCGAAAGATTGAAACGCTGACATTTTGGTACCTCATTCTCGTATTTGACAAAAAGACACCCGAAAAATTTTAAAAACTGATAAGCGTGTCCAAGTTATTGCCGGACCTAAGTTCTGGTGAGGACAATGCTGTCCTGGACACCGGATTTTGCTGACAAAACATGTTTTATTTGGGTTGTAATTTTTAATTAAGTAATTTGTTAGCCTAGGTGAAAATTAAATTAATTGAAATTGATTTGGCCCCAAAATCAGAGCTCTTTGCCCTAATCCCCAATACTGCTATCTTCGTTCACTCGTAGGAGGGGAGCCAAAATTTGGAAGATGCATACAGCAAGGGCTCGTGGAAAAGCTGCAACGGTGAGAAGGCAGTCATCGATGCAAGCCTTCGACGTGGATGGTGCTTCCGGTGTTGTGAGAAAAACTTACGATGGCTGCTGCTTTTGTCCCCTTCCAGTGGTTCCGTTGAAGTCGAAGACAAGTAGCAACCCTGATAGATGGTTTCTACGCTGCCCTATATGGAAGGTAAGCTTGGAATTTTGATGTATATGTGACGAATTAATGCAATATCCCTTCTTGGTTTGTCGTCTGTGCTTATTCAGTTGTAGTTTTTGATTGTTGTCTGATGTTTGAAATTTTCCTGTTATGCTAGAACACACAAATGCGTTGCGGGTATTTTCAATGGTTGGATGAAATACAAGAGGAATGTGTGAAAGGAGAAGTTTCTTCAGAGAATAGTAATATGCTGGGCAAATCAGAACCAAAATAGAAAAGCAGAATCAATGTCAAATGTGGGGATGGCCAGGAAATTGATAGGATGATGATGGTACTATCTGTGGTGAATGACATGAAGGAGCATCTGAAGAGGGTTGAGTTGTGCTTAATTTTTATGTGTATATTGGTTGGGATAAATGTGGCTTTGATTATGTTTAGTTTGGCTAAGTAGGTAGACAGTGCATAGTATAATTGTATAACAATGACACTTTGAAATTTTGTAATCTTCTCTTCATTGTAATTGAGATGATTTAATATATGCTGTGAACAGATTTGTGAAGAAATTTTTGTCGTCCTGATGTAAGCAAGCTATACAGATTAATAGTAAGCCATGTAATAGATTTGTGAACAGAACCTCAATAAAACACCAGGAGCTATAAAATGAAGTTATAACCATTAACTATTCAGACTAACAAAGTTCAGACCCCAAAATAAGACTAGCAAAATGACACTTATGTTCATAGTAGCTGCAACAGACCCAAAATGACACAAACAAAACACAAAAAGACTTAGTTTGCACTTACATGCCATAATGGCACTTGGGTTTATGTTAACTAAATCATGTCCAAACAGGAGCTAATAACAAGCTAAAAAACCCAAGATCAAAATCAGTTCAGTTGTTGTCATTTGTTGATGGCTTTGATGGTGGTGGTCTGGATGGCTTTTTCTTCTTCAAGGATAGGGTGGGCATGAAGCCAGTGAACCTCCTCTGTGTGGCTGGGCCTGCTGCTGTCATGGTCTCCCTAGTCACAGTTGGTGGCCTAAATGGTGCTGCACGTTGGTCCTGAAGATTGGGCCTAACTAATGGACCCTGTGGCATTGACCCAGTCCCACTATATGGGTCTGCAGCATTGGATAGAGGTGCAGGAATTTGGGAGCTAGACCCAAGATCAAGCCTGACAGCCCTAGGTTGAGCAGGGGGTGATGGTGCAGCTGCTGCATTTTGCCTTGGAGTGGTGCTGCCCCTTCCTCTTGGTGGAACTGGGTTGCCCCTTACAAAAGATGGTATGCCCCTCCTCTTTGGTGTTGGTGCCGATTGCGAAGTAGTTGTTGGAGGTGCCAAGTTGGTTGGTGCTGGTATAGTGGCTACATTAGGGGGTGCAGCATTTGTTGTAGTGTTCCCAGAATGTGTTGGACTAACCAAGTTATTCTGCATCAATTTGTCCATTCATGAAAACAGATACAAGAGTTTGGAACAACAAGGTATCATAAATCACATTGTTTACGTGATCAGGTTGACTTTGTGGATGGTTTTGAGTGAGGTCTTCCTCATCTGCAACATGTGCAGCATGTGCAGCCTCCATGGTCTCCTCCCTAGTTAGGTTTTGTTTACCTTGAGAAGACTGAGATCGTCCTCAGTACGAGCACAAACAATGACGGAATCAGTTGGATTAATGAGCATGTCTTCAAGTTCCTCAGAGTCATCATCATCCTTAACAATGTAAAACAATATGATGTTGTAGAGTCACAAATAAAAATCAATAGCAGAATGCAGACAAAGTATTAGAACTTACGTTCTTATCTTTGATATAAGGATCCAGGTCGTTACTTGGATAATAAAGATCACCAATCCTGGAACTAAATACCTCAACTCCTAAGGTCAATAAAATGATGCAAATTAACACAGACAACATAAGGAGACAGAGCTAGCTAGCTAACCATAGCCATGGCTGATATCATGCTAAGTGATTCGATAGCTAACTCTAATTAAAACCGCTAACTAACTAACTAACTAACTAACTAACTATGATAGATAACTCCCTGAGATGTTATTGTATACCTTCATCTTCATCATCATAATGTTCCATGTCAAGCTCCTTCAAACCGAGGGCAATATCGTCCAATTTATCAGCCTTCCCGAGAGCATCAGCAACATTGAGTGCTCGCGCAACTTCATCAACGGCGCCACCGGCATCATTCATGCGTTCATCCCCTGCTTCTTCCTCATTTTCACTGTCTGCTGTACTGCATAACATACATGTATTGTAAAGTATTTGATAAAATTTTATGATTGGCTAAGTGAGTTTTGAAGAAGTAGAGAAAGACCTGGCGGCGACGGTGGTGATTATATCTTGAATTTCTTCCTTGGAAGGAGGTTCAGCTATGGTGGGTTCCGCCTTCAAAGCACCTATCGGTATCCATAAAATAGTTGAAATCATTCTGAGACTCGAAATTAAACGAAAGAAGAAAGTGGTGTGTGTGTGTGTAGAATGGTGGTGGCAGCAGCTAGCTAGCAGTAGCAGGGAGTAATGAGGAGGAGAAGGAGAACCCTTAATGGTCCAGTTCGGTGATGGCTTAACGGGCCTTAAAACAAACTCAACCCAGCCCAATAAAGGCCTAAATATTTGGAAGTCCAAATTGATTTGGCACCGAAATTTTTTTTCCTCTTTTCACTTTTCGTTCCCCGCTCCTTCCTCCCTCTTCCCTCTTCCCCCCTGTGTTGGACTAACCAAGTTATTCTGCATCAATTTTTCCATTCATGAAAACAGATCCAAGAGTTTGGAACAATAAGGTAACATAAATCACATTGTTTACCTGATCAGGCTGACTTTGTGGATGATTTTGAGTGAGGTCTTCCTCATTTGCAACATGTGCAGCATGTGCAGCCTCCATGGTCTCCTCCCAGTTAGCTTCTTGCTCCCTAGCTTCTTCCTCATCAAGATCTAGTTCTTCAGCTCCTCTTCCAGTTCCTTTCTCAAGACAAGTTCTGCTATTATGTCCAACCTTACAAAGAGCACATGAATAAGGTAAATCAGCATTCATCAAATTTACAAATGGCAAATAAAATGTGAAGTAAATAGATATTAACATTACTGATCCTCTTGCAGATTTGGCATGTTATCTGTCCGTATCTTCTCTTGGCCTTATATTGGATCCCAAAGCTTTGCTCAGTGCTATCCTTTATCCTCTTCTTGGTAGGTCTGCCAATAGGCCTCTTGTATGGAGGGGCAGACATGGCAGCCCTTTGTGATGTTCCCAGTACTCTTGACTCGGTATGCTGCTAATGTGAAACTGGTAAGTCCTATTATATGCCTCGATGGTGAGCTTGTGATGGACATAGTCTTCAGGCTTCTCATTCTTTCTCTGGATTGCTGCAATCCCATGACAGCATGGTAGTCCAGTCAGCTGTCATTTTCTGCATGAGCATGTCCTCTCTCGTGTATTGACTCTCACTCTATGTTGCCACTTTATTACTTCAAACTGGTTGTGCCCATCATCACCACACCATTGTGCTTCCCAGTAGTTAGCTTGTCTTTTTTCTTTCTCTAGCCTACTGACTTGTACAGGAGTTATCTGTCCAGTGTAAGTCATTAGTGAGTCCTTGTGAGTTGCCATTGTCTTCATGATATAGAACCTAAGCTCCTCAAGTATTGTCAAAATGCTCTTTCCCCGCAGACCGACAATTGTTGAATTAAATGACTCACAGTTATTGCTTGTCAAATTATCTACCTTTGGCCATTCTGAAAACCTTGATCTCGACCACTGTTCTTGTTCAAATTTGGACAAATACTCCCATGCTTGTTTGTTGATCCGTTTTACAGCTGCCATTGCATCATTGAACTCTTGATCAGTTGTTGCTTTTGCACATTGCCAAAATGCTGCCTTAAGTTCCTTATCCTTCCATCTCTTGTTCAGATTTCTCCACATATGCATACAACAAAATCTGTGCTTGACCCCCGGCATTACGTCCTGCAATGCTGGTATTAATCCCTGCATTGAATGGTTACCACAATTAATTAGGAGACATTCGAGAAGTTACATCTAGAAACACACAAGAATTCAAATACAATAGTCTTAGTGCACATCACCTTTTGCTGGTCCGACATAAAAACCCAGCCATTTTCATTGTAGTCCCCTATGTCAGTGTGCAATTCCTCCAGAAAGAATCTTCAATTTTCCCTAGTTTCTGCATCAACAACCCCATACGCTATTGGAAAAAGTTGATTGTTCGCGTCCTGACCAACGGCAGTTAGTAATTGCCCTCTAAAGTAGCCTTTCAAAAACGTCTCATCCAAAACTATAAAGGGTATACACCCTGCTTTAAATCCATTTTTGCAAGCAGCCAAACAGATGTACAAGTTCCTAAACCTAGGCAACCCCTCTGGCTGTGGAGTAGTCCTCATGTTGGCTCTTGAACCAGGATTAGCCTTCATGATTTCGTTCAGATAGTCTCTAAGCCTTAGGTATTGATCTTTCTCTGCTCCCTCAATAACTTCTTTGGCCTTGTCCATAGCCCTATACATCATCCTCTCATTAACTGATATGTCATACTCCACTTTAAACCACTCCTGTGTCTCCCTCTGCAGCATATTGGGATGGATTCTGAGCTTTGGCACCAGTTCCTCAGCAACCCAAGAACAACTAATAGACTTACTCTTGTTGCTTCTAGGACACGTATGTTCATCCACAAATGTCTTTATCTGAAAGGATGCTGGGTAGTTGGTCCTGGCACAGTAGCACAACCATGGGCAGTCGGGGTCATAGTAAATCACCCTACACCTCTTCTTCTCATTCCTCAGATAGAATACTTGTCTCCCAATTTGTATGTTATACTTTTGCACTGTTGCTTTGAAGTGGTCCATGGTCTCGAACTCCATATTCAACTCCAGAGTTATTTTCCCATATGGCGTGTTGGGATTATGTTGAGGAAATACAGGTTCCTCTTCATCGTCAGATGCAGGAGGGCTACAGAATTCTTTAGACTCAAATTGGTACATCTCAAGTTCACTTTCACCATCTTCTCTATTCGAGTTAGGCACCTCTACCCTTGGTGCTTGATCCTCCTTTCTAGGTACAATTCTTTGCCCAGACGGTTGAGGCCTTGGATGATTTCTCCTTGTGTTGGTTCTCCCAGTTGTTTGTATTACATTATCTGTTGCAGAATCATTTGAGATACATGAGAATTGAGGAAGTATCACCGTTTTCTGATGATTATACCTTTCTTCAAGGTCTTTTCAAAGATCTGCAGGATCTTTTAATGTGAGATATTCATTTTTCAATTCTTCGTCAAGATGACGACGAAGAAAAATCATGACTTTGGCTTTATCCTTTTGGGATGCATTATTTTCAGCCTTATGGTATCTCCAAGATCTATTGAATCAAGATGAATTTCAGTATCTAGTATCTATGATAAATAATTGTTTCCAGATATATCAAGAGCATTGAATTTAAGATGAGAGAGCTTCGACATAATGAAAATTTGTTACCTGAGTCTTCCTAAAAATTTGATCTGAGTCTCATACTGATAACGTGTTGTTAAATAAATAAATAAGGAAGAGGTAACAAATATAAAGTATGAAAATATAATTAGATAGTTCTAGTAGTAATGTTCACTAGAATTACTATATTAATAGATATATTTAATAATATCGCAGTAAAGAATATAAGAGAGAGAATAGTATAAGAGAGAGAGAGCGAAGAATATTTAATATGAAAAAGTATATGTTACCAACAACATTTTTGAACAATGTGTGAACAATGTGAATTAATAGAGTTAAAAGAGTAAATTAATCTTAAATTTAATTAGTAGCATTAAATTAGGGTGTAGTGTATTTTTATTTGATTGGTAATTGTTCATATTGTTTAAGATGATCATTATTTACCTAGCACTTCTTATTGTTGTGTAACTATGTGTTACGTACTGAGGTTTAACCTCTATTTATACATGTAAGGAGGCTACCTTTTTCCACTATTATTAAATACAAGGACTTTGGTAACATATATGAAAAAAGTGAGCCACCGATGGTCATTCATTTCATTCTTATCGTAACACTATTAATATAATAATTTTAGTGAACATTACTACTAAAACTATCTAATTATATTTTCATATTTTATATTTGTTACCTCTTTCTTATTTATTTATTTATTTATTTATTTAGTTATTTCACAATAAATTTGATATTTTGATCATCTAATCATTTATATTATCAGATAAATACTAGCACCCTAGAGATATATAATTGCTTATAATAGTTTACGTTGTATTCTTCTGTTAATTTAAGTTTTTTTTAAATATCGTGATAATTTTTTTATTTTCATTCTATATCTTTTGCTATATTATTATTATTATTATTATTATTATTATTATTATTATTATTATTATTATTATTATTATTATCGTGTATAGTAAGCTTTTTATATGAGTGATATGATAGTCACCAAAAAAAAATAAGTGATATGATTATTTTCTTCTTCTGTTAATTTAAGTTTTTTTTAAAATATCATGATAATTTTTTTATTTTCATTTTATATCTTTTGCTATATTATTATTATTATTATTATTATTATTATTATTATTATTATTATTATTATCTAGTATAGTAAGCTTTTTATATGAGTGATATGATAGTCACCAAAAAAAAAGAGTGATATGATTATTTTCTTTGACAAAAAAGGTTTTGGTTATGATGATTTAAGTTCAACACATAAATACTGCTTGCCAATGAGCTTTGGTTGCTCAAGTTGCATTATGGGGTCTTCCTCCTTAGAAATCTCGATGTTGAGCTTCTGTGGCTTTGAAATTATCAAATAGTAATAACTATCTCAAATATTAAAGAGTAAAATAAAACTTTACTTTTCAACAAAGTCAAGTTCGGAGGCTGATAACTCATATAGTCATCTACCATCAATATATATGTTCGAATTGAATGCATCATTCACGCGTACACAAACATACATGTTACTACTAATAGTTGGACCCCCTAATTAATTAATTATATTATTCTATTCTGTCTATAATTTTCATTCTATATAATATAATATAACTATGTCTATAGAATATTGATTGTCCCTTACTGCTTTAGAAAATAACAATCACATTATTGAAAGAATGTGTGTCTACGGTGTTTATATAAATAATACAATCTTTAATTTTGAAAAGATATTGATTCTATTTTTCAATACTTATATTTAAATAATTTAGGTAAAAAAATGTTGTAGGCACTATATAAAATTGGTCTTGCAAAAACCACAAAAAATATTTTATTGGTATAGACAAGAAAAATTGATATGTTTCTAAGTATATAAAACAAATAAAAAGTTAATCTAAAAATAAGAAATAAATGACTTAATCGCGTTTTTTTTTGTTCAAATAATCAGTTTAAGAGAAAGTATAAAGGAAGAATATTTTTTTTTGAAGAAATTAAGTAACCTTTTCTTCACGCTTTTGATCGATGTCAGATTTGGAGCTGAGAAGGAGAAGGAGGTGGTGCACATGGCGGACGAGCTCCGCAGGGGTGCGAGGCTTGTTCTTGAAGAGGCCCTTCATGATGATATCATATCCATTGTGGCAATGCAATGCGATTTGAATTGCATGGAGACGAAGAACATCACTGCCAATTAATGATGCTCTTGTTGCACGTAATTAATGTTTTTTTTGGAAAATCCACAAAACTAATCTGACTTGTTCGCACATCATTGCTTCTATTTTCCCAAACCTGCCGCATCCATTCATTCTTTCCTAATTTTTTCTTTGTGTTTGCTACGGTACGATAATAAATTTATACGTACTAATATATTTAAAATATGGACATGTAATAATAAGGCACGTGAAATTTATTTTCCACATCAGCATTTGATTTTTTATTTTTAAAATATATATTATATCACCACTTTTACTAATACTTTCTTTTAATTAAATAAAAATAAAAAATATTTTTTGTTTAATTTTATAAAAAGTCTTAAACATCCTTACTTTATTTGATTAGACAAAAATACCCTTTTAAATTAATCAAATTTTAGAATTCAATTAATCCTAATTTTATAGTTTCAAATAATTTAAACAACAAAATAAAAATATAAAAAAAACTAAAAATCAATCGTTCTTTATCTTCTTCAATTTTTCTAATCATTCCTCCCCTCCCTCTGAAAATAAAAAATCAATCGTTCTTCGTCTTCTCCAATTCCCCTAATCATTCTTACCCCTTCTAAAGCAAAGCATTGAAAGTTCCAAACCAAAACGATAAAACCCTAGCCCTAGTTTCTTTGCCACGGCCGTCCCCAGGTTCTCAGCGCTTCCGCTTCTTCCTCTTCCCCCTTTCCAGAACCCAGGTTGCTCGGCACGTCATCCCCATCCTTGCTGGCTTCTCTGTTCGTGGCTTGGACCAGCTCGCCTTCAGATCACCGCTTGCCATCGTCTCTGCTCTCGCCGTCGTCTTGCCGGTTGCCATCGTGTCTCCGATGAAGGTTAGTGGCCCTGCTCTGACATAAAATACATGTTTCAAAGAAACCATTGGTAAAAGGCGTTTTAGTTATAGAGATTGCGATGCTTTTCATGATGCAGGTATATATATCTTGGGCTATTCGACAGCGAAGTAGAAGCTGCAAGATCCTAGTGAAACTTGATAACAGTCTCACAATTGTTCTTTTGCTGGTGTAATTGCTGATAAGTACAATGTTGTTTGCCAAATCTATTCACAGTTTGTTCTAAGTTAATTGTAAACTTTAGTTTGTGCTCAAATGACAATTTTCTTTATGACTTGTATTTACAGTGGACAGTGGAAGTTGATCCAAAATTTCATGAGATCATCTATTATGGGGAATATATATTTTTCTTTGTTTTCCTGATATCATAGTGTTGTTCTTGAACTATTTTTAGGTCACATGAACATTTAATTTAGGGGTCAGAAAATGACATAATTATTTGGTGAAAAAAAAACTGGGTTCTCTATGCTATTTGAAGTTCATATATATCATCTGTAAAATTGTCTTATTAATATCTCCAACTTGGGGGTAACTCATGGTATGTGGTAGTGGTTTTCGTGTTGCTATACTTGTTGCTACAAGTTTTATATGAAAATAGCATGTTCACAGCATCCTTTACCTACTCTGAAAGAATCAGAGGAACCAAAGAAAAAGTAAAAACGTCAGAAGGGGAGAAATCAGGTTTTCTTGCACCTCTTTAACTATCTAATGCCCTTGTAAATTTTCTTGGTACTGGAGAAAGTGAGTTATCAAGAGCTGAGGTTATAAAAAGAATGTGGGATTACATAAAAGGAAACAACCTTCAGCTATGTCACTTCTTTAAGTTATTCACTAGCTGCATACATTGTTTAATTAAAGCTCTAATGATCTCTCCTTTAAATAGCCATTTCAAAAGCTTGAAAAGACGAATTCAAACCATCTTACATTTTTGGCTGCATAACATAATATTAGCTACATCAAAGTTATCATAGCCATTTCAAATGGCACACCTCAAGCAATGCAATGTTCAGATTTCTAGATAGCTTGTGCCATATGCAGTGTTGTGGAACTCAAGATGCAGAATTGTGTTTCAAGTTTGATGTAAACCAAAGGCCTCTGACTTCTCTTAATCAAGTCAATCAGTGCTGTTTGACTTTATCATATTCGTCTACTAATGATTCAAATAAACTTCTTGTTACAGCCTTTAGAGCCTAGAATTTGATAACAAATTCAATAGGTATATTCATTGTGACCCATGAATCAGTTGGCCAGAACTTCTATCATGCGTTTGCAATGTCAATGCAAGATTCATCATTTCATTGAACTTAAGATTTACAAATAATTTTGATTTCTTTTTTCTTTTCAAATCCGATCACATTTAAGCTGCATGTCCATACTTAATGTAGCTTTGTTCAATTTTACTGTTCAATTCATATGAAGAAAGAAAGAAACAAAAATAATGTGAAAACAAGCTGATAAAAAACAAAAAGTATAACTTATATTAAACAATTTAAAATTATAGAGATAAGATTGGCAACAAATCATAGAAAGTAGTGATTTATTATGAAGTTGGCTGGTGACCCTTTTTTTTACCCTATGCATATACCAAAATGAATGAGAAAGATCCAAACTATAACAAACAAGTTTGCAACTAATAATGGCAAGTAGAAACAAGTATGCTGCTAGTGCAATAGGAGAATGAAAACAAGAGACCATTTTATCAATGGATATAACTATTGATTTGCCGATTCCACAAAACATCCTCAAAATTTTTAAATATATAATAGCCTGCAGTTTCAACTAAACTGGCACTTATGAACTTAATTGAAGAGTATACACAAGCCTAGCTCAAGCAAGCCTGCATAACTAAACAAGAATGGTAGTCATGACAATCTAGGTTGCATACAATTGTTAGAGTAGTTTTATGTTTGACCAAAGCATGATTATACATGGAATTGGAAACTAAAATCCTAGGAAATAGCTTTTGCAGAGAATTACAATTTCATTTATAGTAAATGATATTATACCTTCTTGCTATTGTTTTTGTATATGTAACTACTGAAAATGTAATATATGAAGTTTAGTTTCTCACAAACAAGTTCTTAACCACGTTCTGTTTCTAACATTTATGCTTTGTACTAAACATTGAAAGTCATGTAGAATGAGGTTCATTGGAAGATTGTTAATTTATATAATGAAGAGCAGAGGTAAATTTAAGCATTTAAGAATTAGCTCTTCACGAAAAACTGTAATAGTCAAGTTGTGTAACACCCAGATTTTTAAAAATTAAATAATTAATTTTTTTGTGACTAAAATTAAATAATTAATTATTTATGAATCATTATATTTGTTGAAATTTTATTTTTTAAAAAAAATATTTTATCAAAAATAATAAAATAAAATTTTATAATTATTAAAGTTTAATTTAATTATGACTTATTCTATTAGTTTGGATTATTTATTAGAAATTATTTTGATAGACAAAAATTTAAATTGATTATTATTATTATTATTATTAAAATTTAAAAGAAAAAGAAAAAGAATACTAGGCCGAAGACATTAGGAGAACAAAAGGAAAAGAAACATTGGTAATGTATATATATATACCCATGCATTAACATAACAATGACACATATGATTAGAAAATAAGGGTCAGGATCTGATAGCAGAATTAATTTCTCTGATAAAGGAGAACCAACTTTCTGAAATTCTGGATGCCAAAGTGCTTAAGGAAGCAAGGGAAAGTCACATTCTTGCCATTGCAAATCTTGCAATGAGTTGTTTGAGACTCGGTGGGAAAAAAAGACCAACCATAAAAGAAGTTTCAGCAGAACTAGAAGCATTGAGAACAACACAGAATTTCGTAGTTATCGACCTTGACCGCATCTCACCGGAAGATGGTGGATCACCTAACCACACCACCAGGGGACCAATTCAAGAATCTGGCGAGGAAAGCATTTTACTATCCCTACAAATGGAGTCCACATCCTTCTAAGATGCCTGATTGACACCCCAGATATTTGTTCATGAAAATGTTGGCTACATTATAGAGGAAACCCTTTAGTTGTATATGTATTTGGTTATGACAGAGATTTTTTTTTCAAAATTTTTTAGCAAGGCTAGAGACTCGGCTTATCACATATGTTGTTAAAATATTAGAACTGCTCCTATCACATGTGGTAAATAGTTCTGGAATATTCTGATAAATTCTCTGGCTGTGAAGCAGTTTCCATTCTCTTTTTCTCCCATTGGTAAATTTTAAGCATTTGAAGCTTAGGAAGCCCTGAGAATTTCAATTAAAATAAGAAAAACAACATTCACTTAGCATAAGGTCTACATGGTCCCCTACATTTTTACAAATTACTGATCTATAATTTGGAACATTTTTCTACTATCTTTTTCTACAGCTAAGAGCATAAATTAAATAAGGTTATCCACATCAAACACATATTTATTGGTGTTTGTTATAAGCTGGAACGGTTATCATCAGATATGGTCTCTTTAGAAGATGTGTCACTATTTTTTAACATTGGTTTTCACCTGCAAACGAAGAGAGCCTGACATGTTATGATCACTAGGTAGGACAAAGACGTGAAGAATTAATAGAACTATACAACAAACCTTCAAAAAGAGAAAGCCATATTTGAATGAAGGCTTGTGAAAGCATAATTTTGAATGAACCTTAAAAAAATGTAGATTTGATGTTCAACTATACCATTGTTCTTCCAGCATGCATGCTGTAAGGGACCCAGGAGAACTGGAGTTGCCCCCTATTTTCTTTCAGACCATGTCCTGGAGTTGCTATGCTCAAATTAAGTTCAAGATTAGGAATGCCACTTGTAGAAAACAAACACAAATTCAATTTTACAGTGACATAATCACTTGTACATTAAGAGGAGCAAAATAGATCATTGTTATACCTTCATTGATGGCTGGAGATTTCATCTCTCCTTCATATGTACTTGGCTCAAAGTTAGTCACTGCTTCCCTTCCATTGCATTTGATGGCAGCCTTGTCATAAGCTCTGAATTTCAGAAAATCAAAAGGGATACAGGTATTGGATTGGAGCCCTGGTGAGCTTGAAAATTCAGGGTAATAAATTCAGTGCAGGTATAATGTAATTCATGTGTCACTAGGACCTTGCAGCTTCTACTTCACTGTCGAATACCCAAGATATATATACCTGCATCATGAAAAGCATCGCAATCTCTATAACCGAAACGCCTTTTACCAATAGTTTCTTTGAAACATGTATTTTTTGTGAGAGCAGGGCCACTAACCTTCAACGGAGACACGGCAGCAACCGGCGAGATGACGGCGAGAGCAGAGACGATGGCAAGCGGTGACCCGAAGGCGAGTTGGTCCAAGCCACGGACAGAGAAGTCGGCGAGGATGGGGACGACGTGCCGAGCTACCTAGGTTCCGGAAAGGGGGAAGAGGAAGAAGCGGAAGCGCTAAGAACCTGGGGACGGCCGCGGCAAAGAACCTAGGACTAGGGTTTTGCCGTTTTGGTTTGGGACTTTCAATGCTTTGCTTCAGAAGGGGGCAAGAATGATTAGGGGAATTGGAGAGGATGAAGAACGATTGATTTTTTATTTTTTTTGATATGTTTGCTTCAGAGGGAGGGGACGAATGATTAGGGAAATTGGAGAAGATAAAGAACGATTGATTTTTAGTTTTTTTTATGTTTTTATTTTGTTGTTTAAATTATTTGAAATTATAAAATTAAGATTAACTGAATTCTAAAATTTGGTTAATTTAAAATGGTATTTTTGTCTAATTAAATAAAGTAAGAATGTTTAAGATTTTTTATAAAATTAAACAAAAAATATTTTTTATTTTTATTTAATTAAAAGGGTGTATTAGTAAAAGTGGTGATATACTATATATTTTAAAAAGAAAAAATCAAATTTTGATGTGGAAAATAAATTTCACGTGCCTTATTATTATTTGTCTATATTTTAAATGTATCAGTACGTATGAATTTATCATCGTACTGTAGCAAACACCTTTTTAAAACACCTTTGTAATATAATTTATTAATTTTATTTTGACAACCGATAATTCAAACACCCACGTAGTATTTCAAAATCAATTTTAAGAAAATTAAAACAAACAACTCGTTTGCTTTACCAATCTAATTTACCATTGAACAACGTTGGCAGTTTGGCACACAAGTTCAATTACAGAAGACGCTGCAACTCGTTATTCACAAGCGCATGACCGCAATTATATTACAAAGGCAAAAAATTTAAACACTCAATGATCCAAGCTGTAGAACAAATGTTCATTCAAAACTTATAAGGATGCTAAATACATGAATTATGAGAGAGAACATGCTATCAAACTCTATATATCTACCATCCTTAATATATTGCTTTCAACCTGTTTCGCAACTGTATCTAACTTAAATACTTCTAGCCTACCAGTAACATATGAAGGGGAGACCAGGAAGACTATTATGCTCAATTATATCACGACCGAGTTCTATTCTTGTTGTAATTTTCATAACGCCGAGAGACAGCAGACTCAGATAAAGTGTCCCAAACCTACAAGGTATGAGTGACAACAGTAAATTTCACAGAAAAATCTATCAAGAACACAAATTTGAATTTCTGTGGCCCTTTTCACTCACTTGCAATTTTCCCTCTGAGCCTCCTATAGCCAACACAAAGGGGTTGTCCTCTGAGAACGAAATAGAAAATACAGCTCCCTGAAAAGCCGCATCCAAAAACAGAAGTCAACCGTGCTACTTGCATCATGATTCGGACTAGAGAATACCTTTTTTTCCCGTTGAAATCTCAACAAATGAAAGAATCAAACTTACAGCATTGGAGTTTTTAGATGCCACAACAGATGGTTGGTTATTCGATAAATCCCAAAGCTTTACCTGCAACAAATAACAGTACTCGAATGAGATGATTTCCAATTCTGCAAGATATAGTATATAGGAATAGGAACACAACAAATTGACTTTACAATTACCGTTTTGTCCATCAATCCAGTAGCAAGTAGCTGCAAGAAGGCAGCAAGGTACGGTTAAACTAGAGTACATAATAACTTGGTATTTCTCACCAAAACATTGAAAATACATACATTAGGTGCTGAGACGTTATAGGATACTGAGGTAACAGCTTTGTCATGTGCATGAAGAGTAAATGTAGAACTTAGATCAGATGTGGATTCAGACTTTGCGGTCCGAACATCAAAACACTTGACAGTACCATTCTCGAGACTCACCTAGAAGCACAATTTAATTATTATTAGTGAAGCTAAAACTACGCATCCATGAAAACACAATTACCAATTCAATCAATGAAATGAGAAATAAAAATTAACAATACACACCACAAAATAGTGCTCAGTGTGTGGATCCCAGGCCAAGCTCTCGACATCAGCTGTGACTGACCACTTATAACCAGGATGGGATGGCATCCTTCCATCCCTCTGCAAAGTGTAATAGCATTGAAAGCATTAGAATGTTAGATAACTAAGAAAAAGGACAGACAGAAATTCCAATGTGATCATTTTTAAAGAGAAAGTCTGTTTTGGCACATGAATATTATACAACCAAAATCTACAGTGTAATAAGTATCCATTCCAGATAAAAAAAGAAATGAAAAAATATAGAGTATATAAGCAACATTCTGTCACTACCAGGACCACAGTATGATCAAATGAACCACTAAGAAGAATTTCTGGTTCACGATGATTCCAAGCAACTGCTTGAACCTGTCAAGATAGATGAACAAAGGCATCAGACAACATATTGACTCAAGCAACCCAAATTAATGTTAGTAAGACAAAATATACAATATTAAATGACTTAATTAAGGAAAAAGTGAAAATCTTTCCTACCAACGTATAAGTAATATTTCTGAGCTTGTACAATATTTTAGAAGCAAGGAAAAAAAGAAAAGAAAAGATGATGGACATGGAGGGAAAGTCCTTTTTATCAATAAAAGAAGCTCATATTTGTAATAAATAATTTATTGCACTTTAGCATACTACTTGCCTTGTCTGAGTGATGCTCCATTGTACTCTCACACTTTCCAGTAGCCACATCCCAAATCTTGACTCGCTTGTCAGCACTGGCACTAGCAAGTATATTCCTGAATGTTTTAATAATGACTGTCATCAGAGGTGCAAAAGAATAGAGTTTCAAATTAAGTAATAAATGAAACCTTTATGTCCCAAAAGGTGCCCAACAGATGAAATAATACCAAAATCCAGTTTTAAATTTAACAAACCTGAACGCTTTGTTCCAGGCAAGACCAAGTACAGAGTCAGTGTGACTGTCATCTTTGTATTTGATTGATTTCTACAAAACCAATTAACAGAATCAGTAACTAGGTCTATACTCAGAATTGCACTTCAACACAAAAAGATGTACAAACCTTCTTTCCCTTCTTCTTTTTTTCTGAAATGCCACCTAAAACCATGCATGGCTGCACTGCATCAATCTGGGAACAAAGGAAGCTTAGAAGGTATTCAATGAAAGTGGCTTTATATTCTGAACGATGTTTCCAACTTTTCAGTTAAATTTATTAACCATATTCACTTACAACATCAAGGTCCCAAATTTCTATTGACGGTCCCATTGAACCAACAGCTAAGAAGTTTCCTGCAATGATAATGAAATAATAATGAGATAGAAAGTAGAGGAAGCATAAGGGGATCAAGTCAAATTTTGAGCATGCAAATGAATGCTAGAATTTAGAACTTATTTACTAAAACAGACAAGAAAAAACCAACATATTTAATAAAAAAAAGGAGTAAACATGCGAGATGCACTGACAAAGGCACTATTCCCCACCTTTCTCTCTTCCTTGAAGGCAGTCAAGCCAAGCTGTGGATAGTGGAAATGCAGGAATTATGATATCATGATGGACATACATGTTCATCTCACTAGTACCGACGTCCTCAAGTATATGAACCTTGTAGTAGAAAAAGGCGCAGCTCATATAAGTCTACCATTGCATTACATAATAAACATCAAAGAAAAATACATCAGCCAATAAGTGAGGATTTGTTTACCTCGAGAAGACTGAGATCGTCCTCAGTACGAGCACAAACAATGACAGAATCAGTTGGATTAATGATCATGTCTTCGAGTTCCTCGGAGTCATCATCATCCTTAACAACGTAAAAAAAATGATGTTGTAGAGTCACAAATGAAGGTCAACAGCAGAATGCAAACGAAGCATTGGAACTTACGTTCTTATCTTTGATATAAGGATCCAGGTCGTTACTTGGATAATAAAGATCACCAATCCCGGAACTAAATACCTCAACTCCTAAGGTCAATAAAAAGATGCAAATTAACACAGACAACACAAGGAGACAGAGCTAGCTAGCTAACCATAGCCATGGCTGATATCATGCTAAGTGATTCGATAGCTAACTCTAACTAAAATCGCTAACTAACGAACTAACTAAACAGATAGATAATTCCCTGAGATGTTATTGTATACCTTCATCTTCATCATCGTAATGTTCCATGTCAAGCTCCTTCAAACCGAGGGCAATATCGTCCAATTTATCGGCCTTCCCGAGAGCATCAGCAACATCGAGTGCTCGCGCAACTTCATCGACGGCGCCACCGGCATCATCCATGCGTTCATCACTTGCTTCTTCCTCATTTTCACTGTCTGCTCCACTGCATCACATACATGTATTGTTAGGTATTTGATAAAATTTTATAATTGGCTAAGTGAGTTTTGAAGAAGAAGAGAAAGACCTGGCGGCAGTGATTATATCTTGAATTTCTTCCTTGGAAGGAGGTTCAACTACGGTGGGTTCCGCCTTCGAAGCACCTATCGGTATCCACGAAATAGCTGAAATCATTCTGAGACTCGAAATCAAACGAAAGAAGAAAGTGGTGTTTGTAGAATGGTGGTGGCAGCAGCTAGCCGCAGTAGCAGAGAGTAACAAGGAGGAGGAGGAGAACCCTTAATGGTCCAATTCGGTGATGGCTTAACGGGCCTTAAAACAAACTCAACCTAGCCCAATAAAGGCCCAAATATTTGGAAGCCCAAATTGATTCGGCACCGAAAATTTCTTTCCTCTTTTCACTTTTGAGATAACTCATCATAATCCTTTGCAATATTCAATTCACAATCAAAAGAGAAAAGACAAGAAAATGGTTAAAAACAGAAACTATAAAGAAGGAGAATCAAATACTTAAAACCACATTAAAATAAAGAAAAATGTCTTTTTTTAAAAAAAAAATCGTTGTCATACGACTTGTAAACAACAGAAATCTGTCCATAATCAAATAACAAATAGTTTATTATATCTTAAACTAACAATCGTGATTCAATTTGTACAACTAACTTTCAACAATAAATCAAGTTTGGACAAATCTTTTTCACTGTTTGACCTTTGTCTTTGTGAAATCACCAGCAACAATGTCTTCTTTGTTCCTACTACGATGGCATTATATAAAGGATGTGCAGCACATGAAATAACTCCTTCAGATAAAAGAATAAATCTGTTTTGATGATTTTGAATTCTATTCATCTTGAAAACATTATCAGTATCCTCTTTGTAATGGATAACGTATAAAAAGTAAAAACTATGCATCATTTACTAGCTTACTTCTTGATGGATGAGAAACTCACTGCTCCTTGCTATTCATTGATCCCATTCTTAGCATCGCTTCTCGGCAACCTCACATGACGGCACCACAACACCCTTCTTGGACTCGTACAATTCTCGAGCTCCCGAACCGAATCTGCAGATTTATCCCAAAGGACGACCAACTCGACGATACATCACTATGAGCTTTGCGGAGCCTATTACTGTCAACAGCGCCTTGGAATGAGCGGTGAGACCTGACCGGCGCGTGGAAGCAATCGTCTCTGCGGGCACGCCCAAAGTTCAAGCCAGTACCCAAGATTCTTGTACGCAGAAAAAAAGGAAAGTTTGGTGGAGTTGAAGTGTGGTCAACGGTGTCAGGTGAAGGAGGAGTTGGGATTATGGAGCAACTGGATTAGATTGATGATCTATGAGGAAAGAGGGGGGCGGCGGATAGGGGAAATTAGGGTTGGAAGGGAGAAGGACTGAGGGAGGCGTTGGGTTAGGAGGGTTTTTTTTCTCTCCTGGCGTCAAAACGACAACGTTTTTGAGAGAGATTACAAAACCGGTCCTTTAAAAAACCCGGCCGTTTCATCCGGTTTGCCGACAACTAATTTAATATTTATTATTTTAGTCTCTAATTAATAAAAGTGCATGTTTGGGCGTCATTGTTTTGTTAAAAAAATATCTTTTTTCAATGAAAAAAGATCTTTTTTTATTTTTTAACGTGTTTGGCAAATTTCTAGTAGTAAAAGTAAAAGCACTAGTAAAATAAAAAAAGATATTTTTTGAGAAGCTGTAATTTACATCTTTTTTTAAAATATCTTTTTTTTCTTTAAAAAAGATGTTTTTCATGTAATAAATAAACAAAAAAGTACTTTTATATTGTTATACCCAAAAAAGTGCTTTGACACTGCTTTCAGTGCACCGGTTCCAGAAGATGTTCGCTCTGGTCACTTGCAGGACGCAGTGTATCTGTTTACCAGCTTTCTCTCTGAGATTGCTACTTAATTCCACAGTTTGCCTATTGCTTGTGATTTTTGAAATCAGAAAAGAAATGCGTGTTACAGGGGAGGGATTTTGATCTGCAATTGAGCCATGACCATAAATTTTGTGCCTTTTTGTGTTAATTGGTCTTGCAGGATTATGAAATGATGCTAAATGTGATTATAATATCATATTCATCCATTTTTTTGGGAACCTGTAGCTGTAACTTCCAAATTTCATTTTGCATGTGCTTGATGGTAGAATTATTGAACTTTATCAGAAGTGGGAACGGGTTACAAATATAAGTACTCTTCCTTTTCTTAAACCTTATCAGGATATAGATTGTCGATAAATTTACGACGTAATAACCTTCTATTTCTAAAATTATTTGAGTTCTTTAATTCTATATTAACACAAAAAATACGCTGGAATTGTGGTATGTAAAGGCAAAAATCACAGATACTTTGGGAGATTAGTCGTCCCTCTATTAAACATATAAAGGCTTTTCACAAGGACTATCCAAATAAGTCATCAACATGGAACTCAAAAAGAAATATATAAACTACTAATTTTCTCCATCCCATAGATGATCTATGACATCGAATCCTGCAGGGCCGTTCTTCACCTTGCGCTCCTGCTGGATTTGCCTAATCTTTTGGTAATCATCATTTGTAAGTGAAAAATCAAATATGTCTAAATTTTGTTTTATTCTTTCCTTATTGTAACTCTTCACCACAACAGTCACACCTTGTTCGTATAACCATCTTAAACTTACCTATAACCAATTCAAAAAGGATTATATTAGTGCATTAATGGAGAGTTAGAGAAAAAAGAATAATAAAAGACAATGCAATTATACATTTATACCTGAGCAACAGTTTTTCCATGAACTTGTGCAACGTCCTTGAGCAATTCACTATCTATAACATCGTTACTACCCCAACGGGTCCCTTGGGCTCCCAAAGGAGAATATGCAGTTATAATTATACCCTTGGCTTTGCAGTATTCTGTTAGATTCTTTTGTTGCTAGGAAGCATTCATCTCAACCTGTTTGTGTTTGTGGTGATGCCATTAATTAGTAGTGATCTAACATAAACACACATGACTAAAATCATTAAGAGAGTGTAGTACTTGATTAACAGAAGGAGGAATTGTTGCAAAAGAGAGGAGATCTTCAAGTTTCTTGGTAGAAAAGTTGCTGACTCCAATTGATTTTGTAAGACCCATGTTCTGACATTCTTCCATTGAAGTCCATACACCCTTTAAGTCAAATGGTACCAAATCCTCTTGTTCAAAAGGAACTTTCCATGTTCCAGGCTTGGCACTCATGGGCCAGTGGACCAAGTACAGATCCAAGTAATCTAATCTAAGAGTCCTGCATGCATCAACCAGTAATGTATATATAAATAGAAATTAACTACTTACTTGTGAAGTTTGAGCAATAAAGAGTTGCATACTCAAGTGATTTTTGTAGAGCAGGAAGAACAAGGTGGGGATGGTTATCAGGTAACCATAACTTGGAAGTGATAAAAAGCTCATCCCTTGAGCCAATTAGACCAAGTTTAAGGGATTCAGCGATGGCTTCTCCCAAGGCCTGCTCAGACTCATAAGCAGAAGCTGTGTCAAAGTGCCTGTAACCGACCTTGATGGCCTCTATCACCGCCTGTTTGATGGCTTCTCCGTCGTTGGATTCGGCCGCAGTGCCTAGGCCTATCACGGGCATGCTGAATGATGATTGCAGGACAACATTTGGGACCGCTACTTTTGTTGTTGAGGACATGCTTCTTCTTCTTGCCTTGCTCTCTCTCAACTTACAATTCCTTTGTGTTTCGTCAGCTCAATTTTTACCTATTTTTAATTGGTTGGCGATGATTCATCTTATCCAAGAAGTTTGAAATTAAGCTTGTGAGCTCTCATGCATCAATTCTTTGGCATTATTCCACGCTTTGATTCTTAATATGTCATACTTATCTATCTATCTTTTAAATTATTCTCTTCTTTTTTTAACTAAAGTTGATAGTGATTATCAGAATAATTTAAATGTGTAATTACCAGAATGGGCTTATCTAAAATATATAAAGTTGAGAATTATTGAACTTTATAAAAACTTACGCTAAGGGACAAATTTTAAGGTAACAGAACGCACTATATTTTTGAGTATTTGACCCTCAGTGCATAGACAAAAAAGGTAGATAAAATCATCAAAATAATTATTTCAATTTCAGTTATTTAATCTCACAGGTACAACAAAAACTAATAAAGCATCATCCCCAAACTAGTACAAGCCTTTGAAACTGGATGAGATGGTAGATTTATTGTAACAATAAAAATACCGAAACTTAAAGAACATTAAAAGACATCAAAGACAAACTAAAACAAGATGCTTTCTCGAGAATAAATATCTAATTTTCTCCATCAAATAGGTCAGCAACAACAAAGGTAGTTGGATTGTTAACTGACTTGCGCGTCTGTTTGATTTGATTAATCTTTTGATAGTCATCACTTGTAAGTGAAAAATCAAATATTTCTAAGTTTTCTTTCATTCTCTCTTTGTTGTAGCTCTTCACAGCAAAGGTCACACCCTGCTCGTACAACCATCTAAGGCTCACCTATAACAAATTCAAAAGAATTACATTGGGTAACTAAGTTCTTTAATAAAATAATTAATGGAGCAACAGGTTTTATTCATAGCTTGGATTTTTTATTCTACCTGAGCAACAGGTTTTCCATGAGCTTGTGCAACCTCTTTGAGCAATTCACTATCCATAACATCGTTACTGCCCCAAGAGGTTCCTTTGGCTCCCAAAGGAGAATATGCAGTTACAATTATACTCTTGGCTTTGCAATATTCTGTTAGATTCTTTTGTTGCCAAGAAGCATTCATCTCAACCTGTTGTGTATGTGTTTGTAGTATTTCCATTTATTAGTAGTGATCCAACATATGTTAATCTAATCGAATCCCGTTAGCGAGTCAATGGAGTACTACAATGTGTATAATGGACTATTTATTTGGTTCGATATGAGTTAAAAAATGAACATTCAGGATAAAATATTACTAATTTTTCAAACATAAATACCCATACTATCCAGGATAACTATCCGAATATTATGAGATAATAAACATCTGATATCCTCCTGAATCGAAGATTCCTAAACTCCATTATACATATTGTACAGATACTTCATTGGCTCCTTATACTTCCTCTTACATTTAAATTAAAAATTTTATGGAGAATATACATACTTGGTTAACTGCAGGAGGAATTGTAGCGAAAGAAAGGAGATGTTCAAGTTTGTTGATAGAAAAATTGCTGACTCCAATTGATTTTGCAAGGCCCAATTTGTGACATTGTTCCAGTGAAGTCCAGACTCCCTTTAAGTCAAATGGCACCAAGTCATTTTCGTCATCATAAGAGGCTTTAAATAATCCGGGCTTGGCACTCATTGGCCAATGAATCAAGTAAAGATCTAAGTATTCTAATCCAAGATTCCTGCATAATTACCACAAGTCCATAAGTTATTCATTCGTATTATTGAACTTAATTAAAGTAATTAAGTAGGTCTTACTGAAGTGATCTGCGAAGAGCAGGAAGAACAAGATCGGGATGGTTATCAGATAACCATAGCTTGGAAGTGATGAAAAGTTCATCCCTGGAGCTTATGAGACCAAGTTTAAGAGCTTCAGCAATGGCTTCTCCCAGAGCCTGTTCGGAGCCATATACAGAAGCAGTGTCGAAGTGCCTGTAACCGACCTTGATGGCCTCAATCACTGCCTGTTTGTGGACGTCGCCGTCGTCGGTTTCGAAGGCAGCAGTTCCAAAGCCTATCACTGGCATGCGGAAGGATGATTGCAGGACGACATTTGGGATCGCTACTTGCTTTGTTGAAGACATTTGGAATATGAAGATGGGAATTATTAATTAATTAATAATAATAATAATAATCAGTTTGTTGATGATATATTGTGCAAGATCTAGATATACGTTTCGGATTTTTTTATTTTATTAAAAATAGAAAATTCGAATTCGCAATCTCTTAATTGAATACGAAAAGACTATAATATTTAAACTATTAAAAGTGGTGGTGCAGTTGGCTAGGGCGTAAGTCATATATGTCTCTGCTTGCATCATCATTTGACAAGTTTAATAATTTGATATAGTGGTCATGGATGGTCATTGATCTTTGACTTTAAGAAAAAGTGTCAATTTAAATAGAATATGTCCAACCGCCTCTGTTGACTCACTACAGGGCTAAAAGATAACGATATGATTACTGTTGGAATTTAGAAGTGACTCAAATCAGTTCCTCAATTTCGCAAAGGAAAATTCTAGGAGACCAGCAGTTTTATTGGATTTTGGCCAGTATGTAACCAGCAGAGAAAGGTGAGCTATTGGATGAAATCTCATACCAATCTCACACCATCAAATTATCATTGATGACTAGTTGATGGCTAACAATCACAAAAATTACTAGCTCCCTAGTATTGCTCTCTCTCAAAATAAGCTGAGTTCAGGTTTAAATTTCAATTTGAATTCATATGTTAAATTAGTTAAATTAGTTAAATTTGAGATTGAATAAGTTCATTTTATTATATAATTATATTATATTAATATACATATTATATATTTTATACTTTTAATTTTTAATAATATATAATTTTAAATTATAAATTATATCATGAATAAAGTACTAAAACTCAATTTTCATGAGATAATTTTGAATTTAACCTGATTTAACTCATTTTTACCGACTTCCTAACAAGTTTTGTTCATACCTTTGTCGAGGATACGAGCTTGAGAGATCGGAAAAGTTAGAGATTCTAATTCCTAACTTCAAAGTGCTAGAATTAAGTCGTGACAATAATTTGTAAGACACTCCAAAATTTAAGTTAGCAATGTATTAAATAATATGGTTTTTTTTTTGTCGTGGCTTACCTGTTAAGTTTCTTTTTCTTTGATCGTAGTTTACACTTTACAGGGCAAAATTTTGATTTGCAATTGAGCCATGAATATGAAATTTGTGCCTTTTTCTTTCTTTTTAATTGGCTGGCAGGATTGTGAAATGATGTTAAATGTGATTAATTATAAAATCATATTCACCCAAACTTCTTAAAATTTTAATCTTTCAATCCAAATTAATTTTGAATTCATCGTAATAAAATTGTAATCCTTTTTAAAAGTTCATGTCTTTTTTTAATTTAAACCAAAATTAAAGCGATAGGTATCTATCTTTTAACTCTTTGAAAAAAGCTAAAGTGGTAGTTTTCTATTTTTTTTACTTCTGTTTTTTTTTCATGTATAATAGTATTTGGATAGTATAGTGATCAAAACTAATTTTTAACGTATAATTACAAAAAAATTATAATATTTGGATAGTGGTGATTAAAAATAATATAAATGTGTAATCACCAGACTGAATTTACTTAAAACATATAAAGTTAAGAAAACTTTATAAAAACATACGTTAAGGGACAGAAATTTAAGGTGTTATAATGTGTGAGAATCGAATGCAAGATACTTATGTTGAATTCACAACAGAACGCACTAATTGATAAACATACATTTGACCCTCATTGCAAAGACAAAAGCAGATAAAATCATCAAAATAATTATTTCAATTTCAGTTATTTAATTTCACAAGTACAACAAAAACTAATAAAGCACCATGCATCCCAAAACTAGTACAAGTCTTTGAAACTGGATGAGAAGGTGGATTTATTGTAGTAATAAAAATGTGGTGAAAACTCGGTTGCAGTTAACTTTACGTGAAGTTGATAACTGAGAGTCGTTAGATGATTTGACTAAATTTTTCTCTAACAACTTTCTCAACTATCAACTTCATGGGAAATTGACTGCACCTGAATTTTCACCTAAAAATGCTGAAACTAAAACTAAAGTAAGAATGTTTTGTTGTGAATACATATCTAATTTTCTCCATCAAATAGGTCAACTATAACAAGTGTAGTTGGACCATTACTTCCTTTCCGCGTCTGTTTGATTTGATTAATCTTTTGATAGTCATCATTGGTAAGTGAAAAATCAAATATTTCTAAGTTTTCTTTCATTCTCTCTTTATTATAGCTCTTCACCGCAATAGTTACATCCTGTTCGTACAACCACCTAAGGCTCACCTGTAACAAATTCAAAAGAATTACAAATAATTAATGGAGAGTTATATGTAGTGATGCCAAACAAATAAACAAGCTTAGAACTAGAATAATTGATGCATATCTTTGTTTTTTTTTTTACCTGAGCAACAGTTTTCCCATGAGCTTGTGCAACGTCCTTGAGCAATTCACTATCCATAACATCGTTACTATCCCAAAAGGTTCCTTTTGCTCCCAAAGGAGAATATGCAGTTACAATTATACCCTTGGCTTTGCAGTATTCTGTTAGATTCTTTTGTTGCCAGGAAGCATTCATCCCAACCTGTTGTTTTGTTTGTGGTGTTTCCAATTATAAGTAGTGATCCAACATTTATGAATATAAACACATAAATAAAAATTTTTATGGAGAATATATTATGTACTTGATTAACCGCAGGAGGAGTTGTAGCAAAAGAAAGGATGTGTTGAAGTTTTTTGATAGAAAAGTTGCTGACTCCAATTGATTTTGCAAGGCCCAATTTATGACATTGTTCCATTGAAGTCCATACCCCTTTTAAGTCAAATGGCACCAAGTCATTTTCGTCATCATAAGAGGCTTTAAATAATTCAAGAGCTTTTGGCAGATCACCATTATAATTATGATAAATTGCCTACATCACAACAAAGAGCTTGTATTACTAAAATATCATTCAACAGAGCTTTCAAAATTCCTTCAAGCATTATTGAATTCAATGATCAGCGAGGAAGATCAAGAAAACAAATTAATGCAGTTTTACACCAAAAATGGCTATAATGAGCGCCTCTATGTATGTCTAAAGAGTGAGTGTGTTGTAAGTGCGCGTGGTTTTTCTGTCAATGTCATTAGTTTGAAACTCAACAAGTAAAAGCATCTGTACCAGAAGATGATTGTAAGAGAAAGATAGGGTTGAAAGGGTACTCTAAAACAAATTATGCACATTGTGGACACTCCTTCATAAATAAATAAAATAAGGAAAGATATATGATGCATACCAGAGCCTCATGAATCCATTCTGAAGGAATGCCTAAATCCTCAATGAACTGTTGCTGAGATTCATCTGAACTCCAAATTTCGCAGTACTGGAACAATATCTCCCGAATCAAATTCACATGAAGAAATTGACAGTCTTCTCGAAAGGGTAAATGAAGGACAACATATATGGCCCAATGGCATTTTCCTAGGCTCAAAAGCTGAGACACGAATCACATGTCTAGAACATGAAGATCATTAGATTTGATAACACCCAATGCTTCCAAGACTGCTCATTGATGCCATATCATGTGATAATCAAGTGGATCAGGGGTTGAAGAGAATGCACTAAACATAGCCTTCAAAAAGCTAAATTCTCTCTCTTCACTATAATGAAGAAGCCTAAGATAGAATGAAATGTCAAAGTGTTTATCTGCATTCCAGCTGATAGCCTCTTCTGATGGTCCTTCATCAATAAAAAGTGGAACAGGATATGGAGCCCTTCCCTCATCAAGAAAATGCTTATATGTCTGAAAAGCAATGGGCAATGATGTGTCAGGCGGCAGTTTGTACCACATCAATAAACCTAAGAACCTCCTCCAATCAATATCGACCGCGTGCAATGCATCGTGAATATTTCCTGCAAGCAATTCATATAGCATCACTCTGTCGTTTTCAATGAAACTAAAATCCAGACCTTTCTTTCTCTAAATATCAAGTTGCTTTGAAATGTCAGAGCGATTCACAGTAGAACCACCCGCCTGACTTAACAAACAAGCCAGCCTCACATCTCCTTTGGAAGCTGCCAGTTGCACTGCTTCATCTAGTTGCCGCCCAGTGAGGAATACAAAAACATGTTGTAGATAATCAGAGTCATTTAGAGAGCTTATTTGGTTTTGAACATGATAAGAAACACTCTCTCGCAACCAATAACTGAACTCTGCCCTCCTCATAAGTGGGAGTGCTTCTTGGTCAACATCTTGATAAACTTCCTTCATATCCTGCATCATATCTTCCTCGTTGTCAGCACCCAAAGATTCTACTTGACTTTTTTGTTTTCTATCGAAGAAAAGAACTCTAATTAATTCCCAGGTCATTACTTGATGTGTTAAACCCAAATGTGTAGTGGAAGACAACCCTGGTATAGTCAATTGCCTCTCAATAATATCACAGTAGCCATGTGAAATATCTGACAACATTGAACAATTCGCTTCAAGCTTTAGAAGTTTCAATTTGCAAGGACCAATTCTAACCTCTTCCTTCACATGGTTTATTTCTTTGTGAAAATTTAATGGAGATATCAAGGCAGATTCAACAAGTTCCTCACTCACTTTGTTATTTTCATCCCTAACGAAATTGTCAAAAGCAACTTTCTCCAAACTGACAACAGATGATAATACCTTGTACTCACTACCACTTCCTACATGTGCACCAGAATGTACAAGAATGCCATTAGGTCCCCATCCAACTCGGAATGACTTCCCCATAAATAGACCTGCATCTACAATATTGCAAGCATAGTTTGTTGACACTGGTGTTTCATGCTTGAGGTCTAACTTAAAACCTTCCGCTTTTATTGTCTTCAGAGGCATTCCCTTATGTTGCTGAACCATCAAAATAGACCCAGGAGAATTTGCATCAAAACTCCCATGTTTATATTCAAGTAAAGGAAATGGAGTTTTCCTTGCAATTGGTGGAGTAGATCTATGGGGCATTGCCTGAGCAGAATTTTGCAAAGGCCTTGCATATTCCTTACTGATGGATGCTTTATGACTCAATTCCTCAGGCTCTTCTTTATGTGGGAACATCAATAATCTCATCTCTCTCATTTTAACAGGGTCAAGCCTTAGATGAGCTGGAAGAGAGTGAGAAAGTTCAATCCCGTTCATATTTGTGGAAGGTTCTTTATCATCATCATACATCTCACCATCAGCATCATCCATGACAATGTCTTCCTCGTCATCTTCGCCAAACCCGAATCTACTGAAGTCAACCAAGAATTTCCATTCACAAGAAAATCATCTTTCCTGTCTTTAGACTTCAGTAGTTCAGTATCTAGAACCAAAACTACTTCAGCTGCCTTGTTAAGGCCTTGACCAACTGCAGGTTTATCATTTTCATCACTGTATACAACTATCTCATGTTTATAAAACTTCACAATTTGATCTAGATCCAACCCCCTGACATCTGTTTTCTCAAGAAACCTGACAGATCCATAACCAAGCCTCCCAACAGTGAAATTAGGAACTCGGGTACAATAACCGGGGTCAAGGAGTTCCTGGGCCACTAACTCCTCCAGAGATGGTTTAGTATAGTATCCAGGGGAGTGCAAGATTGGCAAGGAAGCTTCCGTTTCTCTCATGCTCTCATTCAGTGGAGTAATTAAGCCTTTTAAAACCCTTCTTTTTTTGCAGTTATGCACAGTGCACAAATCAAAGAATCTTCCTGCATCAAATTCCATCACACGGCCTGTTCAAGGTGACATGTTGCTCTTCAAAAATTACAAATCCAAGACAACTCCCTGATATACAAAAAGCATATCAGATTGGAATTGCAAAAGAAAGTACCTACACAACAATCTCTAGGACAGAAAAGTAAAAGTAAAAAAAAAAAAAGACATCCCTACAAGACATACAAAGTATGGTGCATATCAAACTAATAATACTAATAAAACAGGGATTAAATAAGGTTTATACTAGAAAAATTAAATTTGCAAAACAACTACACAACGGTGGAGCTCTTATCCGGCGTATACCCCCCGAGATGCAAGGGAAATACTTTTGTTTAACATGACCAACTATTTGTTCGTTTACCAGGTTCGGCACGAAATCATAAATAAGCAGATTATTTAAGTAGAATGCCCTTGGCAGAGTATATCGATAGCTCTCAAGGAGGACCCCTCATCCAAGGTTTTCCTTGAGTTGGCGAGAAATACCTTACTAAGTGTAGAGTTGTCGTGACACACAATAGTTGAAACATTCTTATTCTTTACTTTCTCGTCTTGAGCTCGCCTTGCCGGATTATTCAACCGGACCTCTACAGAGAACGCTCTTTTGTTCCACGACCGAAGGAAAGCACTAAGAGATGATGCTTCCAATGCTACTAGCGATGTGTATCGGCACGCACTTCTTTTAATGTGTCGTCTTTGTTTTTCGTACCCGATCTGGGCAAAGCACCTGATCTTTATCAAACGAATCCCATGAATGAATAATTCTTACACAATTATATATTAATAGTGGTAGAAATAGAAGGAAACAAAAATAAATAAAGAAAGAAACGAACAATAAAACCAGATTTACAAAGACATTGAGCTGAATTGCAGCACAGTGAAGTATCGCAACATCAATTTAAGAGGGCAAAAAGAAAATAGTTGGCAGTATAATTGCAGAGTAACTAAATATGAAGTAACAGCGGTTGGAAACTGAAAGTAACTAAATATGAGTAAAAAGATACTCACAGGCATAATAGAACGGAAGAGGTCACAACAGAGGGAAGGGGAGGAAGGAGCGGGGAACGAAAAGTGAAAAGACGAAAGAAATTTTTGGTGCTGAATCAATTTGGGCTTCCAAATATTTGGGTTTTTATTGGGTTAGGTTGAGTTTATTTTAAGACCCATTAAGTTATCATCGAACTGGATCATTAATATTATGTTTGGTTTAAAAGAAAATAAGAGGCCAATAAACCATAGTTCACACGGCTTTCTGCCCCTTCTTCATCTCAAAGGTCTTGGATTTGAGTCCTACCAACTGCAACCGAGAAGGAAAAATTGGTAAATATGTGAAGAGTGTGTGGGTGTGTATTGTGTACCTAGGAATGAGAATTGTCCAAATTTCATTTCTCTTTGTTTGGATATCAAAAAAAATAGAAAGAAAAATTTTTTTGGTGTAGATCCCAAATTATTTTTTTTCATCCATTAGAAGCAAGAAAACAAGAAGAAAAATGTTACTTTTAGTATATTTACAATACTACCCCTAATTCTATTATTATTAATAATTATTAATATAAATTTAGTTTTAATACATTATTATAATAAAAATTTACATTTAAACATTATATATGTATTTGATAAATAATTTATAAAATTATAATATTTTATAATATTCATAAAATGCAATAAAACATAAATAAATAAAATATTTATACTTTATTTTATTATAAGGACATTAATATAACTTTATACGAGGTAATGACCAAATCAGTACCCGAAAGATTGAAACGTTGACATTTTGGTACCTCACTATTGTATTTGACAAAAAAGTACCCGAAAAATTTTAAAAACTGACAAGCATGTCCAAGTTATTGCCGGACCTAAGCTCTGGTGAGGACAATGCTGACCTGGACACCGAATTTTACTGACAAAACTTGTTTTATTTGAGTTGTAATTTTCAATTAAGTAATTTGTTAGCCTAGGTGGAAAATAAATTAATTAAAATTGATTTGGCCTCCAAATCAGAGCTCTTTGCCCTAATCCCCAATTAACAAGTGCTATAACTAGTTGGTTACCTACTGTGACTTAGTGTTTCACTAGGAGTAAAACTGAAAGGTCAAAGAAAGAGGGAGAGACGTTGCTCTGTGATCTTGGCGCGAAGAAGAAGGAAAACGAGGTGAGAGAGATTGTCGAAGTCGGAGCGTCAAGTGTGAGGGTTTGCTAGTGGCATCATCGTGACTCCATTCTTTGTTAGGAAGAAACCTACGAGGAGGTAAGTTCGCCTTCATTCCATCCTCTCATTTACGTTTCGTTTTTAGACAGCATTATGATAATTTTGATTGTTTTAGTAGTGAGCCATTTTTGTTGTTTGTTTTCTGTGCTTGTAACTCCTTTTTTAGATGGATCGTCTAGTTACGTTTGTTTATCATCACATGGGTGCCTTGAAAAGGGGTGGGGCGTTAATGTGATATACGATGGAGGTTTGGTAACTGAGATACACAGGGTGAATGTGGAGACATGTAATTTATTTTTTGTTGAGGGGTTATTTCTAGACTTGAGTTACCCTGGATACAATGAGGTGTACTGGCTAGAACCTGGTTTAGACTTAGGTAAGGGTCTTATAGTGCTTAGGACAGATGCTGAAGTGATGAGGATGTGTGAGAGTGCGATGAAGAATGACAATACTGTACACCTATATTTTGATCACCCCATTGATGTGAACCCTGAAATCATTGATAAAGAAGTCATGTCTGATGGTAGCAGTGATAGTGTGGTTGAAGTCAACCCAGGTGGTGATAATGTGAACGAGGTTAATGAGAAGGAGAATGAAGGTGTGAATGAGACCAGAGCTGAGGTTAATGAATTGAATATGGCTTTGAGTGTAGTTGTGAAGGAGACTGTGAATGAGGTTGTAAATGAGGCCACTGTTGATTTAAACGAGTCGAACAAAGGTGAGAGTGGTGCAGGGGAAGAAGCTGCGAATGATGGGAATGAGGAGAAAGGAACTGAAGGAGCATTAGCTCCACAGATGGGTGTTAAGAAGGTTAGAAAGAGGCATCCAAGACCACCACCTAGAGGTTTATCCCGAGAAAGAAGAGCTGCCGAAAATGAGGTTCCTGAGAGTGATCCTCGAGAAGGTAAAGCTGAAGCTGTAAATGAACCCACATACGAGACCAATGCTGATGATGTTAATGATCCGAATGAAGGTTCTGATTTTGGAGAACCAGTTGTGGATGAGTTGAGGTCAGAGGAACCTGTTACAGAAAATCCAACAGGTAAAGTTGATTCTTTTTTTTTTTGGGTTAGAGGCTATGTGAATAAGCATTGCATCAATTCTCATGTATCTCAAATGATTCTGCAACAGATAATGTAACACAAACAACTGGGAGAACTAACACAAGGAGAAATCATCCAAGACCTCAACCGTCTGGGCAAAGAATTATACTTGGAAAGGAGGATCAAGCACCAAGGGTAGAGGTGCCTAACCCGAATAGAGAAGATGGTGAAAGTGAACCTGAGATGTACCAATATGAGTCTAAAGAACTTTGTAGCCCTCCTGCATCTGACGATGAAGAGGAACCTGTATTTCCTCAACATAATCCCAACACGCCATATGGGAAAATAACTCTGGAGTTGAATATGGAGTTCGAGACCATGGACCACTTCAAAGCAACAGTGCAGAAGTATAACATACAAATTGAGAGACAAGTATTCTATCTGAGGAATGAGAAGAAGAGGTGTAGGGTGATTTGCTATGACCCCGATTGCCCATGGTTGTGCTACTGTGCCAGGACCAACTACCCAGCATCCTTTCAGATAAAGACATTTGTGGACAAACATATGTGTCCCAGAAGCAACAAGAGTAAGTCTATTAGTTGTTCTTGGGTTGCTGAGGAAATGGTGCCAAAGCTCAGAATCCATCCCAATATGCTACAGAGGGAGGCACGGGAGTGGTTTAAAGTGGAGTATGACATATCAGTTAATGAGAGGATGATGTATAGGGCTATGGACAAGGCCAAAGAAGTTATTGAGGGAACAGAGAAAGATCAATACCTAAGGCTTAGAGACTATCTGAACGAAATCATGAAGGCTAATCCTAGTTCAAGAGCCAACATGGAGACTACTCCACAGCCAGAGGGGTTGCCTAGGTTTAGAAACTTGTACATCTGTTTGGCTGCTTGCAAAAATGGATTTAAAGCAGGGTGTAGACCCTTTATAGTTTTGGATGAGACGTTTTTGAAAGGCTACTTTAGAGGGCAATTACCAACTGCCGTTGGTCAGGACGCGAACAATCAACTTTTTCCAATAGCGTATGGGGTTGTTGATGTAGAAACTAGGGAAAATTGGAGATTCTTTTTGGAGGAGTTGCACACTGACATAGGGGACTACAATGAGAATGGCTGGGTTTTTATGTCAGACCAGCAAAAGGTGATATGCACTAAGACTATTGTATTTGAATTCTTGTGTGTTTCTAGATGTAACTTCTCGAATGTCTCCTAATTAATTGTGGTAACCATTCAATGCAGGGATTAATACCAGCATTGGAGGACATAATGCCGGGGGTCAAGCACAGATTTTGTTGTATGCATATGTGGAGAAATCTGAACAAGAGATGGAAGGATAAGGAACTTAAGGCAGCATTTTGACAATGTGCAAAAGCAACAATTGATCAAGAGTTCAATAATGCAATGACAGCTGTAAAATGGATCAACAAACAAGCATCGGAGTATTTGTCCAAATTTGAACAAGAACAGTGATCGAGATCAGGATTTTCAGAATGGCCAAAGGTAGACAGTTTGACAAGCAATAACTGTGAGTCATTTAATTCAACAATTGTCCGTCTGCAGCGGAAGAGCATTTTGACAATGCTTGAGGAGCTTAGGTTCTATATCATGAAGACAATGACAACTCACAAGGACTCACTATTGGCTTACACTGGACAGATAACCCCTGTACAAGTCAGTAGGCTAGAGAAAGAAAAAAGACAAGCTAACTACTGGGAAGCACAATGGTGTGGTGATGATGAGCACAACCAGTTTGAAGTAACAAAGTGGCAATATAGAGTGAGAGTCAATACACGAGAGAGGACATGCTCATGTAGAAAATGGCAGCTGACTGGACTACCATGCTGTCATGGGATTGCAGCAATCCAGAGAAAGAATGAGAAGCCTGAAGACTATGTCCATCACAAGCTCACCATCGAGGCATATAATAGGACTTACCAATTTCACATTAGTAGCATACCAAGTCAAGAGTACTGGGAACATCACGAAGGGCTGCCATGTCTGCCCCCTCCATACAAGAGGCCTATTGGCAGACCTATTAAGAAGAGGAGAAAGGATAGCACTGAGCAAAGCTTTGGGAACCAATACAAGGCCAAGAGAAGATACGGACAGATAACATGCCAAATCTGCAAGAGGGTCAGTAATATTAATATCTATTTACTTTAGATTTTATTTGCCATTTCTAAACTTGATGAATGCTGATTTACCTTACTCATGTGCTTTTTGTAAAGATGGACATAATAGCAGAACTTGTCCTGAGAAAGGAATTGGATGAGGAGCTGAAGAACCAGATCTTGATGAGGAAGAAGCTAGGGAGCAAGAAACTAACTGGGAGGAGACCATGGAGGCTGCACATGCTGCACATGTTGCAGATGAGGAAGACCTCACTCAAAATCATCCACAAAGTCAGCCTGATCAGGTAAACAATATGATTTATGTTACCTTGTTGTTCCAAACTCTTGGATCTGTTTTCATGAATGGACAAATTGATGCAGAATAACTTGGTTAGTCCAACACAGGGGGGAAGAGGGAAGAGGGAGGAAGGAGCAGGGAACGAAAAGTGAAAAGAGGAAAAAAATTTTCGGTGCCAAATCAATTTGGACTTCCAAATATTTAGGCCTTTATTGGGCTGGGTTGAGTTTGTTTTAAGGCCCGTTAAGCCATCACCGAACTGGACCATTAAGGGTTCTCCTTCTCCTCCTCATTACTCTCTGCTACTGCTAGCTAGCTACTGCCACCACCATTCTACACACACACACACACCACTTTCTTCTTTCGTTTGATTTCGAGTCTCAGAATGATTTCAGCTATTTCGTGGATACTGATAGGTGCTTTGAAGGCGGAACCCACCATAGCTGAACCTCCTTCCAAGGAAGAAATTCAAGATATAATCACCACCGCCGCCGCCAGGTCTTTCTCTTCTTCTTCAAAACTCACTTAGCCAATTATAAAATTTTATCAAATACTTTACAATACATGTATGTTATGCAGTACAGCAGACATTGAAAATGAGGAAGAAGCAGGGGATGAACGCATGGATGATGCCGGTGGCGCCGTCGATGAAGTTGCGCGAGCACTCAATGTTGCTGATGCTCTCGGAAAGGCTGATAAATTGGACGATATTGCCCTCGGTTTGAAGGAGCTTGACATGGAACATTACGATGATGAAGATGAAGGTATACAATAACATCTCAGGGAGTTATCTATCATAGTTAGTTAGTTAGTTAGTTAGCGGTTTTAGTTAGAGTTAGCTATCGAATCACTTAGCATGATATCAGCCATGGCTATGGTTAGCTAGCTAGCTCTGTCTCCTTGTGTTGTATTGTGTTAATTTGTATCGTTTTATTGACCTTAGGAGTTGAGGTATTTAGTTCTGGGATTGGTGATCTTTATTATCCAAGTAGCGACCTGGATCCTTATATCAAAGATAAGAACGTAAGTTCCAATACTTTGTCTGCAGTCTGCTGTTGACCTTCATTTGTGACTCTACAACATCATATTGTTTTACATTATTAAGGATGATGATGACTCTGAGGAACTCGAAGACATGCTCATTAATCCAACTGATTCTATCATTATTTGTGCTCGTACTGAGGACTATCTCAGTCTTCTCGAGGTAAACAAAACCTAACTGGGGAGGAGACCATGGAGGCTGCACATGCTATACATGTTGCAGATGAGGAAGACCTCACTCAAAACCATCCACAAAGTCAGCCTGATCACGTAAACAATGTGATTTATGTTACCTTGTTGTTCCAAACTCTTGTATCTGTTTTCATGAATGGACAAATTGATGCGGAATAACTTGGTTAGTCTAACACATTCTGGGAACACTACAACAAATGCTACACCCCCTAATGTAGCCACTATACCAGCACCAACCAACTTGGCACCTCCAACAACTACTTCACAACCGGCACCAACACCAAAGAGGAGGGACATACCATCTTTTGTAAGGGGCAACCCAGTTCCACCAAGAGGAAGGGGCAGCACCACTCCAAGGCAAAATGCAGCAGCTGCACCATCACCCCCTGCTCAACCTAGGGTTGTCAGGCTTGATCTTGGGTCTAGCTCCCAAATTCCTACATCTCCATCTAATGCTGCAAACCCATGTAGTGGGACTGGGTCAATGCCACATGGTCCATTAGTTAGGCCCAATCTTCAGGCCCAACGTGCAGCACCATTTAGGCCACCAACTGTGACTAGGGAGACCATGGCAGCAGCAGGTCCAGCCACACAGAGGAGGTTTACTGGCTTCGTGCCCACCCTATTATTGAAGAAGAAAAAGCCATCCGGACCACCACCATCAAAGCCATCAACAAATGACAATAACTGAACTGATTTTGATCTTGGGTTTTTTAGTTTGTTGTTAGCTCCTGTTTGGACATGATTTAGTTAACATAAATCCAAGTGCCATTATGGCATGTAAGTGCAAACCAAGTCTTTTGTGTTTTGTTAGTGTCATTTTGGGTCTGTTGCAGCTACTATGAACATAAGTGTCATTTTGCTAGTCTTATTTTGGGGCTTGAACTTTGTTAGTCTGAATAGTTAATGGTTATAACTTCATTTTATAGCTCCTGGTGTTTTATTGAGGTTCTGTTCACAAATCTATTACATGGCTTACTATTAATCTGTATAGCTTGCTTACATCAGGAAAACAATAATTTAATTTCTTCACAAATCTGTTCACAGCATATATTAAATCATCTCAATTACAATGAGGAGAAGATTACAAAATTCTAAAGTGTCATTATTATACAATTATACTATGCACTGTCTACCTACTTAGCCAAACTAAACAAAATCAAAGCCACATTTACCCCAACCAATATACACATAAAAATTAGGCACAACTCAACCCTCTTCAGATGCTCCTTCATGTCATTCACCACAGATAGTACCATCATCATCCTATCAATTTCTTGGCCATCCCCACATTTGACATTGATTCTGTTTTTCTATTTTGGTTCTGATTTGCCCAGCATATTACTATTCTCTGAAGAAACTTCTCCTTCCACACATTCCTCTTGTATTTCATCCAACCATTGAAAATACCCGCAACGCATTTGTGTGTTCTAGCACAACAGGAAAATTTCAAACATCAGACAACAATCAAAAACTACAACTGAATAAGCACAGACGACAAACCAAAAAGGGATATTGCATTAATTCGTCACATATACATCAAAATTCCAAGCTTACCTTCCACATAGGGCAGCGTAGAAACCATCTATCAGGGTTGCTACTTGTCTTCGACTTCAACGGAACCACTGGAAGGGGACAAAAGCAGCAGCCATTGTAAGTTTTACTCACAACACCGGAAGCACCATCCACGTCGAAGGCTTGCATTGATGACTGCCTTCTCACCGTTGTAGCTTTTTCACGAGCCCTTGCTGTATGCATCTTCCAAATTTTGGCTCCCCTCCTGCGAGTGTACGAAGAGAGCAATATTGGGGATTAGGGCAAAGAGCTCTGATTTGGGGGCCAAATCAATTTCAATTAATTTAATTTCCACCTAGGCTAACAAATGACTTAATTGAAAATTACAACTCAAATAAAACATATTTTGTCAGCAAAATCCGGTGTCCAGGTCAGCATTGTCCTCACCGGAGCTTAGGTCCGGCAATAACTTGGACACGCTTGTCAATTTTTAAAATTTTTCGGGTACCTTTTTGTCAAATACAAGAGTAAGGTACCAAAATGTCAGCGTTTCAATCTTTCGGGTACTGATTTGGTCATTACCTCAACTTGATACCATTATGATTTTCTTTCTTCTCATTTTTCTACTCATCCAAACAAAAAAATCTTTTTATTTTCTTTCCATTCATTTTCTCTTCATCCAAATAACACACAAATAACTCTACTTTTCCTTCTATTTTCTTTTCTTTCATTTTCTTTACTTCTCTTTTCTTTTCTATATCCAAACAATGCCTAAGGGTTCTCCTCCTCCTCCTTGTTACTCTCTGCTATTGCTAGCTAGCTGCTGCCACCACCATTCTACACACACACACATACCACTTTCTTCTTTCATTTGATTTCGAGTCTCAGAATGATTTCAGGTATTTCATGGATACCGATAGGTGCTTCGAAGGCGGAACCCACCGTAGTTGAACCTCCTTCCAAGGAAGAAATTCAAGATATAATCACCGCCGCCGCCGCCGCCGCCAGGTCTTTCCCTTCTTCTTCAAAACTCACTTAGCCAATTATAAAATTTTATAAAATAATTTACAATACATGTATGTTATGCAGTGGAGCAGACAGTGAAAATGAGGAAGAAGCAAGTGATGAACACATGGATGATGCCGGTGGCGCCGTCGATGAAGTTGTGCGAGCACTCAATGTTGATGATGCTCTCGGGAAGGCTGATAAATTGGACGATATTGCCCTCGGTTTGAAGGAGCTTGACATGGAACATTACGATGATAAAGATGAAGGTATACAATAACATCTCAGGGAGTTATCTGTCTGTTTAGTTAGAGTTAGCTATCGAATCACTTAGCATGATATCAGCCATGGCTATGGTTAGCTAGCTAGCTCTGTCTCCTTGTGTTGTCTATGTTAAGTTGCATCTTTTTATTGACCTTAGGAGTTGAGGTATTTAGTTTCGGGATTGGTGATCTTTATTATCCAAGTATCGACCAGGATCTTTATATCAAAGATAAGAACGTAAGTTCTAATACTTTGTCTGTATTCTACTGTTGACCTTCATTTGTGACTCTACAACATCATATTGTTTTACATTGTTAAGGATGATTATGACTCTGAGGAACTCGAAGACATGATCATTAATCCAAATGATTCCGTCATTGTTCGTGCTCGTACTGAGGACGATCTCAGTCTTCTCGAGGTAAACAAATCCTCACTTATTGGCTGATGTATTTTTCTTTGATGTTTGTTATGTGATGCAATGGTAGACTTATATAAGTTGCGTCTTTTTCTACTACAAGGTTCATATACTTGAGGACGTCGGTACTAGTGAGATGAACATGTATGTCCATCATGATATCATAATTCCTGCCTTTCCGCTATCCACAGCTTGGCTTGACTGCCTTCAAGGAAGAGAGAAAGGTGGGGAATATTGCCTTTGTTTATGCATCTCGTATGTTTATCTCTTTTTTTATTAAATGTGTTGGTTTTTTGTGCTCTTGTTTGTTTTAGTAAATAAGTTATAAATTCTAGCATTCATTTGTATGCTCAAAATTTGACTGGATCCCCTTATGCTTCCTCTACTTTCTATCGCATTATTATTTCATTATCATTGCAGGAAACTTCTTAGTTGTTGGTTCAATGGAACCGTCAATAGAAATTTGGGACCTTGATGTTGTAAGTGAATATGGTTAATAAATTTCACTGAAAAGTTGGAAACATCATTCAGAATATAAAGCCACTTTCATTGAATACCTTCTAAGCTACCTTTGTTCCCAGATTGATGCAGTGCAGCTATGCATGGTTTTAGGTGGCATTTCAGAGAAAAAGAAGAAGGGGAAGAAGGTTTGTAAATCTTTTTAAGTTGAAGTGCAATTCTGAGTATAGACCCAGTTACTGATTCTATTAATTGGTTTTGTAGAAGTCAATCAAATACAAAGATGACAGTCACACTGACTCTGTACTTGGTCTTGCCTGGAACAAAGCGCTCAGGTTTGTTAAATTTAAAACTGGATTTTGGTATTATTTCATCTGTTGGGCACCATTTGGGACATAAAGGTTTCATTTATTACTTATTTTGAAACTCTATTCTTTTGCACCTATGATGGCAGTCATTCTTAAAACATTCAGGAATGTACTTGCTAGTACCAGTGCTGACAAGCAAGTCAAGATTTGGGATGTGGCTACTGGGAAGTGTGAGAGTACAATAGAGCATCACTTAGACAAGACAAGTAGTATGCTAAAGTGCAATCAATTATTACAAATATGAACTTCTTTTATTGATAAAGAGGACTTTCCCTCTTCATGTCCATCATCTTTTCTTTTCTTTTTTCCCTTACTTCTAAATAGTGTACAAGCTCAGAAATATTACTTATACGTTGGTAGGAAAGATTTTCACTTTTTTCCTTAATTAAGTCATTTAATATTGTATATTTTGTCTTACTAACATTAATTTAGGTTGCTTGAGTCAATATGTTGTCTGATGCCTTTGTTCATCTATCTTGACAGGTTCAAGCAGTTGCTTGGCATCATCGTGAACGAGAAATTCTTCTTAGTGGTTCATTTGATCATATTGTGGTCCTGGTAGTGACATAATGTTTCTTATATACTCTATATTTTTGCATTTCTTTTTTTATCTGGAATGGATGCTTATTACACTGTAGATTTTGGTTGTATAATATTCATGTGCCAAAATAGACTTTCTCTTTAAAAATGATCACATTGGAATTTCTGTCTGCCTTTTTTCTTAGTTATCTAACATTCTAATGCTTTCAATGCTTTTACACTTTGCAGAGGGATGGAAGGATGCCATCCCATCCTGGTTATAAGCGGTCAGTCACAGCTGATGTCGAGAGCTTGGCCTGGGATCCACACACTAACACTATTTTGTGGTGTGTTATGGTTAATTTTGATTTCTCGTTTCAGTGATAGAATTAGTAATTGTATTTTATGGATGCATAGTTTTAGCTTCACTAATAATAATTAAATTGTGCTTCTAAGTGAGTCTCGAGGATGGTACTGTCAAGTGTTTTGATGTTCGGACCGCAATGTCTGAATCCACATCTGATCTAAGTTCTACATTTACTCTTCATGCACATGACAAAGCTGTTACCTCAGTATCCTATAATGTGTCAGCACCTAATGTATGTATTTTCAATGTTTTGATGAGAAATACCAAGTTATTATGTACTCAGTTTAACCATACCTTGTTGCCTTCTTGCAGCTACTTGCTACTGGATCGATGGACAAAATGGTAATTGTGAAGTCCGTTTGTTGTGTTCCTATTCCTATATACTATATCTTGCAGAATTGGAAATCATCTCATTCGAGTACTATTATTTGTTGCAGGTAATGCTTTGGGATTTATCGAACAACCAACCATCTGTTGTGGCATCTAAAAACTCCAATGCTGTAAGTTTGCTTCTTTTATTTGATGAGATTTAACCAAAAGAAAAAAAGGTATTCTCTAGTCTGAATCATGATACAAGTAACACTGATGACTTCTGTTTTTGGATGCGGCTTTTCAAGGAGCTGTATTTTCTATTTCATTCTCAGAGGACAATCCCTTTGTGTTGGCTATAGGAGGCTTAGAGGGAAAATTGCAAGTGAGTGAAAAGTACCACAGAAATTCAAATGTGTTCTTGATAGATTTCTGTGAAATTTACTGTTGTCACTCATATCTTGTAGGTTTGGGACACTTTATCTGAGTCTGCTGTCTCTCAGCGTTATGAAAATTACAACAAGAATAGAACTCGGTCGTGTTATAATTGAGTCATAATAGCTTTTCCGGTCTCCCCTTCATGTTACTGGTAGGCTAGAAGTATTTATGTTAGATACAGTTGTTACGAAACAAGTTGAAAGCAATATATTAAGGATGGTAGATATATAGAGTTTGGTAGCATGTTCTCTCTCATAATTCATGTAACATCCTTATAAGTTTTGAATGAACATTTGTTCTACAGCTTGGATCATTGAGTGTTTCAATTTTTTGCCTTTGTAATATAATTGCGGTCATGCGCTTGTAAATAACGAGTTACAGCGTCTTCTGTAATCGAACTTGTGTGCCAAACTGCCAACTTTGTTCTCAACTGTTTATTACAATGGTAAAGCAAACGAGTTGTTTTTTCTTAAAATTGATTTTGAAATACTACGTGGGTGTTTGAATTATCGGTTGTCAAATTAAAATTAATAAATTATATTATAAAAAAATAATAATAAATATAATACACAGTTTGAAACATCTCAAATTAATCAAGCACTATTGATCTTTAAACCAACTTGTACGAAGGAGCATGTACTGTAACTCATAAAGAGCACTATGGTGTCAACCGTTCAAGTGTTTGATCCTCGTCATGAAGCATGGATAACCAAGGAACAAATGAATCATCCTAATCACGAAGCACAATTGTGTCTACTAACATTAGTCTTAACTGTAATTTAGTGGTACCTGTTCTATGCTGTGCTAACTGAATGTGTCTATATATAATAATCGGTAGGTGAAAAATTATAAAGAAGTAACTTTCAAATGATGTCAAATAGAAATTTTTCATAGTATTTTTATCTAATCTTGAATGAATGTTTTTTTATCCTTGACTCTAGATTTTCAAATGTAAAGAAATATATCAGCATTCATTTATTGTTTTTTATTATAATACATAAAATATTCTTGATTTTGTTATTGTTATTTGACTTTTGAATTTGTGTTTGGATGAAATTATAATATTGTGGTTGATGTAATATATTTAATTTGGATGATATTTTAAAGTTTATATTAGACTATAATTATGTTTTAGTATGTTTATTTATTATTTTATTATAAAACGGTTATTTCGATTGAATTACGGTTGAATCAATTAAACCAATAAACCAATAAACTAGTAACTAGAGCAATTCGATGACCGATTCGATTTTCAGAACCTTGCTCGTATCATAAAATTCAATACTGAGTGTTGTGTCAAAGTTGGGTCAATATTTAAAAAAATTAATCCAAATATGATAGCTTAGAAAAAGGGATAGTAATGTAACCCAAAAAAAAAAAGTTGTTGGCCATATGCCAAGCGTGATTGGTGATCCAACATGAAAGTTTGACATGCTTATTTCATTTGTTTCTAAGATTCACTCAATCATTTCTGACACTCTTCACCACTAAAATTATGTCTAATTGTTTTTTCCCTTAGGATGATAATTGAAGGTGGGGAAAAATAATTGAGCATGCATTATTGTTGTCTCGTGTTTACCTGAGTTATTATTGCACACACGATTTTAGTCACGTTCATCTAAGGTATGATCATGACAATTCACTCTTCTCAAATTTTAATGTTACCATCTTGTATACAACATAACTGAACATAAGCATTTTGATGATGCTACAATTACTAATTAAGATGCCAAAATAAATTACCATTGTTAAATCGCCAAATTACCATTTCATTAAGTTAACAACACAAAACATAAATATCTATTCTTATATTTAGTTTGACTTAAACCAAAAATAGAAGCCAACCACTACAACTCACATTGATTCATTTTATGCGCACCCTCTTGGGACAAACCCGACCCGAGAACCCACCAAATCAAACACGACCCGAAACCCTTATTGCTGGATATTCCCAATTATGGACAACCCGCTCATCGTCCCGGCAAAAGCGAAGTAGTAAGTTCCTTTATCATCCACCGAAATTAGGTAATTCCAGACTGGAAGTGACACATCGGCACCTCAAAAATGTAGCACTACGGTCGGAACTTTCACTTGCGTCATCCTCGAAAGATTAAAGCAAGTATCAAATAACGAGTATTCGGGTGCCCGTTTCAAACGGGCTGCCCCAACCCGAAAAGCGGGTCAGAACAATCGAGTCACTGAAGTGTCCGAGTCAATAATTACCCCGCCATTTTCGGTCCGGTCAAGCCGAAACAAAGAAGCCGAAATTCCACGAACTAGCGTCGTGCCAACACTAATTTCCAACAGCTCGACATAGTAAAATGTGTCAAGCTTTGGGTTCTTTAATAATGGAGTGAACCGTGCCACTCTCGAAATCGCCAAATTACCAAAAACCATCGAAGACGGTTTTGACGAAGCAGCTCTGTCTGCCAAACTAACTATGATAGATAACTTTCTGAGATGTTATTGTATACCTTCATCTTCATCATCGTAATGTTCCATGTCAAGCTCCTTCAAACCGAAGGCAATATCGTCCAATTTATCAGCCTTCCCGAGAGCATCAGCAACATTGAGTGCTCGCGCAACTTCATTGACGGCGCCACCGGCATCATCCATGCGTTCATCCCCTGCTTCTTCTTCATTTTCACTGTCTGCTGTTCTGCATAACATACATGTATTGTAAAGTATTTGATAAAATTTTATAATTGGCTAAGTGAGTTTTGAAGAAGAAGAGAAAGACCTAGCGGCGGCGGTGGTGATTATATCTTGAATTTCTTCCTTGGAAGGAGGTTCAGCTACGGTAGGTTCCACCTTAGAAGCACCTATCGATATCCACGAAATAGCTGAAATCATTCTGTGACTCGAAATCAAACGAAAGAAGAAAGTGGTGTGTGTGTGTGTGTAGAATGGTGGTGGCAGCAGCTAGCTAGCAGTAGCAGAGAGTAACATGGAGGAGAAGGAGAACCCTTAATGGTCCAGTTTGGTGATGGCTTAACGGGCCTCAAAACTGGATTTTGGTATTATTTCATCTGTTGGGCACCATTTGGGACGTAAAGGTTTCATTTATTACTTATTTTGAAACTCTATTCTTTTGCACCTATGATGGCAGTCATTCTTAAAACATTCAGGAATGTACTTGCTAGTGCCAGTGCTGACAAGCAAGTCAAGATTTGGGATGTGGCTACTGGGAAGTGTGAGAGTACAATAGAGCATCACTTAGACAAGACAAGTAGTATGCAAAAGTGCAATCAATTACAAATATGAACTTCTTTTATTGATAAAGAGGACTTTCCCTCTTCATGTCCATCATCTTTTCTTTTCTTTTTTCCCTTACTTCTAAATAGTGTACAAGCTCAGAAATATTACTTATACGTTGGTAGGAAAGATTTTCACTTTTTTCCTTAATTAAGTCATTTAATATTGTATATTTTGTCTTACTAACATTAATTTAGGTTGCTTGAGTCAATATGTTGTCTGATGCCTTTGTTCATCTATCTTGACAGGTTCAAGCAGTTGCTTGGCATCATCGTGAACGAGAAATTCTTCTTAGTGGTTCATTTGATCATATTGTGGTCCTGGTAGTGACATAATGTTTCTTATATACTCTATATTTTTGCATTTCTTTTTTTATCTGGAATGGATACTTATTACACTGTAGATTTTGGTTGTATAATATTCATGTGCCAAAATAGACTTTCTCTTTAAAAATGATCACATTGGAATTTCTGTCTGTCTTTTTTCTTAGTTATCTAACATTCTAATGCTTTCAATGCTTTTACACTTTACAGAGGGATGGAAGGATGCCATCCCATCCTGGTTATAAGTGGTCAGTCACAGCTGATGTCGAGAGCTTGGCCTGGGATCCACACACTAACACTATTTTGTGGTATGTTATGGTTAATTTTGATTTCTCGTTTCAGTGATTGAATTGGTAATTGTATTTTATGGATGCATAGTTTTAGCTTCACTAATAATAATTAAATTGTGCTTCTAGGTGAGTCTCGAGGATGGTACTGTCAAGTGTTTTGATGTTCGGACCGCAATGTCTGAATCCACATCTGATCTAAGTTCTACATTTACTCTTCATGCACATGACAAAGCTGTTACCTCAGTATCCTATAATGTGTCAGCACCTAATGTATGTATTTTCAATGTTTTGATGAGAAATACCAAGTTATTATGTACTCAGTTTAACCATACCTTGTTGCCTTCTTGCAGCTACCTGCTACTGGATCGATGGACAAAATGGTAATTGTGAAGTCCGTTTGTTGTGTTCCTATTCCTATATACTATATCTTGCAGAATTGGAAATCATCTCATTCGAGTACTATTATTTGTTGCAGGTAATGCTTTGGGATTTATCGAACAACCAACCATCTGTTGTGGCATCTAAAAACTCCAATGCTGTAAGTTTGCTTCTTTTATTTGATGAGATTTAACCAAAAGAAAAAAAAGGTATTCTCTAGTCTGAATCATGATACAAGTAACACTGATGACTTCTGTTTTTGGATGCGGCTTTTCAAGGAGCTGTATTTTCTATTTCATTCTCAGAGGACAATCCCTTTGTGTTGGCTATAGGAGGCTTAGAGGGAAAATTGCAAGTGAGTGAAAAGTACCACAGAAATTCAAATGTGTTCTTGATAGATTTCTGTGAAATTTACTGTTGTCACTCATACCTTGTAGGTTTGGGACACTTTATCTGAGTCTGCTGTCTCTCAGCGTTATGAAAATTACAACAAGAATAGAACTCGGTCGTGTTATAATTGAGTCATAATAGCTTTTCCGGTCTCCCCTTCATGTTACTGGTAGGCTAGAAGTATTTATGTTAGATACAGTTGTTACGAAACAAGTTGAAAGCAATACATTAAGGATGGTAGATATATAGAGTTTGGTAGCATGTTCTCTCTCATAATTCATGTAACATCCTTATAAGTTTTGAATGAACATTTGTTCTACAGCTTGGATCATTGAGTGTTTCAATTTTTTGCCTTTGTAATATAATTGCGGTCATGCGCTTGTGAATAACGAGTTACAGCGTCTTCTGTAATCGAACTTGTGTGCCAAACTGCCAACGTTGTTCTCAATTGTTTATTACAATGGTAAAGCAAACGAGTTGTTTTTTCTTAAAATTGATTTTGAAATACTACGTGGGTGTTTGAATTATCGGTTGTCAAATTAAAATTAATAAATTATATTATAAAAAAATAATAATAAATATAATACACAGTTTGAAACATCTCAAATTAATCAAACACTATTGATCTTTATACCAACTTGTACGAAGGAGCATGTACTGTAACTCATAAAGAGCACTATGGTGTCAACCGTTCAAGTGTTTGATCCTCGTCATGAAGCATGGATAACCAAGGAACAAATGAATCATCCTAATCACGAAGCACAATTGTGTCTACTAACATTAGTCTTAACTGTAATTTAGTGGTACCTGTTCTATGCTGTGCTAACTGAATGTGTCTATATATAATAATCGGTAGGTGAAAAATTATAAAGAAGTAACTTTCAAATGATGTCAAATAGAAATTTTTCATAGTATTTTTATCTAATCTTGAATGAATGTTTTTTTATCCTTGACTCTAGATTTTCAAATGTAAAGAAATATATCAGCATTCATTTATTGTTTTTTATTATAATACATAAAATATTCTTGATTTTGTTATTGTTATTTGACTTTTGAATTTGTGTTTGGATGAAATTATAATATTGTGGTTGATGTAATATATTTAATTTGGATGATATTTTAAAGTTTATATTAGACTATAATTATGTTTTAGTATGTTTATTTATTATTTTATTATAAAACGGTTATTTCGATTGAATTACGGTTGAATCAATTAAACCAATAAACCAATAAACTAGTAACTAGAGCAATTCGATGACCGATTCGATTTTCAGAACCTTGCTCGTATCATAAAATTCAATACTGAGTGTTGTGTCAAAGTTGGGTCAATATTTAAAAAAATTAATCCAAATATGATAGCTTAGAAAAAGGGATAGTAATGTAACCCAAAAAAAAAGTTGTTGGCCATATGCCAAGCGTGATTGGTGATCCAACATGAAAGTTTGACATGCTTATTTCATTTGTTTCTAAGATTCACTCAATCATTTCTGACACTCTTCACCACTAAAATTATGTCTAATTGTTTTTTCCCTTAGGATGATAATTGAAGGTGGGGAAAAATAATTGAGCATGCATTATTGTTGTCTCGTGTTTACCTGAGTTATTATTGCACACACGATTTTAGTCACGTTCATCTAAGGTATGATCATGACAATTCACTCTTCTCAAATTTTAATGTTACCATCTTGTATACAACATAACTGAACATAAGCATTTTGATGATGCTACAATTACTAATTAAGATGCCAAAATAAATTACCATTGTTAAATCGCCAAATTACCATTTCATTAAGTTAACAACACAAAACATAAATATCTATTCTTATATTTAGTTTGACTTAAACCAAAAATAGAAGCCAACCACTACAACTCACATTGATTCATTTTATGCGCACCCTCTTGGGACAAACCCGACCCGAGAACCCACCAAATCAAACACGACCCGAAACCCTTATTGCTGGATATTCCCAATTATGGACAACCCGCTCATCGTCCCGGCAAAAGCAAAGTAGTAAGTTCCCTTATCATCCACCGAAATTAGGTAATTCCAGACTGGAAGTGACACATCGGCACCTCAAAAATGTAGCACTACAGTCGGAACTTTCACTTGCGTCATCCCCGAAAGATCAAAGCAAGTATCAAATAACGAGTATTCGGGTGCCCGTTTCAAACGGGCTGCCCTAATCCAAAAAGCGTCTCTCAAAGCCTCATAAGCGGGTCGGGTCAATCGAGTCACTGAAGTGCCCGAGTCAATAATTACCCCGCCATTTTCGGTCCGGTCAAGCCGAAACAAAGAAGCCAAAATTCCACGAACTAGCGTCGCGCCAACACTAATTTCCAACAGCTCGATATATGATAGATAACTATGATAGATAACTCTCTGAGATGTTATTGTATACCTTCATCTTCATCATCGTAATGTTCCATGTCAAGCTCCTTCAAACCGAAGGCAATATCGTCCAATTTATCAGCCTTCCTGAGAGCATCAGCAACATTGAGTGCTCGCACAACTTCATCGACGGCGCCACCGGCATCATCCATGCGTTCATCCCCTGCTTCTTCCTCATTTTCACTGTCTGCTGTACTGCATAACATACATGTATTGTAAAGTATTTGATAAAAATTTATAATTGCCTAAGTGAGTTTTGAAGAAGAAGAGAAAGACCTGGCAGCGACGGTGGTGATTATATCTTGAATTTCCTCCTTGGAAGGAGGTACAGCTACGGTGGGTTCCGCCTTCGAAGCACCTATCGGTATCCACGAAATAGCTGAAATCATTCTGAGACTCGAAATCAAACGAAAGAAGAAAGTGGTGTGGGTCTGTGTGTAGAATGGTGGTGGCAGCAGCTAGCTAGCAGTAGCAGTCAGTAGAGAGTAACGAGGAGGAGAAGGAGAACCCTTAATGGTCCAGTTCGGTGATGGCTTAACGGGCCTTAAAACAAACTCAACCCAACCTAATAAAGCCCTAAATATTTGGTAGCTTTCGATTCAAAGTTCAATTTTTTATGCTGCATTGGGGAGTCATGGCTGATAACGAAGGATAGAGCATATTTTGAATACTTGGGGCTGAATGAAGAGGGTCGCTTGAGCCCTGAGCATGTTCCTGAAGTTTACCACTTTGACCATTCAATGTCATTGATTGGCATGCGTTACTTGGAACCGCCACATATAATATTAAGAAAAGGGTCGATAGCTGGAATTGAGTACCCTTTTTCTTGCAGAGCGCATGGCTGATTTCATGGCCAAGACACTCTTTTTCACTTCTCTCCTTTTTCGTATAACTTTCGAGCACAAAAAGGACGGTATGTGTGAGCTTACCCGTTATTACTCTTTTCTTTAGCAATTGTTGTTGATTGATTCACACTCCTCAAACTCATTTTTTGGACAATTCGATATATTTGTTAATCGGAGAACTAAGAAGATTGTTTATTTGTCTTCACTGATTGATAGTATCACTTTTATCAATCTATTACTTTGCTTCAAAGTTGATTGAGCTGAAACTAGTTATTTTATTTAAGTTTTGCATTAGAACAAATGTTTTCCTTCCCTCGTTTGGTTGCTTGTGCTTTGCTTATTCAGTTACTTGTGCTTGTGGAAGTTTACCTCTGTAGTTTATTTTCCATTTGAAAATGAGTGATGAGTGATAAGTGATAAACTGATATTCTACTTGTGAGTATGAGGAACGTTGTTGCATATTGATGTTGCCTTAAGCTGAATTCATGCTGGCTTCATCCAGTTGTCGAATATTGTGGTAATGTGGAGTTATGCAGACTCACCGAGCAGGTCGTGTTCTCTGACCCTTATAAAGTTTCTCAATATAATCGTTGGACTTCCCCTTATCTCGATCGTGATGCTGAGGCTGTTCGGTAAGACAATCTGCTGAAGCTTGAAGTTGCTGAGCTGAAATCCAAGTATTATAACCAGCACACTTCTTTTACTGCATTATGTGTAGCAATTGTGATGTTAGAGTTTTTATACTTTATAAGAATGTACATTTTTGTAGGTTCTGTGAGAGGGCCCAGACTCTAATACATGGAGATCTGCACACTAGTTCTGTTATGGTTACTCGTGAATCAACACAAGTTATTGATCCAGAATTTGCATTTTATGGACCAATGGGTTTTGATATTGGAGCATTCCTGGGAAATTTGATTCTGGCTTACTTTTCTCAAGATGGACATGCAGATCAAGCAAATGATCGAAAAGTAGGTTTCCTTCTTTATGTATGTTGGATTATTGGTTGTGTACTCTTCTGGCTCTTTGTGGCTTCTGCACTTAGCATAGTCCAAAGTTTTTTATCAGAAAAAAATAGAAGGAATGAAACAGAAAAACACACAGGCACACACACCCCTATTCTGCATAATCTAATTTAAACGCTTTTGATTCTCTTTGGTTCTTTTTGGAGGCCAAATCTGTGCATTTTTACAGTTTTGAAATACCTTGGATTGTTCTGTTGTTTTGTCCTGCCTTGTCTTGTTTGTGTAGTGCTAGTGACTTTGCCTTATTATACTAATGAAGAGAAGAATTTCCTGGTGTGCATGTGCACATTGGTGAGCTATCAGATTTATATCATGTGAAATCCAAGAAGTCGTAGAGATAGTTTATAGAAATATGAGTTGTAGTTATAAAACAAGACTTGGTAGGATGCCAATATTTTCAACTTTTTACATCCTCTTTCTGTATTTGACGCCAGTTCATGCTTTATCAAGTTTACCTCTTGAACTTGTGTAAATATGTCAGGCAGTAAAAGTTCTTCACGCTTATGACATTTACAACCAATATAGTTGGATGATTGGAATATCGCAATAGATTCTGTGCAGTGTGTGCACATCATCAGAAATCCCAGAGCCTTGATGTTCCTCTGATCATCAGTCATTGCCATTTTATGTTTCCTTTTGACATATTTTTTGGTGCAATATATTTGTGTTTGTAGAGAAACCGACTCCAACAGTTTGCAAGAACCAACCCTCGGAGAGAAAAATGCAAATGCAGATGGTGTCGAGGGGACAGAATCACATATAAGCAAGGGCATGAATGTTGGCCTTGCTAGCAAGCCAAGCAATGATAATATAGAATCACTACAGCAAAAAGAGAACAACAAAAGTTGTACCATTGCAGAGTGTGGTTCTGTCAAGGAGGCCCAGGATATGGATTTGAACAACTCTTCTGTTGTTCCATCTCAAAATAAGGAATGCCAGCTTAATGTCAATACATTACATGTTAGTGAAGATCAGAATATGGAAAATAAGTCCACGCAACACGACTCCAATAGATTTACACACCCTATTAAGGTTTCAAATGTTTCTTTCTCACTAACTCTGTTTTTTAAATTACCATTTTGACTGCAGTTGGTGTACTACCTTGGAACTAAGAATTGAGCTAGCAGGGATTAAATTCAATTCTTTTATGTAGTTTAGTTTTGTTACCCCTTGTCTGTTTAGTAATGACAGAATGTGTAGATATTGGCATCCACAATGAATGATTATTAGTTCACCAGTCTCTGTTCACTTTTTAAGTTTTGTTTTAAGATAATATTTTTCTATTGAAAGTTTGTAATGTGCCATGGTGTTTGAGGTTAGTAAGTTAACCAATTTTACACCTATATTCTCCAAATTACAAAGAAGTATTTTTGTTCCCCTGCTTAGTAGTTTTCCTCCATAAGAAGATTTTTCAAATATGTATTTCAATATTTGTTATTTCTCTCATCCATTTGCATGGCAATGGTGTCTGGCAGGTTGTGAAGGTTGATCCAACAATGAGTCCTATTGCTGAGGGCGGGACCAATAATCAATCTGCTTGTAATAAGATTTGGGACTCTAAAGATTCTAAAAAAGGCATCCATGAAGAATCTGCTCCAGTTGCAAATAATTCTCATTCAAATATTGAGAAGCTCCAAAATCTTTTATTAGGTTCAAAGGGGGAGACACTGTCACAAACATCCCTCGCTGTTCTTAATCGAGAGAAGAATGAGCTAGTAAAAACTTTTTTACTGCTTTTCTTAGTGACATTAATGTTTAATTCACTCTAAGTAGCTGGCTATGGACACCTACACATGGTTATTTATCATTAACCTGATAAAATAGTGAAAGAAACTTTTTTGCTTGTTACTGCCATTTATTGGCTTACTTGAGATCAACTTTCATATAATTCGAATGTTGAAAATCCCTGCATTTGCACTCATCTTATACTTGGTTTTTGTTTGCAGACTCTTCAGCGTCGAATGATAGAAGAGGATACTGCTCAATGTGATAAAAAAAATTCAGAGAATTTTAGCTGGTATGTTCCTATAATGTTGCTTGTCCCTTTTTTGTGTCTGCTTCTCTCAGTATTTATTTTAAAGGAAAAACATTCTTTCAGTTACTTCCCTTTTATAATTAATTTTCTCAAATATCAAGCAAATTCTCAAAAAAGATGCCTGTTATTTCCTTATTGGCATTTTCCCTATTTCATGACCACATCAAATTTTGTTTGCATTGAAGGCATAGTATTTGAGAGCATAATTGACTTAAGCAAACTGATATTTTCACCTATCATTTAAACTTTGTCAATGTGTGGGTTGAAAAGATGTTGATTGGTTTTGCTTGCTTGACAGATGTGGAAGATAGTCTGGAAACAACGATAGACGCCATTATAGAGGGTTGTAATTATTCATGGGAAGGAAATCATGGAGGGATAAGAAAAAATCTTGAGGATCCATGCTTAGCTCCATTTAATGAGACGAAAAGTTGGAGAGAGTCTGTACTCATTGCACAAAGTCATTGCCAGGCAAGACAATTTCCAACCTAATACTAAATTAAGCATGCTGTGATTGGTGTTTGTGGTGCATTCACATGCTTAAGTTATGTGTTTGAGTAAAACAAGAGGAACCGGTTTAACGAATCTATGATGCCTTGTTAAATATGTTTCAACGAATCTATGCTTATGTTCATGACCTGTTAGTTAGCAGTCAATGGCAACTGTTCCTTTGATCTCCATACAAGTACTCAGATCTCTGTTTAATCTTGCAAGAACTAGACAGTATATGTAATGAAAATATTTGGACCATACCAATGTATCGAGTATCTCCATCAGACGATAAGTTGTCCAATTTAGGTGTAGAAGCCAAGATTCTTGTGATACATAGTTATGTTGCTTGTATATCTATGTTGAAGAATTATCAAGTATTTGACATGCACTGTATATATTATATATACATTGCTTAATGAAGGTGGATTCCGAGCTTTGGTGACCTTTAAAGGACCCGACTTTGAGTGTTCATTGGGGGGTGACACTTGTTCCAATCCTCGTGAAGCAAGAGACTCGGCTGCTGCAAGGGTGTTGGCTAACTTAAGAAGCAAGCAAAAATTGGCTAGTGATTTTGACTCCAAGGCATAAAATCAGCAAATTTTCTAGATTTTTCTCTACCTTGGATTTCTGTTTGGTGTAAGGAAAATAAAAGTAGTTTTTATTTTACTGATTTGACAATTGATGTGCCATATATTAATTATAGCAGCTGAGTTTGTTGCTTAGTCCCAAGTTATCTGTTATCTCGGTTTACTTTTATCTTTTGTTATCATTAATGTTTTGGTGAATAGAAATGTTTTCTTTTTGAAAGTGAATTTCCAATAACTGTTGCATGGATGGATATATTGTTTTTGTGAAACAACCATGAACATATATGAGGTTTTCTTCATTGTTTTTGCGTATTTTTGAAAAACTTACAATTTAAAATTAGTTGTAAAGATAACTTATAAGAAAGAACAAGGTCATGTGAGGAAAGTACTATAGCAGAATGGGTTGCCAAGTGAGGAATTCAGTGGTAACCCATGTTTATAAATAATTATTGAAGATGTTGCTATATGTACAAAAAATTAATTTAGATAGACAATTGCACAAAATAACAAAAAAAGAATGAAAGAATCAAATTACAACATACATCTTGCATCTTCTCCTCCTGCTCTCCAACGAATGATTTTCGTATGTGGAATATTAGAACCAAAAGAAAAAAAATAGTATAATCACCCAGACAAAACTCTTTTTAACTTGCTGTGTCCATGTCTTTACTTCCAGCAACAACTTTGCGGTGGCGCCTATTACCAGTTTTCCTATTTCTTCCACGCCTTCCCGGCCCTCTCCTGCTGGGTGGACTTCCAACCTTTTCGCAGACCACCTCGAGAATTGGAGCAGGCGGAGGGGGTGGTTGGACATGACCCACTGGTGGAGCCAGCCGCAGCAATATATCCATGTAGTATTTCTGCATTCACAAAGAAGAGAGGGTAGGGGTTGATCAATTGAAATAAGATTAACGAGAGACAATGAAGAAAGAAGAAACTACTAAAACACAGTATAAGTTAGTAAGTGCGTTCCTGCCTGTGCCCGAACCACTATCTTTTTTGGGAAAGAAAAACTGAGAGCATACATATAGTTTAATCAGATACTCGAACATGATTGTGGGGAAAATACCTGAATCACAAAGTTGCGTCTTTCACAGTCCAAGAACATGTTAAAATGAAAACCCACCTTCGACAAAATTTTATCCCTGACGGTTGAGAAACTAATCTGGTCCCTGGAAGTAAATCTGTCAACTTCATTGAACCAAAGACAAGTGAAAAGGTTGCTAATCGGCACATGCTCTCGTATTACAACACATCCTTCAGGAACATTTGCAAACCAGCCACAAAGTTTCAGAAAAAATAATGAAACGGGTGCATCTCATCCAACATGGATATAGGAAGGTTTTCCTACCACTTGTAAGAGGAAGCTTGGCCTCTGTATATGGGGTCAATCCCTCTCGCTTGTAAAACTCAATCTGAAAGTTGATAGAGGCATTATCATACTTTTTGGCATCTTTGTTTGCCTCGGCCTCAACAAATACATCAAAGCGCCTATAATGCTTTGATATTGCAAAAGTTGCATTCTTCCTCCACAAAAACCTAAATATGGGGGGAACAGAAGTAGCTTAGGTGCCAAAACATGTACTGTGGCAGGTTAAATTAAAAATTCGTCTTGCATGTGTAGTCGGAAACAACAAATGTATAAAATATGACTTATAATTAATAGTAACAAAGAAGATTCTACCTTTCAAGAATTTTATATGGATCGACAACAAGCTTAAGCTTCCCATCGACCCATATAGAATAGCGAGCATTTGGAACCAATCTATACAGCAGAAGCTTCGGAATTTGTGGGAAAAGTTAATAGAAGTTAATAGGTGCATAAATGTAGTACTTTAGGAAATAGAATACACAACAGCGTCTAACAGAGATTTGAGGCTTTCTGTATCATACACAAAGACTAAAAATTTTATTTTGAATTAAAAGGAATTATAATGCTACTACAAGAGGATCTGGCAACTAACAGTACATCCACTAAGCTAATTATTTCTTCCCCTCCCCTCCCAATGTAGTCAGTGTAAGTTAACATGGCAATATTAACTCCTTCAAAGAAGATTATGAAAATAAGAAACCGTGGCCAACAATATAAACTTAATATATGAGCAAACAAATCATAGAGAAGAGCATAACCATAAGGGGAAAATGGTAATGCAGATATTCCATGTGTCAATTTCTATTTCATAGACATAATTGTGTATTAGTACTTGCCAAATAAGAATTCTGACCTTTCCCGTCCGCCGTGCATCTGTGTAAGGAAGATTATGAGCAACGATAATTCTCCATAAGCCAATCATCTTGCTGCTTCCCAGCTTGCCTGAACTCGTCAAAATTTCCTGAACAATATAATCAGTTTATAGTCAATTACTAGTTTGAAATAGTAAAAAGCTGCAGATATCATATTATACAGACCAAATATGGTAGATGCAACAACTACTCCATTACACTTCTCCATTTCAAGAATGTCAGCTTCATCAATGTCAAATCCTATGCTGTGGCCAGGTTTAGCTCCTCTTACAAATCTGATAGATGCACAATGTGTCATTGAACGTGCAGAATGGTTTGGTATCAGTGGAAAGGTACATAGAATATGCTTTATTATTGGAAAGGTCTAATTATTATAACCAAAAAGAACATTCCTGAGTGGCTATAGATATAAGTCAGGGAAATATTGAACAAAGTGCACACTCATTGATTCTTGTATATCAAAAGACTCATTCCTTTGCTTCAAAGTAGGATATCCACCAAAGTCTGAGCCACTGAATTCTCCAAATCTACTTATATTTTACTCATAGATATAAGTTAAATTCTTAAGAACTGGTGAAGGTGATGGTGACTTTGGCATCAGCTCAATAGCTTCTTCCGGAGGAAGGTAACATACCGGGCATGCTGCACATAAACAACCCAGGAATATACAGTGGTTAATGTGCCCTTCATTGGACAAGTACAGTCTGCAAGCACCTTGAAGATCCCATTGCTAGTTACAACAGCAGAGAGGAGACATTCCATTTAAGTTGAAAACTGCAAGTAAACATCATTAGCCACTCTGATCTTTATTGACTTAATACAAATTTTAAACCTCTAATAAACCATTAGATATTTAAGCAAAATTCAAATATAGCATTAATATCCAGTTTAAGATAATTAATAGTACAAGAATGGAACCAACTCTTTATTATATCCCCATTTACTAATTAAACCTGATGATGTTCACATTGAATAACACAGCCTATAGCCTTGCCTTATTCTTTATCCTGAGAAGAACAAACAGCACATCAAGTTTTAGTTTATCTGTGTCCATGATGTTTGAAAATTCTTTAACTTTCTCGGCAAAGCGTTCGAAAAGCTCATCAACTATTTCTGCTCCAAAGTGTTTCTCAATCATCCCTTGCAGCGCAGCTCTGAACCATGAAACAAATATTCGCACAAAACAAATTTTTCTTCACTCATGATCTTCAAAATCAAGGGACAATTGATGTCCAACAGATTCGCTCAAGTGACAATCTGTCAGATTTATTTACAAAGTCACTCCCAAAATTCTCCTTTAAAAGATTGGTACATGAGATTGGGATGCGTCGAGTTCGAGACATTAAATGATATCGACAAGAGGAGGAGACTGTGTTCTTTTTTCCTTGGTCAAAATTTTTTTTTCATTGGATTTTTCTTTACAAGGTTTTTAATGAGGCAGTCCCCATCACAAAGAATTTTGTACTCTTTTTCCTTCACTAAATTTTTTTTTCCATTTGGATTTTTCTTTAGTAAGGTTTTAACGAGGCATAATCCTAAATGGTCATTCAAGGGGGACGATAAGAATGAAATGAATGACCATGGGTGACTCACCTTTTCCATACTGAAGTTCTATGTTACTAAAGTCCTTGCATTTAATAATAGTAGAAAAAGGCCTCCTTGCATGTATAAATAGAGGTTAAACCTCAGTACGTAACACACAGTTACACAACAATAAGAATATTAAATATTTTTTCCTCTCTCATACTATTCTCTTTCTTATATTCTTTACTACAATATTATTAAATATATCTTTTAATATAGTAATTCTAGTGAACATTAGCTATCTAATTATATTTTCATACTTTATATTTGTTATCTCTTCTTTATTTATTTATTTAGGGTGTTTGCTATGGTACGATGATAAATTCATACGTACTGATACGTTTAAAACATAGACAAATAACAATAAGATATGTGGAATTTATTTTCCATGTTAGCATTTAATTTTTTTAAAATATATATTATATCACTACTTTTACTAAAACACCATTTTAATTAAATATAAATAAAAAATATTTATTTATTTAATTTTATAAAAAGACTTAAATATTCTTTCTTTATTTAATATAAATTCATACGTACCGATACGTTTAAAATATAGACAAATAACAATAAGACATGTAGAATTTATTTTCCACATCAATATTTAATTTTTTCTTTTTTAAATATATATTATATCACCACTTTTACTAAAATACCCTTTTAATTAAATAAAAAAAAAACATTTATTATTTAATTTTATAAAAAAACTTAAATATCCTTCCTTTATTTAATTAGACAAAAATACTCTTTTAAATTAATCAAATTTTGAAATCAAACAACAAAACAAAACAAAAATATATCTAAAAAACTAAATAAATACAAAAATGGTTTGAAATCTAGGTTTTAGAAATTTTTTCATCTTCTCAAGTTCTTCTAATAAAAAATTGTTTCTCGTTTCAAAAACCTTCTTCATCTTCTCAAGTTCTTCCCTCATCTTCGTATCTCTGATCTCTCTCTCTCCCCCTGGAGCTCGGTCTCTCTCATTTCTCTCACTGTGGCGTCGCCGTTGCTCTCTGTCTCGTCATCGTCTTGCACATAGTCGCGCGCCTTCGTTGCGCTCTTCGTCGCCGGCGGCAGAAGCAACAGGTTCAGGGGCTCGTCGTCTTCTTGCTTCGAGTGTCTCCGTCAGCCTCCTTCGCGCAATCAGAAGCTGCTTCATGATTTGGTGAGTTCTAACAAAGGTAGGATTTATTGTTCCAAGTTAGTTGAAACTTGAAACCGTGACGCTGGTGTTTTCTTCCCTTTTCATCGCCACAAAGAATCCTTATATTCTGGCTCACCCACTTCGCTAGATCACACTGTCATTTGAGCTGAGCAGCTAAAAAAAATCGGTTTTTGATTTGTGGGGTTTGTTCAAAATGACATCTTTCACCATCCCTTGTCCCAAGTGTCTCTCTTTTTCACATTTGGGATTGAACTCTCAGACCACACAACGGAACATGCACGTGGCTGGGTTGGGATTGAAGAAATCCCAGTCATTCGGATCTTTGGTTTGTGATTCAAACTCAATTGGGGTTCAGGTGTGTGTGATTTGTTCTGATTCCAAATGTGATTTTTTTTTTGTTCCTTTGTCGTGCTTGGTTTATGTAGATTACATGTTTGAGATTTTGATTCTATGGTTTTGAAGCTGAAAATGTCGCTATAGATGTTCAATTTTGATTATATTCTATCACCTTCAATTTCGATAGTGAAGGTTTGAAGCCTTGATTCGAAGGTAAGAAGAGATAGTTTTCAAGTTTATTGGCTGAATTAAGAAATTTGGGTGTCGTGCAGTTAACTTGTTTCTTTTTTAGCATTTCAGTTGTTAATTATTGTCTATGTTCTCATTTTAGCAACACAGGTTTTACTTGTTGTCAGCTCAATAAATTCTCGTATGACTCAGATAAGATATTAACTGATTGATGAAACTGTCCTGTATAAACCACAATGAAAGAAATAAAAATTTTCTTGGAGATGAAATATACTGTTTTAAATTAAGGTTTCTTTTATAGTGCATTCTTTCTTTTTTTTTTTTGCCAAAAATTTAATTTATTCAGTTAGAAATCAAGGTAACAAAGTAACTCCATTAAAGTCAAAACTTACTTATTTATTTGATGTAATTCCTAGGATACATGTGATTATTGTTTCATGCTCACCGAGAACTTCTATGGATATCTCCCTTTTTAAAGTTGGTGGAAAGCAGATGCACAGGCTGAATTTGCCTCTTTAATTGCAAAGATAATTTATAACAATGAAATTAAAGGATTGGTTGTCATGGTTAAATTTATAGTTTACCTCTTAGGTCCTAAATATCTTAGTATGCTATGTTTTATGTTTCTCAAATTCATCTGTTGCATGAACCATTCATTTATGTATCTTTCCATATCTCATTATCTATTTTCTTAAAGGTGTTGTTTCTTTGATGATTCCATCAATATCATTGTTTATTTAGTTGTTAATCAACCACTTTGTTAATGTAAAATAAATTGAAATTCTAGGCTTGGGTAAAGTGGGGACAGAGACGCCAGTTCATTCCCCAGAACAAGCTAGGTAACTTAATTGATAATTTTTTTATAATAGATCAGTTGTTCATTCCTTCTTTGAATTATCCAGTTATATTTAGGTCTTCCTAGTTTGTTATTAGTGCAACAATTATCAGTGATTTGACTTTTAGGTTGGATAGTACCTGATTTTGTTACAAAGTAGAAATTTGCTTCGATTCACACTTTCACTGTAACAACTGGTCTTTTCACTCACATACAGCTCATAACAAGCATGCCAGTAGCATTTGTCATAGTATACGTTATCTGTAGCTAATTAAAATGCAGATTTTGATTATTTGGGAAGTCTTTTCTTGAACAAATTTTACAAAAATATATTCCTGTTGTTAATTTTGTCAATTCTTGCTTGTTTAATTGAAGTCATAGTGTTTGCTTTAATTCTGAGGTTAGAGAATAATTTACTACTATGATATGGAAAAGTTGAAACAATGATATTTTCAATTCTTCACAGCCTTGGTCTGATCATAATTTGATATTCCTCATCCCAGCCTTGGGAAGAGCTTAATTTGCTCATGCAGGTGGATCTTGCCTCTGCTCTGTCTTTCCTAGTCGTTTTATCATTGTAAGTGTTTTTTGTGGCTTTTATAAGGACTTAGTTTGATGACAACGTTCAATGTGTTTTGTTTCTCTTTAAGGAATAATGAGAATAGATCTTTCCTACTGTCTTGCTATAGAATTAGTTAGTTTGATGACAACGTTCAATGTCTTGGCTCTCTTATTTTTCATATCCATTAAAATGATGTTGGATTAAGCTTTAGTTGATTTTTAAGTGAAAATTGTTGAGACCTTTCAGTAGAGATTAGACTGACAATGCAGCCATTATTCCAAACCAAGGTGGCAATTTTGAATTAATTTTTAATGTATCAAAATTCAGTAATAATTTCGTAAGCGATCACGGAAAGTCATCAACAATTGGCTCAACCAAAACCGATACCAACTGAAAAAGAAAGGGGAAAAAAATTTACTTGGCCTCCATAAATGTCGAAAAGAATAAGCTATTTTTAACCTTTCATTTAATTTATTTTAGTAACTATTACTTTCATAAATTTTTCGACTTGTTTTAAAGAATCTAACTATAAAAGTTGGCAGTTCTAAGAAAGTGTGACGAGATTGAAGTGGGAAGCCAAGCCTTGGTAGGTTTATGTTACTCAGTTTACTCAGCCAAGGCTGTAAGACTATTGTGCTCAGTTTTAGAATTGACTACTGAGCACCACGATCATTCATTCCTAATTTACTAAGGCTTATGCATAATTAGTTTAAATTCTTAAGCAAATAAATAATTTCATAGTATCTTTTCCCTTTCCCTGTGAATGCTTAGTTGTATAATTTATATTACACGTTAATATTGACAAAATAAAAAACTTAAGCATCAATTTGATAAAATGACAGCACAAGATATAGTTAAACAGATTGGTACCTCTGAAAAGTCTTTTTTCATGAACTAATTTATAGGTTGATTTGAGGAGCTGGTTGATTTAGCCAACTCAGATTCAACTGCCACTTCTCAGTACCAATTTAGCATTACCGTTTTTGAGCTCTATAATCAACAGGTCCTTTTCTCTTTTACTTACTATATACAACTTTTTTGATATCCACGGTTTGCGTCCTGGCTTTGAGAAGTCTTTTTAATGGAAGCTCGATGTTTGAGTTCTTTTTTTTAAGTCAAACCATTACAAAAAATATGATAACTTTTATATTGGAGGCTTTACCATTTTTTTTAAACAAAGGTCCTGTACGAATGATGAAAGAGTGCCTTTATATTGAAATAGTGCATGCATACATAGTTTTTCATAAAAACTTGTGCTGCAGCTTGATTTAACTTCAGCCCCCTTTATCTTATCAAGAAATATGCGAGAGTTTTTTTGGCAAAGCTGCTTTTGACTGCACTTCTGGTTTATTGGCTGTACAGACAGAGAACTATGGCATACAATTCTACAGCTTGCTTGATAATCGTGGAGTTTATGAGGTAATAGATTTTGTTTAGATTTGTCGATTGACTTTCTTAAAGTAGCTTGAGCCCCACAAATTAATATCTCCAGAGCTTTCAATTTCTCATATTTTGTTCTGTTTGTACACCATTTTCCTGTACTCTATCTCCATGTTCAAATTACATAGCAGGGGCGTATAAAATAGAGAAATCCATGCTGGATTTTGGTCAGGGGTAGGGGAATGTAGAAATGACCACCTTATTTGTTGGGATGTTTGTAGTAAACCAAATAAGGAGGGAAGATTAGGCCCTGGTTAGGTCATTTGTTTTTTGCAACCCTGGTTGTCTCTCTTTATCATAATTTTCCCTTCCACCTTCAGTTTTTACTAAAATTGAAGCCTTTCTCTTAATTCATGTATTTTTATTTCTTATTTATTCTGAATTTTGGTTACAATTTGATCTAGTTGGAGGCAGGGAAGCAGCTTTTAACTCCTGCTGGCAATTTGCATAAATCCTTTCTTCACCTTCCTTGAGTTGCCACTTGCCAGGATATTACAATTTTGTGATGAATAAATCTGTATTAACATAGCTATTTTATTATTTGGTGCCTGAATTTCATTATTGTGAAGAGTCAGTACATTGCTACTGCGATATACTTGGATTTGATTACACTAGAGTTCAATTTCAATGGATGCAGAGTGTTGCAACGTCTGAAAGTTTAAGCATGGGAGATTTAAGCATTGCAAATTCGGCAAGCGTTGGAAGCATGGCATGTTCAAGCGATGGAAGTGATACTGTGGCCAATATGGTGTATGGTCATGACTCATGAGGGTTGTATTCTGGGATGAATAATGTTTACTATTAGCAACTTAGTTTTTGTTGCAATGCATGCAATGAAATAGTTTAACACTATTTTGTCAATTGTTTTTGTTTTGCCTTTTGTGATTATGTGTGTGATTCCTGTATATGTATATAAGAAAGCCATCTTCCTTGATGAGTTTGTCTTGTTTTCTTATGATTTTTTTCGATTTTTCCCCTTTACAACTGCTTCATGTTTGAGCAGTCCAGTAAATTTTACTGATAACCCTTCAAAGTCAAACACTGTTTACCTTTAACGCAATTTGACATGAATTTGGTGTATCTTTGCATTCAAAATGAAACACTTTTCACGGATTATTCTGTTCGCATAAGTTAACATGAAAACTTATATCTAGATGTCAATCTACATTATCTTAATTTGTGTTATGACTGTTATTAATTTATATAATTTTTTGGTCATATGCATTATATGGGTTCCTCATTTTAATAATTTAGTGCATTCTTACATCAATTTATCTAGATAAAGATGTATAGAATTTTTTCCATCAAAGGAGTTTATTATCCAAAGACCATTGAGGTAGAATGGCATCACAAAGATCATTGTGCTCAAATGCCACAAAGGACAAGATGATCAACTTCAATAAATAAATAAGGCATAAAAATAAAGGGCCAATATAATGAAATTAGAGGAAACACTCCCTGTAAGCCATTGTAGGCAAACTATTAGCTTGAATATCAATGATACTGGAAGTGATCAAATACTTTCATATTCACAAAAACTCAGAAATTACCTGGCAATCATTATACTATTCCAAATAGTATATTCAGTTGAAAATATAATCACCAGCATCAACTAAACCATCTTTTTTTATACATCTTTGGCATATTCTGTTGTAAAGTCGATCATTATTGTCACCATGTTCAGCTTCGAGATTTAAAATGTCATTGATTATAGCCTAATATGTTTCCTGACTCAATTTGCCATCAGCATTAGCCAAAATGTATCGGAAATAAGAAAAGGAATACTGAAAGAATTGAAGGAAGTCTCTTTACCCAGGATAATACAATAATGAAAGCATGTCCATGTTTAACAATTTGCAAATCAAAGACACTAATTCCATTGAGAACAGGGTCATAAGTGTTGATTCTATTGCTACTTACGAATAACCAAATATAGCCAATAATTTAAAGGAAGCTGAGGGAGTGAACAGAATAGAGACCAAAGTAAGAAGAGGAGCAACAATCAATCTCTAAACCACCACGAAGCTTGAACGGAACTATGGTCTTATGCTTAAATAACCCTATTGGCAATAACAAAATCGTAATGAAGTCTAACATAAAAGCATGAATAAGTCTGACATATAACAAAGAGAAGGCATGTGCTAATATCTGCTAAGTTCCAAGTGTTTATCCAGAATTTTATTCAGTTTCATACACAGCCAATAACTAATAACATGAGAAAGTATAAATTGGTACAATAAAAATACCAGGTTTTTGTGTTGAAATTAGATGTTTCAGCAGAAAAGAAAGAAAGAGGAATTAAGCTACTTTGAATAATACAATTTAGGAATTGATCAGCAATTCATCATATTGAGATTGTTTTCAACAAATCTATGACCTCATTCGTACTAATACTTAAGGTCAATTACCACAGAATTAAAGAACAGATCACCCAAGAAGAACTACATGGCAATCATGAAAATTAAAACTTCTATGGATTTCAACTAAAGACCTAAATGATAAATAGCTATAACGAGTAATGTTTCTTTCAAGACTCGTAATATATACAAAATAATATAGTATTTGACAGGTCCTTGTGCAAAATTCAACTTGCCGCATATTCAGACAAGACATTGTTGTTTTCATGGAATCAATAAATTCTGAGGAATTAAGCTGACTAGAAAGGCCTACCAAAACGGCAATACATTTTCTGCATCTGTCACCTTCCTCAAGAAACATTATGCCAATAGCAGCACTCGATTCATCCTCTACAATGCCTTGATTGACTGAGTCTTCAAACCATTAACAATTTCTAGATTTAGATTGCTCACTCTTCCTGTGAAACCCGTAACTTCCATCCTGTTGCAAGAGGAATTATTATTTATTAAACAAACACACAAGCCCCATATCCAGCACACAACTAAGACAGAAAAAACAGAATACTAGATTGTATAAAAGAACTAAATTTCAATCACCAAAAGAGTATAAATTCATACATAGGCAATAGATACCTCGGGAAGTCACCACACATATCATTCCCTACCCCTCAACATCCACTAGATTCCTCCCCAAAAAATAAAAAACATATTAAGATACATACATGTGAATCTAAATATACATATGAGCTGAGTAACTTTACCTTTTTTCCCTGATCAGGCAGCATATTCAAAACTGAGCATAAATGAACTTTTAAGTATTTAAACAAAAGCTGCATCAACCAGCCCCTTCTCTCGGGTATAATCCAAATCACTCGAACTCCCACTTTCACTTCAAAATCCCAGAAAAAAAGGGAAAACCCCACTTGCACTAGAACTCCCACATCAAGAGGGAATGATCAAAATGCAAAGAAATATCCCTCAGAGCTAATAAATAAATAAGATAAAACAAAAGTAAAAGGAAAAATCTTCACTTCAAATCCCAACAGAGCTCAATTCATATATCAAAGATACTAATATTAGCTAATATGTATTGATTCTGAATCTATCTAATGATGATCAAATCAATCATAATGTCAAAATGGCATAATAAAAAGGACCACTAGCGAAAAAATCATAAAACATAGAAGTAATAATGATGGTCAAGAAAACCCACCCTTAAAAATAATAATACTTATATCTCTAGTCAAATGGAGACATTAAATAATCCGGCAAACAAATGAAGACACAAAAGGCATACCCCACGTGCAACACTTAGTTTCAAAAGATTCAAGCCTGAAGACCCCATCACTTTCTGCAGATGAATTATCAGAATCGTTAACAATGGAGTAATTCACAGTAAAAACAGTAAGATTCACAGATTAATTAACACTTATTCAACAATTATTCAACCCATAACAAGTTCACAAATTAACTAACAACAATTATTCAATAATTGTTATAAAAAAAATACCTAGAAGCTAGAAGTCATAGAACAGAGCAGAGCAGATCCTGAGCAAGAGGGGGACAAGGGCACGACCGAAGGGATGACAGGTGGAACAGAGTTAGCGCCGGCGACGATGGAACAGAGCTGCGCGACGGAAAAAGGAGGCGAGCCCAGCGACGATGGAACCGAGCTGCGCGAGTGCTTTCAAAGCTGAAACAGTAGCTGCACGATGGTGGAACAGAGCTGTACGATAACGACGGTGGCTTCGAAGCTCGTTTCGGCAACGGCGGCGGGAGATGGACTGAGGTGAAGGAGTGAGATCGATGACGGAGAGAGGAAGGAGGAGCTCGAGGGTGATGGAGATCAGAGATACAAAGATTAGGGAAGAACTTGAGAAGATAAAGAAGGTTTTTGAAACCCAGAAACAATTTTTTATTAGAAGAACTTGAGAAGATGAAAAGAATTTCTGAAACCTAGATTTTAAAAAATAATTTTTTTTAGATATATTTTTGTTTTGTTTTGTTGTTTAATTTTAAAATTTGATTAATTTAAAAGAGTGTTTTTTTTAATTAAATAAAGAAAGAATATTTAAGTTTTTTTATAAAATTAAATAAATAAACATTTTTTATTTATATTTAATTAAAAAGGTGTTTTAGTAAAAATAGTGATATAATATATATTTAAAAAAGAAAAAATTAAATGCTGACATGGAAAATAAATTTTACATGTCTTATTGTTATTTGTCTATGTTTTAAACGTATCGGTACGTATGCATTTATCATTGTACCGTAGCAAACACCTTTTAAAAAAAGATGTAAATTACAGCTTCTCAAAAAATATCTTTTTTTATTTTACTAGTGCTTTTACTTTTACTACTAGAAATTTGCCAAACACGTTAAAAAATAAAAAAAGATCTTTTTTCATTGAAAAAAGATATTTTTTTAACAAAACAATGACGCCCAAACATGCACTTTTATTAATTAGAGACTAAAATAATAAATATTAAATTAGTTGTCGGCAAACCGGATGAAACGGCCGGGTTTTTTAAAGGACCGGTTTTGTAATCTCTCTCAAAAACGTTGTCGTTTTGACGCCAGGAGAGAAAAAAAACCCTCCTAACCCAACGCCTCCCTCAGTCCTTCTCCCTTCCAACCCTAATTTCCCCTATCCGCCGCCCCCCTCTTTCCTTATAGATCATCAATCTAATCCAGTTGCTCCATAATCCCAACTCCTCCTTCACCTGACACCGTTGACCACACTTCAACTCCACCAAACTTTCCTTTTTTTCTGCGTACAAGAATCTTGGGTACTGGCTTGAACTTTGGGCGTGCCCGCAGAGACGATTGCTTCCACGCGCCGGTCAGGTCTCACCGCTCATTCCAAGGCGCTGTTGACAGTAATAGGCTCCGCAGAGCTCATAGTGATGTATCGTCGAGCCGGTCGTCCTTTGGGATAAATCTGCAGATTCGGTTCGGGAGCTCGAGAATTGTACGAGTCCAAGAAGGGTGTTGTGGTGCCGTCATGTGAGGTTGCCGAGAAGCGATGCTAAGAATGGGATCAATGAATAGTAAGGAGCAGTGAGTTTCTCATCCATCAAGAAGTAAGCTAGTAAATGATGCATAGTTTTTACTTTTTATACGTTATCCATTACAAAGAGGATACTGATAATGTTTTCAAGATGAATAGGATTCAAAATCATCAAAACAGATTTATTCTTTTATCTGAAGGAGTTATTTCATGTGCTGCACATCCTTTATATAATGCCATCGTAGTAGGAACAAAGAAGACATTTTTGCTGGTGATTTCACAAAGACAAAGGTCAAACAGTGAAAAAGATTTCTCCAAACTTGATTTATTATTGAAAGTTAGTTGTACAAATTGAATCACGATTGTTAGTTTAAGATATAATAAACTATTTGTTATTTGATTATGGACAGATTTCTGTTGTTTACAAGTCGTATGACAATGATTTTTTTTTAAAAAAAGACATTTTTCTTTATTTTAATGTGGTTTTAAGTATTTGATTCTCCTTCTTTATAGTTTCTGTTTTTAACCATTTTCTTGTCTTTTCTCTTTTGATTGTGAATTGAATATTGCAGAGGATTATGATGAGTTATCTCAAAAGTGAAAAGAGGAAAGAAATTTTCGGTGCCGAATCAATTTGGGCTTCCAAATATTTGGGCCTTTATTGGGCTAGGTTGAGTTTGTTTTAAGGCCCGTTAAGCCATCACCGAATTAGACCATTAAGGGTTCTCCTCCTCCTCCTTGTTACTCTCTGCTACTGCGGCTAGCTGCTGCCACCACCATTCTACACACACACCACTTTCTTCTTTCGTTTGATTTCGAGTCTCAGAATGATTTCAGCTATTTCGTGGATACCGATAGGTGCTTCGAAGGCGGAACTCACCGTAGTTGAACCTCCTTCCAAGGAAGAAATTCAAGATATAATCACCGCCGCCAGGTCTTTCTCTTCTTCTTCAAAACTCACTTAGCCAATTATAAAATTTTATCAAATACCTAACAATACATGTATGTGATGCAGTGGAGCAGACAGTGAAAATGAGGAAGAAGCAAGTGATGAACGCATGGATGATGCCGGTGGCGCCGTCGATGAAGTTGCGCGAGCACTCAATGTTATTCAATGTGAACATCATCAGGTTTAATTAGTAAATGGGGATATAATAAAGAGTTGGTTCCATTCTTGTACTACTAATTATCTTAAACTGGATATTAATGCTATATTTGAATTTTGCTTAAATATCTAATGGTTTATTAGAGGTTCAAAATTTGTATTAAGTCAATAAAGATCAGAGTGGCTAATGATGTTTACTTGCAGTTTTCAACTTAAATGGAATGTCTCCTCTCTGCTGTTGTAACTAGCAGTGGGATCTTCAAGGTGCTTGCAGACTGTACTTGTCCAGTGAAGGGCACATTAACCACTGTATATTCTTGGGTTGTTTATGTGCAGCATGCCCGGTATGTTACCTTCCTGCGGAAGAAGCTATTGAACTGATGCCAAAGTCACCATCACCTTCACCAGTTCTTAAGAATTTAACTTATATCTATGAGTAAAATATAAGTAGATTTGGAGAATTCGGTGGCTCAGACTTTGGTGGATATCCTACTTTGAAGCAAAGAAATGAGTCTTTTGATATACAAGAATCAATGAGTATGCACTTTGTTCAATATTTCCCTGACTTATATCTATAGCCACTCAGAAATGTTCTTTTTGGTTATAATAATTAGACCTTCCCAGTAATAAAGCATATTCTATGTACCTTTCCACTGATACCAAACCATTCTGCACGTTCAATGACACATTGTGCATCTATCAGATTTGTAAGAGGAGCTAAACCTGGCCACAACACAGGATTTGACATTGATGAAGCTGACATTCTTGAAATGGAGAAGTGTAATGGAGTAGTTGTTGCATCTGCCATATTTGGTCTGTGTAATATGATATATGCAGCTTTTTACTATTTCAAACTAGTAATTGACTATAAACTGATTATATTGTTCAGAAAATTTTGACGAGTTCAGGCAAGCTGGGAAGCTGCAAGATGATTGGCTTATGGAGAATCATCGTTGCTCATAATCTTCCTTACACAGATGTACGGTGGACGGGAAAGGTCAGAATTCTTATTTGGCAAGCACTAATGCACAATTATGTCTATGAAATAGAAATTGACACATGGAATATCTGCGTTACCATTTTTTCCCTTATGGTTATGCTCTTCTCTATGATTTGTTTGCTCATATATTAAGTTTATATTGTTGGCCAGGGTTTTTTATTTTCATAATCTTCTTTGAAGGAGTTAATATTGCCATGCTAACTTACACTGACTACATTGAGAGGGGAGGGGAAGAAATAATTAGCTCAGTGGATGTACTGTTAGTTGCTAGATCCTCTTGTAGTAGCATTATGATTCCGTTTAATTCAAAATGAAATTTTTAGCCTTTGTGTATGATACAGAAAGCCTCAAATCTCTGTTAGACACTGTTGTTTATTATTGATAAAGGTGATACTATCAATCGGTGAAGACAAATAAACAATCTTCTTAGTTCTCCGATTAACAAATATATCAAATTGTCCAAAAAATGAGTTTGAGGAGTGTGAATCAATCAACAACAATTGCAAAAGAAAAGAGTAACAACGGGTAAGCTCACACATACCGTCCCTTTTATGCTCGGAAGCTGTACGGAAAAGGAGAGAAGTGAAAAATAGTGTCTTGGCCATGAAATCAGCCATGCGCTCTGCAAGAAAAAGGGTACTCAATTCCAGCTATCGACCCTTTTCTTAATATTATATGTGGCGGTTCCAAGTAACGCATGCCGATCAATGACATTGTACGGTCAAAGTGGTAAACTTCAGGAACATGCTCAAGGCTCAAGCGACCCTCTTCTTTTAGCCCCAAGTATTCAAAATATGCTCTCTCCTTCGTCATCGGCCATGACTCCCCAATGCAGCATAAAAAAATCGAACTTTGAATCGAAAGCTACCAAATATTTAGGCCTTTATTGGGCTGGGTTGAGTTTGTTTTAAGGCCCGTTAAGCCATCACCGAACTGGAACATTAAGGGTTCTCCTTCTCCTCCGTGTTACTCTCTGCTACTGCTAGCTAGCTGCTGCCACCACCATTTTACACACACACACACCACTTTCTTCTTTCGTTTGATTTCGAGTCACAGAATGATTTCAGCTATTTCGTGGATACCGATAGGTGCTTCGAAGGCGGAACCTACCGTAGCTGAACCTCCTTCCAAGGAAGAAATTCAAGATATAATCATCACCGCCGCCGCCAGGTCTTTCTCTTCTTCTTCAAAACTCACTTAGCAAATTATAAAATTTTATCAAATACTTTACAATACATGTATGTTATGCAGTACAGCAGACAGTGAAAATGAGAAAGAAGCAGGGGATGAACGCATGGATGATGCCGGTGGTGCCGTCGATGAAGTTGCGCGAGCACTCAATGTTGCTGATGCTCTCGGGAAGGCTGATAAATTGGACGATATTGCCCTCTGTTTGAAGGAGCTTGACATGGAATATTACGATGATGAAGATGAAGATATACAATAACATCTCAGGGAGTTATCTATCATAGTTAGTTTGGCGGACAGAGCTGCTTCGTCAAAACCGTCTTCGATGGTTTTTTGTAATTTGGTGATTTCGAGAGCAGCACGGTTCACTCCATTATTAAAGAACCCAAAGCTTGACACATTTTACTATGTCGAGCTGTTGGGAATTAGTGTTGGCGGGACCCTGGTTCGTGGAATTTTGGCTTCTTTGTTTCAGCTTGACCGGACCGGAAATGGCGGGGTAATTATTAACTCGGGCACTTCAGTGACTCAATTGACCCGACCCGCTTATGAGGCTTTGAGAGTCGCTTTTCGGGTTGGGGCAGCCCATTTGAAACGGGCACCCGAGTACTCGTTATTTGATACTTGCTTTGATCTTTCGGGGATGACGCAAGTGAAAGTTCCGACCGTGGTTTTTGAGGTGCCGATGTGTCACTTCCAGCCAGGAATTACCAAATTCCGGTGGATGATAAGGGAACTTACTACTTCACTTTCGTCGGGACGATGAGCGGGTTGTCCATAATTGGGAATATCCAGCAACAAGGGTTTCGGGTCGTGTTTGATTTGGCGGGTTCTCTGGTCGGGTTTGCCCCAAGAGGGTGCGCATAAAATGAATCAATGTGAGTTGTAGTGGTTGGCTTCTATTTTTGGTTTAAGTCAAACTAAATATAGGAATAGATATTTATGTTTTGTGTTGTTAACTTAATGAAATGGTAATTTGGCGATTTAACAATGGTAATTTATTTTGGTATCTTAATTAGTAATTGTAGCATCATCAAAATGCTTATGTTCAGTTATGTTGTATACAATATGGTAACATTAAGATTTGAGAAGAGTGAATTGCCATGATCATACCTTAGATGAACGTGACTAAAATCGTGTGTGCAATAATAACTCAGGTAAACACGGGACAACAATAATGCATGCTCAATTATTTTTTCCTCCCTTCAATTATCATCCTAAGGGAAAAAAACAATTAGACATAATTTTAGTGGTGAAGAGTGTCGGAAATGATTGAGTGAATCTTAGAAACAAATGAAATAAGCATGTCAAACTTTCATGTTGGATCACCAATCACGCTTGGCATATGGCCAACAACTTTTTTTTTTGGGGTTACATTACTATCCCTTTTTCTAAGCTATCATATTTGGAATAATTTTTTTAAATATTGACCCAACTTTGACATAACACTCAGTATTTAATTTTATGATACGAGCAGGGTTCTGAAAATCGAATCGATCATTGAATTGCTCTAATTACTAGTTTATTGGTTTATTGGTTTAACTTATTCAACCGTAATTCAATCGAAATAACCGTTTTATAATAAAATAATAAATAAAATATAAATAAACATACTAAAACATAATTATAGTCTAATATAAATTTTAAAATATCATCCAAATTAAATATATTACATCAACCACAATATTATAATTTCATCCAAACACAAATTCAAAAGTCAAATAACAATAACAAAATCAAGAATATTTTATGTATTATAATAAAAAACAATAAATGAATGCTGATATATTTCTTTACATTTGAAAATCTAGAGTCAAGGATAAAAAAACATTCATTCAAGATTAGATAAAAATACTATGAAAAATTTCTATTTGACATCATTTGAAAGTTACTTCTTTATAATTTTTCACCTACCGATTATTATATATAGACACATTCAGTTAGCACAGCATAGAACAGGTACCACTAAATTACAGTTAAGACTAATGTTAGTAGACACAATTGTGCTTCGTGATTAGGATGATTCATTTGTTCCTTGGTTATCCATGCTTCATGACGAGGATCAAACACTTGAACGGTTGACACCATAGTGCTCTTTATGAGTTACAGTACATGCTCCTTCGTACAAGTTGGTTCAAAGATCAATAGTGCTTGATTAATTTGAGATGTTTCAAACTATGTATTATATTTATTATTATTTTTTATAATATAATTTATTAATTTTAATTTGACAACCGATAATTCAAACACCCACGTAGTATTTCAAAATCAATTTTAAGAAAATTAAAACAAACAACTTGTTTGCTTTACCATTGTAATAAACAGTTGAGAACAATGTTGGCAGTTTGGCACACAAGTTTGATTACAGAAGACGCTGCAACTCGTTATTCACAAGCGTATGACCGCAATTATATTACAAAGGCAAAAAATTGAAACACTCAATGATCCAAGCTGTAGAACAAATGTTCATTCAAAACTTATAAGGATGTTACATGAATTATGAGAGAGCACATGCTATCAAACTCTATATATCTACCATCCTTAATATATTGCTTTCAACCTGTTTCGCAACAACTGTATCAAACATAAATACTTCTAGCCTACCAGTAACATGAAGGGGAGATCGAAAAAGCTATTATGACTCAATTATATCACGACCGAGTTCTATTCTTGTTGTAATTTTCATAACGCCGAGAGACAGCAGACTCAGATAAAGTGTCCCAAACCTACAAGGTATGAGTGACAACAGTAAATTTTACAGAAAAATCTATCAAGAACACATTTGAATTTCTGTGGCACTTTTCACTCACTTGCAATTTTCCCTCTGAGCCTCCTATAGCCAACATAAAGGGATTGTCCTCTGAGAACGAAATAGAAAATACAGCTCCCTGAAAAGTCGCATTCAAAAACAGAAGTCATCAGTGTTACTTGTATCATGATTCAGACTAGAGAATACCTTTTTTTTCTTTTTGTTAAATCTCAACAAATAAAAAAAGCAAACTTACAGCATTGGAGTTTTTAGATGCCACAACAGATGGTTGGTTGTTCGATAAATCCCAAAGCATTACCTGCAACAAATAATAGTACTCGAATGAGATGATTTCCAATTCTGCAAGATATAGTATATAGGAATAGGAACACAACAAACGGACTTCACAATTACCGTTTTGTCCATCGATCCAGTAGCAAGTAGCTGCAAGAAGGCAACAAGGTATGGTTAAACTGAGTACATAATAACTTGGTATTTCTCATCAAAACATTGAAAATACATACATTAGGTGCTGACACATTATAGGATACTGAGGTAACAGCTTTGTCATGTGCATGAAGAGTAAATGTAGAACTTAGATCAGATGTGGATTTAGACATTACGGTACGAACATCAAAACACTTGACAGTACCATCCTCGAGACTCACCTAGAAGCACAATTTAATTATTATTAGTGAAGCTAAAACTATGCATCCATAAAATACAATTACTAATTCAATCACTGAAACGAGAAATCAAAATTAACCATAACACACCACAAAATAGTGGTTAGTGTGTGGATCCCAGGCCAAGCTCTCGACATCAGCTGTGACTGACCACTTATAACCAGGATGGGATGACATCCTTCCATCCCTCTGCAAAGTGTAAAAGCATTGAAAGCATTAGAATGTTAGATAACTAAGAAAAAAGGCAGACAGAAATTCCAATGTGATCGTTTTTAAAGGGAAAGTCTATTTTGACACATGAATATTATACAACCAAAATCTACAGTGTAATAAATATCCATTCTAGATAAAAAAAGAAATGCAAAAATATATAGTATATAAGAAACATTATGTCACTAGCAGGACCACAATATGATCAAATGAACCACTAAGAAGAATTTTTCGTTCACGATGATGCCAAGCAACTGCTTGAACCTGTCAAGATAGATGAACAAAGGCATCAGACAACATATTGACTCAAGCAACCTAAATTAATGTTAGTAAGACAAAATATACAATATTAAATGACTTAATTAAGAAAAAAAGTGAAAATCTTTCCTACCAACGTATAAGTAATATTTCTGAGCTTGTACACTATTTAGAAGTAAGGGAAAAAAGAAAAGAAAAGATGATGGACATGAAGAGGAAAAGTCCTCTTTATCAATAAAAGAAGCTCATATTTGTAATAATTGATTGCACTTTAGCATACTACTTGTCTTGTCTAAGTGATGCTCTATTGTACTCTCACACTTTCCAGTAGCCATATCCCAAATCTTGACTTGCTTGTCAGCACTGGCACTAGCAAGTACATTCCTGAATGTTTTAAGAATGACTGCCATCATAGGTGCAAAAGAATAGAGTTTCAAAATAAGTAATAAATGAAACCTTTACGTCCCAAATGGTGCCCAACAGATGAAATAATACCAAAATCCAGTTTTAAATTTTACAAACCTGAGCGCTTTGTTTCAGGCAAGACCAAGTACAGAGTCAGTGTGACTGTCATCTTTGTATTTGATTGATTTCTACAAAACCAATTAATAGAATCAGTAACTGGGTCTATACTCAGAATTGCACTTCAACACAAAAAGATTTACAAATCTTCTTCCCCTTTTTCTTTTTCTCTGAAATGCCACCTAAAACCATGCATGGCTGCACTGCATCAATCTGGGAACAAAGGAAGCTTAGAAGGTATTCAAGAAAAGTGGCTCTATATTCTGAATGATGTTTCCAACTTTTTAGTGAAATTTATTAACCATATTCACTTACAACATCAAGGTCCCAAATTTCTATTGACGGTTCCATTGAACCAACAGCTAAGAAGTTTCCTGCAATGATAATGAAATAATAATGCGATAGAAAGTAGAGGAAGCATAAGGGGATCAAGTCAAATTTTGAGCATGCAAATGAAGGCTAGAATTTATAACTTATTTACTAAAACAAACAAGAGCACAAAAAACCAACATATTTAATAAAAAAAGGGGTAAACATACGAGATGCATTGACAAAGGCAATATTCCTCACCTTTCTCTCTTCCTTGAAGGCAGTCAAGCCAAGCTGTGGATAGCAGAAATGCAGGAATTATGATATCATGATGGACATACATGTTCATCTCACTAGTACTGACGTCCTCAAGTATATGAACCTTGTTGTAGAAAAAGACGTAACTCATATAAGTCTACTATTGCGTCACATAACATCCATAAAAAAATACATCAGCCAATAAGTGAGGATTTGTTTAACTCGAGAAGACTGAGATCGTCCTCAGTACGAGCACAAACAATGACGGAATCAGTTGAATTAATGATCATGTCTTCGAGTTCCTCAGAGTCATCATCATCCTTAACAATGTAAAACAATATGATGTTGTAGAGTCACAAATGAAGGTCAACAGCAGAATACAGACAAAGTATTGGAACTTACGTTCTTATCTTTGATATAAGGATCCTGGTCGATACTTGGATAATAAAGATCACCAATCCCAGAACTAAATACCTCAACTCCTAAGGTCAATAAAAAGATGCAACTTAACATAGACAACACAAGGAGACAGAGCTAGCTAGCTAACCATAGCCATGGCTGATATCATGCTAAGTGATTCGATAGCTAACTCTAAATAAACTGACATGTAACTCCCTGAGATGTTATTGTATACCTTCATCTTCATCATCGTAATGTTCCATGTCAAGCTCCTTCAAACCGAGGGCAATATCGTCCAATTTATCAGCCTTCCCGAGAGCATAAGCAACATTGAGTGCTCGCGCAACTTCATCGACGGCGCCACCAGCATCATCCATGTGTTCATCACTTGCTTCTTCCTCATTTTCACTGTCTGCTCCACTGCATAACATACATGTATTGTAAAGTATTTGATAAAATTTTATAATTGGCTAAGTGAGTTTTGAAGAAGAAGGGAAAGACCTGGCGGCAGCGGCAGCGGTGATTATATCTTGAATTTCTTCCTTGGAAGGAGGTTCAACTACGGTGAGTTCTGCCTTCGAAGCACCTATCGGTATCCCTGAAATCATTCTGAGACTCGAAATCAAACGAAAGAAGAAAGTGGTATGTGTTTGTGTGTAGAATGGTGGTGGCAACAGCTAGCTAGCAATAGCAGAGAGTAACAAGGAGGAGGAGGAGAACCCTTAGTCATTGTTTGGATATAGGAAAGAAAAGAGAAGTAAAGAAAATGAAAGGAAAGAAAATAGAAGGAAAAGTAGAGTTATTTGTGTGTTGTTTGGATGAAGAGAAAATGAATGGAAAGAAAATAAAAAGATTTTTTTTGTTTGGATGAGAAGAAAAATGAGAAGAAAGAAAATCATAATGGTATAAAGTTGAGGTAATGACCAAATCAGTACCCAAAAGATTGAAGCGCTGACATTTTGGTACCTCACTCTTGTATTTGACAAAAAGGTACCCGAAAATTTTTAAAAACTGATAAGCGTGTCCAAGTTATTGCCGGACCTAAGCTCCGGTGAGGACAATGCTGACCTGGACACCAGATTTTGCTGACAAAACATGTTTTATTTGAGTTGTAATTTTTAATTAAGTAATTTGTTAGTCTAGGTGGAAATTAAATTAATTGAAATTGATTTGGCCCCCAAATCAGAGCTCTTTGCCCTAATCCCCAATACTGCTCTCTTCGTTCACTCGCAGGAGGGGAGCCAAAATTTGGAAGATGCATACAGCAAGGGCTCGTGGAAAAGCTGCAACGGTGAGAAGGCAGTCATCGATGCAAGCCTTCAACGTGGATGGTGCTTCCGGTGTTGTGAGCAAAACTTACGATAGCTGCTGCTTTTGTCCCCTTCCAGTGGTTCCGCTGAAGTCGAAGACAAGTAGCAACCCTGATAGATGGTTTCTACGCTGCCCTATGTAGAAGGTAAGCTTGGAATTTTGATGTATATGTGACGAATTAATGCAATATCCTTTCTTGGTTTGTTGTCTGTGCTTATTCAGTTGTAGTTTTCTATTGTTGTCTGATGTTTGAAATTTTCCTGTTGTGCTACAACACACAAATGTATTACGGGTATTTTCAATGGTTGGATGAAATACAAGAGGAATGTGTGGAAGGAGAAGTTTCTTCAGAGAATAGTAATATGCTGGGCAAATCAAAACCAAAATAGAAAAGCAGAATCAATGTCAAATGTGGGGATGGCCAGGAAATTGATAGGATGATGATGGTACTATCTGTGGTGAATGACATGAAGGAGCATCTGAAGAAGGTTGAGTTGCGCCTAATTTTTATGTGTATATTGGTTGGAGTAAATGTGGCTTTGATTATGTTTAGTTTGGCTAAGTAGGTAGACAGTGCATAGTATAATTGTATAACAATGACACTTTGGAATTTTGTAATCTTCTCCTCATTGTAATTGAGATGATTTAATATATGCTGTGAACAGATTTGTGAAGAAATTATTGTTGTCCTGATGTAAGCAAGCTATACAGATTAATAGTAAGCCATGTAATAGATTTGTGAACAGAACCTCAATAAAACACCAGGAACTATAAAATGAAGTTATAACCATTAACTATTCAGACTAACAAAGTTCATACCACAAAATAAGACTAGCAAAATGACACTTATGTTCATAGTAGCTGCAACAGACCCAAAATGACACTAACAAAACACAAAAAGACTTGGTTTGCACTTACATGCCATAATGGCACTTGGGTTTATGTTAACTAAATCATGTCCAAACAGGAGCTAACAACAAACTAAAAAACCCAAGATCAAAATTAGTTCAGTTATTGTCATTTGTTGATGGCTTTGATGGTGGTGGTCCGGATGGCTTTTTCTTCTTCAAGGATAGGGTGGGCATGAAGCCAGTGAACCTCCTCTGTGTGGCAGAGCTTGCTGCTGCCATGGTCCCCCTAGTCACAGTTGGTGGCCTAAATGGTGCTGCACGTTGGGCCTGAAGATTGGGCCTAACTAATGGACCTTGTGGCATTGACCCAGTCCCACTACATGGGTCTGCAACATTGGATGGAGATGCAGAAATTTGGGAGCTAAACCTAGGATCAAGCTTGACAACCCTAGGTTGAGCAGGGGGTGATGGTGCAGCTGCTGCGTTTTGCCTTGGAGTGGTGCTGCCCCTTCCTCTTGGTGGAACTGGGTTGCCCCTTACAAAAGATGGTATGCCCCTCCTCTTTGGTGTTGGTGCCGGTTGTGAAGTAGTTGTTGGAGGTGCCAAGTTAGTTGGTGCTGGTATAGTGGCTACATTAGGGGTGCAGCATTTGTTGTAGTGTTCTCAGAATGTGTTGGACTAACCAAGTTATTTTGCATCAATTTGTCCATTCATGAAAACAGATACACGAGTTTGGAACAACAAGGTAACATAAATCACATTGTTTATGTGATCAGGCTGACTTTGTGGATGGTTTTGAGTGAGGTCTTCCTCTTCTGCAACATGTGTAGCATGTGCAGCCTCCATGGTCTCCTCCCCAGTTAGGTTTTGTTTACCTTAAGAAGACTGAGATCGTCATCAGTATGAGCACAAACAATGATGGAATCAGTTGGATTAATGAGCATGTCTTCGAGTTCCTCAGAGTCATCATCATCCTTAATAATGTAGAGTCACAAATGAAGGTCAACAGTAGAATGCAGACAAAGTATTGGAACTTACATTCTTATCTTTGATATAAGGATCCAGGTCGTTACTTGGATAATAAAGATCACCAATCCCGGAACTAAATACCTCAACTCCTAAGGTCAATAAAATGATGCAAATTAACACAGACAACACAAGGAGACAGAGCTAGCTAGCTAACCATAGCCATGGCTGATATCATGCTAAGTGATTCGATAGTTAACTCTAATTAAAACAGCTAACTAACTAACTAACTAACTAACTATGATAGATAACTCCCTGAGATGTTATTGTATACCTTCATCTTCATCATCGTAATGTTCCATGTCAAGCTCCTTCAAACCGAGGGCAATATCGTCCAATTTATCAGCCTTTTCGAGAGCATCAGCAACATTGAGTGCTCGCGCAACTTCATCGACGGCGCCACCGGCATCATCCATGCGTTCATCCCTTGCTTCTTTCTCATTTTCACTGTCTGCTGTACTGCATAACATACATGTATTGTAAAGTATTTGATAAAATTTTATAATTGGCTAAGTGAGTTTTGAAGAAGAAGAGAAAGACCTGGCGGCGGTGGTGATTATATCTTGAATTTCTTCCTTGGAAGGAGGTTCAGCTATGGTGGGTTCCGCCTTCGAAGCACCTATCGGTATCCATGAAATAGCTGAAATCATTCTGAGACTCAAAATCAAACGAAAGAAGAAAGTGGTGTGTGTGTGTAAAATGGTGGTGGCAGCAGCTAGCTAGCAGTAGCAGAGAGTAATGAAGAGGAGAAGGAGAACCATTAATGGTCCAGTTCGGTGATGGCTTAATGGGCCTTAAAACAAACTCAACCCAGCCCAATAAAGGCCTAATATTTGGAAGTCTAAATTGATTTGGCACCAAAAATTTTTTTTCCTCTTTTCACTTTTCGTTCCCCGCTCCTTCCTCCCTCTTCCCTCTTCCCCCTTCCCCCCTGTGTTGGACTAACCAAGTTATTCTGCATCAATTTGTCCATTCATGAAAATAGATCCAAGAGTTTGGAACAACAAGGTAACATAAATCATATTGTTTACCTGATCAGGCTGACTTTGTGGATGGTTTTGAGTGAGGTCTTCCTCATCTGCAACATGTGCAGCATGTGCAGCTTCCATGGTCTCCTCCCAGTTAGCTTCTTGCTCCCTAGCTTCTTCCTCATCAAGATCTGGTTCTTCAGCTCCTCTTCCAATTCCTTTCTCAGGACAAGTTCTGCTATTATGTCCAGCCTTACAAAGAGCACATGAGTAAGGTAAATCAACATTCATCAAATTTACAAATGGCAAATAAAATGTAAAGTAAATAGATATTAATATTACTGATCCTCTTGCAGATTTGGCATGTTATCTATCTGTATCTTCTCTTGGCCTTGTATTGGCTCCCAAAGCTTTGCTCAGTGCTATCCTTTCTCCTCTTCTTGGTAGGTCTGCCAATAGGCCTCTTGTATGGAGGGGGCAGACATGGCAGCCCTTCGTGATGTTCCCAGTACTCTTGACTCGGTATGCTGCTAATGTGAAACTGGTAAGTCCTATTATATGCCTCAATGGTGCGCTTGTGATGGACATAGTCTTCAGGCTTCTCATTCTTTCTCTAGATTGTTGCAATCCCATGACAGCATGGTAGTCAGGTCAGCTGCCATTTTCTGCATGAGCATGTCCTCTCTCTTGTATTGACTCTAACTCTATATTGCCACTTTGTTACTTCAAACTGGTTGTGCTCATCATCACCACACCATTGTGCTTCCCAGTAGTTAGCTTGTCTTTTTTCTTTCTCTAGCCTACTGACTTCTACAGGGGTTATCTGTCCAGTGTAAGCCATTAGTGAGTCCTTGTGAGTTGTCATTGTCTTCATGATATAGAACCTAAATTCCTCAAGCATTGTCAAAATGCTCTTCCCCCGCAGACTGACAATTGTTGAATTAAATGACTCACAGTTATTGCTTGTCAAACTGTCTACCTTTGGCCATTCTAAAAACCTTGATCTCGACCACTGTTCTTGTTCAAATTTGGACAAATACTCCATGCTTGTTTGTTGATCCATTTTACAGCTGTCATTGCATCATTGAACTCTTGATCAGTTGTTGCTTTTGCACATTGTCAAAATGCTACCTTAAGTTCCTTATCCTTCCATCTCTTGTTCAGATTTCTCCATATATGCATACAACAAAATCTGTGCTTGACCCCCGGCATTACGTCCTGCAATGCTGGTATTAATCCTTGCATTGAATGGTTACCACAATTAATTAGGAGACATTCGAGAAGTTACATCTAGAAACACACAAGAATTTAAATACAATAGTCTTAGTGCACATCACCTTTTGCTGGTCCGACATAAAAATCCAGCCATTCTCATTGTAATCCCCTATGTCAGTGTGCAACTCCTCTAGAAAGAATCTCCAATTTTCCCTAGTTTCTGCATCAACAACCCCATACGCTATTGGAAAAAGTTGATTGTTCGCGTCCTGACCAACAGCAGTTAGTAATTGCCCTCCAAAATAGCCTTTCAAAAACGTCCCATCCAAAACTATAAAGGGTCTACACCCTGCTTTAAATCCATTTTTGCAAGCAGCCAAACAGATGTACAAGTTTCTAAACCTAGACAACCCCTCTGGCTATGGAGTAGTCCCCATGTTGGCTCTTGAACCAGGATTAGCCTTCATGATTTTGTTCAGATAGTCTCTAAGCCTTAGGTATTGATCTTTCTCTGTTCCCTCAATAACTTCTTTGGCCTTGTCCATAGCCCTGTACATCATCCTCTCATTAACTGATATGTCATACTCCACTTTAAACCACTCATGTGCCTCCCTCTGCAGCATATTGGGATGGATTCTGAGCTTTGGCACCAGTTTCTCAGCAACCCAAGAATAACTAATAGACTTACTCTTGTTGCTTCTGGGACACGTATGTTCGTCCACAAATGTCTTTATCTGAAAGGATGCTGGGTAGTTGGTCCTGGCACAGTAGCACAACCATGGGCAGTCAGGGTCATAGCAAATCACCCTACACCTCTTCTTCTCATTCCTCAGATAGAATACTTGTCTCCCAATTTGTATGTTATACTTCTGCACTGTTGCTTTGAAGTGGTCCATGGTCTCGAACTCCATATTCAACTCCAGAGTTATTTTCCCATATGGCGTGTTGGGATTATGCTGAGAAAATACAGGTTCCTCTTCATCGTCAGATGCAGGAGGGCTACAGAGTTCTTTAAACTCATATTGGTACATCTCAGGTTCACTTTCACCATCTTCTCTAATCTGGTTAGGCACCTCTACTCTTGGTGCTTGATCCTCCTTTCCAGGTATAATTCTTTGCGCAGACGGTTGAGGCCTTGGATGATTTCTCCTTGTGTTTGTTCTCCCAGTTGTTTGTGTTACATTATCTGTTGCAGAATCATTTGAGATACATGAGAATTGATGCAATGCTTATTCACATAGCCTCTAACCCAAAAAAAAGAATCAACTTTACCTGTTGGATTTTCTGTAATAGGTTCCTGTGGACTCAACTCATCCACAACTGGTTCTCCAAAATCAGAACCTTCATTCGGATCATTAACATCATTAGCATTGGTCTCGTATGTGGGTTCATTTACAGCTTCAGCTTCACCTTCTCGAGGATCACTCTCAGGAACCTCATTTTCGGCAGCTCTTCTTTCTCAAGATAAACCACTAGGTGGTGGTCTTGGATGCCTCTTTCTAACCTTCTTAACACCCATCTGTGGAGCTGATGCTCCTTCAATTCCTTTCTCCTCATTCCCATCATTCGCAGCTTCTTCCCCTGCACCACTATCACCTTTGTTCGACTCGTTTAAATCAGCAGTGGCCTCATTTACAACCTCATTCACAGTCTCCTTCACAACTACACTCAAAGCCATATTCAATTCGTTAACCTCAGCTCTGGTCTCATTTGCACCTTCATTCTCCTTCTCATTAACCTCGTTCACATTATCACCACCAGGATTGACTTCAACCACACTATCACTGCTACCATCAAACATGACTTCTTCATCATTGATTTCAGGGTTCACATCAATGGGGTGATCAAAATATAGGTGTACAGTATTGTCATTCTTCATCGCACTCTCACACATCCTCATCACTTCAGCATCTGTTCTAAGCACTCTAAGACCCTTACCTAAGTCTAAACCAGGTTCTAGCCAGTACACCTCATTGTATCCAGGGTAACTCAAGTCTAGAAATAACCCCTCAACAAAAAATAAATTACATGTCTCCACATTCACCCTGTGTATCTCAGTTACCAAACCTCCATCGTATATCACATTAACGCCCCACCCCTTTTCAAGGCACCCATGTGATGATAAACAAACGTAACTAGACGATCCATCTAAAAAAGGAGTTACAAGCACAGAAAACAAACAACAAAAATGGCTCACTACTAAAACAATCAAAATTATCATAATGCTGTCTAAAAACGAAACGTAAATGAGAGGATGGAATGAAGGCGAACTTACCTCCTCATAGGTTTCTTCCTAACAAAGAATGGAGTCACGATGATGCCACTAGCAAACCCTCACACTTGACGCTCCGACTTCGACAATCTCTCTCACCTCGTTTTCCTTCTTCTTCGCGCCAAGATCACAGAGCAACGTCTCTCCCTCTTTCTTTGACCTTTCAGTTTTACTCCTAGTGAAACACTAAGTCACAGTAGGTAACCAACTAGTTATAGCACTTGTTAATTGGGGATTAGGGCAAAGAGCTCTGATTTGGAGGCCAAATCAATTTTAATTAATTTATTTTCCACCTAGGCTAACAAATTACTTAATTGAAAATTACAACTCAAATAAAACAAGTTTTGTCAGTAAAATTCGGTGTCCAGGTCAGCATTGTCCTCACCAGAGCTTAGGTCCGGCAATAACTTGGACATGCTTGTCAGTTTTTAAAATTTTTCGGGTACTTTTTTGTCAAATACAATAGTGAGGTACCAAAGTGTCAACGTTTCAATCTTTCGGGTACTGATTTGTTCATTACCTCGTATAAAGTTATATTAATGTCCTTATAATAAAATAAAGTATAAATATTTTTATTTATTTATGTTTTATTGCATTTTATGAATATTATAAAATATTATAATTTTATAAATTATTTATCAAATACATATATAATGTTTAAATGTAAATTTTTATTATAATAATGTATTAAAACTAAATTTATATTAATAATTATTAATAATAATAGAATTAGGGGTAGTATTGTAAATATACTAAAAGTAACATTTTTCTTCTTGTTTTCTTGCTTCTAATGGATGAAAAAAAATAATTTGGGATCTACACCAAAAAAATTTTTCTTTTTATTTTTTTTGATATCCAAACAAAGAGAAATGAAATTTGGACAATCCTCATTCCTAGGTACACAATACACACCCACACACTCTTCACATATTTATCAATTTCTCCTTCTCGGTTGCAGTTGGTAGGACTCAAATCCAAGACCTTTGAGATGAAGAAGGGGCGGAAAGCCGTGTGAACTATGGTTTATTGGCCTCTTATTTTCTTTTAAACCAAACATAATATTAATGATCCAGTTCGATGATAACTTAATGGGTCTTAAAATAAACTCAACCTAACCCAATAAAAACCCAAATATTTGGAAGCCCAAATTGATTCAGCACCAAAAATTTCTTTCGTCTTTTCACTTTTCGTTCCCCGCTCCTTCCTCCCCTTCCCTCTGTTGTGACCTCTTCCGTTCTATTATGCCTGTGAGTATCTTTTTACTCATATTTAGTTACTTTCAGTTTCCAACCGCTGTTACTTCATATTTAGTTACTCTGCAATTATACTGCCAACTATTTTCTTTTTGCCCTCTTAAATTGATGTTGCGATACTTCACTGTGCTGCAATTCAGCTCAATGTCTTTGTAAATCTGGTTTTATTGTTCGTTTCTTTCTTTATTTATTTTTGTTTCCTTCTATTTCTACCACTATTAATATATAATTGTGTAAGAATTATTCATTCATGGGATTCGTTTGATAAAGATCAGGTGCTTTGCCCAGATCGGGTACGAAAAACAAAGACGACACATTAAAAGAAGTGCGTGCCGATACACATCGCTAGTAGCATTGGAAGCATCATCTCTTAGTGCTTTCCTTCGGTCGTGGAACAAAAGAGCGTTCTCTGTAGAGGTCCGGTTGAATAATCCGGCAAGGCGAGCTCAAGACGAGAAAGTAAAGAATAAGAATGTTTCAACTATTGTGTGTCACGACAACTCTACACTTAGTAAGGTATTTCTCGCCAACTCAAGGAAAACCTTGGATGAGGGGTCCTCCTTGAGAGCTATCGATATACTCTGCCAAGGGCATTCTACTTAAATAATCTGCTTATTTATGATTTCGTGCCGAACCTGGTAAACGAACAAATAGTTGGTCATGTTAAACAAAAGTATTTCCCTTGCATCTCGGGGGGTATACGCCGGATAAGAGCTCCACCGTTGTGTAGTTGTTTTGCAAATTTAATTTTTCTAGTATAAACCTTATTTAATCCCTGTTTTATTAGTATTATTAGTTTGATATGCACCATACTTTGTATGTCTTGTAGGGATGTCTTTTTTTTTTTTTACTTTTACTTTTCTGTCCTAGAGATTGTTGTGTAGGTACTTTCTTTTGCAATTCCAATCTGATATGCTTTTTGTATATCAGGGAGTTGTCTTGGATTTGTAATTTTTGAAGAGCAACATGTCACCTTGAACAGGCCGTGTGATGGAATTTGATGCAGGAAGATTCTTTGATTTGTGCACTGTGCATAACTGCAAAAAAAGAAGGGTTTTAAAAGGCTTAATTACTCCACTGAATGAGAGCATGAGAGAAACGGAAGCTTCCTTGCCAATCTTGCACTCCCCTGGATACTATACTAAACCATCTCTGGAGGAGTTAGTGGCCCAGGAACTCCTTGACCCCGGTTATTGTACCCGAGTTCCTAATTTCACTGTTGGGAGGCTTGGTTATGGATCTGTCAGGTTTCTTGAGAAAACAGATGTCAGGGGGTTGGATCTAGATCAAATTGTGAAGTTTTATAAACATGAGATAGTTGTATACAGTGATGAAAATGATAAACCTGCAGTTGGTCAAGGCCTTAACAAGGCAGCTGAAGTAGTTTTGGTTCTAGATACTGAACTACTGAAGTCTAAAGACAGGAAAGATGATTTTCTTGTGAATGGAAATTCTTGGTTGACTTCAGTAGATTCGGGTTTGGCGAAGATGACGAGGAAGACATTGTCATGGATGATGCTGATGGTGAGATGTATGATGATGATAAAGAACCTTCCACAAATATGAACGGGATTGAACTTTCTCACTCTCTTCCAGCTCATCTAAGGCTTGACCCTGTTAAAATGAGAGAGATGAGATTATTGATGTTCCCACATAAAGAAGAGCCTGAGGAATTGAGTCATAAAGCATCCATCAGTAAGGAATATGCAAGGCCTTTGCAAAATTCTGCTCAGGCAATGCCCCATAGATCTACTCCACCAATTGCAAGGAAAACTCCATTTCCTTTACTTGAATATAAACATGGGAGTTTTGATGCAAATTCTCCTGGGTCTATTTTGATGGTTCAGCAACATAAGGGAATGCCTCTGAAGACAATAAAAGCGGAAGGTTTTAAGTTAGACCTCAAGCATGAAACACCAGTGTCAACAAACTATGCTTGCAATATTGTAGATGCAGGTCTATTTATGGGGAAGTCATTCCGAGTTGGATGGGGACCTAATGGCATTCTTGTACATTCTGGTGCACATGTAGGAAGTGGTAGTGAGTACAAGGTATTATCATCTGTTGTCAGTTTGGAGAAAGTTGCTTTTGACAATTTCGTTAGGGATGAAAATAACAAAGTGAGTGAGGAACTTGTTGAATCTGCCTTGATATCTCCATTAAATTTTCACAAAGAAATAAACCATGTGAAGGAAGAGGTTAGAATTGGTCCTTGCAAATTGAAACTTCTAAAGCTTGAAGCGAATTGTTCAATGTTGTCAGATATTTCACATGGCTACTGTGATATTATTGAGAGGCAATTGACTATACCAGGGTTGTCTTCCACTACACATTTGGGTTTAACACATCAAGTAATGACCTGGGAATTAATTAGAGTTCTTTTCTTCGATAGAAAACAAAAAAGTCAAGTAGAATCTTTGGGTGCTGACAACGAGGAAGATATGATGCAGGATATGAAGGAAGTTTATCAAGATGTTGACCAAGAAGCACTCCCACTTATGAGGAGGGCAGAGTTCAGTTATTGGTTGCGAGAGAGTGTTTCTTATCATGTTCAAAACCAAATAAGCTCTCTAAATGACTCTGATTATCTACAACATGTTTTTGTATTCCTCACTGGGCGGCAACTAGATGAAGCAGTGCAACTGGCAGCTTCCAAAGGAGATGTGAGGCTGGCTTGTTTGTTAAGTCAGGCGGGTGGTTCTACTGTGAATCGCTCTGACATTTCAAAGCAACTTGATATTTAGAGAAAGAAAGGTCTGGATTTTAGTTTCATTGAAAACGACAGAGTGATGCTATATGAATTGCTTGCAGGAAATATTCACGATGCATTGCACGCGGTCGATATTGATTGGAGGAGGTTCTTAGGTTTATTGATGTGGTACAAACTGCCGCCTGACACATCATTGCCCATTGCTTTTCAGACATATAAGCATTTTCTTGATGAGGGAAGGGCTCCATATCCTGTTCCACTTTTTATTGATGAAGGACCATCAGAAGAGGCTATCAGCTGGAATGCAGATAAACACTTTGACATTTCATTCTATCTTAGGCTTCTTCATTATAGTGAAGAGAGAGAATTTAGCTTTTTGAAGGCTATGTTTAGTGCATTCTCTTCAACCCCTGATCCACTTGATTATCACATGATATGGCATCAATGAGCAGTCTTGGAAGCATTGGGTGTTATCAAATCTAATGATCTTCATGTTCTAGACATGTGATTCGTGTCTCAGCTTTTGAGCCTAGGAAAATGCCATTGGGCCATATATGTTGTCCTTCATTTACCCTTTCGAGAAGACTGTCAATTTCTTCATGTGAATTTGATTCGGGAGATATTGTTCCAGTACTGCGAAATTTGGAGTTCAGATGAATCTCAGCAACAGTTCATTGAGGATTTAGGCATTCCTTCAGAATGGATTCATGAGGCTCTGGTATGCATCATATATCTTTCCTTATTTTATTTATTTATGAAGGAGTGTCCACAATGTGCATAATTTGTTTTAGAGTACCCTTTCAACCCTATCTTTCTCTTACAATCATCTTCTGGTACAGATGCTTTTACTTGTTGAGTTTCAAACTAATGACATTGACAGAAAAACCACGCGCACTTACAACACACTCACTCTTTAGACATACATAGAGGCGCTCATTATAGCCATTTTTGGTGTAAAACTGCATTAATTTGTTTTCTTGATCTTCCTCGCTGATCATTGAATTCAATAATGCTTGAAGGAATTTTGAAAGCTCTGTTGAATGATATTTTAGTAATACAAGCTCTTTGTTGTGATGTAGGCAATTTATCATAATTATAATGGTGATCTGCCAAAAGCTCTTGAGCACTTTCTTCAGTGTGCAAATTGGCAGAAAGCTCATACCATTTTCGTAACATCAGTTGCTCATAGTTTATTCTTGCAAGGTAATTCTTGTATACGCCTGTTACTTGAAAAAAATACTGATTAATTCTTATAAAAGACCTGTGCATTGTCACCTATAATTTTGGGGAGCTATTGTTTTGACCCATTATATTTGTTTTGCATAGCTGAAAATTGCGAGAATTTTTCTCCTTAAATCCAAGCAAGTGCATCATCATAAGTAACTACTTTAATATCTTGTGCAGCCAATCACTGAGAGATATGGAGGATTGCAACTTCCATGGAGGACCACAAATCTAAAATTGAGAATTGGGAGTTGGGAAGTGGAATATATATTTCATATTATTTGATGAGAAACTCACTTCAGGGAGACACCGATGCGATGACTCAATTGGTATGCCAATTTATAAAAGGAGGTCCCCCCCTTTTTTTTTTAATTATATTGATTATTCTGGAAGTGCAAATTTATCACACCATAAGATGGTATTTGGGGTACATACAATTAGGAGTTATGAAAGTATGATTTATTTAGTTTACAGTCAAATAAAAATAAAGGTGTGTCCTTAGCTTGAGCCTTCCTATTTCTTTTTTTTTAAGTTCTCAAAATCATAAATTTTTCTTTTTCAAGATTCTCTTCAAAGTAAAAATGCTGCCTATCAGGAATTTGTCAGTCAGCTTAATGCATCATTGGCTGTTTGGGACCGCAAATTACCTGTTGATGCAAGGTATACATTGCCCAACTGCTTTTTGACCTATTTTAAGGTTGCATTATAGCTTGAACGCTGATCTTGTAGGTTGGTCAAAATACATGTATAGAGCTCTTTTCTCTTTGGAGATGCACTCTTTTTGTGAAGAGGACCCAAAAAACATGATAATGAATAAGAGAATATAATAATTGATAAAATAATTTACATTTGAATTATTTTAATTTTATAATTGGTATTTTGGCTTTTTGTTTTAGTAATATCTTCGTATACACAACTTTATTTCAGTAAATTCAGGACCGGTATCTTTTGCCATGTATATGCATGTTTTGAACTATGCTGTGAGAAAGGTCATCTGTTCAATTGTTGTATCGATGCTTACTACTTTCTGTTGCAGATTGGTGTATTCAAAAATGGGGAGTGAGATATGTGATTTGCTGCTATCTGCTGTGGCGAGGGTGCTAGCCGAGATGAACAGTTTAGCTGCTTTGACACTGCTTTCAGTGCACCAGTTCCAGAAGATGTTCGCTCTGGTCATCACTTGCAGGACGCAGTGTATCTGTTTACCAGCTTTCTCTCTGAGATTGCTACTTAATTCCACAGTTTGCCTATTGCTTGTGATTTTTGAAATCAGAAAAGAAATGCGTGTTACAGGGGAGGGATTTTGATCTGCAATTAAGCCATGACCATGAATTTTTTGTGCCTTTTTGTGTTAATTGGTCTTGCAGGATTTATGAAATGATGCTAAATGTGATTATAATATCATATTCATCCATTTTTTTTGGGAACCTGTAGCTGTAACTTCCAAATTTCATTTTGCATGTGCTAGATGTAGAATTATTGAACTTTATCAGAAGTGGGAACGGGTTACAAATAAAAATACTCTTCCTTTTCTTAAACCTTCTAAAATTATTTGAGTTCTTTAATTCTATATTAACACAAAAAATACGCTGGAACTGTGGTATGTAAAGGCAGAAATCACAGATACTTTAATTCTATATATAATTTTAAATTATATATTATATTTATATTATTTGAGCCGTTGATAAACTTAAATCAATATTTTTGAATTTTTACTAAACTGAACTTGACCTTTATAAATATGATTAATTATTAGTTAGTCAAATCATGAGTTGAATAAGAGTTCATGTCTTCTAAGTAAGTTCATGATGCTAAATGTGATTAATCATAAAATCATATTCATCGTAATAAAATGGTAATTCTTCTTAAAAGTTCATGTCTTTTTTTATTTTAAACCAAAATTAAAGTGATAGTTATCTATCTTTTAAATTAGGTTTAATTACTCTGTTGGTCCTATAGTTTCGCGAAATTTTCAATTAGGTCTCTATACCTTTTTTCCTTTTAATTGGGTCCCTATACGTTAATTTTTTTTTTCAATTTAGTCCCTATTAACGTTAAATGTCAAAAAATGTTAGTGAATTGTGAATTTACTTTTATACCCTTAGGACCTAATTGAAAACAAAAAAAAATATAAGAACTTAATTGAAAATTCGGTGAAACTATAAAATATTCAATGAAAGATATTTCTATAATCCCTATTCAATGATTTTAAGATATGAAAAATATTCTTATAATCCGTTTTATTTTGTCACTATCATTCTTTTGCTTATTTATATACAAATTGTACCAAAAATACCTTCTTTTTTTTTTTGACTTTCAAAATATCTTATCTTAAGAACCTAAAAAATATAATGGATAAAATGAAATAGAAATAATAGTAATAAGCATATATAAAATTCAGTTTTCATCCTTCAAGTATTCATTATGATAATGTAACATTTTACATTTGTGTGGATTTATAGTGAAAATAAAAAAATAATAATAATAAATCTACTCTAAATTCAACAATCATCTACAAAATGACACCCCTACCAAAATACACTTAATCAGGGGAAGTGCCACTGGAACAAATTCATAAGGATTGTACATAAATGTTGGAACAACATTTGCATGTGATAGAATTGGATGAATATCATGTTTCCAAATCTAAGCAATTGCTTCAATTAGAATAAACAAATGGGTTAAAAATACCCAAAAAGAAACAGAATTAATAGTTACTCTAAATGGCAATTGCAGGGATATCCTAAACTGTTAATAAAACCTAGTCCTACAATGGTCAATTGAGCAATGGATTCATAAATTCATAAACCATGTTAAAGTAACAACAACATCTACTCCAATTGATATTAGCGACTCTTCTTTGTTGAGTGCCCAGTCTTATGCTTATGGCGACTGAAATCAGACACAAATCTGAATGTTTGCCCACAGCCTGGCTCGGCACATACATACGGTCGCGCACCAGTGTGGACTCGAATATGTTCCGTACGAGCCCATGCCCACTTGAAAGTCATCTTGCAGCCCTTCCAAGGGCACTTCAATGGGCGGTCATCCTCGTGAACTCGTCGGTGCTACACCAGATATTTGTGCGACAAAAGCTAAAGCATTCTAGATCCAATTGAACTACATTTAAAGTTGAAAGAGATAAGCACAATTAAGGGTTCATTTATCAAATTGAAATGTGAATTATACAACAAAAAGATGTCAAATTTGAATTCTACAACCACAGCAATAACCAAAGTTTAGTTGAGTAATTACCTGTGATAGAAATCTCAGCAACCCCTGAATGAGAAAAGAAAAAAATGTGTTGTTAGGAGAAAAATCAATTGATAGAAAGAATTGAGAAAATAAAAAGAATTGATAAAAAATCATATCATCAGGGCCTGCAAGAATGTTACCCAAATCACCAGCATGACGGTGATGATTGGCAGGAGCTCCATGGTGTTTAATAGGGATGGCAAAAATCCCCAGCGGGGCGGGTATCCACGGGGATTTACCCGTCACGGGGCGGATATGGGGACGATTTTGTACCCGCGGGGACGGGGACGGGGCCCGTATATTAAACGGGGCGGGGGCGGGGATAGAGGTCCCCGCCCCGTGGAGACCCGTTTAAACTCCGTTTATGTAAAAAGACTAGAATACCCCATTTGTGTGTACTATGATTTTGTTAAGCATTTGTTATAATTATTGAATTAAGTTAAATATAATTTATATGATTATAATTAAGCATTTGTTATCATCTTCATTATCTTTATTTGCTTTTTCTATTATAATTACTGTGATTTGGATAAGCATTTGTTATAATTATTCTAAAATTTTTATTATTTTACTGATTTTGAATTTTTGGTTAAGCATTTGAGTGCTATACATGTAATTCATAATATTAAAGTAGATATTGATGTAAGTAAAATACTAAATTATATACAATACACTATTTTTTAATTTTTTTTCAATTTTTATTATTTTTTTATAAAAATCCGCGGATATCCGCGGAGACCCGGGTCCCCGGCGGATATGGGGCCCCCGTTACCCGTCACGGGGATGGGGCGGGGACGGGGACGGATAATGGAGGCGGGGGCGGGGGGCAGGGGACATGTCCCCGCCCCCATGGGGACCCGTTGCCATCCCTAGTGTTTAAGAGGATTGAAGTGAGGACCCGTGGAATTGCAGCCATTGGTAGTGTCACCAAGAGCATGGATATGGAAGCTCCGCACGACAGGGACGCCGAGAGGAGGAGGCGCGGCGAGAGGGCACCGTGCGACAGATTTGGAGAGAGTTCGACGAAGAGGTTAGGGTTAAGGATATGTGAGTGTGGAATGAGAAGGGTTTTTTTGGAATTTTAAAAATATAAGAGTGTCTTGCTATTCTAAAAGAGAGAATATTCGTTTTTTTAAGAGAATATTCTGTTATTTTAGACTTTTTTGTCACGGTAGGGACTAAATTGAAAAAAAAATTAACGTATAGGGACCCAATTAAAAAGAGAAAAAGTATAGAGATTTAATTAAAAATTTTGTGAAACTATAGGGACCAATAGAGTAATTAAACCTTTAAATTATTCTCTCTTAAAATAAAACAAACTAAAGTGGTAGTTATCTATCTTTTATGACTTTTGTTTATTTTTTTCTTTGGAAAAAAAACACCTAAACGAGAAATGTATAATAGTATTTGGATATATAGTATAGTGATCAAAATTAATTTTTAATGTATACTTACCAAAAAATTGATAATATTTGGACTACAGGTGTGCGGACTTCAGGTCCAAAGACTTCATATTTTACAAGTGAGTCTAACTCAGCCTTCATGGCTTCTTTCCATTTTGGCCAATCATTCCTTTGTTGACATTCTTCAACTGATCTTGACCCAAGATCCTTACTTTCATGCATAATATTTAATGCCACGTTATATGCAAATATTTCAATGACAATTGTCTTATTTCGGTCCTATTTTTCTCCTGTAAAGACATAATTCATCGAGATCTCGTCATTTTCACAATTTTCAGGTACCTGAACATCTTCTGGTGTTAAAACTATATCAGAATTTTGGACAACTGCATGTGTCTCTACTATGTCTTTTTCAACAGGAATAGTATTTACCTCTTTTCTCTTTCGAAGATTTTTGTCTTTCGAACTGACAGGCCTGCCACGCTTCTGGCGTGTATTTGCTTCGGTGGCAATTTGTCCAACTGGGACATCAATTCGAATTGGGGCATTTTTTGCTGGTATATACGAGTTGGTTATCCTCTTTATATCGGAAAATGCATCAAGCAATTCATTTGCTATTCTTTACAAATGTATAATCTTTTGAACTTCTAGTTCACATTGCCCTGATCGAGGATCTAAATACATCAAGGATGATGCATTCCAATTAAGTTCCTTTTCAGGAAGCGTATTCTCTCCCCCAAATATTGGAAATTTTGATTCATCAAAATGACAATCCGCAAACCAGGCTTTAAATACATCTCTAGTTTGTATTTCAAGATACCTCATTATAGAGGAAGAATCATATCCAACATATATCCCCAATTTTCTTTGGGGTCTCATTTTAGTGCGATTAGGTGGTGCAATGGGAACATATATCGCACACCCAAATATTCTTAAATGGGAAACATTTGGCTGCTGGCCAAATGCTAATTGCATAGGAGATAACTGATGGTAACTCGTTGGTTTCAAACGAATAAGTGTTGCGGCATGTAAAATAGCATGTCCCCAGACCGAGGTTGGGAGATTTATTCTCATAAGCAAGGGTCTAGCAATTAATTAGAGGCGTTTAATAAGTGATTCTGCTAACCCATTTTGTGTGTGAATATAAGCTACTGGATGTTCAACACTTATTCCATTAGCCATACAATAAGCATCAAAAGTTTGGGAAGTAAATTCACCAGTATTATCAAGATGAATTGCTTTGATTGGATTTTCTGGAAATTGTGCTTTTAATCGAATAATTTGAGGCAGTAATCTCGCAAACGCCAGGTTGCGAGAAGATAATAAGCACACGTGTGACCATCTTGAAGATGCGTCTATTAGGACCATAAAATATCTAAAAGATCCACATGATAGATGAATAGGTCCACATATATCACCTTGAATCCTTTCTAGGAATTCAGGGGACTCAAATCCAATCTTTACTGGTGATGGTCTTAAAATTAACTTTCCCTGAGAACATGCAGCACAACAAAATTCACTAGTTTTAAGAATCTTCTGGTTCTTTAGTGAATGTCCATGAGAGTTTTCAATAATTCTCCGCATCATGGTTGTTCTCGGATGACCCAATCGGTCGTACCAAGTTATGAACTCATTTGGGCTAGTAAACTTCTAGTTTACAATGGCATGTGATTCAATTGCACTAATCTTAGTATAATATAACCCAAATGAAAGTGAGGGTAATTTTTCTAATATAACTTTCTTATTTGAATCATAAGTTGTGATACATAAGTACTCATGATTTTCTTCATTCATAGTCTCAATATGATATCCATTTCGGCGAATATCTTTAAAACTCAACAAGTTTCTTCGAGACTTGGTAGACAATAGTGCATTATTTATTATGAATTTTGTTCCTCCAGGAAACAAAATCATAGCTCTTCCGGAGCTTTCTACCACATTGCTTGAGCCAATAATAGTATTAACACATTCTTCTTTTGGCACCAGATGGGTAAAATATATATCACTTTTGAGAATAGTGTGCGAACTTGCACTATCCGCAAGGCATACATCTTCATTACATATCCTTGACATTCTCTTCAAAGACAAATAATAATAAAATGAGTAGTATGCACAGTTAAATTGAATATTTGATCGGAATTATTTTTCTAATAAATACTACACATAAAAATAATGTCATATACTAAAATTTTATTTTAAATCATGACATATTTAATGATTTCAAAATTTATAAACATTAATATTCATTATTTATATACATCATATTTAAAACTTAAATACATAGAAAATAAAACTTAATAATAAGTTCTTTACATTATTTATTTACATAAAAACTTAACAATCTCACACATTAAACTATTCCATCATTGATCAAATAACCAATGTAAGATCCAAATATTTTGAAAAGCCCTATTATGAACTAATCTCAAATCATATATTTATTTACAGTTTATTTTTGGGAAATCATTTTATTAAAAATAATTTAAGGCAATTTTGAATTATTGGATTTGAAATAAATTGAGGTTTTTATCCAAATTCTATATTCTTTGATTATTTTTCTATTTATGATTTAAAGTTTTAGAAATTCAAAAATAATGAGGTTGGCTATTTAAATCAAAATTTCATTTAATTTTACAATTATTGAGTTATTTTTTATATTTAAATTATAAAGTTGGTAGTTATGAAATAATAATAATTTTATATGAATTAGATTAAATAATTAATATTTTAAATATTAATACTACTGTTTTGGAAAATAAAAAATTAATTTATAGTATTACTAATTATTGGATTTGGACATTTTATTAAAAATAATTTGTAAAATTGATGAGAAAATAGTGTTTTTTATATACAATTAGTGTTGGATTTAATTAGGGTTTCAATTACCATATTATCCCTATTTTTATTTAAAATTACAAAACTATCCCTAACCCTAAATCTAACCTAACACCCCCACACACTCACCAAACCCTAGCCACCCTCAAACCCAAGCAGCAGCAGCTGCTGGCCCACACCCTCACTCTCATCAAACATCACTGTTTCCCTGTGAAAGAAAGGAAGGAAGAAAGAAAGGGGACAGAGGGGAAGGGAGCCGCAGGAAAGGGGAAGTGAGAAGAAGAGGAAGGCGGCGCGGTGGGTGTCACTGACACCGCCGCCGCCGCTGTTGGCAAGGGATGGAGGAGATCCGAGAGAGAAGGAGAGCGCCGGTGAAGGAAGGAGCTCGCGCCATCCTCGTGAACTGCCGCTGCCTCAAGCCGTCATCCTCGCCGTGAATCCCGTCGCGCCGCCATTTCCATCCAAGCCATCTTCATCATCGCCAGGGGAAGTCAGTGCCGCCAGTGTCACCGTTGTCGAGCCTCCTCGCCGTCGCCACTGAAGCCGCCCTTGCCGTTTTGCCTCGTCGTCGTCCATGGAGCCCCGAGTCGTCGCCGCGCCTCTCCACCGTTGCCGTCGTGTTGTCACCACTGTGACGCGTCCAAATCGCCACCGCCACCGTTCTGTCGCGCCGCCACTGCTAGGGTTTGCCGCCGTCGTGCCGCTGAGAGGAAGGCCGTCCAATCACATCGAGCAGGAGAGACAGAGAGATCTGAGGTCGAGTTGGGAGTCCAACCACCGCACCCAGGCGCCGTTCACTTTGCCGGTGTCGCCTCCGTCGAAACTGCCGCTGTTGCTACCAGATTTCACCTCCGACGTGGCTGATTATGGGTGAAAGAGCGGACGAAGCTGCCTTTGCCGCTGAAAAACCTCGCTGCCGTCGCCGAAAAATCCTGCCGGTAAGGGTTTAAGTTGGTCTTCGTTTTCTTTGGGTTTCCGGAAGCTTCATTGTTGTTGTATGGTTAGTTTCAGTTATCGTCACCAGAGAGCTGGTCGTCGTCGCCACCCGAGGTGGTTACCGGGGCTGCCGCCAAACCGGTTCGAAGATTGCCGCTGTTTTGGTTCTGCCATTCCTTCTTCGTTCGGTAAGCGTTTACGATTTGAAAGCCTTTTTGTTTATTGTTCTGATAGTATAGGCTGAGGTGTTGTGGCATTATCAGTCGTAAGGTTGTGTATCGATACTTGCGTGATGTGCTCAGAGTTTGCAGCTGCTTCGTTTCGCTAGCTCAGTAAGTATTTATGTTTCGAAAAGCCTCGCGTTAGTATTCTGTTGTGTTTGGTTAATGAATATGAATTTTGATAACGTGGAGTCGAGTTCTGATTATTTTATGTTGCGATTAGTATTACTATGGTTATTGCGAAAGTGGCTTGGAGCTGAGGTTTTGGTTGCCGGTAATTTCGAGTTGAGACAAAAAAGACTCAGTGAGACGTTTGGGATATAGTTTTGTGTTTTGAGGTTGGGGCCTTTCATACAAACTAAATCATTTTAAATTAGAAATTATTATAAATAGATATGTTGTGCGGAATGTATTTCTGGTGGTTATGTGAGTCTTATGAATTGTCTGACTTTATTTTGAATGAATATGGTTGCCTGTTTGATTGAAACAATGTCTGATTTTGATAAATTGGAGATTTCTGGATTGGTTGATTTGAATGATTTTGACAATCTAAAAGTTGAGTTTTTGTTTATTGGAAACTGATTTGGTCTTGAACCTATTGGAAAGAGTTGAAGATTGGTTTTCTTGGAATCCGGAAAGGGTGGCAAAGTCCAAGTTTTAGGGGAGATACTGCCGAAATTTCTAGAAAATCTGATATTTTGATTGGGATTGTTATTTTGGAAAAGAATGAATTATGTTTTGACTTAAAAGTTTGAGAAATAAATTATGTTTGAACTTGCCTTATTAGAAAAATCTCTATATTTTTTATGTAATTATTAAGAAAGGAATTATGCCTTAAAAATCAATTTAAATATGAAATTTTTTATGTTTTGGAATTTGATTTACGTAAACAGATTTTGGAGGGTTTTAATGGATTTAAAATAAACCTGGTTTTCAATTAATCTATTTCACTTTACGACATTTAGGAAGAACTTGAAGCATTTTCTGGAACTTTGATTTATTAAAATTGAAACACTTCCCAAGCCCTTGGAAACAGATTTAAGAATGAAACTGAAATTGGTTTTCGGTTAAAAAAATGATTTGGTTTTGGCTTAAGTTTGGTTGGTTTTGAAATTGGTTCGAAATAATTAGAAACACGATTTGGTTTTGGGTTTAAACCCTATTCTATTTATTCAACTCAAGAAGTTAAAGTTTCGGAGGTCTTCAAGGAATTTAAGAAATGAGTTAGGTTATTCTCCCCTGAAGTCTTGAGACTCTGCTGAGGAATCTTACGACCAAATCTTGATTTAAAAATGAATGATTTTGAGTCTTTCAAAGAGATTTTGAACTTGGCATGGTTTTGAGATTTTTAGAAGTGTTGGAAAGATGTGGAAAGTGACTCTGTTTTGAAAAGTGATTCTTGGCTAGCTGTGATTTGACTACGTTTGTTATTTAAAAGTAAATGGGCTAAGAATGATTTTGAAATAAGATATTGAACCTGATTGATTGTGGATATCATCAAGATTGATGAGTTATTGTTTGGTAGGCGTAAGGGCTGGGTTCGTCCCGCTTATGCTGAGAGATTTGATAATTGACGAGATTGTTGATAAGTCACCTGCGCCTGGCAAGGACGGTGGTTAATTCCGCTTGTCGAGGTTGCGACGCCCACGAAAGGATAGTGGTTAATCCTGCTTACGTGTAGATGTGAAGTCGGAGGCAAAGTATCCCGCTCACATCCTTTCGGATCACAGGAGTGTGCAGGTACTGACATCCTGGACCGTGTGGCGGGCACGTTATCCCAGAGGGTTCCCATTTATTCGTGACCGAATGACAACATTCTCATGGAAATGTGTCGGGTTGGCAATTGAACCGACAATGTGATATCACAACCAGTAGGACAGGCATTCATCATTTGCATCTATGTGATATTGTTTGGGTGTGCATATTGTATTTGGTTTGCCTATGTGAATACTTATGTTAACTGTTAACTGTTATACTTGTTGTAATTGCTCTTGATTGTGTTTGAACTACATTATTAGTGATTCTGTTTGATTGGTTGGTTTGTGATGAATTGGTTGATGTTTGAGTTGTTTGGGCCGGGGGCCGTGTTGGATTAGATGGGCTTGAGGCTGTGGTTGGTATATTGAGTTCTAGTTTTGTATAAAGTACCTGACCGATTCAGCATAGACTTAATGAACCTATGCTTGGAACGGGATGGTCATTTATACCGCGTAGGTAACTGCTTTCATGGTTATGGTCTAGAAAAGTATGAAAAATTGAACTCTTACAGCATAGACTTAATTGAACCTATGTTTGGGACATGTTGGTCATTCATATTGTCTAGAAAAAACTTTTCAGATTTTATAAGAAAGGAAAAAGGTTTTGTTTTAATATATTTGAGAAATTTATCAAGACTTCAAAACGGGATTTTCTGGATTTCGAATGTGAACCCATGGTTTTGGAAAGACTCATAAGACGAGCAATGATCACTGAACTCTAAGAATGATTTTATCTTTACGTATCTTGTTATAGCAATTTCTGTAATCCTATAGTGAGAACAAGCGAGGACGACGTTCTCACTCCCCTACAGGTTATTTCCTTTTCAGGATATGGAAGACGAAGCTTCAGGAGAGTTATGTTTATTTTTTGTTTATTCGATCTTTTTGTATTACCGTAGCTATTGTTTTCCCTCGCCTTTATCTTTATTAAGTTTGTAAGAGGGATAGGAATATATATATATATCTTAAGGTTGTATCTGAGTTTGTAAGTACATGTACGTTTAGGTTTTCACGAAAAAGAGTTATCGAAAGGTTATGCGGTTTTAAGTTTTAAACAGGCTCACATTTTAGTCTTAAATATTATAAGATTCGTGGTAATACTCGAGCTATCAAAGTGGCGCAGCCGGAAGCGTGACATTTTGATAGTTAGGGTGTTACAACCAATATTTCCTTCAAGATCCTCAAAGAAATCAAATACATCATAATGAGTGGTGAAATTTTCAGCATCATTTGAAAAGAAATTCGACTCTTTTCCCTTGTCGTCCTTTTTCGAAGATGCCTGGTAAAGATCGACTAGGTGCCTTGGGGTACGGCAGGTACGTGACCAATGGCCTTTTCCACCACAAAGGATATTTCTTTATCCCACTTCGGGTGAGATCCTCTCTTTTGAATATAATTCCTTTCCCTTTCATAATTTTTATTGTTATTAAAACTTTGCCATTTACCTCTTCTGGGGTAATGATTTGTCGCATTTACTTCAAGAAAGGAGGCGGCGCCAGCTGGACGAGCTTCATGATTTTTTAAAAGTAATTCATTGTTGCGTTCAGCAACAAGAATGCAAAAAATTAACTCAAAATATTTTTTAAACATTTTTCTCGATACTGTTGTTGCAGGAGCACATTCGAGGCATGGAAGGTTGAGAAAGTTTTCTCCAACATATCATGGTCTGTTATCTTTTCCCCACATAATTTCATTCGTGAGGTGATTCGAAACATTGCAGAATTATATTCATTTATGGATTTAAAATTTTGTAAACGCAAGTGCGTCCATTCATATCGGGCTTGAGGAAGTATCACCGTTTTCTGATGATTATACCTTTCTTCAAGGTCTTTCCAAAGATCTGCAGGATCTTTTAATGTGAGATATTCATTTTTCAATTCTTCGTCAAGATGACGATGAAGAAAAATTATGGCCTTGGCTTTATCCTTCTGGGATGCATTATTTTCAGCCTTATGGTATCTCCAAGATCTATTGAATCAAGATGAATTTCAGCATCTAGTATCCATGATAAATAATTGTTTCTAGATATATCAAGAGCATTGAATTTAAGATGAGAGAGTTTCGACATAATGAAAATTTGTTACCCGAGTCTTTCTAAAAATTTGATAAGAGTCTCGTTCTGATAACATGTTGTGAAATAAGTAAATAAGGAAGAGGTAACAAATATAAAGTATGAAAATATAATTAGATAGTTCTAGTAGTAATGTTCACTAGAATTACTATATTAATAGATATATTTAATAATATCGCAATAAAGAATATAAGAGAGAGAATAGTATAAAAGAGAGAGAGAGCGAAGAATATTTAATATGAAAAAGTATATGTTACCAACAACATTTTTGAACAATGTGTGAACAATGTGAATTAATAGGGTTAAAAGAGTAAATTAATCTTAAATTTAATTAGTTGCATTAAATTAGGGTGTAGTGTATTTTTATTTGATTGGTAATTGTTCATATTATTTAAGATGATCATTATTTACCTAGCACTTCTTATTGTTGTGTAACTGTGTGTTACGTACTGAGGTTTAACCTCTATTTATACATGTAAGGAGGCTGCATTTTTCCACTATAATTAAATGCAAGGACTTTGGTAACATAGAACTTCAGTATGGAAAAGGTGAGCTACTCATGGTCATTCATTTCATTTTTATCGTAACACTATTAATATAGTAATGGAAGGTTATCAGGTGTATCGGGAATCTTGGTGTTCCAGTTGTTTTAACCGTTGATCTGAATTATAAAAAATATATATAATATATATTAATTAAAATCAGCCATTAAAACAACTGGAACACCGATGTTCCTAGGTACACCTGATAACTTTCCTATAGTAATTTTAGTGAACATTACTACTAAAACTATCTAATTATATTTTCATACTTTATATTTGTTATCTCTTTCTTATCTGTTAATTTAAGTTTTCTTTTTAAAAAAGATATCGTGATAATTTTTTGATTTTCATTCTATATCTTTTGCTATATCATTATCATTATCATTATCATTATCATTATCGTGTATAGTAAGCTTTTTATATGAGTGATATGATTATTTTCTTTGACAAAAAAGGTTTTGGTTATGATGATTTAAGTTCAACACATAAATACTGCTTGCCAATGAGCTTTGGTTGCTCAAGTTGCATTATGGGGTCTTCCTCCTTAGAAATCTCGATGTTGAGCTTTTGTGGCTTTGAAATTATCAAATAATCATGGTTTTGAAAATCGAACCGGACCGGCCGGTTCAACCGAAAAAACTGGGAACCGGTCACTTAACCGGTCCGGGTAAGATCAGAAACCGTCTGGCAGAAAATCGGTAAAAAAACCAGTCGAACCGGCGGTTAACCGGTGAACCGAGAGAATCGGCCGGTTTTTTTACGGTTTATTGGTTTGAAAATATAATCCTAAACGGCGTTGTTTTGCTCTTAAAAAAATAAAAAAAAAGGAAAAAAAATAAAACCCAACAAAGTAACAAACAGCACTACGTCTACGTCCCTACCCCTCTCTCTTCTCTCTCACTCTCACATTCAAATCCCTAACCCTATCAGAGCCCCCAGCCGCCGTTACCGTCAGCCCCCATTCGCCGCTACCGTCAGCCCCCAGCCGCCGCCACTCTTCTCTTCCTCAACGTCTCTGTGCTCGTCGCGAAGCCACTCACCTCACCTCTTCAACCATAATTTCCTCTTCTAACTTCCTCCAACAAACTCCACCGTCACTACCACAATTGACGCCGAATCGGAGCTTCTGTCAGCGAAACTGCCACCGTCGCAGATCGAAGCAGCTTCCAGCGGCGTCGTCATCTTGAACTCTGAACTCTGAAGCTTCTGGCATCGCGAACGTCTACTCAGCCCTGTTCTTCTCGCCGTCGCCAACATGTTTGTTTTCCTTACCGTCGCCAACGTGCTTGTTCCCCTCGCCGTCGCCAATGTGCTTGTTCTCCTCGCCGTCGTTCCAGTGCCTCCAGAAGCTTCCTTCCTCCAACAACAAGTTCACCTACAACTGCGACAACCACACCTTCAACTTCCTCGCCTATAATAGCTTCATTCGGTTTCTCTATTTTTCTCTCTAGATCTGTTTCCTCTGATTCAATTTTGTGTATATATGTATACATTTTTGTGTAAATTGTGTTGTTTTGAATTTGATTTGTTTTGTTTGAATGGTGCAGTACTGAAATTGATCTGGTTTTGAAACTTTAATTAAAATAAAAAAAAAAGAAACTGATGATCCTCTTCTAGCTCACTGTCACCACAGTCGTTCCTCCCTCGCCATGTCTCCAGTAAGCCGCTACTTCTTTAGTTTCAATTTCTAAGATTCTGGCTTCTGAGTTGATTTTTTGCACTAGATTCTAAATTGGGATTGTGTTCTGAGTTGGGTTGTTCTGAGTTGGTTTGTTCCTTAATGTGAGTCTAAATTTAATTTGAATTGTTTCACTTAGTTTTTCTGTTTCTGGATTTGGAGGTTGAGTTGTCTGTAACTCTGTATTCTGAGTTTTTGTTGTTGAAAAGCATTGAATTTGTTGAATCTAGTTAGGGTTTGGTTAGTTATAAGAGGCTTGTTGCATAATAAGAAATTTCATCAATGTGTTATTCAATTGAATTGTATATTGGCAGCCCAAAAAGGGATAATTGAATTGTATAAGAGAATTGATGTTGAATAATTAGCCTTGTCTTGACAATGTTGCCTGCAAGATCTTAATTTTTTGCAGCTTGAGTGGAAATTCTGCCTCAGTTAGTTGTTTTAAAGTTATCAATAAATTTAACTCAATCTAAATATTATCAATGAACTTTTCATCTTCAATTTTTATTATATCTTAAATTCTATTAAATTTTTTTTACTTAAAAATTCATGAATTTTAATGAATTTAAATATATAAAATTATATATTAAATTTTTAATAATTTTATTTAATATTTAATTAAACCAGTTGAACCCGGGTTGAACCACTGAACCAGTGAACCAGTCGCCTCACCGGTTCATTGACCGGTCCGATTCTCGCAACCTTGCAAATAATAATAACTATCTCAAATATTAAAGAGTAAAATAAAACTTTACCTTTCAACAAAGTCAAGTTCGGAGGCTGATAACTCATATAGTCATCTACCATCAATATATATGTTCGAATTGAATGCATCATTCACGCGTACACAAACATACATGTTACTACTAATAGTTGGACCCCCTAATTAATTAATTATATTATTCTATTCTGTCTATAATTTTCATTCTATATAATATAATATAACTATGTCTATAGAATATTGATTGTCCCTTACTGCTTTAGAAAATAACAATCACATTATTGAAAGAACGTGTGTCTACGGTGTTTATATAAATAATACAATCTTTAATTATGAAAAGATATTGATTCTATTTTTTAATACTTATATTTAAATAATTTAGGTAAAAAAATGTTGTAGGCACTATATAAAATTGGTCTTGCAAAAACCACAAAAAATATTTTATTGGTATAGACAAGAAAAATTGATATGTTTCTAAGTATATAAAACAAGTAAAAAGTTAATCTAAAAATAAGAAATAAATGACTTAATTGTATTTTTTTTTTTGTTCAAATAATCAGTTTAAGAGAAAGTATAAAGGAAGAATATTTTTTTGAAGAAATTAAGTAACCTTTTCTTCACGCTTTTGATCGATGTCGGATTTAGAGCTGAGAAAGAGAAGGAGGTGGTGCACATGGCGGACGAGCTCCGCAGGGGTGCGAGGCTTGTTCTTGAAGAGGCCCTTCATGATGATATCATATCCATTGTGGCAATGCAATGCGATTTGAATTGCATGGAGACGGAGAACATCACTGCCAATTAATGATGCTCTTGCTACACGTAATTAATGCCTTTTTTTGGAAAATCCACAAAACTAATCTGACTTGTTCGCACATCATTGCTTCTATTTTCCCAAACCTGCCGCATCCATTCATTCTTTCCTAATTTTTTCTTCTATGCTTTTAACCAAAAATAAATAAATATTTGTCTAGTGCAGATTTATTATTTTACTATATTAACTTTGATTATTTTATAGCTAATTATTAAGTTAAAAAATAAATAAATATATATAGTATATAATCTACTTAATATACTAAAATTGAGTTTTTTCCCAACTACTAAAGGTGACGTGTCGATCTCTCATGCTTTCGTTTTCCCTCTAAAACGAATAAAATTTTTTTTCTATTCTAAATTATTTTATTGTAATTATATTATAATTAATACTAAATGAATAATATATAATTATACTAATTTAGTAACATATCTTCATTATAATTATATCAAATCAATATTTAATGCACTATTAAACTACTTATCAATTATCAATTAAAAATATTTTTAATAATTTTAATGATAATAATAATATCAATAATAGTAATAATAATAATAAAAAAAAATCTTCTTACCCGATTCACGTTTATCAAATAATTTTTCTAAATTATTTTATAAAAAATATCTTTAATATAATTATATTATAATTAATATTTAATGAATAATATATAATTATACTAATTTAGAAACATATCTTCATTATAATTGTATCAAATCAAAACTTAATGCATTATTAAAAAATTACCTTAATAATAGGTAATTTACATATTTATTTTTGTTTTACTAAAGTCTATATATAGTGTTTTCCTGTGGTACATGAATCTAAATTTGAGAGTCAATTCATAATTTTATATTTAGTATTTTTTTTACTACTTCATAGAATAAGAATGTATTCTTCGTTTTTTATTGAAGTTGATCATTTTAAGGTACAATTTATAATTTTTTATAATATTTTCATATGCTCATTCTATTATATTATTCTTTTGATAATTTTTTATTTGTTGTTACTATAAGTTATTCTTATCGTCTAATATTCCAGTTCGATTGTCTTTTGCCACAATCATTTACAATGCATCACATCCATGAAATACCTCATCGAGTTGTCTTCACTTATTCGGGTTCCAACTATATGGATGTAAGCGTCCAAAGAAGAGGCAATAGTCTCTACTTTACCAAAGGATGGTTGGATCTACTCACCTATTATGACCAACCCAATGGAATGTGGTTAAAGTTAGATTTTTTAGGAGAAGCTCAATTTTTGATTGAGGAATTGCATCCACGGAACTTTATAGGACAAGTTCAAGTTCCATCCCCTCCATGCTTTTTACGTCTGCCCGAAAATCTTCGAAATGGAGCACATAATGAAATTGAATTCCCTCAGTTTCAGTTCAGTTTTGCTAAATTCGTGACAAATTCAGATATGCAATTTCAACGATTGGTAATATATTTAAATTTTCTTAGTTTAAGCTGTTCATTATTAGGATAATTTTTTAACTTTTTTTATTTTTTCAGAAATTACCAGCTTTCTTTTGCATGCATGCAATGCCATTGAGGGGAATAAGAGTTAGTTTGGTTTCTCAGTGTGGCAATTCTATACCTTGCCGCATTGCATGGATAGTGGATGATGAAGCTTATCTAACAAGAGGATGGTCTGATTTTGCATGAATTCTAAATATTGAAACTTACGATGTTATTTCAATTGGTTGTCGTTACAAGAATGATTCTATACTATATGTGACTAAGGACTAGAATAGGTTCAATATTGTTTAGGTAATTTGGTTTTACTATTAGTATTTGATTAAATTATAATTATAGAATTTTAAGTTATTGCCTCAAATCTCAATTTATATATTACGATTATTTTTTGTGGATGTGCTATTTTTAAATAATTTAATAAAATAAAGTAGTGTCAGATATTATTAAGTTTATTTTTATCCTTTATTTCTTTATTTGTATTTTCATTATATTTGACAAAAAATGAACCTACACATATATTAAATCGTTGACCTAAAGACAATTTATTTGCCAATAAAAACAGATTTTATTTATAATTGGAATAAAATTTATTTGCCAATAATCAGTGGATAAAATTGAAATTACACATGTGTCATATAATTATAATTGATTAATTGGTATAAAATGAAATTATACCGTACCATGAGTAATAGTCTAAATAATTATGTATTAACAAAATATAATTTGAAAAAATTTATAAACAATTATCTTAACAAAAATAATTATTTAATAATTGATTTAAAAATCAATGCAAAAAATAATTATTAATAATAGTATTATTAACTGGGTAAATAATATAATTTTAAATTATTACTTGAAATATAAATAATATATGAAAATCTATTGAGTAAATCAATGATTTTGTACCTTAATAATTTGACAATTATTACTCAATTAACCAGTTAATTGAATTAGTAATAACAATTTTCAATTTCAAATTTTGTATATTAAGTAGTTATTAAAAACTGGGTAATAACAATTTACACAGAAAAATCATTGATATATTCAATTAACCATATAGAAGATAATATATTAACAGTTTTAATATATTATTTATGGCAAGCGAAATTATTTCCTCAGATTTTCTATTAACATTGAAATTAGTAATAGCTTAAAAAAATTATTAATAAAATCACTAATAGTCACATTTTTATACACAGAATATATGTTTTCTATATATTATTTAAAAAATATAATGAAACATGAATAATGAATGAGTATGTGATTTCTTTGACTAGCTAATTAATGCAAAATCGAGTACCCTTTTTTATTCGATTGAGGTCATATTCTGTTTGGTAAAAGTTTCAATCACCTTAATTAAATCCTGTCTTTGTGCCTTAACTTATACAGGTAGTAATATGTTACATATTATTTGGTATATCTAAGTAGTTATTTTCCATAGCGGAGATGTAAAAAATTATATTAAGATTTATTGCCAAATAATTAGTGGATGAATAATAGTAGAATGTATTATTTTGGGAAAGTATTTTCATTATAATTATATCAAATCAATATTTAATTATGATAAAATATGTTAATTATAATTATATCATAGAATTATAATAATTATGATATTTATGTTATATATTTTAATCATTTATGTACATAAATAATTAGAAATCAATCAAATCGAATTATCACGGTAAATAATATGTTGTATATTATTACGGAAAATAATTCGTAGATAAAATTGAAATTACACCCGTGTCATATAATTATAATTGATTAATTGGTATAAAATAAAATTATACCCGTGTCATGAGTAATAATCTAAATAATTATATCTTAACAAAATATAATTTGAAATAATTTATAAACAATTATCTTAACAAAAATAATTATTTAATAATTGATTTAAAAATCAATGCAAAAAATAATTTTTAATAATAGTATTTTTAACTGGGTAAATAATATAATTTCAAATTATTACTTGAAATATAAATAATATATGGAAACCAATTGAGTAAATCAATAATTTTGCACCTTAATAATTTGACAATTATTACTCAATTAATCAGTTAATTGAATTAGTAATAACAATTTTCAATTTCAAATTTTGTATATTGAGTAATTATTAAAAATTGGGTAATAACGATTTACACGAAAAAATCATTGATAAATTCAATTAACCATAAAGAAGATAATATACTAACAGTTTTAGTATATTATTTATAGTAAGGGAAATTATTTCCTCAAATTAAATTTTATATAATTATAGTAAGTCTCTATAATTAAAGCAATATAAAACTACTTCATATATAGCAATAATATTATACATATTTATATATCTCTTTTTTTATTTTTTTTTAATATTGGCATATAATTAATGTAAAAAATATATAATATTAAACTGTTTTGTTATGCATATATATGGATTTATATAATAATCCGTATAATTTATACGTATGGCATAATACATATGTCAAAAAAAGATTCCATAAATTTTGAAAATCACTGTTTTGTTATATGAAATTGAAATTGAAATTAAATAATTTCTATTTATATAATTTTTTTCTATTAGTATCAAGTATTTCCATTAAAAATTCATATCATTTGTAATTAGTATATATATTGTAATAGTCAATTGTTTCAATTATTTTTTATCTACACAATTCGTACTTTATTCGTATTTCTTTTTCTCTTTATTATTTTCCATACCTAATGACTACGAGTTATGATTCTATCAACAGTATTACCTGTAGTAGATTATGTAATGAAAAGGTTTGAAAAATAAAGGCAATGATTATAAGGTTATGGAAAGTTCCATCCAAATTTGATAAGAGTAAGACAGTTTATCTATAAATGGTTCTCATAGATGATAAGGTAGGTTGATTATTCTACATGATTTCTTCGATTGATGCTAGGTCCAGTTTATATATATTTACTGTTCACATTTTAACTTTATTTCATGAGTAAACTTTTGGAGGACTCAACCACAGTGCGATTTAATAGAGTTGTAAGTGCTAATAGTCTTCGTTTTTAATTTGTTTTACAGTGTGATAAAATCCATTGTTCAGTGAAGAATTATTTGGCAAGGATGTTTGAGAATGATCTGATCGAGGGGAAAGTTTATGTCTTCTCAAATTTTCTGATTGAGGAATCAAGCGGAATTTATCTTCCGACTACACATGTGTGTAGAATAACCTTTAAAAAGGAGTCACGTATAGTAAATACGATCGATGATCGTAACATTCCTGACAATCATTTCAATTTTTTCGATGATGCTGATATATTGAGACAAACAAATAAAAAAGCTAACTTATTTGGTATTATTATTATTATTATTATTATTATTATTATTATTATTATTATTATTATTATTATGTTGTTTCATTTATTTGTCTTTAATTTTATGCTTTTAATTCGCCTTTTTTTTAAATTAGATATTATTGGACTCTTAACCGGACAAGGAGAAGTTATATCATGATCAAAAGCAGGAAAAAGTGGCTATTACATTGTGGTTGATCTCCATAATTTGCAGTATGTGAATATTTAAAATGTCACAATTAGAATTTGTTTTGTAACAATTATCTATTCATATGCAAAATTTTTTATTATATATTATTACTTATTTGTTCTAAATGTCTTACTAAATGTCTTACTAAATCTATTTATTATTAACAAAATGTCTTACTAAATCTATTTATTTATTAAATTTATTACTATCACTTAAAAAAATTTAAAAATTCTAGGAACTAATAGATGAATTCTTATTGTTCATTAATAGTTTAAAAATATTAAAATTATCATAAAAATCCGTATAATTTATTCTCTTGACAAACAATTTTATAATTACGTTAATCATATAATTTTATATACAGACATTGATACAGTGTTGTTTCATGTATATATTTTGCAGGTATCAAAGGATAACATTGAATTGTTATTCAGTAGGTTTAAATTATTTATTGTTTATTACAAAACTTTCTGCAGTAGGATTCTCTATTAATTTGTTCTTCATTTTGAGCTGATTTTGATATTTTCTTACTTCACAGTAAACCAACATATAAAAATTTGTTGGTAGATTTAAGTATTACTAGATTATTTATGGTCATATTGAGTATATATACCTGATTTATTGAAAAAAGTAGATTAAATAACTATTTTATAGTTAATACAATTAACATTATATTAAGAAAAGAAAAATAACGCATACAAGTTATTTTTTTATTAATTAAATTATTATAATTAAAATAAAATTTAACATAATAATTTAAAATTATAATTTCAATCTTATCACGTGCATGACACGGGTGATTAAAGTTGTTTAAATAACACATACATTGATTTATTGTCCTTTGTTTTATATTTATAATTTTTTATTTTTACAGATGAGAGTGAGTGAGGGGGTCTGAGTCTTAGAGAGTGGTATACGCGCTCTTATCGAAGCTCTGCAACTTCTTCTTCTTCTTCTTCTTCAATCTTCAGGTAATGCTATGCTCTCTCCATTCACCTCTTCTTCTTATTCTTCTTAGTCGGTGTTCTATGTGCAATGTATCAATCAATTGCTTCATTTATATTCGATTACTTGTCCCCTGTTTTCTCACTTGCTTTCTTTGCTCTTGCCCCACCCACTAATCCACCATCTCATCTACTTGTGCGTAATCGAATTGGGGCATCGCACAATCTTAGCTTCTGCGTATTATACTTATTGCTGGGTTCGTTTATGTATTGTTTGTTTCGTTGTTTACTGCTTGCACACAACCTGTTTGATGCAATTCCCCAACCACAATTTGAATTTTCAACAACCCATTTTTCATTATTTGTAGCTCTTCCCTCTCTTTTTTTTTTCCTCTTTGGGTTTCGTGTGCATTGATCCTCAATGTTTTTAGATGCAGTGGTTGCAAAAGTTACTTTCTTTTTTGCTTAATTACGCTCTCCGCATTTGCCACTTTCTTGCTCTGTATACTCTGCTTAATTGCTGCCTTGTGCCTGAGTTATCGTGCCCTTATTGGTGTCTTGGAAACAAAGGAAGTTACTAGCTGCTGCTACTACAGTGCATTAAAGTGAAGAAAAAATGAAAAAAGTAAAACCAAAAAGGACCCAATATGGTGCACGAATAAGTTAGCAATTTTAGAGACTTAGCAAAACTTAATCTCTTGTGAATCAAGTTTCTTTTTTGCTCGTGTTACTTGTTCTCCTTAATGTTGATATTAAGCTGTTAAAATTTAACTTCCCCCTAAATTTGCTGTTGCATGCTTACAAAATCAAACACCAGCTTTGATTACCTCTTTTTTGCATATAGCAAATTTTTGGGACTGTTGCCAACTTTGCTCATAGATTTCTCCTGAGCTTGCTAATAAGTTTTATCGAACTCTTAAAGATATATGCTACACGGCCCATATCCTTGATTAATTTTGCATAAGGTAATCCATATAGGAATGTTGAGAGGGGAAAAGTTTATATTTTGCAGATAGATTGAAATGCTAGCCTTCTTTTGTTCAATATTCAGTTCTTTGATGTGGTGGAATGAATGAGGGAGAAATAGTTGTTGTGACTGTTGATAAATAACTGAGTTTTGTGTGATATGCCAAAAAGTTATGTGATACTAACAAATGAAGTTTCCTTTGCACCGCAAAACAGACATGGTTATCCCTTCTCCAGTAAGGCCTCCAAGGATCACACAATTTCTAAAACCCTACGTTCTGAGGATGCATTTTACTAATAAGTATGTGAGTGCCCAGGTGATCCACACGCCAACTGCTACCGTGGCCTCTTCTGCTAGCTCACAGGAGAAAGCATTGAGATCAAGCTTGGAAATTAAGCGTGATGTGGCCGCGGCTGCAAAGATCGGAAAGTTACTAGCCGAACGCCTCTTGCTTAAGGACATTGCTGCTGTTTCTGTTCATTTGAAGAGAGAACAGAAGTATCATGGGAAGGTTAAGGCAGTTATTGATTCTCTCAGGGATGCTGGCGTTATGCTTCTTTGAGTTTAAGGTGGTTGTGTGTGTTTTAGTTGTACCCGAGTGAGTGACATCATCATTGTTGGAACTTGTCTTTAAGGAGAAAAGAAAGATGGTTGGAAATTTCTGGTACTTTTGTATTATTTTAGTAGAAAATAATAACTAAAAAGTTAAACCAATGTAATATCTTTTTATTTTGGTAGTACCCTCATATCAAGAAGGTTCACATTTTTTATGGTGGTTTGTTTGCTCGACAATCTACATCTTTTACGTATGAACATAACTTGCTTCAAGGGATAGTTATTAAAAGGTATGGAAGGATTACAAATCTTGCTTACGGATTATAACGTCAACACTGCGAAGAGTTTCTTCCATGATTAATAATGAAATGAAAATTATGATTAATCAGTAAAAGATATGAAATATTCTTAAAGTCAATATTTACAATATTAAATTCTAATCTGAAGGTGGTTGTCTAATTTTAATTTATCATGTATAATATAATATAGAATTTAAATATTAATTTGAAGTATATATCTTTTTAAAATAGTCATAATTTGCAATTTAAATAACTATTAGGATAATAATATTGTCACTACTATTTTTGATAATGTCACTTCATATATACTTTTCCTATATTATATATTTACACGAATTTATAAAAATGGGTGACTATCAAAATAAAAGTGATGATATCTATTTTCTAACTGTTGTATTCTATTGTTTAAAGAATATCACTCTATTTTTCTTAAAGTGCATTAACATTAGTCATTGCTATCAGTACTTAGAAGTTACAATGTTGCTATTTCTTATTGATATTGTAGAAATAAAATATCTAATATTAAATTAGTTATGTTACAAAAATAAAAAGAGAGTAAATAAAAATAAAATATGAATATTTAAAAATAAAAAATTACACATGTTAAAATAAGTAAATAACCATCCTTACCAATTTATTATTTTTTAATAAAAAGAGAAATAGAGTAGACCTATGTTAAATAGTTTTGTTTTTCTTTTTGTCATGGGACCTATTATTAAAAAATACAGCTTTTTTTGAAATAAATTCTAATTATTCGGGTCATGGGACCTATTATTAAAAAATACAGCTTTTTTTAAAATAAATTCTAATTATTCGCAACAACTGTATCTAACATAAATACTTCTAGTCTACCAGTAACATAAAGGGGAGACCGGAAAAGCTATTATGACTATATTATATCACGACCGAGTTCTATTCTTGTAATTTTCATAACACCGAGAGACAGCAGACTCAGATAAAGTGTCCCAAACCTACAAGGTATGAGTGACAACAATAAATTTCACAGAAAAATCTATCAAGAACACATTTGAATTTTTCTGTGGCACTTTTCACTCACTTGCAACTTTTTCCCTGAGCCTCCTATAGCCAACACAAAGGGGTTGTCCTCTGAAAACGAAATAGAAAATACAGCTCCCTGAAAAGTCGCATCCAAAACCAGAAGTCATCAGTGTTACTTGTATCATGATTCAGATTAGAGAATACATTTTTTTCTTTCGGTTAAATCTCAACAAATAAAAGAAGCAAACTTACAGCATTGGAGTTTTTAGATGCCACAACAGATGGTTGGTTGTTCGATAAATCCTAAAGCTTTACCTGCAACAAATAATAGTACTCGAATGAGATGATTTCCAATTCTGCAAGATATAGTATATAGGAATAGGAACACAACAAACGGACTTCACAATTACTGTTTTGTCCATCGATCCAGTAGCAAGTAGCTGCAAGAAGGCAACAATGTATGGTTAAACTGAGTACATAATAACTTGGTATTTCTCATCAAAACATTGAAAATACATACATTAGGTGCTGACACATTATAGGATACTGAGGTAACAGCTTTGTTATGTGCATGAAGAGTAAATGTAGAACTTAGATCTGATGTGGATTCAGACATTGCGGTCCGAACATCAAAACACTTGACAGTACCATCCTCGAGACTCACCTAGAAGCACAATTTAATTATTATTAGTGAAGCTAAAACTATGCATCCATAAAAATACAATTACAAATTCAATCACTGAAACGAGAAATCAAAATTAACCATAACACACCACAAAATCGTGGTTAGCGTGTGGATCCCAGGCCAAGCTCTCGACATCAGCTGTGACTGACCACTTATAACCAGGATGGGATGGCATCCTTCCATCCCTCTGCAAAGTGTAAAAGCATTGAAAGCATTAGAATGTTAGATAACTAAAAAAAAAAGACAGACAGAGATTCCAATGTGATCATTTTTAAAGAGAAAGTCTGTTTTGGCACATGAATATTATACAATCAAAATCTACAGTGTAATAAGTATCCATTCCAGGACCTCAGTATAAAAAAAGAAATGCAAAAATATAGAGTATATAAGCAACATTCTGTCACTACTAGGACCACAATACGATCAAATGAACCAATAAGAAGAATTTTTGGTTCATGATGATTCCAAGCAACTGCTTGAACGTGTCAAGATAGATGAACAAAGGCATCAGACAACATATTGACTCAAGCAACCTAAATTAATGTTAGTAAGACAAAATATACAATATTAAATGACTTAATTAAGGAAAAAAGTGAAAATCTTTCCTACCAACATATAAGTAATATTTCTAAGCTTGTACACTATTTAGAACTAAGGGAAAAAAGAAAAGAAAAGATGATGGACATGAAGAGGGAAAGTCCTTTTTATCAACAAAAGAAGCTCATATTTGTTATAATTGATTGCACTTTAGCATACTACTTGCCTTGTCTGAGTGATGCTCCATTGTACTCTCACACTTCCCAGTAGCCACATCCCAAATCTTGACTCGCTTGTCAGCACTGGCACTAGCAGGTACATTCCTGAATGTTTTAAGAATGACTATCATCAGAGGTGCAAAAGAATAGAGTTTCAAAATAAGTAATAAATAAAACCTTTATGTCCCAAAAGGTGCCCAACAGATGAAATAATACCAAAATCTAATTTTAAATTTAACAAACCTGAACTTTTTGTTCCAGGTAAGACCAAGTACAGAGTCAGTGTGACTGTCATCTTTGTATTTGATTGATTTCTACAAAACCAATTAACAGAATTAGTAACTGGGTCTATACTCAGAATTGCACTTCAACACAAAAAGATGTACAAACCTTCTTCCCCTTCTTCTTTTTCTCTGAAATGCCACCTAAAACCATGCATGGCTACACTGTATCAATCTGGGAACAAAGGAAGCTTAGAAGGTATTCAATGAAAGTGGCTTTATATTCTGAATGATGTTTCTAACTTTTCAGTGAAATTTATTAACCATATTCACTTACAACATCAAGGTCCCAAATTTCTATTGACGGTTCCATTGAACCAACAGCTAAGAAGTTTTCTGCAATGATAATGAAATAATAATGCGATAGAAAGTAGAGGAAGCATAAGGGGATCAAGTCAAATTTTGAGCATGCAAACGAATGCTAGAATTTAGAACTTATTTACTAAAACAGACAAGAGCACAAAAAACCAACATATTTAATAAAACAAAGGAGTAAACAAGCAAGATGCATTGACAAAGGCAATATTCCCCACCTTTCTCTCTTCCTTGAAGGCAGTCAAGCCAAGCTGTGGATAGTGGAAATGCAGGAATTATGATATCATGATGGACATACATGTTCATCTCACTAGTACCGGCGTCCTCAAGTATATGAACCTTGTGGTAGAAATAGACGCAACTCATATAAGTCTACCATTGCATCACGTAGCAAACATCAAAGAAAAATACATCAGCCAATAAGTGAGGATTTGTTTACCTCGAGAAGACTGAGATCGTCCTCAGTACGAGCACAAACAATGACGGAATCAGTTGGATTAATGAGCATGTCTTCGAGTTCATCAGAGTCATCATCATCCTTAACAATGTAAAACAATATGATGTTGTAGAGTCACAAATGAAGGTCAACAGCAGAATGCAGACAAAGTATTGGAATTTACTTTCTTATCTTTGATATAAGGATCCAGGTCGTTACTTGGATAATAAAGATCACCAATCCCGGAACTAAATACCTCAACTCCTAAGGTCAATAAAAAGATGCAAATTAACACAGACAACACAAGGAGACAGAGCTAGCTAGCTAACCATAGCCATGGCTGATCTCATGCTAAGTGATTCGATAGCTAACTCTAATTAAAACCGCTAACTAAAATTAAAACCGCTAACTAACTAACTAACTAACTATAATAGATAACTCCCTGAGATATTATTGTATACCTTCATCTTCATCATCGCAATGTTCCATGTCAAGATCCTTCAAACCGAGGGCAATATCATCCAATTTATCAGCCTTCCTGAGAGCATCAGCAACATTGAGTGCTCGCGCAACTTTATCGACGGCGCCACCGGCATCATCCATGCATTCATCCCCAGCTTCTTCCTCATTTTCACTGTCTGCTGTACTGCATAACATACATGTATTGTAAAGTATTTGATAAAATTTTATAATTGGCTACGTGAGTTTTGAAGAAGAAGAGAAAGAACTGGCGGCGGCGGTCGTGAATATATCTTGAATTTCTTCCTTGGAAGGAGGTTCCGCTATGTTGGGTTCCGCCTTCGAAGCACCTATCGGTATCCACGAAATAGCTGAAATCATTTTGAGACTCGAAATCAAACGAAAGAAGAAAGTGGTGTGTGTGTGTGTGTAGAATGGTGGTGGCAGCCTCCTGAACCCACAAACAAAGGCTGCCACAATCCACACCATATAATTTCTCAAATAAATATCGTTCCCAACACACTTAGAAAGCACCTTTTTAGAAGTTCAAAAAATACATTAGTTTTTTTCTTTGAAAAAGAAAGGACAAAGTTTCAACAATAATAAACATGGATATGGAGTTGAGCACCACAACGCTTGTTTTATTCATATTGCTGGATGCGTGTGGCATAAGCTCAATCTCTTGTCGTTCCTATTGCAAAATATGGTGGGGTACCTAATTCAGATATAACTCAGGCTCTTACAAATGCACGGAGAGAAGCATGTGCATCACAAACAGCAAGAAAGAGTATTATACCTCGTAGGAATTTTAGAATGCGGGCAGTATATTTGAAAGGGTCTTGTAAGGCTCCTATTGAGCTTTATGTTGATGGAACAGTTATAGCACCAATGAACCCTCGTGGTGTTGGCGATGAATGGCAATGGTTTAAGGTTCAATATGTTGATTACTTCACCCTATCTGGCAATGGTGTTTTTGATGGTCAAGGTGCAATTGCTTGGCAACAAAATGATTGTGGAACCATCCTCAATTGTGCTAGGACTCCAATGGTGAATAATATTTTTCTTTTGTGTGATTTCTTAACATTTTACAATCATGTTATACGTACAAAAAAAATCAGCTACTAAATCAGACATTTGTATGTAATAACTGATTAGCATTTTTATAAATCAATACTGTCTAGATAGTATATAAATTGTTTTTGTGTTTCTTATTTTCAGACCAGTTTTATATATTTATGTCTAAAAGATGATTGAATTGTGTTTGATGACAGAATTTTGGCTTCAACTTCATGAAACATGCAGTTGTTAGGACAATAACATCAAAGGATAGCAAGAACTTTAATGTGAATGTACTGGGGTGCCAAAACTTCACCTTTGATGGGTTCAAGGTCATTGCACCAGGGAACAGCCTAAACACAGATGGTATCCACTTGGGAAGATCAAATGGAGTGAGGAGTCTGAACACAGACATAGCGGCCGGAGACGATTGCATATCGATCAGTGATGAAAGCGTGAACACATACATCTACAATGTGAAGTGTGGACCTGGCCATGGCATCAGTGTTGGAAGCCTTGGCAAGTACACCACTGAGGCTCCTGTGGATGGTCTTATTCTCAAGAAGGCCACTCTCACAAACACTGACAATGGTTTGAGGATCAAGACTTGGCCTAGTGCTCCTGGAACTTCTCCTATTTCTAATCTTTATTATGAAGACGTTACCATAATTAATGTCAGGAACCCTATTATCATTGACCAGGAGTATTGCCCTTTGAACCAGTGCAATAAACCGGTATTATTCATCACTATACATATATACATTACATTATTAATTGTTACTAATTGTTTATGTTTGTGTGCACTTGTTTAGAATCCATCAAAAATAAGGATAAGAAATGTTTCATTCAAGAACATTAGGGGCACCTCATTAACCAGGGAAGAGGTGAACCTCATATACAGCAGTGCTTTGCCATGTCAGCAAGTCACGCTACGTGATATTGATCTCAAATTCAACGGAGCTCCGGCAGTTGCCGTATGTCGTAACGTCAGGCCAACCGTTGCAGGAAGAGCTCTTCCTTTCGTAGCTGCTAATTAGAGCCTTTGCTTAACACATGCATATATGCAATGCAACCATGGCTCTTCTTATAACAGATTTATTTATTTATTTATTTATTCATTTAGCTTCTATGAAGGTGTCGAAGGTGCATAAGTCCTCGTCCTAAGGAGAGTTGTAGTGCTCTTTATGAGTTACAGTACATGCTCCTTCGTACACGTTGGTTCAAAGATCAATAGTGCTTGATTAATTTGAGATGTTTCAAACTGTGTATTTTATTTATTATTATTTTTTTATAATATAATTTATTAATTTTAATTTGACAACCGATAATTCAAACACTCACGTAGTATTTCAAAATCAATTTTAAGAAAATTAAAACAAACAACTCGTTCGCTTTACCATTCTAATTTACCATTGTAATAAACAGTTGAGAACAATGTTAGGAGTTTCGCACACAAGTTCAATTGTAGAAGACGCTGCAACTCGTTATTCACAAGCGCATGACCGCAATTATATTACAAAGGCAAAAAATTGAAACACTCAATGATCCAAGCTGTAGAACAAATGTTCATTCAAAACTTATAAGGATGTTACATGAATTATGAGAGAGAACATGCTATCAAACTCTATATATCTACCATCCTTAATATATTGCTTTCATCCTGTTTCACAACAACTGTATGTAACATAAATACTTCTAGCCTACCAGTAACATGAAGGGGAGACCGAAAAGGCTATTATGACTCACTTATATCACGACCGAGTTCTATTTTTGTTGTAATTTTCATAACGCCGAGAGACAGCAGACTCAGATAAAGTGTCCCAAACCTATAAGGTATGAGTGACAACAGTAAATTTCACAGAAAAATCTATCAAGAACACATTTGAATTTCTGTGGCACTTTTCACTCACTTGCAATTTTCCCTCTGAGCCTCCTATAGCCAACACAAAGGGGTTGTCCTCTGAGAGCGAAATAGAAAATACAGCTCCCTGAAAAGCCACCTCCAAAAACAGAAGTCATCAGTGTTACTTGTATCATGATTCAGACTAGAGAATACCTTTTTTTCTTTCGGTTAAATCTCAACAAATAAAAGAAGCAAACTTACAGCATTGGAGTTTTTAGATGCCACAACAGATGGTTGGTTGTTCGATAAATCCCAAAGCTTTACCTGTAACAAATAATAGTACTCGAATGAGATGATTTCCAATTCTGCAAGATATAGTATATAGGAATAGGAACACAACAAACGGACTTCACAGTTACCTTTTTGTCCATCGATCCAGTAGCAAGTAGCTGCAAGAAGGCAACAAGGTATGGTTAAACTGAGTACATAATAACTTGGTATTTCTCATCAAAACATTGGAAATACATATATTAGGTGCTGACACATTATAGGATACTGAGGTAATAGCTTTGTCATGTGCATGAAGAGTAAATGTAGAACTTAGATCAGATGTGGATTCAGACATTGCGGTCCGAACATCAAAATACTTGACAGTACCATCCTCGAGACTCACCTAGAAGCACAATTTAAATATTATTAGTGAAGATAAAACTATGCATCCATAAAAATACAATCACCAATTCAATCACCGAAATGAGAAATCAAAATTAACCATAACACACCACAAATCGTGGTTAGTGTGTGGATCCCTGGCCAAGCTCTCGATATCAACTGTGACTGACCACTTATAACCAGGATGGGATGTCATCCTTCCATCCCTCTGCAAAGTGTAAAAGCATTGAAAGCATTAGAATGTTAGATAACTAAAAAAAAGGCAGAAAGAAATTCCAATGTGATCATTTTTAAAGAGAAAGTCTGTTTTGGTACATGAATATTATAGAACCAAAATCTACAGTGTAATAAGTATCCATTCCAAGACCACAGTATAAAAAAAAAAGAAATACAAAAATATAGAGTATATAAGCAACATTCTGTCACTACCAGGACCACAGTATGATTAAATGAACCAATAAGAAGAATTTTTGGTTCATGATGATTCCAAGCAACTGCTTGAACCTGTCAAGATATATGAACAAAGGCATCAGACAACATATTGACTCAAGCAACCTAAATTAATGTTAGTAAGACAAAATATACAATATTAAATGACTTAATTAAAGAAAAAAGTGAAAATCTTTCCTACCAACGTATAAGTAATATTTCTGAGCTTTTACACTATTTAAAACTAAAGGAAAAAAGAAAAGAAAAGATGATGGACATAAAGAGGGAAAGTCCTCTTTATCAATAAAAGAAGCTCATATTTGTAATAATTGATTGCACTTTAGCATACTACTTGCCTTGTCTGAGTGATGCTCCATTGTACTCTCACACTTCCCAATAGCCACATCCCAAATCTTGACTCGCTTGTCAGCACTGGCACTAGCAAGTACATTCCTTAATGTTTTAAGAATGACTATCATCAGAGGTGCAAAAGAATAGAGTTTCAAAATAAGTAATAAATGAAACCTTTATGTCTCAAAAGGTGCCCAACAGATGAAATAATACCAAAATCCAGTTTTAAATTTAACAAACCTGAACTTTTTGTTCCAAGCAAGACCGAGTACAGAGTCAGCGTGACTGTCATCTTTGTATTTGATTGATTTCTACTAAGCCAATTAACAGAATCAGTAACTGGGTCTATACTCATAATTGCACTTCAACACAAAAAGATGTTCAAACTTTTTTCCCTTCTTCTTTTTCTCTAAAATGCCACCTAAAACCATGCATGGCTGCACTGCATCAATCTGGGAACAAAGGAAGCTTAGAAGGTATTCAACGAAAGTGGCTTTATATTCTGAATGATGTTTCCAACTTTTCAATGAAATTTGTTAACGATATTCACTTACAACATCAAGGTCCTAAATTTCTATTGACAGTTCCATCGAACCAACAGCTAAAAAGTTTCCTGCAATGATAATGAAATAATAATGTGATAGAAAGTAGAGGAAGCAGAAGGGGATCAAGTCAAATTTTGAGCATGCAAACGAAGGCTAGAATTTAGAACTTATTTACTAAAACAGACAAGAGCACAAAAAACCAACATATTTAATAAAAAAAAGGAGTAAACATGCGAGATGCATTGACAAAGGCAATATTCCCCACCTTTCTCTCTTCCTTGAAGGCAGTCAAGCCAAGCTGGGGATAGTGGAAATGCAGGAATTATGATATCCCGATGGACATACATGTTCATCTCAATAGTACCGAAGTCCTCAAATATATGAACCTTGTAGTAGAAAAATACCCAACTCATATAAGTCTACCATTGCATCACATAACAAACATCAAAGAAAAATATATCATCAAATAAGTGAGGATTTGTTTACCTCGAGAAGACTGAGATCGTCCTCAGTACGAGCACAAACAATGACGGAATCAGTTGGATTAATGATCATGTCTTCGAGTTCCTCAGAGTCATCATCATCCTTAACAATGTAAAACAATATGATGTTGTAGAGTCACAAATGAAGGTCAACAGCAGAATGTAGACAAAGTATTGGAACTTACGTTCTTATCTTTGATATAAGGATCCAGGTCGTTACTTGGATAATAATGATCACCAATCCCGGAACTAAATACCTCAACTCCTAAGGTGAATAAAAAGATGCAAATTAACACAGACAACACAATGAGATAGAGCTAGCTAGCTAACCATAGCCATGGCTGATATCATGCTAAGTGATTCGATAGCTAACTCTAATTAAAATGCTAACAAACTAACTAACTATAATATATAACTCCCTGAGATGTTATTGTATACCTTCATCTTCATCATCGTAATGTTCCATGTCAAGCTCCTTCAAACCGAGGGCAATATTGTCCAATTTATCAGCCTTTCCGAGAGCATCAGCAACATTGAGTGTTCGCGCAACTTCATCGACGGCGCCACTGGCATCATCCATGCGTTCATCCCCTGCTTCTTCCTAATTTTCACTGTCTGTTGTACTGCATAACATACATATATTGTAAAGTATTTGATAAAATTTTATAATTGGCTAAGTGAGTTTTGAAGAAGAAGAGAAAGACCTAGCGGCGGCGGTGGTGATTATATCTTGAATTTCTTCCTTGGAAGGAGATTTAGCTATGGTGGGTTCCGCCTTCGAAGCACCTATCGGTATCCATGAAATAGCTGAAATCATTCTGAGACTCGAAATCAAACGAAAGAAGAAAGTGGTGTGTGTGTGTGTGTAGAATGGTGGTGGCAGCCTCCTGAACCCACAAACAAAGGCTGCCACAATCCACACCATATAATTTTCCAAATAAATATCATTCCCAACACACTTAGAAAACACCTTTTTAGAAGTTCAACAAATACATTAGTTTCTTTCTTTGAAAAAGAAATGACAAAGTTTCAACAATAATAAACATGGATATGGAGTTGAGCACCACAACGCTTGTTTTATTCATATTGCTGGTTGCGTGTGGCATAAGCTCAATCTTTTGTCGTTCCTATTGCAAAATATAGTGGGGTACCTAATTCAGATATAACTCAGGCTCTTACAAAATGCATGGAGAGAAGCATGTGCATCACCAACAGTAAGGAAGAGTGTTATACCTCGTGGGAATTTTAGAATGCGGGCAGTGGATTTGAAAGGGCATTGTAAGGCTCCTATTGAGCGTTATGTTGATGGAACAGTAATAGCACCAATGAACCCTCGTGGTGTTGGCGATGAATGGCAATGGGTTAAGGTTCATTATGTTTATTACTTCACCCTATCTGGCAATGGTGTTTTTGATGGTCAAGGTGCAATTGCTTGGCAACAAAATGATTGTGGAACCAACCTCAATTGTGCTGGGACTCCAATGGTTAATAATATTTTTCTTTTGTGCGATTTCTTAACATTTTACAATCATGTTACACGTACAAAAAAAATCAGCTACTAAATCAGACATTTGTATGTAATAGCTGATTAGCATTTTTATAAATCAATACTGTCTAGATAGTATATAAACTGTTTTTGTGTTTCTTATTTTCAAACCAGATTTATATATTTATGTTTAAAAGATGATTGAATTGTGTTTGATGACAGAATTTCGGTTTCAACTTCATGAAACATGCAGTTGTTAGGGCAATAACATCAAAGAATAGCAAGAACTTTAATGTGAATGTACTGGGGTGCCAAAACTTCACCTTTGATGGGTTCAAGGTCATTGCACTAGGGAACAGCCTAAACACAGATGGTATCCACTTGGGAAGATCAAATGGAGTGAGGATTCTGAACACAGACATAGCGGCCGGAGATGATTGCATATCGATCGGTGACGGAAGCCTGAACACATACATCTACAATATGAAGTGTGGACCTGGCCATGGCATCAATGTTGGAAGCCTTGGCAAGTACACCACTGAGGCTCCTGTGGATGGTCTTATTCTCAAGAAGGCCACTCTCACAAACACTGACAATGGTTTGAGGATCAAGACTTGGCCTAGTGCTCCTGGAACTTCTCCTATTTCTAATCTTTATTATGAAGACGTTACCATAATTAATGTCAGGAACCCTATTATCATTGACCAGGAGTATTGCCCTTTGAACCAGTGCAATAAACAGGTATTATTCATCACTATACATATATACATTACATTATTAATTGTTACTAATTGTTTATGTTTGTGTGCACTTGTTTAGAATCCATCAAAAATAAGGATAAAAAATGTTTCATTCAAAAACATTAGGGGCACGTCATTAACGAGGGAAGGGATAAACCTCATATGCAACAGTGCTTTGCCATGTCAGCAGGTCACGCTACGTGATATTGATCTCAAATTCAACGAAGCTCCGATAGTTACCGTATGTCGTAATGTCAAGCCAACCGTTGCAGGAAGAGCTCTTCCATTCGTAGCTGCTAATTATAGTCTTTGCTTAACAGTTTTTAATAACGAAAAAAAGGTCGGGAACGATTTTGATTTTGATCCAAGACGTTAGGAACGAAAATAATACTTAACCCTTTTATTATTATTTTATGTGTACTAGTGTGGTCAGTAGTCCCTGCTGATTTCAGTTAAAATATAAATACTTTATCTATCTATCTAATAATTACTTTTTAATAACGAAAAAAAAAAGTTGGGGACGATTTGATTTTAATCTAAGACGTCAGGGACGAAAACAATACTTAATCCTTTTATTATTTTTTTATGCGTACTACTGTGGTCAGTGATCCCTGCCGATTTTAGTTAAAATATAAATACTTTATCTATCTATCTAATAATTAAGCATACATATGTATAGAATAAAAAATTCATTGTTACCCAAATAAAAGGATCAGAACCAATGACATGACCAAGTGTGAAGATCATGCATTATTCAATGAGATAATATTCAAATTGTTCCCAAAATTATACTAACGTCTGTTTTAGTTTACTTAGTTAATTTAATTTTTCAACCTAACATTTATAACTCATCTTAATATAGATAAGTTCTACCTTATTTTATTTTTATTTTTAATTTTAAATAATTTTGACTTTTGTGAGTTGATTTTTTGTCCTTATTGTAAAATGTTAGATTGTTTGACTATGTTAGACTTTAATTTTATTTAATCATTAGTAAAGTAAAGAAAATCTTTCACATAGAACAAAAGAAAGGGGCAATATGTTTTTTAACTCATTTGGATAAAATAAAAAATAAGAGTAATATACCAAATTAATCTCTTAAAAAATTTTAATTAGACAGTTTAATCTTTAATAATTTTTAATTACAAAATTAATCTCTAATTTTTATTTAGAAGACAATAATTTTTACATTAAATTTTAATAAAAAATTAAACATTAATTTTTATTGTTTATTTAATAAAGATTTGGCACTTCGTAAAAATTTTTAAAATTTTAAAATTAAATTTTTTACTTAAACAAATATTTTGATATAAAAATAAATTTGTTTAATAAAATAAAAATTTTAAGATTAATTTAATTATTAAAATGTTCTACTAAACAACTCTCAAGAACAGAATTGGAATAGCAGCAAAAGATAGTGTTGCTTTTATGGGACTGGATCATTATCAAAATGTATTGAGAAAATTAATGATTAAGGCCATAAGGGTAAAATTTTGATACTTTTAATATGAATTTGATAGTTAAAAATTACTTAATTATTAATTTCTTATAAAATTAAAAACAAAAATTTAAATATAATTAATTTTATGTAAAATTAATAGTTAAAAATTATTAAATAATTTAATAAATTTAATTAATTTATTATTTAACCCCTCTCAAATATTAATTTCATACCAAGTTATCTCAACTATCAATTTTATGGAAAAAAAAAAACTACTAAGTTTCCACCTTGTTCTGACGAGCTTGCCACCGCAATTTAAAACCCTAATTTCAAACCTAAAGGACTAATCTAACCATGTAAAAACATGACCATAAACCCATATTGACATAGTTACAAAATGCAAAACATAATTCCCAAGAGGAATTGTGGCAAGGATCAGTATGAAGGCTTTTAATCAATGCCGGAAGTTACATTGGAAGCATTAGACAGTGCATTGAAAACAAAAAAACACAATCACCAAAAAGTGTTGGGAGAAGTCTAGGTTGTCAATCCATACTAGAATGCAACCCACGCCTTTTTCTTAACACCCTCTTTTTTATTTAGAAGAAGTTGCGCAGTGTCACATTGCAATAGCTTTGCAAGGAACATGGGTCTTCTTCATTCATCATTGACCAAATTGCCCTTTTGCTTCAAAAACACTGCCATTACTACCCAATGTTTGTTCTTCCAGCTCAAACCTTTTACTATAACCATCATTTCCATGCCAGTCTTTTTCTCTTTTTAGATAACCAATTGAAAAAAGATTTGAACTTTACCATCAAACATGTCGAAGTTTGATTGATTTTGTTGTTCCCAAAAATCCAAACAGAGAACCCTAAACCAAAAGCAATTAAAAAGAAGAAAGAAAACACAGTATTTTGAACTAAAGGAATAAAAATTGAAACATAGAAGTAGAGAGTTGTTGAGGAAAGAAGACGAAGAAGATAGAAACAGCGCCGCCACAGGACTGAGGATTGAACCATGGAAGTGTGATGAAGTAGAAGTGCACACGTTGTGTTGGGGTTTTTCTGCAGGCCTAAAATATAAGACCTTGTTTATATTGGGCTTTTTGGTCTAATGGGCTATGGGCCCAAACATTCTCAAATAAAAAAGTATAATCCCTTTTACACAAGTCTCCATTTTCGATTTTTAAGTTTACAATACTTGCTAGACCAAAAAAAAAAGAGGTTTACAATACTTGCAATAATTATGACAAAAACAGAAAATCTAAATAAATAAGTGGGATTGTAGGAAGAGTATTTTTTAATAAAAAAGGTGAAGATTATTTTTTCAATGGATCAAAAATAAAAAATAAAAAATAAAAAATAAAAAATAAAGATATTATATATAATGCACAATTTTTTCAAAAATTTATTATTTAAATAGTTTTATTTGGATTTTAATCTCAATTACATTTGATTATTATAGTAAATTAAACATATTTTGTTAAGTTATATTTTCGTATATTAACTTTTAATTTTTTTAATTTTTATTGTTTTATATAAAAATATAAATAATAAAAGAACATCGTTGGCAAAAAAAATATTTAATAGAACGAAAGAAAATACACGTAATATTAATTAAAACAGATTTTTTTCAATTATATTACTTTCATTCTATTATTTCACATAAATTTCTATTTCTTGAGATTCTTTGTATTTTTTAATTTATTTCATCTATATTTTTTTTGTTTTAAAACAATGATTTAATTAATATATATTTTTAAGATATAAATTACGATTATTATTAGTAATTTTTTTTAAATATACAAAAAATATTAAATACTAAATTTATCTATATTTTTTGTATTTTTTAATTAATAATTTTAATATATATTTTTAGAACAGATACTAATTAAAACCCTTCAAACTATTATTAATGCTTAGTGTTTACTATGAAATAGTTGACTTATATTTCTTCAAATTCGTCATCCGTTATTTTATATTTTTTACAGTTATTAGTATAAGATCTATTTATGAAAGGGAATTATTTAATTTTTTTATTAAATTTAAGAAAAATTTAATTAATTTGAGTAAATATTTCATTCGATTTCTGACAATTATCACGAAAAAATGATAAAATCCTAAAAAAAACACATCTAATTAACTTCTAATCTTTTTTTGAGATTAATTAGTTTCTATACTAAGAAAAATAGAATTAATTAATTTTATAAAAATAAAATTTAAGAATCAAGTTAAATATTTTTTTATCAAAAATTTCATTATGTTTTGAGATAATTGTCAGGAGGTTCTCTTAATTAATTCTCAAGCAATAGCATACTTGATACTACACACAGGTCACACACATAAATATATCACAACACAAGCTTCTGTTTTCTTTATGCGTTTTTCTTCTCTCAAACGCCAATTTCAAAGGGGTCTGCTACACATACAAGTAAAAGGGCCGTACAAGTTTTACAAGTTATCAACCCAAACTTCATTAACACGCGCATTAACTCACTTTGAATGGAGCGTAACTACACGCGCCCCACTCAAACGGTTCCTCTTCGTCTTCTTCTTCTTCTTCTCTTCTTCTTCTTCTTCACCTTCGTCTTCTTCTTCTTCCTCTTCCTCTTCCTCTTCCTCTTCCTCTTCCTCTTCCTCTTCTTCTTCTTCTTCTTCTTCTTCTTCTTCTTCTTCTTCTTCTTCTTCTTCTTCTTCTTCATTTTTTTTCGATTTTCATGGTTTCTGAAATTCTTCTTATTCTTCTTGCTGCACGTTCTTCTTCCTCTTACTCTTCTTCTTCTCCTTTTCTTTTGTTTCTGCACGTTCTTCTTCCTCGTTTTCCTCCTCCTCTTCTTCTTCTTTATTTACGTCTTTTCTCTCTGTTTTCTCGTTTTTTTTCGATTTTTCATGGTAAAATCGTTTTTGAAGAAGAAGAAGCAACAGAAGATAAGGAGGAGAAAGAGAAAGAGTTCTGAATTATGCATGTACTTCAACGAATTTTGGGTGTATTTTCTTAAATCCTTTGGGTGTATTTTCTGTAACCCTTTGGGTGTATTTGAGTGATATCTGACTGATATCTATGGGTGTATCTGACTCATATCTATGGGTGTATCTTACTGATATCTATGGGTGTATTTTTCATTTCAGAAAAAATGGCAAGCATTACAGAAATACACCCAAACGATTACATAAAATACACCCAAGAGATTACAGAAAATACACCCAAACGATTATATAAAATACACCCAAGAGATTACAGAAAATACACCCAAACGGTTACAGGAATTCACCCAAACGATTATAGAAATACACCCAAAAGATTACAGAAAATACACCCAAAGGATTTAAAGAAATACACCCAAAATCATGCATAATTCAGAATTCTTTCTCTTTCTCCTCCTCGTCTTCTGCTACTTCTTCTTTTTCAAAAACGATTTCAGAGCTTGATGTAAATCGAGAATAACGAAGAAAGAAAACAGAGAAAAAAGCCCGTAAATGAAGAAGGAGAAAGAGAATGCAAGAAACAAAAGAAAAGAAGAAGAAGAGGAAGAGGAAGAAGAACGTGCAGCAATAAGAAGAAGAAGGTGCAATGAAAACGTACCGTAACAGTATGTGGAGAAACTAACGTCAACGACGAAGAACAAACCAGTGAGAAAAGAGGAGAAAAAAACGATCGAAAACGAAGGAGAAGAATAAGAGATATAGCGCGTCGTACGTGGAGCAGCGCGTAATTTGATTTTATTGTTTAATGAACTTGTAAAGCATACAAGCCCTAATGGCTTGTATGGAGACCTTTTCCCAATTTCAAATTGTTTGTTTCTCGGGAAAATTTATTTCTCTTTAATGCTTCCTTTTTCCCGGGATTTTTTCTTCATCGTTCTCGTCCCAATCTGTTCCCCAAATCCAAATCAAACGCTTCCAAACTCTCACAACGCGATTCGCAAAATCCAAAGAACAACAACGACAACAACAATTCGCTGATTTTTCCCCCTTCTCGTTCCTCCTTTCGTTGGTCGCGTCATTGTTCGATTCCGAGGGTTTTGGAATCGAAATTCTGCGCGCGTTCTTGTTATTTTTCAGTGTTTTTTTTTTATTCGTCAGAGGTGCGAGATTCCAACGTGTTTGTTGGTATAGGAATTAGGAAACTGGTGTTGGCTTGAAAGTTAAGTCCTGAATTCTTGGAGGTTCTATGTTGCACATCGTTTCGATGTGAAATTAGGGTTTTTGTGGAAGAAGGAGAAGAAACAGAGCATGATTCTGAGAGCTATGGTTGTTCCGGGAATCAGAAGAAGCGGAAGGTTAACGAATTATGCTCTCGCGATGCTGAAGATTTCAGCAGTGGTTCTGGCTCTTGGTGCAGCGAAGGAGCTTATTGGAATGGTGGTGCTGAGGTTCAGTCCAATTCAAATTCCGTACAGCTGAACGGTAAAATGGCACCGCGTGACGGCGGCGGAGATGGGACTCGGCCGCCATTGTTGCGGTCTACACGGGGCCGCCATCAGTCCTTGCCGTCGAGGTTCAATGACTCGGTTCTTGATTCATGGAAGAACCAAGGAGTCAAAGTGGAGGACACGGATTCCAGCTTTGAGGATGATGCAGATGAAGAGAAGAAAAAGAAGGGTGATAATTATTGTGCTCTTGAAGTGAATATAGAGATGGAAAAGAATGGTTTTGTTAAAACTGAGAGTAACAGTTCTGTCATTCTGTGCTTAGTTTTGAAGGTGGTGTGGAGCAGAAGGTTAAAACTACTGGGAATGGTGGTGAAAGGAGGAAACAGGTTTACAGGCCGGAGGATTTCGCGTTGGGTGATATAGTTTTGGCGAAGTGTGGGAAAAGGTACCCTGCTTGGCCTGCTGTGGTGATTGATCCTATCTTGCAGGCTCCGAAATCCGTCCTCAGCTGCTGCGTTCTTGGTGCACTCTGCGTCATGTTCTTTGGCTTTTCGAAAAATGGGACCCAAAGGGTAAGCTTTCTATTAGGAATTTTACATGTGGTGGTAAATTTATGTGATTTTTTAGTGAATTGGATGAATGTTGATTTGCAGGACTATGCTTGGGTAAAGCAGGGAATGATATTCCCCTTCTCTAAGTTCATGGAAAGGTGGGTGTTGTTGAATGGTTTTGGCTGCGGTTGTTTCTGCAAGAATGCAGAGCGGTTACTCATTATAAATTTTTGTTTATGTTCAGATTCCAGGGTCAGACACAGTTGTACAAGAGCAAACCGAGTGACTTTTGCATGGCATTGGAGGAGGCAATGCTGGCTGTAGATGGTCTTCTCAACTCACAGCTGGAAGTAGAGGAAGTAACTTATGTAAATGCTTATCCGTATGGATATTTAGAGCCCCCAGCCATGCCTGTTGATGATGAATACCACTGCGAGGATCAAGTAAGATTAATTTCTTTTGTTTTTTCATTTTGTGCTGAACGACATCATGGTTAGTGGAGAGCATTCATAAGCTTTGTTTTACTTTCTGAATAAGAAAGAGATATTTTACTCTTGTTGATATGTACTGGACCAAGGCTGCAGTAGTCGTTCCTAATAAAATTTGGATAATAGCTAAGTTCATAGAAATGCCTCTTATGTACACTCTCTTTGATTGTGAATTCTTATCTGTTGAATATATTCTGCAGGATACAATATCTTGTGCTGGCTGTTATTTGATGTTGCCATGCAAAACGATGAAGAAGATTAAGGACCCAAGTGGTGCATCTCAATTTTATTGCAAACATTGCTTTAAGGTTAAGCAGAATGGCTCATTTTGATTGCTTGAAAGTCTTGACTCCATAATTTATAGAAGTTAATTTTTAAAATCTTTTATCCTTTTGTTACAGTTACGAAAATCAAAACAATATTGTGGCATTTGCAAAAAGATTTGGCACCATTCACATGGTGGGAATTGGGTGAGATAATGCATTTCTTTTCAATTAGATGGATGTTCTTTAAATTGCTAATATATGTTTGTTTGAATAAACTCAAAATTTTAATATCTTCTGGGGCTGAACTTCTTGAATTAGGTGTGCTGTGATCGCTGTAATGTTTGGGTGCATGCTGAGTGCGATAAAATATCCATTGAACTTTTCAAGGTTCTGTACCATGATTACTATGTTATTTAATATCTCTTTCTCCTCAACTAATATTACTTTCTTACCAATTTCTTTTTCACATAAACTAGTGGAAGATAAACGAATGGTTTCTTGTTGCAGGATCTTGAAAACACAGATTACTATTGCCCAGCGTGCAAGGGAAATTTCAATAAGAAAGTACCCATACCCAAAACAAGCAAGTCAAAAAAGAAGTATAATGTGGAAGACAGATTGGTAGAGAATAGCCAAAAATCTATAGTACCTGAGACGGTAACAGTGGTGTGCAATGACATGGAAGGACTCTACTTCCCAAAGCTTCATTTGTAAGCGTTCCTTGCGCTTCTTGGAGCTGATAATCTGATTTGAATATTTCTTCTTGTTTATGGTTTAAAGCAATTTATTTTTATGTTCTGTCCCTTTTTTCTGAAATTCATATTTCTGGAGATTCTCTCTATTTAAATCTTATCATTTGCAACCAGGAATTTCATAGAGCTAATCCGTGCAAATAAATCTGTTTTATCTGTATGATTTTTGTGACACTCATGTACCCTCAAAAAACAAATTTAGTTGACAATGGCATTGGCATGATCCCGGGATTATCTTGATCCTTTAAGATACTACAGTCAATATAGATATTTTATCAACCTAATTAGGCTTTGCATGTGCAAAACAGTTTCTGTTCGGACTCCTATAATTTAAAAGAACCATAGGTTAGCAAATTATTTGAAGATTTCATTGAGTTGCTTGTGGTTGCATGCAGAATTATGTGCAAGTGTAGCTCTTGTGGTTCAAGGAAGCATACACCAAGTGAATGGGAAAGGCACACAGGTAGCAGAGCCAAAAAATGGAAACATAGTGTGAAAGTGAAAAGCATGATGCTCCCACTAGAAAAATGGGTTTGTATTCTTGCTACATTAGACTTAAAGACATCAAATCTTTCCTATGGGTATTCTGTGAGGTGGTTGGCTATTACTAATTTCATAGTCATGAAGTAGATCTGTATCACTTGGATTTGCCTATGCTGATACAGTGTCATATTTATTGGGGTGTATTTATGTATTATTTTGCCTTTTTGCTAATTTTTTTATTGGAAATAATTACTTCAGATCACAGAAAACATTTCACAAGATGGAGTTCCACAACAGTTAGATCAGCAGCAGGTGCTTAGCTTTTTGCAAGGTAATTTGCACTTTATATGAACTTCTATACACTGAAGGCGTCAGTTTTTAGTTTCTCAGGTCCTATGGTACTTGCCAATGTATCCTTTCACTAGAATACATCTTGAAGAACAAATATTTATTTTTCCTTTACCTTATTCTCGCAGAAAATTATGAGCCAGTTCATGCAAAATGGACAACAGAAAGATGTGCAGTTTGCAGATGGGTAGAAGATTGGGAAGATAAAAAAATTATTATTTGTAACAGGTGCGTCCATTATTGTTCATGTTTTTGTTCTTAATTCAGAAATATCGGGGATGCTTTGTATTTTGTTCAAAACTTACAAGGCTTAAAGATGGAAACGTCTATCAAGATATATGTTTTCTTTTTCATTATGCAGGTGCCAAATAGCAGTCCACCAAGAATGCTATGGGGCAAAGAATGTTCAAGATTTTACTTCTTGGGTTTGTAGAGTATGTGAAACACCAGATGTGGAGAGAGACTGTTGCCTCTGTCCTGTAAAAGGTATGTCATACTTGGTATTTTGTGCATTTACTCAGTATTATGTGCATTCTATGGGTATTCTGAGTCCTGTAAAAGCAAGACCTCTATGTCATGCAATATTTTACTTCTTGGGATGAAAATGCTTTGCAGGTGGTGCTCTAAAACCAACTGATGTTGAGATGCTATGGGTTCATGTGACATGTGCTTGGTTTCAACCTCAAGTGGTTTTCCAAAATCATGAGGCCATGGAACCTGCGGTAGGAATACTGAGAATTCCTCCTAATACCTTTGTTAAGGTAGAACTCTGAGCTAAAAAGGTTATTTTGGCTTTTGTATTAATCATTAATTCCAAATTATGTTGGTAATCTTGACATTTTGGCATAATTTATTTATTTATTTATCACTATTGAAATTGGCACTTCGAATTTACTTTTGATTTTTCCATCAACATATAGCTCATTCCTTCCAAATCACTTTGGATGAGTATTCCCAAATGTAAAACTAAATATTTTTCTGCTAAAAGTACATTATTATTCATCACACTGCTCTATCCCCTCCTCTCTATGGGAATTTATTAAACTCTCTCTCTCTCTCTCTCTCTCTCTCTCTCTCTCTCTCTCTCTCTCTCTCTCTCTCTCTCTCACACACACACACACACACAGGTGTGCTTCGAGAGCAGGATATAGCACAGAAGTAAGTTTCACACTTCTGATAAATATGAGTAGGTTAATTTGAAACTGTAATCATGAGCTTTCTTTTGGAGGGCATGGGCCACCCTTTACAGTTTGAATTAAGTTATATGAGGGTTAGAAGAGCTGTGGAAATATGTTAAGGTGATATATTAATGTTGTTTAAACTTACAGTTGCATTCTGTGGAGAAGAATGGGACTCAAATAACAAAGAAGCTAATATACTGTGCAGTTCACAGGTTTGAGCTCTGGCGATTGAATCATCTTTAATGATATCTTGGTGTTCTTTTAAGTTCTGTATGTTTATGCTACTTCGATTTCAGGGTCCCAAATCCAGAATCTGTATTGGTTGTACATACTCCCCTGGGGTTTTCTCTCCCAGAGCCTCTCTTGAAAATCATAGAAGATGCTTCCGGGGGTCAAGGCTGGTTTCATCAAAGAATGTAGAGCTTATTCAATCTTCAAACTCTGAAGGTGACAAGATTGAGCCATTTTCTGCTGCAAGATGTCATGTATACTGTAGATCACTGAATAAGGTGATGATTCTAGATATATAATTATGACTGTAATAATGTGTGTACATATTGAAACTTGCCTAATCTTTTGTTATTACTATGCTGTCTTCTTTTTTCCCATTTGCATTCCTTCATTAAGGCTGCTAATGTTATTCTGTGCTAAGGATTTAATTACTTTCATTAACCACTTTCTTTCAATTTGGTCTGATTCAATTATTGTCTCACGTATTGCCAGAAGGCTGAAATACCAATAATTCACTTGCTGAAGGGACCCGGCCATCATTCTTTAAGTGCAATAACTCAGTTGAACAGCTATAAGGTAATCTTTCATGGTCAAGGGGTTATGTGTTTGATCTTCTTGTCCCTCTGATTGTGATTGTGTTATGTGATGAAAAGTAAATTTTGTATGTCTTGATCTGATAGGATTCTGAAGATTCTAAAGTATTTACTTCTTTCAAGGAACGACTTCATCATTTACAGGTTAACCCCGTGTGCTCCTGTCAATTACTTCATTTTAATTTCAGAGGGGGAAAAAAATTTATGTTCTGTTTTTTTTTTAGTGAAGTCTTAAAAGTTTTCACTTTGATATCTCAGAAAATGGAAAAGCTTCGAGTTTGCTTTGGAAAATCGGGTATCCATGGATGGGGTCTTTTTGCTCGTAGAGATATACAAGAAGGAGAGATGGTAACTTACTATTCTAAGATGGTCAATGCGGATGACATATTAGATGAATAGTTGCTTCACCTTAATTTTGTGTTTACGTTTGTGTGAAGGTTGTTGAGTATCGCATTGAGCGGGTAAGGCGAAGTGTTGCTGATTTAAGGGAAGTGAAATACCGTGCAGAAGGAAAAGATTGCTATGTGAGTCTCTTGTGATTTATGAAACATCCTCCATTATTTTCTCTGTGCTTGAAATGCCTGTTTCAGACAGGTTACTCTTTTATTTCTGATCTTAACATGAAACAATAAATAATGCAGCTGTTCAAGATCAGTGAGGATGTGGTAATTGATGCAACGTACAAGGGCAATATAGCACGGCTAATAAACCATTCTGTAAGTTATAATCAAACTCTGCTGTAACTTTATAAATGTTATCTCTGTATTCCTTCATCAATGGAATGCCCCATGAATTTGCCCAATTTGCCCTACACCTTAATCCTTATTTGTAAATAAAGGAGTGGTTGGGCAGGTCGTCGCAGCAACCTAGGGTGCATTTGGTTTTTGTTTTTATTTTCTGAATTTGGGATTCTATTAAGGAAAAAGAGAAAACAATAAAAATGATAAAAAAAATTTTCCTGTTTTTTAGTTTTACCTTCTGTTTTCTCTTTTCTCTTTACAAAATTCTGAAACAGAAAATATTGAAAATGAAAACAGAAAATAAAAACTTACACCAAAGGCACTACAGTCTAAGGCTTTTATTCTATATTTTGATTGCTAGATGAAGTATTGATGTTCATCCTGACTTGCTGCAGTGCATGCCAAATTGTTATGCAAGGATTATGAGTTTGGGTGATCAAGAGAGTCGGATCGTTCTCATTGCCAAGACGAATGTTTCTGCTGGCGAAGAATTAACGTACGGTTTGTTCTGTCTCTACGTATTTATGTTAATGGCATTATTCTTCATTGGCATTATATTTTGGATTAATATGATATGTAATCCCTTTTCTTTGATGTTGCAACAGGTATGATTACTTATTCGATCCAGATGAGCAGGATGAACTGAAAGTTCCCTGCCTTTGCAAAGCCTCCAATTGTAGGAAATTTATGAACTAGGGTTGGCATTTTACTTTTTTTTTTTTTTTTTACTGGAGCAATTGCAGATTCCTAACCATAGGCCATAGTATAGAGTAAACAGTAGTCCATTGATAGGTATATCGTTTTTGCAATCTCATTATAATTGTATATTCTTTTGCTCATATAAATTAGGAAAAAAGATATTCAGATCAATGAATTAGAGGCATTTTTGTAAATTGCCTCTCCCATTCTTGTATATTCTCCAAAATTTTTGACATGACATTTGGAAAACAAAATGTGCATGAACAGAGCATATTCTTATGTATATTCATTTCAGGCTCAATAATGAATATACAGCATTTTTTGCATGCAGAACTCTTGTGATTGTGTGGCTAAAGTTTACATTTATCTCATGCAAGAAAGATATGGAGCTGAAATGATTAAAAAGAAAAAGTCTGGTTTAAATATTTAAGGGTTTAGATTTTTTGGTTAATTGTGACTAAAGTGTGATTGAATTAATTTCATTGTTTAATTTGATTAAACTTTGCAGCTTTTGTTGTAATATAATCTTAGTATACTCTGGGATATCAAAAAAACTACAATAAAATTATGCTCTTAATATTATTGGGACAAACGGTACAACTAATTATCACTATCATAATTCTCTTGACAGGTATCTTATAATCTTTATTTTGTTATTTTTCTACAGCTTTTGAATCAATATTGAGTTGTCATATGTTAAAACATAATACTTAAGTGATGACATTACCAAAGGTCCAAAGCATAATACAGGAAGTTAATTACAAAAAAAAATTAAATTAAATTAAAGCGATAAAGCGATGAGCATAAAAAGCCTATTCAATTTTACACCACTTAAAATAATATTCATTTAATAATTAAAATAAAATACTATCTCCGACCAAAAAGAAAAAAAAAAGGCATAGACTCCCTCTAGGTTGCGGGTTCGAGTAGACCTATGTTAAATAGTTTTGTTTTTCTTTTGGTCATGGGACCTATTATTAAAAAATACAGCTTTTTTTGAAATAAATTCTAATTATTCGCAACAACTGTATCAAACATAAATACTTCTAGCCTACCAATAACACGAAGGGGAGACCGGAAGGCTATTATGACTCAATTATATCACGACCGAGTTCTATTCTTGTTGTAATTTTCATAACGCCGAGAGACAGCAGACTCAGATAAAGTGTCCCAAACCTACAAGGTATGAGTGACAATAGTAAATTTCACAGAAAAATCTATCAAGAACACATTTGAATTTCTGTGGCACTTTTCACTCACTTGCAATTTTCCCTCTGAGCCTCCTATAGCCAACACAAAGGGGTTGTCCTCTGAAAACGAAATAGAAAATACAGCTCCCTGAAAAGCCGCATCCAAAAACAGAAGTCATCAGTGTTACTTACACTTGTATCATGATTCAGACTAGAGAATACCTTTTTTTCTTTCGGGTAAATCTCAACAAATAAAAGAAGCAAACTTACAGCATTGGAGTTTTTAGATGCCACAACAGATGGTTGGTTGTTCGATAAATCCCAAAGCTTTACCTGCAACAAATAATAGTACTCGAATGAGATGATTTCCAATTCTGCAAGATATAGTATATAGGATAGGAACACAACAAACGGACTTCACAATTACCGTTTTGTCCATCGATCCAGTAGCAAGTAGCTGCAAGAAGGCAACAAGGTATGGTTAAACTGAGTACATAATAACTTGGTATTTCTCATCAAAACATTGAAAATACATACATTAGGTGCTGACACATTATAGGATACTGAGGTAACAGCTTTGTCATGTGCATGAAGAGTAAATGTAGAACTTAGATCAGATGTGGATTCAGACATTGCGGTCCGAACATCAAAACACTTGACAGTACCATCCTCGAGACTCGCCTAGAAGCACAATTTAATTATCATTAGTGAAGCTAAAACTATGCATCCATAAAAATACAATTACCAATCCAATCACTGAAACGAGAAATCAAAATTAACCATAACACACCACAAAATCGTGGTTAGTGTGTGGATCCCAGGCCAAGCTCTCGACATCAGCTGTGACTGACCACTTATAACCAGGATGGGATGGCATCCTTCCATCCCTCTGCAAAGTGTAAAAGCATTGAAAGCATTAGAATGTTAGATAACTAGGAAAAAAGGCAAACAGAAATTCCAATGTTATCATTTTTAAAGAGAAAGTCTGTTTTGGCACATGAATATTATACAACCAAAATCTACAGTGTAATAAGTATCCATTTCAGGATCACAGTATAAAAAAAAGAAATGCAAAAATATAGAGTATATAAGCAACATTCTGTCACTACCAGGATCACAGTATGATCAAATGAACCACTAAGAAGAATTTTTGGTTCATGATGATTCCAAGCAACTGCTTGAACCTGTAAAGATAGATGAACAAAGGCATCAGACAACATATTGACTCAAGCAACCTAAATTAATGTTAGTAAGACAAAATATACAATATTAAATGACTTAATTAAGGAAAAAAGTGAAAATCTTTCCTACCAACGTATAAGTAATATTTCTAAGCTTGTACACTATTTAGAACTAAGGGAAAAAAGAAAAGAAAAGATGATGGACATGAAGAGGGAAAGTCCTCTTTATAAATAAAAGAAGCTCATATTTGTAATAATTGATTGAACTTTAGCATACTACTTGCCTTGTCTGAGTGATGCTCCATTGTACTCTCACACTTCCCAGTAGCCACATCCCAAATCTTGACTCGCTTGTCAGCACTGGCACTAGCAAGTACATTCCTGAATGTTTTAAGAATGACTGTCATCAGAGGTACAAAAGAATAGAGTTTCAAAATAAGTAATAAATGAAACCTTTATGTCCCAAAAGGTGCCCAACAGATGAAATAATACCAAAATCCAGTTTTAAATTTAACAAACCTGATCTTTTTGTTCCAGGCAAGACCAAGTACAGAGTCAGTGTGACTGTCATCTTTGTATTTGATTGATTTCTACAAAACCAATTAACAGAATCAGTAACTGGGTCTATACTCAGAATTGCACTTCAACACAAAAAGATGTACAAACCTTCTTCCCCTTCTTCTTTTTCTCTGAAATGCCACCTAAAACCATGCATGGCTGCACTGCATCAATCTGGGAACAAAGAAAGCTTAGAAGGTATTCAATGAAAGTGACTTTATATTCTGAATGATGTTTCCAACTTTTCAGCGAAATTTATTAACCATATTCACTTACAACATCAAGGTCCCAAATTTCTATTGACGGTTCCATTGAACCAACAGCTAAGAAGTTTCCTGCAATGATAATGAAATAATAATGCGATAGAAAGTAGAGGAAGCATAAGGGGATCAAGTCAAATTTTGAGCATGCAAACGAAGGCTAGAATTTAGAACTTATTTACTAAAACAAAACAGACAAGAGCACAAAAAACCAACATATTTAATTAAAAAAAAAAGGAGTAAACATGCAAGATGCATTGACAAAGGCAATATTCCCCACCTTTCTCTCTTCCTTGAAGGCAGTCAAGCCACGCTGTGGATAGTGGAAATGCAGGAATTATGATATCATGATGGACATACATGTTCATCTCACTAGTACCGGCGTCCTCAAGTATATGAACCTTGTAGTAGAAAAAGACGCAACTCATATATGTCTACCATTGCATCACATAACAAACATCAAAGAAAAATACATCAGCCAATAAGTGAGGATTTGTTTACCTCGAGAAGACTGAGATCATCCTCAGTACGAGCACAAACAATGACGGAATCAGTTGGATTAATAATCATGTCTTCGAGTTCCTCAGAGTCATCATCATCCTTAACAATGTAAAACAATATGATGTTGTGAAGTCACAAATGAAGGTCAACAGCAGAATGCAGCAAAGTATTGGAACTTACGTTCTTATCTTTGATATAAGGATCCATATAAGGATCCAGGTCGTTACTTGGATAATAAAGATCACCAATCCCGGAACTAAATACCTCAACTCCTAAGGTCAATAAAAAGATGCAAATTAACACAGACAACACAAGGAGACAGAGCTAGCTAGCTAACCATAGTCATGGCTGATATCATGCTAAGTGATTCGATAGCTAACTCTAATTAAAACCGCTAACTAGCTAACTAACTAACTAACTATGATAGATAACTCCCTGAGATGTTATTGTATACCTTCATCTTCATCATCGTAACGTTCCATGTCAAGCTCCTTCAAACCGAGGGCAATATCGTCCAATTTATCAGCCTTCCCGAGAGCATCAGCAACATTGAGTGCTCGCACAACTTCATCAACGGCACCACCGGCATCATCCATGCGTTCATCCCCTGCTTCTTCCTCATTTTCACTGTCTGCTGTACTGCATAACATACATGTATTGTAAAGTATTTGATAAAATTTTATAATTGGCTAAGTGAGTTTTGAAGAAGAAGAGAAAGACCTGGCGGCGGCGGTGGTGATTATATCTTGAATTTCTTCCTTGGAAGGAGGTTCAGCTATTGTGGGTTCCGCCTTCGAAGCACCTATCGGTATCCACGAAATAGCTGAAATCATTCTTGAGCAAGGTTCTGAAAACCGGACCGGTCTTCAAACTGCTTTAGTTACTGGTTCACTGGTTTATTGGTCCAACCGGTCTAACCGGTGGTTCAACTGGAAAAACCGTTTTAGAATAAAATACGCGTTATCATTATATTATAAACTAACAACATTCTAATAAATCATTAGAAAATAAACTTTAAAACTCAAGCAATAAGTCATTTAGATATTTAATTGTATGTACCGTAAGAAATCGAAAAAAAGTTTATACTTTATACACATACCAAATCATGTGTTTATCATATTCACAAAAATGTCTGATGCAACCAAACAAATATCTCAAAAATGAACACAAAATGAATCATAATGAAACTGAATAAATGCCCTCTCCCTTAATAACTACCTCAGAAAGTGGCTGATTCCAACAATAAAAAAAAACATGCATAAATATAATGCTCTCGAGTGCTGTTATCACTTGAAACACTTGAAAAGTACCAAATGTATATGTATTACTTAGAAAAACATGCATTATCCAGTAAATTATAACAATGTTTCACTAGCCTTAATTCTATGAAGTTTCTCATGAACTAGATGTTTAGCACATAAAGTAAGATAAGAAATGTGACTACAAGTGCAGAAACAGAATATAACAAGAGGCGGGGTAGATCTTCATAGCTAGGATAGATAATTTCAAAGGCATATAATATATAGGACACACAGTATGAAGACGAATGGGTTTGTCTCCTCTTAGTGCAGCCTTTGGCAAGTTGCACTTTAGAGCATAAAGTACATCATCTAAAAGATAGAAGAACTACTGACATAACTACCTTAAAATAAGTAATTTTGCAGTTGCAATCTTCCCTCTAAATTGTAGGAGCAGCTCCACCATTCCAGCATCAGATACAAGGCATGCCAAGTGAAGCACACTTCATCCAGCAACAAACATTATAAAACAAGCATAAAGTAACCACACTAAACCTGAAATCAATAAAGATAAACAAAAATAAAAAAATTTCAATAATGATTTGATTTCTAATTTTTGCAACAGACCATGAGCAAATATGAACAAAAAAATTAGGAGCCATCAGCAACTGGTGAACCAGTAAAACACTATCAGAGCCATCGAGCAATTAGAAAACACTAAAACAGAATAAAAGAGTAAGTATTAGCAGAAACTAAAGGAACTTATTATAAATATTTGTCCATTTCAGTGTAAAGGAAACCTACAGATCATAATTAAATCAATTTCTTTTTTCATTCTCAAATTCTCTTTCATTCTCTCTGACTTTTTGCACAACAACAAACAGGTGCTACATAATTCTGCTATCCACGTTCATCATCTTAGAGCAATTCCCCTTTACCTCTAATCACATCCTTGGCAACAACATACACTTCTTGTTTTTGGAGGCCAGAACCCAAAAGATCATGTTCAAGAATCACAAAAAAGAAATCAGAATAACAAACTTACATGGAAAGTCAAACCACCAGCAACAAAAAATTAAGAATCAAAAAAATTTTAACAAAAATTCTAATAAAATATTCAACAATAAAAACTCAAATCCAAACACAGAGAACTCAGCATCCAAAGTTAGAAAATAAAAAAACAGAAAAAATAAACAAAGAAGTCATACTCAACAATCAGCATCTAAATTAAATTCAGAATTATATCACCAACCACCCCCAACTCAGAACACAAAATTAACAAAATCAACCCCAACTCAAAATTCCATCAACAAAATTAACTCTGCAAAAAAAAAATTCAACAGAATCATTCAAAACAACCATTATTTCAAAAAATCCAACAACATCATAAATTGAAGTAGCACGCTTACCAGCAACGAGGGAGGAAGGGACGTGACGGCAAGGAGGGAAAAAATTCAGCTCGGACAGAAAGAGAAGGAGAGAGAGGGCTCGAGGACAACGACGACAGAGACTGCGACGTCAACAGCTCCAAGCAGATCTTTGAGAGGCGACGACGGCAAGGAGAAGCAACGTCTGCAACGGCGACGAGACACGGTGCGGAGCAAAGAGGCAGCAACGGGAAGACTGACGGAAGCAGAGAAGAGGTGACGGCCAAAAACGACGAGGAGCAGGGCGAGGAGGGGAGAAGCACCGACGACCCACGATGAGGAGTGGATGGCGGTGATGGTGGCGGGCTAGCGGCGGCTGCTCTTCGTTGGAGTTGGAGGGAGATTGAAAGGAAATTAGGGTTGAGGTGTGGTTAGGTGTGGGACTGAACAAAAGGGGCTGGGGCTATGTAGGGTTCAAACGTTTGGGGTTTTCTTTCTTTTTTTTTTTTTAGAGATAAAACGACGCCGTTTAGGAGTTTACTTTCAAACCAAAAAACCCGTTAAAAAACCGGACGGTTCTACCGGTTCACCGGTTAACCGCCGGTTTGACCGGTTTTTTCACCGGTTTTTTGCTAAACGGTTTTTAACCTTACCCGGACCGGCTTAGTGACCGGTTCCCGGTTAATCCGGTTGAACCGGCCGGTCCGGTTCGGTTTTCAGAACCATGCTAAAAACAATCTTTTCGGACACATTCACTGCACATAATTAAGCGAGAGAAGTGAGAGAGAAGTCTGTGAGCCACATACCTGAGCACTAATCTCAACATGGCCGGTTTGAAGGTTACGAACAGGATGATTTTCTCCATGATGACCAAATTTCATCTTAAAGGTTTTGCCTCCTAAAGCTTGGCCAAGCAATTGATGGCCCATGCAAATTTCAAAGACAGACACCTTCTCTAGAATATCCCTTACTGTCTCGACAGCATAAGGAACAGCAGAAGGATCTGCAGGGCCATTGCTGAAAAGTATCCCATTCCCATCTGGCTTCATCTTCAAAGTTTCTGATGCTCTGGCCATGTAGATGTGCCAACAGTGATTTTGCAGCCATAAGATGCTAGTCATCTGAGTATATTTTGCTTTATTCCAAAATCATAGGCAACAACCTACAATGCATAAACCAGAATGAAGGGCATATTAAATTACCAATATTATACAAAAATGAAGGATGCAATAGTACTCTGTGGTTATACTCACATGAAAAGTCTCCTGAGACACTTTAGGATTAAATTCCCATTCTTGCTGTGTCTTATCAACCCAGTCATGTGGAGTTTTGCATGATACACCGCTTATAAGATCAATACCTAAATATGAAAAAGCATCCATGATCCATGTAGTCCATAATTAAGAATATTAGGAAAATCTCATGTTCATATGCTTACCAACAATGTCCCAAAATTGAGACATCTTAAGTAGATGTTCATCAGTTTTGGAATTGTCAGTGCTCAAGACACCAATAAGACTGCCATCTTCCTGAAATCTGCGGATGATTGCACTTGTATCAACATCATCTGTTGTATACGAAATTTTCAGCAACGTTAAAACCAAAACAACAAATTTTACATAATAGAATTTCTCAAAGAACTATAAAAAAAATACTTACAAATTCCCATGATATTCTTTTTTGCTAAGTAATCACCTAGAGTTTCTGCAAATCTCTAGTTTGAGGTACTGAATCAATAGATATTGCAATCAGAAAGCGATAGTTAGTTGATTAAAAAGTAAAGCTAAATTGATGAAAAGCAATTCTAGGGAATGTCAACAAAATCTGATACTCAAGCTTCTAATTACTAGACCCGCAAGGAAGCATTACCTTGATTCCTCATTGGTGCACGAAATTGCAATCACACTTTTGCAACTCCGCACAACTAACCAGCAAGTGCACTGGGTCGTCCAAGTAATACCTTGCGTGAGCAAGGGTCGATCCCACGGAGATTGTCGGCTTGAAGCAAGCTATGGTTATCTTGTAAATCTTAGTCAGGATATCAGAAATTATCAGGATTGATTGTAAAAAGCAAAAGAACATGAAAAAGGTACTTGTTTTGCAGTAATGGAGAATAGGTTGAGGTTTGGAGATGCTCCATCTTCTGAATCTCTGCTTTCCTACTGTCTTCTTCTTCAAACACGCAAGTCTCCTTCCATGGCAAGCTGTATGTAGGGTTTCACCGTTGTCAATGGCTACCTCCCATCCTCTCAGTGAAAGCGATTGCATATGCTCTGTCACAGCATAGCGGAATTCATCTGTCGGTTCTCAATCAGGCCGGAATAGAATCCAGTGATCCTTTTGCGTCTGTCACTAACGCCCCGCCTTCAGGAGATTGAAGCACGTCACAGTCATTCAATCATTGAATCCTACTCAGAATACCACAGACAAGGTTTAGACCTTCCGGATTCTCTTGAATACCGCCATCAGTCCTAGCTTATACCACGAAGATTCCGATTAAAGAATCCAAGAGATAACTACTTAATCTAAGGTAGAACGGAGGTGGTTGTCAGTCACACGTTCATGGTTGAGAATGATGATGATTGTCACGGATCATCACATTCATCCGGATTAAGAACAAGTATTATCTTAGAATGGAAGCAAGCATGATTGAATAAGAAACAGTAGTAATTGCATTAATCCATCAGGACACAGCAGAGCTCCTCACCCCCAACCATGGGGTTTAGAGACTCATGCTGTGGAAGTACACAAAGAAACGTGTAAAATGTTATGAGGTCATAAGGTCCGGATACAATGTCAAAAGATCCTATTAATAGTAAACTAGTGTCCTAAGGTTTACAGAAATGAGTAAATGACAGAAAAATCCACTTCCGGGCCCACTTGGTGTGTGCTTGGGCTGAGCAATGAAGGAATTTCGTGTAGAGACCTTTTCTGGAGTTAAACGCCAGCTTTCATGCCAGTTTGGGCGTTTAACTCCAAATTTTATGCCAGTTCCGGTGTTTAACGCTGGAATTTCTGTAGGTGACTTTGAGCGCCGGTTTGGGCCATCAAATCTTGGGCAAAGTATGGACTATTATATATTGCTGGAAAGCCCAGGATGTCTACTTTCCAACGCCGTTGAGAGCGCGCCAATTGGGCTTCTGTAGCTCCAGAAAATCCACTTCGAGTGCAGGGAGGTCAGAATCCAACAGCATCTGCAGTCCTTTTCAGTCTCTGGATCAGATTTTCGCTCAGGACCCTCAATTTCAGCCAGAAAATACCTGAAATCACAGAAAAATACACAAACTCATAGTAAAGTCCAGAAAAGTGAATTTTAACTAAAAGCTAATAAAAATATAATAAAAACTCAACTAAAACTACCAAAAACATACTAAAAACAATGCCAAAAAGCGTACAAATTATCCGCTCATCACAACACCAAACTTAAATTGTTGCTTGTCCTCAAGCAACTGAAAATCAAATAAGATAAAAAGAAGAGAATATACTATAGACTCCAAATTATCAATGAAACTAAGCTCCAAATTAGATGAGCGGGACTAGTAGCTTTTTGCCTCCGAACAGTTTTGGCATCTCACTTTATCCTTTGAAATTCAGAATGATTGGCTTCTTTAGGAACTCCGAATCCAGATAGTGTTATTGATTCTCCTAGTTAAGTATGATGATTCTTGAACACAGCTACTTATTGAGTCTTGGCCGTGGCCCAAAGCACTCTGTCTTCCAGTATTACCACCGAATACATACATGCCACAGACACATAATTGGGTGAACCTTTTCAGATTGTGACTTAGCTTTGCTAAAGTCCCCAATTAGAGGTGTCCAGGGTTCTTAAGCACACTCTTATTGCCTTGGATCACAACTTTATTTCTTTCTTTTTCTTTTTCTCCCTTTTTTTTCGTTTTTCTCCTTCTTTTTCTCTTTTTTTTTATTTTTTATTCACTGCTTTTTCTTGCTTCAAGAATCATTTTTATGGTTTTTCAGATCCTCAGTAACATGTCTCCTTTTTCATCATTCTTTCAAGAGCCAACAATTTTAACATTCATGAACCACAAATTCAAAAGACATATGCACTGTTTAAGCATACATTCAGAAAACAACAAGTATTGTCACCACATCAAACTAATTAAGCTAGTTTTAAAGATGAATTTGAAATCCTGTACTTCTTGTTCTTTTGTGATAAAAACAGTTTTCATTTAAGAAAGGTGATGGATTCATGTTCATAGCTTTAAGGCATAGACACTAAGACACTAATGATCATAAGACACAAACATGGATAAACATAAAGCACTAAAATTCGAAAAACAGGAAAATAAAGAACAAGGAGATTAAAGAACGGGTCCACCTCAGTGATGGCGGCTTGTTCTTCCTCTTGAAGGTCTTATGGAGTGCTTGAGCTCCTCAATGTCTCTTCCTTGTCTTTGTTGCTTATCTCTCATGATTCTTTGATCTTCTCTAATTTCATGGAGGAGGATGGCATGTTCTTAGTGCTCCACCCTTAGTTGTCCCAAATTCTCCTAGGGAGGTGTTCAGTTGCTCCCAATAGTCTTGTGGAGGAAAGTGCATCCCTTGAGATATCTCAGGGATCTCATGATGAGAGGGGTCTCTTGTTTGCTCCATCTTCTTCTTAGTGATGGGCTTGAGGTCATGCCTTCTCAGTTGAACTGGCTTTGGATGCCATAAATGGTTATGGAAAAACAAAAAGCAATGCTTTTACCACACCAAACTTAAAAAGTTTGCTCGTCCTCGAGCAAAAGAAGAAAGAAGAGAGTAGAAGAAAAAGAAATGGAGGAGAGGGAGATGGCTTTGTGGTTAGGCCAAAAGGGGAAGAAGTAGTGGGTTGAATTTGGATGATGAGGTAAGTGGGGTTTTATGGAGGTGAGTGGTGAAGAGAGAGATGGGATTTGATAGGTGAGGGGTTTGTGGGGATCCTGTGGGGTCCACAGATCCTTAGGTGTCAAGGAAAAGTCATCCCTGCACCAAATGGCATCAAAAATCACGTTTTGAGCCAATTCTGGCGTTAAACGCCGGGCTGGTGCCCATTTCTGGCGTTTAACGCCGGGCTGGTGCCCATTTCTGGCGTTTAACGCCAGGTTCTTGCCCTTTCCTGGCGTTTAACGCCAGTCTGGTGCCCCTTTCTGGCGTTAAACGCCCAGAATGGTGCCAGACTGGGCGTTAAACGCCCAACTGCTAGCCTCACTGGCGTTTAAACGCCAGTGAGTTCTTCCTCCAGGGTGTGCTGTTTTCTTCCTGTTTTTCATTCTGTTTTTGCTTTTTCAATTGATTTTGTGACTTCTCATGATCATCAACCTACAAAAAATATAAAATAACAAAAGAAAAAAAGTTAATTATAAAACATTGGGTTGCCTCCCAACAAGCGCTTCTTTAATGTCAGTAGCTTGACAGTGGGCCCTCATGGAGCCTCACGGAGGCTTAGAGCAATGTTGGAACCTCCCAACACCAAACTTAGAGTTTGAATGTGGGGGTTCAACACCAAACTTAGAAGTTGGTGGTGGCCTCCCAACACCAAACTTAGAGTTTGACTGTGGGGGCTCTGTTTGACTCTGTTTTGAGAGAAGCTCTTCATGCTTCCTCTCCATGGTTACTGAAGGAGAACCTTTATAGTCTGCACTGTCTGCAAGCCACGGAACTTCCTGAATAGCAAACAATTGCTCATCCGGAAAGGTTTCAGAGATCTCAGTAGGAGGGAGGGATGCTCCTACTACTGGTTCTATCCTTGACAGGTGATCAGCTACTTGATTCTCTGTCCTTTTTCTGTCTCTTATTTCTATATCAAACTCTTGCAGAAGCAACACCCATCTTATGAGCCTGGGCTTTGAATCCTGCTTTGTGAGTAGATATTTAAGAGCAGCATGGTCAGTGTACACAATCACTTTTGATCCTACTAAATAAGATCTGAACTTGTCAATGGCATAAACCACTGCAAGTAACTCCTTTTCTGTGGTTGTGTAGTTCTTCTGTGCATCATTTAGGATACGGATGCCATAATAAATGACGTGCAGAAGCTTACCATGCCTTTGTCCCAATACTGCACCAATGGCATGGTCACTGGCATCACACATTAGTTCAAATGGTAATGTCCAGTCTGGTGCAGAGATGACTGGTGCTGTGACCAGCTTAGCTTTCAGGGTCTCAAACGCCTACAGACACTCCTTATCAAAGATAAATGGCGTGTCAGCAGCTAGCAGATTACTCAGAGGTTTGGCAATTTTTGAAAAATCCTTTATAAACCTTCTGTAGAATCCTGCATGCCCCAGAAAGCTTCTGATTGCCTTAACATTAGTAGGTGGAGGTAATTTTTCAATTACTTCAACTTTAGCTTGATCCACCTCTATTCCCTTGTTTGAAATTTTATGCCCAAGGACAATCCCTTCAGTCACCATAAAGTGACATTTTTCCCAGTTTAAAACTAGGTTGGTCTCTTGGCATCTTTTCAGAACAAGTGCTAGATGGTTAAGGCAGGAGCTGAATGAGTCTCCAAACACTGAAAAGTCATCCATGAAGACTTCCAGAAATTTCTCTACCATATCTGAGAAGATAGAGAGCATGCACCTCTGAAAGGTTGCAGGTGCATTACACAGACCAAAAGGCATCCTTCTGTAGGCAAATACTCCAGAAGGACATGTAAATGCTGTTTTCTCTTGGTCCTGAGGATCTACTGCAATTTGGTTGTAACCTGAGTAGCCGTCCAAAAAGCAGTAGTATTCATGACCTGCTAGTCTCTCTAGTATCTGGTCTATGAATGGTAAAGGAAAATGATCCTTTCTGGTGACTGTATTGAGCCTTCTGTAGTCAATACACATACGCCACCCTGTAACTGTTCTTGTAGGAACCAGTTCATTCTTTTCATTATGAACCACTGTTATGCCTCCCTTTTTGGGGACAACATGGACAGGGCTCACCCAGGGGCTGTCAGAAATAGGATAAATAATCCCAGCCTCTAGTAACTTAGTGACCTCTTTCTGCACCACTTCCCTCATGGCTGGATTTAGCCGCCTTTGTGGTTGAACCACTGGCTTAGCATCATCCTCCAATAGGATCTTGTGCATGCATCTTGCTGGGCTAATGCCCTTAAGATCACTTATAGACCACCCAAGAGCTGTCTTGTGTGTCCTTAGCACTTGAATTAGTGCTTCCTCTTCCTGTGGATTTAAAGCAGAGCTTATGATCACTGGAAAAGTGCCGCCTTCTCCTAGAAACGCATATTTCAGGGATGGTGGTAATGGTTTGAGCTCTGGTTTAGGAGGCTTGTCTTCTTCCTGAGGAATTTTCTGAATTTCTTTTATTTCCTTTAGTTCCTCAAGATAAGGCTGAACATCTTTAAAGATGTCCTCTAGCTCTGATTCAAGACTTTCAGTCATATTGACCTCCTCCACCAAAGAGTCAATAATATCAGTGCTCATGCAGTCATTTGATGTGTCTGGATGTTGCATAGCTTTAACAACATTCAACTTGAACTCATCCTCATTGACTCTCAAGGTTATTTCCCCCTTTTGTACATCAATGAGAGTTCGTCCAGTTGCTAGGAAAGGTCTTCCTAGAATGAGAGTTGCACTCTTGTGCTCCTCCATTTCCAGCACTACAAAGTCAGTTGGAAAGGCAAATGGCCCAACCTTGATAATCATATCCTCTATTATGCCTGATGGATATTTAATGGAGCCATCAGCAAGTTGGAGGCATATCCGGGTTGGTTTAACTTCTCCAGTCAACCCAAGCTTTCTGATAGTGGATGCAGGTATTAGATTGATGCTTGCTCCAAGATCACATAGGGCTGTCTTGGTGCAAGCACCTTCTAATGTGCATGGTATCATAAAGCTTCCTGGATCTTGAAGCTTTTCTGGTAAGCTTTTCAGAATGACTGCACTGCATTCTTCAGTGAGAAACACCTTTTCAGTTTCTCTCCAATCCTTCTTATGACTTAAGATTTCTTTCATGAACTTAGCATAAGAAGGTATTTGCTCAAGTGCCTCTGCAAATGGAATCTTTATTTCAAGAGTCCTTAGGTAGTCTGCAAAGCGGGCAAATTGCTTATCCTGCTCCGCTTTGCGGAGTCTCTGAGGATAAGGCATCTTGGCTTGATATTCTTCAACCTTAGATTCTGCAGGTTTATTCCTTACAGAAGTGGTTGAAGAAGCCTTGTTAGAGGGATTGTTATCAGCACTTGCAAGTGTCTGACTCCTTTGTGGCGTTTGAACACCAGACTTGGCTACCCATTGGGCGTTTAACGCCAACTTGTCTCCCTTTTCTGGCGTTTGAACGCCAGAACTGGGCAAGGAATGGGCGTTTAACGCCAGTTTTCCTTCCCTTTCTGGCGTTTGAACGCCAAAAGTATTCCTCTCTGGGCTCTTACTGTCCTCAGAGGGATTTTGGACAGTGGCTTGGTTATCCTCTGTTAATTGTTCCTTATTTGACTTTTTGCTCTTTTGAGTGGTGTTGTTCAGTGTCTTCCCACTCCTCAGTTGAACTGCTTGACATTCTTCTGTTATCTGTTTAGATATCTGCTGTTTTGCTTGACTCAACTGCAGTTCTATGTTCTTGTTAGCAACTTTATTTTCATAGAGCATCTCTTTAAATTCTGCTAACTGTTCTGTCATCAGGAGTAATTGTTGATTAAGCTCAATCATCTGTTCTTGAGGATTAGAATTATTGACTACTGTCATGACTTCCTCCTTTGGAGAGAACTCATTGCTAGAGTACAAATATTGGTTTCTAGCAACAGTGTCTATAAGCTCTTGAGCTTCTTCAATTGTCTTCCTCATGTGTATAGATCCACCAGCTGAGTGGTCTAAAGACATCTGAGCTTTTTCTGTAAGCCCATAGTAGAAAATGTCTAACTGGACCCACTCTGAAAACATTTCAGAGGGACATTTCCTAAGCATACCTCTATACCTCTCCCAGGCATTGTAAAGGGATTCATTATCCTCTTGTTTAAAGCCTTGGATGTCCAGCCTTAGCTGTGTCATCCTCTTTGGAGGGTAAAAATGATTCAGGAATTTGTCTGACAACTGTTTTCATGTCTTTATGCTTGCTGTAGGTTGGTTATTCAACCACCTTTTAGCTTGATCTTTTACAGCAAATGGAAACAGTAATAGTCTGTAGACATCCTGATCTACCTCTTTATCATGTACTGTGTCAGCAATTTGTAAGAACTGTGCCAGAAACTCAGTAGGTTCTTCCTGTGGAAGACCGGAATACTGGCAATTTTGCTGCACTATGATAATGAGTTGAGGATTTAGCTCAAAGCTGCTTGCTTTGATGGGGGGCGTGCAGATGCTACTCCCATATGCAGCTGTAATGGGGTTAGCATATGACCCCAGAGTCCTTCTGGACTGATCAATTCCACTTAAGTCCATAATGGACAAAAGGGAAATGATAATGATTGCAAAGAGATAAATTTTGCTTATTTTTTTTTTCGAATAAGACGAAAAAAAATTAAAATAAAATAAAAGGAAATTAAAAGAAAAATTCGAAAACCAAAAAGAAAATAAAATCAAAGCAAATTGAGAACTTAATCAATTAGTTAATTAAAAAGATTTTGAAAACAGCAATTAAAAAGATATGATTGAAAAACTTTTATGAAAAAGATTTGATTTTTAAAAAGAGGAAAGAGAAAAACAGCAAAAAGACACCAAACTTAAAATTTTAGAAAATCAAACACTAATTTTTTCGAAAATTTTAAAGGAAAAACACAAAGAGGACACCAAACTTAGAACTTTTACAGATCAAAAAGAAACTAAGGACATGCAAATTCGAAAAACTAACAGAAAAACAAAAGCATGCAATTGACACCAAACTTAAAATATGAACTAGACTCAACTAAAAGACTCTAAACCAACAAAAATAAAACAGTCCTAATCTAAGCAACAAAATAAACCGTCAGTTGTCCAAACTCGAACAATCCCCGGCAACGGCGCCAAAAACTTGGTGCACGAAATTGCAATCACACTTTTGCAACTCCGCACAACTAACCAGCAAGTGCACTGGGTCGTCCAAGTAATACCTTGTGTGAGCAAGGGTCGATCCCACGGAGATTGTCGGCTTGAAGCAAGCTATGGTTATCTTGTAAATCTTAGTCAGGATATCAGAAATTATCAGGATTGATTGTAAAAAGCAAAAGAACATGAAAAAGATACTTGTTTTGCAGTAATGGAGAATAGGTTGAGGTTTGGAGATGCTCCATCTTCTGAATCTCTGCTTTCCTACTGTATTCTTCAAACACGCAAGTCTCCTTCCATGGCAAGCTGTATGTAGGGTTTCACCGTTGTCAATGGCTACCTCCCATCCTCTCAGTGAAAGCGATTGCATATGCTCTGTCACAGCATAGCGGAATTCATCTTGCGGTTCTCAATCAGGCCGGAATAGAATCCAGTGATCCTTTTGCGTCTGTCACTAATGCCCCGCCTTCAGGAGATTGAAGCACGTCACAGTCATTCAATCATTGAATCCTACTCAGAATACCACAGACAAGGTTTAGACCTTCCGGATTCTCTTGAATACCGCCATCAGTCCTAGCTTATACCACGAAGATTCCGATTAAAGAATCCAAGAGATAACTACTTAATCTAAGGTAGAACGGAGGTGGTTGTCAGTCACACGTTCATGGTTGAGAATGATGATGATTGTCACGGATCATCACATTCATCCGGATTAAGAACAAGTATTATCTTAGAATGGAAGCAAGCATGATTGAATAAGAAACAGTAGTAATTGCATTAATCCATCAGGACACAGCAGAGCTCCTCACCCCCAACCATGGGGTTTAGAGACTCATGCTGTGGAAGTACACAAAGAAACGTGTAAAATGTTATGAGGTCATAAGGTCCGGATACAATGTCAAAAGATCCTATTAATAGTAAACTAGTGTCCTAAGGTTTACAGAAATGAGTAAATGACAGAAAAATCCACTTCCGGGCCCACTTGGTGTGTGCTTGGGCTGAGCAATGAAGGAATTTCGTGTAGAGACCTTTTCTGGAGTTAAACGCCAGCTTTCATGCCAGTTTGGGCGTTTAACTCCAAATTTTATGCCAGTTCCGGCGTTTAACGCTGGAATTTCTGTAGGTGACTTTGAGCGCCGGTTTGGGCCATCAAATCTTGGGCAAAGTATGGACTATTATATATTGCTGGAAAGCCCAGGATGTCTACTTTCCAACGCCATTGAGAGCGCGCCAATTGGGCTTCTGTAGCTCCAGAAAATCCACTTCGAGTGCAGGGAGGTCAGAATCCAACAGCATCTGTAGTCCTTTTCAGTCTCTGGATCAGATTTTTGCTCAGGACCCTCAATTTCAGCCAGAAAATACCTGAAATTATAGAAAAACACACAAACTCATAGTAAAGTCCAGAAAAGTGAATTTTAACTAAAAGCTAATAAAAATATAATAAAAACTCAACTAAAACTACCAAAAACATACTAAAAACAATGCCAAAAAGCGTACAAATTATCCGCTCATCACTCATCATCTAGCATGAGAGCATAAACATGTAATTCATAAATGAGTTCACCAAATAAAAAAAATTAGAGAGACCAATAATATGAATACTCACCAAAATTTACACCAGTGTTACTGATATGTGGGTTTGTCATTAGCACAAACTGGTCAGCATAACTAGGATCAGTTAGAATTTCTTGATACCTGCAAAGCACATATATAACAAAGTAAACAACCTATATGCACATATTCAGATTGAAGACATGCCAATAAGAAGACTCTGGATCTTAGGCTGCGTTTATTTCTAAGAACAGGATAGGACAAGACACTGAGAACAGGTTAGGACAAGACACTGATGGACAGAGACACAAAATTTTGTGTTCTTGTATTCTGTTTGGTGATAAATTAGAACAAATTATGAAAATTTAATTTATTCTCATTTTTTTCATTCAAAAAATTTGAGATGAAAAATATAAAAATAAAAAATATAATTATAAGAAAAAATAAAAAATAAGTTATGTCCCTTGTTGGTGTCTCCGTGTCCTTCCTGTCAGGATAGACACAAAATACACTAATTCAGTGTCTCTGGACACATTGTCTCTGTCCATGTCTTCTCTGCCAAATACGATTTTGTGTCTCAGTCAGTGTCCTGTCTCTGTAAACAAAGGCGGCCTAAAGATTTATACTTCATCTTACCCAGTTAATGATGTATTGAAACCTACTTCGCCAGCTTGGGTTCCTGTAGCACCAAATGACTTTGCTTTCCAGATTGATCCATCTTCCAAAACAAGCCTAGCATCTAATGTCTTCCAAGGTCTTTCCCCTTTAACTATTTATAAAGCAGGGGAAAAAAAACACTGCATCAATATCTTTAAGGTCTGGCTAATAACCACTTCAAGCATAAACTTACAAAAGCTAAACAGAACATCTTTATATCAAAGTCAAAAAGAAAATCGTCATGAATTAACAGGCTACAAGTATTTTGCTATCAGGATGCATAACTTAGCTTAAGAAGTTAAGAGGGAAAAAGAACAAAAGCATGAAAAGAACAAGCTTTTAAATATTGTCTGTAATAACAAGAAAAGCTCAAGACCCTATTAGTAAACATTCAAGAATTTGTTTAAAACACGATAAGAACGATTAATGTAACGTTTAAATAACATTGCTTTACAAGATTGTTGAGGTGCCCATGATGAAACGGGGATGGGGGTGGTTACCGCGGAACATCTGAGGGTAAAAACGCGAACTTTGGAAGTGGATAGTAGCAATTCGGAACCGAAACTCTTGGAAAGGTCACTCACAGTGACAGAGAAAGCCAAAGATTTTGTTGCCATTGTGAACTTGGCGGCACCGTAGTACAACACACAGGTCTGAAACCACCCAAGTAGAGAAGAGGGAGGCATAGAACCGCAGTTAGAGGAAGACGCGTGCGGCGCGGTGGCGCAGAGGAAGACGCGTGCGGCGCCGCGACGACGCGGGGGCCAGCGAGAAGCGGCGACAGAGAAGGTTGATGCTTTGAGCTCTGCCTCTGCTGTGTTGTGACTTGTGAGTGTGAATAGCGTAGGTTCGAGTAAAGGACAAATCTGTGCCAATGTGCCATAGCTAACACGGCATTTTGCCCCCTCTCTATCTCAAAGGTCTCGGGTTCGAGTTCTACCAACTTCAATGGAGGAAAAAAAATTGGTAAGTATATGAGGAATGTGTAGGTATGTATTGTGTACCTAGGATTGGGGGTTGTCCAATTCATTGGGTATCTAAGATTGGGGGTTGTCTAATCCACCAAACAAAAAAAAGGACAAATCCGTCTCTTTTTTCGTGGATATTTTTGTCTTCGAGGATTGAGAAATATTTTTATGTCTCTGATCCCCTGAAAAAATGGATATATTTACCCCTTTGTTAGAGTCGCTCCACTTGGCCTGACGAAAAATGGTGACGTGGCTCTTGGGGCGCTAATATGGCTGTTACGGGTTGCCACGTGGGATAAATTTTTGAAAAGAGGACGTATTAGTCTCAGGAACCAAAACGTCGTCGTTTCTTTTCCACCCCCAATCTATGAAATCCTTGAGCCTAATCCTTCAAATGCAATGTGAGGGTGAAGCGGGTGAAGGAAGAAAGGGAGCATTCTGACCCATGTCATCCGGCGGACAACATAGGGAAGTGCCCACTCTGCCCCAGTAGATCCGAGCGCGAAAGACTTGACCCTCCCAATTGATGTTGTTGCTGCTGCTGCTGATTCTGTAGCTGAGCTGCCACGGAAGCAGAACTGTTGAAATTCATTTGGCCGCCGTACAACCCGGCCTGCTGCCACATAACGCCAAGCTGCTGCTGAGACTGCATTTGATTGACCCGCGTCATCGAAGGGGACCGCTGGAGGGTCTGCTAGAGTTGGAATTGGGACATAGGGTTCATGGTCATCCCCTGAGACTGCTGCATCACAAGCGATTGTTGCTGCTGCTGTTGCGTTTGTTGCTGTTGCTGTGATTGTTCCTGAAGCTGTTGCTGCTGCTGCTGTTATGGTTGTTGTTGTTGTGATTGCTGAGGGTCTTAGGGGAGAGGGGGGAGAGAAGGGGAAAAGATATTGTGAATTTAAGGAGATTGTTGTTGAGAGAAGTTTGAGATCGACGACAATTGCGCTGACATTGAAGGGTTGGGATTTGAATTAGGGATTGGATTTAGGTTTGGACTTAGGGAAGGCTGGGATTGAGGGTCCATGGTAGAGGGTTTAGGTGAGGACGTTGAGGCGTTTGGAGTTTCAGCTATTTGTAGAAGAATTGCTTAGTGGAATTGGAGAGCAGAGAGTGAGTCTATGAATTCCACGGTGATGCGGACATGGCCAAATTGGGCAGAGAGGTTGAGTGAATCGCAAGAGGAAGAAGAAGAAGGACGGAGGAGGTCACCGGCGTTGATGGTGGTTGATGGAGGTGCGGCTGTGCGGCGGTGATGGAAGCAGGGGCCGAGGAAGAAGAATGGAAGGGAAAAAGGACGAAGGAAGAAGAAAAGGGCAGAGAAATTTGAAAGATTGGGGGAGGTTACAAAAACGGCTTCGTTTTTGTTGCGGGGACTTATATGTCCTGTTTCGAAATAATCACTGCCACGTGGCAGCCCGTAACGGCCAGGTCAGCGCCATGGGAGCCATGTCACCATTTTCCGTCAGGCCAAACGGAGCGACTCTAACGGAGGGATAAATATGTCCATTTTTTCAGGGGTTCAGGGACATGAAAGTATTTCTCAATCCTCGGGGACGAAAATGTCCGCGAAAAAAAAGGTCAGAGACGGATTTGTCCTTTACTCCTTTTTTTTAATTTTTTTCCAAAAATTTTAATTTCGAACCGGTCCTTTTTAAAAAATTCACTGGTTCACCAGTGTCCAATAAAATCGGTTGGATCAAGAAAATATTTCAGTTTTATTTTTATGTTGACACGTTATTTTCGGCTAAAGAATTTAAATATGGAATAAAGATATATATTTTTTTTTAGAAATTGAAGTTTTTGGTGTATATATAAGTAGGTGGACGTTGCAGACATGCATGCAAAACATGTAGATAACGTGCTGACTCAGCATGTTGGACACGTGTCCAAATCTGAAGCAACACGCAAGCTCCGTGTTGACACGTGATCCTCATCCGTCAACACGCATGATGCATGATTCCTACGTGGCAGGCAACAAGCAGGTTGCGTGTTGCACATATGGCAGACCTTGGTTGGATGGTTTAGCAACTAGGGGTGGCAATGGGTAGGGTAGGGTAGGGTTTGGATCCAATCCTAACCCTACCCGCTCTTAACCCGCGGGTACCCGACCCTATTCGCGGGTAGCCGACCCTATCTGCGGGTTATAAAAAAGATACAATTTTATTATATAACTTGATGATAATTTAAAATATAACTAATTTTTATGTAAAAAGAATATTGAATTATCAATTAATAATTTTCTTTTAGTGGCTAAGGATATTTTACATTTAGTGAGAGGTATTTGATTCAACATCCACTTAAAACATATTTTTATATAACTATATAACATATACATATATATGGAGTGCGGGTTGATCGGGTAGGGTTGAGACTCAACCTGCACCCTACTCGACCCGCACGAGAACCCTACCCGCACCCAATCTTACCCGACCGGGTGCGGTCGGGTTGGGTACCCGCGGGTAAGGGACATATTGCCACCCCTATTAGCAACACATAGCCTGCGAGGTGAGTATTCTACCTATAAAAAGCAAAGCATTCTCTACAGGAGTTCGGTTGTCGAATTTGGTGGCCTGATACAATTTGAGGTTATGCCAATAGTCGACGAAACAAGTATTCAGCGGATGTTTCGTATTTACCAGCAAACTCAGGTGTAACACCTGAGAATTGAGTTGTACATTGAGTTTGAGCATATTGTTGCATATGAGGTTCAACATGACCCAAATGTGCAAGATGACAGAGTTGAGGCGTACTTGGGAATGAACAATGATAGCGATGAGGAGTTCGAAGCTACGTACGGAGCCAATGATGAGGACGAGGACGGCGATGTGGGAGGTGAGGTAGTGGCGGAAACTTTATTGGTTCCAACCGCAGTTAGTCAACCGATGGACATTCTACCCTTTATGCGTAGCTTGAAATTTGACTCCATGCATGCACCAGAGTTTTTCAAATATGCAAACATAGGTACGTGAGCAGTGGGTATTATGTTTACTTGATTTTGTTTTAGCGGATCAATGAACGACAAATTTGTTTTCTTATAAGTGTTGTTAATCATTACACTATCTCGAGAGGAGTCAATTACGTTGTTTATGAATCCGAGCCACAGACATTCTATGCAAAGTACAAGACTTACGGACGTGGGTGTGACTGGCTTATCCGAGCCAACTTGATACAGGAAAAAGCCTGTTGAGATATTCGGAGATACAACAGGAGGCACACGTGTTCCATGGGAATGATCTCACAGGATCACTTCAAGTTAGACTCGGACACGATTGCTGAGGCTATAATGCCATTGGTTGAATCCGACCCATCCATAAAGGTCAAATTTATAATTACGGAGGTCCAGGCAAGATTTAACTACAATATTAGTTACCAGAAGGCTTGGCTGGCAAAGCAGAAGTCGATAGCCAAAATTTTCGGTGGATGGAAAGAATCTTACCAAGCTTTTCCGTTGTGGTTCTTGGCGATGGTTCAGAAGATGCCTGGTTCAAAAGTCTAAAGAAACATGATCCCTGTATAACAGGAGTCAAGAGGTGGACGGTGTTAGGATACTTCATTGGGTATTTTGGAGCTTCAATCCATGCATAAGAGCTTTCAAATATTGCAAGCCACTGGTTCAGGTTAACGGAACCCACTTATACAGAAAATATAAAGGTTGCCTTTTGGTTGCAGTTGCGCAAGATGGGAATCAAAATATTATACCGATTGCTTTTGTTATTGTAGAGGGTGAGACTGCTGATACGTGATATTTTTTCTCAGTAATTTACGAGCACATGTTGTAAAAAAAGACGGCGTGGGGATAATCTCCGGTCGTCATAAGTCAATTCGGGCCGTAGTAAATCGTAGCGGAGGTGATTGGAAACCTTCGAGAGACTGGTAGATATTTTGTATTCGGCACATTGGCAGCAACTTCTTGAGGGAATTCAAGGTTACATACTTGCAGAAGCTTGTGGTCAACATTGGGTATTCAAGGACAGCAGATGCTGCAGTGGCTGTTGAGGTGGTTGCTGAGGTGGCTGCTGCAGTGGATACTATGGTGGGTGCTGATGAATGAATTCTGACAAGTTCAGGTACATCCTGTATGATCCAACGTACCAACTCCAATAATCGACATACAGGGTGAAGTCGATAATTGGTTGCAGACCCCGATCTCGCAGACGACTGTTGTGGCCGTTACCTCATTGTTGTATCCATTCGTCATGAATCCCGCGCCAGTCATGGTGCTGTACTCCTTGAAGAGTATAGCAATGCGTGTCAACTGGTATGGCTTGTATTGCCAGAGGGGGGGCTATGCATATCCGTATTGGCGAACCATTCAGTCCGCAGGAAGCCATTCGACACACTCGAATGACACCAATAGCCCCACTGTATCACAGACATCAAGGTGTGCGTGTAGGTCCGCAGGAATGATGATGCCGGCATACGGCCTCTAGACAAATTGCAAAATAATTCGAGAGACAATAGATTATTAATAATACTATAAATTATAACAGAAAACCTCAAAAACCATACTCACCTCTTCCATAAAGTCGATTGCGTGCCTAATAGACGCTGAGTCATATCTCGCCATTTTCGGGGCTCTGGATGATGATTCCATTAGCAACATAGAATATTATCCACATAATTTGAATTACATCTTGCCAGTGAAACATAAATAACATACACGTTAAATTTCAATAAAATAATGATTGTTACCTGCGTGCCACCGGTATCTCCGCCGGCGGAAGCTGGTGTCGGGGAATCGGTGCCAGCCACGTGATATGCTCCTACGCCCAAGAAAACAATAAATCAAGTGGGCCATCCATCTCCTTACAATCGTATATAATGCATGGCACAGTGACCTATAAAGGTGCGCGAGACAAGCTGACCCCAACTGTAATTGCCGATCTGATCAAAGTTCTGGAGCAGTGGTAGATACTTTGCGTGGGCATATGCCGTCGACTTATCGCAGATAGAAGATGTGACACCTAACATAGCGCATAACAGACTCCCATGTGTCCAAAGGTTGTGTGTCTCTAATATGTAGCTCTTGGAGGAACTGCTGACTTCGGGTTTGTTGCCGAGTATCTCGAGGTTCTACGTGACCTAGAAGTCGTGACTGTTATCGGTCCAACCAGTCTCAACCTCTCCATCGATTGTAACACATCCACCAGTATCACTGTAACCTCACCCATTAGCATTACAAACGTATGTGTTTCCAGCCGCCACCTTTCCACAAGAGCAGCTAGCATCGCGGAATGCCGTCTGATCACTCCAACTCTCGAGAGCTGGTAAAATTTTGTGATCCATAAGACTTGCTCAACCTCCGAATGCCACGTCTCTGGTTGGTCAAGCTTATGGGGCAAAAGATTCAACCACAAAAGGAATTAATTTAATAGATAGTAAAACGAATAAAACTTATAACTTCTTTTAACAGAAAATAAAATAAATAACAATTACAAAAATTCAAATTTATTGTTATTCACATCTATATTCTTTGTTAGTTTCACTATAACATATAATTATATATTATTGGCCAGCAAAATATATGTTTATAATCCTAATACTGATTTTGAAACAAAAAAATCACAAAAAATTCAAATTTTTATGTATAAATAATTTTATTATTTTTTTAATTTAATCATCAAAATTTACATAACATAACAATAACCACAATATTATACCAAAAAATTTAAAAAATATATGTCTTATTTATTAATTTAAAAATTAACAAAAATATCATATTCTAATAAAAAATAAAAAGAATAATATTCATTAATTTTAATAATTATTAAAAATATAAAATATCATATTCTAATAAATAATAAAAAATATATATTAATTTTAAAAAAGTTAACATTATTACAATTTATATTAATATTTAACATTACATTTAGAATAATAATATCCAAATAAATAATAACAAACTACTAAATTAATGTTAATGAAGTAAATACTAATAAATTAAACAAAAATAACAAATTTATATAATTAGGATGTCGCAAATAATTGATCACATGATCTTTAAGAGACGTATAATTACATACCATTTTAATTATTTTAATCTCACTCTCAACCTTAAAACTAATTCAAAACCCTAAACCCCAACGAGTAAAAATTCCAGCCTCATCACCGTCAACAATGAAAGGCAACGAACCTCCAACCTCACCACCTTTTAACGATACAATGAGCAATCAACCCCAGCCCCACCACTCTTATACACAGACGCTACCAACCCCTAACCTCCCACCATAAATGACGCTTGTTCCCTGAGGGGGCCTGTCTCTTGCATACAAACACGGGGCAACATGCAGCCTGCGTGTTACTGCATGCTTGACAAATGGCGAAGCAACACTAACACGCAGCTCGCGTGCTACTTCATGGTGGACACGTGTGAAGTGCCACTAACACGTAGCCTGCGTGCTGCTTGGATGGCCGACGCGTGGTGTAGCGTGGTTAACTTGCAGCCTGCGTGCTGCTTGGATGAAGGCACCTTCACTTGCTGAGTTGAGTATGTATGGTTGCCTCTTGCATGGAGTAAGGTTGAGCTGAGTATATATGGTTGCCTCTTGTATGTATGATTGCCTCTTACCTCTTGCCTCTTGCATGGCCGACACGTCAGCACAGAAGCTGCGTGTTGCGTGTTGAGCAACATAGAATCTGCGTGTTGGCCAATGTGTCTTACGGCTCCATAATTTTATAAAACATTTTAAACACCAATATTTAAAAAAAAATACCATTTTTTCATATATAAAATAATTTCCGGTTATTTTTACCTTTTTATTTTGTTTTTGTTTCTTGCGAGTGCCTCCTTTTTGGCTTTTCCGTATGGAAAAGAAAAATTTTGCACTAATGGATGTGTGGATGCGGGCGATTGGGCTAAAGATTTCAAGTTAGGATCTTTGATATTTATGACCAAAAAAGAAAATAGGCATTTTTTTAAAATCCTTTATTAGACATGTTTATCTATAATATTCTATAAGTAAATGAGCTTTGTTTCAAATAAAATTGAAGAATTTTATTTACTTTTAATTTAAACTTAAATATGTTTTGAATTTTTATAAAATATTCAATTTTTTATTTTTAGTTTCTATGATTTTTTATTTTTAATTCATTGAAATTTAAAATATTCTATTTTGAGTTTCAATATTAGTTTGTTGCATTAAGTATTAATATAACAAGACTTGTTATATTAACATTCAACCAATCATTTTTTTATTTAATAGAACAAACTAAATGCAAAACCTAAAAGGAAACGATTCTTAAATTTTCTTAAACAAAAAAATAGTTTATAGAGACTAAATCTTTTTGAACCTAAATTAAATTTATGAATATGTAAATTTTTTTGTTTGTCCTTTTTTTTTAGAGTAATTTTTTTCCTATAAATTTGACAATTCTCAATTTTAGTTACCATACAATACATCCACACACTCTTTATACACTTATCACACATTATAGCAACGGCTAAAAATTTTTTTTTCATCAACTATAGTAAGAGAAATTTAAACTCAACTTTTAAGTAGAAAAAGGAAACCTCTATATTTTTTATGATAAAATAAGGATAATGGTCTAGTCCAAAAAACAATTAAAGTAGGGATGCGGTCAATAGTTGCGGGGCCCTACTCGCAAAAATGCCCAAACAAGTGGCACTGTAGACATTAGTAGGAGTACGAGTTAGTTATAACGTTATTATGCTATTATGGGTTGGGCTTCACTATGCCTTCATGTGGTTATGGCCTATCTTATTGGACTCCAACTAAATTGGCCCAATTATCTATAGTTAAATGACTTTAAAATTGAGTGAACTACATCACAAAAAAAAAATTGTGTGAATTACCAATTTGATCCTTTTTATTTTTCACGAGTTTTGCCGTTAAATCTTAACGGAAATTGCTGATTTTACACGTTAAGCTGGTGAAATGGGTATTAAGTGCCAAGTAGATGGCTAGAAAATTACAGAGACCAATTTATCCTAAAACCCAAATCAACTAAAAATTTATTTATCCTGACAAAACCGTTGTTTTATCGCTAAATTGGTCAAAAATCTTTTTGTCATAAACCTATTTATCCGACAAATTTTGATATAATATTTTTTAAATTATTTTTTATTATATTAATATTTATAGTATAATAAGTACAAATAAATTAATAAATTATTCAAATTTAAAAATATTATTTATTATAAAATTAAATAAATAATTTTTAATAAAATTTTTAAATATATAAATAATAAAGTTGAAATACAGTTAATAAATTAGTAATGATAATTCTGAGATGTATTATTAATTTTATGATCTAAATAATTTAAGTAATAGAGTATAAACTAATAAACACGTTATTTAACATATGTGTCATATATAATAATAAGAATTTAATTTTGATGTGCTATAAGCGTAAATAGTTTAATACATGTATATAATTACATAATATTATATCAGTAAAAATAATTATTTTTTATATTAATCGCATAAATAATTATCTAAAAGAATAAATATAATTGTACGATTGTATAAAACACTTTACACTGTCAATTCATCAAAATTTTTCTAAATAATGAATCTGTTTTGATGACCAAATAAAAGAATATATATATATATATATATATATATATATATATATATATATATAAAGTAATCATCTTTTATATATAATCAACAAAATCAAATAAACGAAAATCGAATAATAAGGTAAAATCATAAATCTAGTGCAACAACTAAGTGATTAACCTAGAAGTAAAATGATGTAAAAATAAAAAATTTTATTTCCATTTTAATGTTTTAATATCATCGATATATTATGGGGTTTTTTATTTTAATAAATAAAATAAATATAATATTTACCAAAATAAATATTTTTATGAGAATTTACTGATTTAAATGTTCTTATCATATCTCATTTATATTATAAGTGAGATAATTTTTTACATATCTCGTTTATACTATATATGTATTTTGGAAAAGTCTAGGGGATTAGCAGTTTTGTTGAATTTTGGCCAGCATATAACCAGCAGAGGAAGGTGAGCCATTGGATGAAATCTCACATCAATCTCACACCATCAAATCATCATTGATGGCTAACAATCACAAAAATTGTTGGCCTCCTAGCATTGCTCATGTATTTTTTTAAAAAATTTGAAAATAATAAAAAATATTAATAATATCAATAATCTAAACTTTTGGCATGCAATTAGTACATAAAAAAATTGGTAGAAAAGATTAAAATGGATATGTTTGATCAATTTTAGTCTATTTTAAATGATAGAAATTAACACATTTACTTGAAAACCATTAAACTCCCCGCTATTAATATAGTTGCCTCTTTTCTAACTACCTACGGTTTCTCACGCGGTTAAGGGAAAATAACGGGAGAGACTATTTCAATTGACCAATATCATAATGACCAATATTATTGCTTCTCATTAAATAATCTCTACTAATTAATCAAACATATTCATTTTAATTTCTTCTACTAACTTTTTTTTGTATTAATTGCATGTTAAAAATTTGAATTATTGATAATATTAATATTTTTTATTATTATTTATTTTTTAAAAAAAATACATGTATCTCATTTACACTATAAACGAGATATATATCTCGATTTACAATATAAACAAATTATACATGTGTCAATTTGACTTGTCATATCTCGTTTACACTGTAAACGAGATACGTGACAAATCATCTCATTTATACGATAAATAAGATATGACAAGAGAATTTAAATCGTTAAATTATCGTAAATATTTATTTCAGTAAATATCATATTTATTTTATTTATTAAAATAAAAAACCCATATATTATGTGTCAAATAATTGTGGTTCATTTAGGATGATTATGGCACGTGAAAAAAAATTCCATTTTTTGGGCTTAGAAGATAATAATTCGCTATTTTATACATGTAAGTTTTGAAAATATATAGAGAAATTTTGAGGAAATAAAAAAGATATAAAACCAAATAAATGAATAAAAATAGGAATAAAAAATTGATAATTAAGAGAAAAAATATTTATTTATGAGATATAAAAAAGTTTGACAAGTGTCAAGTTAGTAGGATAATTAGATTTATTATTTAATCCTTTCAATTATTTTTTATTTATTTAATATCTATAATAATTTATTGAGGAAAAAAATACTAATATAATAAATATCATAATGATAAAAAATTAATTTAAAAATATACTGTATCAAATATTTTAAAATAAATAAGCCCTTGAAAAAATTATTTAACGTTAAAACGACATTGTTTTATTTGAATAAATTGAGATTTAATAATTCTGTAAGTCTTTATAGTTTTACCGAATTTTTAATTAGGTCTCTATATTTTTTTAATTGGGTCTCTATACGTTAATTTTTTTTCAATTAAGTCCCTGCCGTGAGAATAACATTTAAGATAACATAATATTATGTTTAAAAAATGAATATTCTTATGATTGGGTTAGAATATCTAGTTGAACATACATATATTTTTTCGAAATACCAAAAGAACCCTTGGCATTTTGTCCCAAAGAAAAAAAATCGTAGCCAGCCCTAACTTGATTTCTAGAGATCATGCCCATTGCGTTTCTCCTCCATCAGTCCGTCGTCTTCATCCATCTCCGTCGTCGTCCACGGCGGACGCTTGGTGATCGTCCATTTGTCGCCTCTTTCTGCCTGCACTGGTCTGTTCTGCATTGTTCTGTTCTACAGTCTTCTGCGTCGTTCGCCCGTCGAAGCCCTCGCCGCCCCTCGCCGTTCTTCGCCTCGCCGCGCTGCGCCTCCTCTCGATCTGCCTGTACTCGATCTGTCAAAACATGTGACATTAAAATTGATTTTTTTCAATTTTTCATAGTTGATGAAACATGTTTATGCACACATCAATTTTTCAAATATGGCATGATTTGACTACCTATTTCTTGAATTGATTTCTGAATTTTTGTGATATAATAGTTTAGGGTTTACAATATGAATATATATGTACAGGGGTTTTGTTAATTCGTGAATTGACATATGAATTAGTTTTGCTGATTATGAATTTTGTTTATTGTTGATTGTTTTTGTTGTGATGATGTTGCTTTATTAGGATTCTGTTTCTCTCTTTTTTTTAATGTAGTGATGGGGGATTCGGATTTTACCATAAACATATATCATGGTGGCAAGTTTCATGATATAGGACATGGACTAGAATATTTAGGGGGAACGGTGTTGGAAGACCTGCATTTTGAGCTCGATGAATGGAGTTTGCAAGAAATAGTTAGTGAGCTAAAGAAGTTAGGGTACAAAGAGTATGTTAAAATATGGTACTATGAACCAAGCTATCATTTGAACCCGGGTCTTAGAGAGTTGATGAATAATGGAGATGCCATGAGAATTGGTAGGTTATTAATATCACAAACTGTTAAGTACTGCTCGGTGCATGTTGTTGATGGTTGCAGGGAAGGTAATGATATTGAGATATGTTTGAATGATAAGGATTATGTGCCAACTGAAGCTAAGTACAATGGCAATGATTTAATAGAAGTAGAAGTTAAAAGTGAATCAGAGTCACCTAGTGAGGAGGATAGATTTGATGATAGTGCTAATGATGGAGATCACGAAGATCATTTTGGTTTTGATGTTGAAGATGAAAATGATGGTGGAGTTTCAAATACTTTTTGGGGGGGTTTCGATGGCCCGCTAAATAAACATGACAATGCTCAAGCTGCTGGTGTTGATGCTACTGTTCATGATGCCGCTATTGGTTAGGATGTTGAAGTTGGAGAAATTTCTAAAGGTTATGAAACTGAAAATATTGATGGCTTTGAGAGAGATTCAGATGATATGATTAACAAGAAAAGATACCCTAAATATAATGAGGTTGAGATGAGCATGACTATAAGTTTAAGGTGGGGTTAGAGTTCAAGTCACTCGGTCAGTTTAATGATGCTATTAGAGAGCATGCTTTGTTGAATGGAAGGTATATCAAGAATGATAAGGTTAGATGTAGAGTGAGTTGCAGAGGGAAGAAAGGGAAGTGTAGGTGGATGGCATTTGCATCCAAAGTTGGTGGTTCCGATTTCTTTCGACTGAAGACCCTTAATGGAAAGCACATTTGTGGATGAAATTACAATGATATGCTTGCATCAAGTAGTTGGGTGTCTCAGAAGATTGTTACCAATATTAGTAGGGGAGAGGAGATGAAGATTGCAACAGTAATTCAAACCATTCAGGACAAATACATGGCTAATATTTTAGTCACAAAGGCTTATTGGGTAAGGAAAAAAGCGAGGAAAAAAATACATGGTAGGACTATTTTGTAATATGGCAAGCTGAGAGATTATTGTGAAGAAATTATGAGGACAAATCCAGAGTCTACTACTCAAATTTTGGTTGACAGACTTTTAATTATACACCAATCAAGGTTTATAAAGATGTACACGTATTTTGATTTTGTTAAGCAAGAATTCTTGGCTGGTTGCAGGCCTATCATAGGGGTAGATGGCTGCCACTTGAAGGGTGATCATGGTCAACAACTTTTGGTGGCTGTTGGAAGATATCCGAACAATAATTATTTTCTAATTGTTGTTGCTGCTGATAGAGGTTGAGACCAGAGACAGATGAGGTTGGTTTATTAGCCTGCTATTGGATGATATTGGACATGTCAATAGAAGGAAGTGGGTATTCATGTTCGACCAACAAAAATTTAGCACTTGGTATTTAATTATTTATTAATTTGCTATGTATTTATATTAAACATATTAAGGTATTATTTATTTTTAATTAAGTTATCATTATGTATTTATGTCAAGACTTGGCAAAATACTTAAGTATTAATTAAGTTAAGACTTCATAATAAATTTATTAACATAATTTGTTTATTTTTTAGTATTTCATTATATCTATGTTTTTTTATGTTTTTGGTTTATATTATTTATTATAGGGTTTGATATAAGTTTTTCAAAAGATAATGTCAGCTTTAGAGCATAAATTATGCTTGAGGTATTTGTATGTCATTTACAAAAAAGCATATGATGGTGGGACTGTTTTAAAAGACCTAATTCTATCAGTAGCTAAAGTAATATTTATAGAGGAATGAGAGAGGAGGATGACTCAGCTGATGCACATCAACCAACAATACTATGAAAAGTTGGCTAGATCCAAAGTTCTGGTACTAGAGCCACTTCACTTTCCTTACTAAGAACGATATGTTGAATAATATTTCTAAAGCTTTCAATGGAGAATTTTGGAAGCAAGAGACAAGCCTATATTTATAATGTTAAAATAAATTCAATATTATTGAATGTCTGTATTTGCTGACAAAAAAAAGAAGACCAAAAAATATGATGGTATAAATGAAGGGAGAGACTCACATAAAGATGGCCAAAACAACTTTTTTTTAAAGTTACTGACGTGTCACCCTATGATTCGTTGTTTATTAAAAGCCGGTTATAAAATCAGTTTCTAAACCAAATGCTTTAAATCTGGTTTGACCTGGCTGGTTTAAATAATCTGGTCCGGATCTTTTTTTTTCTTAAATCTACAACACTACGTCGGTTCACAGTCCCTTCTCCTTTCTCAACATCATTGCCACAGAAGCTCTCTCATCTCTCACGCCTCATTGACGCAAACCTAAGTTTTCTCCCTCTATCGGCATCGGTCTCCCTCACTGTCTCCGACAAGCTCGTCGTTAGTATCCTGCGGTCTCTGATCTCGCATGCCTTCCCTGCCTTCGTCGTCATTGGCGATAGTAGCAACAGCTCCCGAAACTGGACGTCGTCGCCGCTCCGTGTGTTGTCACCGCCTCGCAATCAGTCTCGCGCTGTCGTTGCGGCTGTCAATGCCGGAGACAGAAGCAGCAGGTTCCCGACTTCCTACTTGCCTTTAGCAACTCCTCGTGTTCCTTCGCATAACCTGGTCCCAATTTGGTGAGTTCCAACAAATTTTCTGTTTGTCTCTTTTGTGTTTGGTTGCTGTGTTTGATTTTTTTACCGAAAATAATCACATTGAGCAAAGATCACCAATATAGGCAAATGGGTATTCATAAAGAGATGAACTGTATGAATGATTGAACCCAAAATTGGGGTTTTTACTATTTTATTAATAACTATACTATTTTTCTTCTTAAGAAAGTAATTTATGAAGTAAATAATGTGGAAGTTTATACAGTTTATTCAAACATGATCATTCCGAACGTTATGTGGATAGTGAGTTGATTATTAGAATTCAAGAAGGGATCAATCAATGTTAAATTGGAATTGTGGATCTCGTTGTACTTGATAGATGATCTTTTAGAAGTGATTTTATGTGATTTAGCCAATTAATTTTTTTATTCAAGTGTTGTCCCTTTCTTTTGCCATTTTATCTATATAAAAATATTTCTCTGCAACAAATATCATCATGTAACACTATATATTAACAAAATGAGAGAGAGTATCATGTTGAATACAGCAAAAAATATGATTAATGTGGAGGTGTAAGGTAGTTTTCAATCTCCACCTCTAACTAAAGTAAGAAAGGACGAGAGAGAGAGACTAGCACTAAGTCTTCGTCTGATAGGCATATATTTGCACACCTAAAAATTAAAGAATGATTCAATTTCTAACCACCTTAGTTTGTGTTGCTCCTTATTCCTAAGTTGTGGGCCTCTATCAAAGAATTTTATCATTCTTTATCCTAAAAAAGTAGACTATAAATATGTTCATCTTCAACTTCGTAGTTACACAACTGTATGTATAAGAACTAAAAAATTAAGTTCATTAAGTGGGAAAAAAGTTCTGATTGGAGAAGCATCACTCATGGATGTTCAAGAAATTTTACCTGGTTGGTTCATTATATTCATATAGGGTTAGGTAACCAATAAGAAATCAAAGATATAAAGAATGTGTGGTTCTATTTTTTTCTATGCCATGTCTAATTGCAAATTTAATTCCTGTAAATACACACTACTATTACTATGCTTCTTTGTTATTTGAGAATGCTTGGAAGCAAGAGAAAAAATGTACACATAAACATTTCTTTCTTTTACGCTTTGTATAATTCTACTGATGAAAGGAAAACAGTAATATCCTCTACATATTGAGCCACAAGTTAATGCTTACCAAAATGTTATCATTCTAACGCCTACTTTTTAATCTTGATAGCTTGATCAATTGTTGAAAAATTGTTGAGATGAATTTGGTACTGATAACATTTACTGAAATTTGAGTTTGTTGCTGTTCTACTCAAATAATCTTGATAGTTAAATCTTTTTGTTGTTGAAAATCATTACTGAATTGAATTTGTTAGTGATTGAACCTTGAATTTATTACTTCTAGGCCCCTTGGGTTACAATTCATCTTTGTATGTTGCGTTTTCTCTTCATAACTTGGTTTTAATTTATCAATTTTTTATTTAAAGTTTGGGTTGCATACAGAGCTCTTGTTAACTCTCTTTTTAGTTTATTTTTTTAGTTTAGGTTAAGATGTCTTATAAAGCTATTTACTACTTCTTCATATTCTTGTTTAGGTGGTAAAATATTCACTTTTTTAGATATATAGAATTAGAAAGAAAATGAGTCTGGATGCAATAGATGTTGATTCGAAACCACTCAATTCACAAGACAATGTTCAAGATTGCTTGATGATTGGTGTGGAAGAGAATGTAAATTGCACTTGTAATTGCGGTGGCAGCAGTAGCAAGTGTGTTGTTGTGACGGCCGATGGTATTATAAACCAGACATTTGAAACATCGGATGCAGCTTATAACTTGTATGTGCATTATGCAAGGTGTGTCGGGTTCAAAGTTCGTAAGGGTGATACAGCGCGTGGAAAAGATGGAACACAACGTAGAAGGTGATTTTTTTGCAATAAGGAAGGAAAGAGAGCCGAGAAATACATCTCTAATTCATATAGGAAGAGGAAACATAAAGCGCTGACTCATACGAGTTGTGAAGTGGTGGACGAAATTGTGATCATATTCATTGTAATTGGATTTTAGAAATTGGCACGAGTGGACACAACTCCGTTCGACTAACCAGCAAGTGTACTGGGTCGTCCAAGTAATAAACCTTACGTGAGTAAGGGTCGATCCCACAGAGATTGTTGGTATGAAGCAAGCTATGGTCACCTTGCAAATCTCAGTTAGGCAGAAAAAAGGGGAATTGTGATTATTGGAATAAATAATAAATAAAAAACAATAATAAAAGGGATAGAATACTTATGCAGATTCATTGGTAGGAACTTCAGATAAGCGGATGGAGATGCTGTAGAGCTCAAGGACGCCTGCTCTCCTACTGCTTCTACTCAATCCTTCTTACTCCTTTCCATGGCAAGCTTTGTATAGGGGTTCACCATCAGCTGTGGCTACTTTCATCCTCTCGGGAAAATGATCCTATGCGGTTGTCAGTCGCACGGCTAATCGTCTGGAGGCATCACCCATGGTTGATGGCTACATCCCATCCTCGCAGTGAAAACTAATGCTCACGCACTCTGTCACAGTACGGCTAATCACCGGTTGGTTCCCGCTCCTACTGGAATAAAATCCCTTGATTCTTTTGCGTCTGTCACTAACGCCCAGCAGGTTGCAAGTTTGAAGCACGTCACAGTCATTCATTACCGGAATCCTACTCGGAATACCACAGACAAGGTTAGACTTTCCGGATTCCCAGGATCCTACTCGGAATACCACAGACAAGGTGAGACTTTTCGGATCCTCATAAATGCTGCCATCTATCTAGCTTATACCACGAAGATTCTGTTGGGGAATCTAAGAGATACGCATTCAAGCTCTGTTGCATGTAGAACGGAAGTGGTTGTCAATCACGCGCGTTCATAAGTGAGAATGATAATGAGGGTAATCTGACTCATAACATTCATCATGTTCTTGGGTACGAATGAATATCTTGGAATAAGAATAAGAGAGATTTGAATAAAAGATAATAGAATTTCATTAATACTTGAGGTACAGCAGAGCTCCACACCCTTAATCTATGGTGTGCAGAAACTCCACCGTTGAAAATACATAAGCAAAAGGTTCAGGCATGGCCGAATGGCCAGCCCCCTAAAACGTGATCAATGATCTCCTAAGATGAAGAATAAAACAAAACTGAGACCAAAGATGTCTAATACAATAGATAAATGTCCTATATATACTAGACTAGCTACTAGGGTTTACATGAGTAAGTAATTGATGCATAAATTCACTTCCGGGGCCCACTTGGTGTATGCTTGGGCTGAGCTTGATTAATCCACGAGCTGAGGCATCTCTTGGAGTTGAACTCTGAGTTATGACGTGTTTTGGGCGTTCAACTCCGGATAATGACGTTTTTCTGGCGTTTAACTCCAGACAGCAGCGTGTACTTGGCGTTTAACGCCAAGTTACGTCATCATTCTTCGAATAAAGTATGAACTATTATATATTGCTGGAAAGCCCTGGATGTCTAATTTCCAACGCCGTTGAGAGCGCGCCATTTGGAGTTCTGTAGCTCCAGAAAATCCATTTCGAGTGCAGGGAGGTCAGATTCCAACAGCATCAGCAGTCCTTTTGTCAGCCTTCTTCAGAGTTTTGCTCAAATCCCTCAATTTCAGTCAGAATTTACCTGAAATCACAGAAAAACACACAAACTCATAGTAAAGTCCAGAAATGTGAATTTAGCATAAAAACTAATGAAAACATCCCTAAAAGTAGCTTAAACTTACTAAAAACTATATAAAAACAATGCCAAAAAGCGTATAAATTATCCGCTCATCACAACACCAAACTTAAATTGTTGCTTGTCCCCAAGCAACTGAAAATCAAATAGGATAAAAAGAAGAGAATATATTATAAAGTCCAAAATATCAATGAATATTAATTTAATTACATGAGCGGGACTTGTAGCTTTTTGCTTCTGAACAGTTTTGGCATCTTACTTTTTCCTTTGTAGTTTAGAGTGATTGGCTTCTCTAGGAACTTAGAATTTCGGATAGTGTTATTGACTTTCCTAGTTAAGCATGTTGATTCTTGAACACAGCTACTTATGAGTCTTGGCTGTGGCCCTAAGCACTTTGTCTTCCAGTATTACCACCGGATACACAAATGCCACAGACACATAACTGGGTGAACCTTTTTAGATTGTGACTCAGCTTTGCTAAAGTCCCCAGTTAGTGGTGTCCAGAGCTCTTAAGCACACTCTTTAGCTTTGGATCACGACTTTAACCACTCAGTCTCAAGCTTTTCACTTGGACCTTCATGACACAAGCACATGGATAGGGACAACTTGATTTAGCCGCTTAGGCTTGGATTTAATTTCCTTGGGCCCTCCTATCCATTAATGCTCAAAGCCTTGAATCCTTGCTTTAAAATTTTCGCCATTTTTTTTTCACTGCTTTTTCTTGCTTCAAGAATCAATTTCATGATGTTTTTCAGATCATCAATAACATTTCTCTTTGTTCATCATTCTTTCAAGAGCCAACAATTTTAACACTTCATAAACAACAAGATCAAAAATATGCACTGTTCAAGCATTCATTCAGAAAACAAAAAGTATTGTCACCACATCAATATAATTAAATTAAATTCACTAATAATTTCGAAAATTATGTACTTCTTGTTCTTTTGAATTAAAACATTTTTCTTTTAAGAGAGGTGAAGGACTAATGGATTTATTCATAATCTTTAAGGCATGGTTACATACTAATGATCATGAAGTAGAGACACAAAACATAGATAAACATACTAATAAAAAAAAACGAAAACAGAAAGAAAATAAAGAACAAGGAATGAATCCACCTCTAGTGGCGTCTTCTTCTTGAAGGACCAATGATGTTCTTCAACTCTTCTATGTCCCTTCCTTGCCTTTGTTGCTCCTCCCTCATTGCTCTTTGATCTTCTCTTATTTCTTGGAGAATGATGGAGTGCTCATGATGTTCCACCCTTAATTGTTCAACATTATGGCTCAAGTCTTCCAAAGAGGTATTGAGTTGCTCCCAATAGTTGTTGGGAGGAAAGTGCATTCCTTGAGGCATTTGTTGATGATGAACTTCCTCATGTTCTTCTTGAGGGCCGTGAGGAACTTCTCTTGTTTGCTCCATCCTCCTCTTTGTGATGGGCTTGTCTTCTTCAATGGAGACATCTCCATCTATGATAACTCCAGCTGAGTAACATAGATGACATATTAGGTGGGGGAAGGCTAGCCGTGCCATTGGTGAAGGCTTGTCGGCTATTTTGTAGAGTTCATTGGAGATAACCTCATGAACTTCTATTTCCTCTCCAATTATGATGCTATGAATCATGATGGCCCGATCCACAGTAACTTCAGATCGGTTGCTTGTAGGGATGATGGATCTTTGGATGAACTCCAACCATCCTCTAGCTACAGGCTTGAGGTCCAGTCTTCTTAGTTGGACCGGTTTGCCTTTGGAGTCTATTCTCCATTGGGCGCCTTCCACACAAATGTCCATTAGGACTTGGTCCAACCTTTGATTAAAGTTGACCCTTCTTGTGTAGGGGCGTTCATCACCTTGCATCATGGGTAAGTGAAACGCCAACCTCACATTTTCCGGACTAAAATCTAAGTATTTCCCCCGAACCATTGTGATATAGTTCTTTGGATTCGGGTTCATACTTTGATCATGGTTCCTAGTGATCCATGCATTGGCATAGAACTCTTGAACCATCAATATTCCGACTTGTTGCATGGGGTTGGCTAAGACTTCCCAACCTCTTCTTTGGATTTCATGTCGGATTTCCGGATACTCATTCTTTTTGAGCTTGAAAGGGACCTCGGGGATCACCTTCTTCTTTGCCACAACATCATAGAAGTGGTCTTGATGGCTCTTGGAGATGAATCTCTCCTTCTCCCATGGTTCGGAGGTGGAGGCTTTTGCCTTCCCTTTCCCTTTTCTAGAGGATACTCCGGTCTTAGGTGCCATTGATGGTGAATGAAAAACAAAAAGCTTAGACTTTTTACCACACCAAACTTAAAATTTGCTCGCCTTCGAGCAAGAAAGAAAAGAAGAGTAGAAGAAGAAGAAGAGAATTGGGTAGAGAGGGAGATAATTGGTTTCGGCTATATGGGAGAAGAAGGGGTTGTGTTGTGTGAAAATGAAGAAGAAAGGAAAGGTATTTATAGGGAGAGGGGGGGTGGGAGTTCGGCCATATTGGGTGGGAAAGGGTGAAAAATTGAATTTGAATTTTATGGAGGTAGGTGGGGTTTATGGGGAAGAGTAGGTTGATGTGAATGGTGAATGGGGTAATTGGGAAGAGGAGTTGAGGTGATTGGTGAAGGGTTTTGGGAAGTGTGATTTGGGGAAGAGTGAAAATGAGATTTGGATTAGGAGAGTGTGATTAGGATTAAAAGAAAAGGTAGGTGGGGATCCTGTGGGGTCCACAGATCCTGAGGTGGGGATCCTGTGGGGTCCACAGATCCTGAGGTGAAAAGAAATACCATTCCTTCACCCTATAGGCATGTAAATTGCCTACATGCATCATTCTGGCGTTCAAACGCCCATTGGTGCATGTTCTGGGCGTTGAACGCCCATGTAATGCTTGTTTCTGGCGTTGAACGCCAGTTTCAAGCTTGTTTCTGGTGTTCAGCGCCAGTTTGTCCTCTGTGTGCACATCCTGGCGTTAAACGCCAGGTTGTTGCTTGTTTTGGGCGTTCAGCGCCAGAAAGATGCTCTGTTCTGGCGTTGAACGCCAGTCTGCGCTGCCTCCAGGGTGAACAATTTTTTTCTTCTGTTTTTGACTCTGTTTTTAATTTTTTTGATTTTTTTCGTGACTCCTCATGATCATGTACCTAATTAAACACAAAAATAACAAAGAAACAAAATAAAATAAAATTAGATAAATAAAATTGGGTTGCCTCCCAACAAGCGCTTCTTTAGTGTCAATAGCTTGACAGTGGCTCTCATGGAGCCACTAGATGATCAGGTCAATTTAGTGTGTTGTCTCCACACCAAACTTAGAGTTTGGATATGGAATTTGAACACCAAACTTAGAGTTTGGTTGTGGCCTCACAACACCAAACTTAGAGTTTGACTGTGTGGGCTCTTCTTGACTCTGAACTGAGAGAAGTTCTTCATGCTTACTCTCTTCTGTCACAGAGGGATGGCCATGTGCCTTAAACACAAGGTAGGCCCCATTCAATTGAAGGACTAACTCACCTCTGTTGACATCTATCACAGCTTCTGTTGTGGCTAGGAAAGGTCTTCCTAGGATGATGGATTCATCATCTTCCTTCCTAGTGTCTAGGATTATGAAATTAGCAGGGATGTAAAGGCCTTCAACCTTTACTAACACGTCCTCTACTGTCCCATAAGCTTGTCTTACTGACTTATCTGCCAATTGTAATGAGAACAAGGCAGGTTGTACCTCAATGATCCCCAGCTTCTCCATTACAGAGAGTGGCATAAGATTTATCCCTGACCCTAGATCACATAGAGCTTTTTCAAAGCTCATGGTGCCAATGGTACAAGGTATTAAGAACTTGCCAGGATCTTGTTTCTTTTGAGGTAGAGTTCTCTGAATCTAAGTATCTAGTTCACTAATGAGCAAGGGAGGTTCACTTTCCCAAGTCTCATTACCAAACAGCTTGGCATGATAGCTCCTAAATATTGAGCAACTTGCTCTTCAGTCACATCTTCATCCTCTTCAGAGGAAGAATAGTCTTCAGAGCTCATGAATGGCAGAAGGAGATTTAATGGAATCTCTATGGTCTCTGTATGAGCCTCAGATTCCTCAGGATCCTTAATAGGAAACTCCTTCTTGCTTGAAGGACATCCCAGGAGGTCTTCCTCACTAGGATTTTCGTCCTCCTCCTCCCCTATGCATTCGGCCACTTTGATTAAATCAATGGCCTTGCACTCTCCTTTTGGATTTTCTTCTGTATTGCTTGGGAGAGTACTGGGAGGAGTGTCAATGACTTTCTTACTCAGCTGGCCCACTTGTGCCTCCAAATTTCTAATGGAAGATCTGGTTTCATTCATGAAACTGAAAGTGGCCTTTGACAGATCAGAGACTATATTGGCTAAATTAGAAGTGTTTTGTTCAGAGTTCTCTGTCTGTTGCTGAGAAGATGATGGATATGGCTTACTGTTACTCAGCCTATTGCGTCCACCATTGTTAAAGCCTTGTTGAGGCTTTTGTTGATCCTTCCAGGAGAAATTTGGATGATTTCTCCATGATGGGTTATAAGTGTTTCCATAAGGTTCACCCATGTAATTAACCTCTGCCATGGCAGGGTTCTCAGGATCATAAGCTTCTTCAGAAGCTGCCTCTCTAGTACTGTTGGATGCATGTTGCAATCCATTCAGATTTTGAGAGATTATGTTGACCTGTTGAGTCAACATTTTGTTCTGAGCCAATATGGCATTCAGAGCATCAATTTCAAGAACTCCTTTCTTCTGAGGTATCCCATTATTCACAGAATTGCTCTCAGAGGTATACATGAACTGGTTGTTTGCAACCATGTCAATGAGTTCTTGAGCCTCTTCAGGCGTTTTCTTCAGGTGAATAGATCCACCTGCAGAATGGTCCAGTGACATTTTCGAAAATTCAGAGAGACCATAATAGAATATATCTAACATGGTCCATTCTAAAAACATGTCAGATGGACATCTTTTGGTCAACTGCTTATATCTTTCCCAAGCTTCATAGAGGGATTCACCATCTTTTTGTTTGAAGGTTTGAACATCCACTCTCAGCTTGCTCAGCTTTTGAGGAGGAAAGAATTTATCCAAGAAGGCAGTGACCAGCTTATCCCAGGAGTCCAGGCTATCCTTAGGTTGTGAATCCAACCATATTCTAGCTCTGTCTCTTACAGCAAAAGGGAAAAGCATGAGTCTGTAGACTTCAGGATCAACTCCATTCGTCTTTACTGTCTCACAGATCTGCAAGAACTCAGTTAAAAACTGATAAGGATCTTCAGATGGAAGTCCATAAAACTTGCAGTTTTGTTGCATCAAGGCAACTAACTGAGGCTTAAGCTCAAAGTTATTGGCTCCAATGGCAGGAATGGAGATGCTTCTTCCATCAAACTTGGACGTTGGCTTTGTGAAGTCACCAAGCATTCTCCTTGCATTATTATTATTATTATTTTCGGCTGCCATCTCCTTCTCTTGTTCGAAAATTTCTGAAAGGTTGTTTCTGGATTGTTGTAATTTAGCTTCTCTTAATTTTCTCTTCAGAGTCCTTTCAGGTTCTGGATCAACTTCAACAAGAGTGCCCTTTTCCCTGTTCCTGCTCATAAGAAAGAGAAGAAAACAAGAAAAGAAAGAGGAATCCTCTATGTCACAGTATAGAGATTCCCTTACGTTAGTAGAAAAAGAAAGGGGTAGAAGGATGAAGAAGATTTCGGATTTTTAGATGAAGAGAGGTGAAGAGAAGTGTTAGTAATTAAATAATTAAATAGAATAAGAAAGGAGAAAAGAGGAGAGAAATTCGAAAATAATTTTAAAAAGGGGTTAGTGATTTTCGAAAATTAGAGATAAAATATAATTAAAATTAAAATTTAAAACAAAAAGAATTTTTGAAAAAGGGAGGGAGAATTTTCGAAAATTAGAGAGGGAAAAGTAGTTAGGTGGTTTTGAAAAAGATAAGAAACAAACAAAAAGTTAGTTAGTTGATTGAAAAAGATTTGAAATCACATTTTGAAAAAGATAAGAAGATAAGAAAAAGATAAGATATTTTGAAATCAAATTTTGAAAAAGATAAATTTTTTAAAAAAAAAATAAGATAAAAGATAAAAAGATATAATTTTGAAAAAGGATATTTTGAAAAAGATTTAAATTTTAAAATTGACTTAACTAACAAGAAATTACAAGATAAGATTCTAGAACTTAAAGATTGAACCTTTCTTAACAAGAAAGTAACAAACTTCAAATTTTTGAACCAATCACATTAATTGTTAGCTAATTTTCGAAAATTTGATATAAAGATAAGAAAAAGATTTTTGAAAATATTTTGAAAAATAATTTTGAAATTTTCGAAAATTATATAAAAAAATGAAGAAGATATGATTTTTGAAAAAGATTTTGAAAAGATAAGATTTTTAAAATTGAAATTTTGACTTGACTTGTAAGAAACAACTAATTTTAAAAATTTTTGACCAAGTCAACCCAAAATTTCGAAATTTTGGAGAGAAATAAGGAAAAGATAATTTTTTTGATTTTTGAATTTTTTAAAGAAAAACACAAAAATGACCCAAAACATGAAAATTTTGGATCAAGACACAAGATGTATGCAAGAATGCTATGAATGCCAAGATGAACACCAAGAACACTTTGAAAATCATGATGAACATCAAGAACATAATTTTGAAAAATTTTTGATGCAAAGAAAACATGCAAGACACCAAACTTAGAAATCTTTAATGCACGAAAAATATGAATGCAAAAATGCACATGAAAAACAACAAAAGACACAAAACAAGAAATCATCAAGATCAAACAAGAAGACTTGTCAAGAACAACTTGAAGATCATGAAGAACACTATGAATGCATGGGATTTTCGAAAAAATGCAAGAAAAATTTTAAAAGCATGCAATTGACACCAAACTTAAAAATCAACACAAGACTCAAACAAGAACACAAAATATTTTTGATTTTTATGATTTTCTAATTTTTTTTGTATTTTTAGTAATTTTTTTCGAAAAACATTTTTGGAAAAACGAAAAAGAAAAGAAAAATTTTGAAAAAGATTTTTGAAAAGAAAATTACCTAATCTGAGCAACAAGATGAACCGTCAGTTGTCCATACTCGAACAATCCCCGGCAACGGCGCCAAAAACTTGGTGGACGAAATTGTGATCATATTCATTGTAATTGGATTTTAGAAATTGGCACGAGTGGACACAACTCCGTTCGACTAACCAGCAAGTGTACTGGGTCGTCCAAGTAATAAACCTTACGTGAGTAAGGGTCGATCCCACAGAGATTGTTGGTATGAAGCAAGCTATGGTCACCTTGCAAATCTCAGTTAGGCAGAAAAAAGGGGAATTGTGATTATTGGAATAAATAATAAATAAAAAGCAATAATAAAAGGGATAGAATACTTATGCAGATTCATTGGTAGGAACTTCAGATAAGCGGATGGAGATGCTGTAGAGCTCAAGGACGCCTGCTCTCCTACTGCTTCTACTCAATCCTTCTTACTCCTTTCCATGGCAAGCTTTGTATAGGGGTTCACCATCAGCTGTGGCTACTTTCATCCTCTCGGGAAAATGATCCTATGTGGTTGTCAGTCGCACGGCTAATCGTCTGGAGGCATCACCCATGGTTGATGGCTACATCCCATCCTCGCAGTGAAAACTAATGCTCACGCACTCTGTCACAGTACGGCTAATCACCGGTTGGTTCCCGCTCCTACTGGAATAAAATCCCTTGATTCTTTTGCGTCTGTCACTAACGCCCAGCAGGTTGCAAGTTTGAAGCACGTCACAGTCATTCATTACCGGAATCCTACTCGGAATACCACAGACAAGGTTAGACTTTCCGGATTCCCAGGATCCTACTCGGAATACCACAGACAAGGTGAGACTTTTCGGATCCTCATAAATGCCACCATCTATCTAGCTTATACCACGAAGATTCTGTTGGGGAATCTAAGAGATACACATTCAAGCTCTGTTGCATGTAGAACGGAAGTGGTTGTCAATCACGCGCGTTCATAAGTGAGAATGATAATGAGGGTAATCTGACTCATAACATTCATCATGTTCTTGGGTACGAATGAATATCTTGGAATAAGAATAAGAGAGATTTGAATAAAAGATAATAGAATTTCATTAATACTTGAGGTACAGCAGAGCTCCACACCCTTAATCTATGGTGTGCAGAAACTCCACCGTTGAAAATACATAAGCAAAAGGTTCAGGCATGGCCGAATGGCCAGCCCCCTAAAACGTGATCAATGATCTCCTAAGATGAAGAATAAAACAAAACTGAGACCAAAGATGTCTAATACAATAGATAAATGTCCTATATATACTAGACTAGCTACTAGGGTTTACATGAGTAAGTAATTGATGCATAAATTCACTTCCGGGGCCCACTTGGTGTATGCTTGGGCTGAGCTTGATTAATCCACGAGCTGAGGCATCTCTTGGAGTTGAACTCTGAGTTATGACGTGTTTTGGGCGTTCAACTCCGGATAATGACGTTTTTCTGGCGTTTAACTCCAGACAGCAGCGTGTACTTGGTGTTTAACGCCAAGTTACGTCGTCATTCTTCGAATAAAGTATGAACTATTATATATTGCTGGAAAGCCCTGGATGTCTAATTTCCAACGCCATTGAGAGCGCGCCATTTGGAGTTCTGTAGCTCCAGAAAATCCATTTCGAGTGCAGGGAGGTCAGATTCCAACGGCATCAGCAGTCCTTTTGTCAGCCTTCTTCAGAGTTTTGCTCAAATCCCTCAATTTCAGTCAGAATTTACCTGAAATCACAGAAAAACACACAAACTCATAGTAAAGTCCAGAAATGTGAATTTAGCATAAAAACTAATGAAAACATCCCTAAAAGTAGCTTAAACTTACTAAAAACTATATAAAAACAATGCCAAAAAGCGTATAAATTATCCGCTCATCATGAAGCCATGCTTGCGGTGTACTTTGACACCAAAACTTTAGGTTGGAGAGTTAAAAAATTAGTTGAGAAGCACAACCACGATCTTGTCCCCCAATGCTTGGTACACCTAATTCCAAACCACTGTGGGATGATTGAGGCTCAAAAAGCTCAGGCGAACACGATGCACGATGATGGTCTACCAACCTCTAAAATAATGGGACTAATGGTAGGCCAAGCCGGGAGTTATGCTAATGTTGGGTTCACAAAGAAGGATCTGGATAACCATATTGAAAGAACTTATCATGCAAAGCTCATTGGTGGGGATTCTAATGCAACAATTAGCTATCTATTTGGAAAAGCCGATGTTGACCCCATGGCCATGGCAAGGTATAGTGCTACTGATGAAAGTCGGCTGGAGAATTTATTTTGTGCAGATGGTATTTGTAGGACGGATTATCAGTGCTTTGGAGATGTGCTTGCATTTGATACAACCTATCGAAAGAGTAAGTACAGAAGACTGTTGGTAATCTTCTCGGGTTGTAACCATCACCGTCAAGCATGCATATTTGGCTTTGCCTTGATAGAGAACAAACAAACGGCAACATATATGTGGTTGTTACAAAACTTTCTAGATATCATGCTGAACAAGTCTCCTAGTGTTGTGGTCACAGATGGTGATGAGGCAATGAAGGCAGTAATTCAAGAAATCTTCCCAAATGCAACTCACCGATTATGTGGTTGGCACATTTAGAAAAATGTAACAACAAACATAAAAAGCAAAGATTTTTCTGATGACTTCAAAAGATGTTTATATGCTCCATGACATCCAGATGAATTTGAAGAATATTGGGAGAATATGATAAAAAAAATATGGGTTGGAGGAAAATGAATGGGTACTAAATGAATATCAAAAGAGGAAAAGCTAGACAAGTGCTTACTTGCGAGATAAATTCTGTACTGGATTTAGAACAACATCAAGGTGTGAAGGGATAAACAACTTCATCAAGAGGTTTATTGGCATTTGCCAAAGTCTTTTAGAACTGGTCCAGAATCTTGAACATGCTCTTAGGGATTATAGATACAACGAATTAGTTTTTCAATTTAAGACGGTGTACGGAGAGCCTGTGTTAACAACTCGCTTAGCTGCATTGGAGCTTTGTACTATAAATTTTTACACACGGGAGATGTTTGGCAAAGTAAAAATAAAGATTGAAGGAGTGGTTGCATTAGATGTTATAAATGAGGAAAATATATCAACTACTGTTGTGTTAAAAGTTAAGGAGTGTGACAGAGAGCAACATATACACACCGTACTTTATGAGCGCAACACCGAGAATATGGAGTGTGAATGTAGTAGGTGGAGTAGTGAAGGGATTCCCTGTAGCCACATATTTTGTGCCATGAAAAGGGTAGGTTTACAGAAGTTGCCAGAAAGTCTTCTTTTGAGAAGATGGTCCATGGATGCCAAAAAGTATATGGATGAAAGTTCAGTTGGAAGCACTGTGCAAGACAGAGAAAGAGAATTTTTAATGCACTATGGCGCATTATCAGTGGTAGCTACGTGGATGGTATTCTTAGGAGCTCAAGATGGTCCTTCTTTCTATGACACTATGAATGAAGTCTCTCGTTTAACCAAAACACTAGAGCAAAAGTCGTGCTTGAAAAGAGGAACAAGAGATTCTCCCAAGCCAAACTTTGTTGGTGACCCTTCAGTTGTCAAGACAAAAGGTGCACCAAAGGAAAAAAAAGAGAGAGAAAATGGAGGTGTACTAAATGCAACAATGCCGGTTATGTAAAGAAGAATTGTCCTGTGAGGAATGAGGATGACAATTTGGGTGATAGGACTGGCGGTGGCACACAGGCTAGCTTTGGTGCAGAAGAGGTCAGTCAAATTCAAAATTGCATTATGCTTTACTTGAATAAAAATAAACTGGTAAATTCCATGTTGTAGTTATACTTGATATCAAGTTTGACTTTATGCCTTCTTTTGTCGTAGGAGCTTTCCAAAGACCCTATGGCTTCTCAAGGGACGCAAGCTAGCTTCGGTACAAAAGAGGTCAGTAAAATACAATATTGCATTAGTGGTTACATGGATTAAAATAAACTGGTAAATTCTATGTTATTGTTATACTTGATAGTAATTTTGACTGCATGTATCATTTCTTCATAGGAGCTTTTCAAAGAACCTATGACTTCTCAAGGGACATTAGTAAATTTTATACTATTTGATATCACATTATGAGTCACTAAATTCCTTTCTTTTTCTCTCAAATTTGTTTGTGCTGTGGAGAACAGGTTGTACAACAAGGACAATATCCAAAGTTCAATGGGATGCAGTCGCATGGACTTGTATAGTGTGATGAGAGTACAATTTAAGTTGTTATTTAAATTTTTTTATTTCAAATAGTAGTGCATTGAGGTTGATATAAAATTTTTATAATTAAATTTTTAGATATTTTCGGATTGATACTTCACAGTAAATTTAAATAGTTAACCTGACTAAGTTAGAGTATGCTCTATTTTTGGTTGCTCATATACTCAGCTCTTTTGGTTTTTGTGTAAAAACTTTTAATTGCAGAAGGAAAACATAATAATTCATATCATATTATTGTTAATTCTTATTCATGCTAAGATTCAAAAGGGTCTCTTGTGATGATCTGAGAAAAGAGGAAAGTGCCACTACCTCTTTATGCCTTCTTTTGTATGTCATATGATGTATGTATTTTGTATCGATTTTAATTTCGTATTGGGATAATTGAGTTTGGGAACTAGAATGTTAGATACTTAGAATGTAGCTGAAGATAATATCATGAATCTGGAGGAAGATAACGAACTTCAAAGAAGAGGGAATAAGAGGAAGCCCAACAAACTCCAGTATAGTTGTGGGAATTAGAGTAAGCCCAATAATCTTCGCCTACTCCAGTTTCTTTGAATTCAATTCAGAAAGATGAAATACATGCTCAGATGGGTTGTATCACTAGCTATTTTCAACTCTTTAACCGCTACTGTTTCCTCACTGCTAACACTCACCAAACACCTTCTTCAACTTCATGTATTCTTCTTCAATATCCATTTTAATTTTCTTCTTTTAGCGTTCATAGAAAAATCTAATTGATATGAACATTATTCACATTTGAGAAGGACAACTGCATTATTTATCTTTTTTTTGTTTATAGAAAAATTTGATTGATATGAACATTATTCACATATAAGAAAGACAACTGCATTATTTATATTTTATTTTGTTCTGTTTCATCTTCAAGATTTTTGCTTCATGGAATCTTAGTCAAACATGTTTGAAGAAAAAAATTTTGATAAACATGTGAGAAGGATTAGTCTTTGTACATACTTAAATTGTTTCACATATATATCATGTGTATTGAGCTGAAGAGAATTTGTTGGTTGGCTGTCCTTAGAAACTAAAACTTTTTCACCTTAGGCCTTCATATAGTATACAGTTTTATTAATTTACCAGTAACTTGTCGAATTGCATAGATAGTTCTGTTTTCTTTTCTTTTTTTCTTCAGTTTTCATTTGTTTTCATGTGGAGTGATTCCGAAGGTTAAAGTTCTTTGACTCCACTTAGTTACTAGATAAAAGCAAAGCATTTAATTTATTGAACTATTTTATTAACTTATCTTCCATTTTGGTTCCTTCCAGAAAAATTAATTTGTACTATGAAAATTCATGTTTTATAAACTTACGATTTGGCATGTTGTTGCGGGACAACTAGCTCAGAGAATTTATACTTAGAAAATAGAAGATTTTTATGTGAAGGTGTTTCTTGGAAGTTTTTGTCGGATACAAACTTCTCAAGATAAGCTAACACATTGCCAATGACACTCTTACGCTCTGTCATCGATGTACAATGCTTGAACGACTCCATATATCTCACGGTCTCATAAAGCAAATTAACCACTATGAGAAACCAATGACATTTAAGGTAAATTGGCACAAAAATCTACAACATTCAAAAAATAATTTTTAATAAAAACAGCCTTGAAATATTAATATTCAAATTAATTGAATGTTTATCGGAATTAACGAACCTCGTGTAAACTGCCAAGGCCTCCCATAAAGTTATTTCTTGATGTATTTTATTGTGCCGGAACATTTCTGTTTCGCACTTAAAACAATTTGCTACATTGAATATTAAACTAAGTGAGGAATCTTATTATATTTATAATATAACTAGGAAGGTATATTTATATTGAAGAGTAAAATTTGAATTGCTAATAAATTTATAGAGAATGTTGGTGGCAAAAACAATTGGTTGCCTAATTTGATTTTACTTGGCCCAAATGGCCCTTTGGTCATCATCGAACAAACTAAGGTAAAGACCTATGGATTAAAGATAATCACGGTTATGCTGTACTAATCCAAATTTTATAATTTTTCAAGCATAACAAAGAAATTCTGCTGAAATAAATCTTACATCACCAATTATTGGCTTGTTGTAGATAATAGTCAGAAGAGTCTCACGTGTGCCCATACAATGATCGTCTAGAACAAGCACTTTCCTTAAATCATGTAAAAAGAATATTATACTATGGTGTTAGAAAATGTTAAAAAATAATTACATGGCAAATCAACAATTAAAATGAGATATAAATTAATTTTACTTACTTCGGATCTAAATTGTTTCCAAAGATGTAAGCAGCAATGGTTAGTTCATATTAAAAAAATTCCATCTCTTTAGTTGGCCGAATAAAAGGTCCAAACACTATAAAAATAATTTTAACATTAATTATTTAGTCAAAGTATACACACAAAATTCTTTTTAATAACAATGTTATCCTAAAGAACAGGCTTACATATGGCATGTTATCTCCATCCATGTTTGGATTGTAATTGTTGTAGTAAAGCCATGAACGGCCTGGAGAAAGCTATTCCCTAAAATACAATTCTTTCTGCAAATCCAAAAATTATGACAATTAGTTTAAGCATTGCTAGACTTGATTTAACTAAAGATAATATTTAGATTTCTAATAGGGAGAGAGATGTTGTCTATCACTATCACCAACTTAATCAGTTAGGGATAAATAAGAAGTAAGGCAAATATGGAAGATATATCAGGGAATTTGATAGTGGTGTTAATGCTTTGACTATTACAATATAAATGATGTCAATGCTTTTAATTTCTCTAGAAAGATATAACAGGATAGTTGGTATAATTGAGATTTGATAATATGGAAGCTTTTTGCTGTGCTTGCGAATCAAAATCATTCTTCCCTTATTGGTTCAAACATTCATTTAGAGTGCTTGCAAAGTTAGTCTAATTGGCTTTGCGCCTTTTTCCAAATTGGTTATTCAATTTGAAGAGTTTCGTGCTGAAAATATTCAGCACCAGAAATGTCACCTTCTAATCTAAGTAGCATATTTATCTTATAAAACTATTCTTAATTTTCTTGCTTACTGTTACAGCAGGTGGATAGAGGAAAACAAACTTGCCATAAAGTCGCCCTAAGTAAGTTGTAACTAATTTAAGGAAGGTTGATGGGAAATAGCAACTCTATACATATCACAATTCACAATTGTACTCTTATCTTACAAATAACACAGAGGACTAGATAAGAACAAATTATAACAGTTTGGTTTATTTTTATTCTTTTATTTAAAAAATTTAAGACAAAAAGATAATGATAAAAAATATAATTATAAAAATTAATGACAATAATAAAAAATAAAAAATAAATTGTGACATTTGTTAAAAAAAACATAAAACCTTAACTTCGGACGGAGACCGATAATCCACGCTTTTTTTCTTTGCACCTCAGTGTCTTTTTTTCATTATTGGTTCGTCACCTAAATACATTGCGGGGTTGGCGTCAAGGAAGTATTTCAAACTATCTAACGGTAGTGTAACAGCTGGAGCAGTATTCGAAAGTTTGACACCGTGACTTTCAATTTTTGATGAAGAACCAACCGTTTCCACAAACTTTGGCAGAACTATTATTATCCCATCCACAACAGCTTCGCATATCATCGTTGACAGTGCTTCGGCAACACCCTTTCCAAACTTCAAGATGACATAAAATAAGAAACACATTACTAAATAATAAGGTAACAACACAGCAAATCTAGACATCACAAAATATAACTACACACGTTTTTAAAAAAACTTGCTAAGAAAGCAAGGCATCTTCGGCTACAACAGCCAAGAAATATGTTACCTTCTCGTCCAAAGCTAAAAAGTGCATGTTCGATTCTTCCTTAGAAGTTACAGAGGCTGCCGGTGTTTGCTACTCAAACTAAATAATTTTAGTATTTGTTCTTGTATGGATACCTGAAGGGAGAGCTCAATCCCTGGGAGTCGACCCCGAGTTGTTATCTTCGGTGCCGACCTTTGAGCTTTGTGGAAGTATGAGCTTTACTCTGAGGAGATGTCCAATTACACAGAGCGTAAGCAAAGAACAAGGAGGGAGTGTACCTGCAAGGGCACTCCGAAACTTAAGTCAGTATTGAGAATTCAATGTCTATCTTTAAGATAAAATACCATACCTTTGTAGGTGAAGTAAAGTCGGTTATATTTCTACTGATCTTAGGAATTGAAGAGCAATGATTATGCTTTAACGTGAGATGACGTTACATTGGACGTTTACATAATCTGTTGAGTTGTAACGTAACTTGCTGATTAATGACGCAGATTGCTGATTAATACTGTAACACCGAACTATGTTGCATTCTTGCCAAGTTATGACTTATAATGACCGAGTTATGACTTTATTTTGTAATAGCCGGATCATAGCCCCTAAGCTTAGCCTAGGAGTGTGTTTAATGAAGCAGGTTGAGCTTTTAATGAGTTAGAAATCGACTATTGGTTGAGAAGTATAGTTCGGCGAGGTTTGGGTTGCCCTTGGAGCCCCCAGTTCAAGGTGCTTTATTAAACAGTTATTGAGACTTTAAACTATAATATGATTAGGAAAGAGAATCTAAGTGAATGCTTAATAATGACTTGCGTATTCCTAATGCACATCATTTTGTTTGGGGTAACTAAAGTGATTGTATAGTGGTATTGGGAAGCGGTTTTTTGCGTTTTCAATTAAGGCTTAGAGAACCAAAGGTTTGATATTTCGCACAGGGGTTTTGAATTTATCAGAATCATTCGAAGGGAAAATGAGCAAGAGAGGTACTGTCATGAAAATTCTATAGCTTTCTGCAATTTCTCTTTCTCTATCTTTCTGTGTGTTTTTCTTTTGATCTTTGCTAATGGGTTTTGAAAAGGAGAAAAAGGAGAAGAAGGGGAAGGTTGACTGGTCGTATGATTGGGTGAGTGAGGATGTGAAGAAACATGCATCTTTGTTTTTGGATGAAGGTGTTGTGAAGGAGATAGATAAGGGTAGGATCGTGAGGGTTGGTTCTGGAGTTCATTTGGAGTTGCTTCCGTGTGTTGAGGGTGATCATATTTTCCACAGGGATGATGGTTCTCCGTACTTTTATATGTATAATTATGTTTTGGAGGAACTGAGGGTGAAACTCCCGTTCAATGAGTTTCAGTGTCAGGTGTTGAAGCAGCTGAATTGTGCACCATCTCAATTGCATCCTAATGGTTAGGCCTTTCTTTGTGCTTTCGAGATTTTGATGGATTTTCTGGAGGAGCCATCTACACTGGAGTTGTTTTTCTCACTGTTTCAAGTGAAGGATGTTTGGAACGGTGTATGGGTGAACTTGAACTGTTCCCCAAGGTTTGCTGTGTTTAAGCTTTACAAATCCTCTTTTAAGAATTTTAAGGAAATGTATGTGAAAGTAAGGAGTGTTGAAGGATATTTTTCGTTTTATATGGACGACCACTTTGAGGAGAGGTTCCCGATTTGGTGGTGCTCGGAGCCACAGAGTATTCTGGGGCCAAAGGTTATTAATGCTAGAAATGAATGTATCATTGAATATTTAGTTGAAGCTATTGATCGGAAGGAGTTGATTTCGGTGTTTGACTTGCTCCAAAGGGAAGAGAATAGGGAAGCAATGATAGAGTATTTAGGTGAGCTGTGTGATCGTTGTAGATTGAGTGGAATGGGATAATTGTGCTAACTTTATTATTTTGTACTTTGCAGGTGGAAAATATCCTGGTGTATCTGCTACGAGTTTGAGGGCTCGAGTGAAGACTAAAGTCCTTGACAAAGAGGGATTTTCGTCCAAAGCGGAGAAGGTCGGCACTTGGAAAGTTGATCGACCAAAGCCGAGCAGAAAAAAGTTAATTCTAAAAAGGAAAAAGGCTGATGTGGTTGATTTGTCAGAGGATTCTGATGAAGAGTTAAAAATTCCAGTAGAGGAGTTACAGAGGTTTTATGAGAATCAGAAAAAATTGCATGACGTTGTTGAGAAGAATGAGGGTTCCTCTCTCTGGGGGAAGGATTATCCTTTCATGATTACTGTTGATGAGGTTTGTCTGACCCTCTTCGATGTCATCTTAGCTGAGGAGGTTGGGAATGTGGCAATTGACCAGTATATGCAGGTATCTTTATTTTTTGAGTAATGGTTTTAAATTTTGTTATTTTGTGGAATACTCATGTGATAATGTATAAGTTTCAGGTGGTGGGATTACGGCTGGCGAGTTTAGGGCATAGCCGAGAAAAAATACATCAGAAGTTTGTTGAGAAAAAGGAGGATCCGAGTTTGAGAGAGGAGTTAACTATAAAGAGTGTAAAAATTTCAGAGCTTGAGGTGAAGTTAGTTGAGGTTGAGAAGCATTTGAAAGAGGTGAAGGATAGTTATGCCAAGGATGTTGAAGATTTAAAAAAGAAAGAGTATGACTTATCTGTTCTGAGTACCCGTATGATTGAGGTTACCGCTCAATTGAAGGAGGTGGAGAAAAATAAGAAAGGAGAAATTCTTGATTCCTTCCTTGAAAGATTTGAGAGGGCTTCCCTTCAGGAGAGATTCTTAGCTCTCGAGGTGGATTTCTCACCGATGGATCCAGGTAAAATAGTGCAGGACGGCGTTATAGTCGAAGATGATGGTGCTGCTGAGCAAGGAGATGAAAATGTTCAATAGGATTTTTGGTTTGCTTCTGTTGTGCTTTTGAATAATTGATTTTGTTAATAAACTATTTTGCTCCTGTGTTGAGCTTTTGTGTTTGTAACTTTTTTATTTTGCTACTGTTTTTGGAATGACTTATAATGCTTCTAAATACAAACTGTGTTGTATGTTACGATTAGAACAGAATATTTATGATAAGCTAGTGTTATCTTGTTTATTACTGTGGCTTTGAGCCAAATTGGTTGTATGAATGGTGGAGTGCCATTATTTTGATTGAGATTGGTTAACTTTCAGGGAAAAGCCGAGTAGGCCGAGTAATAGGAATAGGGTTTATCTGATAAATAATATTTTGTGTAGTCAGATTCTGATTATTGATCGGATGTATTTCTGTTGAATTTTGAATGGTCGGTTTCTGAGTAATGATCGGCAATCTGTTTGACCGAATAATTCGGGCTAAGATTGGTTTATTTTGTTTGAATTCCGAATTGTTAGTTTCGAAATAAGATCGATTATTTGTTTGACTGATAGTTTCCGAATTGTCTGTTTCGGAGTAAGATCGGCAAGTTGTTTGATTGATAGTTTCCGACTGGTCGGATTTGGATTAAAATCGGCTATTTGATTGAATGATAGTTTCCAAGTGGTCGGATTTGGATTAAGATCGGCTATTTGATTGAATGATTGTTTCCGAGCGATCGGATTTGGATTAAGATCAGCTATTTTGTTTGACTGATTGTTTCCGAATGGTCGGATTCTGTGTATAAATCAGTGGTATAAACATTTGACAAAGAAATGAGAAGTAGTGAAATAAGAAATTCATTTGTAGAACCTTTGATTTCAAAGGTCCAGGTAGGCTAGCCTCGTTAAAACCTCTCCAAGCAAAATCCATTTTGGGAAAAATCTTGGTAGTAGGAAAAAGAGTACTCGCCTGTTCCTGATTTTTAACTGTGATATAACTTTAAAGATGATACATTCCAATTATTCGGCAGATCTTTACCGTCTAAGGTTTGTAATCTGTAAGCTCCATTGACGACGATTTCTATGATTTGGTAAGGGTCTTCCCAATTAGCAGCTAGTTTGCCGTAGGTTGAGGGTCTTCTTGCTTGTTCGGTTTTTCTGAGCACAAGGTCGTTTACTTGAAAAGACATTGGGTGAAGTATTTTGTTATATCTTCGAGCTATGAGTTGTTGTATAGCTAATTGTTTGATTGCTGTGGACGGTCTGACTTCTTCCAGGAGGTCAAGTTCGGATTGTCGAGCTGTTTCTTTTGTAGTATGATCGACCATTTCAGTGTGCAGTGAGGACTGGGAGATCTCCACAGGTATCATTGTGTCTGAACCGTAAACTAGCCGGAAGGGGTTTCTTTTGTGGTTGAGTGGATTGTGGTGTTGTATCCCCATACGATCTCTGGGATAAGCTCGGCCCAAAGGCCTTTTGCATCGTCCAGTTTCCTTCTTAGAGCATGTAGTGTTACTTTATTTGCAGCCTCTGCTAACCCGTTTGCCTGCGGGTGCTCTACTGATGAAAAATGGTGTTTGATTTTCAAGTCCTACAAAAGGGAGGTGAACTTATGGTCGGCAAACTGGCGACCATTATCTGTGATAATGTGCCGAGGTATATCGAATCGACAGATAATATATTTTCATACAAAAGAAAGCATTTGTTGTGATGCAATCTTGGCTAGAGGTTGTGCTTCTATCCATTTTAAAAAATAATCAATTCCTACAACTAAGAATTTTACCTACCTTGTTGCTATCGGGAAATGACTGAGGATATCTATACCTCATTGGTTGAAGGGCCAGCTTACCTCGGAACAGTGTAGGAGTTCGGTTGGGAGATATGTGATCGGACTGTGTTTCTGGCAGTTGTCACAACTTTTGAATTTTGTTTTACAATCTTGTTGTAGTGTCGGCCAATATAATCCAGCTCTAAGGATCTTTGAAGACAAGCTTCGGGCTCCGATGTGTGTACCACAGATACCCTCATGTGCCTCGGCAAGCACAAGGTCGGCCTCTGTTCTGCAAAGACACTTTAGTAAAGGACGAGAGAATCCTCGTTTATATAGGCAGTTGTTATAAATTGTAAAGAAGGACGCAGCTTGTCGACGAAAGTGTCGAATATTTTCGACATTGCCTGGCAAGATCCCTGTCCGAAGATAGTTTATGTATGGAGTTTTCCAATCTGCATCCTGTGTTACACTTAAAACATCTGATAATTCTATGCTAGGTTTAGTTAAGGTAGATCGATGAAGGGAGGAATTATTTATTTGTGTGCTGGCGAGCTTAGAAAGTATGTCAGCTCGGCTATTGCTCTCCCCAGGTATATGTTTAATCTGACATTTATGAAATTCTGAAAGTAAAGTTTGAATAATTGCTAGGTATTTGGATAGTAAAGGGTCCTTTACCTAGTACAGCTCGTTCACTTGCTAAACAATTAACAGGGAATCATAGTATACCTTAAGCTCGTCCATATTGAGATCGGAAGCTAGTCTGAGGCTGGCAATAAGTGCTTTATACTCACTCTGGTTGTTGCTTGCCTTGAAAGAAAAGTGAAGCAATTGTTCAATGACGTTACTTTTTCCATCATCGAGTATGATCCCGACGCTACATCCTTGTGGGTTAGAGAAGCCGTCTACATATAAAGACCAATCAAGTGGGCTTTCGGCAATGTCTAGTACTGTGAATTCGGCAATAAAGTCGGCCAAGAATTGGGATTTCATTGATGATCGCCCCTGATATCTAATGTCAAATTCAGAATGTTCGACCAACCATTTCACTAGTCAACCAGCCAGTTCCGGTTTCTGAAGGACTTGTCGCAGAGGATGATCTGTTCGAACATGGATGACATGACTCTGGAAGTATGGCCGAAGTCTTCTAGTCGAGAAGACTAGGGCTAGGGCGAGCTTCTCAATGCTTGGATATTGAAGTTTGGCATCTTGTAATGTTTTTCTGGTGAAATAAATCGGCAATTGCTGCTTCTGCCTTTCTGCAATAAGAGCGGAACTTATAGCCCAGTTAGTCACACATAAGTATAAGAATAGTGGTTCTCCTTGAAGAGGAGTTTGTAAAATTGGTGGTTTTAAAAGAGTGTTTTTTATGATTGTGAACGCTTGTTCTTTTTCTAAGGTTTGGAAAAAACATGAAGACTTAGAAGCTAGTCATGGCAGAAATCTAGAGAGTGCAGCAAGTTTCCCTGTCAACCGCTGGACTTCTTTGATAGTTTGTGGGATGGCCATATCCAAAACGGGGTGGCACTTTTCTGGATTCGCCTCAATACCTCGGCTAGTGAGCATGAAGCCGAGGAATTTGCCACTTTGTATGCCAAATGCGCATTTCTCCAGGTTTAGCCGCATGTTGTATTTATTAATTTGTCCGAAGATTTCTGCAAGGTCATCAAGGTGGCTGTTGCCAATTTTTGTTTTGGCGACCATGTCGTCAACGTAGACCTCGATGTTTCTGCCGATCTGTTTGGTGAATACTTTGTCCATTAGGCGTTGATAAGTTGCACCTGCATTCTTAAAACCAAATGGCATGACTTTATAACAATAATTTCCATATTCAGTAATAAAGGATGTCTTATTTTGATCGGATGGATGCATTTGGATCTGGTTATAGCTAGAATATGTGTTCATAAAGCTAAGTTTTTCATAACCAGAGGCATTATCAACTAAGCAATCAATAGATGGCAAAGGATATGAATCTTTGGGGCATGCTTTGTTGAGATCGGTGAAATCAACACACATGCGCCATTTACCGTTCTGTTTTTTCACCATGATGACATTTGCCAGCCATGTTGTGAATCTGATTTCCTGGATGAAGCCGGCGTTGATGAGCTTCTTGGTTTCTTCTAGGGAGGCTTGTTTACGATCATGGCCGAGGTTTCACTTCTTCTGTGCTATAGGTCGGACAAATGGATCTAGTGCCAGCTTGTGGGATATGATGGACGGATCAATGCCTGGCATGTCAGCTAGGGTCCAAGTGAATAGGTTGACATTTTGTTGTAAAAATGCTCGGAATGTGACTTTCTCTTCTGAGCTCAATATGGAACCAACATAGGTGAATTTGTCTGAGCTTTCTGTGAAATAGATTTTGTGCAAGTCTTCTGTTGGGGTTGGTCGTTCAAGGGTTCCTGCCCTGGGATCAAGGTCGGCCAGGTCTAGTAGGTCTTCTTGGTTGCCGATGTTGTACACATGTGCCTGCAAGTTTTGGTTAGGTCTTTTAAAATTGTTGTTGTAGCATTCTCTAGCCTCTCGGGCATCACTGTGAATGATTGCAATTGTGTTATCCTACAAAGGGAACTTAACACCTAGATGAATTGTAGAAACTATGGCGCCGAACCTATTTAAGAAAGGTCGGCCGAGTATCAAATTGTAAGGACTAAAATAGTCAACAACTAAGTATTGGATATCTGAAGTTTTGGATAAGGGAACCTCACTGAGTGTGGTTTGTAACCACACAGAGCCCATAACTGGGACTCTCTCACCTGAGAAACCAACCAGGTCTCCATTGGAAGGTTGGACGATGTTATTGCTCAATTTCATCTTCTAAAATATGGAGTAAAAGAGGACATCAACACTACTCCCAGGGTCCAGTAAAACCTTTTTTACTAGGAGATCTCCAAGCTGTAGGGAAATGACGACTGGGTTGTCCAGATTTGTTAAGTTGGTGTTATGGTCGGCAGTCTGGAATGTTATCTGAGGAAAGTGTGGAGGTGTCTGCTGTTGAGTTGGATCGGCTGCTATGGAAAGCATAGCTCGGTAAGATCGCTTTCTTGCCGAGCTTGTGGCTCCTCCACCTGCAAAACCTTCAGAAATACAATTAATAATACGTCTTGGTTCGTCGGGATGTTTGGTGTTTGGTCGATCTTTATCTCGGCCATGTTGTGTTGCCGAGCTTTGGTCGCCAGAGGAATGCGTTTGTCGTTGTATGTGGCCGCCAATATACTTGTCGAGGTGACCTTGCCGAGCTAACTGCTCCAGAAGGTCTTTGGCGATGACACACTCGTCAGTAGTGTGTCCGTGTTTTTGGTGGAAAAAGTAGTATTTTGATCTGTCTATGCCTTTTGATTCTGAGTAGCTACCGGCTTTTCTTGGCGGCTTGATCAACTTTGAATTTAAGATCTCCTTGATGATGTCGTCGCGTTTGGTGTTGAACTGAGTGTAAGAGTCATATCGCGGGGTTGGTTTGAAGTTTTTCTTGTTGTCTCGAGTTCTGTCGTCGTCTCTGTGTAGTGGTTTCTCTGTTTTCTGAGCTTGTTGGAGCTTTTCAATGTCAATTTGACCTTTTGCCTTCTCTCGGAACTCGGCCATAGCTTTGGGCTTGCCACAGCAATGGTCTCCTGGAATTTTTCTGGTCGAAGTCCACTTTTTATTGCATGCAGCTCCACCTTAGGGTGGTGGTCGGGTATACTCATGGCTATTTTTGTGAAGCACGTCATGTAGTCTCTGAGGCTTTCATGTTGGCCTTGTCTGATTGTGTTTAGGTAGTCGAAGTCATGTAGGTAGATGGCTGATCCAGTAAAGTGCTCCTCAAAGGGCTTTGATAGGTCTCGAAAACGAGAAATAGAATCTGCAGGCAAAGAATAAAATCAATCAAGTGTAGGATCGTCCAAGTAAGATGGAAAACAACGACATAATACTTTATCAGATGCACCGTTTACTATCATTATGGAGGTGAACTTTTTGATGTATTTATTCGGATCACCCAGCCCATCATATGGAGTCAGGGTGGTCGGCAAAGTGAATCTCCTAGGCAGCACGAAATTCATCACTTCAGCCGTGAACGGCCAAGGGGAGCTTTCTAGGTGGTCATCCTCATCTTTTGGCCGAGCTTCCTCATTATGCTCAGGTTGTTCTTCTTCGTGCCGAGCAGTTTCAGAGACATGCGTAGGCCATGACTGATGCTCGGCTTCTTCTGTCTGTTCTTGTCGATCGTTGTTGTTTTCCATTCGGATGTTATTCAAATCAGTAATTTGATTTGCCATTCTTTGGTTCTCTTCGGCCATGCGCTGGTTGGCTTGCCGTAACTCGGTCAGCATATGAAGGAGTTCAGATGGTGTGGATGGAAGCTGTTCAGCCATGGCTCCAAGCGAGATCGTCGAGGCCGATGATATATGGAAGGGATTATATTCTCGGCCCCATGGTGGGCGCCAATTATTCTTGTATGGATACCTGAAGGGAGAGCTCAGTCCCTGAAAGTTGACGCCGAGTTGTTATCTTCGGTGCCGACCTTTGAGCTTTGTGGAAGTCCGAGCTTTACTCCGAGGGGATGTTCAGTTGCGCAGAGTGTGAGCAAGGAACAAGGGGGAGTGTACCTGCAAGGGCACTCCAAAGCTTAAGTCAGTATTGAGAATTCAATGTCTATCTTTAAGATAAAATACCATACCTTTAAAGGTGAAGTAAGGTTGGTTATATTTCTGCTGATCTTAGGAATTGAAGAGCAATTATTATGCTTTGATGTGAGATGACGGTACATTGGATGTTTACATAATCTGTTGAGTTGTAACGTAACTTGCCGATTAATGACGCAGATTGCTTAATACTGTAACACCGAGCTATGCTGCGTTCTTTTTTAGTTATTTTTTATAAAAATGTCCTACAAAATAATAAAGTTAATCCAATTTACGATCTCATATTCTAATTAAAGATCTTATATTGAAATTCTAATTTATCCATTTGTTATTAGAGAGGCCTGCTTCCACGAATCTCCACCGATGCTACGAGGAATCACAAATCACCACTCAGGAATCACACAATTACGTAGACTTGGCGTAGGCCTTGTTGTCTGTGTAATCTCAATGGTAGTGGCTGCAATTGTCGAGGTAAAAAGAAGGGACATAAAGGGAGAAAAGACCCTTCTAACCCTATAAGTCTGTTCTGGCTTTCGTTCCAGTACGCTATATTTGGTGTTGCGGACATGTTCACACTTGTGGGGCTGTTGGAATTCTTCTACAGAGAAGCACCTTGGGGCTGAAGTTGTCAACATCGTTCACGTGGCTATCCATGTCTCTTAGATACTTTCTGAGCACGGTTTTCTACACATTAATGCTATCAGGAAGAGAATTAAAGACTATCGCGATGTGAGGAGGCATTGGGGATGCGAGACCTAGAGAAGAGGAAACGGCAGCGGTGATGGTCAAGTAGATTGGGGATTGAGAGATCTGAGTAATGGATGGAAAGGAAAGGAAAAGAGGAAAATGTGGAAGCAGAAATGAAGAAATGAAAGAGCGTAGTAAGGTTTCATAATTTCCCAAAGTAACTAATGCATTTTTTATTTATACATTTATTTTAAAATTAAATTAAGATAGCTCAATTATAATTTAAAATTAAATGCTAATAAATAAATATAATGATAATAGAATGAAAATAATAGAACATTTAAGACTTATAATTTTAAATAAATCAAATTATATAGTTAATATAAATTAAATTAAATTAAATTAAATAGTCTTGTCCTATTTATCAACTATACTACGAATTAATATATTAATATTAAATAATTAATATTATATTAAATTATTTGATATTTGGATATCTAAACAAATTAATTATTGGATATGATATTCTTTTGATTTTCTTTCTAATTTTATAATTTTAATATGGGTACATGATAGATTATTCAGAGAAAGATAATATTTTAATTTATTACTAATTATACTAAATATAAATTATAATATAATTGTACAAATAATTTACTCTTTATTTATAGGTGTGCGAATATGTAGACATGCAGATCAGATCTGCAAATACATATCCACAACTGATCGATTTAGATAATCAAACTTAGCAATTAATATTTTCTTAATTATAATTTATAATTAAATACTAATAAATAAATATAATGAATAAATACTAATGAATAAAGTATTTTTTTATTTAGAATTTACATCTAAATTATATATTTTATTTATTATTTTTAGAAAATTATGAAAAGAACTCAATTCAATTATAACATACTAATTCTGTCTGTTATTGTAAAATCTATAATCAAATCAACTTAAAAATATGTATAAATCCTTACAAAAAATTTGGCAACATTAACTTAAAATATTTATAAATAATTATAATAACAAAATAATAATAATAATAATAATAATAACAATAATAATAATAATAATAATAATAATAATAATAATAAAAAAGTGGACTATAGTTTACATATACATTCGAAATTTTAAAAAATTAATTTTATAAATATTATAAAAATTAATTTTACTTAATAATTTTTATATTAAAGATCTTTTTTAATAATTAAATATCTCTGATAGTCTTTTACAGTATTTTTTTAAATTAAATCTTATAAAATTTTTGAATCCAGTGATAGAAATGGACAAAAACTCTAACTCCAGTCATATAATAGACAAATAAAAATCTTAAATAGTTATACTTTGAACATATATTAATGTCATTAAAGTATAATGTAAAAGATGCTAACAAGTAAAAATTATAATTATGGAAACCAAAAACAAACCTATTATCTTTTTTTAAAAGAATATAATATTACAACTATTAATAAAATCTCATATTTTTAATTTTTATTTTTATATTTTATTTTTTTATATATTGTAATCTTTTTTGTAAAAAAATATATTTTTAAGTTTTTTTTATTTATTTCTTTCTTTTAAACCTATTTTTTCTCTATTTTTCTATCATATTCAAGAGACAAATATATTTTTAGAGTATTGATAAAATAGTCTCTTTAGATTGGTATCCATCCTAGACCAACAAAAAAGTTATCGCATCCTACAACTGTAACACCCTAATTACCCTAAACCTTACCTCTAGCTATAACGCAAAGGTTAATCAGAGGTTACGACAATCCTAAGCTTATACATAAAATGTATAGAAAGAATTAATATAATCTAGAAGCCCGATGAAGGATATAGCTCAAAACAGGATTTCAAAAGCACAAAACGTACTAACGAAGCTACTAGCTTAAGGCACAAGAAACAAATATAAGATAATAAAAGATAAGTATATAATATCATAAGAAACTAGCCACAGCTCGCAGAGTTTGAGCCGGCTAGCCATATACAGACCATACAAGAAACCAGACATTAAAAAAAAATAGCTTATACAAGTTTTGTGCTCTCGAATACAGGCCTCTAGGCCAAAACAAACAAAAGTGAAAGACATGTACAAAATAAACCAAAAAGACTCCAAAAGGGTATCCAGATCCTCCGCTTCTGTCACCAACCAAACAACTCACCGAGGTGGGTTGCGATCTGCATCTGAAAAACACAACAGAAATATGGTATGAGAACTGAAGGTTCTCAGTATGGTAACAGTGCCCAGTGATGTAGGATATAAGACCCCGAGACGCCAAAGGCAATCCTAGAACTTCATATCCATCACAGATTTATCTTAAAGCATACTAAAACAATAAAGCATAAGTTAAACCATAATACAATAAAAGGGTAATCTATCTTAGGGGATTTTTAATCTAACCAAACACCGCCGTCCCACAGCTTTCACGAACCTATCCTCTATGCGATCCCATCGCCACCGCCTTCCGAACCTCCTCAACCCCAGTAGAAATCACAATTAATTACAATACAAGTAAAACACAAGTAGAAGCATATAAGGCAAGTAACTCAAGTAAGCAAATTGGCATGTTATTCAATTAGGCATACAATTACAAGTCGGCAAAGCATACAAACAGATAGAAAATGCACATGACGAATGTCTGTCCTATTGGCTGTGAAATCACATGTCGGTTGTTGTGCCAAACCCGATAGAAAATCCGGTCGACAACTCCCGGATTAGTCTCTCTATTGCGCATAAGGAGGAATAGTTCCGAGGGATGAGTGCCCTACCACCTTCTCCTTTCAGAGGAAAACACTCCGAGGGAGCGTGCCCTACTACCTTCCTCTGGTTGTAGCATGATTCCGTGGGTTAGTGCCCTACTACCTTGTAATCAGAGAGAAATCGCACTTTCAGGAGGAATAATTTCGAGGGATAAGTGCCCTACCACTTTCTCCTTTTAGAGGGAAACATTCTGAGGGAGAGTGCCCTACCACCTTCCTCTGAAATGATAAGTATGAGTGAGAAGTCCAGCTTTAACTCTCACATCCGAACGTAGACGGGAGGCTACCACAGCCCCTACGACGAAAAACAAAACATATCATAATCACAGATTCAATCTCAGAGGCTAGTGCTCATAGCACCCTTCCACTCATACTCACTCCATCAACCATAATCATCCATTTCTAAGTTCTCATCACAACCATCATTAATTCATGACTTTCAATTCCAAACTCACTAGTTCGTTAACTTTTCAATTCACAAACTATTCTTCCCTCGCACTCCATCAAACCCATCCTTAGTACACCAGAAACCTAAGCCTCTGTTCTCTAACTTTTCGAAATAATACCAAATCAAATTCCTTAGGTCCTATCCCATGTTCAAATATCCAAAACTAGGCCCAAGAGTCTTAAAATGGTGTTATAGAAGCTCACAACCTTATTGGGAAGGTGGAATAATTGAAAACAAAGTTAAAATTTGAGAAACACGGCGTGTGTGTACGCATAGGGGTGTGCGCGTGCACGCTCTGGAGAGTTTTAAGACGTGTGCATACACATAGGGGTGTGCGTACGCACAGGTTCCAAAATTCACAATACCTGTTCACTCGCACAACCTGTGCCAGCGCCCCCAACAGACTAGCTTTCCTAACGTGTGCGTGCGCATAGGACTGTGCGTACGCACAGGTCGCAAATCCTTATTGGTATGTGCACGCACAAGCTGTGCTAGCGCCGCAAACAGAGAGCCTTCCCCTGCGTGTGCGTACGCACAGGTCTGTGCGTATGCACAGGTTACAATTTTCGCAGGGTTGTGCGTGCGCACATACCAGAAATCGTAAAATTTATGCAACTTGGCAGAATTTTAGATTTTTAACACCAACTTTGGATGATCATAACTTCCTCTACAAAATTCTAAATTTTACAAACTTTATATCGATTTGAAGAGTTTTCAACAAACTTTAATTCTAAACCAATTTCAACAAATTTTAAAAACCGAGGCAAAAGTTATAATCAGACAAAGTTTACCAAAAACCAACTTTTACCAAAACTCCCAAAATAATTTACCAACTTTTACAAACCACATCCACCCAAAATCATACCAAACTACCAATTGCAACACAATCTACTCTTTTTGGGTCGCCATCTATCATTTCCACCAATTTTTCCATCACACTTCATCATTCTCCATCTCAAGCATCAAACATATAACATCTCAAACAATTTCTCACCAATACATACACTAATCATCATTCTATCATCAATTTCAATTATCAATCTCTCATCATGTCCAACTACCAATATCAATGTAGCCATTTATCAACCATTCCAAATCATCAATTAACATCCCAACAACCTCAACATCACATATAACATATCATACCACCTTTCAATCCACACATTCATTCATCCTCATCATATCAATATTAGTCATCATCATTGAACTCAAAAATTCCTCAACCCATCATAAATCATCATACATCAACATTCAACACCCAACAATCATTAATTCATCATAAATAATCACATATCATCATTCAACAACTCAACAACCATTTAAATCCAAACATATCCTATGGTTCACTAGTCTAAGTGTCCATGAATATTATATACTACAAAGAGAAAACCGAAACCACACCTTGGCCGATTCTCAATATGAACCAAAACCTCAAAAGAGCATAAGTTGAGCTTCCAACCACAAGCAAGCCTCCAAAAGGACTCCAACAAGCTCCAAAAGCTCCCAAACTCACAACAAACAAGCTATATACACACAAACCATCACTAACCAATCTAGGACTCAATATAATCATAAAATCACAAGGATTTCAAGAGCTCTTACCTTTTCCAACAGTTTTGGAAGCCAAAACCACAAGCAATTAAGTGCTAGAGTGTACCTAAACACCTAAATCACAAGATTTCACTCAAAACCAAACCCTAAAACTCGAATTTCACAAGGGAACGAAAATTGGGCAGGTAAAATCAAGAGACTTACCACAAAACTTAGATAGAAATGATGGGCTTGGCAAGAGATTTGCGTAGCCGCTGACGGCACGCGAATCGGAGTACCGTAGCTTAAGATATGATGAAAAGAGTGAGGAGGTGAATAGTGTTTCTTCTCTCTTCTCCGCCCTCCTTCTTGCAGCTGGTGTGTGTGTGTTTATGGGTATGTTGGGTTGAATGGGTTCATTAATGAACCCTTATATATGTTGGGCTTGGGCCAAACTTGAGCCCGGTCCAACCCGCTAGCGTTTTTAGCTCGTTCGACCTAACTTTAGGCCAAACCTTTAACACTAATGTCCGGTTTTTTATTTCTAACATGTTTCTAGGGTTTCTGACCGTTTTCACTTTTTCTCGGCAGACTTAAACCGGTTCAACTGTCGGTTCACGGTTTTTTACGGTTTTTCGCAGAAAACACATTTTCTGACTCAGAAAGACATACTGAGTCCAAAAATCATTTTTAAATCTCCAAATTCTCATTCTAACTTTTCGGAACTTAATATGGGCATTTAAATTATTTTATTTCGTGAAAACTCCGGTTCTTACAACAACCACACCGATCCTTTTAGAGTGTGGATCTTATCCGATGTGGTGACAGTGTGGATCAGATAATATTCGCCATTGTTTTCGTCAGCGATTATGTTAGGTAGTGTTTAGAAGAGCGACAGAGACTGAGAGACTGAGATTGAGAGACTAAACTTGAGAGACAGAAACTAAGAGACCGAGACTGAAATAAGTTTTAGTATTGTATTTGGTGTAAAGTGGAAGACAGATACTAAAATAAGAATAAAGCTCTAATTTAATTTGTACACAGAATAAACTTGGAATTAATTAATTGAAATGACAATATTTTAGATGTAAAATGTTATTAAAGTTTCAGTATTCGTCCCACCGAATTTCAGTCCCCTGTCCCCACTTGTTGGAGGTACTTCTGAAATTTTGGGAACAGATACTAAAATTTTAGTACTAGTCTCTAAACCAACAAACATGATACTAAGTCTCAGTCACCCAGTCTCTGTCCCAGATACTGAAATTTTTGTTTTCTCTTTTTCTTACTTTGGCTATCTGGTATTGTATCTTTTATGTCATAAAAAAATTTTAATTTCCTTTCGGTACCATACTAAATTCACATTAATATATAAGTTCAAATTAAAGTTCAAAATCTGCCATCAGCATTATCACTTTAACTTAGCAAACTGTTAACGTAGTAAGTTCGAGTTGGCTTCGTTTTTCCTTGACTCAATTATAAATCTATTAACAAATCAAATTTATAATGTCACTATATTAATACAACAGCTTGTTTACCATTATTTTATTTTAATACTTGATTAAATTCACTTTAATTGCTAGTATTTTATTTTAAATTTGCTCCCGAATAAATTTTTATTTTTATCAGCTGTTGTTACAAAAATAATTCTAATGAATATACTCTAGTTAAGTGTGAATTAAGTTATTAAACATAATTTTTAGATTGAATTTTGAAAATAGAATAATATTTTAAATTTTATTTATGCATCAAAATCTTGTGATTAATGTAATTTATATAGTTATACTGATATTTTATTTTCTAATGTGTTAGATATGATATGATTTTATTTTTAATTCTTCATTATTGCATTAATCAATAATTTTTTTTAATCTTAAAAAACTTTATACTTACATTAAAATAAAAAATTTTACTTGTAGTCAAATATTGGTCATTTTTATAAAGAAAAGTGATATATATCTTGCATTTCATGTATAATTAAAATTGATGATATCATTAGAAAAAGAAAAGAAAAATTTGATAAAAAAAAACTAAGTGATTTCATTTTTAAAGATCAGCCATCATTTAAAGAAAAAGAAATAATTATGAATCCCAATTAATAATCTATGATTTAAGTAAAACAACACAAAATTAATATATACACTAGCAAAATCAGATCACTAATACATTAGATAAGAAAATGATTCTTACATTAAAGATTGAAGATTTTTATGTGAAGGTGTTTCCTGGAAGTTTCACAAGCGCACATAAACACACAACTTTTTTCCATGTCCAATGCCTCAATGGAAGTCCCAACAAAAAAAGGAAGAGACATTATATTGATTGAATCATATACATATACACAACTTCGTGAACCTAGGGAAAATGCAGAATTATTATTTGATAATGTGACCTAAACTACAAACTCACTAATTACTAATTTAACGACTTAATATTGTACCCTCACGTACTTCCTCAATCGCAGGGATCTGCATCAATGACCCAAAAAAAAAAAAAAGGAAAGAAAATACCGTGGGCTTACGTTTCTATAAGTCAGAAGCAGTGAAACCAGTGAAGTGCTTAACGACGATTTCTGGCTGATTGGCCCGCGTATCTGGGCGCTACTGGGGCTCCTCGTGTCTGAGGCTGAATAGTGTGTGGGTGGGTTGTGGCTTTGGGTTTCTCTCGTTTGTCATTCTGAAATTAGACCGGCCACCCTGAAGAACCGGTACTGGTTCAGCCGGTTCACCGATATGACATCTGCTTGTGAATAACGCAAAATGAAATTAAGAAAATGCGTAAATTTGCCGCATACTCCGTATATAAAAAACCCAAAACGGGGAAGAGAAAGTGATAAGCGTCTGAGATGGGTGTGACGAAGGAACAAGTTGAATCTTCTTTGAAATCCAAACTCAACCCTACTCACCTCGTATGTCACTACTTGTTTTCGTTCAATTTCTTCTCCCAAGGGTTTCTTTCTTGCATCATTCATTCCACGCTGCATATTTTCTAAGTAGAATTCTGGTTCTTTCATTTGCTTTTTTTCAACCACTAACAGCCACTCTTTGACTCTGTTTATCTATACTGGATATGTTTCCTGGGAAACTATTAATTTTGGTATTCTTTTATTTTCTTACACTTTTTGTATTTCTGTTTCAGGAAGTAGTTGATACATCTGGAGGGTAAAAAAACTTACTTTTCTTTGAATTTTTTGCTATTAAACCGTTTTGTTGATGAAAAGCTGATAAAATTCATGTCGGTATTAGATGCGGTGCAAGTTTCGTAGTTGAGATTGTATCAGAAGAATTCGAAGGCAAGAGGCTACTGGAGAGGCATCGAATGGTGAATGCTGCGTTGGAGGAGGAAATGAAAGAGATTCATGCTCTCTCTGTCAAGAAAGCTGTCACCCCAGAGCAGTGGAAACAGCTGCAGCAAGACTCCAACCAAGCAATTCCTGCTGCCTAGGATCATGTCTTTTCAGTTACAATAGGGTATAAATAAGAATCCATGGATGATTCTAGTTGTATTTATCTTCACTAAACCCAAGTTTACATTATTAGTATGTATGAACTTATAAATGATTCATGTTTTTAATTTCTTTTTTGACTTGAGGATGCTTGGTTTAGTTGATGAAAATTGTTAAAAGGTGGAAGCAATCTTAAAAGTATAGGAATACTGATGCAGTCTTCTTCTTTGAAGTTATTAACTTGAATAGTTAAATTTTACAATTTTACATTTTTAACTCGAAAGGTTTTCCTGGTTTTAGTTTTGTTATTTTTGCAACACTTGCACTTTGATTTTGAGAGAGAGAAATGTGTCGCAACATGCCGTCACTGTTAGGATAAGGAGTTTAATGAGTTCGGCAAGTGAGAGACCAAAGCATAAGGTATCTCGTGGACCACATTATGTGGCCATGATTCTGATTTCTGAACCACATGTCTCAAGAGCCCTATCCACAAACCGCAACCTTGCTCTAAATGCATGTTCACTGTTTCGATAGAGCAAAAATGATGGCACTAATAATAGGAGCCACAATCTTTATCAACAAAAACAAGATAGAGGCGCGTGCAGGGTCAGGCCATGATCTTATCCTGTGCTTCATTTTCTGTCACTTATAGTTAAATCTTCTTCAATGGCCGGTTGTCATGTGAGTCCTGTGATTTTTAGAACCTTGGATATAATGAAGCTTCAAAGATTGGCTCCGCCTGAGAATCTTTCAAGGATGAACACCTTGAGAATTGGTGACAGACCGCTCTGGTTTAGACCCTTCACCATAGTTAAAGTTGGGGAACAAAACTTTGGCTCAGGCTTGGTTAAGGATGACACACTTGCTGAGAAGAAAAGGGAGCTTTACCAGGCAGTGGAAGGTATCCCATTTCAACAATATTGAATCTACTTTTTCTTTTTCTTTTTCATTATAAGCTTTTAGCATTGTTTAACAATGCAGAAAGGGTATGTGATATGTTTGAAATCAATTGCAATAAAAAATATGTTTCAAGGAATCAACAGGGGGATTTTTGGACTCCCATCTGCCAGGAAATTTGAAATTGAGAGTTTGGTGCAGCAGCTAGAATCTCAGAATCCAACTCCAGAGCCAACTCTAGAACTAGACAAGGTAACTTCAACTCTGCCTATATTATCTGATATCTGATTGTAATTGCAATTTATGAGCTATCCCTATCAATAATTTCTATTACATGGAAGGTGGCTGGGTGCTGGAGGCTTGTTTATAGCACAATCACAATTCTGGGATCAAAGAGAACCAAGTTAGGCCTCAGAGACTTTATCTCATTGGATGAGTTTTTTCAAACCATTGACATAGCCAAGGTACAAACTACAAAATTTTGAGTAGAGAGATTGTATATAACTTTGACATTAGAAGATGCAAACTGTGTTTCCAGTATTTCATCTTTGTAACTTTTATCTACTGAGTTTGAGCATTGGTCATTTGATTCTAAAATGGAGAGCAAAGCAGTTAACGTGGTCGAGTTCAGTGCAAAGGGGTTGAGTTTGTTGTCAGGACAGCTTAGTATTGAGGCTTCTTTCAAGATTGCTTCAGCAACAGTTAAAGCTCCACCTTCTTGTTTGACCAATCTTAATTTATTTCTCTGTAATCTATAACTATTGCTGCTGAGTAACTACCTAATTGGATAATACTTGAAATTCACAGAGGGTTGACATTAACTTTGAAAGCTCCACCATTATTCCTGATCAGGTAATGCTATTAGATACTGCATTTTTTCTCTACCCTAATTAATCGGATTTTAATATTTGTCTGATTTTTCCAAGTTCAAATTATTTTCTTCCTTGCATTCACAGTTGATGCATGTATTCCGGAAAAACTATAATCTTCTGTTGGGCATCTTCAATCCAGAGGGATGGTTGGAAATCACGTATCCTAAGATCATATCATGGACAAACTAAAGGGCTGTGAAACTTGCTGTTTTTCTGTCTTTTATTCTATCATTGATGAAAATTCTTGTTGTTTCTTATTTCAATCTTTCTCATAGATATGTTGATGACACCATGAGGATTGGAAGGGACAACAAAGGTAATATCTTTGTGCTGGAAAAAATTGAAGATAGAAGTCGTAATCCTCAAGGTTAAGTAGTATTTTATTTAGGATAAATGTTGGGGTGACATAATTTTTAAAAACTCATACTTTGACTCATCACTACATCATCATAAGATAGAGTGTGGATCTTGCTTTGATGGTGGGTTCACAGTTCACTCTTCATCCATCCTTTAGTGAAGGAATAAGGAGTTAAAGATGAGTTTAAAAAGGTTATGTCGTCTTAACATAACTCGATAGGTTTGAGTTAGACATGTATATTTTTATTAATCCATTTTTAAGTATTTTGTCCCCTTTTTTTTCTTGATAGAAACTAGGGCTGAAAATTTGTGTTATGTTGATTATAATTACTGTTGCATTGTGAGTATTAGTACTCACTAATGGCCATTTTACAGTTACCTTGTATCAATCAAGTCCCTTTATAGTTATACTTTCTTTTTCCAACTGTAAAGGGCTAACCTGATTTACAAATATCCGATGGTATACTTTGGAATATTCAATTTATTTGAAGAGTTTAATTTTGATGCACATTCGTACAATTACATCCGTTCTTTTGGATGATCATCCACGAGTTCAATGTGAAAGACAGTTATTTTTACTGATATGATATTATGTAATTGAATGTATATATAAAATTATTTTACATTTATAATACATCAAAATTAAAGTTTTATTTAAATAGTGTTATTAGCCAGAGTGCAATACAATATCCATGAAGAAGTTGGTTTATGAAAAAGAAATACGCTACTTCCTTACTAATGTGGCATTTAAGAAGCAAAAATATACATCGTATTTTATATTTAATTTTTCAATAATTAATTAAATATACTTGTTAAAAATACTAAAAAAGAATTCATTTTTCTTATGTTTTTAATACAAATTTAGTATATGAAATATAAAAAACTTAATTTTTGAACGGAAAAGTTTGGACAGTGGACCATTTGGATAGTATGAATGAATGGCAAGTGGTAAATGGCAGAGAGATTTCAATTTTCAAGTTCCAACCTCAATATTTGTGTCCTGCCCATTATTATATATTTAACCGTTGCATATACATCCAACTTGGAGATTCCACATTCGAGTTCTCTCCATTTACTCCCTACATTTTGTTTTTACTCTCTCCAATAAGTGCAAATAAGTTTGAGTTGATAAAAGTAAGAATTTTGCTTAGCTTATTTCCTAAGTAGATAGGTTAAGTATATTATAAAAATAAATATTTTATAAAAATTACCACAAAAATTAATTCTTTTACATTTTTAATACATTAAATATATCAAAAATATTTAAAAAATATTATTATACTTTTAAAATATGCCCTTGGCAGAACTTAGTTAAATCCAAATAATAACAACAGTAACTTGTTTGTTGTCCCAATAAAGGAGAGGGAGCAAAGGGCAACGTTCATTTTTGTTATCTGTGTTGAAGTGAGCAGCATCAATGGCAGAGTACGAAGGTGAAGGTGTACCGAAGGAAACAGCACTGCAAGCATTGAACACCATAATCCAGCTCCACTTCGAGAAGACGCTGGAGAAGAAGCGCGCCATTGACCTCCAAAAGAAAGAGCTCCAGAAGCTCTTCCAGCTGCTCTTCATCTTCCTCTCACTCGTCTTCTTGGCACTCTCTCAGTCACCGCAGCGCCTCCAATGCCGCCACTGCTGGATCCCCATCACTCTCCTCTCCATTGCACACCTCATGTTCTACGTCTCCGTGGCACAGACCCTCAGGTGCATCAATGGATTCAAGTACCAGAGGAGGTGCCACAAGCTCACACTTGGCTTGGCCACCGAGAAGCTCAGGGACATGAAGCTCAGACTTGCCAACACTGACTTTGTTGCTGAGGATGACTTTGAAATTCACTACCAGGAACCACCTGACTCCTACTTTGGCAAGTTCAAGAGGAATTGGGCTCTTCATTTTGCCTTCTTGATCTTCATCTATGGCTTCATGGTCTCTGCCTCTGTCGTTCTTCTCTGCTTCTAGTTCACATTTAATCTCAGTCAAATTTTCTTCTTTATGTATCTCTTATCTTTTCTTAATAAATTTGAGTCTTTTTATTACTTACCAAACAGGGGCCTAAATACATAAAGGTATGTAAATGTACACAAAAAGCAACTTTTTTATTTGAATCAAGTTACAGCTGGATGTATGAATTCATTTGGAAATTGGAACACACATCATCAATCATCAGTTTTTGGTGTTGTTTTGACTCATCACTAAACATTGTAAGTACTAATAATGATGGTCAGTGAACTTTGTCATGCACATTTGAATGGAGTAGTACCAGTAACATGTATGACTGAAACGTTAGGTGAATATTGCTAATAATATATTTGTTGCGTGATTATGTGATAAAAGGGAAATTGATTGAACAGTGTATCTTGCCATATTTGGTTGTGTAATGTGTACTATCTTAGACCATAAATGCAGTAGATGGTTCAAGCCTAATCCAATTATTGATCAACATCTAACACATGTCAATGGTGGATGGGAATACACACCCAAGCAAAAACGATTTATTTATTTCTTCCCTGAATTCAAATTCTGACATTCATTCCCTGCTAGTAGTCTAGTATTGAACAATCATTTCGGTCTAGTTAACAAAATAAACACTACATCAAAATTTAAAGAATAAAAACACAAGATTCGATTCAAATTTTATATTTGTCACTTGAAAGAAAGTTTCACCTAGCTATCAGGCCAAAACATGATGGATTATGGAATGTGGATATGATGATATCCGCCACATGCGCCCACCATACTCACAATTCACTAAAGGGGTTGCTATGTTACCACTTATTTAATAGTTTTATAAGAAGGATTAAGAAGCATGCATGCTTATTATATGACAAGGAATGATGGGCAGCACGTTCTGACTTGTAAGTTGTAACAATAAGCACACCACAACTACCATTTTATTCAGTAGTTTTCTCACATTTCTTTTTCTCTGCCTCTATATATTTTTGGGGCAAAGAAAAACCACCATCATCTCAGCACTCCAATCATAGTGCAATCCATGTCTTGGACCGGAGTTGAACTACAATTAACTGTTTTAAATTTATATATTTTTTGTTTGGATTTTGGTTTTTGGACTGTGACACAGATTAACAACCAAGTTTATATCACTTATCTCAATTTGAGATGTAAATATGACTCCTCTTTTACGTAAGTTGACTTAGCAACTTTGTAAGATGCAAGATGCTTAATGCAAAAATAATTAACTTTTATTGACAATGAAAAAGTATACAACTATTATCAATAATTTTCAAAGACCTTGCCAAGAAATAAAATCTAACAATAATTTGAAACAAAAATTGAATATTACAATGCTAGAAAAATGGAAAACAAATAATGTAGTGAAATTGGAAAAGACAATAAGAACGTAAAACAAGGAATAAAGAAAACAAGAGAGAAGAAATGAACAGAAAAACAACTTGTACTCTATCTCTTTTACCTTATCAGTGTGACTTAAAAAATTCTTCGGAATTTTAGTGTATTAGTAGTGAGTTTTAGAATGGAAGTCATCCCAATTGATCTTCATAATCTCTATTTATAAATGAGTTTCTTTACTCATATTAGTATTGTTTGGAGATCATATAGTTTACCCACATCTTGAGAAGCAGTTATTTCCTTGGATACTTAACTCTTCAACCCATATTCCGAGAAGCAGCTATTTTCTTAGATGCCGATTTCTTCAACCCACATCTTGATAGTTTTTAATTCCCCACTTATTTGATACAGTTTTGCTAGGTAGATAATGATTTTTGTAAACAATATAAATAATGAGCTCTAGAATTGACTTAGGGCTTGTTTGGGTATAATAATATAAAAGTACTTTTTTGTTTATTTATTACATGAAAAACATCTTTTTTTTAAGAAAAAAAGATCTTTTAAAAAAAGATGTAAATTACAGCTTCTCAAAAAAGATCTTTTTTTTATTTTACTAGTGCTTTTACTTTTACTACTAGAAGTTTGCCAAATACGTTAAAAAATAAAAAAAGATCTTTTTTCATTAAAAAAAGATCTTTTTTAACAAAATAATGGCGCCCAAACATGCACTTAATAAAGTAAAAAAAATACTTCACCCCAAATTATCTCCTAAACCTTAATATTAGAATAACCATCCGCACACCTAGTGAACCATTGTTAACTGTGCATGAGTAAATCGAATTAAAAGAAATAAACATCTATTTAAAAATAATTAACATTGCTTTGAGTTCAAGTTTAGGAACTAAACACGTTTTAGTTATGACTATTATCCCTTTTTTAGGTTCAATCTCCTTGTTTTTAGATTATAATCTTTGTGAAATTTGGCTAAGTTTTCTTTCTTCGTATTCCTCTCTCAAAAATATCAGTTTTACGGTTTTCGACTTTTCTCTTTTTTTACTTACATTCATTTACCCGAGTTTAGACATGCTCTTTGCCTCTATAAGGAGATGCTTCCTTCAACTTATATGAGGGAATCATGAGACTTTACTTCATTTTCCGGCTCCTCTTGAGAGATCTTCTTCGACCTCTTAGTTTTTATTCTAAGACTTCACTTTTTATCTTTACTTTTCAGTGTATTTTAGCAGTATTAATCTTGTACTCCTATTTTGACTTTAGGCGAAAATATTTTGTCAAACAACATCAATACTATATACAGTCATTATGTATTTGTATATAAAATATATATATTGTTTTAACTTACTTTCATTATGTATCTTATATTTTACAGATAATTGATTTTATAACTAATTTTAATATACAATTGGCATAGTTACATATAGTTTAAACCTATATGGATGCCTTTTAACGTGAAGTGATTGCGTTGGTTCCTTAATTAACTCAACGATGAAAGGTTGAAGTTGCTGTAGAAGGTTAATAAAGCCACAAGTGTATAGTGTACGACAATTTCGTGTGCTGTGCCTTGACGCATCGATCGTATTTCGGTTTCTTTTCATTGCAACAGAACAACAACAGTATTCTCATATGTGGCCAAGGTTGCCATTAAATTGTCAACAACGTTCCCATGGGCCGGGCCCCCATACTGTGTGTTCAATCATTTTCGTCCCTTACCACGTTATATTTATTTATTTATTTATTGCTTCAAATGAAGGCGGTTGAAGATGCTGTGACCCAAATAATTACAGTAACATGAGCACGATTAGTATAAAGTATAAACAAATAGTGCATACAGATAGATGAAGGATTATAGTTTAGTGGGTTTAATGTTTGATGGATGTTAGTTGATGCAACTGTATCATAATGTACATGACACCAACTAGCAACCACCATGTTATATTTTTGTAATGAAAATACCTAATATCTACTCCTCCAAGGGTCCACTACTATTGAGAATATTCATGGGTGTTAACGTAGTAAAATTAATTATTTTAAATTCAATACTTAAAAGTTATTTAAATACGTAAATTTAATTGAATAATGTTATAAAATTCGTGATAAATTAATGTTTGATATATACTGTGAGAAAAAAATCTCTTAAGCTTAACTAGTAATAGTGTAATAAATAAAAAATATGTTAGGTATAAATTAAAATTAATTACTAAAATTAGTTATTAGTATAAAATATATGTTAAAATATAAATATATATTAAAAATAAATTATATATAATGATGGGAGAGTTTATTATACAAATAACATTTATAGGTATATATAGTTAAGGAAAGGGGGAGTTTGATTTGACTGGGTCAAATTAAAGGGGGGTTATACATGCATGCCCTACAAAAAAAATAAGCAGTCGAAGAGAGAGCAGAGAGGATGAAATGCCTACACTTTCCCTAATTTTTTAGCACCATTGTTGTTCCATCACATTCATTGGTACCTCTCTAAATTAATTGGTTGCCTCTACTCTTACGTTGTTCTTGTGTGACGACACAAAAACATAAATAAAAAGGAGATAGAATGGGAGGTTGTGCCACTAAGCCCAAAGTATCAAAGGAAGATGCAGAGGCAAAGGCAAAGAAAGCACCTGAGCCTGAACCTGAACCTGAACCTGAATCTCAACCAGAGGCCATGGAGAAGAAGATTGTGATGGTAGTTGATGATGACGATGATGATCATGATGACCAATCCAACAAGCGACGTTCTCTCAGCTTGTTGTTCAAGCAGGTACCTAACCATTTTTTATCCATCTTCTCATTCTTATATCTGTAGTACCACTACTTTATTTATTCTATCAGATCCATTCAGTTTTTGTTACAATTAATTACTGGATTTGATTAATCCTTCTTATTCTTAATTGGCATTCTCCAGAGATTCTAGCATCTTTAGATTCTCTCTACTTTATCGTACACTGATTTTCTGTCAGCTTTGCCCAACCAAACCCTTCATCTGTTTTAGTCGTATATCGTATCCCATTATCATGCTTCGTTATACAACACATACATGTGTTCCAAAATTGGAAATTTTTGTCCAAATTCATATGCTATGGAAAATGTTGACCCTTAGCTAGTTTATTACATACAAACAATCAATCATTATTGTTTTCTATTTTCCACGTAGCATTTTTGAAAATCAACTATATTGAATATACATAAAAAAATTAACTATTTAATTAATTATTAATATAAAATATATATTAAAATATAAATATAAAAAACTGAAGTAATATCTAACTTTTAGTCTGTATGTAATATTTTTGAAAATTATATGTAATACAATAAAAAATTAATTTGACGGTAATATTACTCTACAGAACTTTGCATTTTACTATACAAATCTGACTCCAAATAATATTAGGGAGTCGTTCAGCTAAATACGTCTAAAATATTTTTTTAAAATATTTTTTAATAATTAAAATTTAATATATATAATTAATTAAATCGTGTTATTTTTGTCAAATTTAGGTCAGATAAATTAATTTAATTGAAAAATAGTAAATTAAAATTTGAATTTGTCTAAATTAATATTATTTTTTATAAAAAAATAACTACAATATTCTTATTATAGAAAATAATTAAAATACTCCTATTATATATATATATATATATATATATATATATATATTGAAAATTCTAAATCATAATCCTATGATAACAAATAAGTAAAGAACTAGAATTTAGGATTCTCAAAATTAATATATATAATAAAAATATTTTAGTCATTTTTATAATAAAAATATTATAATTATTTTTTATAAAAAATAATATTAATTTAGATCAATTCAAAATTTAATTTATTATTTTTTCAGTTAAATTAATTTATCTGATATAATTTTAATAAAAATAATACAATTTAATCAATTAAATATATTAAATTTTAATTATTAAAAAATATCTTTTAAAAAAATATTTTAAACATTTTTATCTAACTATTTTCATAATATTATTGGCTACTGTCGGCATCCAAAGTTTAGCTCAGATATTAAAAACGGAATTTTTGTCTGTGTGGACCTTTTTTTATTTTTTTCTTTTAGATGCCACCGAGGCATAATGTGCTACATATGTTTAATAGTTTTGGCCTTTGGGAAGCTTGTCTTTGTCTATCGCATTCGTTGCATTTGACACTAAAGACGTGACAAACAAATTAGGATACGGTTGAAGAGGGAAATTTAGGAAAGAGTGAAAGAATTAAAAAATGTCCAAAAAAAATTATTATGCGTAATACACATTTTTTATAATTAAATAAAAATCTTCACTCTTTATTTAATTCTATCCTTCAAAAAAATTCCCAACAAATTAAACGTGCCACCCTTTGATTTTGAAGGCTTTGGACCTATTGATTTCAATTCCTTTACAGCTATATATCATGGATCATAATTCTCTTGCTTTCATTATAATAATTATTAATTAGTATGTACGTTGGATTAGTAACATCCACAATTATGGCAAACAACATGTCAGGACATTGCTTTCATGCTTTCTAGTACACATTATGGTGGTCTTATAGCTCTTGTGACTAGAAGTACTAATACTAAGGTTTTACTGTTTGAATAATTTTCCATATTTAGATTAAAAACGAATAAAAATTACCAGAGGAAATGGAGGTAGACAGTGAAAGCGATGGAATTTTAATTAGAATAAAAAATAATGCAAATATTTATTTAGTGTGTTCCATCTTCCATGCATAAAGCATGACTATCGACTAGTAATTTCATAAGCCATAATTAATGAACCATATCACTTTTTCTCCTTGAGCGAGTACAAATAAACTCCAATAAACATGTCACTATATTATTATTATTATTATTATTATTATTATTATTATTATTATTATTATTATTATCCAAATCAATTTTTAAGAATTTTAAGAACATATATTTTAATTTAAAAAAAATTTAATACACATTAATTTTTAATAATTTTTTTTATTAGACATAATAATTCCTCGTATGATTTTTTCATTTGAGACCATCGAAAAATAATGGGATGGCACGTTTAGTATCCAACGTGTCTAGTAACATATACAGGTATTCTCATAGACAAATTGATCCCTATCTGTTTTGGAATGTGAAGTAAAAAGGGCAACCCGGTGCACAAACGTCCCGCGTTTAACGCAGGGTCCGGGAATGTGAAGTAAAGTGAGAGAATAAAGTTACATTTCTTCAATCCTCATAGAACTACATTCTCTCCTTGGAGTCCTTCTTTTCCACTCTCCTTCACTGCTACCGCAACCACCTTCTCTACATCTTTTCGCAGGACCCATCCATTGCTTTCTCCTTTCTCTTCGACCCACAGAACTATGCATGGTGCCCTCCTTTACCCGTGTCCTGCAATCCTCAGGTCATCGCCGCAGTCCCTCTCAGCCACCACTACCTCTACGTTCTCCACAGATCCCTTTTCAACACATGCTCTTTTCCTATCGATCGCCCATTTTCTTGTGGTTTAAAATCCTCAAGAACAGCAGCAACACTGCCACATTCTAGAAGCTGCTTCTAGTTCCCACTTCTTTGAACTGATGACGCCATTTTTTTTAGAATCTTGTTCAAAATTTTATGGAACCTTTGAGAAGAATAGCGGTCGTGGCCGTGCTTCCCTATCTCATCTTCCAATGCTTTGATCTTACACTCATTCTCTCTCTTTTCTTCCTCGCTTCGGAGCCTGAGTTCATGGAGATCATTGGCCAACCTCTAATCCTCAGCCTCGAGGTCTTGGATTGTGTTGGCTTGGCGGAGAGTATCAGCGTCCCTAAAAACGATGTCGTTCTCGATGAGCGGGATATTGGAATTGAACTTGGATGTTTCGATTCCTGCAGATGAAGAACGAGGGTTTCATGAAGAGCTTTGAGGAGGAATAACGAGACTTCCATTAGGAAAACTCTTAATACAATGCCGATTTTTAAAATAAGGTTAGGAATTGTTTTGTCTTTCTCGTGCACGTGGACACTACTGCCACATGTGTGAGTTTACCACTACAAGAAAAACACTGAGTATCGTTGGATTTACAAAAAAAATTTGCTCGTGATATGTTTACCGTTAGAATTACCGTCAGAATAAATCCGATGGTATAAACCTCGCCAGTAATTATTTACCAGCGAATTTTTTCGTCCGCCGCTAATTACCATCAGAATATTTTCGCTAATAATTTTTACCGTCAAATTTTATCCCCGAAAAATCTAACAGTAGTATATTATTAATTAATAATTAAATTAATAACTACCGACGGGTTTAACCGACAGTAAACTTAAAACTTTTATTTTTTAAAAAATTGTTTAAAAGTTAATATATAATTTTAAATATTTAAATTTAATAATTTCTAAACTAATAAATAAAAAAATACAACACTAATTAATTCAGAAAATAATTAACTCAAATAATAATAATATTAGAAAATTGACAATAATAAACAATAAGTCAATAAAATGTTTAATGGCCTAAATAATGAATAAGACAATTAACAATCAATTAATTAACTCAGAAAATAATTATAAACAGAAAAAAAGCGTAATTCGTGCAGATTAAACAGCTGACATTGAAACTTTAGGGTATTAAGATCAAACATTGACGCTAACTTGGCAACCTAAACTCTAGCAATACTTATGTGAAAAAGAGATTGGAGAAGATAAGTTTTCAAACCATCAAATTACAAGCTAATCAACCTTAGAACACAACACAATAAATTTATCCTACCATAACAAATTTAGAAATGATATCAGAATCTCAAAATGAAAAATAAAGGAGGTTTGGATATCTTCTAAGACGATGACAAAGCCAGAAGTTACATTTCAAGCTTTCTTACTAACAATAACAAAACAACATAATCAAATTCAAGCTGCAAAAAATATGCATATAAACCATTTCTACTATACTTGAATAAGTTATCAAACAACTAAATGACTCTATTATACTTTATTTCCAGATTTATTTATGTCAACAGTAAAACTGTTGTAGATTTAACAACTAAGATTCTTTCAATACCTTACACCAATTTAAAGAGTAGGTGCTTCAATGCTGGATGGCACATTCTCGGATATTAGTGCAATGGAAGGAGTATATATGCATGCTTTTTTGAGAATTTCAGCAACAATCTAATGTTTGCACTTGCTCAAAGGCCTAGAAGGATCCAATTAAATCTGAAAGAACAACAGCAAAAAATATCGCTTACTAAGTTTTCTTGAGAAATCTACAGGATATATTAACATCTAACCATCTTAAAAAATCTATAAGGTATATAAACTATGTCTAAAATTAAAATACTAAAATGTCAAGTTACAAAGACAATACTAATAATTAAGTTTAATATTTTAAGAAATAAACAAAGACTCCATATTAGATGGGTAAGTTTAAAATTGTTACTAATTCGATCACCAATGTTACACTAATTGTGTTCATCGTGTGTCATAAATTTCGAAGTTTATTTGATGTAACAGTTGTACACTTTGTGGTGGAATAGCCTATCCACCACTACCACCACTGACTTCTGCATCTTATTGGAAACCACTATTTTTATGACTTGCTTTATCGTTCTAACCCAACCTACACAATCTCTAAGCTAGATTTTGATGTACAGCAACTACAATACAATAAAAAATAAAAAATATAAATAATGAATGTCAAAATTATATTTCAGGAACAATAACCAAGTATAGAAATTTTGGTGAATCAGGACATATTTTTATTACAATCACCACCCCCAATTTCCAAAGCATATTAGTTTTATTTATACCTAAAGTTCAAACATTCAATACATCAGCAACATTTTTAATGCAAAATTCAAGTAATAAACTCTCAATAATACAGAAACAATCACTTTCATTCTTCATGATATCAGAACAATAAACAGAAATCATAATAATAAACACAAAATTATCGAAACAAAATTCAAAATCAAAATTATAAACAAAATTTGAAACACAGAATAATCAAAATAGAATTAAAAAATTTATAAATCAAAACAGAATTAAAAAAAAGTCATAAATCTAAACTAATACATGAACTAAATCTTAAAAAAATAATAGGAAGAAGGAAGAGAACAACATATCTAGTGGGAGGAAGGAGATAATTCTGACAAAGTGGTGGCATCAAACAGCGAAGTGGTGGCAGCAGTGACTAACCGGCAAGGTTGCATTATTAGGATTTTTTTAAATAAATTAAAAAATAATAAGAAGAAGGAGGAGGAAAACATACTTGGAGGGAGGAAGGAGGCAGCTTCGGCGACATAAGGAACAGCGATGACACCGATGCAGCAGTGGCGGCAGCAACAATGGTGGGAGTGACGAAAACGGCGACGATAGAGCGACCAACATGTCGCAAAGAGTCCACGCAGTCTTTGAACATTGTTGGTGGTGGCCGATCACTACAAGAAAAGTCGTTAAAATCGACGGCCAAATCGACGGCTTAGCCGTCGATAATATTGAAATTCGACGGCAAAATAAACGGGGCAGTTGGTCGCTATAACGCTTGTCGATTTTTTAAAATGCTAATAAAATCGACGGCTTTCATGGCCGTCGATAATAATTTAATAAAATCGACGTTTTTTCCGTCTGTAATATGGGTGTGAGAATTTTACACTCTTAATAAAATCGACAACATTGCCGTCGATATTATTATTTAAAATCGACGTCTTCTTTGTCGATAATTGATTCAATAAAATCGACAGCTTTTTTGTCGATATTTAACTCAATAAAATCAACAACACTGCTGTCTATAATATGTTTAATAAAATCGACGTTAATGCCGTCGATATTTGCATGAATAAAATCGACAATTTTGCCATCGATTTAATTGTTTATTTTGTCTATATTAACTTTTAAAAGCGACAACTTTGCCGTCGATTTTAATAGTTATATGTTTTTTTTTTTCTATTTGAAATAGTAAACCGTTAAACAAATAAACTTTTAAATATAAAAATAAAATTTAAACAGAATATTAAATAACAAGACAAATAAACTTTTAAATATAAAAATAAAATTTATACTAAATATTAGATAATGAGTTTACAAACTTATCAAAATAATAAATAACCCTCTAACATAAAGACTCAAGACAAGATAAATAACTAAACTTAGATTTATATTCGTTTAAATTGCAATCTACTAATAATACAAAATATTCAAAGTAAAGTAATTAAATAACCTACTCATACTCGTCTAAATAATCATCTGAGTCATCAAAATCGTCAGAATCATCCTCCCTTTGAGAACTCTGTGGTTGTCCTGGTCGCTGCAGAATAGGTGGGAGTTTTCTACCTGGGGCTGGGGTTGGGACTGGGACTGGGGCTGGGGCTGGGGCTGTGCTTTTCTGAGAGCTTGGGAAAGTAAAAGGAGGAGGTGGAGGAACACGTGATCCAGAACTACTAGGACCCATGGCTCTCACATACTCAGTCAAACTGCTCAACTGATGACTAAATTGATCCATCTGTGAGTTACTGGTGTTGAGATCCTCACGCAAAGATTCAACAGTCTGTTGCCACTCTCTTTTCTCCCTTTGGTAGCGGTCTTCAAGCTCTCTATATTTAGCGGCATGTTGTTCAACTTCCCTATTGAGTATTATGATTCGTTCTCTAAGATCCAAAACATCAGCGCTGGTGGTCGTGGTTGGCCCATCAACTCGAGGCCGCACCATGGAAGAGTCCCTTACCTCACCCATACCATATACCCTACCTCTTCGTTTTCCACCCACTGTCTCAATCCATATGCTTTCCTCAGAGACAGGCGGTGGATCAGTTACACCAGCCTCTATAGCAGCCTGCCGCTCTTGCTCAGCCTGAAACATACGCTCTTGAAATATATCCTACAATGAGGAGAAATGATTGATAAACTGCTATAAGTATTAATAAGGCATAACAATTAGATAACAAAATAGTTACAATTAATAAAGGCAAGTTACCTTTGTCTTTCGAGAGTGTTCATCAACCTATTGAGTCCTATCCTCTTTGCGAGTATGAGTGTGCTCAAAAAACTCATCCATACGTGATGGTCTTCCAAGCGAATGATTCTACATAATGAGAGAAATAATATGACACACTGTCACTGATTGAGGAAAAAATTGCATATAGTACTGTTGCATAATGAGGAAAAAATAGTTAAAAAGCAGAATAAAAGCAAAAGCATAATAGAACAAGCTCATTTTATTTAAAACCTCAATGGGAGACGTGACAATAAGAAGCTAGACATGGTTTAATGGACTTCAAGATCACAATCAGTGGTCAAAACTCACATTTAGTTGCAACTTAATAATCCATCAAGCTCATTTTGTTTCAATAAATCATAACACAAGCAGAAATAACAGCATGCAGTGTATGGACAAGGGATTATAATTGATGAACCATGACCTTCAAAACTTAGATATTCCAATAAGAAAATTAACACTGCTGTGAGTTTTTTCTTACTTGTTTGGCCTTAAGAAATTTTCAGAACAGCAAATATCAAAGTAAAGATTATCTTTAAGTAAAAAAGAGGGTTCTATAAGCAACTTACCAAGCGTAATCTCGCTTCTGGAAAGGTGGTGCCTCCTGCAGTATGAAGGGAAGTACCTCGAGTTGATTTTCTGGCAGCTGTATTTCTTGTCTGTAATTGTCTATAGGCATCAGTGTTCCAACGTCTCATCAATTCACCAAGAACTTCTGGTGGGATCCAATATGGACGGGCACCTTTTTTGCGAATGGCATGGAGCATACCTCGCAAGCGCTTGGCAGCCCTAAACCTCCAAGCTTGATAGATATCATCCTCCTCCGTATCAATAATGTCAAAGCATTTCTATTTAAAAAAAAAAAGACTTTATATCACATACCATAACATTCCTGCTCTCTCAAGTAAGTCCCTAACATACTTAGATTGAGTGATGTGAATATCATGATCAGATAAGATATTAAATTCTAAGCCTAAGAAAAAATTAACACTGCCTAGATCTTTTAATGCAAAAAAAGACTTTATATCAGCAATGAGAGTGCAGATTGTAGAATCATTATCACATGTAATGAGAATATCATCGACATATGCTAAGATATAGATTGTAGAGTATGAATCAAACCTTATGAATAGTATAATCAGGTTTAACATTGTTTAGCATTTCAAAAGGTGACTTCATGTTCAATGTAGGAGTTGGTAATCTATTAATTAAAAATGTGGCAGTGAGGAAGGTATCTTCCTAAAATTGTTTAGGTAAATCAGCAGTAGCAAGTAAAGCAAGGCCAGTTTTAGCAAGTAAAGATTTCTTTAAATGTGGTAGTAAGGAAGGTATCTTCCCAAAATTCTTTAGCATTATCTATTTGTATACGCTTGAGTTTACAACCAGTTTCAGTTTCCATGAGATTCTTATATTGCATTAAGATTTGTAAGAACTGAGATTTAGAGTAAAGTAAATATAGACAAGTATACCTTGTGTCAGCATCAACTATACTAAGATAATATTTAAATCCTCTAGAGGGTCCCAAAATGTCAAGAAAGACTAGCTCAAGGGGTGCAGAATATGTAGTAGTAGAAAATTAAAACTACCCTAATACTAGAAGAAGCGTTTGTGCAACATGTCCCAGAATCAGAGCAGCTAAAAAGACTAGCTCTTTTTATTCTTTTTTCACATCATAACTACCCTGAATGCCCTTTTGGATTATTGGGTAGACACATAGACATATATGACATAAATTTAATATTCATTAGATAGAACTTATCAAAACTATTTTCATTATTCACCATCTCTTTATGGAATATTCATTTATCATGTGTGTAATTCCAATTCTTATATATAAATTAAAGTCTAAAGTGGACAACCTACTTTCTCTCACCAAAGTCATATGTGTATACCATGTTGCTAGCTTTATATCTTTCTCATTATTATTCTTTTAATATTTTTTATGTAATCATTCTATCGAATGAAGAGAAATCAAAAGCTGATGATCCAAATGAAAGCAAAGCAATAATGTAAAATCAAAATCCATATATAAAAAAGCAAAATACATTGATGAGTGTAAGTGATGCATGTCAGTAGCATAAATTATTCATAAGGAGCATAAGGAGATAAAATTTACCCTCCACTCAGTCCACCATATTTTTCGAGTATCATCATCTGCCTCATCAAAACTCAGCCAAGGCTTGTTGTAGTTTTCCCTAAAAACCTGAGAAATACGCTTCAATCCAGGCTTAGGTGGGTGCCAACTACATCAAAAACCAAATGACACCATTTAAATATATGGATCTTGGACACAGGAAGCAAATAGTTAAGCTAGCTTTGATAACAACTAAAGGAACTAAGAAGATAGGCATATCGAATCAAAGCAAATAGTTAAGCAAATATTTTCATTAACAAATATCCAACTAAACAAGTAAAAGCACACCATTTAAAGTGCATGCTTAGTTCATAAAATTTAAAGCAAATAACAAACCATTTGGCACCATCATATCTGAGCTTCGGAGCACTTGTGCTGGAGTGACCACTGGCAGTGGATGTTCCTTGACCCTGAGCATCTTGGGTACTATTAGATGTGGTTTGTCTTTCCCCACAAGATCCTACTCGACTGGGAGCTACAATAGCTGGATCACTCTGCACACCATGTGAGGCAGTGTTGGAAGGTTCATTGGCTTGTTGAGTGCATGATCTTGGCACACCCGGAGTAGGCATCATGTATATCTGAGGCTCCTAACGGGAGGGGGTAGTAGTAGCAACAGGTGGCGGTCTCCCATTGGTCGGAGCAGTTGTGTCGGATGATGACCCAACAAGAGAGTATGGATCCGCATGCAAGTCAAGGGGCTGACCAGTAGAAAGCCTAGGCCTCCCCTTTCGACCTCGGCCACGGCCACGGCCACGACCACGGCCACGACTGCGATCTCCGTCTCTACCACGACCACGGCCTAGGCTTTGCCCAATGACCTTCGCGTACCTGCACCAAATTCAAATCTGGTCGCTTACAAAGCACAGCCATGTCTAACCTTGCCTTTTCATTGTCTTTTGTTCTTTCAGTATCCATAACGGTATTCATTATGTTATCAAAAACATTCTTCTCAATATGCATTAGATCCAAACAATGACGAACCAAATGATCTTTCCAATATGGGAGATCCCAAAATATACTCCTTTTGGTCCAATTGTGTTCCACCCCATATCCGCTCAATCTCACTTGTCCTCCTGTGTCAACTATTTTAGGATAGTGTCTAACTCTTTCCCAGACCTGTTCGCCACTAAGCCTAATAGGAGGTTCTTCATCCTCCTCAACATTCTTCTTAAAACCAACTTTATTACGCCTATAAGGATGACCTTCAGGTAAATATCTCCTGTGACAGTCAAACCACGAATTCTTTCCGCCATAATCTAACCAAAAGGCCTTGGTATCCTCCATGCATACTGGACACGCTAATCTTCCCCCCGTACTCCAACCAGACAACATTCCATATGCAGGAAAATCGTTAATTGTCCACATTAATGCAGCCTTTAACTGAAAATTCCTCTTGCTATGAATGTCGTATGTTAGGACGCCTTCATCCCATAACTCTTTAAGTTCATCTATCAATGGTTGAAGATAAACATCAATTTTTGCTTTGGGATTTTCTTTTCCGGGTATGATGCACGTTAGGAACAAAAAAGGGTCTTTCATACACATATGAGGTGGAAGGTTATAAGGGGTAACTATAACAGGCCAACAAGAGTACGGTGTGCTAAAATGAACATTAGGAGAAAACCCATCAGAACAAAGTCCAAGTCTAACATTACGCGGTTCGCTTGCAAAATGAGGATGCTTGGTATCAAAATGTTTCCATGCTTCACCATGGGAAGGATGTGTCATCACATCGTCATTTCTGCGGTTTTGGTGATGCCACAACATATGAGGGGCAGTACTCATTGATGCATACAACCTTTGTAGCCTTGGAATCAATGGCAAATAATGCATTCTTTTATATGGCACCTCTTTATTTTTTCCCTTCCTAGGCTTAAATCTCTGCTCCCCACAAAATTTACATTGTCTAAGATCTTTGTCCTCTTTGTAATATATCATACAACCATTGACACAACAATCTATCTTAACCTCCTTAAACCCAAGTTGGGAAACAATTTTCTTAGCTTCATAGTAATTAGCAGGAATTTCATTTGGAGTTGTTTGCATTTCTCTAAACAAAGTTGCCCACTGGTCAAAAGATCCCTGGGATTGGTTTCCCTCTGATTTTATACTCAGCATCCTACTGGCAAGTGACAATCGTGAATGGATACAATTTTCCCACAACGGTTTACTAACTGAATCTAAGAGGTCATAAAATCTCTTAGCATCTCGATTTGGTTCCTCCACTGTTGGTTGCATGTACATGTGAAACTCAGGTTGCAAAGCATCAACAACCATCTCATGATAACGATCAAAATTTTCTTCCCATGTAACACCACCTAATTCAGAGCTACTTTCAATATCTTCTTCTATCCTAATCTGATTCTCTGTGGGTATCTCTTCTCCATGCTCTGTCCAAACCCAATAATTAGGTTTAAACCCATGAGTATATAGATCAATCTTAATGTCGATCAACTGTTTAAACGTCCCACATTGACATCTGGCACATGGACACCTAACTAAACCTCCTCTGAGAAATTCATCAGTTCTAGTACACGCATCCACAAATTCATTTACCCCTTTAATAAAACTGGGTTTAAGACCCCGCCTCTGATCATACGTTCTATCATACATCCAACTTCGGTTCTGGTTTTCCATTATTAATGAATTTAATTTCCTACATATCAAAGGGTTAATATTCACTTTTTAATTTTTTTTTCAACGAGAAACCACAACAAATAAAAGTCTTATCATGAATATAATTTATACTTCCACCATGAATGGTTTACACAAACAAGCATATATAAATAAGTATAGATAAGCATGCATAATAATTTAACAAAGATAATAAAGATGAAGATAAATTAAACTCAATAGTTTAACAGAGATAATAAATAAATAAAAAAGTAGAAGGTTAAACCTTGAATAGCTTTTCTGGAAGTCTTAAGCTCTACCAATACTTATGATAGTGTAAATGGAATCTGTTGCTCAATCTCTTCTTCAACTCCTTTCTGTTATGAATTCTGTCAGTTTTGTAGAAGATGATTATCAAAATTAAATATCAATTACATATACAATTAAATATCAATATAAGATGATTATCAAAATTAAACTCTAATAATGATAATCATATGTATTTAGGAGACCTTCATTGAGTCAGGACTCAATCCAAATATATAATTGAAAAAAAATAGAAAATAAAAAAAGAAAGAGGAAGATTAAGGCAAGTGAAGAAGGAGAAAGCAACGTAGATTCCGTGATTCCAGACTTGCATTCCAATCATGTAATATTTATCAGATACACAAACCGTTGAAATAAAGTAATATTTAACACACAGTACTATTAAATATGAAAGTGAAATTAAGCTTTCAAAAAAGAGCATATTATTAAGATGATGAGATGAGATGAGATGAGTTTCATCACATCAAATAATTATTAAATATGTATAATTATTATTATTAATTTCTCCTCTGCATGTGTCATTTAATAAGAAAGATAGATGCAGATAGATGGTTAAATATGAATTATTAACTTTTTAAATACGAAAATATATAAATATAAATAAAGAAAAGCGTTTGCATTAAATGTATTATTATTGACTAGTTTGATAAATGTTAAACTTAGGACATAACGTATTATTATTTAATCGGTGAAATAAAAAGAAGGATATTTTAGCTTTGTTAGTTTATTATTATGAATATTATCTTAATGATAAACAGAGAAACATTTTTTTTCCCTTAAGAACTAGTGATTTGGCCACGTCTTATCTAATTTTTCAATAATGCTCTTACTTTTCCTCCTTTGATAAATATACATATATATAACTTGTTAATATTTTTAATATTTGTTTGTAAATGAGAGAGAATATAAGACCCATAGTTTCAAGACTCATTACTGGTTATCAACTCATACTCCATAACCTGATTAATCATTAAGTAACTGAGAGAATAACTAATCAACAAAAACAAAATTAGAAAGTTTTACAGACCTGTAAGTGTTAGCATCAAGAGATTCAAATGTTTGCAACGCCCTCGTGTTCAACACGGCCGCAATAGAAAATGATAGGCCTATGACCAAGAACAGGACATTCATATGTATGAGCAAAGGAAGAATTTATTTCCTATAAGTGTTGACAATGAATGCCATTTAATTTATTGCAGGCCAGAGCATCTTCAAAATAGGCCAGAATAAATACAAAATAATATGAAGATTGGAGAGTCAACCTATAGGTTATGGAAATTCCTAAGTTCCATTTCTAATAAATAAAAGGTCCAATAAGATGTCAATTTCAATACAAAGTAAGATACAAAAGAGAACTAATATGATATATCCTGTGTTTTAAATTTTCTTCCTAGAAGCTGTACTGCATCATCCAAACTAAACAGCCAACACAATGTTATAAGTTGTTGGGCCAATATACTACCTGTATAAGTTTCTTTTGTTTATTATATGTTTTTGTATTAAAAATTAAAAAATAAACTTGAACATTATAATAAAAAAATAATTTGATTAGTTTGGTATCTGTCATCATCAAATGAAATCCAAAGTTTTAACATGCAATCAACAAAGTGACACATTGACACATACTATTACCATGTAGTTTTAAGGCTTTTAAAAGTTTGTGCTCATTATTACTACTTCATCTTCAAAAGTCAATATCTGCTAACAGACCCAAATTCATTAACCCTGTATGTAAGTTAGAAAATTCAAATACATGATCTCATTATTATGCGTCCTTAATAGTAAGATCATATATCAACAGCACAACATGAACATGATCAAAGAAGAGTACCTTTGAACACTCAAACCAAACAATTCCATGTCTAAGAAATGGAGCTCTACCTATCCTACCAGAGTGAATTTATGAAATTTGGCTACTCAAAGATTAACCTAAAAAGCTTTAAAATGTGATTGCAGTTAGGTGTTTACAAATCATAAAAACAGAATTTGATATAGGAGATATAAAATGATTAAATATATAATATTTAATCCTTAAAACAGTAAGTAAATTCCAAATGAGAATATATTCTTCCCGACTTTCTCCTTTATCTGTGTTTCTTAGCCTCTATATCCCTGTAGCAAATACAGAATCTAAACACACGTTGTTGTTGTTGTAAGTTTTTCAAACACATCACATCAAAAGCAACACAAAATCTACCTACATACACAGATAGATACAGAGAGAGAATCAAAGAATATTTGCTAACCAAATTGAAAACTTAAACTTAATCAAGAGAGAGCTATTAGCCTACTAATATTTAGTATTTACTAGTGGATCTAACTACTGTGCATGCTAGTTTTTGGGTCAAAATCTTAAATTCCTAGCACATTTTTAGCAAAATATCAACAACTGAGATAACTGCAACAATTATTGGGTGTTCAGTTCAGCATTACAAATTCCCTCCCTCCATATGTTTTGTTAATCAACAAACAAACTAAATTAAAAATCTAAATTTAAAACCTAATTACTAAATCATCCATTAAAAACCAATCAACAAACTAATTATCTAAAATATGAAACCTCAAATCAACAAATTAATTAGCTAAGTAGGGGAGCAGGGGAGTAGGGAAGAATCCAAACACAAGCAGGGGAGCAGGTAACTCACCCTCACTAGGCCATTGGATAAGCACGAGCTAGCAGCGACAGCAAGTAGAACCAGCGACAATGGCGAAGGGAACTTTGGAACCAGCGACGATAAGGGTTTTCAAATTACGTGCTCCTGTCTGTCATCCTTGACAATATTCAATTCTTATCAAATGCATGTTCAATCGAATAACTTATGAATAAACCCTAAACAAAGAAGAAAGAATGGAAACTAACCCTCGCTGAAAACCCTTGGTTTGAGTAAGGCGTCGGAGTAGGGTTTATGGTTGAGAGAGTGTGTGTGTTGAGGAGCGCCGGCGAAGCAACCGTGACGGAGCGGCGACGGCAGTGGAGAATGACGTGGGTTGGTGCTGAAATGGGGATTTTGGGGTAAAAGGAAATTGTGTTTCTGTATTCTCTGGACGCGGGAAGGGTTTTGGGTAAGTGTTTTTTAATGATAAAAATCGACGGCAAATTTGTCGATTTTAAATTAAAAACAATCGACACTCTATGCGTCTATTTTATATATTAAATCTATACCGTTTACTTGGTTTTAGAAAACAATCTAGACCGTTAAAATTTATCGACGGCAACTGTTGTCGATATTTTAATTAATAAAATCGACGCGGCTTTCGTCGATTTTAAAATAAAATTATTTTCATCCTCAAGTTCGTCGATAATGTGACGACAATATTATGTATCATAACATTATCGACGACATGGCCGTCGATTTTAATATTTTATTTTTAATTATTTTTTTCTAGCAATATCGACAGCAAGCCGTCGATAAATATCAACGGCAGAAATAGCCGTCGATTTTTAGCGTCGAAAAAAACGTTTTTTCTAGTAGTGGATGTTGGTTGAGGGGTTGCCGGAGATGGTTTGTAGGAGAGAGAGAGAGAGAGAGAGAGAGATAGTAGTTAGAAAATGAGGGGGAAAGGGTTCGCAGTTTGAATTTAGGGCAAGACAGTAAGTAAATCCGATGATAATGCTTTGCGAAGACCACAACGCAGTGTTATACTAATTCGAATTACCGATCCACCGGTATATCTTACAGTAATGATCGCGCCATTTTTTCTTTTTTTTCCAATTATTACCGGCGAATTTAGCGTCAGAAAATTAAATCCGACAGTAATTTTTTTATCCGACAAATTTATTGTCAAATCTACTAGCAAATCCGCTGCTAATGTCCGACACTAAATCTGATAGTAAATCTGACGGTATTTAATATTTTTCTTGTAGTATGCGGGCTAACTCAGTATTTTCCGTTAGTTAGTCACGCCAAAAAATGAATGGGGTTCTGTTATATCTGATAGAAAAAAAACGTTGAAGATTGATTTGTGTATTAATTTTTTGAAACTAAAATATCTGTTTTTTAAAATCTTTGGGACTGATTTGAATAATTGCTCTTATTATTATTGTTTTTTGGTTGACAAATGTCACTGAATTAAGAGTGTAGGTACAAATGAGTGAGTGTGAGAGTGGGAGAGATGTTTTTAATTGAAGCCCTTTCCCAGCAACTTTCTGTAAATGGGCTGGGCTAGTGATTCTCTTTTACGGCCCATCTTTATTAAGAAACAGAAAACGTAGTTACGCAATACAGGAAGGGGAAAAAACACAAAAATCAAGAAAACAATGGAGAATTCTTGTAACATGATGAATTACTGATTGATGTCCATCCACTATTTAAGAGTTGAACGCCTTGAAAAAATACCAAAGTTTTATTTCATTTGTATGGATGTGTTTTATTTATGCAACCTTGAATTATTGTTTCTTGGTGGGTGCCGTGTTAGAATGAAGATGCAAAGGTTTCCACAGAAAATGAGAAACATGCAGTGGAGGAGACAGCGAAAGAAGAAACCAAAGAAGCAGCGAAAATCAATGAAGAGGAGACGGCAAAAGAAGATGCGATACCTTTAAAGAAAACAGAAGAAAGTAATGAAAGCAGTGAAGGAGTGAAAGTAGGAGAAGAACAATTTGAAGAAGAAGTTGGTGTTGCTGTGGCTGAAGAGAAGGTAATTGAGATTGATGCAACCGTAACAGATTATCATCATCATCACGCAACAGATGTTGCTACCACTCACATTCATTAGAACAGCAAGTCATCATGTATGTTTCAATTATTATTAATTTTTTTTTCTAATTAAATGTGTTGTGTACTCTACGTTGTTGATTTATATTTGTGGGCTGACCGTGTCAAATCAAACTAAAATCACAATGTAAATTGTAACCGGGAAGTCCATCGTTCATGTCAATGCAAAACTATTTGCAAATTTAAATACTAATATGCAAACAGTGTAAGCAAATTGATTTTTACATTAAAGACTGGTGCAAATTAAATACAGGTTAAGGTTATTCTTCTTTTTATAAATACTTTATACAAACATGTAATGATAGATGAGATTCCTTATTGTACCATGTGTCAGCTGAATACCCTATCGTTTTTTATGATTTGAATTATTTGCCACATGTAATTGTATTTATTAATAATATTTAAATGTATCTGTTACTGTTTTAGTCATTTAGTGTATTATAACAAGGTATTAATAATTGTAACTAACATGTTTGTTCAAATGTAGTTGAGTTAGCAAGATTTAACGCCTAATTTTTAACTATTTGATTCAAAAGTCTCAAATAAACAACGCTTTTCCACTCATACTTTTTAGACAAATTAAACACTAATGTATTAATCATTATAGAATTTCTCTAGTTAAAAATATATATATATATATAAGGCTGAAGCTGAAGCAAATAAGCAGCATTTGCATCTATGGTTCAGCATGATCGATGATGTATAATATACTAATAGCTAGTTGTGACTATGCCAGAAATTTTGGCACTTTTTTTTTTTTTTTTAAGTTCAAGCTACATTTTGCCTTCCTGAAATACTATACAATCGATCCCTGTATGTTGACAAATAGTCTAGTGATATATATAATTAAATAAAATAAAAACCTAGTATATAGTATATATATTTATGATGCATGATCTCAATTAAGAAATGGGCCGGAGTAGCTGTAGCTTATTGCGGCGGCAATGGGGGATGATGCTCCGATCCAACCTCCAAGTCTGTGACTTTGGGCATTTCCTCTCTTGTCTTACCCCACAGAACGCTATATAGTCCTATAACCAATAGTAACCCACCTAAAATGCTGCTCAATCAAACATCAAAAAGTTATATATATGAAATGAAAAGATGCTTTATTTTAGATAAATGTATATTAATTAATCACCTTCCCAAAGTTACGATCTGGTGCAGCAGAATTGCGGAGGAGACGACGGTGATTATGAAAGCGAGTGGCGTTGACATGGCCAGAAACACTGGCCCTTTCTTCTCTATCACCCATGTTTGTATGTAATACGTCACACCCGTCACCATTATTCCCTGTACATGCATGCATGAATATTCATATATAATAAATACGTATACAATACGGCACTGCGATGAGTACTTACACAGTATAGTACGGCAACGAGCGAGACATTCCAACTCAGCTTCCATTGCTCAATGCTTCTCTCTACGCCATATGCAATGCAGAAAGACTGAATTGAGCTACACAAACACTGAAGAGTCGTAAGACGCAGCTTCGAAGGGTATCCTTTCACCACAAAACCCTGTATGTATTTTAAAAATAGTATTAATTAATTCTATGTATATAGAAATAAGCACATAAGGAAGAGTAGGTATTAATTAGTTACCTGTAGCACAAGCCAAATCCCAAAAAGGAAGTTAGAGAGGAGCATGAGGAAGCAACCCTTTACCCAAGAAGAAGAAGGAGGAGGAGGAGAAGAAGAAGATGGTTGTATTTGATGGTGCCCTAAAAGCTGAAAATGAGGACCTTTGTAGAAAGCAAGTGTTGCAGCTCCACACAAGCATGCCACCACACCTACCATTTTAGCCACACCCGCTGCTGTCTTTACTTTCAGAATTTCAATCCTGAAATCCATCCATCATCAGAACCAACACAGCCCTAAAAGATAACTCTACATTTACTTCCATTTTTGTCTTCAATTCAAATCTTTATTATTAAATTTCAATGATAAACAATGATTTTAACTGTGGTTTAACAAAGCCTAATTAAGCTCAGACTCTTAGTCCCTTTAATTCCATTTTTCTCTTGTATTCAAATCTTAATTAGCTAGCTTTATTGAGAAACGAAGAAGCACAACGCATTTCTTCCAAAAGCGAAAAGAGAGATATACTCAATCAATAAACATGGGCGGCTTTAAGAAAATATAATTTTAGACCTAACCTTAAAATCAAATGCAAAATCGAACTCTGATTTCTCTTCTTTTAGTGCCACCTTATTAGCTTTTATGAAAATTTTTTATTTTTAGCTATTAAGTACTCGTTAAAATTTAAAAATATAGAATAAAATATATAGTTAGATTCCTAATTAAAAAAAATAAAAATTAAATTAATAATTAATTAATAACAAAAAAAAAATTTCTAATAATTTTTTAATATTATTTTATATAATTATTGGAAGTGTCATGTAAATATGTAACTCTCAATAAACAAAATCCAAGTTAAGCTGAAAAATAGAAAATGAAAATGCAAACCTGAGTAAAAGTGCCAAGAAGAAGGTAATGGCTGGAAGGCAGTTAGTGGTAGCAGAAGCCAAAGTGGGTGAAGTGTATATAAGCGCAATACCATATACGTCCAAGCTCCCCGTGATCCTGATCCATTATTCTTAACTATTTATTTAAGTGCTTTCATTTTGATGCATGAATATAACAATATCAACAATACTAGAAAAACATTAAAATTTATTTTTTATAATTATTTTTAGACATCAATTTAGTTTCTTTAGATTAATAATTTAACAATATCCTTTATTTCACATTTTTAAGATTGATAACTAATTAATGATAGAAAATAATAAATTCGATGGCGTTCTAGTATTCCTCTAATAATATATATAGTATATAGCGTATACCCACCCGAAGAGAGAAAGGAAGAAGATCTTGCAGATGGTGAGAAATGAGAGAGGTGGTGCAGTTTTGCGTTCGAAGAAGAAAGCAAAAGGAGCGAGGAAAACAGTGGCAAGGGCCTGCCTATAAAAGACGAAGATGAAGGTGTTGATGCCATGGTCGAATGCTGCCTTGGAGAGAAGGAACATCACTGCGTATATGGCTTGTATCAGGATCACTGCCATGTACGCCTTCTTATTATTATTGCTTTCTTTCATCATCATTATTATGAGTTTCTTTACACTTAAGTTTGACGCAATTTAATGAGTTTGATGAGGCTTTTATATATGGACATACACCACATATGGTTATGGATCATATTATATAACTATGATTTGCTGCTTTACCTGTTTGGGGACCACCCCTACTTTTGTTTACGTGTTTCCTGTTACACTGTCTTAGCTTTACATTAACACAACAAATTAAACATGGCCATATATCTTTTTAGAATAAAAATTTAAAACATTTTTATACCTACATAAATATTATGTGGGTAAAAATAATTATATTTTATATTTTTTAGAGAATTATTAAAATCAATTTAAAGCAATTAGTATCGTTTATATTTATATAACATATCTGTATATTAATTATAGGATTCTATACCTTTATTACTTTGATTTATTTAGCACCTATAAATACTCATTGTATATTGTACTTTTGATTAGGAGTGGCAACACTACCCGAACCGGTGAGTACCCACCCCGCTCCTACCCGTTTGGGACGGGTAATTACTCGCCCCCGCACTGGGGCGGATTTTAACGAGGCGGGGTCGGGTTTAAGTTAAACCCGCCCCGATATATATAATATGTATATAAATATATATATTTTTAATAGATAATATATGTAATATATATAAAATAATTAGTAAAATGATTAATAATATTATATCATATTTAAATTTTTATTTTAATTTATGTTATGAATGTAAATAATGGTTATATAATTTTTAAAATTTTATTTTATTTATTAGATTTAATATTTATAGGGGTGGGTACCCGCAGGGGCGGGTTAGGGTTTAATATTTTACTACCTGTGGGTAGAGGCAGGGCGGGTTCGATGTGGATTTTTGTTTGGCGGGACGGAGTCGGATAGAGCAAAAACCCGCCCTTACTCGCCCCGTTGCCACCCCTACTTTTGATCAAACTGAATAATACACAAAACACTTTCTTTAGTTTGGTATCTTGTTTCTAACATGGTATCAAAGCTTATGTTCTTTTTTTTCAATCAAAATTAGTTCATAGTCCTTTATTTTTTCCTCTTCCGGCAGTGTTCTTTGATCTCTCTTTTGCTCCTTTTTCAGACGCTTTGGTTCGTCACTGCCTTTACCACCGCCTTCGTCTCATCGTTGCGAGTTCAACGAGTCTAGCCTCGTCGTCGAAACCAAGGTCGGAAGGTTGTTTGAACTCGAGAATCTTCATGTTCCTCCTGTACCAAATCTCTGTGCTGCTTCTTCTCCATTTACCCTTCACTTATGGCATCAACGTCTTGCCCACACCTCAATAAAAAAAACTTGCGTCCTCTTGTATCTCAGGGTATTTTAGGTCAGGTTCCAAATGAATCTTTTGATTGCATTTCTTGCCAAGCTGCGAAACAACCTGCTTTATCTTTTCACAATAATTCATCTCTTGCTTACTCTCCTTTTGATCTCATTCACTCTGATGTTTGGGGTCCCGCTCCCACTGCTTCTATGGGCGAAGCTCGATACTTTGTCGTTTTCATTGACGATTATTCCCATTTTACTTGGGTTTATTTGATGACTAATCGCCATGAGTTACCTCAGATCTATATCAACTTTGCTACTATGATTAAAACTCAGTTTTCCAAAGTCATTAAGGTTTTTCAACGTGATAATGCTATAGAATACCGTGATTCTAAATTCTTAACCTTTCTTGCAGAACAGGGTACTTTGTCTGAGTTTTCTTGTCCTGGTACGTCTCAACAAAATAGTAGAGCTGAACGCAAACACCGTCACATTCTTGACTCCGTCCGTGCAATGCTTCTTTCTTCTTCGTGTCCTGAGCGTACTTGGGGTGAAGCTGTTTTTACTGCTGTTCATGTTATCAAAAGACTCCCTTCTTCTGTTCTTGGTAATGTTACTCCCTTTGAGCGTCTTTATCATACATCCCCACATTATAGTTCTCTTCGAGTTTTCGAATGTGTATGTTTTGTTCTTCTTCAGTCTCATTAACATAGTAAACTTGAACCACGGGCTTGTATGTGTTGTTTCCTTGGTTATGGCACTGAACACAAGGGTTATCGTTGTTGGGATCCTCTCTCTAAACGTATTCGTATATCTCGTCATGTTGTCTTCTAGGAGCATCACATGTTTTCTCGGTTCTCATCCTTTGAGTCCATTCCTACTACTCAATTACCTTTGTTTACTAAATCCAATGTTGATCTTTTTCCTAATGATGATTCTACAGATTCTATCTCGAGTGACCCTCCACAGCCTCCTGTTCTTCCGCCTTCTCCATCTCCCGGTGATTCCAGACCAGACGATGATCCTGCTCCTACCATCATGCCTCCTCCTCCCGCTCGTTCTTCTAGGGTAAGGAATCCACCTCCTCATCTTCTTGATTATCATTGATTTTCTACTATCCTTCATCAACATGAACCTAAGTCATTCAGATAAGCCTCCACAAATCCAAATTGGCAACAAACAATGCAGGAAGAAATACAAGCACTTGAAAAAGCACACACTTGAAATTTGGTTGATCCTCCTTCTGATCAGGAAGTTGTGGGCGTAGATGGGTATAGAAGATCAAGACTCGCTCTGATGGCTCTGTTGACCGTTATAAGGCCCACTTGGTTGCTTAAGGTTGTACTTAAGAGTATAGCATTGATTATAAAGAGACTTTTGCTCCTGTCACTCGTCTTACGTCTGTTAGAGCTCTTCTTGCCATTGCCGCGGTTAAAAAATGGTTTCTCAATCAGATGGATATGAAGAATGCATTTCTTAATGGGGATTTGAAAAAGAAAGTCTATATGAAACCACCTTCGGAATATCCTTGTCCTTCTAGTAAGGTTTGTCTCCTTCGCAAGGCACTTTATGGACTTAAACAAGCTCCACGTGAATGGTTTGACAAGTTCAGCACTACCATATGTAGTCTTGGTTTTACTTCTAGCCCTCATGAGAATGCCCTCTTCATTCGTAAAAACAAACGTGGAGTTGTTCTTATACTTTTGTATGTTGATGACATGATCATTATTGGAGATGATGTTGATAGTATCTCTAATCTCAAGGCCTCACTTCACCGTACCTTTGAGATGAAAGATCTTGGTTCTCTAAGCTATTTTTTTGGTCTCAAGGACATCTCCACCGATGATGACATCTATCTCTCTCAGGCTAAGTATGCTTCAGATCTTCTTGCTCGCGCTGGGATTACAGATAGTCAGATTGAGTCTACTCCTCTTGAGCCTAATGTTCGATTTACTCCAATGGATGGCACTGTTTTGGATAATCCGACTCTCTATCGACAGTTAGTTGGAGGTCTCGTCTACTTGACTGTCACCCAACCAGACATCGCCTATCCAATTCATATACTTAGCCAGTTCTTGTCAGCTCCTCGTACTACTCACTATGCGGCAGTTTTTCGCATTCTTCACTACATCAAAGGCACTCTATTTCATGGGCTTTATTTTTTGCCCATTCCTCTTTGTCCCTTCAGGCTTACTCCGATGCTGATTGGGCTGATGATCCCACTGATCGTCGTTCTACTACTGGTTACTGTTTGTTTCTTGGCGACGCTCTCATTTCTTGGCGTGCTAAGAAGCAAACGTTCACTGCTCGCTCAAGCACAGAAGCTGAATATCGTGCCCTCGCTGATACCACTGCTAAGGTTATCTCGGTTTGTTGGCTCCTCGAAGATCTGGGTGCTCCTCAGTCGTCTCCTATTGATGTTTTTTGTGATAACCGCAGTGCTATCCAGATTGCACATAATGATGTGTTTCATGAACGCACCAAACACATTGAAATTGATTGTCACTTTGTTCGGCAACGTATTCTTATTGATGCTGTTCGTCTCATTGCTATTGGAACACTGGATCAGACTGCTGATTTCTTCACGAAAGTTCATCACCCAACTCGTTTCCGGACTTTGTTATCCAAACTCAAGCAGGTATCCTTAGCTCCCACTTGAGTTTGAGGGGAGATGTTAGAGAATCATTAGAATCAATTTAGATCAATTAGTATCGTTTATATTTATATAGCATATCTATTTATTAATTGTAGGATTCTATGTCTTTATTACTTTAATTTATTTAGCACCTATAAATATTCCTTATATATTGTACTTTTGATCAGACTGAATAATACACAAAATACTTTCTTTAATTTGATATCTTATTTCTAACAATATTTTTTATATGAATAGTTATTTAAAAAATAATATAATTTGATAAGTATATAAAATAGTTTACATTATCAATATATAAAATGAATGCTGAAGAGCAAAAATATTCATTTACCTCATATCATATGCATGCAAGAAATTCTATTTTTTATTATATTATATATATTATTATATTTACAGTTGGTTTCATAGACTCTGTATGTATGTTACATAAGTATATTAAAAATCTAAAATTTATGTTTTTTTAGTACGTTTAACAGATCTTTAAGATACTTATCAACAACAAGATCTATTATTTTAATCCATTTCATACGCAACTTCGTATACTTTTGTTGACTTGATGGCCAGGAGTTGTCTTTAATTTGCAATTAAAATAGATATTAATGTCACTTTATTTGTTTTTTATTCACATGCCTTTTCTAAAAGAATTAACTTTAAATGTTTTTTTAAAAGAATATTTATTTCTTCTTTTTAATCTTTTAGTGTATCACTACAAATTTTAAGAAATTGTTATTTTTCAATAATATAAAATCAACTTTTTTTAGGTGTATTAATTGATTGAAAAATTGTTTTATTTAAACTTATACCAAATGCAAAATAAGTATTTTAACTTAATTAGTATTTTTAAAATTGGTATATATATATATATATATATATATATATATATATATATATATATATTTTGTTATTTACATGGGATCGGAACTAAAATTTTAGGACATTAATTTGAATGCTAATAAGTGGTACACCTTGTTCCAGCTTTTCTAAGACTTATAATTGTTTAGTTTGTTGGAGCAACAATACAATTGTGTCACAGTCACTATTTATATGAAGTTGTGTTCGTATCAAGATGATAATTAAAAATTATTAAAAGATAATTTAATTAAATATGTTAAATTATTTTATATTTTTATTTATTATCTTTATGTAAAAATAATTTCATATGAATTGCCTTTCTCGTACAGTAAAAAAGAAATTAAAGAATTTTTTTGTATTTTTCTTTAAAAAAAAGAAAAAAATTGATTGAAATGTGAAATTGCATGTTTAATTCGAGGGTTCATAATATGAGCCTTTTGGGAGTAAAATGACGAATCCTAACCGACAGCATTGTATGTCTCGCATGAATCAAACAACTACAGAAAATGTTTTTTCATCAAAATAAATTATTTAATGTTGGATCAAATAAAATCATGACCCAAAAGGTAGTTGGATCTAATAGAAGCTATCTAGATCAAGGAAATCATTCTAAGAGCTATAGGGATTGACTTATCCAATTTACTCAAAGCGTGAATATTACATATTAGTAACTACTTTTAGGCAGGATAATTTATAAAATATTGAAAAAAAATCATCTACTATTACAAATTAAAAAATTTAAAAGTCTTTTATAAATCTTTCATCAAATTTAGATATTTTTCAATCTTAACTTTCATAAATATGTATAAAACTCTTAATTAATGACATAAATATCTGAATTTTTTACAAATACTTCTACTAGCATTTTAGAGTTGACATGAAGCGCTTGCATACCTTATCACCACCTCCGATTTCTGATTTTCAAGGCCAAGATCACTTTTCAGTCTGTTTCAAATACACATCAAACACTTGGTAAATAAAAATAAAAAATGCTATTTGTACACTAAAATTATTAGCCACTAAAATCAATTACTAATGAATTTATATATATATATATATTAATTTATTTTTAATATATATTTATATTCTAATATATATTTTATATTAATTTTAGTGATTGATTTTAGTATATACGTAACATAACTCAATAAAAATAGCAGTGACGGTCGGTCGTGTGTTTTCAATTCTTCATTCTCTTCCGAAGAAAAAGAGAATAAAAAAGGTCGTGGCTTCTTTGTTACTTCTTTCAATGAGCAACGAGTTTTAAATTGTGATGCTCTCTAGTCTCTAGTCTTTCTCACATGATTTTGAAGCTTTATTATTTATTTGGACGTAGAATATGATATTATTAAAGGCAAAGAGATGGCGATACGTCATATACGGCTAGTTACTTTCCATGCAGATATGAATCCAAACTGAGTGATTTATTTATGCAATGAGGAAATTATTAATTCAAAGAATGGAGGGAAAAAAAAGGAACTAAATAAAGCAGAAAATCACACATTTAAATTGGACCACTATTTCTTCAATTCGTGGAATTAAAGGAAGGAGCGAGAGGATAGCTTTACCCCCTTGAATCATACCAACCAAGGAACTACTGAACTACGTACATAATATTATATTCTGAGTGAAAAACATAGTCAAGTTATATACTGTAAGGATAAAATGATAAATGCTGTGTATTTAAGTTTAATTTATTTTAATATATATTTTATAAAGTAATTATTTTGCTTGTTTTTTATTTGACTTTGACACATGTGTCAATTAAATTTTGTATGAATGATCTTAATTTGGACGTACAATCTTTTTAAAAAAGTAAATTCGATTCTATAGTACCGACATTAACTTAATTCGCAAATAATGAAGAAATAACTAATAAATTTTATATGGGGGATGCTTCCATAAAGACGCAGAAAACGTCTTTTTTTAAAGATATTTTTTAATAATTAAAATTTAACACATATAATAATTTAAATTATGTTATTTTTATCAAAATTAGGTCAGAAAAATTAATTTGATAAATGAATAGTGAATCAAATTTTGAATATGTCTAAATTAATATTATTTTTTATAAAAAATTACTACAATACCCCTATTATATAAAATGATTAAAATACTCTTATTATATATATTAATTTTGAAAATCCTAAATTCTAGCCCTTTTTCTCTATTGTTATAAGGTTAGAATTTAAAGTTTTTAAAATTAATATATATATATATATATATATATATATATATATATATATATATATATATATATATATATATAACAGAGATATTTTAGTTGTGTTTTATAATAGGGATATTATAGTAATTTTTTATAAAAAATATTAATTTACACCAATTCAAAATTTAATTTATTAATTTTTGTGCTAAACTGATTTGTCCACTCTAATTTTAATAAAAATAATATAATTTAATTGATTATATGTGTTAAATTTTAATTTTTAAAAAACATCTTTAGAAAAAGACGTTTTTAACATCTTTATTTAAGTGGCTCCCATTTTATATTTAACGTGAATTAAAAGATTAAATTGGATTAAACAAACTTGAGCATGAACTTAAAAAAAAAAGAATGAAAACATGCTAGAATATTGGAAGAAAATCATTTAGATAAAGATCTAAAATACATTTTTTTTAAAGATAGTTTTTAGTAATTAAAATTTAATACATATAATTGAATAAATTATATTATTTTTATTAAAATTAGATCATACAAATTGATTTTACCAAAAAATCAGTGAACTAAATTTAAAAAAAATATTATAATATTCTTATTATAAAAATGGACTAAAATACTTATTATTATTATTATTATTATTATTATTATAGTATTTTAGTAATTTTTTATAATTGAAATATTGTAATTATTTTTTATAATAAAAAATATTAATTTAGACCGGTTTAAGATTTAGTTCATCAATTTTTCAGTTAAATCGGTTTGTCCGATTTAATTATGACAGAAATAATATGATTTAATCGATTACATATGTTAAATTTTAATTGTTAAAAAATATCTTTAAAAAAAATGTTTTAAGTATCTTTATTTAAATGATTTTCATATTAAAAATATAGAATAATAAAAAAATCAACTAAAAACAAGAAATGACTAAACTAAAAATGAAACGATAAAAAAATTAGAAAAATTAACTCTTAATACTCAGCATGCTCTTGCACTTTATAATCTTTCCTAACATTAGTGTGACTCACAATTTTTGTAAAACTTTAGTGAAACTTGTGGTGTTGAATTAAAACTCTCTCTTAATTCTAGGTTTCTCTTATAAAAAAGTTTAGACGTGACCACTTTTATTAAAATTTGGTTAATACTTAATTAAAAAAATAAACAATTTCATACTATATTTTATATTATTAAAAATATCAATAATAATTAATTAATAATTACAAATTATAAAATTTATTACCCTTATCACTCTTCTTCTCTTATTTATAGAAAAAAAATTTGTTATATGCTGAACTTTTCTTAATAGTTATTAATCTTATATTCACGTTTTTGCTTTACTTGCTTTCCAAAATTAACTACCTATATTTTTATCATACTTTGAGAGTCAAGTTACAGTCTCTACGTTTACGGTAGTACTTATCCATTATGATCAAAATTACTCCCACATGTTAATTGCATCCTATTTTTTGCCAATTTGACTATTCTACTTCTTTTTTTTTTTTACTTATTTAATACTTAATTTCTAAGTATCTTTGTTGACTTGCCTGATGTATTATTTTATTGTCGAATTATCGAAACTATTCTTATCAAAAATATTATTCATATATTAAAATTAATTATTAAAATCAGTTATTAATATATTTATATATAAATATATATAGTTTAATTTATTTTTAATATATATTTATATTTTAATATATATTTTATATTAATAGTTACTTTTAATAATTAATTTTAGTATATATACACATAGCATAAATTGATATATAGCCAAATTTCAACCTGGATTAACAATAACTAATTTTTTTTGTATAAATTAAATTTAATATGGTTGGTATATTTGGGGGACAAAGGTGGCGAGCGTATGTATTTGGTGATAGAATACTACGAATTAATGGCATAAACTTTCATATATATATATATATATATATATATATATAATTTGCAACAAAAATATTATTTATACATTAAAATTAAAATCAATTATTAAAATTAATCATTATATATTTATGCATAAATATATGTATTATTTAATTTATTTTTAATATATATTTTATATTAATAATTAATTTTAGTCACTAATTTAATAATATACATTAAATTTGCACATATCTTCAACCCTATTATGTCTTCTCAAATTTGAATTTGTGTCCTCTATTAATATCCACCAAATGATTAAGTACTTACAGAAGTACATATTTCTTCTGTCAACAAATATATATAACAAGAATTACATCTTTCAATTCATCATGTCAATCCATTAGGAAGAAGATATACATAACCTTTTTTTTTTCCTTTTTGAGATTTTAGGGGTTTTTGTTAATTACAAGGAGTCAAGAGTATTTGTATAATCTATAATGTATATAACGGGGATATAAGAATGTTCGATTTAGTAGGATATCAGATATTCATTATTCTTAGTATCTGGATGGTTATTTTGGATAGTATGAGTGTATTGTGTTTAAAAAATTAGTAATATTTTATTCTGGATGTTCATTTTTTAACTAATATTGAGTCAAATAAATAGTCCATTATACACATTGTATAAATACTCTATTGGCTTCTTAATGGAATTCTATTATTAATTAGCTAGTTCGATGTTGTAAAATCGATCATTTTTAAATAATTGAACAATAAAAGAAAACTTAGGATTCCAGTGTCTCTTAGCTTTAATCGTGTCACAGACATCTAGCCTGCCTTTATTAGCAAATAATAATTAATACACATGATTTTCATTTCAGAAAACCTTTTTGGAGGTTGCTTGGATGTGATGAAGAACAAACTAATGAAGAGACGTGTTGGCTAATAATTAATTGTCAAGCTTATAAAGAATAAAAATGACAGATATAATATATTAGCATTGAGCACATGACTAGTGATGGTTACGAACTAGCTTGGAAATTAAAAGAAACTCTTTAATATCATTATCAAAATACATTGTCCACATACACGTACGAGCCATATATATGACACTTTAGTCTTTAATTTTTTCTTTTATATGCAAGTGGCCTCTCTCTATTATATATTCTTCACAAAAATCTATTGTCCTATCATACAATGTTAAACCTCACAATATATGCATGGATGAAAAAGAAAGAAGAAATAAAAAAAAAAAAGAAAGAAAGCACACATGCAGGAACAGAGAATGAAACTTCAATAATTAAGTCTAAATCGGTTAACATCAAATGGAAAGTTTCCAAGCACAGGGACCCAGTTTGTTTAAAGGAATAATCAGATTAGTTAATTAAGTATTTTTGGGTATGCTCTATATAGCTAGAAATTTAATTTATTTATTTTAAAAGCAAATTAAAGTTCCTCCACTCATTTTACAAAGAATAGCTCCAGCTAGTGACATAAAGTGATATACTAAAACACTCTTTTTTTTTTTCCTTTATTTTTCTTCTTCTAGTCTTGTATCTTAAACTAAAATCCTTATACATTTTTATTAAGGTCTGAATCGCTTCTTCGTAATTCTGATTAGTAGACAAAGTACGTGACCCAATAGCTGTTAATAAAGTAAAAAAGAAAATTAATTTCCTTATATATGGTGTATGATGGATTAGGATTATATTATTCAAATAAACTTCAATAATCCAGATCTTGCGTGCTGTTGGTGTGTTACACTGCATTAATCAAAGTGTTACTTAATTTTAGTGTTTGTGTTCTACCTCTAAATAGCTCGCATCCATATATAGAAAAGAATCCTTTATAATTCAAAGCAACTAATAATTAACAAAGTCATATCTTTAGGCTTTAATTTGAGTGAGACTATACATAATTCTTTGGTCCGCAGTAAGTATGTTATATTACTTCTTACTTGTCTGGGCCATTATATACTACTTTAATTCTATATAGATAAATAGCCTATATATGTTATTAAAATAGGTTTTGCAGACTATATTAATATAGTAATCCGAGCGCGTTCCCACCTTAAGATATAGAAATTATTAATTAAGCTAATGACCTGACATGTCATTAAAAATAAAGTTCCTTAATTATTGTTTGCTTTGACAGTGATAGCATGATAGAATGCTAAACATAAAATGGTGAATTTTGGATGTGGCTTATGAATCTGTGACAAAACTTTTAAGTTTAATTTAGTTAAAAATTAATGTTATAATTTTTTATTATTAAATATTGTCAAAATTCCATAGCCATATCAATCCTGTATGTCATAATGATAATCACAATAAAAATCGACCAAATACATAAAAATGGTTTAAATTTTCATCGAGCTATGCAAAATTACAGGAAATTATTGCATGTGTTTAATTATTTTCACAAATAAAGAGCTTCGATGTTGATGGGTTGGGTTTTCAACCGAACCACATGCATGACCATGACCATAACTATGCATGCATACATATGTGGTTGGTGGGGAACACTGACTTCAATTCGCTGTTGTTGACTGGGCATATATATATATATATATATATATATATATATATATATATATATATATATATATATCGGTAGTGTTTGGGAATAATATATTTTATGATTTGTAATTATTAATTAATTATTATTAATATTTTTAATAATATAAAATTATATTTAATAATATAAAATTATATATTTTTTCTGATTAAATGTAATTTTAATAAAAATACTAATTTTTGAGACTTTCTATATATATATATATATATATATATATATATATATATAAAAGAATGGTTGGGCTATTATAGGTTGATTTGTTTCTTGTAAAGGTTGAGGTTCTAGATTTTGTACGGGTACTGTAGGTTGGGGATTGCCATTCATTCTTTGAACGTTATATATATGTATTCTTGATTCTATCTCTAAAAGTTGTCTCATACTTTCTACATATAAGTAATGCATCCTTCTAATATAATGAATGTGTTTATTCTTAATAGTTTGTCTGGCGGTTTTTACTGATTTTTTGGTTTTAATTTGTTGTAGAAGTTTTTTTGTTCTGATTATTTTCTTGTCCATCTTTTTTATTTCTACTTTTAATTCCGAAGATTCAGTTATTAGTTCTCTTATTTTTCTATCTATTGCCATTACTCTTGTTTTCATATTTCTTCTAACTAATTTTAAAGATCTAAGCCTTTTATAAAACTCTTTCATGGTATAAGAATAATAACTGATAAAATAAATAAAAGAAAGATAGTAAGCTTACAAAGATGAACTTGTACTTTTATTGCTTGCAGAGTTGATACACTTCTTGAAGATGATTACAAATACTTGGAGAATTTATGAAGTAAGAAGATATAAGAGTAGAGAGATTTCTTGAGTTTTCAAGTTTTTGATGATCTTGAATGAGTGAGGCCTTTGGTATTTATAGACCCCAAATGATGACTATTTGGGTACTATTTGCCGACAGTACTGTTTGCTTTTACTGTTTGCCGACATTTACTGTTTGCTTTTACTGTTTGCCGACATTCACTGTTTGCTTTTACTTTTTACTTTTATTTTTTTACTTTTTACTTTTTACTCTCTCTTTTTTTTATATGATTGGGCTTTTACATTGATTGCATATACAGTACTTGTTACATCTCAAATGGGTCTTGAGAGTCTTGATAGTAATGAGCTGGACTGGACTGGACCTCTTCGTCTTCTCCAAGAGGTACGGTCTGTATTGCTTGTAGAGAGCTTTGGATATCTTCCTCTGAGGTTGCTGCAGCTAGGGCTGCCATAATTTGTCTCTTTTGTGCTAAGAATTGGGTCTCTTTTTTATAAGCTATTTGTTCATTGGTGGTGCTTGAGGCTGTTATTGCTGGACGCTTTTGTGATGTTGTTAACCATTGATCAATAGCTGCTCTTCTTAGTAAATTTATATCATATTGTTCCACCATTTAATTTTTATTACTCTTACTAGATATTGTATGCTTGGAGATTCTTCATATGCTGCTGAATCATATTCCCATGTCATAATCCAGCTTATTCCCATGGCTGCTATGAATGAAATGAACTTATATTCTTGAAGGAATGATGACTTGCTTTTAAAGTATTCATACGCCATACTGGCTTCTTTTGGGAAGAAAGCTTCCATTGGTCCAAAGTTCTGGAACCATGCTTGAAACCATTTGAAAAATTGTAATGATATCCCCTTTCTGAATCAAATGAACCAAGAATGGGAATTTGGTGATAGAAATAAAACATGATTCCAAGCTTCTTGGTAATCATAGTAGGTATAGTTCTGAGGTTCAAATTTTAATAAGAAGCTTTTAGATTGATATGGGGGTATTTTCCAATCTTGCAAGGATAATATTTTTATAATTTTTATTTTTGAATAAATAGGCTGCTTGGTGTTGGAATCTCTGTAATGTGTTAACTCAATGGATCCGGTGTCTACTAATATGAATTCATAAAATTTTTGGATTTTTCGTGGGTTAATAAGAATATAATGGAAAGTATTTGGAAAAATGGTCTTGTATAGGGTTTTTCTGTCTTTTTTGAACCACTCTTTTTCAATGGTTAATATCTTTATAGGATTGGGTTTTTCATAGTAAGGAAATTGTTCTTTCAAGGGTTGAGTATTATAGAGGTCAGATGGTTGTAGTAATGTGAATTTATTATTAGTAGTAATTAAAGGGCTCTTAGAAGGTGATGACGATGATGGTGCAGCTTTTACAACCTGTGACATTGTCATAGGTCTTAATGATAATTGTTTTGCTGGTACAACAGTAATAGGTAATTTTGTTTCTTTTATTTGGTCAAAAGGTTGACCATAATCTTCACTGGAGGCTGTTTTTTGTTCCATTTTTTCCCTGCAAAAATTCTCTAGTAAGAAAGTCAGGGAGTGAATTTAGTTCTCCCTTTATATGTTCAATAGTAAAATCGAAACATGATAAAATAGCTTGCCATCTTGCAAATATTTGTTTTGAAACCAAATTTTTGACATCATTTTCTAAAACATTTGGAGCTGCTTTACAATAGTTCTTATTAAGAAGGTTTTATTAAATAAATCTTCTTGAAATTTTGAAACACATAATATTATGGCAAGTATTTTTTTTTTGACTGTGGGGTAGTTCTTTTGAGCTTGATTCCAAATTCCTGAATGATATTTTACTATTTGTTCTTTTGAGTTATTAGGAGGTATTTGTTTAAGAATTCCTCCATATCCTAATTCTGATGTATCTGTTTCTACAATTAATTTAGCCGATGGGTCTAGTATACTTATGCAAGGTATTTCTTTTACTGCATTTTTTATTTTTATTATTATGGAAGTCATTTCTTTTGTCCATGGAGGTGGATTTTTTCTTAGTCTCTTATAAAGAGGTTCGCATGTAACTCTTATTCCAGGTAAGAATTCTGCTACATAATTTAAACATCCCAAAAATCTTTGTAGTTATTTTTTGTCAGTTATTTCATTTGGAAATTTATCTGCAAATTCAATGGCTCTTTTAATAGGTACTATAGTTCCTTGATAAATTTCATATCCTAAGAACCTTACTTTAGTTGTAAAAATTTTCATTTTCTTTTCTGATAAAACTAATCCTTGTTCTTTTATAATATCCATGAATTTTTCTAGATGATATATATGCTGCTTTATTCCTTTTGAGTACACTAATACGTCATCGAGATATACTATAATAAATTCTATATGCGGGTAAAATATATTATTCATTATTTCTTGGAATTCGCTTGGGGCATTTTTTAATCCTTGAGTCATTACATTCCATTCGTAATGTCCAAAGGGTACTATAAAAGCTGTCTTATATCTATCTTCCTCTTTTACTGCAATTTGATAATAACCAGATTTTAAATCAAATTTTGAAAAGATATTTGCTTTATTTAATCTTTTAATTAAATCACTTTTATTTGGTAAAGGATACCTAATCCATTTTAATACCTTGTTTAGAGGTTTATAATTGATAACTAATCTTGGAGCACCTCTTTCTATTTCAGATGCTTTCATCACATAGAAGCCTGTACAGCTCCAGGGTGATTTTGAAGGCCTTATTAGTCCCTTATCTAGATATTCTTGTATTTCTTTTTTACAATATTCTGGATACTCTTTGTTCATATGTATTGGTTTTGCCTTGGTTGGTATATCTTTTTCATTAAACCCATCTTCATATGGTAAAGATATTTCATGTAATTTTCTATGTTGAAAAGCTGTGGGATTTAAACTACATAATTCTTTTTTAATTTTTTCTTCAATTACTTTTATTTTATCTTGTATTTCTGGAGTTTGTAATTGTTCTTCTATTCTTTTATGTGTAACTTCTTGGTTTAAGAAGTTAATTTGTCTTGTCTTCCTTTCTATAATATTAACTTGACGCGGTAAGTGTTGTAAAATTTTCTCTAGACTCAAACAATTAATTTGTCTTACTTCTGTTTCCATTACACTAACATGTGTAGATAGGTGTTGCAACATATTGAGTTCATGCTGTTTTGGTCTTGTGAGAAATTCAAAATGGACAGGATGATTGGGGATTCTTGTACAAGTTATTCCGTCAATATCGACACTAAAGGGATATAATAATAAAGTAAAAGGATTTCCTAATATAACTTGATGAGATATATTTCTTGCTAAAAAGAATGTAGTGGCAAAGCATACCCTATTTTTACAAATTTTTGCTTTAGATAACTTATAGTCTATAGTCATTTTGTCATTTTCTGCCATTAAGACTCTTTCTGTAGTTTTCTCATAATATTTTGTGGGTATCAATCCTTCTTGTATACAATTAACATCAGCTCCTGAATCTACCATAGCTATTAAATCAAATTTTTCTTCTCCTACTATTAAAGTTATCGTAGTGAACCATTTTTGACTTACTAATAATGTTAAAATATTTATATAATTTTCTTTACCTAGGTTAATATAATTCTCAGGAATTGTTATATTACTAGTCCCATCATTATTTTGCAAAGATTGTTCTTGGATTTTTATTATGTTTTCTCCTTCTATTTTTAGTAATATGTAGTCCATATTAATGTTTTGTTGTTTTAATTCTGAAACTTCTCTTTTTAGCCTTTTTATCTCTTCTTTGAGAGAATTAAGGGAAACTTCTTCTTGTGAATTTTTAAAACGATTATAAATTTCTTTTATTTCTATTGGTCTTATTTCTTGCTTACTTTCTTCTTCTTTTTTAACTAATTCAGCTAATTGTCTTATAAACTCATCCCTTAATGGTGTATCTTCTAACTTGTCAATTATTTTAACTAGTGTAAAAGTTTGTTCTTTAGTTAAAACATTTACAGTTTTTTTACAGTTTCTACAGTTACATAATCCTATTCATAAACAATTATTATTATCCTGTTCCTCCTTTCCACTATTTTCTCCTGAGCTTTCTTCAGTTTCAGAAGAACCCCCATAACTTGATTCTTCTTCTGACTCTGAATTGATTAGTATAGTTGTTAAAGCATGCTTAATTTCTTTATTTTCTATTTTATTTATTTTTTGTTCTGTCGTACACTTATTAGCAAAATGTCCTTGTTTTTTACATTTTCAACATGTTACTTGTTTTTTCTTATTAGAAAATTTAGGTTTTCCTTCAGGGTTTTATGTAATTTTTTATGATATTTCTGTTCATAATAAAGGGGTTTGTCTATATTATATTTAGGTTTTTTATAAAAAAAATTTCTTTTAACTTTATGCTGTCCACTAGGTGCTTTTTCAGGAGTTATTCCATATTGGTAGCAAAAAGTGCTTAGCTCTCTTTTTTCCGTGATACTTTCTTGTTTTATTTTCTGTTGTATCTTGGTATCTGTGCATACTTCTATACCTGTTTGTACTATTATATTATGCAATTGTCCAAAGGTTAATGAATTATAGGGAATCTGGGTCCCAAACTGTGTTTGTAGTTTTTGTAATACTTTTTCAGAGAATAATTTTGGTAAGGCTGCTACGAATCTTTCTTTCCAGAAAGGCGCATGTGCATCATCTCTTATCATAACTTTTGACATAAAAACATCTTTATACCATCTATAATCAGACATAGTTGGACATCTTAAATTCATTAATTGAGTATGTATCCTATCTTTAAAAATACTGGGATCTCCTACAAAATTTTTAATAATGGTATATATTAACGTGGATGTAGCGTCTGGTGACTGATCTTCTTGTTTAATACTATTAATAATTAATTCTTTTTCTTGGAGGCTGAGAAAATTATCCCACCAACCTTTTAATTGTCCTATAAATCCTTGGGTTATCATAATTGCTGCTTCTTTATCAGAGGCTTTTCTCATCTTATAGGCAGTTGCAGCCATAGTCATATTACACATTTGATCTAAAATGGCTTGTTCACTTAATCCATCTATATTCCATTCTACTAAGTCTGATCCTGAAAAACTATTTTGTACTAATTGTGTTCTTTCTTCTAGGCCTACATCTACTGGTGATGGTCTAGGATAATAATTTCTGGTTTTAGGATAATCTCTTTTATAGGATATTTTATTTAGTTCTAATTCTTCTTCCTTTTGCAATGTATTAATTGTTAATTTTCCTAGACTAATACTTCTAAGTTTTTCTTTTAGTTCTTCAACTTCTATTTCTACTTTAGATTTTAAGCTAATATTATCTAAACTTTGTAATTTATATATAGGTTTTTCTATGGGTTTTTCTACCTTAATAACTTTTTCCATATTTTCCATTCTTCTTAACTGATTTTTCATTATATCTAACATGGTATTAGTAAAGTTTAATTGCTGATGTAATTTCTTAATATCTCTTTTTTCTATATTTCCATCTGCATTGCTATCTTTATAGGGTATTGCTTCAACTTCTAAGTCTTTTTCAATTGGTATTTTAATAGTTTCTTTAGGGGATATTCAGATTCTATTACTGATCCTGAGCTTGTTTTCCAAACAACGGTTGGCTTTGTTAAAGGACATAATTTCTTATCGGGTTTGGAGTAATAATTAACGTACCAGTCAAAGAAGTATAAGTTAATTCTATTTTCTTTCATAAAATCATAGAATAGTTCTCTTAGTCTAATAATTTCATTTTTTGAATGGTTGGTAAAATACCAATCTCTTAGTGATTTATTATAATCAGCATTAAAATCTTGTCTTATCCACTCTTTATCAATCTCAAATGGTTCTTCCTTTATAATTACTGATAAAACTTGTGATTCCCTTGGATCAAATTCTGAAGGTGATTTATATACAGCAGTGGCTATATGTGGCCTTCTGTTATCAATTCCTACAATATCATCAATATTTCCTATTGATGAGTTATCTATAGAATTTCTATGACTAATAGTTTCAACATTATCAGGAATTCTTAATGATTGGGATCTATTCATCCTAATTCTAATATCAGGTCCTTCTCTTATTATTTTCCTTATTCTAGTATTTTGTATTTGTGGTTCTTCAATACCATCAGGTATTATCCATTCTTCAGGCATACGACTTTTTAATTCTTCATGTCTTAATCTTCTAGGTGTTTGTATATTAGATCTTTTTAGATTTGCATGCATAATTATTGTTTCGTCTTTTGAGGATTGTCTTAATGCTCTAAAGTCATAATCAACTTTAGTAATTTTATAATATATCCTATAGATTATTTCGAATGGATCATATTTCTCATTTATAATGGTCTCATCAGATGTTACTTGCAATTTTAAGGCTTGCCAGGTGTATTCATTTTTTAGATTCATAGCATAATTTGGGTAACAATTAAAAAAAACTGGTCCATCATGACAGTTACTTTCTAATATTCCTATTAATGAATCACTAAAATTTTTTAATCTGGTATCTCTTAAGGTTAATAATATAGGCAGATTAATTCCGATTCTAAAATTAGGCTTTATGGCTACTTGTATTAATCCTATATGGATGAAGTTATATCCTTTACTGCTATGTTCTTTCAATTTATCTTCTTCTAAGATGGTGATAATTTTATTACTACTCGTTCCTGGTTTACAATATTCTAACATGTGGATTTCATAATTTCTTCCTTCCCAAAAGTTTCTCTTTTTATATATTTTATCTTTTTCTACTATAGGTATATTCCAATTATGAAAATTTTCTTTTAATTTGGCTATTTCTAATTCATTTTTAGTTCCAGAGGTGGAGGCTTCATCATTATCTGTTTTTATTACTAAGGAATTATTTTTTCCTAGATTTAAACGACTCATCGTTCTCAATAAACTAGCCATTTTATGGTTAGAACTTTGTGAGCTACGGGACCACCCTCGTTAACCAACGGATTCACTGCCTTTCTAAGACTTACAACCGAGATTACGATCTGGGCTGACCAACGTATTAACAGTTCTCTTGAATTAAATATTCATGCATCTTATTGAAGTGATTCATGTAAGCGTGCAAGATGGCAAGATGCTCAACCCAAAAATAAAAGATAAGAGTCATACAACGCTGACATATGAATCACAAGCTGAATAATTAAGCCTTTGGTGGATCCAAGGATACATCATTTTTCTTCTTTTTTTTCCTTTTTGGCCAGCTTTTCTCTCTCTCTCTCTCTGTTTTTGATATGCTTTAGGCTAGCAATACGTTATTAAGCCTCATCCACGCCGATTTACGCAGCAAACACTTGAAATATATCTCACCAAAACTAATTAAGTTGGATTAGTTTATTAATTACATCACTGACTTGTTTAAATAAAGTGTGGAAGAGTTCGAATCATGTTTTGTCCGTGCAGTAATTCATTGATTAGTAATAAATCTTTAAATAAACAACAATGCTAAGGAACTGAGAGGGTACCAGTAAAAAACTAGCCAAATATCTTTGGATGAATAAAAAACCTCTATGTGGATAGTACTTGTGCTAGACATTAGGATGTTTTTTTACTAAGTATCAGAATGTTTCTTTTTCATACTAAATGGATGTTCTTTTATATATTTTTTGAATTTTTTTGTATTGCAAATGTGAATGTTTCGATTTCTTTAAGAATTTCATAAATTTTTTTAATTTTTATAGATATCTAATTATTTTTGTCAAAATATAACTGAATATTTCTTTTGTTAAGCATCAGGATGTTTTTTTTCATATTAAATGAATGTTTTTTTCTATATTTTTATAATTGTTCATGATCTCAAATCTTCATTCACTTAAAACTATGGTAGATTATTTCGGCTGCTTGAAACCTTCACTCGTCATGGAGGAGTCAACGCCTTTGTTATAAAGTCTTTCATATTTCAACCTATCTACAATAGTGTATTTTCTAGCTAGTTTCAAACAAACAATTCCTGTAAATATGTGAAGAGAACAAGGTTGAATAAATACAAGATAACCTTCATTGTTGCAAATGAACATAGGTATATGATACGATCAAGTACGGTGGAGGAGTGACGACGGCGACACAGCTTGAGTTATTGGGTGAAGACGGTGAAGGAGGTAGGCGGCTATGCTTTTTGGGGGAGAGAAAAGGAGGACGGTGCTAGTTGGAGAGGGAAGGAGGATAGTGAGACTGAAGGCTCACTGTGTCTGTTCTGTAATTTTCTCCTGAAATATCGGTAGCGTATCTCTCATTCAAGTTTGAATGTGGTTAACAATAATTTAAAAAATATTTTAAATTATAAATTAATAAAATTAATTATAATTAATTAAATTATTTCATTTTTAACTGATTAAGAGTTGATTTTATATATTTTTTTAAATAAAACTTTAATTTATAACAAATTAATTCTTGACCTGTCAAACTAAGAGATACAGTAAAAAAAATTCTCAACAGAAGTGAATTTGAATTTTTTTTTTCTTGTCTTTGTTTGGATAGAATTTTTTGATGTTGAGAATTATTATGTATTAATGGGCTGATTGTTGTCCAATTTTACCTAAATTTTAGGTAAAAATAAGAAATCAACGAGACCACTTATCCTTACTATGATATTAGGCTACAAACCTACATCCATTGGGATCCTATCCGCATCCATCACAATTATGCATGGTTTGTATTTCCCACCAAATCATATATTTTCTCAATTTTATACGTGCTGTGTACTCGAGTTATTTGGAAAAAATGCACGTTTAATTTTTTTTTTAAATCTACTGATTAGAAGGCAATTCTACACTAAAATTAGTTATCAGAGTAAAATATATATAAAATACACAAAAAATTAAATTATATATATATAAATACATAATGACTAATTGTAGTGATTAATTTTAATGTGTAAATAATATTTTTGTATTTTTTATTACACAAAACATAATTATTCATAAATACATCAGGATAATTATTGTAATTTTTATAAATATCAATGTTCTGAAAATCGGACCGGATCTATCGATTTAACCGAGTTAACCAAAAATCAATTACCTAGTCGATTCGGTCAACCTATAAAACTGTCTTATAAAAATCAGTAAAAAAAATCGATCGAACTGGTCGTTAACCGGCGAACCAGACAAACTGGCCGGGTTTCAGCAGGTACTCGTTCTCCGCCCCAGCTAACGAAACGGCGTCGTTTGGCTTAAAAGAAAGAAGAAAAAAAGGCTGAAGAAGGCATTGCAGCCACTTTACCCAAACCCCTAATCTCTTCGAAGAACACTCCCACTCTCAACCCTAAAATCTTCGTGGCTCGAGCTTTGCCTACGAAGGACAACTGCCGTCAATCGAAAAGACGCTGGAGCCAAGCGCCACTCCCGTCAATCGAAACAGACGCTGTCAATTGCCTTACCGTCGCGGGGGGTCGTCTGGTCACCGTCGCGGGTCGTCGCATCACCGTCGCGGGTCGTCTGGCTCTGACCTTCTGTTCTCTACTTCTCTTGCGGTTAGTTATGGGCTTCTGGCTCTTCTTCTGTTCTTTGACTTCTTTCTGTTTTTATTTTTTGTTCTATTTTTTTAATTTTTTTATTTTGTTTATTATATGATTAATCAAATGTTGAATAAATCTGATGTATGTTGAATTTTAGAAATCTGCTCTACTCTGTTCTTCAATTTTTTTATCTTTTCAATTCTACTCTGTTCAATTTTTTATTTTTTCAATTCTGCTCTGTTGAATGCCATATGAATGGTATGAATATGAATTGATATATTGGTCTGGATTTTGGAAACCCTATCAGAGCTGCAGCCACCTTCAAAAACTTGACTTGTTATATTGGTTCTGATTTATGAGCTTTGTTTTGTTATACTGATTCTGATTTTTGAGTTGTTGGTTCCTGATTTTTTTTAATTTTTCTAATTCTGAGTTGTTGATGGTACTTTGCTAGGAATGAATGTGTCAATATGCAATTAAGATATTTGTACTCTTCAACTAGATTTATCTCTAATTTGATATTGGAAGAAGAGTTTTCAATGGATGATCTTGTTATGAATGAATGATCTTATTTTCAATTGAAGATAAGTGTGTGTTTAATTGTTCAAGCACATCGTTGGTCCAAATCCTATAGCAGAACTTTGCTATGAACAAATTATCTTATTTTCAATGGATGCTGATTGCTTGTGTGATTTGTTTGTTACAGAAAATATAAAAGGATCTTTTGCAATTTGATGTCCACTCAAAATTTACTTTTCAGTTTTTATTTTTTATTTTGAATGCTATATAGAATATTTTGGTTTCTGGATTCTGTGATTCTAGATTTTTGAATGTTATATTCAATTTTGTAATATGGATTATCTTTATGATGGGAACAATGGAATACTTAATGATGATTATGATTACTAATGAGTAGTGTCTTTATTTAGTTAAAAATTTGTTTAATTTTTTAATGCTATATTCAATTTTTTATTATATATTAAATTTTTTTTATTTTACTGTATATTTAATTAAACCAGTTTAATTACGATTCGATTCCAATTAAACCATTAAATCATTGAACCAGTCACTTGACCGGCTGAATGACCGGTCTGGCTCTCGCAACTTGATAAATATTATATATTTGTATCCATATGTATTTCGTACTGGTATCGACACATAATAAATAAATGAAACTAGAGATGGCAATTCAAACCATTATATTCCACCCCGACCCGAATGGGGAGGATTTTTTCAACGATTGATCAAGTATAAGATAGATTTGGGTCGACCTATTTGTTTTCTGTTTGGGTATGGCCGGTAAAGGTGAAAATAGATTAAACTAGGTCAGACTTTATTCTTAATTAGTCTGAGTCTTGTCTGCAGCATGCTATAGACTTTTTTTAAAGTACTAAGTATGGTCTGTTATTCAGCCTGGCCTGACTTAAAGCCTGTTAAAAGGCCTGATAATTTTTTTTTACAAAAATAAAAATATTATTTAAAAAAACTATTTTTTAATAAACATACTTATATGTAATATATCATATTTAATATTTATAAGAATTTTTAAACTTTAAAGTATTTAAAATATATAAAACCATTTATAATTAAATATAATAAATTTAAAATATTTGATAATTTTATTAATAATAAAAAAATATTTATATATATAATTATGTATTAACAGGCCCTATTAGGCCAATAAGATAATTAATGAGTTTGGGCCTAGCCTATTAACCTGATAAGAGTTTTATAAGAGTCTAAACCTATGCCTATTTTATAACAGACCAGATCAGATCAGGCCAAACAAAGACCAAGCTGCAGGCCCCTGACCTGATATTTTTCCACCCCTAGGTATGGAAAATAGCTCGTTCCGTCACGTTAATATATATATATATATATATATATATATATATATATATATATATATATATATTGTGTGTGTTTATATGATGATGATGATGATGAGTTTATAATTAAGATGATAACTAAATATTATTTAAATTAATATCACATTATTTGTGTAATGTATTTTGTTTAGTGTGCAGAATTTAAATGAATTGAAATTAGACCAAGAAACAATGACTCAAGCCATATATAATCTGGCACACACACATATTCAATCATGGCCCAATATTCACTTGCTTTCACTTCAAATGTTTCTCATCAGGAACAAAAACAAGTCTCTAGCCAAATAAAAAAAAAAGATAGTAATTGGTTCATATCCAAACAAAAGTCCATCGATGATCCATAATCAAAACTCACTCTTCTGAACTTAAATTTTATTTTATTTGAATTCACTCTTCACTTCACCCATTGAACCAAAACTTTATCTTCTCTCTCTTATCTTTCTTTCACATCACATCACTCTGAAACAAAAAAAGAAAGAATGAAAAAACTCTAAAGCTAGGGCAAAGCGAAGTTCAAAAAGTAAATTTTCGATTTCAAAAAAGAAGAAGAGGTAAAAGGGGCCATAGCAAAAAAGAAAAGATCTCATCAGAAAAGAAATCCCAAAAAAGGTAATTTTTTCATATGTGTTTCATCAATGAACAATGAAGAAATCAACTCTATACAAACACCAAATTAAAAAATGAAGAAAGAGAAGTCAATATACAAACACCAAATTGAAAAATGAAGAAAGAGAAGTCAATGGTGCTCTGCTACTTATCAACGATCAAAAATCATACTTGGAGCCAAAGTAAAGATGCACGGCTCAGATTCAAGAAGATAGATGAAAAATATTGAAAGAGAAAGGTATGGTTGCATGTCACTGCTTCTGCTCTCTCTCACCTCTGTAAACGACGCTACTGATTCTAATCTTGGAAGAAGAAAAACTAACATGTACTGAAGAAGGTTTCAAGCCTAGGAGGCTTCACTCTTCTATAATAAGGGTGAACGGCCAAGGATTGGAGCAAGGAGTGAGATGACACGTTTGGGTTTCCATAACTCACTGAGCTGTTTATTCTTCTCCTTCATAGTTTTCATGTTGTATTTTCTTTTCTTAATTTAGTCTGTCTAAGTTTCATTGGTAAAAGGCAAAATGGTGAGGTTTGTAAGAAAAAGTCAATGGGTGAAAAAAGGCAGAGTTAAACTTAGAGTAAATGTCATAGTTATCTCAAAAATTTTTTGTTAGTCATTTTGTTTTGTTGTCATGATCCTGAGGAGATTCCCTTACAAGTTGGGTTAGCACTTTGCTATTGAAAGCTAGGGTGAGTTCTAGTAAAGTTCAGTTTGTGTTAGAAAATGGACTTGTCCCAGATCGAATTGGGTAGATTCTAGAGAGAATTGGTGACTGTAATCTGTTGGAAGATAGTAAAATTCCATCATTGTTGTGATGGAGACTGGATGCAGGTTATATTGCACTGAGTAGCTGAACTAGGATGCATCTGTGTGTCATTCTCTCCTCTTTTCTATTTCTAATTTTGCATAATAGAAGACAAAACCAAATCATCTTCTGTTTGTTCTACCTTTTTACACTTCTTTGCATCATACAGTGCTTGTATTTCTGTTTTGGTTCTTAACTCGTCCAAAAACAAAAACAAAGTATTTCCATTCTTCTGCTCAAGATAACTCAATAGAATTCAAGTTTTGAAAGCAAATTAAAAGAGGCCAAGATTCGACCATCCTTCTCTTAATCACTGATTACCATCAAATAATAATAATAATAATAATAATAATAATAATATGTATATATATTTATATATAATTTATTTTATTTTATATATATTAAAAAATAAAAATAAAGTGAAAGCTAATACCTATGCAAAGATAATAATTAATCTAAGTAGATGTTTAAAAATGAATATTTGATAAAGATTAATGGAACAAATGAATGATTATGTGTGATGTGATAATTTATTATTTTTTTAGTTTAAGACTATTTTGATGTTTTAAGGCTATTTTGATATATTGTGAGACTATTCATATCTGATAGTTATTAATTGTTAATAGAATGGGATTTGAATCTTGGCCTCTTTTTAATTTTGTTTTCAAACCTTGAGTTCTGCTGAGATATTTTTAGTAGAAAACAGAAGAAATTTTGATTTTGTCTCTTGATGCGGTAAGAGCCAAAACAGAATTACGTGCAAGACATATTATAGTGAAGTGTTGCTGAATAATAGAATCAGGAGATACTTTTGTTTTGTCTCCTATAATTTAGAACCAAAAACAGAGAAGAGAAAGAAAAATGACATACAGATGTATCCTGGTTTAGCTATTCAGTGCAATATAGCCTACATCCAATCTTCATCACAGCAGTGACGAAATTTCACTATCTTTCAACAGAATTACATTCACTAATTCTCCCTAGGATTCTAACCAATCCTATCTGGGACAAATCCAGTTTCTAACTCAAACTAGACTTGACTAAGAACTCACCCTAACTTTTCAACAGTAAAGTGCTAGCCTAACTTGTAAGAAAATTACCTCAGGATCATGACAACAAAACAGAAATACCTAAAAATAAAGAATTTTTTAAACAAACCTAGCTTTTTCTCCAAGTGTAACTCTCTGCCTTTTTTCACTCGATAGCTTTTACTTACAAACCTTACCATTTTGCCTTCTACCATTGAAACACAGAAAGACTAAACTGAAAAATGAGATACTCAATGAAAACCATGAAGAAGAAGAATAAACAGCTCAGTAAGCTATGAGAACCCAAACGTTGTGCTCTCACTCCTTACTTCAATCATTGGCCGTTCACCCCTTTAATATAGGAGTGAAGCTTACAAGGCTTGAAACTTGCTTTAGCACCTTATTTGACTTCTTCTCCCAAAATCAATAGTAGCAGTGGCGTGATAGAGAAGAGAGAGGGTAGAAGCAATGACCGAATCAAACATGCAACCATACCTTCAATCTTCTCTTTCAACCTTTTTCATCTTGCCTCATGAATCTGAGACGTGCAATTGAACTTTGGCTCAAACTAATTTTTCTGAGCGTTGATTCACAGTAGAGCATCGTTATCTTACATTTTTCATTTTTCCATATCGGTACTTGTAACACAGATGATTTCTTCAACATTCCTTTATGAAGCTCAAATGTAAAAATATTTTTTGTGATTTGTACTTTTGATTTGATTTTGCCTTTTTGCTATAATTTCTTTGACCTTCTCTTCTTGCTTGAAATTAGAAATCCACTTTTGTTTTCTTGATCTTGTCCTAGCACAGAGCTTTTCCTTTTTCTTTCTTTTCTTTTAAGAAATCACGTGGGGTTGAAAGAAAAGAGAAGAGAGAATTTGATTTCGGTAATATGAAGTTTAGTTCAAATGAAATAAAAACTAAATCACATAGTTAGGAAGATTGGATTTGGATATGGACTACCGGTTGAACTTAGATTTGATCTTGGTCCAGACTTGATTTCCTTCTTTTGGCTATAGGCTTTGTTTTTTTTCTAATGAGAAATTTTTGTGATGTAACAAATCACTTTTGGGCCATGATTGTGTATGTGGGTCGGATGTCATTGGGCTTGTATTATTACTTCTTGGGCCTATTTCAATTCAATTTATTTTCTGCACATTAAATAAAATAAATCACACATATACTTAGCTTTTAACTAATAATATTTAGTCATTATCTTTGTATTTTAGTTCTTCAAACTCAACGATATCCTATGTGTTATGCTAAACAAATTAGGATTGTCTTTGTGTTTAATTATATTTTTAAAATATTTAATCATATTTAAAATTTTATTGATTAATTCAATTTAATTTATTTATTTTCATATTATAAGTTTATTTTAAGAAAAAAACTATAAAACAATCAGGTTTTGAGATGGAGCAATACGAAACAAGTACATACCTACAGATTTAGATAAGGGATAAAAATTATAATACTCGTAGATATTGAAATAGATAATGGAATAATAAGTAAGTGTTCGAATAGATATAAATACTTAAGAGTAAATACTCAAATTAGTCCCTCAAAGATCACGAATCTCCAATTTAGTCTCCCAAATATTTTTTTAGTCAAATTCATCCTCAAAAGATTTTTGTTTAGTTACGTTAGTCTTTCCATCACTTTCTACGTTAATGGCGTTAACGGAAAGTGATGTGGCACGTTAAGTGCCACGTGGCAAGATGGCGTGTTACCAGATGATTGGTTGACGTGTCAGGTCAGTGACACCTAACATGCCACGTGTCACTTGACATATAAAAAAGTTATTTATAATCAAAATAGTCTCTGAAAGTCCAAACGTAAGTCATTTTCATCCTTAAAATTTTAAAAATTAATCAAATTAGTCTTTATATAATTTTTTTATTTTTTTCATAATATTAAATTTAAAATTTTTTTTGATAGTGCTAATTTTAATATTATTTTTAGACCTTAATAAACAAAATTTTCTTTACATAAAATAATAAAAATAATTAAATTATTATAAAATTATTTTGTCATTTGTATTCTAAAATTTCACCTTTTCAAATTGTAATTTTTTAATTTAAATGAGTTTATCAAATTATTGTTGATTATATATTTAAAAATTTAATATTTTAAATCTCACTAAATAATATAGTAGTTATTTTAAAAATTAAATCTTTTAAATTTTTAAAATTATAATTTTTATTATTGGTTAATTTATACGGTAGAATTCAATAATTAAAAAATCAATCTTTTGAATCACTTGTTGAATCTTAATATTTTAATATAAAATATTATATGATAGAACTCAAATTATTGTTGAATCTTAATAACTAGTATATAACTAGTATATACTAAAAAATTTTAATATTTTTTATTTTACTAAATAAATATAGTAGTTATTTTAAATATTTTAATCCTTTATTCAACAAGTGATCCCACAAATCGGTTTTTAAATTATTGAGTACTATCATATAAATTAAACAATAATATAAATTATAATTTTAAAAAATTTAAAAGATTTAAATTTTGAAATAACTATTATATTATTTAGTAAAATTTAAAATATTAAATTTTTAAATATATAACCAACAATAATTTGATAAACTCATTTAAATTAAAAAATTCCACCATAAAAAAAAACTTAAAGTTTAAAACTATAAAACTTTAAAATACAAATGACAAAATAATTTTATAATAATTTAATTATTTTTATTATTTTATGTAAAGATAATTTTGTTTATTAAGGTCTAAAAATAATATTAAAATTAGTACTATCAAAAAATATTTTAAATTTAATATTATGAAAAAATAAAAAAAATTAAATAAGGATTAATTTGATTAATTTTTAAAATTTTAGGGATGAAAATGACTTACGTTAGAACTTTTTAAGACTATTTTTATTATAGATAACTTTTTTACATGTCAAGTGACACGAGGCATGCTAGGTGTCATTGACCTGATACGTCAACCAATTATCTGGTGACACATGCCACTTAACGTGGCACATCATCTTGCCACGTGGTACTTAACGTGCTACGTCACTTTTCGTTAACGTAGAAAGTGATGGAAGGACTAACATGACTAAATAAAAATCTTTTGAGAATGAATTTGACTAAAAAATTTTTGGGGGACCAAATTAGAGATCCGTGATATTTAAGAGACTAATTTAAATATTTAAATATACGTTCCATTCCATTGTCATTCGTAAATGATGAGACCAAAAAAATCAGCTTTATTGGAATCAGATTATTTATTTATTTATTAATGGTCAAGATTATTTTATTAATTGAAAATTCGGGCCAAAATGATATATATTTTGATTCGGTGTTTTATTTCACTCGTTTACTATTTCTTCCTACGTATTTGTTTTTGGACGGAAGCAACCAAACTCCCTCACACACATACGTAGTTACATAACTTACATTACATGGGGTCATGTGCTACAAAATTGGTCAACTCTAAACTTTGTTCTCTGCACATCTGACACCTTGCAGCATTAGAAAATTTTTCGAACAACTTATCTCTGATCTGTTAGGTTCTATTTGGTTGATGTATACTATAAACTTAGACCCGGAGATATAAACAAGACATAGATACAAAATATAGATATACAAAAAAAAATATAGAGAACCAATTCTACTGTAAGTCAACCTGAACAACTTTGCAAAAATTAGAATTTTGAAAAAATAGAATTAAGATATTGAAAACACCTCGTATAAGCCCAATGCAAAACACCCTCCATGTACTATCCTTGCATAGCTGCTTCTGCAATGTAAACGCCACTCCTTGCGTCGTTGTTTTCTGAAGCTCCAGCAACTATCGCGCATTATCATCTCATCCACCATAACTGATCGCATCCTGTTGCTAGTCCCCTCTGCATCAAAATCTCTTCGCTGCGATCACCGATTTTAAGACTATTTTTATTATAAATAACTTTTTTACATGTCAAGTGACACGAGGCATGCTAGGTGTCATTGACCTGATACGTCAACCAATTATCTGGTGACACGTGCCACTTAATGTGGCACATCATCTTGCCACGTGGTACTTAACGTGCTACGTCACTTTCCGTTAACGTAGAAAGTGATGGAAGGACTAACATGACTAAATAAAAATCTTTTGAGAATGAATTTGACTAAAAAAAATTTTTGGGGGACCAAATTAGAGATCCGTGATATTTAAGAGACTAATTTAAATATTTAAATATATGTTCCATTCCATTGTCATTTGTAAATGATGAGACCAAAAAATTCAGCTTTATTGGAATCAGATTATTTATTTATTTATTTATGGTCAAGATTATTTTATTAATTGAAAATTCGGGCCAAAATAATATATATTTTGATTCGGTATTTTATTTCACTCGTTTACTATTTCTTCCTACGTATTTGTTTTTGGACGGAAGCAACCAAACTCCCTCACACACATACGTAGTTACATAACTTACATTACATGGGGTCATGTGCTACAAAATTGGTCAACTCTTAACTTTGTTCTCTGCACATCTGATACCTTGCAGCATTAGAAAATTTCTCGAACAACTTATCTCTGATCTGTTAGGTTCTATTTGGTTGATGTATACTATAAACTTAGACCCGGAGATATAAACAAGACATAGATACAAAATATAGATATACAAAAAAAAAATATAGAGAACCAATTCTACTGTAAGTCAACCTGAACAACTTTGCAAAAATTAGAATTTTGAAAAAATAGAATTAAGATATTGAAAACACCTCATATAAGCCCAATGCAAAACACCCTCCATGTACTATCCTTGCATAGCTGCTTCTGCAATGTAAACGCCACTCCTTGCGTCGTTGTTTTCTGAAGCTCCAGCAACTATCACGCATTATCATCTCATCCACCATAACTGATCGCATCCTGTTGCTAGTCCCCTCTGCATCAAAATCTCTTCGCTGCGATCACCGATCTCTAAGCAACGTATTTTGTGGTGAGATCGGACCGTCAATGTCGTGCTCCGATTGTTGCGAGTCCCATCTATCAGAGTTTGCCGCCGATTGCCATCGAGCGCCCTAGACGGCGTCGCCATTTTTTCCACTTCTATTTCTCTTTGCTGCGACGTGCGCTATGAATGCAAGGTCTCGTGAAACTCCATCGGACCTTCGACAAACATGAGAAAGTTTCTTTCTATTTAACTGGGATGTTTCTTTTATTAAATTTGGAATTTTTTTGTTTCTCTTGGGATGTTTCTTTTGTAAAACTTGGAATGTTTTGTTTTATTAAACTAACTATGGGATATTTTTTTCTGTTTAACTTGGGATGTTTTTGTTACACTTGGGATTTTTCTTTTGTAAAGTTTGGAATATTTCTACTGTTAAGTTGGGATATTTCTTTTGTTAAACTTTGGATATTTCTTTTTTTTAAACTTGGGATTGATGCAGGTCGGCCCCACATAGCACACAGAGGAGTTGTAGCAGAGGGTATAGCGGTAGCGCAACAAACGATTGAAAATGAGGTATTGGTGACGCGATGAAAGAGGATGAGATGGGGCTTCACATTGACGAAGCAGTTACAAGTTTAAAGTCCTATTTTTTAAATTTAAATTTTTTTAATAATTTTAAAAAGTTATTCAAGTTGGCTGGTACCCTAGTTGGTTACCTAGGAGAATTGAAATATATATTTTATATTTAGTAGAACAAATACATAAAATACTAAAAAAGAGTGTGAGAGATGTGACAACGGTGGACTAGAAGAAAAAGAGGGAGAGATGTGACGGTGAATCGCAAAGAGGAAGAGAGAAAGGCGGCGAACGTGGAGGAGGAAGAGAAAAAGGCGACGGATCTAAACTGCAGAAAGAAGAGACACAAAGGATCTGGACATTGAAATGAGGGCATAACAGTGATAGTGGTGGTAGAGGGAGCAGTAATGAAAGGAGAGTGTAGTGGTAAAGGGAAGGTGGAGAAGGAAGAAAAGATGATGGTCAACAAAATGAAAAAGGAAGAAGAAGAAAGGAGAAAAAGAAGAGTTATAATTAAGAAAAAAAATGATATTTGTTATAAATATATTTGTTATGAAAATCCTAAATTGTAACCATATTTTAAAATTTAAATAGATAGAATCAGTTATAAATGTAATCTAGCTGAGTTAAGTACGAGTTGGGTCCTTGGCTATAAATAGCTTACTTTCAATGTTCTTTAGATATTACAATCATTAATAAAGTCATCTATTATTCTCCAAATTTTCTTTCCTCTTTTCTCTTTTCTCAAACCCTAATCCTTATTTTTATAACACCTTATTAACACGAGTTTTATCAATCTAAGTAATTTTTCACTTTCCACTCACTTAATATTTATTTTCTCTTGTTTATTTTTACACTAGACATAAACTATTTTATTCTCTTAGCATTGCATCAATTTTTTTAGTATTACTAATAGAGTGTTCAAAATCGATCCAATTTGAATAAAGCCGATTAATCAAACAAAAAAAATGATAACCAAATAAATTGAAAATAAAAAAAACAAAAAAATGAATTTCTGAAATTTTTTATTCGGTTCGGTTTAGTTTTCAATTCTGACATGAAAAACCAGAACCAAATTAAATCGGACCAAAAATGTTACTAAAAGACCAAAATTTCTAAAATATCCTTACACTAACTAACCTTGCACTCCTTAATTCACTTAATCATACTTCACTTGCGCCACTCTCCCTCACTTCTCACGTCTCACATTCTGAGACCTCGGTCTGTTTCTCACTTAGTTCACTTCACACTCAAAGTCTCAGCCTTCTATCTCTCCAGTCCTCCATCTCCTTCGCCGAACAGTAGCAGGCGGCCAAAGATGTCACCGTGTCCGTCCAGCCTACCCTTTTCATCAATTTTTCATGTCTCTTTCTTCCGTCTTGCTAGTTTGTCGCATCCTCTTGACTCCTCATAACGGTTTGTCCTATAATTCTGCTTGTCTCATCCTCACTGGTCTCGTGGCGTCTCTCCTGGCCAGTCTCGCAGCATCTCCTCCTCTTTTTAAGATCTAAATGGAGAGGCCTTAGGTAATAACATTTATTTGAGAATTTTTTGTTTATAATTATGTTTTATGCCTTTGTTCTTGGTTTATTTTGATTTTGTTTTATGTTTATTAGATTTAGAGTTTATTCTAGTTTTATTCTTATTTTTGTTTATTTTGATTTCTGAATTTATTATTTTCTTGGTTGTAATTTTTTGTTTAAGAGGTTTTGGTTATGTTATGATTTTTTGCTATAAATTGAATGTGTTTGTCTTTGGTGTGATTATGCTTGAGGTCGCTTGTAGGAGGAAGAATAAAAATTTTTGCATTCCAAATCAAATTCTCAATTTTCTTAAATATGTAAGTGATACTGGATAATAACTCAAGATCAGATGAAAAAATGAGTTGTTGGTTTTTATTTTTGGATAATATCCTCTTATTTAATTTTTTTTATTCTGGTGAAGGTTGTTGGTTTTTATTTTCTGTTTTGAGTTTTTTAATTCTAGTTTAAGGTTGTTGTCTTATACTACAATAATTCTGCAGTTTTAATAAAGTAAACCAAAGATAACATGGTAGAAGATCAAATAAACTATTCTAATAAAAATTCAGCAAATCTTGAATAACAAAAAAAAAATTATACAGCATTGGAGATAAGAAAATACTTGCAGGATATGGAAGTTTTTTTAATTAATTGAAAAATTGAATAAATTGAACAAAATTAAATTTAATTGATTTGGTATGGCTCGAATGATCTCAGCAAAAAAAATTAAATCAAATCGAATCGAACTACTAATATAAAATTAAATCGAATGATTTTTTAAAAAAAAAAAACCGAATCAAAATTGTCCTGCAAATACCCCTAATCTCTGACGTGCTTTGTTCTATATGCACGTTCATGTATGTATTTTTTTATTCCCTATATGCCTTTCTTTTTATTTCTTGTATGGTTGCATATTTATTTTATGCATTATTAATTATGTGATCAATTCCATTACATTTTTTTTCTTTTGCATATTTCTTGTATGCGTTAATCTCTCTTGTTCATTTGCTATTTGGTAATGATAACTAACAACTCTCTTGTTTATTTTGCTAACAACTCTAATAGATAATAACATTGAATTTGGTTTTTGATAAATAAATATAACTTTGCCATCAATAATATACGTAATAAATAAATATAACTTTGCATTCAATTAGTTTATTTGATGGAGCAAATAATATTGAGAAGTGTTACAGAGTCAACAAGTTTTGTGATTTGTAACTATCAATTAGTTATTATTAGTGATTTTAATAGTGTGAAATTTTATTCAAGAGTATAAAATTATTCATTTTACTTTTATTAATTAAGTGCTGGCCAAATTTTAATAAAAGTGTTGACCCCTAAACTTTCTCAATAACGTATAAGTACGTCATTTTTTTCTTCGATAGTTTTTCAATTTTTTTCCTCTTTTAGTTTTTTATTTTGTTGCTTCTCTTCTCTTCTTATTTTTTCTCTTATTTGTTACACTATTTTTTGTTATTTAGTGTAACACCCTAACTTTCAACACGTCATGATTGTACCAAAAGTGAGGCGTTGTTGACCTATTTTCCGTATTCACTATTTAATACTGAGGCTTTAGTTCAATTTCACATTTCAATTTTTAAGAAAAAGGCAAAAAGTTTTTTTTTTCTATTAATTAAAATCATATATCAAAGATCTCCAAGCAATACTAGTCACATAATTAGTAAGAATAATAAATATCCTACAAAAAAATTCAAATGAAACTCCGATACAACTCCTATCCCCCTGTATAAAATAAAGTCTTAACTAACAAAGGCGAGAGAATTCTAAAAAAGTGACTCAAAACATAAAATTAACTCAAATAAGACTAATAATCGCCCACAACTTCAAACTGGGTCTTCGAACCTGTATCACTGAAAGGGTGGAAGATTTTGGGGTGAGAATAAACCACGCGCCCTCAGTAGGGAATAGAAATACCGTAAGAGTAATGAAATAAATTGCAAATAATTAACTTTACTCAATAAAACTATATTTTTATCAAACCTTTTAATACTTTTTACTATTACTTTATAAAATTAATTACCTTCTTTAAATTCCGAACTTAAGACAAATCTCAATCTCAACCTCAGTTCTCAGTCACCTCAACACACAAACTAATAGCACAGGAAATAGATCAACACACAAACAAATAGCAATAAGACAAACAGCACAATCACAGAGAGACAAGATAAACACAATCAAATATAAATGTGCAAACAATGATGATGTATGTCTAGTCCTATCGCAGGTAATGAGCTCATTTGTCGGTTTCGACCCGCACCCGACACAATCCGACTCGCAACTCAGATAAGGCATTCCAGCGGCATAACATCTGCAAGTTTCTACTTCTTGCAGACGCTGATTCTCCAGCTGAAGTATGACGAACATGACCTCTGCAAGTATGCCACTTTCTCCTGGAAGCCATTCCATACACATGGATATCCCCGCACAATCATTCACACATAAAACCCACGGCTTAACATTTTCACATCCGCACCTTAACCACTTATTTTCTGCCACCCTCTCGTGACCTTTTAATCATTTCATAAATCACACGTGTCGTATTCTCTTTTCCCTTTCTTTCTTCTTCTTAATAAACCGAACTCAAATCTTTTTTATTTAAAACCAACAACAACTCCAAAACCATTTCAGATTTAAACCTCTTTCAAAAGACTAAAAAAAAATCATTCATTAAGTAAATCTCACGGCAGAGTTCTGACACTTTAGGGAGGACGACAATCAAACTCGTTCTTTAAAATTAATAAACTCCTTGAATCATAATTCCTTAAAATGTAGTTCTTTAATCAAACTCAAAATATAAAATCTTCTTTAATCATTAAAAAATTCAATACATAATCTTTTGTTAACAAATCACGTTCAAAACATAAAGTTTTTCTTTAATAAATCAAACCCAAACATAAATTTTTTCTTAATAAATCAAAAATCAAACAATACGATATCTCAAAATATAGATTCTTTCTTAAATAATTTAATTATGAAACATAAAACTTTCCTTGGTAAATCGAATTTAAAATAGAATAATTCTTTTCTTAACTAAATAAAACTTAAATAATATCATTTTCCAAATCCAAATCTTCTAAAATAACTTTTCAAATAAAACCTCAAATTTTATAAAAGTTCGAAAACATCTCCCCTAAAACTCGGACTTTGCCACCTTTTATCGGGTCCCAACCGAATCATTCTCAACCTCTTTTCAAACATTTCCAAAATCATAAATCATTTTCAAATCTCAGTTCAATACCAACAAATCAAACCGAAATTAATCTCACCAGTTAATCACCATTCACAGCCACAATTCAACCAATTTCATCACATTCAACTATATTCACAATCACCAACAATCTCAATCTCATCAATTTTCATCAGTTAATCAAACGAGACATTTATGAATTATTTGCAGTTACTCACTAAACTTTAATGGTATTCGTAAATTAGAACAGTTAATTTTAAAATAAATTCCCTATTTTCGTACGAAATCAAAGTCAATAAAGATTCTGAATAAGCTTTTTGACCGAGCTGGTGAAAAAGAAAACGTCAGAAATCGCCTATGTCTCCTAGAACTCCAATTGACCGAACTCAATGGGAAGAGAAGTTACGTTACCGTCAACTTTTACCGGACAAAAGTAACGCCAACATGTAAAGAAGAAGGATACAAATACTTTTATTGGATTAGATTTTTTATTGGAGTTACGGATTAAAAAAAATCGGGAAAGGAAGCTTCACGGTTCCATGGCCTCACGTTTCACTCTCTCTTGCCTTCTCTTTTTCTTGTTTTTCTTTCTTCTGGTTTGATAGTTCCAGGAATATATATATATATATATATATATATATATATATATATATATATATATATATATATATGTGTGTGTGTGTGCGCGCGCGCGCGTGCGTGCGCGCGCATAAGCCACGTTTGGCTTTATTTCCTTTGGTTTCTTTATGGCTCAAGGTGAATATATTAAATAATGATGCTAATTGAAAGATATTTGATGAGGTAAATAATATATATAAGATTGAATAATATAAAATAATAGTAATATATATATATATATATATGAATTACTAATATAAATCACGCTAGTAACTTAAGGATAAAAGATATTTGATGAAACATTAGTAAAGCTAAATTTATCGAAGAATATTAATTTAAGGATAAAAGATATTTGATGAAACATTAGTAAAGCTAAACTCATTGAAGAATATTGACATTTACTTGGCAGATTTGAAACTTAATAATAATAATATTAACTAAATTCTATTTTTAAATTAAAAATATCAATTACTTAAATTAAAATATACATATAATTTTTATTACTTATGAATTACTAGAATTAAAATTTTATTTATGTAAAATATATCATCATAAAATATATATAAGAATATGAATTTGATTAAATTCAAATAGTTATAAAATTAATTTAATTACTTATAATAAAATAATTTCTAAAAATAAGAAACTCTAATTTATAAAAATAAATTTTAATTTATTTATAATTATATTTTTAAAAATGTGGGTAGTTACATTTAGTTTATTTATTTATTTATTTATCTATTTTTTATATATAATATTTTATTTAATATTAATATTATTTTTCAAAATGAATGATAATTATGTACATAATAATTTTTTAAAATGAATGACAAATAATTTAAAAAAGAGAATATATTAAAAGTATTATTTCTTCAAGTTCTTTCAAGTAAACATATAGCACTCGTAAAATTAGTATCACAATTTTATTTACATTCTCAGCAATAAACATATATTTTTGATAATTTATTTAAATTATTTATATTATCTTAAAAAAAATAATATATACTTTACCAATTTTCTGAAGTAAATTGGTATTGATCCTAAAATTTATAAACATGCCGGCATTGCATAAATAATATATTTTTGCTAAATAAAAATATACTATAACAATTGTTTGGTATTGATATTAAAACAGTAATCATAGTTATTTGTTGTTTAATGACTTTGTTATTTAACTATATTTACTTTCTTCACTTGACATATTTTTATAAAATTTTACTTGTCCGTTCTATTGCAGGATCTTGCTTCTAAATGTGATTTTTACTGATTTTATTCTTTATAATTTGATTTTTTATTTGATGATCATAAACTTTCTCAGTTAAATTGAGTTTAAGTGGATTTTTGCCTCCAATTGAATAAGGATTAAAATAAGGATTAAAATAAAAAGTGGAATACATAAACTTTGCTTTGTTATAGTATAGATTTAGTGACATTATAAATCCTTATTTTTGTTACATATTTTTGTCTTTGGATTCTGAAGGTACTCAGGAATTTTTTTTTCTATTGCAAATGAAATAAGGGTTTAGCAATCGATTTTTTAAAAAAAATCAGTTATTAAATCGGTTTTTATTCCTGTAATTTTTTATTGTGATATATCAATTAATTTTTAAAAAATACAATTTGATAAATTATATGTGTAATTTGTATTAAAAAACTGTTACAAAATAAATATTGTGTTTTTGTAACTAAAGAAATAAAAAATATTACAAAATCGAGTTATATTTTATAACAAAATTTTGTGATAGAAAAAATTATATTGTTACGAAAAATATTTCATAAGATAAAATTTGTTATCACTTTTGTAACAAATTTTAGTTCTTGTATTAAAAAAATTTGTTACAAAATATTACTTTGCATTGTAATAGTTTTATTTTTTGTTACAATTTTTGTAACGAAATATACTCCAACAGCCTTTTTTTTTACGAATTCCTTTCATTTTAAAATTTAGATTTTTTGTAATAAAATTTTTGTTACAAATACTATTTTTTCTTGTAGTGTATTCTCAAAAAAAATTAATTACAATGCCATCACAAAAAAAAATTGAGATTGAATTATCATCTTTTCTGAAATGTATTTAGAATGATATATGCAGGCTCATTCACCCACCATGTGGACCGTTTAAATATTTTATGATTTTAATTTATGCATCTTCATGATGGTCCCATGTTTGTTTACTATCAATTCGTAACATGGCGTTTGCGAGATTGCTATCTCAAATAATTAAATTAAAAATTAATTTTCCATGTTATGTTATAAAGACAATACGTCTTGATAATACCGGTAAATTTAAATTCCAAACATTTAATAATTATTGTGTGTCAACTGAAGTTACGATAGAAGAATTTGTTGTTCATGTACATACTCAGAATGGTCTAGCAAAATTACTGATTAAATATCTCTAGCTAATAGCGAAGACCATTACTTATAAGAACTAAACTGCATGTTATGCTGCAACACTTGTATGTATCAAATCAATAAGTTATCTTAAGTTTTCTCTATTACAACTTATTTGCGGTTAGAAATCAAACATTTCTCATCTTAGAATATTTGTATATGTAATATATGTCCCAATTGCTTCACGACAACGTACAAAAATAGAATTCTAACAAAAATTGAAGATATATGTTAATTATGATTCTCCATCAATTATAAAATATATTGAACCCACAATGGATAATTTATTTAAGGTAAAAAATTTTAATTGTCACTTCGATAAAATAATTTTTTTAAAATTAGGAGGAGAAAATAAATAGTTGAAAAAAAGAAACTATTTAGAATATATTGTCGTTATCACATTTAGATCATCACACTAGATAATGTGAACTAGAAGTACAAAAGTTAATTCATATGCAAAATAATAAAATCTCATATTCAAGCTGCAAATGAACCAACAAAAATAATTGTCTCAGAAAGACAAATTGTTAGTGCAAATGAAAGCAATCTATGCCTAAAGCGGAGAGCCGATCGATTCCAACGATAAACATCCTAAAAGAAAGAGATAATTAATCATGATGGTCAAAATATGAAGGCAAATATTCAAAGGAGATTCGAAGACATAAATAAGAAATTTAGGTACCTAAAAATGAAGAGATCTCAATAAATTATGTCACTATTGAAAAAATATGAGACTGAAAGTATACTATTATCGATAATATTTTTGCTTATAATATTGCTATTAAACTAGTAAAGCAAGATTAGGATTATGAACTAAAATATGTCAAAGAATGTAGATAAATAGATGATTTGCCAAAATAAAAAGACGCAATTCAAGATGAATTAACTTTTTTTAAAAAATGTAATATTTTTTATCCTATAGTCAAAACACTTACAGAATCAGTGGGAACAAGTGAATTTTCGTGCGCAAACGAAATGAGAAAAATAAAATAGAAAGATATAAAACATTACTAGTATTACAAGAATTCTCACAAAAACCTAGTATTAACTATATGAAAACATATTTTTTTATAAAGAATTTAATTACATTAAGATATCTTATTAGTTTTGCTGTACAAAATAGGCTTGATATACATCTAATAAATTTGTTACAGCTTATTTATACGACTCAATTAATAAAGAAATCTATATAAAATTCCTGAGGAATTTAAAGTGCTTGAAGCATATAATAATTTTTTGAAAATTTATTTAGTAAGACTTCAAAAATTTTTGTATGCATTAAAATAATCTAGACTTATGTGATATGAATATCTCAGTGAATATTTATTAAAAGATGAATACAAAAATGACTCTGTATGTCCATGTGTGTTCATACAAAAATTTGAATCTAAATTTTTCATTATTAAAGTATATGTTGATAATTTAAACATCATTAGATTACCCGAAGAGATTTTAAAAATTATAGATTATTTAAAAAGAGAATTTGAAATTAAAATTTTGACAACACAAAATTTTGTCTTGATTTATAAATTAAACATTTGAAGGATGTTATATTCATTCTTCAGTTAAGTTATACTGAAGAATTTTCGAAAAAAATTTTACATAGACAAAGCAAATCTATTGAGTACTCTAATGATGGTGAGATCACTAGATGTGGATAAAGATCCATTTTAACTTTGTGAAAATAATGAGGAGCTCCTTGATCCTAAAGTACCTTATTTTACTGTTATTGGTGCATTAATGCATCTCGCTAAGAATATGATACTAGATATAATATTTTCAGTAAACTTGTTATTAAGATTTAGCTCCTATTCAACTAGAAGGCATTAGAATAGTGTCAAATATATATTAGGATATATTCAAGGACCTATTGATAAAGGCTTGTTTTACTTTAATAAATCAACATTTCAATTAGATATGCAAATGTCGATTTTCTTTCCAATATGCATAAAAACAAGTCACAGATAAGTTATCTATTCACAAATGGAGGAGCAGTTATATCTTGGCATTCAACAAAACAAACCATAGCTGCAGCCTTCTCAAATTATGTAGAAATATTGGCAATTCATAAAACAACTCAAGAATGTATTTGGCTTAGGTCAATCATCCAACATGTTTAAGATGTGTGATTAACTCATGAAGAAAATATCATCAGTCATATACATCGATAACTCTGCTTGCATACATCAACTAAAAGATGGATACATTACAGGAGATAAAACAAAGCATATTTCATTAAAATTTTTCTACTCTCATGATCTTTAATAAAGTAGTGATATAGACGTTCAACAAATTTATTTCAATGATAATTTAACAGATTTATTCACTAAAGCATTACCTACTTTAACATTTGAGAAGCTAGTATACAAGATTAGGATACACCGATCGACTAAGAGATATCAAGTGATGTAATTATTAGAGGGAGTAATACAGACTATACTTTTTTTTTAACCATGGTTTCTATCTCACTTTAGGTTTTACTTGGTAAGATTTTTAACGAGACAACTACCTAACGTGGCTCAGGATTCGGTGGTCCAGGAACCTTTGGACTACTTAGTGGTTCAAGTAGAAAACATGTTTTTAGAGTTTTTTTATCAATTACTATGTAGTCCTTGAACTATTTTTAATTGCAAATTAACCCCTTATATTTTATTTAATTATAGAAACTATTTTTTATTTTACAAATTATTTATTTATCAATTAACCATTATATTTATTAACAAAAAAATACAAAACAACAACTAATTATATCCCAGTCGAGTAAAATATTATGTTTGATCTCGTGAAGTTCTTCCATGACTTTCAAATCGTGTTTCCTTGAAATTCAATCGATTGGTTTATGAAAACAATCGATTGAATGATAACTCAATCGATTGGATTACAGTGTATCACAAAACAATCGATTGAATGCCTCAAAACAATCGATTGTTTTTGTTACTCAATCGATTGAATTCACGAAAACAACATGGATTTGCCAAATACAATCGATTGGAAAGTGATGACATTGAAGTTTTAGCCAAATTCAATCGATTGGTAATTTAATCCAATCGATTGGAAGGTGATGAAGTTGAATTTTTTGCCAAGTTCAATCGATTGGTAATGTTACCCAATCGATTGAAATGTGATGACTTTGATATTTTTTTGGCCAAATTCAATCGATTGATAATGCAATCCAATCGATTGAAAAGTGACGACATTGAACTTTTTGCCAAATTCAATCGATTGGTGGCGTAGTCCAATCGATTGAATTTTGAAATGTGCTGTGTATTAAAGCTGATAACCCTGCGTATTCACACCCACTCTCTCCACCTTTTCATTCGAACGCCACTCTCTCCTCTCTCTAAAAACCAGAAAGCTTCTCTCTTCTTCTTCTCCATTCTCACCCACACCCACTCCAAACTAGATACATAATTCTAACCCTCATCAAAATCCCTACAAAACCCACAAAACCAGTATCCCCATAATGGCCAGAACTAAGAACGCCAAAAGGGCCAGGGTTGAGGGAGAAAGCTCTACCCCCGCCAGACTCATTGCTTCATCCCACTACATGGCAAGGTGGTTGTCGTCTCAAAGGGCACTGAAAAACTATGTGGAGAAGTTCGAGTCAAGGCCAATTGTTCCTCCCAGGTACATAACAGCCGAGTTCCTTTAGGATAGACGTTTTAATTTGGTGTTGAATGCATTGCAAACACAGCACTTAGTTGATTTTGTACAAACTAGGGATGAGTATTACCCGCACTTGGTTAGGGCTGTTTATAGTACTTTGAATTATGTTGTTCCTGAACCTGATGAAGAGGGTGAGGTAATGCCGCTGATTGAGTTTGATTTAGGGAAACAGCATTATAGAGTTACTTTGCAAGAACTAGCTGAACAATGGAGTCTAGGTTATCACGGGGCAAAATTTACTGGAGGTATTGCGGCAGATGAGGAATGGGGAGAATACAACAGATTAGTTGGTTTGCAGAGTTTACAATATGAGAATCCACACATGGATGCTAGAGGTAATATAAGTTGCAGTGGGTTGGGGATTGAGCAGCGTATATTGATGTATTTGTTTTCATACATGTTGATTCCAAGAAAACATAATCATGGAATCTTGTTTAACGAAGATATTTTAGTGCTTTGGGCTATGGTGACTGGAAAGGAGATAAGCTGGCCTTATTTTATGGTTCATCATATGCTTGAGATGAAGAAAGGAAAATCAAGTGTTGGTTTAGGATATGCTTGCCATTGGACCAAGATTTTCAAATGGCTTGGAATTGACTTAAGTGAAGAGAAAAGTATCATCTTGGCTAATGTAGCCAAGATTGATGACAGCACTCTAAGACAGATGGGAAGAGATCCGGATGCCCAAGAACCTCAGGCCCAAGGACAACCACAAGACCAGGTGCAAGCACAACCACAGACACCCCCACCACCACCCCCTCCTTCGCCAACAATGCAAGATTTGATGGATGAATTGCGAAGCATGAGAGTATATATGGAGGATCAATTTACTGATATGAGGCAGCGTCAAGACAGGCAAACAGAAGCTATCAATCGTCAAGGAGAAGCACTTGATATTCTATACACTAATCTGGGCATCACAAACCCAAGGGGCATCATCCCAAGGCCAGGACCATGAAAAAATTGTTATCTAGAATTCCACATCATCCTATGATCTCCATTGATGCTTGGATGGGAGTTAATACATTTGAGTTACAAAAAATGTAGGACAAAATCTAGGTGTTATCTTCACTGTATCATGAAATGTGTCATTTCACTTTTGAGAGTCTCAGATATTATTGTTCATTGTGTAATTTCACTTTTGAGAGTCTAGGTATGTTTGATGCTGCTACTATTGCAACAGAAGCATAAGTTATTGATCAGCTTGTTTTGTTTTTAAAGTATTAGCTATGCATGTAAATCTGCAATCAGTTCTTGTATTAAATTGATTGAAGAATGCTTGCAATCAGATGTGTATGGAAACCAATCGATTGAAAAGGTAGTAAAATCGATTGTTGTACCCTCATTTTCTAATGCAATCGATTTCTTTTTATTGCAATCGATTGAATTTTCAGTGAAATCGATTGGAGTACTCTTATATATACTATTTCAATCGATTGGATTTTAATGCAATCGATTGAATAATACACACACCTCTCATTCAATCGATTGTGTTGTTATAGTAATCGATTGGAGTCGATTTAGTTACTGCTTCAATCGATTGTTGGCCTATCTACCAGTTTTCAATCTTGTTTTATTTAGTTATTAATCTAATGCGTCTATTATTATTATTATTATTATTATTATTATTATTATTATTATTATTATTTATCTACTTAAAAATAATTATAGATAAGATATAATTATATGAATTCTTCCAATTTAATTTCTTAAATTGGAAATAGAAATTAATTTAAAATTTGAAATGTATTTGTTTTTAATTAAAAGATAAGATATCTTAAAGAGTTTTAAGATTATTCTGCTGATTTAAAAATTTTTAAAAAGATAGAATTAAAATTTTGTTATCTTTTTTGGGTATATATATGTGTTCAAGCCGACTAAATTTTTATACGTTGACAAATTATTTTAAATATTTGCCTTTCAACTAAGTCTACTCGTAATATATTCTTCCGTTGATAATAATCATGGATATTCCTTCTAAAGAAGATATAGTGGGGTCTCCAATGATGCATGTAACACACAGAATATGTCACTAGACTGTGATGTTATCAAAGTTGATTTTGGTGACCAACTTGGAACTACAATTCCTAGTGCTAAGGTAAGACTTAATGGGTTTTTAATTTCTAGTATAATGTATTACGAGTAATTTAAAATTTTATGTTTTTTATTTTCTACAGGATGACCAAGCTATTTTTGACGATGTTATTCAAAGCGAGAATCTAAATAAAGTTCAAGAATTGTCTAGTAAAGTGGACAATGTCCTCTCTAGCATGGAGGTAATTTGATGTGACAAACAGTAATTAATATATATTATGTAAAATAAGTTATATATTATAACCTTTTTTACCATTCTTTTTTGTAGTCAATGAGAGTTGTAAACATTGCTCGAGACGTAATAATTGATAAAATCCTTGAATCTGTAAGCCGCATTGAGACAATGCTATCACAACTCAGTCTGAACAATGATTCCGAGACTCCGACCAAGCTCTCTGTACAAAACACACATCCAATCTCAAGATTGAAGGCTAAGAGTTCGGCTATTGATATTCATACGGCTATATCAGACGATGAGGATGATCTTACTGTACTGGATCATATGTCTTTCACCCACGATGATCCGTTCCACATCAAGATCAATATGGACAAACCAGTATCTCCAACTATAAGATCCGCACCAAAAAAGAAAAATATGTCAAAGGTATATGCATGTATTGTAAAATTTCATAACTCTTATTATTTGATATTCTTAACATGATAATAAGAATATACTGAAATTGTTTTTTTTCTTAGGGTAAGAGCATTATGGGGACGCAGAAAAAATTACCGTTCACTCACCCAGGCGGAATTAGAAAGCCAAAGATTGAGCCCAAATCAGTCAATAAATCGAAGGCGTCTTATGCACTGAGCCAACCCACAAAAGATTATAGAAGAGTTGTTTATTTCTTTTCCATTACCAACGTAATTACCACTTCAATTATATAGTTTCTTATGGGCACTGCTAATTATTACATTTAGTGATGAATTGCTAATACTTTTGTATTAAAATTTGTAGTCAATGCAGTGTCAATTTATGCCAACTCCAACTATGCGTCTTTTGGAAGATCAGATAAAGGCCTGTGCATATATATTTTCAGCATCGCTAGATCCATCGTAAGTTAATTTGATATTATCTTTGTTGTTGATGAATGAGGGCCAATCTAATGTGTTTCGGTTTTTAATGGATACAGTGAAGAACTTGTCGTAACAAATACAATCAGAGCAACTAGATCAGACTTTGCACATTTCATACCTGACAGACCCATTACTGATAAGGTACACAAGTAATCTATTAGTTAATCTACGTTCGGTTCTGGGCATGATCTCTCAATATATATTTGTATTGTGATCCAGATTCTTGAATTAGCGGCATTGAAATGCACTGATGATCAATCTGATGTAAGTTTCAAGACAACATGGCAACTTCCACCGAGATTTGTGGTATGTTCTATAACCTTGAAAAGATAAGTTCATTTATCTTTAGTTACAAATGTAATGCTGATATAGAACTATACTTCTTTATCATGTACTAAAGACTATATTGGTTTGCATTAATGAACTAGGTGGATGTCTTCAACAAGAAAGATTTAAAGAAGAAGATGGAAGACTACATTTATAAATTTATGCAACCTACTGCTGATTTAAAATTTGTAAGAATTTTTTTTTAAGATTCATTGTTGGATACAGTTTTCCATTATCAGCGTACATAACCGAGGGGCAAATTTTTATGGTTTAGATATATGTTCCTATTCAAGAGGATGACCACTGGTATCTAATGGTAATATCGGTTTGCGAGCATACAATTTATCACATGGACACCCATTTTAATGATGACAGAATTCGCTATATGAAGACACTAGTAAGTCCGTGGAAAAATTTACATAAGCTTATTAGATCTTATTTTGTTTTTATTATTTAACCAGTGAAATGAAATCAGGCACACGTACTGGAGCAAGTCATCACGTCGAACTTTTACAAGGATGATGGCATTCAAGAGTATAATAAACAATTTCATGACTACAAAATTGAAAGACCAGAAGATATACCTCAATGTTCCTCAAGCTTGAACTCTGCAACTTGGGTGATGAAGTGGATGGATATGACTTATGAATTTAAGCCATATGGTAACAATAAGGTGAGCATTTATAAAACAAATCTCTGATATTTAATCCCTATTTTTTGGTACTAATTCATAATGTATAATTTTTAGCTCGATGATCACGATATTCGCATGATAACCGCGGTGCATATACTTCGGAGTCGGATCAACCATAAGAAGCCACAGATTATAGCATTGGTCGAGGAGTTTTGGAATATGCACAGTTCTTATAATTAATCTAGATAGAGTGTAATACTTTGGTTAGTGCGTATTTATTTGTTAGAGTTAGTGGATGTACTTCTTGCGAATTTCTTTAAATGACTTCTTAAATAGAAATGTATTGCTTCGTTACTTTTCGCAATTTTACTCTATTTCTATGCACCATATGGAGTTTTAGTTTAATTTATTTTAAAAACACATATTTTTAATGTCATTTCCATTGATTATTTCAACAACCATCTCATACAAACATTATTTCAACAACCATCCCATACAAATATTATTTTGTTACTTCTTGTTTCTAAAATTATGAAAAGAAATTAAAGTAGAAAAAATGAAAACACATTTTTGTTCTACTCAAACCTTAAATTTATCCATTTTAATCGTGTTTATGAAAATAAATTCTTGTAATCGTTATTTATATTTGTGACTGATTAGTTTTAAAACCCGAATCTTAGTTCGTTACAACCGAATTATAACCGAATTATTTTCATACTTAGCTACTTCAATTTAATGAACATTAGTGGATTATAATTGAAATGGAAAAACTAAAGAAGCTAGCTACATACTAATAGCTAGGAGTCTAGGATTATTACCTAGCTAGATTGTCATTAATTGTAAGCAACCAAGTGCTAATCCCACCAAGAAAGCAAATTGATCTTGTCATATAAGTAGAATGATTAATTCAAGTATATTATTATTGTGAAATATTGTGAAATATATATGTATAGTATTAAAAATTTATCATCAGCCATTTTTCTACCCTTCCTTATATGAGACAGATTGTTTGATCTGTTTGTGTATGTGGTTGTTGCAATCTATATTAAAGATCAATATTAAAGTATAGCACTTTTAGCGTTTTATCTCTTTTATTATTCATCCAAGATCAACTTACTTATAGTATTATTTATTCGAAGGAATTAATGATATAGTATTCTAAAATAATTATTTCCACACATGGCAGTGAAAAAATAATCATTAGTTCCATATATATAAAAAAGACAAATTAATAAACATGTTATAATAAATTAATTATATGAATGTATTATGAGCAAGGTTCAGAGAACCGGACCGATCATCGAACCGCTTTAGTCACTGGTTTACTGGTTGAACCGGTCCAACCGTGGTCTAACCAAAAAAACCATTTAAGAATAAAATAATATATAAATTTTAAATATATATCCTAAAATATTATTATAGCTTTTGATAAAGATCTTCCTACCAATCCAGTTCCTTTGGTATAGCTTTGTGGTATAATTATACCAATTCAAAATTAGCCTGCATATACTACATTAAAGGAGAAATCTTAAGCTTGTACAACTTAACAACACATAATCCACCTGACATAAAGCTAAGCAAGGACTCAAGAATTGTTTATTCTAGACAAAAGGGGATCATAAACAAGTGATTTTGTGGAAGTTCAATGAATAAACAAACAAACTACGCTAATATTTTAATGCAATGCCATAAACAAACCATTGATGAAGGGTTCCTATCTTCAAGCTTGTGGGGGACTAGAATCAATCAACAGAGTAGCTGTTGGGATAATCTTCCTTCTTAATTCTTATATACGTCAAATAATTTCCTACAAAATGAAAACTGAGCACAGAATAGGGCCTTAAAACAAAAACAAAACAACACTCACAGAGCCAGAAATAAGAACATTCACACAGCCAGAAATCACTTACAATCAGCACAATATACTAAAAAGAGCCATAAATCACGAACAATCAGCAACTAAAATTAAAATACAGCAACAAATAATCACCCTAAATACTAAAATCGATAAATCTATCAACAAAAATTCAAAAATAGTTGAGTCAAGTTAAAAAACACTAAAACAGCAGCAGCAAGTACCAAACAGCAACAACTAATCCCTAATCACACTGAACCTGAAATTTCAACAGCAACAAGTAATCCCTAATCACACTAAACTTGAAATTTCAACAAACATTACAAACAGCAACAAGTAATCCCTAATCCCTAAACAGAATTTCCAATAATGATTTCATTTTCACTGTTAGCAGCAGCAAGAAAATGTTAACCAAAATTTCAGAAATCAAAGAAAGAACAGCAGCACAAAATCAGCAAAAATTATCAATTTCACAATTTCACATTAAAAATCAACAAACAGAGGCTCTGGGGAGAGAAGACGGAGACACGAACAAAAAAGCCAGAGATACTAACCTTCGATGGAGGCACGGACGGCGACCAGGGGGACGACGGCTACCCGGGAGACGACGGCGAGCGGTGATACGGCAGCAAGTTGCTCCAAGCCAACAAAACAGAGAAGCCACGGAGGTCGGACGGATGACGGGAAAGCAGGACGCCGAGCTACAAGAGAGGGCCAGGCCATGGACGGCGCCGACAGCACGGACGGCGGCAGCACTGCGGCAGAATCGTTGCAAAATGCAGAGAGAGCTTAGGGTTTTGGTTTGGTGAGTTAAGATGAAGAGCCGTCGAGGACCTGTCGACTTACTGGGTTCAGGACACGGGGAAGAGGAAGAAGCAGCGGTGCTGAGGAACTAGAGACGGCGGCGGCACTGAGGAACTGGAAACGGCGGCGACAATGGAGGGCTAGGGTTCCTTTGCTTCAGAGTTCTCCAAGGAGTGAGTAGTGAAATGAAATAAATGAATGATTGGGAAAAAGGGGGGTTGGGTGGATACGTGGAGTGGATCCGGTTCTCTCTTTTTTTATATTAATTAAGAGACCGCGTCGTTTTTTCTGAACAGGCCGGTTACTGGTCCGGTCCACCCGACCGGTTCTCGGCCAATTCAGAGGTTTTTCAGCGGTTTTGTTTCGAACGGTTATAAATGAAGGACCAGATCGCTTACATTGCTGGTTCTCAATTGAACCGAAATCGACTGGACGGTCCGATCCGGTTTTTAGAACTTTGATTATGAGTCATCATATAATTAATATATATAAGTAGCCAGCACGGCAGCACTAAACAATAATTGAATACTAATTACGATAATTCTAAATAGACAAAAAATATTAATAAAATCTCATTATACCTAGAAAGCATAAGCACGACTGTTGGAAGAATGTATAAAATCTCATCAATATAGTGAAAAAGAAAAAATACAAATATGAACTGATTTTCTACCCAAAAACATTAAAGTTTATGGAGGTTGCTAACTATCACTATCTAACTCAGTCGTCGCTTCGGTACACATGTCGCCATCGTCCGAACCGATTGCTTCATTTTCTATAACGTTGTTGTCAATGTCCTTTTGCCAAGGACATGTTGTCTTCTTATGTCCTTCCATTTGACAAACACTACAACGTTGCCGCTTCTTCTTCTTAGATGGCTGTCCTGAGCCTCCAGTGGTTGGATGCACATACGGATTGCTACTTCTAGCTACACCTGAGTGAGGTTGATTATCTCCTTCGTCTGCAACCTTGTAAGATGAGTACAATCCCATAATTAAATCATGTGTCTCTTCATATCTCTCTGGTACTTTAGTAGCAACAGCAGCCAGTTGTTTAGAAAATTCCACCAAAGCACTTTGACGACTAATAACAACAGCATCCCTGGTGAACCCACTTGGATCATTGAGTGCTGATTTAACCTTTTTTGTCCATCTATCCAATACCATTGACCGGGGAATCTCACGGATGTCTCTGTCAACCAGAACTTTCACAATATGTTCGCAGGGAATACCAAATGACTCCATTCGTAAACAGGTACACATGAAGATCATTTCTTCTTGACGAAAATCAACGGTCCACGTAAAATCGGGCCTCCCATGCTTACACACAATGTACTTTATGCAATCATCGGTATTATCTATGTTCAGAACCCGCATTGATCCAGCTCTGGAGAGAAATGGCCGAAAGAAAAGAAATATCTCATGAGTGTATAACTCAGCAGCATATCTCTCTAGCAGCTCTATACAAGTTTGCATGACGGGCACCCCACGTGTAAATTCATAATCAGCATTAAATTCGTTAAAGCACATGTGTGCTACACACCTTTGAAAATGCTCTACAAAACTCGTCAAATCATATCGCGACCCCACATACCTTCCCACAACTGAGTGTAAACCTTCACATCTTGATGTAGTTCTAAAGCCAGCAAAGAATTTTCCTCTTAGATATGCAGTAGCCCACATATGCTTCTCTTCGTACATGTTGATCACCCACGGCTTATCCTCAATGCCAAATTCTTCAATAAGCTGAACCCACTTACGCTTAAACACGGGAATCTCGTAGTCTCCTGTCATGATTTTTAAAAACGAAAACAAGACTGACATATGCATAATACATCGCGTTCCAATCGATTGAATGATCATTACAATCGATTGAATTTGATTTCACACACACTACAATCGATTGAAATTGGCAAATTCATATTGTTCGGGTAAATTCAATCGATTGAGTCACAAAAGCAATCGATTGAATTTGGTGAGACCCAGGTTGTTTTGAAGCATTCAATCGATTGGAAATTCTAAACAATCGATTGAATTACAAAAAACCATTTTTTTCATCATTCAATCGATTGGATCGTATGACCAATCGACTGAGTTATGCGAAAACCATGCTTTTGGCAAATAATAATAATAATAATAATCTTAAACGGATCATATTTAAAGAAAAAGTTTCAAAATTGGTAGAAAGATTATGCGAAATCAAGCCCCCACCAATCGATTGAAGTATACTTAAACACAATGTTCCAATCGATTGTTTTGTTATTTTAATCGATTGGAGTACACTTAACTACAGTATCAATCGATTGGTTTTATATGCAATCGATTGAAATTGAAATTGATGATAATTCAATCGATTGAACTTAGAAAACAATCGATTGATATAGTAATTAAGTGCACTCCAATCGATTAAAATAACAAAACAATCGATTGCACTAAAAAAACAATCGATTGAATTCATACAAACACATTATTTTCAAGACCTGATTGCATCTTAAGAATATAGATAAACTTAAAAAACCGTTAGCTAAATTCATTCCATCATCCAAGAAGGTCTTACAATTCAAACAAACCTAGTACCTTTAAGAACTCTATATATGAATTGTAAAAATCAAAGCAAGGCATGCTTGCACAGAATATTGCTATAAAACAATTTCTTCATGGTCCAGGCCTTGGGATGATGCCCCTTGGGTTTGTGATGCCCAGATTAGTGCATAGACTATCAATTGCTTCTCCTTGACGATTGATAGCTTCCGTTTGCCTGTCTTGACGCTGCCTCATATCAGCAAATTGCTCCTCCATATATACTCTCATGCTTCACAATTCATCCATCAAATCTTGCATTGTTGGCGAAGGAGGGGGTGGTGGTGGGGGTGGCTCTGTTTGTGCTTGCACCCGGTCTTGTGGTTGCCCTTGAACCTGAGGTTGTTGGGCATCCGGATCTCTTCCCATCTATCTTAGAGTGATGTCATCAATCTTGGCTACATTAGTCAAGACAACACTTTTCTCTTCAGTCAAGTCAATTCCAAGCCATTTGAAAATCTTGGTCCAATGGCAAGCATATCCTAAACCAACACTTGATTTTCCTTTCTTCATCTCAAGAATATGATGAACCATAAAATAAGGCCAGTTTATCTCCTTTCCAGTCACCATAGCCCAAAGCACTAAAATATCTTCGTTAAACAAGATTCCATGATTATGTTTTCTTGGAATCAACTTGTATGAAAACAAATACATCAATATACGCTGCTCAATCCCCAACCCACTGCAACTTATATTACCTCTAGCATCCATGTGTGGATTCTCATATTGTAAACTCTGCAAACCAACTAATCTGTTGTATTCTCCCCATTCCTCATCTGCCGCAATACCTCCAGTAAATTTTGCCCCGTGATAACCTAGACTCCATTGTTCAGCTAGTTCTTGCAAAGTAACTCTATAATGCTGTTTCCCTAAATCAAACTCAATCAGCGGCATTACCTCACCCTCTTCATCAGGTTCAGGAACAGCATAATTCAAAGTACTATAAACAGCCCTAACCAAGTGCGGGTAATACTCATCCCTAGTTTGTACAAAATCAACTAAGTGCTGTGTTTGCAATGCATTCAACACCAAATTAAAACGTCTATCCTGAAGGAACTCGGCTGTTATGTACCTGGGAGGAACAATTGGCCTTGACTCGAACTTCTCCACATAGTTTTTCAGTGCCCTTTGAGATGGCAGCCACCTTGCCATGTAATGTGATGAAGCAAACAGTCTGGCGGAAGCAGAGCTTTCTCCCTCAACCCTGGCTCTTTTGGTGTTCTTAGTTCTGGCCATTTTGGGGATATTGATTTGGTGGGTTTTGTAAGGAATTGGTTGAGGTTTAATAATACGTATGTAGGACGGAGTGGATGTTGGTGAGATTGGAGAAGAAGAGAGAAGAAGATGAAGCTTTCTGGTTCGATGAGAGAAGAGAGCGGTGCAGAAATGGGGGTTCGAATCTTTTAAAACGTTACTTCTAATTCAATACGCATGGTTTGGGATTAATATATAGCGATTTTGAAATTGCAATCGATTGGATTACAATACCAATCGATTGAATTCTGAAAAAAAACACATTTAGGACACTTCCCAATCGATTGAAATTTCAAACCAATCGATTGAATTAGAAGTTACGTGCAAAGTTCAATCGATTTTTAGCCGGAAACAATCGATTGAATATTAAGACCAATCGATTGTTTGGAAGAATTCAATCGATTGAAAATCATAAACAATCGATTGAATTACATAAATCTCACATTTAATTCATTGTTCAATCGATTGGTTACTATGACCAATCGATTGATTTATGCAAAACCATGCTTACCAGGAATATACAATCGATTGTTTAGTGATAAACTGAAATCCAATCAATTGGGTTAAATTTCAATCGATTGGTTTGATAGTCCAATCGATTGGATTTCAGCGAAACACGATTTCATGACTCCTCAGGAACGTCTCGGATCGAATGTAATATTTTAATCGATTGGGATCCATGGAGGATATAATTGTTGTTGTTTTTTTATTTGATTGTTAATGAACATGATAGATTTATGATAAATTAATTATTTATAAAATAAAAAATCATTTTTATAATTATATAAAATATATAGGGTCAATTTATAATTAAAATTAGTTAAAGGACTATGTAACAGTTGTTAAAAAATCTTAAAAAACATGTTTTTTACTTGGATCACTAAGTAGTCTAAAGGTTCTTGGACCACCGAATCCTTTGCCACCTAACGTATTATAAGACAGTGTACTCTTTTTTCTTTACTAAAATTTTTTTACGGTTTTTTTGTAAAGTTTTAATGAGGCGTTAATCTACTACTACTAAGAACTTCTAAGAAGAGTGTTATAAATATATTTATTATGGATGTCCTGAATTGTAATGGTATTTTAAAATTCAAATAGATAGAGTTAGCTATAAATGTAACCTAGTTGAGTTAGCTAGGAATTAGACCCTTAACTATAAATAGCTCCCTATTTTTTGAATATCACAATCATTAATAAAGTCATCTATTATTCTTCTTATTTTTTTTTCACTTCTCTCAAATCCTAATCTTTATTTTTATAACAATATTTTAAAAATTAATAAAAGAAAAAAATATAAACAAATTATATCTAATTAAATATGTCTTTATGTCTCAACATTGTGAGAGAATACTAAATGCTTATATTTTATATGGATTTATGTACTATTGTATTTATAAAAATTTTGTGTCTTTATGAATTTATTATGTGTGATGTGATAATTTAAAATTTTCTTTAGTTTAAGACTATTTTAATGTTTTAAGACTATTTTGATATATTATAAGACTATATCGTATGTGTTATTTTAAATAATTTAAGATTTTCTTTGTGTTTAATTAATTATATTTAAAATTTTATTGATTAGTTTAGATTTTATTAATTAGTTCAGTTTAATTGGTTTATTTTCATGTTGTAGATTTTTTAAAAAAAAAACTATAAATAAAACAATCAAATTTTGAGACGGGACAAATACAAAACAGGTACATACTTGCAAATTTTTAGGTATGGGACAAAAATTAAAATACCTATAGATATTAAAATAGGTAATGGATACAAATACTTAGATATTCATTCCATCCTATTGTCATCCGTAAATGAGATCAGAAAAGCCAGCTTTATTGGGATAAGATTATTTATTTATATAAATGGTCAAAATTATTTTATTAATCGAAAATCCGGGCCAGAATGATATATATTTTGATTCAGGATCTTATTTCACTCGAATTTACCATTGATTAATTTTTTTTATATAAAAAAATATTGATATTTTTATTAAAAATATAAATATTTAGTATAATTATTGATAGGTAAATTTTTTAAGTAAGAAGTCAATACGTGAGAGTATATTATAATATAAAAACGTGTTGAATACGTGACAATATTTTAGTTAACACGCAAAAAACGTATTGAATACGTGATAATATTTTAATCAACACATAAAAAATATGTTGAATAATTTTTATAATATTATAATATATTTTAAATATCAATATTTAACCAAAATATTATTTTTTTTCATATTAAAAATAATTTCTGCCGCACCACTTCCTATGTATTTGCTCTTGGGCGGCAGGCCGACAGCAGCCACACTCCCCCCGCACTTACGTAGTTACTTACATACTTACATCACATGCGGTCATGCACTACAAAATTGGTCAACTCTTGACTTTGTTCTCTGCGTACCTGACACATTGCAACATTAGCAAACCTCTCAAACAACTTATCTCTTATCAGTTAGGTTTTGTTTGGTTAATGTATACTAAAAATTTTAAATAATAAGACATAAATACAAAAATATAAGTATATATTTTGTTTAGTAGAATAAATATATAAAATATTAAAAAATTTATAATAAAAGTGCTAAAAAATTAATATATTTTATGATTTATAATTATTAATTAATTATTATTAATATTTTTAATAGTATAAAATTATATTTAATTATATAAAATTATATTTTTTATAATTAAATATTAACTAAATTTTAATAAAAATATTGGTCTTGAAACTTTTTCAATTTATAATACTCAACATTTATTTTCACCATCGCCACTCATTTATCGCCACTTATTTTTCTCCTCTATTATCATTTATAACCAAAAATAAATAATTCAAATAATAGAAAATTCCAATAATTTCAATAACAAATCCAACCATTAACGGTAACAAAAACTCTATTATATATAATCAATTCAACAATTATTTAAAAAAAATTAAAACAGAGAAACAGCGAGAAACGAATTCTTCATGAACAAATCTATCAAATTCAGAATCTAGCTCAAACTCCTAATCCGAGAAAATGGATCAAACACATAAGAGTAAGTCATCCCGGTGAGGAGCGCAAAAGAGAGTGGACCAAAGGGACGGTGGGCGAATAGAAAAAGTGGGAGAGAGGTGGTCGTGGTTGACTCAAAGATGAAGAGGGAGAGAGGTGGTGGTGGATGCCACAAAGAGAAAGAGAGAAAGGCGAACGTAGAGGAGGAAGAGAAGAAAACAGCGAATCTAGAAAAAAGAGGAAAAGATCCGACGGATCTAGACGCAGAGAAGAGGGCACGAAGGCTATGGTGGTGGCAGAGGGAATAGTGATGGAAGGAGGGTAGTGACAGAAGAAAAGCGGAGGAGGAAGGAAAGAAGATTGGTCAACAAACACAAGAGTTAGAATTAAGAAAATAATTGATATTTTAAAGATTAATAAAAGATAAAAATGTAAAATTTGTATCTAATTGAATATGCCTTTATGTCTCAACATTTTAAGAGAACACTAAATACATATGTTTTACATATATTTTGTATGAATTTGTGTGCTACTATATCCTTCGGAAATTTGTGTCTTAACTCTTAACAAACAAACACTATGTCTGTGTCTATGATAAATATAAACATTAACCAAACGGCCGTTATTCTACCACTCCCTTCACCATCCCAAATCCAAACCAATAAAATCTTTAAAAAAAAATGGCACACTACATAAAGTCAATGTTTGCATCTATATAATTTAGCCCTTGAATCGTGATTAATGCCGGAAAACAAAAGGGTTTTCAATATTTTTACCCAAACTTGAAAAACCATTTTGTCTGCTGCGAATACCATATTTATAAATCTGACTCTGAAATTATCACGAGTCAAGCAGCAAACAGCCTAAATCGCATTCCATAGAAACCGTAGTCCTATGAGGGAGAAATTTGTTCCCCTTCTTACTATTGATAAAGGTAAATTAAAGAAGGCATAAGTGTTTTTATGATGGGAGAGGAAAAAGGTAAAGGGTGGTGAAGCGGCAGTTTGGAATATGAATCAATATCCGGCATCACCCTATTTGAGCGTCACCATTTCCTTCCCTGAGAACCCATGCCGCCTTTGTTCTTTCCAAAGAAAACATTCTTGGCTTTTGGTTTTGGCAACTCATGCAGGTCCATCACCTGTATCGTTCTTTGCTTTTTCGCTACAACACAACATTACCACTCAGTATCACATGAATCTATCTATGTAATGTAACAAATAAAACAGCAAGTAATCAAGTCACCATTTGCAGCCTCTTTGTAGTTCTCTTGAAGTCGTTTTCTTGCTGAAGCAAGTCTCTCCGCGTCAAAATTGCTCTCTTTTTGTCTCTGAAAATAATCCAACAATGGGTCGGTTTTTTAACTTGTTAAGCAAGTAAACTTAAGCTTATAAATCATATCCGTACGTTTTGAGGAGGAGGAGGAGTGGGAACCGATGGTAATGGCGATGGTGATTTTTGAGCTGGTTTTGGCAGAGCTTCTTTGCGAGGAATTGGTTTTGGTTCGGAAGACTCAAAATTGCCATCTGTATGAGCAGAGCAGTGAAGGGAACAGATCATGTATTAAACATTATACCAACCATTCCAAATCACACTACTATACTCACTCTCTGGATTTGGCGAGCATGCAAAATCAGGAATCTGCCAAAGGAATGGAACATTATAATCAATAAAGCAGCAAAGCATATGAATCATCATGCATAGTTCTTGAACTGAACCTGATGATGCCCATTTAGTTGATTCCTCTGCTGAGGCGAATCTTCATCATCACCTGCCATGCCAACAAGATAACATGAATCTCACTATTCACTGCAATTTTGACATAGAATAGAGAGATTACCAATGACAGTGCTAGCAGTAGCAGGTTCTCCAGGTGCCTTCAGCTTCACCCATTCATCTACAATTTCCTTCCACTTCCTATCCAAAGCAAACAAAACACTCAACTCATCTGTTACATGAATCAACCTTCATTCTTCAGCATATGCACTTAAAAAACAAAACCTGACAAGAAGCTTCACCAATCTGCGAACTTCACTGGAGGAATGCTTCCTTAACCGATTCACGTTCCTCCCAATGTCAGTTTCCTGCATGCATGAATCCAATTAATTAACAAAATCAAACTACAATTCAACAAACAACACGAGCTTACCTCTAAAGCCTGGAATGTAATATCCATGTCCGCCAGATTCTGTAGCAACTCCGCCAACGAATCTTCCGACTATCAAACAACATCAAATTCAACCAACACAAAACACATTCCTTAATTCTAACAACTAATTAATTAGCTGAAATTAAAAGAGGAAAAAAGGAGGGAGACCTGGTGAGGATCTTCAAGTTGGTGCTTAATTTCTAGAATCTTCTTCTGCTCGTCATCGAATAAGCCTCCAAAAGGATCCAAATCCTCGTCCTCTGACGATTTGTTTTGCTGATTGTGTGCTTCGACGGCATTTGCTTCGCAATTCAGACACCGGGGAGGCGTGGCAGTGGCGGCGTAAAGGCGCTCCACGATTCCGTCCCGGCGGCGCTTCAATTCGTCGGCGTTATCGGTGGAAGCGACGTCGATTGCAGCGTCAAAGAAAGCCCAAACGTCGACGCCGGCGGTGTCCAGTATGGATCGGAAATCATCCAAATCCATATCGGAAGCGTGGCACCAACCAAATCGATGGAGGGATTGGGATCCCACACGGAAACAACAATCTAATCTGATAATTCAAGTTTTGTGGATATTCGGAACAAAAACATTAATACAAGAATATACTCTATATTCTTTCTACCAAAAGCAAACTCTAATTTCTTTTTTTCATTATTTCTTTTCTTGGTTTAAATTGAAATTCATATTGATTGATACTCATGCGTGTTTTTATAGTATGTTGACCAATGGCATCAGGATTTGTTATTTGTTGGTGTGGGAAACTGCCTTTCTATTCTTTTGTTTTCTCCAATAAAGTAACAATTAATGTAATCTAAATCTTAATCACTATTATATATTTTTTAATCTCAAATATCTTTTTTTTAAATATATTTTCTTTTATCTGTATTTGAAAGAAGGTATGGGCAAAAGGAGATGAACCACCAAAAACACAACAGAATGAATTGGAGAGCATCTGCATCTCACCTCACCTGCCGGCTGCTGCTATTTCTGTTTACTTTTCATTATAACCTTATCTAGCTAAATGCAGCTTAATTCTGACTTAGGCTTGTTGTCATATTTCGACACTATTTTTAAAAAAAAAATTTAATAATATTTTTTTAGAAATTTTTTTATAAAATTAAAAGTGATTTTATGTTTAGATATTTCATGTAAAAATATTTTTTTATTTATCTATTATATATTTGAATAAAATAAGATAAAAATATTTTTTTATTTATTTTGTATGTATAAAATATTTTTTTAATGAAAAAAGATCTTTTAAAAAATATGTAAATTATAATTTTTTAAAAAAGATATTTTTTATTTTTTTAATATTTTTTTTACTATTAGAAATTTATCAAACACACTAAAAGATAAAAAAAAGATTTTATTATTATAAAAAGAATTTTTTATCGATTTAATTGCCCCTAAATAAACACTTATAAATTTAATTATTAAATTTTTAAAAATTTTATTTGAGTCTAAAATTTCATATTTTATAGTATAGTCTTTATTAATCTATTACTGATAAGAAAATTACTAATCTATTTTTTTAAATATGATTTAAAATATATTTTATAATTTTATTATTAAATCAAAGATAATAACATAGCAAGAGAGTATACATAAAAGGGGAAGAATAAGGAGGGATGTGGTGTGTTGTTCTGATCCATTGTGGTGTATATATATGCAGATTGGATAATACTTTTCACAATAACACTAAAGCCAACAATATCATATTTTATTTAATTTTGACTTATAAATTTAATTATTAGATTTTTAAAAATTTTATTTGAGTGTAAAACTTCGTATTTAATAGCATAGTCTTTATAATTTATTGCTGATGAAAAAAATTTACTAATCTGTTTCTTTAAAAGATGATATAAAACATATTTTATAATTTTGTTATCTTTCATTTAATTAAAAAAAATTCTCTAAGATATGGCTGGAGAGTACACATAGAATAGGAAGAATAACGAGAGATGTATTGTGTTGTTCAGATCCATTAGGGCGTATATACATATAGATTGGATAATGCTTTTCACAAGGCACTAAAGTCAACAATATCAAATTTTATTTAATTCTAATACACATAGAATGGGAAGAAGAACAGAGATGTGTTGTGTTGTTCTGATACATTGTGATGTATATACATGCAGATTGAATAATGATTTTCACAAAGACACTAAAAGTCAACAATATCAAATTTTATCTAATCCTGACTTATACGTTTAATTATTAAATTTTTAAAATTTTATTGAGTCTAAAATTTCATATTTGATAGTATAATCTTTACTGATCTATTAATGATAAAAAAATTTACTAATTTAGTTTTTCAAATATGATTTAAAATATATTTTATAATTTTATTATCTTTGATTTAATTTACAAAATGTCTTAGATGTAGTTAGAGAGTACACATAGAAGGGGAAGAATATCGAGGGATGTGTTGTGTCATTCTGATTCATTATGGCCTATATACATGCAGATTGAATAATACTTTTTACAATAACACTAAAGCCAACAATATCAAATTTTATTTAATTCTGACTTATATGTTTAATTATTAGATTTTTAAAAATTTTATTTTAATGTAAAACTTCGTATTTGATAGCATAGTCTTTATTAATCTATTGCTGATGAAAAAATTTTACTTATGTGTTTCTTTTAAATATGATATAAAACATATTTTATAATTTTGTTATCTTTGATTTAATAAAAAAAATTCTCTAAGATGTGGCTGGAGAGTACATATAGAATAAGAAGAATAACGAGAGATGTGTTGTGTTGTTCTAATCTATTAGGGTGTATATACATGCATATTTTTTTTGAAAGCATAGAGCTCAACACAATAGGTGGAGCAAAACAGAAAAAGTAAGAGAATACAATCAAACATATAGAAAGTAAGACCACAACACAAAGAAGAACCATCATGTCATTTTCGGCATAGCCATCAACAACTAAAGGGATCCACACATTTTCACTCGTTGGAGCTCATCACGGTCATGTTGATAATCTCTTCAACCCTTTTGCTTGTATTCTGAAAAATTCTTCTAATCCAGATGTTCCAAATAATCGCACAGAAGCATTTCAATCGCTGCTCCCTATCCTCCTTTCTCCTCGGTTCCTCTGTCCAATATAAGAAATGCTCTTTCATCGAACCCGGAAAGAACCATAGGCGGCCAAATACTGATATTCATGCATTCCACACCTGCCAAGCAAATTCACAGCCAAGAAACAAGTTATGTACATGTTCGATATCTTTATTTCATAAAACACATAGATTATCCTCCTGATTTATAATCCCAAACTGATTTAGCCTTTCTTTTGTATTCACCCTACCTATTAAGACAAACTAAGAAAACAACTCCACTCTTGGTGGAACTAGACCTTTCTAAACAGTCTTAGTGAAGTTGTAGCTGGTAACCTCCTTCGGGAGTAATTCCTCCTACAAAACCTGCACAAATGAGTTAGTTGAAAAAATACCTTGTCTATCATATTTCCACATCACTCTATCCTCTCTATTATTTACTAACTTCACAGGTCCCAACTCCTCATGTAATTGGCTCAGAAGCTCTAACTCCCATTGAAATAGTTCTCGCCTCTATTGGAAGTTCCAAATCCACTAAAACCCATCTCAAAACCCACAATCCCCTATAACAGATCCACATTGGTTTGAAACAGAGAAAAGCCTAGGGAACCGATCCTTCAAAGATCCACAGAGTAACCATACATCCTCCCAAAACCGAGTATGTTGCCCATCTCCAACCACCATAGACAAGCCTGTAACCATCTTATCCCTTAAATGTTGATTCGTTATACATATCTGGCATATATCCTTCCATGGGCCTCCTCTAGTAGGTAACACTTGAGTTGACAGCAGCTCATTAAGGTTCAGATTATGACATGAACATACCACCTTCTTCCACAACGGGTATTCTTCCTTTGCAAACTGCCACCACCACTTAAACAGTAGTGCTGTGTTTCGAACCATAGCATCACCAACCTCCAATCCACCTAGTTTTTTTGGTACCTGCACTACTTCCCATCTTACTAATGCCATTCCAATACTACCATCCTCCTTACTCCACAGGAACCTTCTCTACAGTGAAATCAATTTCTCAGCAACAACTTTTGGCATCTTAAACAGGCTCAAATAATATACTAGCAGACTATTCAATACTGACTTGATCAACACCAACTTTCCAACTTTGTTTAGTATTTTTTCTTTCCACAGAGTGAGCTTCTCCTCTACTTTGCCTATTATAGGTTTTCAGATCTTCACCAATCTCGGATTTACTCCTAAGGATATTCCAAGGTATTTAACTGGAAGTGTATCGCCCTTATAATCCAATAAGCTGCACATACTCTGGACCCAATGCTCGTCACAATTTATTGGTATCAAACTCGACTTGTAAAAATTAATACTGAGGCCTGATATCAACTCAAAGCATCTCAAAAGACGCTTGTAATTCTTGATAGTCTCCTCGTCTGGCAGACAAAACAGAATTGAATCATCAGCAAATTGAAGATGTGACAACTCTATACTATCTCTGCCAACCAACAATGGAGATATACGACCGTTCCTGACTGCTTCTCCAATCATTCGATGTAGCACATCCACAACCAAAACAAATAAGAAAGGAGAAAGCAGGTCACCTTGTCTCAAACTTCTTTCTATCTTGAATGGCTTGGACGGCGAGCCATTTATCAAAACTGACATAGAAGCTGTGGCCACACACTCCATAACCCAGAATCTCCACCTCTGCCTAAACCCCATCTTTTCCAGCACTAAGTCCACAAAGCTCCACTTGACTCTATCATATGCTTTTTAAAAGTCTAGCTTGATTATTGCTACCTCCTTTTTTCTCAATTTAAGCAAGTTTACTGTTTCACACGCAATAAGTGCCCCATCATGTATCTTCCTTTCCTTTACAAATGCATTCTAAGTCTCCCTACTAATGTTAGCATAACTGTTCTCATCCTCCTAACTAGCACATTCGATATAACCTTGTATACACACCCAACCATACTAATAGGCCTCAGATCTTTAATCCCCTTCGCACCGATGAACTTCGGCGCCAGCGCCACCCAAGTGATATTGGTATCCTTCAGTAACCTGGCTGTCTGAAAAAACCCCAACACTGTTGCCGTGAATTCAGATCCCAACTCTCCCCAACACCTCTTAATGAAATTCATGTTATACCTGTCACACCCTGATGCCTTTGAGGACTCACAATCCCATACAGCCTCTCTGATCTCCTCAACTGACGGTATCGTCTCCAAACTCACAAAATCCTCCTGATCTATCCTACCCACCAGACCGTCCCTGAAACCCAACCTAGGAGAATGTTCCTGGTGATATAATTCTTTATAGAACTCTCTGATAGCAATCTTGATCCTTGCTTGATTCCTTACTAGTCTTCTGTTAATGACCAATGTATCAATCCTATTATTCCGCCTTCTTGCTGAAGCTATATTGTGAAAGTATCTTGTGTTTTTGTCCATATCATTTGCTTGCCTAGATCGAGACATCTGTTTCCAGTGGACCTCCTCTCTCACATACCACCTCTCACAACAAGTAACGAACGCCTTTCTTTTAGCCTCCATTATTTCATCATACACTCCATTGCTAACTATGTCATCAATTCTCTTAATTTCTTCCTCAAACTTTGTAATCTTCTTATCCATCTCACCAAAATTGGTTTTATGCCATCTCCCCAACGAAATTGTCAGAGCCTTCAATTTTTCTGTGAACTGTAACTCCCCCAATCCTCTCCACTCCTCCTTAACCATTCTAAGAAAGCCTTCATGTGTAAACCAGGAATCTAGACTTCGGAATGGCCTTGGACCTCCCCTCAACTTTTTGTCTTACACTATTATAGGACAATGATCTGACAAACCTCACGGTCCTCCTCGTAACCAAGACTCAAAAAATTCTTCTATCCACTCCAAGCTAACCAGAACTCTATCTATACGACTGCAAGAACGCCCTCAAAACCAAGTGAACTTGCGATCAGTGAGCGGCAAGTCCACTAAGTGCATATCCTGTATCCAATCTTTAAAATCTTCCGCAAACCAAGGTAGGACAGTTGTATCTTTTCTTTCTTCTACATGTACTATTTCATTGAAGTCTCCCATGTAACAACAAGGAACCTAGCATAACCCAGCCATGTAACTCATCTCCTCCCACACATGAATCTTTGCATCCCTATCATGGGCACCATAAACCAAGAAAAAAATACAATTGAAACTACTCTTTAACCGAATGCCTTCAACACATAACCACCTCTCTCCCTTATAGCAGTTATTCATTTTAAACATTAATTCATCTCATATTAACAACAGACCACCTGCTGCTCCATTAGAACCTACATATTCCCACCGCGCACCATCTTGCTCCCACACCCTTGCAACATCAAGTCTCGTCACTTCCTGCCTTTTAGTCTCAATCAATCCCAATATGTCTAATCTATGTTTACTCCTTAGGTCCTTTACCATTCTAATCTTCCCATCACCCCGTAACCCCCTCACATTCCAACAACTAAAAATCATTAATAATTCTTTTGACACACTTGTTTTTATGCTTGGGTCTGCATCGTCTCAATTTTGCCTTCTGATTTGCCATTTTTCTTTTGCGATCTATTTCTTCATTCTGCGCTTGAAGAATTGCCATAATGTCGTCGTCCTCATTGTATAACACAACCCCCGACTCCTTTGCCAACTCCCACGTCCTCCTGTTCTCTATCATCTGCTCTTCCAATTTTGAGCATTGAGTATCACTGTTGTCCGCAGCATTCACACCTTCCTCATGCCCAAGTTCCTCATGCCCAATATCATTTCCTCCAATACCATCCGCAGCATTCACACCATTATCATGCCCAAGATTATCCCCTCGAGCACCACCATCATCCTTTCCGAGAGCCCTTCTCCCTCCACTTTCACCAAGAACCAGTCCTCCAATTAATCCTAATGCAAGCCGGTCCCCAGTTGCGTCACAAGGCCCTGTAATTGCGCATCTCCCTTGAGCACACCCACCCACCGAAGCCACCTCAACAATCTCATTGGTTTCCTCAGCCTCGCTGGCTCCACTCCCCTACTGTATCGCCTTACCATCAACCCCAATAATGGTTATGGCTTTCTGCAGATCTGTCTTGCCGCTAACCTCACATCCAGGATCGTCACCCGCCGTCTCACTCGACCCAATCCCGTTAGTTCTGATGCGGTCCGGCCCACTACCAGCCTCGCATCCACGATCGCCAGCCTCAGTCACATCCAGCCCGGTCTCATCTTTTTCGACGCGGTCATCCCCATCGCGACGCAACCTGCTCCCCAATTCTACCGGCCGTTGCTTTCGTCTGGTGCTAGCCCCTGCGTGAATGCCGACGGCACCCTCGAATACCACACTCTGATAGTTGCTTCCAACCCTTTCACCTATAGCATTGTGGGACACATGCCTTGCCCTACCCGAATTCCCCAACCCAAGCCCGTATTCTGCATTGCTTTCTTTAGAGGAGGTTGGGCCCAGCACGCCCTTAGTTCGCTCCACATTCTTTTTGTTTTGGCTAGCCCACATCTCATTTAGGCCATGAGATCTTTGGGTTTTTGGTGTTTCCTTGGTGGACTGCCTTTTCAGCCCATTAAGAACACAAGTAACTGTTCTCTCAGACTCTGCCTTATAATTCATAACGGTCCCTCCCCCATAATCAGTCATCCCAATATTATCGCCATTAACTACCTGATTTGTTGCGATTTTCATGCCGTTGTGATAATTGTTGCCATTAATCCATTCATTCAAAATTTTATCAAAAATAACCACCTTACCCTCGTCTTTTACCTCTTCCCTTGTCACCAACATCAACAGCTCTTCGTCCTGACCACCCTCATGCAAAGATTCTGTTTGGCATCTCTGCCCTATGTCCGTTCCTAGACCCAGACGTGGTTTACCGTGGCTCCATTGCTCAACATTTTTTATCCCATCATCACTAGGTCTTTCTTTGCACTGCATGTTACACGCCTCATGTCCAAGTTCCTTCACCAATACATCAAAGCCTCCAGTACCAACAGTGATGTGGATCCATTTTTGAATTACGTCCATTACACACGTATCAATCTGCACCCGACCTACAGTAAAAGAACTACATAATTCCGTCTCTCTATCACACCCAACTACTTCACCCCACTGGCCTCCTATCATTTTGAAAGTGTCGACAGACCATGCATGCAGCGGAACCCCAAAGCATTCGAGCCACACTCTGCGAGTTTCACTCTGCTCCGACTCCTCCCACCTCCATACACTGTGAAACAATTGTAAAAGGCTATTCATGTATAAGGTGTATGTTTCTTCAGTATGCATAGTACTATCAAAAATCAGGAGAGCTTTGTATGCTCCCATTTTCTGAATCTGTACGACATTAGGTAGGTTCTTCGCAACTACTTGCTTCAAAGAATCAAAATTAATAGGCTTCGTCATACCCTCTACAAGACTTCTCCGCAGCCATTCTAAATTATCTTCCGCCATTACTATTTCTACCTTCTTCGTCCATCCATTACCATGCGAGTCCTTCTCGATTTCCTTTGTCGGTAAATCATGGCCTGATGACAAGGCACCATTCTAAACTACTTCTCTATGTGGCTGCCGAGTTGTGCGATTTTGTGTGTCATTTCCTCTTTGTGTGTGATTTATGTTTGTTATTCCCGACATTCTTCTATACTTTGCCTCCCCCACAAAAATAACCTTACCTCTCAGTCTCAGTCTGTTCATTTTCGCTATAGCTTTCAACGCCTTTCCCTCGGTTGTGTATCGGATGAAAGCAAATAGGTATACATTTCCACTTTTTTGTTTCCGAGATAGATATATATCATTGATGCGTCTCGTCCAGTTGAACAAATGAAACAACTCTCTCTTCGATATGTCTTCTGGAAGGTTACTTACAAAAATAGAGAAGGATTCGTTCTCTAGCCGCCGATACTCTTCTCGATTCCGAACCCGAGGATCATTGCCATGCTCCCTAATTCTAGCCCTCCCTGTGTGAAAAGCAATATACATGCAGATTGGATAATGCTTTTCACAAAGGCACTAAAGGCAACAATATCAAATTTTATTTAATTCTGACACACATAAAATGAGAAGAAGAACAGAGATGTATTGTGTTGTTCTGATTCATTGTGACGTATATACATGCATATTGGATAATGATTTTCACAAAGGCACTAAAAGCCAACAATATCAAATTTTATCTAATTCTGACTTATACGTTTAATTATTAGATTTTTAAAATTTTATTTAAGTTTAAAATTTCCATATTTGATAATATGGTCTTTACTAATCTATTACTGGTAAAAAAATTTACTAATCTATTTTTTTAAATATGATTTAAAATAAATTTATTTTATTATCTTTGATTTAATTAAAAAAATGTCTAGATGTAACTAGAGAGTACACATAGAAAGGAAAGAATAACGAGGGATGTGTTGTGTTGTTCTGATCTATTGTGGCGTACATACATGCATATATGCAGATTGAATAATATTTTTCACAAGAATACTAAAGTCAACAATATCAAATTTTATTTAATTCTGACTTATAAGTTTAATTTTAGATTTTTAAAAATTTTATTTAAGTGTAAAACTTCGTATTTGATAGCATAGTATTTATTAATCTATTGTCGATGAAAAAAATTTACTAATCTGTTTCTTTTAAAAATGATATAAAACATATTTTATAATTTTGTTATCTTTGATTTAATTAAAAAAATTTAAGATATGGCTGGAGAGTACACATAAAATAGGAAGAATAATGAGAGATGTGTTGTGTTGTTCAGGGAGCATATACTTGCAGATTGGATAATGCTTTTCACAAAAGCACTAAAGGCAACAATATCAAATTTTATTTAATTCTGACACACATAGAATGGGAAGAATAATAGAGATGTGTTGTGTTGTTCTGATCCATTGTGACGTATATACATGCAGATTGGATAATAATTTTCATAAAAATATTAAAAGCCAACAATATCAAATTTTATCTAATTCTGACTTATACGTTTAATTATTAGATTTTTAAAATTTTATTTGAGTCTAAAATTTCATATTTGATAGTATAGTCTTTATTAATCTATTATTGATAAAAAAAATTTACTAATCTATTTTTTTAAATATGATTTAAAATATATTTTATAATTTTATTATCTTTGATTTAATTAAAAAAATTGGCTGGAATGTGGCTAAAGAGTACACATCGAAGAGAAAGAATAACAAAAGATTTATTGTGTTGACACACATAGAATGGGAAGAACAACAAAAATGTGTTGTGTTGTTCATCCATTAGGGCGTATATACATGCAGATTGGATAATACTTTTTACAAAGGCACTAAAGTCAATAATATCAAATTTTATTTAGTTCTGACACACATAGAATGAGAAGAATAACAAGATGCATTGTGTTGCTTTGATTCATTGTGCCGTATATACATGCAGATTGGATAACGATTTTCATAAAAGCACTAAAAGCCAATAATATCAAATTTTATTAGATTTAATTATTAGATTTTTAAAATTTTATTTGAGTCTGAAATTTCATATTTAATAGTATAGTCTTTACTAATCTATTGCTGATAAAAAAGATTTACTAATCTATTTCTTTTAAGTATAATTTAAAATTTATTTTATAACTTTGTTATCTTTGATTTAATTGAAAAAAATTGTCTGAGATCGGGCTAGAGAGTACACACAAAATGGGAAGAATAACGAGAGATGTATTGTGTTAACACACATAGAATGGGAAGAACAAAGATGTGTTGTGTTGTTCGCGTATATACATGCATATTAGATAATGCTTTTTACAAAGACACTCAAGCCAACAATATCAAATTTTATTTAATTCCGACTTACAAGTTTAATTATTAGATTTTTAAAAGTTTTATTTGAGTCTAAAATTTTATATTTAATAGTATAGTCTTTATTAATTTATTGCTGATAGAAAAAGTTTATTAATCTATTTTTTTAAAATGTAATTTAAAACATATTTTATAATTTTGTTATCTTTGATTTATTTAAAAAAATTGTGTGGGATGTTGCTAGAGACTACAAATAAAATGGAAAGAATAACAAAAGATGTATTGTGTTGTTCTGATGGATTGTGGCGTATATACATGCAGATTGGATAATCACTAAAGCAACAATATCAAATTTTATTTAATTCTTTTAATTATTAGATTTTTAAAAATTTTATTTGAGTCCAAAATTTCATATTTCATAGTATATTCTCTATTAATCTGTTGCTAATAAAAAAAATTTACTAATCTATTTATTTTAAATATGATTTAAAATATATTTATAATTTTGTTATCTTTGATTTAATTAAAAAAATTGTTTGGGATGTGGCTAATGTTACAGTGGCGAATTTAAGGGGGCCTAAGATGGCCGAGTAAATCCCTATAGTAGTTCCCGAGATTCGCGTGATTACTTAATGTAGTCTTCAAGATCTCGATTTTTTCATTGTAGTCCTCCAGATAGAGCTCCGAGTATTCATAATGGTCCCTGGACATATTTCTAGTAATGAGTCATTACCGGAGCACTTACGTGGTGTCATTTTGCCACGCTGGATGGCTCCAACAGCTAGCTGAGCTGGTTCATTTCTAATTTATACCCATATTGGTCCTTTCCACTATATTTAACCCTAAATTCCCAAATTTTGATAAACAGCTACAAACAACTCAGTTATATTTGAAATTCTACAGTTACCTAAAAAATCAATCATAATCCATTAACTAAGCTACAAAACTTCACCTATAAATTTAACACTCCGCTGAATAAATTCAACACTCAATAATAAAAGATTTGTAATAGAAAGAATATCAATCTGAGATAACCCAAGAAAGAGAAGTACTAGCACAGATGGGTTAAGGAACTGCAAAACTACAAGGCACAAATAATAATTATGCAAAACATCTTTCCCTGCTATAATCTAAGTCAGGAACTTTGTTAACATGAAGTCTTCGGTACCAAGATAAAAGATCTTCATTCGAATACATATGAAGGCTTGGTCTTAATGCTACAATCTGAAACAAATTAGATCCAAACAAGCACCACCACCTAAATCCTATCAAAAGGTGAAAATCCCATGTTTCTCAACAATTTTTCTGCATTGCCGATTTCACTACCACCCTTACTATTGTTATTGTTTAAGTTTGAGTTGTTCACGAAAATCTCAGCTAAGGTTTAATCCAAATCAAAACAGTAAATATAACAAACAGTTAATTTGCATAAAGGATTGTGTGACCAAATCATCCACAAGTGATCATGGACAAATTGCAACAAATCTGATCAGTTCCAAGCCAAAAGGAACGTGCAATTCTAGCAGCAGAAATGAACAACACCAATGAAAGAAATTTCATAAATAAAGCAAGGAGAACCTTCCAGAACCCATCAAGACTAGCAAAATGGAGGTCTTAAAGCAACAAAGAGGTGTGATCCAAACCCAAAATGCCGCATGGTCGAGCCAGAACCTGAAGATCTGGGCATTCTTCTCGTCGAAATTGAGGTTGTTCTTATTCTTAGGGCGCTTTCTGAGGTCGGGAACAGGACCTTCGGGGGTGCTAGGGTGGCGAACGGTAGCACGAAGGCCATTGGAGGTAGAGGGTTGGGCATCAGGGTGGATGTAGGTTTGGAGAGCGTAGAGGAAGAGAATTAGGAGCCTGAAGAATGCGATGAAGAACGCGAGAAAGAGGGAGAGCAAAGCGTGCACGAGTGAGGCTTTGTACAATAATACCAACTGCTAGGGACCAATGTGGGTATAGTGGAAAATGAGCTAGTTCAGCGTAGCAAAACGACGCTACATAAGTGCTCCGGTGATGACTCATCACCAGAAATATGCCCAGAGACCACTATGAGTATTCGGTGCTCTATCTAGAGGACTATAATGAGAAAATTGAAATCTTAAGGACTACATTAAGTAATCATGCGAATCTCAGGGACTATTATGAAAATTTACTCTAAGATGGCCATGACTCCCTCCAATTTAAAAAAAAAATAGTACTATTAGTTTTTTATTATTATTATATATATATATATATTATAGATTAAATATATTTTTGTATATTACACACTAAAAAAATTTACATGTTAGTAATTTAATATGTATAAATTATAATGTGTATCATAATATATTAGTAGCAATTAATAAATAGGTTTAAAAAATAATAAAAGCGTATAAATATATAAATAATTGAAATTTTTTGAAAAGTATAGGTTTGAATTAATGTAAAAAGTAATAATTATAAAAAAATTCTTGTTTTGACTCTTTTTATGACAACAGAAATAATTGAATAAATTTTTTAAACAATAAAAATTATTGAAATAATACTTTAAACAAGATGAAAAACCAACTTTTAGTAGATTATATGATTGTATATGTTAAAAAAGAGAACAGTTCAAAATTTATTTCAGATGGTAAATTAATTATTTTAGTTATATGAAATATCACAGAACAAATTTAAAAATACCAAAATCTTAAAGTATGTAGTTGAATATTAATTGTTATATAATATAATTATTAATTTTGACTTATATACTATAAATGATATTTTATTGACTTTTTGTTATGTTATATTTTAATTTATTTTGTATTTAATTTAACTCCCTCTTATAAATTTTTTGGATCCGCCATTGGAGAAGACACATAGAATGAAAAGTATAACAAGAGATTGTGTTGTATTGTTCTGATCCATTGTGGCGTATATGCATGCAGATTGGATAATACTTTTCACAAAGGCACTAAAGTCAACAATATCAAATTTTATTTGCGGTTTGGTTTGGATTTAATTATTTTTTTAGAGAATTCGATCCAATCTGATTTAATTTCAAACGATTTGGATTGAATTAGATTTGTGATTTTATAAATTAAAAAATAAATATACATAACACATCTTAATATTAATTTTAAATAATCAATAATAACATGACAAATTTTAATAATATTTTAAAAAATCAATAATAACATAACAATAAAAATAAAATTATAAATTAATTAAAATAAATAAATAAATAAATTTTGAACATAAAATATTTACTAAATATAAATAATAGAATGTATGAAATATTATTATTTTATTCTCATATTTATAATTTTATTTATAATATATTCAATTTGTCTTATATTTTTATATTAATTATGTATTATTATTGTTTAGTAAATATTTTATGTTCAAAATAAAATTTATTTATTTATTTTAATTAATTTATAATTTTATTTTTATTGTTATGTTATTAATGATTTTTTAAAATATTATTAAAATTTGTCATATTATTATTGATTATTTAAAATTAATTGTTTGATAAAAATTGTTAATCCAACCCATATAAACCATAACAATTCATATTTTAGATCAAGTTTGGATTTAACATTATTTTTCAAAAATAAAGGAATTAATTTGAATTTTGAATTTAATTTTTTTAAATATATATATATATATATATATATATATATATATATATGAATTTGATTAAAAAAATTTGCAAAATATTGAATTGAAATGGACTTATTTGTTACAAACTATATAGTACAGATAGAGAGTTAGAATAAAAAACATTCTTTAAAAATTTTTTTCCCTGGTCTTGAACGGTTATTTAATATGTGTATACTTTTAAAAACGGTTCAACTAGGTATTCTTTAAAAATAGTACAACATTCAGCCTTTTATTACAATAATTAAAAAAATTAAAACAAACACAACTAAAAATTATGAATAGATTTACTATCTTTTTAAAATTAAATACACATTCAAAATACAATCTAAAAAACAGAAATTTAAAATTTAAATTTTAGATTTCTGTTTCAGATTTAATATATTTAATTATTAATATATTATAATTTAAATACATGTCTAAAAATCAAATTATTCAAAATTCAAAATTTTGATTTTAAAATTATAAAATAAACTTTAAACTATCAAATTATTAATTAAACTCGTACAAAACACTCAAAGAAGTAGAGAAGTCACGTTAATCCAGAGGCGCACATGAAAAACTCAGAGGTGCACATCGAGAAGGCATCATCCGCTGTCGTTCATCCGTGCCACCTTCCTCTTCCGCGCTCATCCTCAACTCTGCCTTTCTACTGGCGCTCATTTACAACGCTGTCTTTTTAATGTTTAAATTTAAATTTTAGATTTATGATTTTGGATGTGTTTTAAAAATATTTTCTGTATAACTTCATAATTTTAGATGTGTTACAATTATTTTTTAATGTTTAAATTTAGATTTTAGATTTATGATTTTGGATGTATTTCAAAAATATTTTCTGTATAACTTCATAATTTTAGATGTGTTACAATTATTTTTTAATGTTTAAATTTAGATTTTAGATTTATGATTTTATATTTTCTATATAACTTCATAATTTTAGATGTGTTACAATTGTTTTTTAATGTTTAAATTTAAATTTTAGATTTATGATTTTGGATGTGTTTTAAAAAATTTTTTGTATAACTTAATATTTTAGATGTGTTACAATTGAAAAAGAAACTACAATTGAAAATATTTTAGTTTATCTATATAATTATATTCGACCATTCATAATTATATTATTAACATTTATATTGTATTATTAAAGTTGACTGATTTTAGATGTGTTTTAAAAATATTTTGTATAAAATATCATACTATCAGATGTGTTATAATCGAAAAATAACAACACAATTTTAAATTAATTGTTGATTATAATAATTTTGAAAACTAATAAGTATCGAAAAAAATTTAACTGATAATTTAAATAATAAATATTATATTCATCTGATCGAATAAAAAATCAAAAGATTAATTGTATTATTAACGTTTAAATTTAAATATTTAAAGTTAGCCTAATTTTAGATGTGTTTTAAAAATATTTTGAATAAAATATCATATCATATGTTATAATTGATAAATAACAACAGAATTTTTATGGCCATATCAACTACATCTTCTCTCTTAAACTCTACTTACATAGAAAGTACTTTATTTGCAACAACTTTATTAATAAAATTAAATAAAATCAACCTTGTTCCAATTAAATCAGCAGAATGTTTTTATGTTTAAATTAAAATATAACTAAAAATGTTAAACATGATATTTCTTAACAAATTATATAAACACATGTGTGGAAAATAATGATACATTTCACCAATACAAAATGAGAGAGTGCTTCAGCTGGAAGGTGGTGATGATCTATGTTTAAATTAAAATATAATTAAAAATGTTAAACATGATATTTCTTAACAAATTATATAAACGCATGTGTTGAAAATAATGATACATTTTACCAATGCAAAATGAGAGAGTACTTCACCTGAAAGGTGATGATGGTCTTCACCAATGAGGACGAGATGGAGAATTCAGCTGGCAGCGTCCTTTTTGATTTGGGATTCACTAATGCGTGTGAATGTCCCGTAGAATAAGAAATTTAAAAAATTGTATCCGTTAAGTGAAGTTACAAAAGTAAAGCAAAGTCATCTAACCACCAATGAAGTTGGTGGGTTTTAAAATTTAAATTTAAATTAAAATCTAATTATAGATATGTATCTATAAAATAAGAACATGTTACACTAAAAAAATAATTAAATATTATTTAAATCTGATTAAAAGTTGATTAAAGACTGATTAGTACAACTAGCATTTCCCAAAAACGAAAAATTTAAACAGCCACTTTAAAATACGAAGACAACCTTAACACCCTAGTCCCTACATACACGTCTTGGTCAAGAGACAACCTATATCATATAGGGTTTAAGAATTCAAAATAATATATATTATAGAAAAAAGTGAATTTATATATATTTTTATTATTAAAATTTCAAATTTTCACTTTTCTAATACCTATCTAATATATGGTAAATTCATATAAATTATCTAAACGAAAATATCCACACCAATGTGTGTTCCCAAAATAAACCCACAGAATGGAAATAAATGGGGTAAAGTGAGCCTAATTAGCATATTTGTCCCGCTCCTTTTTGGTGTGGGTTTTGGATACTTGAGAAGCTAATGTGAAGAACTGTGATTCGGCCTTTCACAAAGAAGCAGACCATACCATTCCCACGTCATTTGTAATTCCAACTACTTTTTGTTTTTGGTCATGAATTCCAACTACTTGTTTCATTCATTACCCACTACTTACTACTTACTAGCTCTACTTTAGATGATAAAGTGTTAAGAACAGATTAGTGATTTAAATTTGTTGTGTTCTATTTTTCAGGTCAGACAATTTCTTCTGCTGTTTTCTTTTTCGTCAGGAGTTATTTCATTGTAAGTTTGTAGCTGGTAGCTTTGGGCCTGAGTCAGCTTGTCCGGCCCATACCTTGACAAAAACCTACTATTTTCCTTCCCTGCAAAACGCAGGTTATAATTTGCCCTTTTTTTAATTATTTTAATGCACCTGCCGTAGGTTACTTTTATATTTTTTTAAATAAAATTTAAAATGTAGGTTTTGTTTTTAAAAATATAAGTTGCGCTTTGATAATTTAAATATTTTAATCCAAGAATTTTGCTTATAAATAACGTTGACATTTATTTTTTTATGCTTGTGAATTTTTTATAAAAATTAGTAGTATAAAAAAATTAGAAGAATGAAGTTGAGGCTATGAAAAATACTACAAATTTATAAGTGTATTATAATAGTAATATTATATTTCACACACCGAGAGAGTGATTTTTATGTGTAAATTTCCGTTTTTTTTTTTGTTATTCTATGTATCATGAGTTTTGCGAAGTTAAAAAATAGCCTATGTGATGCTATAAAAGTCACATTTTAAAAGAGAGTGAGCAACATTTTATATAAGAATTCTATTGTCATATATGGTAGACTAATAAAGTTTCAAATAATTTCCATCACTGACAACGCATATATGCAGCAGATGTTTTATATTTATCAATAGACTCGATTTCACTTGCTAATGATAAATTTTTACGTTGAGTTTGAACAACATATGTGTCTGTGTGCGATTGACCATGAGTCAAATATGGATGAAATCAATGACAAAATTTGGGAAGAAAATAACAATGACAGTGAAGAGAAATTTGAAGCCAACTACAAAGTCGATGATGAAAATCATATGATGATGGAGACGAGACAGACAATTCAGCAGTGCAAAATGGAGAAACAAGGGTTGCAAGGAACGATGAGAATGGAGAATCCTCGTCAAGTGGAACTACATACCCAATCTTTTTGTCGGAAGGAAATGTGATGGGTGCGGGCAGTGTCTACTGGTTAAAGCAGAAGGAGATTGACGCTGCACATCTGCATGTGTTGCTTAACTGTGACCGAATTTTACCCTACCTCGTGTGAGTTTTTTAAGTCTTCGTAAATATTGCAATTAGTAACATACTAGCTTCTTAATCTAATTAAAATTTCATTATCCTATTCTATCATATAGGTTATTTCGAAAGGCAAATTCGGAGACCTCATTAAAAAATTTTTCACATTGGTTATGAGAATACGTCAGCGTGCAGTTAACTAACACAACAGATTCGGAACTAGTTTCACTTAGTTAGGGTCCAATGAATAACACCACTAGCTACCCGATTTACCATGTTAACGAATATCAGTTCCATACCTTACAATGGTCGATTGAAAAGAAAACAGATAACACCGAAGTTCGGGTTCGTGGGAATTCAGGCGGGGTCCATTCTGATTGGTTTGGCGTGTTATACAACATAATTGAATTATAGTATTTCTGTCACTCTACGTACAAGCTGTGTGCGTTTAAATGTGAATGGTATGATCCAAGTTCGCGACAAGAAATACAAAAGCATAAGGACTACGATATCAATGAAGTTAATGTAACCAGGAAATATAGGCACTACGATCATTTTATACTACCTCAAAATGCAGGACAATTATACTATTTGTCTTATCCGGATTCATGTAACTCTAGTTGGGTGGTTGTGGTTAGGACTAAAGCAAGAGGCCGCATCGAGTCTGATGATACGATAGAGGGTTAGGAACCCTACCAGATTGACGACCCAACTCTTTCGAAAATAATGATTGATAGCAGTAAGCCAATCTTCCTTAGGTCTGTTGTTATAGATGATGACATCATTGACCTTGGAGTAGATGCCGACGCACTTCCACCATAGGACGATGATCTTCAAGAAAAAGACGGGGTCGATGGCAACAAAGAAGAGAAAGACGAGTTCGATGATAATCAAGAAACTACATCAAAAGAGGAGGATGGTGAACTAGAAGAAGAAGATGATGAATTTGATAAACATAGTTCTGTAATATGTATTTCTTTAAAAACCTAGCTAATTGTATTTGTAATATATATTCCAATGACTGTAAACATAGTTATGTGATTGTAAAATAGTTAGCATTGTTTTAGATATGAGAAACTCTAGAGGGCTAGCATTTAATAAACAAAAAAAAAGTGAATAATTCTACACCATTAGATGTAATTTTACACCATTAAAAATACTAATGATGGCTAATTGATGGCTATAAATCACAAAACTTGCTGCCCCCTAGCACTTCTCTTCAGATATTTCAATTACCATCATTCGGTATTTGTAATTTATATTTTTTGTACATCACATTAAGTTTGAAGCACTATTTCAATTGTTAATTATCAGAGTACACTAGAGATGGACGGAAAAAGATAATTTAAAAAAAATTGAAAAAACTATCGACGAAATTATCGTCAGAATATTCCGACGGTAATACTACTTTTAAAAAAAATAAAAACATTTCCGTTCGCATTACCATTGGATAAATCCGTTGGTAGTATAGCAGAAAAATGAACCATGTGGCGTCAATGTTATCGTCAGAAATTTTCGATAGTAATTACCATCAAACGAAAAAAATCCGACGTAAATATTTATCGGCGAAATTTATACCATTTGATTGTTTTCGACAATAATTACCATCGGATTTTTTTCTATTTTCCGACAGTAAATCCAAATAAATAATCAAATTAATTTATCATTAATTGAATATTTCTATTCCTAATTTAAGGTAGATCAATCCTACACTATATATATGTCCTTTGGTGTATTATGTGATTATAAACTTTTATATTTGAGGCTTATATTTTTTTAATAATTGTTATGGCTACTAGATTATATTCTAATATTGAGTTTAATATATTGTAAAATATATTTTTTTCTAAATTTTTAATTATATTCTTTTGTCTTTTATTTTATCTTAATTTCTTTGCAAGTATGATTTTAATAAAAATCTCAAGACAACATCTAAACATAAATTTTGAAAACTTAAAGTTATGATACTTTAATATAGGAATAAAGATACAATCAATGGATGTAAAATGATTAATATTAAAGACATAGACTAAAATTTTAGTTGTTTATAAAAAAAAAATATGTACATACATTTTTTTATAGAAATTAAGACGTCGATTTATTGTATACTATGTGCTTTTCTTTAATTAATCTAATTATTTTGTAAATTTTTGTATGATGTACTTTTACTTAGTATTTGCACTAATAAAAATAATAAATTTATTAATTTAAAATTAAATATATTAAAAAATATTTTTTAAAAAAATAATTTAGATATAAATAAAAAATAAATATTTTCATACATTGCACAGATACCTACAACAATAATAATAGTATAATAACAATAGTAATTATAATAATAATATAATAATACCCGTATATAATAATAACAAAAAAGCTCTGTATACAAGCGATTAGGGCTTGTAAGTATTACAAGTCAATTAATCCCTAACCCTCCCAAAACGTGCTGCAACTGCTACGTCCCTTACACGCGCTATATAAAGATCCCGTGTATATATAACTACCAAATTTAAAAGATTTGTTTCCTTCTTTGTTCTCCTTCTTTCCAAATTTGTTCGTTTTTCTTCTCGCGCATCTTTCCCTGGTTTTTCGATCGTTCTTTTCCCCTCCTTTCTCACTGGTTTGTTCTTCATCATTGACGTTAGTTCCTCTCTCTATAACTCTAGCTTCGTTTTCTATTCGATTTTTTATTTTCTGAAATCAAAGTTTGAACTCGTTTTGAAGATAATGGATGATTCAACTTCAGATTGTCAGCTGAATCAGGGCGAAGTGGATTATGAATTTGAATCTAACGAAGTTCCTGAGGTTTGATTTACATACGATTACTCTGAATTTTATTGCAGTTATTTGTATAGCATTGTGTTGCTGAATAATTTGTGAACATTGACTGTGAAACTAACGCATGAATATAAATCTGTGGATTGAATGTAATGTATTAGTTTTGATTAATTATCTGTAATTTATAGCAGACACTCGGGTGTAGATCAAAATTTTTTGGGTGTATTTTTTGGGGAAGTGTGGGTGTATTTACAGTTTATGGCTTTTTTTGTTATTTTAGTTGAGTTGTTGTCATTCGGGTGTATTATATCAAACATGATTGGGTGTATTTTTTGTTTTTGACTTTGTGTATTCTACAGCCTCTCTCTATTCTTGATGACCAGTTTCTTCTTATTTTAGTTGAGTTATTGTCATTCGGGTGTATTAGATCAGACATGATTGGGTGTATTTTTTGTTTCTGACATGGTGTATTCTGCAGCCTCTCTCTGTTGTTGATGACCAGTTTGTTCCCAAGGTTGGAATGACCTTTACCACCCTTGAAGATGCTGAAAAATTTTACATGAACTACGCCAAGGCTGCTGGATTTTCTACAAGAGTTCGGAGCAAAAATAGGAAGGGAAACGAGATTAAGAATCAATTGATTACATGTAGTAGAGAGGAAAAATGGAAATCTAAAATATCTCCGACCGAGAAGACGAATCCGACAGACGGTTTAAACTGTCCTACAAGAATTTATATACACTCATTGAAGGATGTTGGTGCTTGGATCATTTCAAAGGTTGTGCTGGATCATTCACACCCATGCTGTCCAAGTAAAGCAGAGATGCTCAAACAGCACAGGGAACAAAGCATGTCCATTCGTCGTACAATAGAGAATAATGTGGAGGCTGGTATTAGACCAAGAAAAACTTACCAATCATTTGTTGCGGCTGCCGAGGGTCACCGCGAGTTAAATTTTATTGAAAATGATGTGAGAAATTACATTACGAGAGAAGTGCATAATGTTTCTGAACAAGAAGATGCAAAGGAATTTGGAAAATATTTGTTAAGAATGAAAGAGAAGAATCATAATTTCTTTTTTGAGCTTGAACTCAAGGAGTATCAATCGATTAAGCTGGCTTTTTGGGCCGATGCAAGAAGTAGAGCTACCTTTGAGTATTTCGGAGATGTTATTTCATTTGACACCACCTACAATACAAACAGGTAACAAACTGTCCCTATTTATGATGCTAAATTAATGTAATTTTATGAATCCGCGGCAGAGGTGTATATTGGGTGTTTTTGGGGTGTATACAAAGCATTTGCTAGGTGTACCTAATGATTTTCCATTCTGCACTATGGTAATTTGTTTCAGGTATAATTTGGTTTGTGGTTCTTTTGTTGGGGTGAATCACCACAGTTAGTCGACACTTCTTGGATGCTCTTTGATGAAAAACGAAGAAATTGAATCATTCAAATGATTATTTCAATGTTGTCTTCGTTGCATGGGAGAAAATGCTCCGAAAGGGTTTCTCACCGATCAATGTGCATCAATGAAAAAGGCTTTAGAGGCCTGTATGCCAACAACAATTCATCATTGGTGTATTTGGCACATTATGAAGAAGATTCCAAACAAATTAAACAGGTACAAGGAACATGCAGAAATTGAACAAGAAATGAGCCAAGTTGTTTGGAACTCCTACAAAAAGGAAAACAACATAGTATGAAAATCAGTTCAAATACACCCAAGCATCAATTGAAATACAACTGAATATGGCTCATATACACCTATAATTTTTAGCAAGTTACCTGACGCGTTGATGCCAAGCGCAGCCCCTATTGTTTTTTGTCTTACTTTAAAAGAACCGTAGCCGGTTTCCAGTCTGTTTTTCCCTAATTTGAAGGAGTTAGCCAACTCCCTTAATATTTGGTGATGCACCCTTAGCGGTGGGATGTGCATCAGGCCACCAAATCCCAAATTCCTAACAATTATTTTCTTCCCCTCGCTCATGTTTCTGAATTTCTCACTTAACAAATGTATTGCGCACTTAAGGTCTTTGGTTTGCTGTAAACAAAACAAAATTATAGTCAGATATATTTCTATTATATAAAACTGATTTCATCTAAGACATATTTTTGTTCTTACATTTTTTGCAGCTTGGTTTCTGCCTGCCATTTTTTCTTAAATGAAAAATACACCCATAGATATCAGTAAGATACACCCATAGATATGAGTCAGATACACCCATAGATATGAGTCAGATACACCCATATATATCAGTCGGATATCACTCAAACATGCATTAATATGCAAGGTCAAGCAACATTACAAAGTCAAGCAATATACACCCATTGACAAGCAAATATTAGAACAGTTACAACTGTTGACTATATTACAGTATATCAGTTCAGAAATATACACCCAACAAATTACTCCATATACACCCACCAAATTATGCAATATACTCTCAAAAATCAGTTACCAGAAGAACTAGAACAACAACAACAGTAACACCTAGAACAACTAAGAAGAACAGTATAACCTAGAACCAAGAATAACAGTAAAACCTAGAATAAGTAGAACATTAAAAACTGTAAAATGAGACCTAGAACAAGAAGAATAGTAAAACCTAGAAGAACGTAGAAGAACAGTAAAACCTAGTTCTTCGATTTCGAAATGTCGAAAATATACAAGATGAGTAAAATAGTAACGTAACGTACCTTGAGTATTATAACTTCGTTTTTTGTGGAGATTGTTGATGGAGAGTTCTAATCTTCGCGACGAGTCCTATCTCTGCAGTTTAAAATGTTGCTCAAAAATGGACGGTTTGTGTTTTCTTGGAAGGGCTTGGAGAAGTGGAAGAATGCGCTATTCGCGGAGAGCAACCGTTAAGTGGGGCGCGTGTAATTTACGCTCCATTCAAAGTGAGTGAGTGCACGTGTGAATGAAATGTGGACTGGGAACTTGTAAAACTTGTAGGGCCTTTTTGCTTGTATGTGTAGTAGGCCCCGTAATAATAACGGTTCACTCATAATAATATAATAATAATATATTAACAATGTAATAACACTAATAATATAATACTTCTACTACTAATAATAAGAATATAATTTTGATATACTAATAATTTTATACGTATATTTAATTACATAATATACTATTAATAAAAATAACTTTTTTTTATATTAATTGTATAAATAATCATTTAAAAAAATAAATAATATAAAATATTTCATTATTAGTACATTAAAATTAAACACTAATATTAATAATAACAAGACTAATAGTAATATACTATTACTGATGATGATGATGATGATAAAAGTATAATAATAATAATAATATTATAATAATGACAACAATATAATTAATAATAATAATAACAAAAACAATAATAATAACAGTATAATAACAACCATAAACAAATTAAATAAAATTATTTATGAATAAAATAGCAAATACTTATATATTGAGAATTATGCATATCTTTAATAATATGCTCGTTAACCGATGTAAAATCACAAATTATTTTAATAAAGTTAAATTTACATCCAAACAAATTTTACACCTTCTCTTACTACAGATATCTTTACTCTCCTCTCTATTTTAATAAATTTTGTGCTTCTCCTCTTTATCTCTTTTTCTGGCACAAAATATAGACAGAATAAATTATATAAAGGATAAATTTGTTCTCCTCATTCATACGTGTCAAACATGTACGTTTCTACACACCTGTAAAATGTAGATTTTTTTTTCTTTCTAGTCACTACAAAACACAAGCTGTATTTCGATGGCTTTAAAACAGAGAATACTCACGTAATAATATTTTTATATAAAAATAATATTATGAATTTTTAGATAATTAATTAAATATATTTAGTTAAATATATCAACTTATTTAATAATCTATAATATTATTTTAATGTAAAGATGTCATCATAAAAATATTCACTTTAAAATAAAAAAAAAAGTTAAATCTGTATTGAATCTATTGTTACAAAATACAATTTACGTTTTGTATGTCATTTTTTGTTTTCTTCTATCTACTAATCGTAATTTGCATTTTGCAAGTATGTGAGGGATCAGTTTTATATAATATAATATGATACAATGAACGTGGATTATACCATTTTTTATGAGGAATAAGTGTAATAATTCGTATTGTGATAAGATTGAAATTATCATTTTAAATTATAATTTTAAATTATTCTATTAAAATTAATTTAAATTATAATAATTTAATTAATAAATAAGTAATATAATGTGTATTATTTATTTTTTTTAAATATGATATTAAGTGTATTAATTCGAATGTAACTATTAAATATATAAAAATTATGTTTGAATTATTAATTCTCTAAATGAAATTATCTCATTAAAAATATTTAAATTATGATTTCAATCATAAATTATAATTATAATTTTTAAAAAAATTGATATGATATTACATTTTTTCCATTTTACTATTAATATACTGATATTGCAAGTCTAAATTACAGTATTTTATTGAATTTTGGCTAAAAAAAAAAGTTACGTATTTTTATCATTTAATTTATTTAATACACTATGTGCTAACACTAACGATATTTTTTTAAAAATATTTTGATAAAAATAGATATAATATTATTACAAATATAATATAAATAAATAAAATATATAAATAAATGCTAAACCAATTTGTTTACAAAAATTATATATTATAAATAATATATAATATTTTTTTATGTATTCGGTTATTTGGTGATCATATAGATGATCAAGTAATTAAATTGTAAATTGATATCACAGTGCATCTTATTTTTTCTCATTTCTAAATGAAAGCGAGAATTAAGAGAAATAAGTAGTAATATATAAAGGAAAAAAAATTTGCACTACAATACATAATTATTGCCAAAAGAAATATTCGCATTAAAATATAAAAATTTTACATACTGCAAATCATGAAGATCAATCACAATGTACTGGTCACAACTTATTTTTGACCATGATATAAGTTTTTTTTTTTCAGTCAAGAGTCCAATAACGTCTAATTGAACAAAAAAATTAAATTAAAAGTACCAAATTAAGAACAAATGAATGATTAATATAAGAAATTATAACTTTGTATAAAATAAAGATAATTTATTGATTTATTTTATGTTAAACGATAAAACTAATAGTAGTATATTAATAAAAGGATATACCTTTAAAAAAAATTACAATGCACTTTCAAATATTTTCATAAATAAACTGTTAAAATTTTTGTTATCGATAAAATAATGCTATTATATAATTTCTTAGCAAAACTTAAAATTAAAAGGAAAACAGTTTTATGTGGGTTAATATAAATTAACTACGTACCAAATAATTAGAATCGTTCATTTTTTTGTTTCAATATATCAGCACGGGCAAACAAATTAAAATTATTATCCAGAATTTTACGATCATCGATCATATGTACTATACATGACTCCTTTTTAAAATTAAAGATATTTTGCACGTATGTACAGTCGAAAGATATATTCCGCTTGATTTCTCAATCTCAAATTTTGAGAAGACATAGACCTTTCTTTTTACCAATTCATTCTCAAATATTTTTGTCAAATAATTCTTGATTGAACAATGAATTTTATCGTACTACAAAACAAATTAAATATAAAAGCGATTAACATCTACAAAGCTATTAAAAAGAGTTGTCTTTGACTTGTGGAATGATGTACTTATAAAATTAACTTAAAATACGAACTACAAATATTTTTAAGAATTTAATTTTGATACACTAACAGTGTAAAGCAGTTTTACACGTGCATCTAATTACATAATGACACATCAGTAAAAATAATTAGCTTTCACATTGACCGCGTGAATGGTTATCTAAAAGAACAGATGTGATTGCACGACTATAAAAATATTTTACTTGTCAGTGTATCAAAATTAAACTCTATTTATAAACCGAACTTAGCATTACCGGAAGAAATTTAGTAAAAGAATCAACTATCATTTATTAGAACTATTTATGTGTAAGCCGTCTTATTCTTGTCAAACTTGGATGAGACTTTTTATAGCCTTATAATTCTAGTCTTTATTTTACATACTTTTTTGTCGTATAATCTATTATAGGTGATACTATTGATAGGATCGTAGACAGTAGTCATTAAGTATGAAAAGGAAAAAAAATAGAATAAAGACTATTTGAAAATTATAAATTTTTTAAATGATAAATATGAGAAAAAATTTACTATTACTTATTATATATATTAATAATATGTCAATATTTTAAAAAATATACCAATAATACTAATAATTTAAAGATAATTGTATTATAGTTATAATAGATTTAGTTATTACTCTAAATAAAATAAATAAATAATATATTTAAAAACTAAAGAAAAAAGGATTAGCGGTAATTATGTTTAAAATGTTCCCATATTTTTTTTATCACCGCAATATTAGATCAAGAAAATTCTAAATTTAAAATATAATAATGAATATGTCACGTGAGAAAAAAATAATGAGTTAAAAGAGAATATATATATATATATATATATATATATATATATATATATATATATATTATTGTTATATAGGGAGCAAATACAAAAAGATATGTTATCGTAGTAAAATATTACATTGTAAATAATTATATTTGTCAAGTAAATTTATTTATACACTATATTATATTATTTTATTTAAAATTAAAATCTACTCTCCTAACTTACATATACATATATATTTGCTCTCAATATTGTCCAAAATTAAATTAGGATTATGTCTAAAGTCTTAACACTGTAAACGGAGTATAATTAATATATAATATTTTAATAATTAAATATCTAAAATAAGTTAATAAATAATAATAATTAATACTTAAAATATCATATATATATATATATATTTTTTTTTTTGATATTGTCCAAAATTAAATTGACATCATGTTCAAAGTCTTAATATTGTAATTAGAGTATAATTAATACCTAAAATTTTAATAATTAAATACCTAAAATAAGTTAATTAAATAACAATAATTAATACCTAAAATATTGAAAAGAAATTTTTAATAAATGTGAGAAATAAAAATAAAAATAAAAATAATTAATAAATAATAATAGTGTTTAAATAAAATAATTGATAAAAAATAATAATTATAGATAAAAATAGTATTTTTATTTTGGAGAAAAAAATATATGAGAAATTATTTAATAACTCGTACTATGCACGTGATAATCAATTATTCAATAACTTGTACCATGCACGTGAGAAGGTTGAAATTATAATTTTAAATTATTTTATTAAAATTAATTTGAATTGTAATAATTTGATTAATAAAAAAGTAACATATTATGTATTTGTTTTGTCTTAATCTAATATTAAGTATATCAACTCTAGTATAGTTATTAATCATTTTTGTTAATCTACTTTTTTCTAAATTTATGATTAAAATAACAATTATAAATATTAATAATTAAACAAATCATTATATTATAATTATTTACATTTTATTGCCAAAATAAAAAAGTACTATTTCTTTTTTATTTAAGGATTTTCTTATTTATGCTACTAGTATATATTGATCGTTTAGTCAATGGTTTTTTTTATTGGTAGGATATATTTATTTATTTTGTTTAAATAAAATTCTAATAATATTTAAATAAAATAAATAAATATATCCTATCAATAAAAAGAAAAAAAGGTGATACATATATCCAAGAAAAAAAGTAAACTTAAAAATCGAAAAAAAGAAAGAAATTTTTTATTAAAAAAATTTAAAAATAACCTATCTAAAAAGAATAGTCATAATATATAAATTGAGGCAACAATTTAAATTTTTTTAAAACTAATTTAATCAAATACTAATAGAATTAAATTATTTAAATAATATTTAATCTATTCTAGTCCTTAGATACGTATAGATTAAAGTCATTATAGTAACAACCAACCGAAATAAGTAAATAACATCATAAGATCGAATATTTAGAATCCGTATAAATTCAGACAATCTTCTTGTTAAAATTGTCAAACTAAATTAACCTTTATTTTTCTCAATGGTATTGCATTAATGCACCAGAAGGTTGGTAGATAGTTTATGAAAAAAATCACAATATGTTATAAAATTATTTTTTAATACAAAAAACTTAAGAGAAGAAAATTTAAATATAGTACCAATTTTTGAAATTGCATCTTTAAATTCGACATGAATTTTCTAAAACTAAACCTAAATTAAGAAAATTCAATCTCATTATATAATTATGCTCCACTTCGAACATTTTCGGGCAAACATAGAAAGCGTAGAGGGAATGTAACTTAAACTTGATCTACAAAGCTCCTTGAAAACAATTGTTCAATCAAAGAAGAATAACAAATTAAAAAAAATTTCTTTGCCTCTTAGATTTAGACTCACGAATCGTAAAAGAAACATTATATATAACCTTTAGTAGTATAAAAATAATTATAGAAATTAATTATTGATATCAATATCAATTTACCACTATCAATGTTAGTATCATATTTATGGCAATTAAATTAGAGAATTATGTTTATTTTTTATTTTTAATTATTGATATCTTAATTCTTTTAAAAATATATTTTACCTTTTTAAAATATAACGTGTATGTTGTTTAGACCTTTTCTATTATTATTATTAGGAAAAGTCTAGGGGACCAGCAGTTTTGTTGAATTTTGGCCAGCATGTAACCAGCAGAGAAAGGTGAACCATTGGATGAAATCTCACACCAATCTCACACCATCAAATCATCATTGATGGCTAGTTGATGGCTAACAATCACAAAAATTGCTGGCCCCCTAGCATTGCTCTTATTATTATTATTATAACAACGTGTGTGTTGTTTAGACCTTTTCAATTTGTTACTAATTATGCTTGATTTAAAATAATAATTAAAAAATATTAATGATTGACAATTAATATTATACAATTAATATAATAATTAGAAATTTGGATTTTCTAAATTTTAAATTTTTACTTTAGAAAATAAAGTATGATCTCTCATTCTTGAATAATTTCTCTCTCGTGTTTTTTCTTAGTTCCACTTATAAAATAAATGGTGAAAGATCACACTTTACATTCTAAAATGAAATTAAAAATTTAGAAGATTTAAATCCAATAATTAATATCAACTTGTGTCAATGTGTATATCAATTTGCATAATGATTAAGAATTAAAATTATATAAATTAATATAATAATTAGAATGATTTAAAATATTTAATGATTGACAATTAGTATAATAATGTATTAAATATTAATTTTTATATAATTATAAAAAAGATATTTTCTTAAAATAGATTGAGAAGAGAGTAAATATAAAATATATTGAGTTTTCATTTTGAAGAAAAAAAATTATGAGAAATTAACATCTTACCTCTAATATTTCTAAAAATATATTAATATACCAATAATATTAATAGTTAAAAAATAATTGTGGAGACTTATTAATAATTAATACCTAAAATAAGTAAATTAACTAACAATAATTAGAAAGGAATCTTTAATAAACGTGAGAAATAAAAATAAAAGATATTGATAAATAATAAATATAAATATATTAAAGAATAATATTTTTATTTTAGGGAGAGAAAACATTTATAAAGAGATGACACTTCATATTTATTAGTTAAAAAAAACTTAATTTTAGTAAATTAAATAGACTATTATTATTATTATTATTATTATTATTATTATTATTATTATTATTATTTGAAGGTTGTAGTAGGCTTAGAGTAGGGGGTCGAATCTATGCCTTCTTTTTAAGTTGCTGTTTTGACCCTGTTAGTAGAAGTTACAAATCTGATTCTGTTTGAACTCAGCAGCGGAAATTTATGAGACAATTTATTTTTGTCTCATGAAAAACAGAAAACAGAACATGACAGAGAAGAAAAAGCTTACACCAGCATATATCCTGGTTCGGTTGCTTTGTGCTATGCAACCTACATCCAGTCTCCTCCACAAATATGGAAGAATTTCACTATAGTTAACAGTATTACATACACCAATTTCACATTCAAGTTTTAACCTAACTTGACATTGGTTATGCTAACACCTAACTATTTCTCTTAGTGCTAACCCAACTAAAAAAGGGATACCAAACAGGAATAAGATACAAGACACTTGACCAACCTAAAGAAATCTGAAAATAACTCTAGGCTTTTCTCTCAAGTGTATCTCTCAGCCTTTTCACTCATGGCTTTTTCTTAAGCTTTCTCACTTTGCCTTTTCTCTCAAGAAATTACAGAAAGATAAGTTTAGAAAAGTACATTACAATCAGAAAAACATGAAGGAGATTGACTTCACTAACAGCCTCTGTGCTATGCGAAAAAACCAGATTAGCAAGCCTCTGATTCAGTTCTTCATACTGGCGGAATGCCCCTTTGATTTTGTTACACTGTCCAGTTAGTTGAACTTCTTCAAAGAGCTCTCTCAGAACAAACACTTCAGGTTCACTGGTTTTCTCTCCTTACCTTGAATGAACAGCAAGCTCCTTTTTTATCTTCATGCACGTTCCTTGGTTCTTCATCCAAGGTCAACACCTTGAGCCTTGAGCTTCACCAACTCACAGATTCACTTTTTCATTTTTAGCATCAAAGAGTAACCTTTGCTTCTGACTTTTCCAACTTGACCGAAAGCCATGAAGAAGTAACCGAACTTGTTTTCCAATGGTCAACCAGATCTGAACCCTTGAATACCAACTTGGTCCCCAAGTCTTGATTAAGACCGTAGATACACAGCAGAATAGGGCAGAGAGCAACTTTCCCTTCAAAGCCATTTTCGGATAGAGCAGAGAGTAGGGGAGAAAGGGTGAAGATCTGATGCATGCAAGATGATATGATTTACCTTTCTTAAGCTTGATTTAGCTTGGGATTTCAGTTTTAGCTTCTGTGCTTCAAGCTTCAATTCTCTCTCTCTTGCTTCTTTGGTTAAAGGCTTATGGAAGAAGCTCTTTCTCTTTCTTACTTTTCTGAAGTCTTGATATGACCTGATTTGAGAGGAGAGGAACGTTGCCTTGGTTGGAGAAAGATGGTGGGAAATTGAAAACAATTTCAAGCTTGGATCGGGTTCTTCTCTTTTTTGGCACGGTGTCTTGCTATGCTTCTTTGTTTGATATGAATGACTTGGGCTTGTCTTTATTCACACTTTCCATTCAGCCCATTAGCTTTGTTTTGTTATTCATTCAACTTGGGCTGCCAAAAATGAAGTGTGACCTGCAACATAGCATAAATAATTAGCAATGTGTACTTATTAATTTAACAACTCTAATTATTTATTTTGCCAAAAATAATGTTTGTCATCACTAATTATTTTAGTTAATTTCTTAACTCAACAATCTCCCCCTTGATGACAAACATGATTTAAGCAATAATCAAAAGGAAATAAGTTTGAGTTAGGTTTAGAAAACTCCCTTTGATTTTATGTTGCTCCCCCTTTCTTTTTCAAGATTAGCTCCCCCTGGATTTATGCTTTCCTCTTTGTTCCTGTTTATGCATTGTACTTAAAGAAAGCACAATAAAGAGCTATACACATTTATTTTGTCTAAGAGATATCAAATGAGCAACATCACATAATCAGCCCAACATTAATTATATGTTAGCAGCAAAAGGATTCATCATGTGAGATCAAATTTTAGTGCAGCAATTTAGACAGAAATTCGAATGAACTACTAGTAGCTGCATCAACATCAAAAAATACCCATCCTTACTCCCCCTTTTGTCATCAAGGGTGGACAACTCAAAGGATCAACAAAAACATCAATTCAAATCCTGCAAGGAAAGGTTAGATAGTAGTTCAAAAGTTCTAACTAAACCAACAAAAGTACAACAGTATTTAGAGTTATTACAGTCATCCAAAAAGTTCAACAGATGCAGAATAAATAAAATTCATGAGACAAAAAGAGAGCAACAGCAGCAGTCTTCATGAGACAAATCTCAGGCATCAGAACCATCTCCTTCCGAGGCATCATTCTCTTCAACATCAGTGGCAATGTCTTCATCATTGTTAAGGTTATCAATGAAGGTCATGAGCACAGCCACCCTATCCCTTGATTTCTTCAGAAAGTTCTCATGCTTGCTAGCTAACTTCCTTTGTTCATTGCTCATGGCAATCATGTGATTTGATTGAGATACAAACTCTTGAGCTACATCCTTGACCACATTCAGCAGAGTGGATTTCTTCCCAGTGGAAATGGAAGTACCCTCGGTGGAAGGAGCAGGAGAATCCTCAGGGACACAGTCCTCATCTTCATCATCTAGGACGACTCTTTCAGATCTAGTGGGTCCTTTGTTCTGTTTCACTGAACCACCCCCCTTTAGGTATGAATGTCTATTTTCATATTTCTCATTGGTCAAGTCAACACCAAAATGCTCAAATATGCAAGTTAGAAACATGCCATAAGGAAGTGCTTTATCTTTTGTACTTCGAACAGAATCAAACATGTATCTAGCCATCAAGTATGCAAAAGAGATTTCTGTTTTTGTAATAAGGGCATATAAAACAAGTGTGTCAGTGTAAGAAACCCTTTGATATGAACCACTTTGAGGAATCAAAATGTGGTTGACAATGCGGTGTAATTGAGCACGTTCATATCCTAGGGCTTTGTGAGTGGGTGTGATGCCATCAATTAAAGAAACATGTTCACAAATGTGAGCCAATGCATCAAGATAAGAAATTCCAACACCTTCATCCCACTTAACCGAAGTGTAAGCACAAGGCCCAACATCAGTATACTTCAATGCATCACTGACAGTTTCATTATTTAAAAAGATGTCTCTGCCCTTAACATAAGAATGCACACTTCCTTCATGATAAGTCATGTTCGCATAAAATTCTTTGACCAACTGAGGATATACAGGTTTTTTGATGTCAAAAAGGTGATTCCAGTCTAAAAATTCCAAGTTTGCAACAAAAGGAAAACCTTTCTTTTTCAAATCAGGTAAGTCAGCCAGAAAAGATGGACATAGAGTACGATACTTAATAACTCCCTCATAGAAATCGTGGTTCATGGCAGATTTGAAACGATGGGGGTTAAAGTCAGAGTGAGATGTCATATAGTGTGATTTGTGAGCAAAAGGATCAACTTCTGGTTCTCTAACAGATGAGAGAGGAACTCGAGTTTTACCTCTTTGAGAACGTGATGGAACAGACCTAGATTTTGGTTGTGTGGACTCAGGTGGAGGTTCTGGTGCTGCAGGCCGCTTTCCTTTGGATGAACTCGGTTTCGATGAACCTGGCTTGGATGGAGTGACTTTCGGTGGTGGCGTTGGCTTGGCAGAAGCAGGGAACCTTGGAGTATTTTTGGTTCGAGCCATGGGGTCACAGCGAGGAGGAGAGGTAGGAGGAGAAGGAGAGGGGGTAAAGGTTCGGTCTTGAGAGCGAGTGGAAGGCTTTGTGGGTAGTTTGTAAATCTTCTCACGATGAGCCCTTTTTGCAATGACTTTCTTCCTCATTTTGGTTAAAATGATGCTTTTGATGAAAGGGAGATAGTGGTGTGAGAAGGAAGAAACCGAAGGGTTGAGGAGAAGTTATGGAGGGAAGAGAGGGAGTGTTGGTAACCGTACCCAAAAGCAATTTTCCAAAACCATGCAACTGCATCATCATTTGAAAAGACTTGACAAGACATGACCTCATAAAAGAGAAGATTTTATTTGATTTTTTTTTTAAATTAAAACAGGAAATTAATTTTAAATTTTGAATGGCAATCAGAATTAAATTGAAATTCATTTTGGACAAAAAAAATTAAAACAAAAACTTTGTTCGGGCCACAAACAAACTTTTAACACACAAGTAAGAGTGTAACATTCACATTGGGCCCAGATGTGGTTTAAATTAATGAAGCATATAGGACTACCCAGATCTGAATTGATGTTGGCCCAGATTGATTTTTCACTTGCAATAAGCCCAGAACACGCAGTTTTGAAGGAAACATTCATCATCTGCCCAGAATTGTCTCATACCTGTTTATGAGACAAAATTCTCCAGCAAACACATCAGCACTTTTCAAATAAAGAATTATAACTCAAAATTCCTAGACAAGTCCTAAGCATGCAGAATCTATCTTCAGCTAATGGTTTAGTAAAAATATCTGCTAATTGCTCTTCTGATTTAACAAATTGAATGCAAATATCCCCCTTTTGGACATGTTCTCTTATTGAGTGAAATTTCACTTCAATATGCTTAGTCCTAGAGTGCAAAACTGGATTTTTAGAAATATTGATGGCACTCATATTATCACACATTAAAGGAATATTTTTAGCATTTAATTTGTAATCAGCAAGCTGAGTTTTTAACCATAAAAGCTGAGAACAGCAAGAAGAAGCAGCTATATACTCAGCCTCTGCAGTGGACAAGGCCACTGTTGGTTGCTTCTTACTTGACCAAACATTTAAGGACTTTCCAAGGAAGCAACATAAACCAGAAGTGCTCCTTCTATCAACTCTGTCACCAGCAAAGTCTGCATCACAATAACCAACTGCAGAAAAATCATCAGTCTTAGGATACCAAAGACCAAAGTTGGATGTGCCATGAACATATCTAATGATCCTTTTAACCGCAGAAAGATGTGACTCCTTAGGTTTGGATTGGAACCTAGAACACAATCCAACACTTTGCACAATATCGGGTCTAGAGGATGTTAAGTACATAAGAGAACCAATCATCCCTCTATACCTAGTCTCATCAACATCTTTCTCATTTTCTCCCTTATCCAATTTAGAATTCGGGTGCATGGGAGTTCCCATGGTTTTGGCATTTTCAAGACCAAATTTCTTAACTAATTCCTTGGCATACTTTTCTTGATGAATGAAAATACCATTTTCAGTTTGTTTAATCTGTAGCCCAAGGAAAAAATTAAGTTCACCCATCATACTCATGTCAAATTCACTCGTCATGAGCTTTCCAAATTCAGCACAAAGGGATTCATTTGCTGATCCAAAAATAATGTCATCAACATATATTTGGACTAAAATAAAAGAATCATTAGAATTCTTGATAAATAGAGTTGTATCAGTGGTGCCTCGTTGAAAATCATTTTTCAAAAGAAAAGAGCTAAGTCTCTCATACCAAGCTCTAGGAGCTTGTCTTAAACCATAGAGAGCTTTAGACAATTTAAAAACATGATCAGAATGCTCTTTATTTTCAAAACCAGGAGGCTGCTCCACATATACCTCTCTATCTATCACACCATTTAAAAATGCACATTTCACATCCATTTGGTATAATTTAAAACCACAAAATGCAGCATAGGCTAGGAGAAGTCTAATGGCTTCCATTCGGGTAACAGGGGCGAAGGATTCATCAAAGTCGATTCCTTCTTCTTGGTCATATCCTTGTGCCACTAGCCTTGCTTTGTTCCTAGCAATGCTACCATATTCTCCCAACTTGTTCCGGAATATCCACTTGGTGCCGGTCACTTTCTTTCCACTTGGCCTTGGAACCAACGTCCATACTTGGTTCTTTTCAAACTCAAGAAGCTCATCCTCCATAGCCTTAATCCAAGATGGGTCACTAAGGGCTTCCTTGACGTTTTGAGGCTCCATTTGTGATAGAAGGGCAATGTTTGAACCTTCATTTGCCTTTCTAGTGGAAGACCTAGTTTGCACTCCATGAGAGACGTCCCCAATAACAAATTCCTCAGGATAATTCTTTAAAAATCTCCATTCACGAGGTTTGGTGGACTTGGATGCGGATTCAGTCACCAAGGGATTCTGTGAGCTGCTGTCTGCAGAGTTTCCTTCAAATTCATGAGACAGAATGGAATTGTCTCTTGATTTTTCAGCATTTGCAGTTTCTAGTTCAGCTTGTCCAGAATTTTCTTTTTCATGATTCTGAGCAGTTTCATCTTCCATTTGAGCCTGATTTCCTACATCACCATCTTCCAAAATGCTTTTCACCAAGTTAGTATCACAGAATGTAACATGTATGGACTCTTCAATAATTCTAGCATCTTGATGATAAACCCTATATGCTTTACTAGTTGTGGAATATCCTACAAACAAGCACTCATAAGCCTTTGGATCAAATTTTCCCAAATTTTCTTTGTTATTTAAAACAAAACATTTGCATCCAAAAATGTGCAAGTAATCTAAGTTTGGTGGGTAGCCTTTCCAAAGTTCATAAGGGGTTTTCTTCAAAAATTTTCTTATGATTGTTCTATTCAAAATGTGGCAAGCTGTGTTAACCGCTTCAGCCCAAAGGAATTTTGGAACATTACTCTCACAAAGCATGGCTCTTGTCATCTCTTGTATGCTTCTATTTCTTCTTTTCACAACACCATTTTGTTGTGGTGTTCTTGGACAGGAGAAGTTGTGAGATATTCCAAATTCCTCACAAAAGGATTCAAACAAATTGTTTTCAAATTCAGTTCCATGATCGCTTCTTATAGAAGAGATTTTCAAATCCTTTTCATTTTGAATTTTCTTGCAAAAAGGTTCAAAGGCCGAAAAGGCTTCATTTTTGTGTGCAAGAAATAAAACCCAACCAAACCTAGTATAGTCATCCACAATTACTAAACCATAATGTTTACCACCTAGGCTTTGAGTTCTTGTTGGACCAAATAAATCAATGTGTAGCAACTCAAGTGGTCTTTTAGTAGAGATGTCTTCCTTAGGTTTAAAAGAACTTTTTGTTTGTTTTCCCATTTGGCAAGCATCACAAGTGATGTCTTTATCAAACTTAATTAAAGGAAGACCTCTTACTAACTCTTTCTTTACAAGTTTGTTTATTTGAAACATACTTGCATGGCCCAATCTCTTGTGCCACAACCACTTTTCAGATTCTTTAGAGTGAAGACAAGCTACATTTTGATCCTTTAGTTCATCAAGAGTAAGTCCATACATATTATTGAAACGCTTGGCAACAAACATGACTTCATTTGTTTTTTCATTAACAACACAGCATTCAAGTCTTTTGAAAATAACTAGATATCCTAAATCACACAGTTGACTAATACTCAAAAGATTGTGCTTTAAACCACAAACTAGAAGCACATCATCAATGAAAGTAGATTGCTCATTACCTACTTTTCCAACAGCAATAATTTTTCCTTTACCATCATCTCCAAAGGTCACAAAACCTCCATCATACTTATTCAGTTTGATGAAGTAGGTTGACCTTCCAGTCATGTGCCTTGAACATCCACTATCCATGTACCACATGTCCTTTTTGTTCTTGGATGCTAGGCAAATCTGCATGATGAGTTTCAAGTAGCCTTAGGTATCCAAATTAATTTGGATCCTTTGAAGTTAATCCATCTTGGTTGCCCAAGTGCATTGAAATCACAAACAACATTGTAGACTTTGTTTCCTACAACTCTCTTCTCAATGAAGCATTGTACATATGAGTGACCAAATTTCTTGCAATTAACACAATGGTTTTCTTGTGTGCGTTGCTGAAACTGATGTGAGTTATATTGCTTGAAATGATTAAAGCTTTGAAATTTTCTGATTTTTGGAGGAGATGCATTTCTTTTAACAAACTGATTTTTATTAAAGTTATTCCTCTTTGCAAAAGTATTTTCACCAGAATTTTTTTGAACATTATTGCCTTTCGAATATGAGGTTTTGTTGTAAAATGGTGGTTTCTTGAAAACAACCTCATTTTTCGAAACATAGCCCAAACCTGGTCGGTTTGAACTCGGACCAGTTCTTGGTGAAATTTCAGTTTTATTTGTGTATTCTTCATCAGATTTTTCTTCACAAGTGGAAACATATCCGATACCTGATTTATTTGGTATGGATTTAGTATTTGATGAAGAGGCCACAAATTTTATAGAGGAAGTGTTGGAAACAGCATCTTCCTTGGCTATGTAGCCTAAACCAGATTTTTCAAACAATGGTCTTTGACTTGCAAGTAATTTGTCCAAGTTATTACTAGAACCTTGTGCAAATTTTGCCAAGTCACCATTCAGCCTTTTAATTTTGTCATTTAATCTTTCATTTTCAGCAATTAACTCATGTGAGGGATCCACAATGTGCTTTCCTTTTAATTTTTCAAGTTCAGATTTTAGAAATCTGTTTTCTTCAATGATGTCTAAAGTACATTCAGTTTCCTTCACTTTTTCTTTTAAAAACTCATTTTCAGCTCTTAACACATCTCTTTCAGATCTGCATTCATTGTATTTATCAAGCAGTTTTGAGGTGTTTGATGTAAGATCATCAATAATAGCATGCAAGTCCTCAATGGTCAAATCATAATAGTTTACCTCATCGAGATTGTTGTTTCCAGCCATGAAACAGTCCTTGTCATCTCCTTCAGATTCTTCTTCTTCATTTGAGTCATTCTCAAGATCCTCCCAAGCTGCCATGAGTACTCTCTTCCTTTCCTTCTTTCCTTTGTCCTCCTTTTTGAGCTTTGGACAGTTTGACTTGAAATGTCCAGCCTCCTTGCAATGATGACATGTCACCTTGCTCAAGTCTATCTTGTGCTCCTTTGAGCTTGAGCCCTTGTATTTGCCTTTGCTCTTCAACATCCTTCTAAATCTCCTAGCAAAAAACAAAAGCTCGTCATCTGAAATACCATCACTTAACTCACTCTCTTTCGGTTCTATTTGTGACTTAAGGGCTATTCCCTTTTTCTTTGAGTCTGTGTTTGTGTGTGTGGCTTCATAGGCAAGGAGTTTTCCTCTCAGCTCATCATAGGTTATTGGACTTATGTTGTTGCTTTCGGTTAGGACAGTGGCAGTGTTTTCCCACTCTTTTGTGAGGCTTCTAAGGAGTTTTCTCACCAAGGTTTGTTCTGCATAGTTTGTACCCATAGCATCAAGGTTGTTGATTATGATTGAGAATCTCTCAAATGCTTCATCAATACTTTCTCCATCCTTCATGCTAAACATCTCGTACTCTTTTCGCAGCATATCAATCCTCGTTTCTTTGACTTGTTTGGTGCCTTCATGTGTAACCTGGAGTTTTTCCCAGATTTCTTTGGCTGTCTTGCATCTAGACACCTTCCGGTACTCTTCAAAGCTGATAGCACAGTGAAGAAGGTTGATTGCTTTCACGTTCAGCTCTATCTTCTTCTTATCATCTTCATTCCATTCAGCTTCTTCTTTTGGAGTCACCACTCCATCAGCACTTATTTTTGTTGGGATCTTTGGACCGCTCACAACGATCTTCCATAGGTTGTAGTCAATGGATTGGATGAAGATCCTTATCCTTTCTTTCCAGTAGGAGTAGTTCTTCCCGTTGAAGAAAGGTGGTCGGTTGTTTGACTGACCTTCAGTGAGGGTGTAGGCAACTGTGGTTGTGCCCAAGTTGTTCGCCATTGGATCTTTGCTCCAAGCGGTTAAGCTTGATTCTTGAGACCTTTGCTCCTGATACCAATTGAAGGTTGTAGTAGGCTTAGAGAAGGGGGGTTGAATCTATGCCTTCTTTTTAAGTTGCTGTTTTGACCCTGTTAGTAGAAGTTACAAATCTGATTCTGTTTGAACTCAGCAGCGGAAATTTATGAGACAATTTATTTTTGTCTCATGAAAAACAGAAAACAGAACATGACAGAGAAGAAAAAGCTTACACCAGCATATATCCTGGTTCGGTTGCTTTGTGCTATGCAACCTACATCCAGTCTCCTCCACAAATATGGAAGAATTTCACTATAGTTAACAGTATTACATACACCAATTTCACATTCAAGTTCTAACCTAACTTGACATTGGTTATGCTAACACCTAACTATTTCTCTTAGTGCTAACCCAACTAAGAAAGGGATACCAAATAGGAATAAGATACAAGACACTTGACCAACCTAAAGAAATCTGAAAATAACTCTAGGCTTTTCTCTCAAGTGTATCTCTCAGCCTTTTCACTCATGGCTTTTTCTTAAGCTTTCTCACTTTGCCTTTTCTCTCAAGAAATTACAGAAAGATAAGCTTAGAAAAGTACATTACAATCAGAAAAACATGAAGGAGATTGACTTCACCAACAGCCTCTGTGCTATGCGAAAAAACCAGATTAGCAAGCCTCTGATTCAGTTCTTCATACTGGCAGAATGCCCCTTTGATTTTGTTACACTGTCCAGTTAGTTGAACTTCTTCAAAGAGCTCTCTCAGAACAAACACTTCAGGTTCACTGGTTTTCTCTCCTTACCTTGAATGAACAGCAAGCTCCTTTTTTATCTTCATGCACGTTCCTTGGTTCTTCATCCAAGGTCAACACCTTGAGCCTTGAGCTTCACCAACTCACAGATTCATTTTTTCATTTTTAGCATCAAAGAGTAACCTTTGCTTCTGACTTTTCCAACTTGACCGAAAGCCATGAAGAAGTAACCGAACTTGTTTTCCAATGGTCAACCAGATCTGAACCCTTGAATACCAACTTGGTCCCCAAGTCTTGATTAAGACCGTAGATACACAGCAGAATAGGGCAGAGAGCAACTTTCCCTTCAAAGCCATTTTCGGATAGAGCAGAGAGTAGGGGAGAAAGGGTGAAGATCTGATGCATGCAAGATGATATGATTTACCTTTCTTAAGCTTGATTTAGCTTGGGATTTCAGTTTTAGCTTCTGTGCTTCAAGCTTCAATTCTCTCTCTCTTGCTTCTTTGGTTAAAGGCTTATGGAAGAAGCTCTTTCTCTTTCTTTCTTTTCTGAAGTCTTGATATGACCTGATTTGAGAGGAGAGGAACGTTGCCTTGGTTGGAGTAAGATGGTGGGAAATTGAAAACAATTTCAAGCTTGGATCGGGTTCTTCTCTTTTTTGGCCCGGTGTCTTGCTATGCTTCTTTGTTTGATATGAATGACTTGGGCTTGTCTTTATTCACACTTTCCATTCAGCCCATTAGTTTTGTTTTGTTATTCATTCAACTTGGGCTGCCAAAAATGAAGTGTGACCTGCAACATAGCATAAATAATTAGCAATGTGTACTTATTAATTTAACAACTCTAATTATTTATTTTGCCAAAAATAATGTTTGTCATCACTAATTATTTTAGTTAATTTCTTAACTCAACATTATTATTATTATTATATCATTAAAGAGATTTATAAGTACAGAATATTCCGGATATTAAGTCATAAAAAAAAACTTGTGTATTGAAAAGAATTTTATCATGATTAGAATAATTAATCCGTACCATTAGCATATTATTATCATATGATATCATATTATATATTTGTAATATAAATGGGTCACTGTAACTTGCCACTAATAAAATTATTGTATAATGAATAAGAATTAAAATTGTATCAATATAATTAAAATTAATATAATTAAAAAAATTTGATTGATAATTAATTTAATAATATATTAAATATTTATTTTATAATTATAATAAAATTATTTTATAAATTAGTATAATTATGCATTATTTATTAAGTGCTAATTGTAATATAATTATAATAAAGATATTTTTATAAAATAAATTTAGAAGAGAAAATAGTGCATTCATTTTAGAGAAAAAAAACTCACGAAGAGATGACACTTCACCTTCATTAGTTAGGAAAAAAAATTCAATTTTAGTATATTAAGCAGTTAGAGGGTCATAAGAATTAATTGTTTTTTCCCATCTCTCTCTCCTGCACTTATTCTATATTTTTTATATATCATTATCAATGATTAATTACAAATTTAACAATCAAAATATGTCTAATTACAATCAAAATTGAAATTAAAATTAAAATATTAAAATATAGTTATATTATATTATTAATTTAATAACTAAAATATGTCACATGACATTCTCTCATTAAGAGTAAGATAAAATATTTTTCTCAAAAGTTAATAAACTCTCTTCTTCCATCCTCTTATCTACCCTTCTCTATTTTTCTCTACCCTTTCTACTCTATCTATAACTTATAGTTTATATTTTATATTACTAATTTGATAAATTAAAATGTGTCACGAAGTATTATTTCATTACAATTAAAATAAAATTTTTTCTCCAAAATTAACAAACTCCCTCTCTCCTTTCTCTTTCTCTTTTTCTTTTTTTTCTCTTTCATTCTCTATATCTCTCTACTTTTTCGTTTTACAAAAAAATATAATATAATATAATTTAAATAAATTCATAATACTATAAAAAATATATTAAATTTATAATTAAATATAATTAAAAAATAATCTAATAATGTTATTCACATAAAAATATATTATTATAATATGTATACTTTTTAAATTTTTTTTATTTAATTTCAAATTTTTATCACTTATCTTTTTAATCTATATTTTCAATTCTCTTCCTTTAAATATTTATTACATAGAATTTAAAAAAATACTAATGATGCAATTAATGATTAGAATCAATATTCAATTGTTTCAAAAAAAATTTTAAGTTAATTTTATAACTATCAATATAATTTTTTATACTAATATCTAATTATATTTTTATATATATAGAGAGAAAATATATTATTTTTAAATAATAAGTATAAAATTTAATTATTTTTATTTGTACAACAAATATAATACTTAATCATATGTAAAAGTATACACATTAAATTCTTTCAAATTTTAGATAATAAATATTAAAATTAATTATTAGTAAAAAAATAATTTTTTTCACATGAAAATATAGTAACTAAAAAGTTTATTATTTGATTTTTCTTTTTGTCTATAGAGATAGGATCTTCTTAGCTGATAACAACTTTTTCCCATATGATATTTTTATAAAAGTAGTTTGATATTATAATCTTTAATTTTTTGTCATAATCTATAATGTCAAGACAAAACCGACGTAATTTCAAAAAAATTATATTCCCATAATATTGTTACGGATAAAAATACTAGTATATTATTAAAATTACAATCAAAATATATATACCACATATTACTTTCTCATTACAATTAAAATTCAATCTTTCTCTCTAAAATTAATGAGTTCTTTCCGCCCCTTTCTCTCTCTATATATATATCATTTCTTACTTCACCCATTTTAAATTTCTTATATATCATTATCAACAACTAATTATTTACAAATTATAAATTTAATAATTAAATTACGAAATATAACATTATCTAATTATAATTAAAATTAAAATCAGGATATTGAAAATAAAATTGGAATACAATTATATTATTTTACTAATTTAACAACTAAAATATGTCATATGACGCTCTCGTTAAAATTGAGATGAAATATTTATTTTCAAAACTAATACTTTTTTTCTCCATTCTTTTACCTACTTAATTCCACTTCTCTATTTCTCTTTACCATTCTCACTCTATATATAACTTATACTTTATATTTTATATTATTAACAAGTTTAATCACCCGTGCTATGCACGTGATAAGATTGAAATTATGATTTTAAATTGTTATGTTAAATTTCATTTTAATTATAATAATTTAATTAATAAAAAATAATTTGTATGCGTTGTTTTTCTTTTCTTAATATAGTGTTAATTGTATTAACTATAAAATAGTTATTTAATCTACTTTTTTCAACAAATCAGGCATATATACTCAATATGACCATAAATAATCTAGTAATACTTAAATCTACCAACAAAGTTTTATATGTTGGTATACTGTGAAGTAAGAAAATATCAAAATCAACTCAAAATGAAGAATAAATTAATAGAGAATCCTAATGCAAAAAATTTTGTAATAAACAATAAATAATTTAAACCTACTGAATAACAATTCAATGCTATCCTTTGATACCTGCAAAATATATACATGAAACAACACTGTATCAATGTTTGTATATAAAATTATATGATTAACGTAATTATAAAATTGTTTGTCAAGAGAATAAAATTATACGAATTTTTATGATAATTTTAATATTCTCAAACTATTAATGTACAATAAGAATTCATCTATTAGTTCCTATAATTTCTAAATTTTGTAAGTGATAGTAATAAATTTTAATAAATAAATAGATTTAGTAAGACATTTTGTTATTACCTTTTTATTATAAGCTCTCAAAAACTTCTCTATATACCACATTTATCGTGCAGTAATTTCCAAGTGTATTAACCCGTGCCATGCACGTGATAAAATTAAAATTATAATTTTAAATTATTTTATTAAGATTAATTTAAATTATAATAATTTGATTAATAAAAATATAACATGTTATGTATTATTTGTTTTTTTTTAAGCTAGTGTTAAATATATTAACTCTAAATAGTTATTAATTGGTTTTAGTAATCTACTTTCTTCAATAAATCAACCATATATACTCAATGTGACCATAAATAACTTAATAATACTTAAACCCACCAACAAATTTTTATATGTTGTTTTACTGTCAAATAAGAACATATCAAAATTAGTTCAAAATAAATAATAAATTATTAGAGAATTCTAATGCACAAAATTCTCTAATAAACAATGAATAATTTAAATCTACTAAAAAATAACTCAACACTTTTCTTTGATACTTGCAAAACATATACCTAAAATAATATTATATCAATGTTAGTATACAGTTTTACAATCATCGACCATATTTACTATACATGACTCCTTCTTAAAAGTTATTATATACACATGTGCAGTCGGAAGATAAATTACTGGACTTTATTTTATTTTTATAAATTATTATAATTATGCATTATTCATTAAATACTAATTGTAATATTGTAATATAATTATAATAAAGATGTTTTTCTAAAATAAATTTAGAAGAGAGAATAGTACTTTCATTTCGGAGGGAAAATGAATTCATGAGGAATTGACACCTCAATTTTATTAGTTGATAATGTATTAAATAATGATTTTATATAATTATAATAAAAATATTTCTCTAAATTAGTATAATCATGCATTATTCGTTAAATGTAAATCGTAATATAATTATAATAAATATATTTTTTAAAATAAATTTAGAAAAAAATAGTGATTTTATTTTAGAGAAAAAATAAATTCATAAGGAATTAACACCTCACTTTTATTAGTCGAAAAAAAATTCAATTTTAATATATTGTCATTATTATACATTTTTCTCTAATCATATATCCACTATTTTCTTTTCTTTGTTTCAGCATTTTGAACTTGGGTTTAATTTCTCGTAGTTCTCACTTCTCAGTCATTCTATTAGATGTAGTTGATAACTATTGAAATTCTTTGATTAATATAGGAGAAAAATATATTATTATATGATAGAATTAATATGAGTATATTTTATTATTAAATAAACAAAGTTAATATAAAATAAAATTATACATAAAAAAACAAAGAAAATAAAATTAAAATAGCAAAAGTGATAAAAAGATTATTTTTATAATTTTGTTTTGTCATTTTTATGTATAGAATATTAGAAAATAGTAAATTTTTAACTAAATTAATTTATATTTGTTGTATTTGTTGTATTCAATTTAAATAAGCAATCAATTATCTTATTTTAATTTATTTCTTAAATTTATATATCATAAAAATTAAATCAAATAATTAATATACATAATTTTAAATTATGTGATACTTAAATATCTATTCAAATCAATTAGTTGATATAATTAATTTATCATAATGAATTGACTTTAATGAGTTAAACAAAATAATACAGAAGCATGCTACGTTGATTCTATCATTAAAGGTAAAAATTCGATTTTTATATGATAGGATAGATAATATATATAATAGACGGTGAGAAAGAGAAAGATAAACATTTTAGATCATAAGTTGTTTCATTTGAATGTTGCAATGTGGGTATCACATTATTTTACTTATTCTACCCTATGGACCCTTTTGTAACTTTATTTCAATATCAATAGAATTTTACTACATTTGAGTACTAAATTAAAATTCAAAATGAAACTAAAAAAGTAAAGAGTATAAAATTATTGATTGAAAAATACTCTAAATAATAAAAAACCAAATTAACTTTAATATTAAATTCACTAATACGATTTTAATTTTATATAATAGTTAAAAAATATATTAGTAAAAGCAAATGAAAAAATAGCTTTAATTAGTATTTGATAAAATATTCATTTAGAATAATTAAAAAATATAAAATTATGATATTATTAAAAATAATACATTTTTATGTTAAAAAATTATATTTAAATAAAATACTTATAAAATATAAAATTTAGAGTAACATAGATTTATAAACATTAATCATTAATCAATTATGAACTAACATAAAATTATAATATAATTTATTTGTGAAAAAATTAATAATTAATATTAATAAATATAAAAATCATCCAAACACTTTAATTAAAAGTATGAATGGTTAATTATTATTCATTATTAATAATATTTTGTTCATAAAAAAACTAAAAATATAATTATTCAGATTTAGATTTTAGAAAAATAAACGTATAAGTAACAAATGATCTATTTTATCATGTATATTATAAATTAATGAATTAAACTAACTAATATAATGAATTATAATTAATTAATTGGTATAAATTATAATAAATTATATGATATTTAAAAAGAAAATAAAATGAATAAAAGAATAAAAAAATAGAAGAATAGAAGACTACAATAAAATAAATTGAATGTAAGTTTTTTTTCTTTTTATAAATTTTATATCACATCTGCTTCAATAATAATAAATAAAAATACATCAACTTAATATCTAAGAAAAAAAGATGAGATAAAATCATAACACAATTCTAAAATAAAAGCTTAAATTAAACCATAATATCATTGTACAACACAAATTAAAAGTAATTTCACACTACAATATACCACACAAATAGATAAATGACTTAAGTTTAATTATGAACTTTTTATTTATTTATGCAAACATGATAACACCATGGTCTATAAATGCTTAATGGATAACATATCATATATTGTTCTAAATGATGAACACGGGAGTTGAAGAGTGTGTGCTGATTTGTGTTCATGATAGTTGCCTTCTTGTGACGGCGCCTCATAGGAAGAAAAATAATTGTTGTAAAAGCTACCCAATGAAAGAGTAATTGATAAATGAATGATATTTTCTTCTAGCATATATGGTCTTTTATAGTGGTAAAATAAAAATGGAATGAATAAAATTTTATATTTTTATATTAGAAATAGAATTTGATATTTATCCTAATAAAATTAAATAATTAATTAGTTATATTTAAATAAATAAAATAAATTAAATAAAAATATTTTTAAGAATTAATTAAATCAATTAGTCAATACAAATAATTAGTATAATTAATTTTATTTGATTTATTGAATTCAAAAAATAAATTAGAAAATAATTGATTGAATTAATTAGTTGATATAATTAATTTATTATAATTGATTAGATTTAATGAATTAAAAAAAATAAATAGAAAAACATAGGAGACAATAATTTTTTTAACTAAATTAATATGTATTTATTATATTTAATCAGTATAAGTAACAAATCATCTATGTTATTATATATCTTATTTAATCTTGCATGGCACGGGTAATTATAAGTTATATTTTGATTTCTAATTATTTACATATATAAATGATTAAAATATATAACATAAATATTGTAATTATTATAATTCTATGATATAATTATAATTAACATATTTTATCATAATTAAATATTGATTTGATATAATTATAATGAAAATACTTTCCCAAAATAATATAATCTACTATTATTCATCCACTAATTATTTGACAATAAACCTTAATATGATTTTTTACATCTCCGTTATGAAAAATAACTATTTAGATATACCAAATAATATGTAACATATTACTACCTGTATAAGTTAAGGCACAAATACAGAATTTTATTAAGGTGATTGAAACTTTCACCAAACAGAAGATGACCTCAATCGAATAAAAAAGGGTACTCGATTTTGCATTAATTAACTAGTCGAAGAAATAACATACTCATTCATTATTCATGTTTCATTATATTTTTTAAATAATATATAGAAAATATATATCCTGTATATAAAAATGTGACTATTAGTAATTTTATTAAGAGTAAAGTATCGTTTTTGTTTCCAACATTTGGAGTAAATCCTATTTGTATCCCTAACGTTTAAATCGTCCTATTTGTCTCCCTAACGTTTATAAAAGTGATTCAATGTTATCCTACCATTAATTATACTAATAAATAGGATTACATTTTTTAATTATTCACATTTGGATGTATTTATTTTTAATTAGGTCTCACTTGGATGTGTTCAATTTTAATATTGTACCCAAAATTTGTGTTCAAGTTCAATTATATCCCTAAAAAAGTGAATTATGTAAATGTTGCAGGGAATAGTTTCAACTTTTAATGAGTTGTTATCTGGAGTGGATCAATCGGCTCTGACCCAGATATTTGTATTCTAACTTTAAAAAAAGATTTTTAAAATTCCAACTAAAGCCCATGATGTGTAATTAACGGCAGGATAATGTTAAATCACTTTTATAAACGTTAGGGATACAAATAGGACGATTTAAACGTTAAGGATATAAATAGAACTTACCCCAAATGTTAGGGACAAAAACAATACTTTACTCTTTTATTAATAAACCTTTTTTTAAACTATTACTAATTTCAATTTTAATAAAAAATTTAAGAAAATAATTTCGCTTGTCATAAATAATATGCTATAACTGTTAGTATACATATTATCTTCTATATGGTTAATTGAATTTATCAATGATTTTTGTGTAAATCGTTATTACCCAATTTTTAATAACAACTTAATATACAAAATTTGAAATTAGAAATTGTTATTACTAATTCAATTAATTGGTTAATTGAGTAATAATTGTCAAAGGTGCAAAATCATTGATTTACTCAATAGATTTTCATATATTATTTATATTTCAAGTAATAATTTAAAATTATATTATTTACCCAGTTAATAATACTATTATTAATAATTATTTTTTGCATTGATTTTTAAATTAATTATTAAATAATTATTTTTGTTAAGATAATTATTTATAAATTATTTCAAATTATATTTTGTTAAGATATAATTATTTAGATTATTACTCATGACACGGATATAATTTCATTTTATACCAATTAATCAATTATAATTATATGACACGGGTGTAATTTTAATTTTATCCACCGATTATTGGCAAATAAATTTTATTCCAATTATAAATAAAATTTTTTTTATTGTCAAATAAATTTTCTTTAGGTCAACGATTTAATATATGTGTAGGTTCATTTTTTGTCAAATATAATGAAAATACAAATAAAAAAATAAAAGATAAAAATAAACTTAATAATATCTGATACTACTTTATTTTATTAAATTATTTAAAAATAGCAAATCCACAAAAAATAATCGTAATATATAAATTGCGGCAATAATTTAAAATTCTATAATTATAATTTAATCAAATACCAATAGTAAAACCAAATTACCTAAAAAATATTGAACTTATTCTAGTCCTTAGTCACGTATAATATAGAATCATTCTTGTAACGACAACCAACTAAAATAACATCGTAAGTTTCAATATTTAGAATTCGTAGAAAATCAAACCATCCACTTGTTAGATAAGCTTCATTATCCGCTATCCATACAATGCGGCAAGATATAGAATTGTCACACCGAGAAACCAAACTAACTCTTATTCCCCTCAATGGCATTGCATGCATGCAAAAGAAAACTGGTAATTTCTGAAAAAAATCAAAATATATTAAAAAATTATTCTAATAATGAACAGCTTAAACTAAGAAAATTTAAATATATTACCAATCGTTGAAATTGCATATTTGAATTTATCACGAATTTAGCAAAATTGAACTGAAACTGAGGGAATTCAATATCATTATGTGTTTCACTTCAAAGATTTTTGGGCAGACGTAAAAAGCATGAAGGGGATGAAACTTAAACTTGCCCTATAAAGTTCTGTGGATGTAATTCCTCAATCAAAAATCGAGCTTCTCCTAAGAAATCTAACTTTAACCACATTCTATTGGGTTGGTCATAATAGGTAAGTAGATCCAACCATCCTTCGATAAAGTAGAGACTATTGCCTCTTCTTTGAACGCTTACATCCATATAATTAGAACCCGAATCAGTGAAGACAACTCGATGAGGTATTTCATGGATGTGATGCATTGTAAATGATTGTGGCAAAAGACAATCGAACTGGAACATTAGACGATAAGAATAACTTAGAGTAACAACAAATAAAAAATTATCAAAAGAATAATATAATAGAATGAGTATATAAAAAATATTATAAAAATTATAAATTGTACCTTAAAAGGATCAACTTCAATAAAAAACGAAGAATACATTCTTATTCTATGAAGTAGTAAAAAAAACACTAAATATAAAATTATGAATTGACTCTCAAATTTAGATTCATGTACCACAGGAAAACACTATATATAGACTTTAGTAAAACAAAAATAAATATGTAAATTACCTATTATTAAGGTAATTTTTTAATAATGTATTAAATTTTGATTTGATACAATTATAATGAAGATATGTTTCTAAATTAGTATAATTATATATTATTTATTAAATATTAATTACAATATAATTATATTAAAGATATTTTTTATAAAATAATTTAAAAAAATTATTTGATATACGTGAATGGGGTAACAAAGATTTTTTATTATTATTATTACTATTATTGATATTATTATTATCATTAAATTATTAAAAGTATTTTTAATTGATAATTGATAAGTAATTTAATAGTGCATTAAATATTAATTTGATATAATTATAATGAAGATATGTTGCTAAATTAGTATAATTATATATTATTCATTTAGTATTAATTATAATATAATTACAATAAAATTATTTAGAATAGAAAAAAAATTATTCATTTTGGAGGGAAAACGGAGGCATGAGAAATCAACACGTCACCTTTAATAATTGGGAAAAAACCCAGTTTTAGTATATTAAGTAGATTTGACGAATCAATATATGTTACCGATATTCTTTTATTCTTTTGTTACAATAAAAATAAAATCTTTCTCCCTAAAAATAACAACTCTCTATCTCTCTTTCTCCTTATTATTCTTTATCTTTCTCTCTCCTTTTGTTTCTTATTCTCTATCTCTCTCTACATTTTTGTTCTACCAAAATAAAATTAATAAAATAATATAATTCAGATAAATTTATAAAATTATAAAAAATACATTAAATTTATAATTAAATATAATTAAAAATTATTCTATAATATTATTCACATAAAAAATATATTATTATTATATACACAATTTTTTAATTCTTTATTTAGTTTTAAATTTTTATTACTTTTTTTAATTTATATTTTTAGTTTTCTTTTTTCAAATATTTATTACATATAATTTGAAGAGAATAATAATATATGTTGTGATTAATAATTAGAATCAAAATTTCAAAAAAATATTTTGAAATAATTTCATAACTATCAATATAAACTTTTTTAGACTAATATCTAATTATATTTTTATATATAGAGAGAGAAAATATTTTTTTTAAATAATAAGAATGAAAATAAATTAATTTTTATTGTGCAACAGAATTAACACCTAATTAAATATAAAAGTATAACTATTAAATTCTTTTAAGTTTTAGATAATGAATGTTAAAATTAATTTTAATAAACAATTAAACTCTTTCATATGAAAATAATAATTAAAATACTTATTATTTGATTTTAGAGACCCTGATCTTCTTAACTAACATGAACTTTTGTCTTCTATGATTTTTTTATAAAAATAGTTTGATTCTATGAATTTTTTCTGTCATAATCTACGATAGATAAAGCTAATATGATTTCAAAAGATTTATATTCCCGTAATTATTTATTATGGGCAAAAGCTCTGGTTAGATTACTAAATTAAAAAAATTGAATTGATGATAAAAAATAATAACAAAAAATAATAAATTTTGATGATTTTTTAGTTTGTTTTATTATTTTTAAATTAATTTCTGTACGTCGGTATGTTGAATTTCTGACCAAAAAGAAAAAGAATTATGGAACCTCATATATTATTTTAAAAAAAATCATTAATAGTGTCATTTAACATTATTGAAGAATTCATTTAATTAAATGTAAACAAAAAAGAAGAATTCATTTAATTCGACGGGTGAGGATAAATAAAAGAGAGATCGGCACCGGTAGTGATATTTATTGCTGTAGTTGACTGCTCCTTCACTTTGATATTCTACCTTTTCTATTTCAATATTTACCTATTACTTTTGAGAAAGTCTTACATGGATTCGTTCGCACAGATCACGTAAAAAGTTAGTAGTGTTATATATATGTGCATTTTTTTTTATTAGAAAACGAATCATAATCAATGGTAAAAAAAATATATATATTTACATAAAAAAATAATTATTAAATTAATTATATATTTATTTATAAAGATATGTGTTGTTAAATTTATTTTTAATATATATTTTATATTTTAATTTTAACTATTAAATTTTTATATACGCGTAATAGGATTTAATTGTAATACAAACTTTTATATTCGAATATTTGATATAGATATGTTAAATAATGATGTAAGAATTGTAATTGTGAAAAAACTTAAAAAAAAATGGAGTAGCATGTAGCATGTGAGATAGGATGAATATGGATTATAAATAGTGGGCGGCCATTGGAAGCTTCGCATCAGAATCGAATGAAAGATGGGCTCATCAAATGCCTTTGGCTGGGCTGCAACAGATACCTCTGGTCATCTCTCTCCCTTCCATTTCTCAAGAAGGTATTTTCTTCTTCTTCTTCTTCTTCTTCTTCTTCTTCTTGTATATGTCTCACTACTTAATTATTACTACTATTATGTTTGCAGGGAAAACGAAGCTGATGACGTCACTCTCAAAATCCTCTTCTGCGGGGTTTGCCATTCCGATCTGCACACAATCAAGAATGACTGGGGTTTCACTACTTACCCCGTTGTCCCTGGGTTCGTTCTTTTCTTCCTCTTTTTCATTTTCCAATATATATATACTCTCAAACTTCCAACTCTTTCTCTACCTATCTTACTCCTCCACTCTTTCTCTCTCTTTAATTTTTTCATGCTTAATTCCACCAATCACCAACCGTTCTTTTCTTTCCTGGCTTCAATCTTTTTTAAAGAATGCAGATTATCAATATTATATAAATTATATAGATATAAATAAGAGTAAAAAAATGCTTACGAATGCTGCCCCCAAAAAGATCCTCTCTATTTGTCAACTAAAATTCAACAAAAATAAAAAAAATTATCTTTTATAAATGATAACTAATTTTTGTATCTTACAAAGTATGTATGCATTTGATTTGTAATTTTATAAGAATATTTAGATAATTATTTAAAAATTATATGAAAAATTACTTTTTTTTTAATTATCATATTTTAAAGATAAAATGTCTTACCTTTTTAATCCGATTTGTAAAGTATCGGATCAAAATCGATTATGCTTATTATTATTATTGTAGTTTGAAATGTTTTTATTTTAATAATTTAAAAGTACTTTTGAATAATTTGAAGGTGATTTTTTTGTTGGTTTAGGACAGCAACTTTATTAGTGTTGTTGGAGAGAGAGAGAGAGAGAGTGGGACACACATAACCGTTGAGTCGTTGCCATCATTAACAATCTCACTCTCCTGTCTCCTCTTTGGTCACCCTCGGGCCTCAGCCAGGGACTCCCTCAGTCGGTTCTTTTTTGGATTCATTTCTTCATCCACATAAATTGCCATAGTATTTATTATTTATTATTTAGGGTTAACTGCAAATAATCTCTTCTTTTTTCTTTTTTTGGTATTCTAACCTTGGATTTTATTAAATATGTGAATTGACCCCAAAATTTCTCCTTATTAAAGCATTTTAGTGAAAATAAGTGTGTCGTACCCCTTTAATTTTGGATTATAAGAAAATTTCCTTTTAATTATTGTTATTTTTAAATATGAAATTTTGATGTCATAAGCTTGATACCGTTGTCATAAATCCTGTTTTTGCTCCCATCAAGGGGACCACTCTATCCACATTGCACTGATAGTGATGATAAACAATTATTATTATAGATAATAGAATATGAGTTGATTTTGTGCAATGTAATTAGTATGATTCACAATGGATTTATATAGTAAGAATAAGATTTTTTAGATGTGTCTTTATCGTAACTGTACAGGGCTAAAATAATAGCATTAACACAAACCTATTTAAGCGGCAGAAATCCTTTCAGTAAACAGGAACCTAACTAAATAAAACAATAGAATCTAACTCCTCAGGGTACAGACAAATAAATAAGACTACAAGCCAAGCAAAACTAAAAGTAAATTGGTTTGTTTATTTATTTTAGGTATGTGATTAGTGCAAACAATTTCTTTATATGAAATAGTAGTAAACTTGAATAACGAATAATAATAGTCGGAGGCAAACATTTCTATTTGTGAAGGACGCAATATGATTTCAGGATGTGAGTTTAAGTTGCATTGTGTTTTGCAGGCATGAAATTGTTGGTATTGTGACAAAAGTTGGAAGTAATGTGACAAAATTTAAGGAGGGGGATAGAGTTGGAGTTGGTGTAATAGTGGACTCATGTAAGGAATGTGAGTGTTGCCAGCAGGATCTGGAGAATTACTGTCCTAGAACTGTGTATACCTATAACTCTCCTTATAAAGGGACACGAACGCAGGGTGGCTACTCCGATTTCGTGGTTGTTCACCAGCGCTTTGTGCTTCGATTTCCCGACAACTTACCCCTTGATGCCGGTGCCCCTCTTCTGTGTGCTGGGATTACTGTGTATAGCCCCATGAAGTATTATGGGATGACAGAGCCCGGCAAGCATTTGGGAGTGGCCGGCCTCGGCGGCTTAGGCCACGTTGCCATCAAATTTGGCAAAGCATTTGGTCTCAAAGTTACTGTCATTAGTGGCTCTCCCAACAAGGAAGCTGAGGCCATTCACACTCTAGGGGCTGATTCTTTCCTTCTTTCCTCTGATCCTGAAAAAATGAAGGTGAGATAGCGTGTATCACAAGGAATTAGCCAACCATGTTGTTGTGTTTATTTTTGCACATGATTCATGCAGGCTGCCATGGGAACAATGGATTATATCATCAGCACGATTTCGGCCGTCCATCCGCTGGCTCCCCTGCTTGGTCTGCTGAAGCTGAACGAAAAGCTGGTCAATGTAGGGCTGCCTAGCAAGCCTCTTCAGCTGCCTATCTTCCCCTTGGTTGGAGGTAAGTAATCAGGAAACCAAGAATTCACATTTCTAGTACTATAAACCTGTATGGATTTAGTCATTGGAATGAAAAGTGTAAGTCATGTGCAGGAAGGAAGCTTATAGGGGGAAGCAACTTTGGAGGGCTGAAGGAGACTCAGGAGATGCTTGATTTCTGTGCAAAGCATAACATAACTGCAAATATTGAGCTGATTAAGATGGATGAGATCAACACTGCTATCGAAAGGCTCAGCAAATCCGATGTTAAATATCGCTTTGTTATTGATGTTGCAAACTCCTTCTCTTCCAGTAACATGTAGAACAACCTTCTTTCAACTCTTTCATGTCTCAACTTTAAGCGTCTCAGTATTTTGTGGTCATAGAATAAACCTTAAGTGTGCTGTTTTGTTGACTGTTTCTTATTTAGTTGTATCATGCTATTGTTTCTTTAGTTGTTTGGACTATGGAAAAATAAACCACAATCTACTTTTGTTGACCACCGGAACCCGACTAGCTTCATGAAAAGTATATACAATGCCATTGTTGAGTTATCCTCGAAGCATTCCACAAGTATTAATTGAGTTCTATTCTTTTCTTTTTGTTTTCCACTATATATCCTCTAACCCAGCAGGTTAACGACAGTCACGAATTTTATCTCTATTTAAGAGTCAGCCGTTGGATAATAAATTGCTACATACACAACGCGGAATCGAACCATCGAACTAATCCAAATTGATTTAAGTGAGTTCTATTCTGGTTGAGACTTTTTCATTTAACTATTTAGTTCATTTCCAATTTGTGAAAAAACTCTTATTAATGCAGCTTTGAATTTCCTATTTATCTTTGTTTGTTATGAGTTATCTGCATACGAGGAAACGTTCTCCTATTTGAATGAAACAATGGGGAGAAGTTGATTAGTTGAATACCAAAAGAGGAAAAAGAAATATATGGAATTAAAGTGTACTATACCCTTACCAATAAGACAATGTAATAAAAAAGAGTTGTGCTATATTCTTTTGGGTAGGGGCGTAGGGGAGAAGAAAAAGAAAGTCCACAAGCCTGTAATTTATGCCTTTTTTTTTTTTGGGCACGGCGGCTGATCGTGGTAGTCATGGTCAATGAACCATCCACTATATCTACACAAATAGTCACATAATTGGAATCATAGCTGTTCACATTTTCAATCGGTTTTTAATTTAGTTTAATGCATCAAAATCAAGTATTTAAGTCCCTAAAATCACTCCAAAAAATGAAAAAAAAATAAAACACCGGCAATAAATATTTTATGTTACGGTTCTGCTACGTTACCAACAGCATATCTGCCAACTTCTGCCAACTCTTATTTATAATTGTGTTTCATGGAAGTGTGTTTGTGGATGTGTCTAACAAAAATGTCTTTTTTATAACTGTGTTTAATAGAAGTGTCTTTATAGATATATTTTTTGGATGTGTCTCTTTATATATGTATTTAAAATATATTAATTATTAGACACATCTACGAACACACTTCCATGAAACACAAATATAAATAAGAATTGACAGAAATTGGCGGATAATATGTTGGTACCCTATACTTTTCCTTTATGTTATCTTACAAGATGGACTTTGCTAAAAAAATAACAATAATTGCACACCCTAAATACAAAATTATAAATAAAAAAATAAAAAAAGCTTGTTTGATTTATTAACTATTGTTTTCATTCTAATACACCGCATACATATACCTATTTTAGAGTTGCCAATACTTTTCAACGAAGAATGGAGTAAGAATGTCAAAGAAGAAATCATCATTAGCCGCAGCACGTTCGAGTATTTTGCCCTTCATCTGCATACATTATATATATATATATATAGCCTGAGGCATCAACCATTGAATTCCAAACCTTGCAATAAACATTTTGGAAATACAACCTCCAACCTGCAACAATGGTGCTGCTACCCATCTTGCATGTAACCCTCTTGCAATTAACACTGGCCTCATTTTCAGCAGCCATTGATCCAACACAAGGGTTCACCCAACTCCCAATAAGCAACTCAAATTTCCAGGTCCAAAAGCCTTACGATGTTCCACAAAACCAGCGTTACACCTTCATAGATGGGGTTCATAAATTCTGGGTGTACTCCACCGACAAGCCTTTCGAACCATCCAGCACCACCCTGCCACGAACCGAGATTCGCATTACGGTGAGTTAACATGAAGTCATTAACATTATAATAAGCAGGCTAATTAAGTTAATTAATTAATTTTCAGGGATATGATTATACATCCGGTGTGTGGCAATTTGAAGGGGACTTTTACGTGCCGAGTGGAACAAGCGGTGTGAGCATCATGCAAGTGTTCGGTGGAAGCTCCTCTGCCACAACGTTGCAGCTTAGGGTGTATGATGGTTCTCTTAAGGCTTATAGGGATCCTGTTGTGCAGAACAACATCTATGATAGATGGTTCAGGCTGAATGTGATTCATGATGTTGGTGCCAACAACGTCAAGGTTTACATTGATGGGAATCTCAATTTTGATGGTGATGGTCGTGGACCCGGTACTTTCTACTTCAAGTTTGGGGTTTATACTCAGAATGATCCTTCCAACTATATGGAATCTCGTTGGAGGGATATTAAACTCTTTAGAAAGCAGTAATAGTACTTGCATTTTAATTTGGTGTATACATTGAATAAGAAACAAGAACTACTTGTTATATATATGTTACCCGCTTTGACTAATAAATAATATATTATATTATGTAAGTTCCATTGCTCTTATACATAGAAACACGATGATTGATGATTGAGCATTGTTGGTAGCTAAGTCCTAAGTGAAATTTGAACATCAGGGGAAGGGGAAGGGGAAGGGGAAGGGGCGAAGGCAGGAGAAGAAGCAGAAGCATCACAGTAGCCACGTAAATAATGGGCTTCCTGAAGAGTGATGCCCAAGGAAGTGAGCAACGCAGGCCAGCAATTATGCGTGATGAGGGTGATTGCAGAGCAACATTTGTAGCTAATATGAGTGACGCCGCCATTGCTGAAGTAAAGGAGGATTTCATTCGAACAAGATCTCAGCTCCACCAACGACCTCAAGCAATCCGCCTGCTCCACTCCTCCTCCGTCCTTTGATGCCGTTCCGTACACGACAAGACTCAATACCATCAACAAAATTCCCTCTTTCAGACCCATATATGCTGCAAAATTCGGATTCACGTTTTTTCCTTTCTTGAGTGCACATGCAAGATGGCTTCTCTCAGCATCTACTTATATAACTATAGTCAACCCTTCGTATGGATTGTAACTCCCAACTTTCAGGCTTCAGGGGAATACAGAAAAGATCCACTATGCACATTACATAAATACATAATCAATTGCCTTTAATTTTCCACTAATATGCCACTATGCCACCTTTCAATCTTCCATCCAATTTAGAATCAAATAAAGATATTAAAAATAAAATCAGCCAATATCTAAGGCCAGGTTTCGGTCAAGACAAATTCAGTTTCATCATGTCCATAAATATTGATGATACCATTCCCCCAAAAAGATTTTTTTTTCACTGGGTTTTTGGTGTTTTAGGTGTTGCTCTTTTCTTTTATTAGACTTGTAAAAGTGAAAAAAAAAAGAGTAACCAGACCATTTTTTCATTTTGCTTTATTAAAGGTATTAAGGATTTAAGTACCAAAAACAAAGGTATTAAGGATTTAAGGCCGACTTGCTTAGGCCATTTGTTTATAAGATGAACGGATATTGGAAATGTGTAATGGAGAAATGGGCTGTAGCCCAAATCTTAAATGGAGTGCTGCTAAGGCGGGGAATGGGTGGCTGGCTAGTGGCGAGTGCCTCCCGGTCGCCAGTGTTATCAAACTCGAATCGACTCAGATGAATCGGCTGGAAATCCAGTCACTCGATCATTTGGCCGGAGTGAGCCATTCTTTAAACGGTCTTTTTTTCTTGTTTGGACAGAACTTAACTGTCTAAAGCATTGTTCTAAAACCGGACCGAATAAGCTGATTCGATTAGATTAATCGAAAATTGATAATTTAATCGATTCGGTTTATCTTTAGAATTGTTATGCAAAAAATTAGTTAAAAAATCGGTCGAATTGGCGATTAAACGGTAAACCGGACGAACTGGCCGGATTTTTAAGTCTGGTTCGCTATTCACATTAAGAAAACGGCGTCGTTTAAAACCAGCCCCCTTCCCCCTTCTCTCTCACAAACCCAACCCTAAAACCCTATCAGAGCAGAGCAACATCCCCTTCTTCATCGCCGAGCTACTCTCCATCAGCCAGAGGCTGCCGTCGCCGCCGGACTAACCTCAACCGAGCCTCCCACTTCTCCCATCGGCGTCACTCACGTGCACAGAACCCACGGGCACGTTCGTCTTTTTGCCGGCGCTCTTCGTTTCCCGTTGCGATCCTTTTCTTGTCGTCGGCTGGTTGGCGAGTTCTTCAGTGACCATTCCTTATCTGGTCGTCGTCTCCCACTCAAGCTCGTCGTCGCGCTCTGTGTCGTCAGTCGCCGGCGGCAGAAGCAGACGGAACCAGCATCTGGTCGCTCGGCTGGTGGTCGTTCTCGTCTTCTTGCTTCGGCTCGCTTGGTCAGCTTCCTTTACCGTCAGTTGGTCTCTGGGCAGGTGAGTTTCCAACAAATTGCCCTGTTTTTCGTTGTTGTAAATCATCGCTACACCTTGCTTTAGTGCTGAAAGTTGAATCTGTTGCTGAAAATATCACTGAGCTAAGTTTCTTTTTTGCTGAAAATCATCACTGGTGGTTGAATTTGTTGCTGTGTTGCTGAAATAATGACTTAGCCAAATTTTTTCTTGCTGTAAATCATATTTGGAGCTAAAGTTTTTGTTGCTGAAAATTATCATAGTTGAATTTGTAGTTGGAAATTATCAATGAGCCGAATTTGTTGCTGTAAGTTGAATTTGTTGCTGAACATAATGAACATATCACTGAGCTAATTTTTTTGTTGCTGGAAAACATCAGAGTTGAATTTTTTGCTGATTATGATCACTGAACCTTAAATTTATGGCCGTCTTGCTTAAATAATCACTTAGCTAAATTTTTTGTTGCTGTAAATCGAATTTGGAGCTAAAATTTTTGTTGCTGAAAGTTATATAAATGAATTTTTTGTTGAAAATTATCAACGAGTTGAAATTGTACTAGTGACTAATTTATTAGTTATGTCTTAATATGTTTGTGAGCATATGCATTTTTATTTTTTGTTTTAATTTCATTTTTGCAATTTTATATTTTTATTTAATTATGACCCGATCAACGAGATGAATCGGTTGAACTAGTGACCCAGTGACCACCGGGTCAATTACCAATTTGTTCTGATAACTATGCTACTATGGCTAGGGGGAGTCAGGATTGTGATTGGTGAAGGAGATTGAACTGAACCGAAGGCAAGGTCGTGATAGGGTTTTGGAAAGAATGAGCGTGGAAGATCTTCCTCGGAAGGAGGTGAATGTGCTGAAGGGGCACGAGGGCGCCGTACTTGCCGCGAGGTTCAACGCCGACGGCAACTACTGCCTCAGCTGCGGCAAAGACCGCACCATACGCCTCTGGAATCCCCACCGTGGCATCCACATCAAGACCTACAAATCCCACGGCCGCGAAGTCCGCGATGTCCACGTCACTTCGTACTCTCTCTCTCTCTCTCTCTCTCTCTCTCTCTCCTTAGTAATCAACACAATTGCATGTTAATAATTTGATATAGGGACAACTCCAAGCTATGTTCGTGTGGTGGAGATCGCCAGATTTTTTATTGGGATGTAGCTACAGGCCGTGTAATTCGAAAGTTCCGTGGTCATGACGGTGAGGTATTTGCTATTCGCTATTTAGCTCCCTGCCCCTCTATTGTTTCACTTCAATTCATAGCTATAGACATCACTCTTGTAATGTAGTTTCTTTCATAGGTCAATGCTGTGAAATTCAATGAGTATTCCTCTGTGGTAGTATCAGCTGGCTATGATCAATCCTTGCGTGCTTGGGACTGCAGATCCCACAGCACCGAGCCTATGCAGGTGAATTCATTTTAATAATGCTCATTCCCTTTCCCCGCTCACCAATATTACTAATAAAGTCTATCCTATCAATTGATGTTCAGATTATTGACACATTCTCAGATAGTGTCATGTCTGTTTGCTTAACAAAGACTGAAATCATTGGAGGAAGTGTTGATGGAACTGTTCGAACCTTTGACATTCGTATTGGCAGGCATGTAGCAGCATATTTCAAAATGAAAGAGAAACACTCCCGATACGCACATGTATTGTCATCTGCTTCGTGAAATCTACTAATTTTTTCTTTTGTACACACCAGAGAAACATCCGATAACTTGGGGCAACCTGTTAACTGCATATCCATGTCCAATGATGGTAACTGCATTCTAGCTGGTTGTCTCGACTCTACTCTGCGTCTTTTGGACCGGTACGTGTATAACTTTCAGAGGAAATTTAGCATGGATCTTACTCCCTGCTAAGTTTTTTTCATCCTTTCTTGTGGCAGATCTACAGGGGAGTTATTGCAAGAATATAAAGGACACACTAATAAGGTTAGTTCTGAGATGTTAAAATCTGTTTCTATTACTTTCTTCTATTACAAATTTAGCTACAAGTTAAGATTCACCGTCATTTGTATATTTATATATCTGGCATACCACATTTCCATTCCGACATTTGTTCATTCTAAAAACACATTTTTTTTTGTGTTTTAAGCAACTATACCATGCCCTTGCAAGCTTTATGGCTTAGTCCATCTTATCAGGTTTAATAATAATTTCTAATTAGTTATCCTCAGTCTTTTAAATTGGATTGCTGCCTTACCAATACGGATGCTCATGTAACTGCTGGCTCTGAGGATGGCTACATCTATTTTTGGGATCTTGTAGATGCATCAGTCGTGTCAAGATTCAGGGCTCATAACTCAGTGGTAAACTCTTTGACTTCAGCACCCTTTCTACATGGAAGTTCTGTTAGAAACTATGTTGATACTAATTTACTAAGTCCAAAAGGACATTATAGACCTTTCATTTGCTAATGATATTTTTGCAACTATGATTGTGATTTCCTCAAGTTTTTAGTTCCTGCTTAAGCTTGACAAAAGAAAATGAATTCCTCTTAAGTTTTAATCCCAAACTTGATATCGTTTTACAAAATGCTGTTTCAGTTTATGCTTGTTCGTCCATTTAGATTATATGGTTCCACAGGAAGCGGATCATGTTTTCAATTGAGCCCCCTTTCTCTTTCCTACTGGCTACTCTCCTAAGTCCTATCCTTTTGTGTTGGGTTGTTGGGGCCACCAATGTGAAAATTTGTTACACCAACAAACAATAATTTCATGTGACAATTCAGTTTTGATACAGTTTTTGTCACCTGTACACAACATCTTGAACAGTTATCAAAAAAATATCTGCTGCTGATTTTCTTGAAATATGTTGTTACTTTGTTGTCAAATTAATTAAAGCTCTTAATGCTGCATCTTATTATTGTCAGTTTCAATTCTCTCTTCCTTTTTTTTTGTTGTGACAAGAGTCTAGGTATTGCTCTGCCATAACTGATGCCATTTTGGGTTATATAATGTGATAGATACTATAATCTTAGAGATGTAAATATTTGTGCTTAGTTTTGTTTGGATTTACTTCTTATGGAAGGATAAGACTAGTCGACAATGATTCAAGTCACGTGAACTTACTTGCTCAGGTAACAAGCGTAAGTTATCACCCAAAGGAGAATTGCATGGTAACTGCTTCTGTGGATGGCACCATTCGAGTGTGGAAGACATAGGAACAAAATGCAAGCAGGAAGCTTCTCTTGTGTCTACTCGGCCCATACCAATGCCCAAATAGAGCAATAATGACTTGTCCAACACCATATGAAGCCCACAGAAACCGTGTTACTTCAGCCTATATTATATTAGTATATGCATGTTCCTAGAACTGCATGTGCATTTGATTTGGAAGCTAGTTAATACAAGGTGTGAGTCTTAGCTGCTGAATCTCTGGTCTCCTGTCAAATGTCAGAAACAGTTTTTGTTTTTTCACCAAAAGAAATAGGGGTATCAGGGTATGGGTTAATCCACTTGTGGCCATGCAGAGAAAATGAGTTGTGTTTCTATTCAATTATTATGCAGTCAAGTTTATTCTGTTATCCTTTTCATTGGGCAAGCATTAATTAAGGATTGTGGTACTTGGATTTTTGCTAGTGAAGTTGTTGGTGAATAAGTGAATGTATACTTTTGTTTTAGTGATATGATTCTTCAGTCTTCAGTTCTTTATTATTGATTTCTCATTATTCAATTCCAACTCAAATGGCAAAAGGATGAATTCTAAGTTTTACCTCCATGTAACGTGGTCCTCTAAACTAAAGATGAAACATGAGAAAGTGAGGAATTAGAACTGCTGATATTTTATATTTTCACATTTTAGAGCATCGAAAATCTCTGTCCCTAGTATTAACATATTTAACGACAGAGAACTCAACAAGTAGACCAAACTGAATTTAAAACTTGTAATCACAATGTTGTGCAAAAAAACACAAGGATTTTGATCTTGGCAAATAGAATATATACGAATATGCATACATGTCGCCGTTGAGCGAACCCCTTGTGCTTTTTTTAAAAAAAAAATACTCGATTTAGTTGTTGTTGTTGTTGTAGTAGCAATTACGTGTGGGTCTTGCTGTCACAGTTTCGCTGCAAGATTGAGTCTCTTATACATGTGGCCTACAATTATAACAATGATCATAATATCGGTAGTTATTGTCATTATCATCGTCATGATTGCATCTCTCGGACCTATATTTAATCTACTTTTGTATTGAACATTAAAATATTTTTTATTATACATGCCAAATTAATGCGGTTTAAGCATCAATTTATTTGGTTAACTTTAGTTATCTCCAAACTCAATTCGCTAACAACCGTATTTAATCACAATTTGTCCATCCGGCGATGGCAATTGTACCTAACTATGCTATTTATATTCTGATGCCTTTTCATGGTATTTGTCGGTAGAATTATTGTAGTATCAAAATGTTTGATGCTTAAAATTTGCGTATCTCAAAAATATGTTTGATGATGGATTGATATTTAAGTACCAAAAATTACAAATGTAAGGTATATACTTATTTTTTATTAACGAAAATTGAATAAAACATGCATTTTATTAAATACAGGTATGAACATGCATAAAAAGAATGAATCTTGATTTCAATGCATGTCATGTTCCTCTAGTCAATAAAGAATTATAGATAAAATATTTGTTGATGTATATGTTACACCAATCTACCCTTGTATTATTGATTTTGATCAGGTATTACTATTCATATAGAGTTGTTGGTCTGTCAAATTATATATATATATATATATATATATATATATATATATATATATATATATATTTCATTTTCATTTTTTAATAAACTAGGGGGGAAAGGAAGACTTGTATCTAGCGATGTCCCATTTTATTAACACAATACCCTTTACTTGCTACGGTGTATAACCTTTGTATACTAATTTAAAGCAAATCCAAAAGAAAAAGATATATTTTATAAAAACAAAAAAAGGGAGCCACCGACAGTTTTGATAGGCAACAAAGAAGCGAACTAGATATCTGAATTGACCAGTCTTACATGTAGTAATGTATCCACTTTACAAAAATTAAGTAGCTACCACACTTGTGGTTGATACAAAGAAAGGAAAGCATTCAAACCATGTAATTGATGCGAATATCCGTACCCCAAAAAAAAAAAAAAAAAAAAAAAAAAAAGAGCAAAGGTTGCAAGATTTTGCAACGCACGAATTGAAATACTGGTGTGTTATAGTGCTAGGCTGGAGCCACTGATACGAACATGTCCAAATATCTATGGCTTCCGACAATGGTGGTGACCCAATTTGGAAAGTTAAGTGTTTGAGATTTTGGTTGTGGTTAAGTGTTGTGTTAAATGGCATATCATATGGTTGAGACTTGAGTTACTCACTTCTCTCTCACCGCATCGCCAGCTGTTTACTCCTGTGGACCCCACCCTAAATTATGGTTTTGGAACTTGCTAGGTTGTCCTTTGGCCCCACCCCTCACTCACATGCATTTCAACGTGGCATGTTCTTCTTAACACACTCACTACCATCCACTACTACTTTACTTAGACTAATTAACAACTAATCACATATAATATTATTTTTTACGTTTAACATTAAAAAAAATTTCGTTAGAGAACCAATGTGATATCTGTACGATATGTATAATGGACTATTTATTTTGTCAAATATAAGTTAAAAATAAAAATTATTTACGTTTATTCTAATTTCAAAAATACTATTTATTTTTGTATTAATTATCATTATACACATTATACACCAATTACATTAGTTCTCTATACTTTTTCTAAAAATAATTAGTAAATATAAAAAATTCATTTGGTATACTTTTAAATATATATAAAAAATTATTATATTTTAATTATCGATATAAAATATATATTAAAATATAAAATATATATTAAAAATAAATTAAATTATATATATTTATATATAAATATATGATAATTGTTTTAACTTATAAATAATATATTTTTTAAAAAAAATATACAAACATCATTCGTATCTCTTCTGGTTTAACCCAATTTATGGGCCATTATTGTGAGTTGCCCTTCTCCTACCTTTGTACCTCTAATATTAACCAATCACAAATGCACCTTATTTTTCAGGTGGGGATTATAACAATAACAGACTAGTAACGAGTTTTCTTTTTCTTATTGTTAAAACATTTGTGATTTACTACTTTTCCTATATAAAAAGAACGACCTATTTCTGGCTTTATTATCTTTATCGTCAAAAAGTGATTAATTATTTAATATCATCATTAAGTTATGCAGTAGTGATCAATGTATTTATCAATAATAATTGTCTCTAGCAGAAAGAATTACTAGTGATTAGTTAGCCTTTTATCATCAACTACAATTTTAAATGATACCGTTTTATACTTAATTATTAATCACATTTCAAACGAGATTGTCTCCGGTGAACGGTGATGAGACTTTGTTAAACTATCAGTTTATTATCAAAATAATGTCATGACTATTTTTTTTTCCTTTTTCATGTCATTTAAAAAAATAACAAAATATAATAATTTACTAACATACTTTATTTTTCTTCTTTACCTTCCGCTTTGGAAAATAATTTTGTAAAGTAAAAATAATTTATATCATATATGAGTGTTACTATTTTAATTCAAAAATAATCTAATCATATTAGATATATATTAAAACCAGGTATTAAAAATAATTATCAGTATAAAATACATATTAAAAATAAATTATATATATTTATAATAAATACATAATGACTGATTTAGTTATTGATTTTTAATTTTTTTACATAGCACTTTTGAAAATAATTAAACTCTTATTTCTTTATTTTACAAAATTTTCAATATTTAATTTTGTGACTGATCTTTGAACTCTCTTCCGTTTCCATTTTATTTTATTCTTGTAGTAGAAGGTGGGGGAACTGCAATATGTATGGGCAATAGCTTTTTCTGTTTCCTTTATCAAAATAAATTTTTTCTACTAAGTTGCATCAAAGACCATTGCTTAAGTTTAGAATTCACGTTGCAAAAGACAAAGGATAAAGGAAACGTTTCGCTAAGGAATGGAATATATTGACGATGGAATAACAAATTATTTGCGGTGGGACGAATGTACCAATCAAGCCCATTTTAATTTTAATATATATATGCCTTTGCATTATTGCTTCTCTTAATTTCATTTAGAATAATATTGTATATCTAGATCTTTTTATCAATTAAGTTAAACAATAAAATTTAGAATAATATTAATCATAATTAATTTTTATTATGTTAGATCAATTTAATTAGATTTAATTAACAAAAAAATTTGTATGTGTAATATTATTCTTTTATTTATATTAAGTTAATCAGGTCAAAATTTTAATTTATTCTGAGTATCTATATAGGTTACTTTAAATTAATTATTCAATAAATTCATAAGAATGGTTGAGTGAGTTGCCAAAAAATGGACCATATTTCGAAATTGCCCTAATTAAAATTGTTGAGTGCGCAGTAGATGAACTCGTGAAATGTCTATGCGATGTAACGCATAAAACTTGACAAAAACCATTCTTTCAATTAAGCTTCTCATTTATTAATTAATTGATGAAAGTATCAATCGTATAACACTAACAATATAAAAGAAAGAAGAACACAGACAATGCATACGGTTTTGCGATTGATTCATGACTTTTTATGTTATTGCCGCATATCAACCAAGAATTTGGGTCAGCTTGTGAGGATTATAATTTCAGGTTGTGCCAAATAAAGAAGTGAGGATGGGACGTTGAGAGCAACTTGTGGTCAAAATTATACCCCGTTTCATAATAATAGAGATTTTAAAGATGTAAAACAATGTATAAAATCAAATTTAACAATGAATTTTATTAAAAAAATTATATTAATAAAAATTTATACTAACAATGTAATAAATAGAAAAATGTCACATCAAATTATGTTTTGGTTCAATCTATTTATTTAATAAAATAGATTTTTTTATATTAAAATCAACTACTAAATCAATCATTATATATTTATACTACCCTTGCATGACAAATTATAATGCCTATCAACTCTTGATCCGCTTGCTAGTTTTCTGATCCCGGGAGAGGCAGGGAGAGGTCTTTGTCATGATCCCATAAATGTACTACAGGCTCCCCGCTATGGTATGGTTCCATCGAATATCGAATAAGGTAACTTAAAATCCTCTGCGGTCTATGGTCTTTCCGTTTATGTCTGTATCCATGCGGCAATCAAATCCTACAGTGTCGAATATCATTTCGGCATAGGATATAGGAGCCCCTAGAGTGTCAATAGGAGGAATCCGTACTTCAATATTTTCCGAAATGTCGAGGAAAATTTCTGTAGAGACATCTTCGCCTAATACAATTGAATCTTTGGCTGTATTTAAACAACAAATCGAAGATATTCATCATGATTTAGTGAACATACTGATACAACAGATGGCTACAGTATTAAATCCAATGTTAGAAAATAATAATGCTCGAATAGAGCAAGTTGCTCGACGCATCGACGATATTATGGGATCAATTAATTGACCACTAGCCCAATTTTTTTAGAAAGTTCGCGTTAATAACCCTCTTGTCATTTTGAATAGGGGAGATGACCCAAATAAGGTATTAAATGAAGCTAGAGCAAATAATGCTGCTCAAACTTTGGTCAAAATATAACTTAAGCGGTCGAGTAAATCTTGAAAAAAGCTCATAGGGGTGTTCATGGATTGGATCCCATCCGCATATCCACAGTATTTATCCGAATTCGATCCAAAAATTGCTGATATGGATCCGATCCGCAAGGCTATCGGATCATATCCGATCCAATCCGCACACTAATAGGATCGGATTGTAAATTTTGTATAGGTATCTGTATATCCATGTATCCATAAAAATAAAGAAATAAATAAGTAAATATTCTTTTATGTTTTATTTCAACTAATAATTATCATATATGTTGTATTATTTTAATTTATTATTTAAGAAATGTATGTTTAATATTATTTTAAGAGTAAACATATTTAAAAGAATAGAAAAAATAAATTTTATTGATATTTTTTTAATAAAAATAACCTTTTAAAAATATTTTTGTGTTTTACAGATATATCTGATATCCGATATCCGATCCACAAATGTGCGGATCGGATCCAAGTTTAAAAACTACAGATATTAGATCCAATCCGATCCGATCCGATCTGCGTTCACCCTAGTAAAGCTGGATTGAATGTTGGGGTAATTAATCAACCTTATTTTATATCTCTCTTTCTCGATTATGTCTTGTAAGCCAAACTCCGGAGTCAAAACTCCTAAATCCCTCACAAAATTTGCAAGGAAAAGTGAAAAATCGACTGTAGAGCATATTGGTCGTTATTCGGTCGAAATAGGTGAGTTGACCAATAATAATATTTAAAAATGAGATATTTTCTCTCTTCACTAACAAAGAATATTTTTACTTGGTTTTCAAATTTGCAACCAAACTTGATCCTTAGTTGGGTTCAACTAGAAAGAAGTTTTTATAATCAGTTCTTTAGAAAAAATGAAAGTAACATTGTCAGATTTATTCACGGTGAAAAGAGAGAAAGCCGAGTCAATCGACGACTATGTCATCCGGTTTAAAAATATGAGAAATAAATATTTTACACCTATTATTGAACTTGAAATAGTCAAGATGGTTATCAATAGGCTTGGGTTTAACATTCGAAAGAAATTGGTGAATCAACAATTCTCGACTTAGCCCAGTTGGTTGATAAAGCACAGCAAATTGAAAAGTTAAATAAAGAAAAAGAGGAACAAGAGTCGAATAAAAGAAAACTATTTTTCAATAAAAAGGTTAATTATATTGACTGCACGTGCGAGGAAGAATCAAATAGTGAATTTGCTTTTGTTGTAGAATTAAAAGATGGACCTCTTTATGTGTGTCGATCTCTTAATCCAACAATTAAAGGATAAGACTCCCTTGTCAGGTGAAAAGAATTATTCCTTTGATTTAACAAAAGCTGAATAGATCTTCGTCATGTTGCTAAAAGATAAACAATTTGTACTCCGTGAAGGGAAAATAATGCCGTCTGCTTTGGAAATGAGAAACCAAAAAATTTGCAAATTTCATTAAGTTTCTGGACATTATACTAACAATTGTGTTTGTTTCAAATTTTGCTGAAACAGAAGAAGTGGCATTCACAGTAAACATGAATTTTGTCAAACCTATAAAGAAAGATGAATTGTTCAAACTAGGCATGTTAGAAGCCGGAAAGGTCTATTTATCCAAAGACAGGAGAAGATCTACTAGATTTTTTGTTAAGACAAATGAAGGAAGAAGAAAATGTAGCTATATGTCTACGATATAGTGTCCTGTTCGACATTTCGGCTGCTAAAGCTTTCGACTTGTATAAAAAGAGAAGAGAACATGTCCATTAGGAAGAATTAAGACAAGCTTGACTGAAACAAGGGACTAAAGGTTGAGAGGTTGTGGCTACTCTGGTCAAACAACACATGCGCACGGAGGTAACAGTTGACCAGAAATCCCAAGGGGTGTCAAGTCAAACTAGAGTTCCTCCATCGAATATATTGAATAACAAGTGATTACAGATCAATGCCCCAAACTACTCGAGGAACTACAATTTTAACGTTCTCAGAAGGGATTTTTGGAAATTGGGCTGGAGCCCAAAAAAGAAGAGGCTCTAGACGAGGAGCAAGTAGAAGGGGTAATGGTCAAGGCAGGTATCAATGCAGTTTACCAGAAAGAGCTTCCTTCATTCCAAGGGCTGTGACCCGAACACAAACATGTCGATATAGAGGGGCCATATCCAGAGTTGACCAAAAAAAAGTAAATCACCTCAAAAGAAGGAACATGAAAAAGACAAGGTGTTTGAGGAATCGAAGGAGATATTGTCTGTCATGTCGATCCCAAATGGAAAGAAGAGGAAGAGGTGTTGACAGATAAACCTTTTATTCTGGTTTCGAGGATGATCTAGATGTGATGTTTAGAGAAATTAGTTTTGGATATGTTGCTACAATCTCGGTCCTTCCTTTCGATTTTTAGGGTAATCTTGAGGGACCCTGCAACTGTCTTAAAGGAGATTGCGATGATATAATTTTAGGAGATGAGTGTCGATTTGTCAAAAATAGCATGATTAAGGAAGGATTATTTGAAAGACACGATGAGATCACTAAAGGTCATATTTGACCATTGCACATTAAGGCTAAACCCGAAGGATTGGTGATTAATCGCATTTTGTTGAAGGTAGAGCAGCAATTAATTTATTTCCTGAAAGTATGCTTCCATTATTTCAGAAAATAGTCGAAGATCTGATTAAAACAAATCTGGCTATCATTGGATTCAATGGTAAGTCAACAACTATCCTGGAAATGATTCCACTCAGGGTTAAAGTCGGAAGCGTCGAATGACCCACAGTATTTATAGTGGTACTGATAAACCCCCTTTTTAGGGTTTATCTTGTATTGATTTTAGGGGATTTTATTACCTTTTCCCACATTTATCCAAGGAAATAGCATGGTTTGGTAGATTCTCCTTTAATTGTGCTTAATGTGAAAATATGCTTTCTAGGTCTTAAAATAGCTAAATTTAATTCACCTTGATTTCATTAGATGCCTTGATATGTTTGTTAAGTGATTTCAGGTTTATGAGGCAAATATTGGAATTGAGGGAATGAAGAAAAAGCATATAGAAATGGAGAACTAATGAAGAAATGAAGGAATCGCAAAGCTATCAATCCTGACATCTTCGCACTTAATCGATCATAACTTAAGTTACAGAGGTCCAAATGAGGCGGTTTTAGTTGCGTTGGAAAGGTAACATCCGGGGCTTCAAAATGATATAAAATTTATCATTTTTTCTTGACGTTTAGAGATGCATACGCGTGATGTACGCGCATGCATCGATGCTGTACGTGACTCACTTAAAGGCAACTCGTGGCCTGCGATTTCTGAAGCATTTTGGGTCCAATCAAAATTATTTATGATGCTATTTAACTCAAGGATTGAAGGGGAATGAACAATTTAGTTACCAATTAGTTTAGTTTTAGTTTAGAGTTAGTTTCTAGAGAGAGAAGCTCTCTCTTCTCTCTAGAATTAGGGTTCTTAGTTTTGGATCTAGATCTCTCTCTTCTATTGCTTCAATTTTCCTTTTCCTCTTTAATTTTTCTCTTGTAGTTATAGCATTCTACTTCTCTTGTAGTTTATGAATGCTCTTGTAGATCTATATTTCTTCTCAATGCAATTGGTAAGTTCTTTGTTGTTTTATAATTGTTTTGCCTTTCTAATGTTGATCTCTTACTTTTGTAGTTGTAGATTCCTCTAATTCTTGCAATTAATAATGGTTGCCTTTATTGCCTTCTATGTGTTTGTTGAAATGCCTCTTTTAGTTGTGAGTTAGATTTTGTTCCTCTTGGCTTTGGTTGAGTAATTAGTGATTCTTGAGTTATCAAACTCTCTTGTTGATTGATAATTAGAGATTGCTAATTGACTTGAATACCACTAAGCTAGTCTTTCCTTAGGAGTTGGCTAGGACTTGTGGAATCAAGTTAATTCATCCACTTGACTTTCCTCCATGGTTAGAGGTTAACCAAGTGGGAGTAATGAACAACCCTCATCACAATTGATAAGGATAGCTAGGATGAAACTTTTAGTTCTCATACCTTGCCAAGAGCTTTGTTAGTTGTTAGTCTATTTCCTTTGCCATTTATAATTCTTGTCTATTATCTCAAAAACCCCAAACATACTTTATAACCAATAACAAGAATATTTTATTGCAATTCCTAGGTTGAACGACCTGAGGTTTGAATACTTCGGTTATTAGGATTATCAGGGGTTTGTACTTATGACAAATAAATTTTTGTATGAAAGGATTATTGTTGGTTTAGAAACTATACTTGAAACGAGATTTCATTTGTGAAATTCTATACCACACAAAAGTCCATTCATCAAAATGGCGCCATTGTTGGAAAATTACAAATGTGCGCTTGTTATTGGTTATTGTACATATGTTAATATTGTGAATAGTTTGCTCATTTGTTGATTTGCTTGTTTGAGTTGGTAGTTAGATTTTATCTCCTTGTTTTTGTGCATTTGTTCTTGTCTTTGCTATCATGAACTCTCATCCTTTTGGCTATGAGTTTGGTTACAACTATGTTGTAGGAAGTGGAGATTACAATAAGGATATGCATCAAGGATGGAACAACCAAAGGTGGGAGGAGCCTCAAGCTTATGGACAACCTTCTTGGCAACAACCTCCTCCGGTTTCTTATAGGTATGATTCCACTCCTAATGCATATCAATCCAATAGCTATGATAGACCCCCTTGTGGTTACCAACAAGCCCCACCATATGCTTATGAGCCTTATCCTCAACATAATCTTCAACCATACTTACAAGCCTCATTTTGCCAAACACCTCCATATGACCCCAATTCATACCCACCACACCAACCACCTTTTGAGCCATATGAACCATATATGGAACCACCACAACATCAACACTTCCAAGAGCCACCACTCCATACTATTACCAAGATGAACCACCTCCAATGTATGGAAATATTCAACCACAAGATGAATTCTACCTTCCACCACAACCTTCCATGGAGAAATATTCATGTCCATCGATCCAAGGGTCATATGATCCTAATCATGTTATCCAAGCGAAACAAGAGTCAAGGGATCGTCTCAAGGAAGCATTGGATCAATTTCAAGCAACCATGGAGTGTGTTGTGCAACAAATGGAAAAAATGGAGAGTGTTGAACCACCACACCCCTACCAAGAAGAACCACCTTCCTATTATGAACCCTTCCTCCAAAATAATGAACCCTCCTATCTACCCCCAAGCCCCAATGGATGATGATTCTCTCACTTTGCTACTTCAAGGCCAAGAGGAGATGAAAAGTGATGTACAAAACTTTGAGGCCACCTTGGATGAGGTGGTAAACCGGTTAGCATCCCAATGCTTGAATACTCAAGGAACTCCCATGACTACATGTGAAGAATCCAAGGAAGAGCATAGCATGAAGGATAGATTGGAAATTCCGGTGGAAAATGAGGAATGTTGCTTTGTGTTGGAACAATTGGAGGAAGCTGTGATTGTTGAAGAAGAGGAAGAAGTTGTTGAAGACTTAGGAGATGCGGAACCTCTATGGAACCTAGAGTTGAAAAAAACCCCTCCAAGAAGATTGAATTTGATGTCAAGGAAGAATGTGCACAACCTCCAAGGCATATCCCATATGAAGAGTTGGAAGGAATGGAGCAAGAATTGAGTTTCCTTGGTGAGGAAGATCAAGCATCAAATCCTCTTAGTGGTGAATCCTATGGATGTAAAGAACCTTCTCCCGGCAAGATAGAAAGAGATGTGGAGATAGATTTCTCTCTTCCTTCCATTTATAATTTGAGTGATGGAGAAAATTTAGATGACATTAATGAACAAAGGATTGAATTTGAAGAATCTCGTAAAGAGGTGGAAGTCCTTAGAAAAAGAAGGGCGGGAGTTGAATACGCTTTGTCAAGATCCTTGGAAGCTTCTTACCTAGGTTGTCATATATTCCTTCACTTGAGTGGGTAAAACTCATTTCTATTAGCTTTATTGTCCCACTTGAGTATGGCTTGCTTGAAACGGATGGTCAACTTAGGATGCTTTACGAGATAAAGCGTAAGAGAAGAATGTTTAGTGGTTGGCGTTGCAAATCAAGACTCATTTTGGTTGATACTTCAAGGATTAGATGCAAGGGTTGGGCTAGTGCTCAATTGAATGGGTCTAGAATGAGAGTTTGGTATTACCTTGAGAATTCCTCTTGCTTACCGCCCGGATGGAATAATGATGACCAACTTAAAAATGGGTGTGAAAATAAAGTGTGGGACCCCGGATTACGCGATAAGGATCCAATTTGGGAGCCCCTAACTTGTGCAGAACTCAATCAAGGCTTGGAGTAATTATTTTTTAAGGATGGGGCACGATGGAGAACCAAGCATTGGTAGGAGTTCCAAGAAGAATTTAAGCACAAGCCACCTTGATGAGGAGCTCCCCATAAGTCTAACTTAAGGACAATAAACAAAAGTGATAGGTAGGAGACACCCCACCATGGTAAATTCTTTCCATGTTTCTCTTTTGTACATATAGGTAAAAGTAGTTTAATTTCATGTTTTGTTTACTTTGTTGAGTTTAATTGGTAGTCTAGGATGTTAAATAAGGTTTTATGGTGTTTTGGTAGCTGTTTGGAGGTTTGGAATGCTTGGATTGGTGCAAAAACATAGAAAATTTTGAAAAAAAAAACAGAGCACCTCCGCGCATACGCGTGCTTTAAGCTTTCCGGCCAATCCACGCGCACGCGTCACCCACGCATACGCGTGGATGTAAAAGTTTCACCCCTCTATACATCCACCCGAGAGTTGCGCCTACACTGTGCGAACGTTGTGCCTAAGGCACAAGTCAACCCACGCGTACGTGTGAAGGACGCGTACGCGTCGACCCTCTCAGACACCACCCGCGCGCACGCGTGCACTACGCGTACGCGTGGATTGCCTCTCTTCATCACACTTCTTTTTCTCTTTTCTTTTCATTCCTTTCCTTCTTCTTTCTTTCTACCTTTCTTCTTCTCTCCTCTCCATTTCTTACTTTAGTCTTTAACCTTTCTAACAAAAAAAAAGAGTTTTTTTTTCTCATTTTAAATTTTCTTTGTTTATTGCATTTGCATACTTTTATTCATTGCATTTTAATATTGTTTTTATAGCTTGTTCTTATTTTCTTTTCTAAGTTTCTTATTTTCATAATGGTGTTGAATCTTCCTACTCAATTGTTGAGAATTTCTTGCATTATTTTGGTGCTTCTTGACTTGTTTGATATTGTTGGGTGATGAAACTTTTAAATCAATGCTTAATCTTGTATGACTCTGGTGTCTTTGTGCATTGATATGACCTCATATTGTTATTCATGATCTATTTTTTTCGTATTTGAACTTGATGCTCAACATGCTCCTCATGCTTTGATTTTACTCTTGCATCAAGTATTAGTTGATATGCCCTTTGCCTATATTACTTTCTCACTTACATGCGTAGCTAATATGTAGTGAAAACCCTACTTTTATTTGGCATTAGCCCCCGCCTATGTTCTATTTGCTTTGATATCTTTGTTATAGGCTTAATTTTCTTTCTTTCTCTCTCCTTTTAGGTTGGCCACCAAGAAGGAAAAGGGAAAAGTTTCTAAATGGGGCGACAAACAAGTCTACCCGCACAATCCTTTGAAAAAGCTCATCAATTGTAGCCACCCGTCCACCTTGCTCTCCTTTGCATGCACCGAGGACGGTGCAATCTTCAAGTGTGGGGAGGTCGTCCGACTGATCTCCATGGGTAACAATTTCTTTTTTTTTCAACACCAATTCTTGATTTTCCTTGTTAGCTAGTTGTTGCATTGCATGATAGGTTGCATGTTAGTTAGAATTTGTACATATTTTTACCCCTTCTTTCTTATTAGGACTACTTGGTTAGGGTAACGATTTCTTTTCCAAGAAAATGTTTTAGGGCACCCTATCAATTTGAAAATTTTTGTTGAACTTACTTGAAATAATTTATTTTGGAACATGGTTTTTGAGCTAAGAACACAAGCTTGTGAGTTTTGAGTCTAATTGCGTGGTTACATCTTATAACCACTTTATTTCCTTCTTGTGTGCATTGTTCTCTTTCTATGAGTATGATCCTTGATTTGATTAATTCTATATGTCCATTATTCCTTGTATTCATGCATTTATATGATTGAGGCCATTATTTCATTAGCTCATCTATCCAAATAGCCTACCTTTTACTCTCTATTGTTAGCCAATTTTGAGCCTACGTTTAACCCAATTGTTCTTTATTTTAGCACATTACAAGCCTAAAGCGAAAAAATAATAAACGTCCCTCGTTTGGATCTTTGATTAGTTTAGGCTAGTGAGAGTGTTTATTATTCAAGTTTGGGGATATTTGGGAACATTGGTTGGGATAAAAGGGTGTTTTATATTTCTATATTTGGGAATTGGGTGCATACTAATGTATTAATCAAATATTAGATCTTATGCATCGATGTTCTTGTATATAGCTTGAAAAAAAATAAAATGAGAAAAATAAAAGAAAAAAATAGCTATGAAAAAAAATAGAAAAAAAAGAAAAGAAAGAAAAACAATAAAAAGGGGACAAAATGCCCCAAAGTAAAGTTCAATAAAAATCAATGCATAAGTGTGGTGAAATGAAAAGAAAATGCATGAGTATGTGAAAAAGTGAAGAATGGGTAGTTAGGTTAGCTTTGAATTTGTATAGGTTGTTATATAGGTTAGGTGGAAAAGTCTAAGTTGACCAAAGATTCAAATTCCAGTCCACTTAACCATATACAATCCTACCTTGACCCTAACCCCATTACAACCTATGAAAAGACCTCATGATGAATGTATGCATGCATTGAATAATTGTTGATTGTTAGATGAAAAACAAATCTTGGAAAGCATGATTAGAGGAGAATTGAGAGAATCGACCCTATACACTTGAGCGACTAGAGTGCAAATACCTCCGGTGAGGGTTCGATTCTCAATTCCTTGTTTCCGACTTTCATGAGCTTTCTTCTTGCAAGTCTACTTGAACTTCATTTTGATATTTGAATTGGTAGGATTCATGAATCGTTATATGATCTTGGCCCTACTTGTGCATATATGTCTTGGAGATTGGTTTACTTTTAACTAAGTAGGTAGGATCATTTTGCATTTAGTTGTATTCATTTAGATAGGATGCATATAGATAGATTGCATTGAATAAATGTCATACCCCTTATTTCATTCTTGGTTTAGCATGAGGACATGCTAAGATTTAAGTATAGGGAGGTTGATAAACCCCATTTTTGGGGTTTATCTTGTATTGATTTTAGGGGGTTTTATTACCTTTTCCCACATTTATCCAAGGAAATAACATGGTTTGGTAGATTCTCTTTTAATTGTGCTTAATGTGAAAACATGCTTTCTAGGTCTTAAAATAGCTAAATTTAATTCACCTTGATTCGATTAAATGCCTTGATATATTTGTTAAGTGATTTCAGGTTTAGGAGGCAAAGATTAGAATTTAGGGAATGAAGAAAAAGTATATAGAAATGGAGAACTCATGAAGAAATGAAGGAATCGCAAAGCTGTCAATCCTGACCTCTTCGTACTTAATCGATTGTAACTTGAGCTACAGAAGTCCAAATGAGGCTATTCCAGTTGCGTTGGAAAGCTAACATCCGGGGCTTCAAAATGATATAAAATTTTTCATTTTTTCCTAACGTTTAAAGACGCGTACACGTGATGTACGCATATGCATTGATGCTGCACGTGACTCACTTAAAGGCAACTCGTGGCCAGTGATTTCTGAAGCATTTTGGGCTCAATCCAACTCATTTATGATGCTATTTAACTCAAGGATTGAAGGAAAATGAACAAGTTAGTTACCAATTAGTTTAGTTTTAGTTTAAAGTTAGTTTCTAGAGAGGGAAGATTTCTCTTCTCTCTAGAATTAGGGTTCTTAGTTTTGGATCTAGATCTCTCTCTTCTCTTGCTTCAATTTTCCTTTTCCACTTTAATTCTTCTCTTGTAGTTATAGAATTCTACTTCTCTTGTAGTTTCTTTGTATTGTTAATTGTAGTTTATGAATTCTCTTGTAGATCTACATTTCTTCTCAATGCAATTGGTAAGTTCTTTGTTATTTCATAATTGTTTTGCCTTTTTGTTGAAATGCCTCTTTTAGTTATAAGTTAGATTTTGTTCCTCTTGGCTTTGGTTGAGTAATTAGTGATTCTTGAGTTATCAAACTCTCTTCTTGATTGATAATTAGAGATTGCTAATTGACTTGAATGCCACTAAGCTAGTCTTTCCTTAGGAATTGGCTAGGACTTGTGGAATCAAGTTAATTCATCCACTTGACTTTCCTCCATGGTTAGAGGTTAACCAAGTGGGAGCAATGAACAACTCTCATCACAATTGATAAGGATAGCTAGGATGGAACTTTTAGTTCTCATACCTTGCCAAGAGCTTTGTTAGTTGTTAGTCTATTTCCTTTGCCATTTATAATTCTTGTCTATTATCTCAAAAACCCCAAACATACTTCATAACCAATAACAAGAGCATTTTATTGCAATTCTTAGGGAGAATGACCCGAGGTTTGAATACTTCGGTTATTAGGATTATTAGGGGTTTGTACTTGTGATAAACAAATTTTTGTATGAAAGGATTATTGTCGGTTTAGAAACTATACTTGCAATGAGATTTTATTTGTGAAATTCTATATCACACAAAAGTCCATTCATCAGGTACCAACTAAGGCAACTTTTAATATGCTTTTTTGGATAGTGGAAGATAGTTGCTTTTTTGGATTTGGATTGACTTTGGACAAAAAAAAAACAAATGTATTAAGCCATAAGAGCAAAAAAGTGATGTGTTCATTGTCAATAACAGGGTCGTCCTCAAAACCCATGTTGTTCTGAATAAAATCTGACACAGAAGTCGAGTCAAAATTAATGTCGAAAACATCCTCGGGATATGGAGTGTCCAGCGGACATCTTCTCCAGCAAGAGATACACCAGCCAAAATGATAATCTCGAGTAGAGTTGGACCCATCATCCCATAAAAAAGTGAAAATTATTCGTGGCTGGACATTAAAAGTATAAACTAGCACCGAGCATAGGAGCAATATAGGAAAGGTCGTAGGTGGATAGTCGAAGAGCAGATACTATACCTAGAGACTTACAAAGGGACTTATAAGTGGGAGAAAGCATCGACATTCAGGACGAAAATGATGAACTCGATTCTTTTGGGGGTGCGGTCCTAAAGACTCGACTTGCAAAGGTTTAGTTACTCTGTCGGTCCCTATAGTTTTACTGAATTTTCAATTAGGTTCATGTACTTTTTTTCTTTTCAACTGAGTCCCTATACCATATCAGATTTTGAAATCAAGTCTCTATTGTGACAAAAATGATAGAATTAATAGAATATTCTGTTAAACAAACCGAATATGCCTAACACTTTACTGAATATTCTATATAGTTTAACAGAATATTCTGTTAATTTCAACATTTTTGTCACAGTAGGGACTTACTTACAAAATCTAATATAATATAGGGACCTAATTGAAAATTCGGTGAAATTATAGGGACCGACAGAATAATTAAACCACTTGCAAAATACGTGGCTTTGACATTCTTACAAAAGATCAAAGGAAGGTGTTCGGGGGGAGATGGAAAGAAAGAAGAAATCGACTGGACTTGTTTTAAGGTAGAGATGGGACCTAAAAATGAATACGTGACATTGGAAACTTGAAATAAAAGTAGTACCTGGCTACGCCATAAGGCAGTAGTTTTAACATCAGGTTGGGAGCTCTTAAAGACCCATAATCGTTATAAAATTGTGACACGTTGGTCACCAGAAGTGGAGGACCTACGACGTGAACGCCTTTATCATCTTCTTGGGACAAAAAAGCAGGAGTGGTAGAGGCACCACCTGGAGCAGCAGTAGCAGCTCCGATAATAGAAATAAAGGCAGACGTCATAGTTGTCTCTGTAGTGGAAGTGGTAACAGAGACATTAGTGGTAGTGATTGTAGCTATAGTGATGGATGAAGATAAGGCAGCCATAATGGCTGGAGTGCTAATGGAATGAAGATCGGATTGAGTAGTCATGGAAATGAGATTTTCATAAGGTGAAGGGTTTGCAAAGAAAGCAAGAGTATTGAAAAAGACGAATTTTTGGAAAGTGTTGATGAAAATATTGAGTAATGATGAGGATTTAAGATTATAAAAGGAGTTTAAATCAATGAAAATCTCATTAGAGCCCATTAGAAATGTTAACATGCCAAAAAACGTGCAAATTGTTTCATTTTTCTTATAACCATTTTTCAAATTTTTAGCATGTGAGGAGCACATGAGTTAATAAACATTAATGTAATACGTGTTAGAAGAGCAAAATTGAGACTTCTGTGAAGTCGAAGAAGTTTTTCGATGTTTTGAAATAGGAGTTTTCGTCAATGGTAATACATATGAATAAAATATGAGTAACATTCAAACCACGCATATAAAAAAGGAGTATATCAACAAATATTATTGTTAACAAAAATAAAGAAAGTCGAAAATACTTAACAAAGTAAGGACAACTAAAGCAAGCTCCTTAACATAAGTTTCAGATCTCGTTGACGTTAGTCCAGAGTTGAATATTTTTGTGCTACTTCCTGAGCATTGGTGGCTTGAGTGATGGCTTCAATTAAAGTATCTCGACTCGAAAGCTCAGAAGCATAAGCCTTCTCAATCGTTTCCAGTCGACGAGAAAGGGTAGAATTCGCCGATGTAACTTTGTCTCTTCCTAATTTTAGATCAACTAACTCTATCTCGAAGATTGCAATCTTCGACACTATTTGTTGTTCTTTTGCCCTACCCTCTGATAAAACCTCAGTGACTTGAAACTTAGTCGTTCATATTTTGCTAGCTGAGTGTCATAATCGGCTAAGGTCTCAAGTGATGTGTTTAGTTCTTGATCAACATCACAAATTCTAAAAAAATGGGAGGAGACATCCTCAATAAATGAACCAAGGGTAGAATGCATATCAGAGAAAATATGCTGACTAAGAAAGGCAAGTGCATCAGTAAGTCGAACCACTAGAACAGCATTGTTAATATCTTCAATCGAATGATTCAGGCAGTCCAGAATGACATGGATGTTGTCAATAACTTGAGGATCTAGATTCATGGCCACAAGGGGAGTAGTTTTCTTTATAACTTCTTTTTCTTTGATCGACGCTGCCTGAGATGATTTTTCAGTTATTTTCAACCCTGGGTTAGAAGACACTGCCAAAATTCCTTCAGAAGAATAGACTTGTTGAGCCTCAGATAAGAGATTTTCCAAGTCGAAGTCGATATCATCGGAATGCAAATCTCCAATTTTTTGAGAAGGAACATGGTCGACGAATTTTTGTGTCGATGATATGGAAGTATTGTCTTTGGTGACGAATTTCTGTATCAAAAATCTAAAGAAGAAAAAACATAAGGTCAAGAGGTAACCAAGAGGAACTTAACATAAAGTCTAAGTAAAAGTGGTACCAATGAAAGGAGAAATTGAAGGATAAGCTACTGGATTCTGAGTTGGAACAGGGGCAGATGGAATGCCAGTCGAAGTAGGTTGAGTAGATTGAAGGAATTATGTTTCAGCACAAACTGGCTGATCTATTTCTTGATCAGAAGGGTCGTCGATATCAGTGACTCGAGAAGAAGCCTTTTTCTGAGCCTGCTTCGATTGCGTTATATTTAAAAAATTGCAAGTGAGATGAAATTATAAAGTTCTAATAGACATCATCATATATATACCTTCGAGGTTTTAGGTTGAATCTTTTTAGGTTTTTGTGTTTCAGTTGTCATTACAACATCAATAGACCCACGCTTCTTTGAAGTAAGAGTTGCACCAATCAACTTTTCTTTGCTTTGACTTCTATCCTGTGTTTGTTGATACTATATCTTCATCGATATCTAATATTTCCCCAACTGGTTGTAGGCCATCAGCAATCTGAGTGATAGGTGTGTGTCGAGTAACTTGGAAAATTGAGTGTCGAAAGAAAATACTGAGTACTTAATAAAAGATTTCTTTTACTTACCTCTAGTTTTCTTTGATGCTGCCCGTGCCGGAAAAAAGACCATATTTGAGAGAGCTTGATCGACAGAAATGCAATGAGTAAGAAAGTAATTTGACAACCATTTTTGAAAGTCAGGAGTCGATAGAAAACAATGTGTGATATTAAGATGTTAGTATTGAGTCGACATCTTCTAGTGGTTCATTTTCAACATTCTGTCAAATTCTTATGTCTCTAACACCTCATAGTGAATCTTTTAAGTTTTAAGATTGAGAGACAAAGGAGAAGGTAAGGGTTGGGCTAAACCAAATTGTCGAGCCACATACTGGGGCGAATAAATAACTAGTTCCTTTTTGAGAGCCCAGGTTGATTCATGCGGTAAGCCAACAAGAAGGATTTAAGGAGTTAAGATCTTAGCCCACATATTATCAATTGATGTCTAATTTTCTGGTTGAAAACTGGTAAAAGAATTTAGACATGAAACAGGGGTCAAAATGAGAATATAATGGGTGGAAGATATGAGACATTATTGTCTTCATTGATGTCGAACAAAGTTTTAACAAAATGTCAAAAGGCACCAATAGAGGACATGGTTTTTGGTTTTTTCCTGGAAAGTTGAGAAAGATGAATGCCATTAATAGGAGTGTTAGAAATTTTCGATTCAGAAATTGTGAGTCAAGACTCCTGAATAGCTATGAGCCACAGATTTACAACCCAAAGAGGGTCAAAAGGGTTGATTGAAGGATTCCCTTGACGGATTTCACCAATAATCAAAGAAAGAGTTTCAAAAGGTTGACTCAAGATTAAGGCAGTAAGGTCAATGAATTTTTTATGATGGAGCATAATGACCAGGGACAAGTAATTGTTCTTTTGAATTTGAACTGACTTAGAGTAGAAAATGAAAGAGTTGAGTCAAAGTAAGAGAAAGGCTACATATTCACTATCAGAAACAGGGTCTTCGTCAGAATCCATGTTGTTTTGAATAAAGCTCGATATGGAATTCAAATCAAAGTTGATATCGAAATCATCTTTAGGACAGTTAGTCGACATGACACAAATTCACCATCGACTGATAAATCGGTCAGGGCCAAAATGTCCATCAAGGTCGGACCCATCATTCCATAAGAAAAATGAAAGTTATTAGTGACTTGGTACCAGAAGTACAGGCTGCCCCTAATAAAGGAGCAATGTAAGAAATATCAAAAGTAGCTAATTCTAAGGCATGTACAATATTTAGGGATTTTCAAATCGGCTTATATACAGGTGCTAGTCGAGACATCCATATTGAAAAAAGAGGACTCAGATCCTTAGGGGGATCAGTTCTGAGTACTCAACTAGCAAAATATGAAGCCTTGATGTTCTTACAGAAAATCAATGGTAGATATTCTGGCGGTGATGCGAAGAAATAGAATCAAACTATTCTTGGGTTAACAAAGGACCCAAAAAGGAATACAACTCTCCATTAACTGAGAATAACAAAAATACCTGGTGATGCCAGAGATTAGAGGTTTCTACATTTAGATTTGGTGCTCTCAAAACTCCATCTCCATTATGAAACTGCGCTATTTCAGCTACTAGTGGAAGAAGAGGAAGGGCTTTGTCTTCTTTTCCGTGAGAATGAGTATTGGCAGCTATGGATGTTGAAAAAATGTGGTGATGATGGTTAATGTGAAGGTTAAATGGAAGAATTGGGAGATTGTGAAGAGCACATTGCCCAAAGAGAGAGAAGATTAGGGTTTTTAAAGAAGTAAGTTTTTTGGAAAATTAGGAATGATTGAATTCAAGGAGTAATGATAGAATATTTTGATTTATTCAAGAAAAGGCTATTAAGACCTAGGACCTTGTGTATTCTCAGAAAAGTGCATGTGATTTTAAAAGAAGCATAACTGTTTTTCAAAATTTTAAAGAATTTGAAAATGTTATACGTGCCTAGCATGATGAATATTAAAACTTGTTTCTTTTAAACAAAGTCACAAGGTTTAAAGGGACAATTTGTTAGTACAAAAAAATTATTTTTTTTCGATTGTCAGTGATTTTGACCATAAAATTAGTATTTCGACTACAGAAGCAAAAATGGGTAAGTCGAAGTCGACGAAAGACGGGACAAAAAAATATCGAAGTCGAAAGGTAGTTAGTGCCTTCCTTGAGCATCGAGACTTACCACTTGACCTTCAAGCTGAAGAAAAAAACATGAGAGCGAAATTTGAGGAGCAAATTAGGACTTGAAGACCAAGAGAGATGTATGTGTCAAAACTTGAGGATAAAGATTCTTTTGCTTATTTGATTCATTGTCATTTATTTCTTTACATTTTGTTATTGTTTTGTTTTAATCAACATTTTACACTTTTATCCTCTTTTCTATTTAATTATCTAATTATTCTTTTGTCGTTTATCATTAGTTTACCTCTAGCAATCTAAATATAAAATATTTTGCCACTAATTAAGTAATTTCTGAGTCAAACTCACTATTTTTTTATATGAATCATATCTACTTTTTAATACTTAAAATTTTAATACAAATTCATTTTGATACCACTGGTTCAAATTGATAAAAAAAATTAAGTGAAATAAATACATTTTAATAAAATATTTTTCGGTTGGATTTTTTATAACCGGCTCTAATGAACCGTAGAACAATGGTTGAATATAAATAAATAAAAGTTGTTTAGTCTCTAGAAGTGACAGAATTATCTTGATGCAGGATACCCATGTGTAGTTGTTAGCTTAATTAGTTAATTACTTTGAAACGGGAACATGAGATTAGAAAATAACCCCTCCGTCTAAATTTGGTATTTGTTCCATTAAAGGACAAATATGGAACTGCTTATATATACGGTGTATATTCAAATATTAAAATAGATTTTGTTACGATAGAAATTTAAGTACAGTTAATTTTATGTAAAATTAATAATTAAAAGTTATTAGATAAAAATTTAGTCAAATTAATTAAATTATTATTTAACTATTTTCAACTATCAATTTTACGTAAAGTTGATTACACTTAAATTTTTATTTTTTTGTTATACTGAGTTTTAAAAATATTGGTTAAATATATGTTTTTAATATATTAAAATATTTTTTTATAGTATACTTAACTAATATTCTTAAGATAAAAATAATATAATCCTATTAAAATATCCTTTTTATTTAATTTAATAAATTAATTCAAGTCATGAAAGTTGATAATACTTGTTTATCGCGCAACTACAAGGGGTAATCATACGCAAATCACGATCAAGTTGTTTTTTGGTGACGTGGACAACCTTTTATAACTTGCGAAAACGATTCTTTTTTTTTTCAGGTTAAAATATCACCACCGACAGTCGATCCTGGAACATGTGAGCTGTGGCATTGCCTAAAAGTCATAACTATAACTATTATTATTCTAAATTCTAATACACACACAAACCGATTTAAATTGATCGAATAGTTTAATATGTCGTATCAAAAAATACGATAGAAATATATAACAAAATAGGAACAAATACAAAGCATCACATTAATAAAAAAACAAAATAGGATGAAATGTAGCATCACATTTAATTATTTTAGGCTTAAGTAGACTAGAGCTAACTTAGTAAGAAGTAGTAAACTACTATGTAAATTATTACTTTAGTTGGCTATATATATTTTTTAGTCTAAGTACAAATATGTGTAAGCAGATGAGCTAGACATGTTGTTCAGCTTCTCTAAATCAATTATAATCATATAATTTGCACTTTTTATTATGGGGGCATAGCATAATAATACGTGTGATGTCTAAGAAAATAATATTTATTTTGTATTTGTCACTATAATTTATTCCAATAACAACCGAGCATACTAAATTACTAACAATAAAATTGTTTAAAAGAACGAAAAAATATATCACTTTTATAAAAAAGTTTCCAAATTAATCTACAAACTGAAAATTGCACGAAGAGTTATTAAAAGAAAAACGTACTAATAAGGGTAATCAAGATTATTGTTTGGCTTGTTAAAATTAAATCTAATTTATTCAAAATGAGGTCTAATATGTTAGGATTAAATTCAGTTTGGCCTGATAAATTTATTATTATCCATTTATTTATTTACTTTTGTATAAAATAATTTATTGTCTATATATAAGAATACTTATATTATCATTAGATATTATTTTTTATCATTAATAAATCTCTATTTTATATTTTCACCTTTATTGTGTTATTTTCTTTCGTTGTTCACATCATAATAAAACTCAACAAAAAAAATCATCCCATGAAAAATTAGATTATATTATAGGAAAGTTATCAGGTATGGCAATAAAAAAAGAGGAATACGGTATGCCGTGTACGAATAGGTAGCCAAAGAAAAATTTGTCTTGTAGTGAACACTGAATAGACAAAAGTAACCCTGACAAAGCACTTGAAATGTCATAATTATCCAGTTTAAAATGGCTAATAGGCCGTGGCTAAAATAGAACGGTGAAAGAGGGCTTAGGCTTTGAGACTTGTGTTGAGTCATGGACATTCACACTCCCATCCCTCTTCTATCTGAAATTGAAAGGTATGAAGTACTGAATCCCTAGCCACCCGGTGACCCAGCCCTGCCGCCGTTGTCACGTCCACCACCGTAGCCACCTCAACCCTGCAGCCCCATCGTGTGTGGAAGTCCGGCGCCGTCGTAAGAGCGTGAGGTCATCTCCTCTGTTCGAGCGTGCTCTCACTTTTTTATCGTGCGTCTGTCACCGCCACCGTGCCCCCTGCCACCGTCTCCTCTGTTCGTGCTTTCCTCTCCGGCGTGAGGTAGGTCTTGTCATTTTCTCCATTTTGCAATTTTTTTAATTGTGTATTCTAGAAAGAGTATTGCGACTTTCATTTACGGGATTACTAGTTCTGAAATTTCTGATTTCATATTCTAGTAACTATTGGTGTCTTCGTTACAATGTTCATGACCTTTGTGATGTTATATTCTATGTTATATTCTGTGACTAGGAATCATTTGGTTTGGTTAATTGCTTAATTTTGTTCAAGATTTTTGTTAGCCGGATTTTGAATGTTGTTTGTTGTGACTTGGAGTCATTTTGTTTGCTTAATCTCACTACGAGGTCACTATGTGTTCGCCGTTCATCTCTCGTCATCTCTCCGGTAGGCTGATGCTTCTTCATTTTCATCTCGTTTTGTAATTAATTTTTAAGATTCTCCGGTTATAATAGTCTTAGGTCCCTACAACTTGATATTGAACATTTTCCTCTGTTAGATACTTAGATAGTTGATAATTATGACAAGCTAGAATTATCAATATTCCAATTTGAGATAAAGGCTGTAGATTTTGTTTGTATGCCAAATTTGGTGACCTTGCCCAGTGACTTCAAGGATCTATGAAGCCGTTACAGTATCTGTTCGTTGGAAGATGCGTCAATTGTGTGGTGGTTGTTGAGTGGCTACCAAATATGGATTCAATTTTATTTTTGTTGCCGATGTGTATGTTGATTCAGAAATAGAATTTATGGGAATTGTTGCTGATTATGGGAATTTTTGTTGATTTTCTGATGCATTAATGTACTGAACGAGGCACTTTTATTGTTGCAAATGAAGCAACAGTAACTGTTACTTTTAGTTTTTTGTTGAGTTAAATTAAATAAATTTAATTTTCTGTTAGTCTGGCTTGATGGTGTTTATATATTTTTTTTTCTGTGTTTGATCAGTTAGTAAATTTAATAGTATTTGTTATGTGTGTATGTAATTATATGTTGTTTTGTTAAGTTATTTTTTGTTATTTAAATATTTAATTATGATTTTGTTTTATTGATGCTAAAATGCTAGCATTATCATTCTAAATCTTGAATATCTTAATTTAAATTGAAATATTAATTTTATATTTCATAAGGATCATAGATTGTAATATAATTTGCATTTCTTGATGAGGACAACATCAATTATAAGAAATTATTTGGTCACTTGAATTATGGTCCCCTAAATAATCAGTGTACGTCCGTCCATGCAGGAAACGTCACTGGACATTGGCATGGACGAGGCAGCCTCTTGAACAGGATATTTAGATGATGGTGGTGACCTGGGCAATGATGTACATGATAGTGGTTTAGTACGGCCGGAGGAGGTGATGGAGACGTTGTTTAACTCTCCCGACGAGGCTTAATGACGTTCTTGACACCAACGATGCACTCCACGAACGTATATTCGACCTTGACCAGCTCCGACATCATTGTGACAACGGTGCCAGTTCTAGTAACCCATGATGGACGGTCTAGGCACCAGACCTGCAACCAGAAACTGCCCCTCGTGACGTTTCCAAGTGCCGATCCAGTAAACTTATCATTGAAATTGACTTTGTTCTTCTTGTGTTTTCTTGACTATAATTTCTTAGAGGTGAAGATGGAACTTTCCCTGATTTTGCTTGTCATGATCCGTTATATTCCGGTTTTACCTAATTTAATGTAACATTGCAGAATCTAATCTTTTGTTTATAAATATTAGTATAGAATTTGTCTAATATGAATCTTTTCAAATAACAAGACACGAACAAATATTGTGAATTTTTTGCATATATAAAATTCGCAACATAATTCGCAAGTGACACAATGCCGCAAAAATTGCATATAATTTTTTCAACAAGTTTCACAAGTAATGAATGCCCAATGAAAAGTGAAACTAAACCTTTTATGAATCTGGCAAGTAGTTCCACTATACTTGTAGATACCAACATATTTTGGCTTCATGTTTAACATTTGCAACTATATTTATTTGTATATGATTCTTAATTACAATCTGAAATAAAAACTGCAACAACATTCCCAACTAAGAGGTTAAAGCAAAAACTGGTTAAATATATTCATTGAAACTATTCTTATATAAATAACTACTGCAATGTCATGTACATTAACCAACTCAGATAAAATGAAAAGTGAAAAAGACTAATTCACAGTTTACATAGTCAATCAAGTATTCTTCATAAACTATCTTATCAAACCTCTAAATATTACTAATCATGACTCTTCAAGGCATATTTTTTTAATCATTTTCATTTTCATAACTTTGATCTTAAGAATTAAGATGTATATCCAAGGCTATAAACTCAGCAAGCGCTGCTTCCTATGTTCAATCATTTGGATGCTTACAATCGTACCCTGCAAATGTAAAGACAACATACGATTATTCAGCCAAACTCAATGGAGATATTTCAAGCTTTACATTTCTAGATTTTCTTTTTCATCAGTAATTAATAGCTTACTCATTTCAACCAAAAATGCGTAGTAAGAATACATCAGAATTAAAAAAAATTAATGAATTCAACCAAACTACAGATTTTTAAGGCCACAACAATGTCAATTAATTTAAGAGAAGGTAAATTCTGCAAGAATAAAGAAAATTCAATGGATAATAGAATAACGTATAGAATATAAATAAAAAGAATTGAAAAACGAATATAATCTCCTGCCCCAAAAAAATCATGCTCAAGAAACAATTATAAGTTATAGTGGAAAGACATAATAACATCAAAATTCAAAACTTGCATCAAAGGTAAATAAATTAACTCTTGGGTATAATGAGAGCATAAGCACATGATCACAATAACCTTAATCTTACTATATGTTCCATCTTGTCCATGAAACCATTGCCTAGAGAAGACAAAATCCTGCTTTGCATGCTTCCTGAGCAATCATGAATGTAGATTAAAATAATTTGATTATAACTTGCTTTCTGTTCATTGATTGAAAAATATTAGTAAGGCAAAAAACTCACCTTCAGCTCTACAATGATTATTCTTTATCCAATATTCTAACAAACCCACTAAATCAATGTAAAAGATACACAAATCACTAAATTAGTGTTAAAAAAATACAAATCCTCAATCTAAAATTACATTATTATAAAAAAACTGCTTTCTACACAAAATAAATCAAATCTGTTAAATTAACAGATGCACCTTGAAGGAGGTAGAGATGGGAGGAGGAGTATCACGATGGAGAGACATGGATGCACAATGAGCCCATGACGGATTGAGGCACGACTAGCCCTCGACGGAGAAAAGCCAAGGGAGCCGACAGGAGAGGGTAAGCAGAGGGAGACTCGTAGGCAGTAGGGGGTTGCTGGTGAGAAAGGGACAGTATGGAGGCTGAGGGAGGGCGGAGACATGGGCGCAGAGAGCTACATTGAGACGATTTCCGTTAAAGCAGAGACAGAGAGTTAGAGAAAGAGGGTAATAGAGCTGGAGAGAGAGAGAGAGAGAGAGAGAGAGAGAGAGAGAGAGAGAGAGAGAGAGAGAGAGAGAGAGAGAGAGAGAGAGAGAGAGAGAGAGAGAGAGAGAGAGAGAGAGAAATTCTTAGTGAACAAACAAAATATTTGTAAAAAAAATATCCAAAAACAGCTCAGCTCGGCTCAACATTTGGCATTTAAGCCATATTCACATAAAGAGAATGGCTAGTTTGACACCAAGTTGGACACACCCGACATGTTTAATGTTCATACACTGCAGAAGGAATGAATCGGTTGCATGCCTTTCATGCACTTCTTGGTTTCATGTTCACAACAAAACTCTTTCTTCAATCTAAACCCTTTATATATTTTAAATTAAATCTGATTGGTTTTAAAAGAATGGAATATGATATTTCACTAAAGCAAACACACGAATGGAGTTTCCTCTACATTACTTGACTCCTTTAATTTAACAACATTATTATTATTGTTATAGATAGATAAATGAAATTAAAAAGTATAAGTAGGTGGTTTCGGTTTCAATAAACCCAATTAATGGTGTGTCCTTTAGTCTACAATTAGCGGTACCAAAAAATGAACGGATGTGATTTTTGGGGTCAAAAAAAGAAAAGGACAATGTCATTCGGTTAAACATAACCAATAGCTAAATCCAAATGTTAATACACTTTGATAATAAAGCTTGTGGACCCCTAATCCCATCCAATGTACACTTTACACATCTAACTACTTGGACCCTTCTTCCACACACTAACACTCTATCAAATTATACATCTCATACATTTACATATATACTATGGTCCACAAATTCAATATACCTAAAGCTTATGCCTTACGGTTACGAAATACTCAATTGGTTGATCCCCTCCTTCTCCTTTTTTCATTTTCTCTTTTCTTTTGACTTTTACATTAAACTTAATTTTATTGTAACATATTAATTAAATGGGAAAAGGGTTAAATTGAATTTATTGACCGATATAGTAGTTGAATTTGATAATATGTATGTAGTTCATAATTGTGAAATTTAGTCCCTATATGCATGTATGTATGCATATTAATGTTATTCCGGAAGGTTGGCTGGTAATAATTATTCAAAAGACACCAGGCCAGTTATATAAAGATAGTAAAAATAATTTTTTCAAAGTTATTTATTTGATCGTAATTAAAAATTTTACTTTAAAAAATATAAATTTAATAAAATTATAAATTATGCATAAAATTAAAGATCTAAAAAATATTATATTAATAATTCTAACTAATATTAATTTAAATGACACTAAATTTTCTAAAATAATATAAAATAATTTTTTTCAAAATCTTAATTTCACGATAAATTTTATTTAGAGAATTCAAAAATAAATAAGAATTACTAGACTAAAAATAAAATAATTAATAATTAAAAATTGGTAGATTAAAATATAAATCTTTAAAATTAGAAAAAAATTATTAAAAGAATTATAAATAAAAATTCAACTTGTAAAAAATTATTTAATTCACAAGATGAAAAAATATCAAAATATAGTGAAATAAAAGCAGAAAAATAATATTATAAAATTTATAAAAAATAATAAAAATAAAACAATCCTCTAACAAAATTTTTCTTAAAAATTTAAATTTTAAACAAATTAAAAATTAGCATAGAGTCAAATTAACAATTTTAAAAATATAATAACACTTTTTAATAAAAATAATACTTTTATTTTATATTACATATCAAAAATTTAATATATAATAATTTATTTAATAGTCGAAATCAAATATCTTTATTTAAAAATATTTTAAACATTTTTGTCTGAATGTCTGTCTTATTCAAAATTATAGGTCTTCGTATTATATTACTGCTAACTTTTACTTAGTAAAAAAAAGTTATATAAACAATACTACCTAATTTAATAGGTTGATGAATATACTAAAGTCGCCTAAAATTTGTAAACTTTTGAACAAAACAATATTGATGTTATTTCATAAATTTCAGTTGTTTGTATCAAATATTTGCATTGCACTTATAGTATAAATTAAAATTGGTTCGGGTTAATACTGGAATATTACACATTCTTTCATGTCAAGTAGTGGCATTAAAATAAGGTTTTCACACCCGCCCTAACCGCAAATATTCACTTGTCTGATGCAATATGTTAAATATAGAATTAAAAGGTAACATGTTCTTCTTGTCGCAATGGTATGCTAATAAGCTTAATAAAGTATTGGAATGCATGTTTCATTTTATTTCTCCACTGTCCATCATTCTATGATTCGTTGTACTGAAAATTATTTTATTTAGTTTAGGTCAATGATTTTTATATCTGCCTGTCACGCTCATCATCTCTCAAAACATATATACCAAATTACGAATACTAGTTCTAGTTAGTCAATTTAAGTTTATCGATCAGATTAATAAATAAAGAGTTTGTAGATGAAACAAGATCCATACCTTATGCAAAAAAATAAAGTGATAAATTAGTCAATAATCAAGCTTGTCATTGGGTTATTTTTTAAAAATGTATTGTGGATCTTATATTAATTAATTACATTTAATAAAAATTTAATGATTAATTAGGTCATAGTCAAATCAAATTTTGTTATGTAATTAAATTTATTATTCATATAAACAAGAAACCAAACCGTGACAGCATTGAAAAACCTACGACATAATATATGTAACTATCTTTTTCTTTGTTAATACATTTAATTTAATACATAATTTTCTTAAAATTATTTTTTAATAAAAAGTTTCAGCTTCTTCCTGCCGGGGCATTAGTTTATCAAATTCATTCCAATATCTTCCTCCCTAATTTCTGAGGGCAACACTGAAATTGAAGTGAGTTTATGTAACTAAACCTAGTATTATTGGAGAAATTACCAAATCGGTCCCAATTGCATTGCGTATGCATCATCATCTCTGACAGATTTGCTTTTGATGCCAATTTTCAATTTATTTATGTGATTTGGTTCCAGTTTCTTCTTAGTATTCTTTCCGCAATTAATTATTTAACCAAGGTGAATTTTATAGTATCTATAATTTGATGTCTAAATTTTGTTTAACTTATTTTTTATGAGAATTTTTAAATATTTAATAATTATTTATTTTTATATTTTTAAAATTAAATATTAATTTTTAATCTTTTTTAGTAAGTTAATCAAATACTTTTAGGCACTATAGTAATCACTTTTAACTAATTATTCATCACAAAATGTCAGAATAAGGAAGAAACAACGTAACAAAAAAATAATATAAAAAAATACTATTCATATGATAAAATATTTCAAAAAATATATAGTAGAATATGTCATAAATTCCCAAGAAATTGTGATTCAGCAGTAAATATTATTTTCGTTGTAAGCTTGTTGCATGTCTGAATATAGGGAGAGGGGAAATAATTAGGCAAAAACAAAAGGAAGTTATATAAAAACATCAAAGAAAAGAGGATCCAGGCAAAGAGAATAGCATTATAGCAGGGAGTCAGGGACATAGTTGCCATTACACACTAAAGTTACAATAGTCAACGCACTGTACACATCACACAGTCCAGCAAAGTCTTTACAATATACAGCTATCGCGTATATACTACTTGCTGTTTATTCCATTCCCAATTCCTAATTCCACAATATATATTAATGTTTAATTTTGTAAAATTTTTTGAAAAGGAGTTTGTATTTTTTAGGAGTATAATTTTTTTATTTTGTGAGTAAATTAAAAGGATTTTGTATTTATATTTTTTATTTTAAAAAAATAAGAGTATTTTTAAAAAAAATATTAAAAGACTAACAAAATTTATTATTTTTCGTCAATAATTAATTATTAAATATAAATATTATTTTTATAAAAAATTTTTAATATTTTTTTTACCAAACCAAACCTAATAAATATCCAGAATCTTGCCATTTTAATCTGGCTATGATTTGACAAATATTGCAATTGTTTAATATTTTATTCTATTAATTATTATTATTATTGACTTGTGAGTGTAAACTCAAAAATAAGTGAGAGTAAATGATGTTCAGTTCCACACCCATGAATTAACAAAAAAGCAAAATTATAATAAAATTAGGATAAACAATCAGTAATTTTTATATAAAATTAACAGTTAATTGTTAAATAATAATTTAGTTAAATTTATTAAATAATTTAATAATTTTTTAATATTAATTTTACATTTAGAGAATGTGAATTATTACAGAGTGAGAAAGGCTTTTACTATTAAGTTTTCCCATTTCAATTAACAGAGGCCACTAAACGGTTTGCCTTTTGCCGACGAAATGTGAAAAAAGATTAAAAGCAGAAATTATAAAAATGAGATGATAAGAATAAAGAAAGAAAAGTATCCACTCATTTGCGTTTCATAAATTATTATTCATTCACCAAACTCCGGTGGGGGCACACCGCATAGCCTGCGCCACCACCCACCCTTATACTAACCCTCTTATTTATAAATTATAATTATTTAATTAATTAATTATCATATTTTTGGTCTTTTTAATAATGAGTGAGTGAGTGTCTCTCTCTATCTGTATGTAAATGTAAATGAATTGAATTGAATTGTCCTTCTCTCTTACGCGTCTTTATTTCCACACACACAACACTTTTTTCTCTTTCTCTATCTATCTCTCTCTGTTCTTGTTGTGTTGTGTGTGTGCGTTGTATTCTACTCTCTCTCTCTTCACTTTCTCTCTCTAAAAATACGTTGCCATAGATTTGGAGCAGCCGTCGGTGCTCAATTTTTCATTCTTATACTCTCTTCTTGTTATCAGTTATCAATTGCAGAACAAAAAAGAAAAAGAGTGGGATATTTTGGATCGGTTATTGATTTTTCATGTGACGGTTGTTGGTAATGGTGATGGTGGTGGTTGGAGGCAATGCGAAAGTGGATCTCGTGACAGACTTGCTTTGATTCCAGAAACCAGAAGCTACTGAGAGGAGAGGACTAAGCAGAACAAAGCAAGCAGTGTTTGTTTGTTTGATTGAGGCTGAGGCAAGATGCACACTGGAGGAAGACTTGTTGCTGGTTCTCATAACAGGAACGAGTTCGTCCTCATCAATGCCGATGAGAATGCACGGGTATGTCTTCTTCTTTTCTTTTCGGGGTTTTTCCATCTCTAGTACAATAGGGTTTATGAAACCATTTCTTTCCTCCAATCTTTTCTTCTTTCATCTTTTCATGTTTACTCCGCTGCAGAAACTACCCCTCTTTGTTCTTCTTGGTTTCTTCATTGTCGGTGGTTGACTTGTTCATACTACAGCTGTCGCTTGGTCCTACTTTTTCAATTTTTCTTTTTTTCCCCCTGTATTAATCTTTTAGATTGGAGATTCTGCTCAATAAAAATTGGAGTTGGATATTTGTTGTGTTGGGGATATGCTTCAGATTTGATTGATTGAGCTTCTATATGACCATTCTTGGAGTAATCATCGACAATGCTTACAGATTCTTGTGATATTAGTTAGAACAATAGTTTGACTTGTGAGGGTTAGGAGCAGATTGCCAATCATTTTGTCACATGTGAGGAGATTTGATGTGATGCGTATCATATACTAATACCAATTGGGTTTGATTAGCCTTGAAGAAATCGATAATTGAGTTTGTATATAGATTTTGTCTCTTTTACTTTGCCATCATTTTCTTCATTGTTTGCGCACTTGGATTCGATTTGATTCATTACCTTTTTGCAATGCAAGATTTTATTTGTTCAGGATCTTTCTTAAGTTTTGTCTAGAGTTGTAAATCAGGTGCCGATAACTGAAGATTTTGTGTTTGGATTTTGGTTTTGTCTTCTCAGATTAAGTCTGTCCGGGAACTGAGTGGGCAGATATGTCAGATTTGTGGGGATGAGATAGAGGTCACAGTGGATGGGGAGCCCTTTGTTGCTTGCAATGAGTGTGCTTTCCCTGTTTGTCGGCCTTGCTATGAGTATGAAAGAAGAGAGGGGAATCAGGCATGTCCCCAGTGTAAGACCAGATACAAGCGTATCAAAGGTGAGATTGCCTTTCTTCTGTATTCCTCATGTTGAATCTTGTAACTTGCCTCTGCTGCCGACATTATCCTTAAACTCTTACCAATGAATGAACTACAGGTAGCCCCCGTGTTGAGGGCGATGAAGATGAGGATGATATTGATGACTTGGACAATGAGTTTGATTATGGGGATCCTGACGCTTTTGGCCCCATGCCAAATTCAGATTCATTGTTTTCTGGACGCCTTAACACCGGGCGTGGTTCTAATTCTAATATATCTGGCATCCCAACAAATTTGGAAAATGGCTCTCCTCCTGTCAATTCCGAAATCCCACTCTTGACTTATGGGGAGGAGGTATATCCTCAAAATTGACCGCTTGACATGTTTGATTTTCCTATGATGAGTTTGTTACTTCTCACAGGCAAACCACAATCCCTAATACTATTTTATTCTCTGCAGGATCCTGAGATATCTTCTGATAGACACGCTCTGATTGTTCCCCCATATATGAATGGGAGCAGAGTCCATCCCATGCCCTATACTGATCCATCTATTCCATGTAAGTCTTGTGAAGTTGTTTAGACATATTTCATGTTATCTGTATCTGTTGACTCAACCCGATTCTTGTTTTCTAACAGTGCAACCGAGACCAATGGTGCCAAAGAAGGACATTGCAGTATATGGGTATGGCAGTGTGTCTTGGAAAGACAGGTTGGAAGATTGGAAGAGAAGGCAGAATGAAAAGCTTCAGGTGGTGAAGCATGAGGGGGGCAACAATGATGGAAATTATGGCGATGAGTTTGATGATCCCGATTTGCCCATGTAAGTCTCTCACTCAGAATTCTGTTTTGTTCCCCTCTATGTTTTGAGATTTCACACTATGGTTGGAGTGAAAGCTGAGTGCCTATCTATATGACATTGAGGCCAAACTTTTTGTGTCTGGTAGACATTTAGGACTTAAACATCATTCTATTTGGATATGGGTATCTGTATTTGTTAGTTGAAATGTGTTGCGTTGTGCTTATGTTTAGCGAGTTGCAAGTTTAACATCAACAAAATAAATCTTTTTTTTATCTCCTTTCTGCTATATATTTTTGTTTGGTTATTTAACATTTCTTCCCCCTTGTACTATTTCAGGATGGATGAAGGACGGCAACCACTTTCTAGGAAGCTACCTATCCCTTCAAGCAAGATAAATCCATACAGAATGATCATAGTGCTCCGTCTTGTAATCCTTGGGCTTTTCTTCCACTACAGAATCCTCCACCCAGTTAATGATGCATTTGGTTTGTGGTTGACATCAGTCATCTGTGAAATATGGTTTGCTGTATCATGGATAATGGATCAATTTCCAAAATGGTACCCAATACGTCGGGAAACATACCTTGATCGTCTCTCTCTTAGGTAGTTGAACCTGCCACATCGTACATTTTTATTGCTCGATTTGCATTTGTTCCAACCCAATTATATGTTGACTTATTACATTGCTGTAGGTATGAAAAGGAAGGGAAGCCATCAGAGTTATCAAGTGTCGATGTCTTTGTCAGTACAGTTGATCCCATGAAAGAACCACCACTGATTACAGCAAACACTGTGTTATCTATTCTGGCCGTTGACTATCCAGTTGACAAAGTTGCTTGCTATGTATCAGATGATGGTGCAGCCATGCTTACTTTTGAAGCACTTTCTGAGACATCTGAATTTGCTCGGAGATGGGTTCCGTTTTGTAAGAAATATAATATTGAGCCCCGGGCCCCAGAATGGTATTTTGGGCAGAAGATTGACTATCTGAAAAACAAAGTGCATCCAGCATTTGTCAGGGAAAGGAGAGCAATGAAGGTTCCATCTTAATCCTCTTGCTCTTATTATTATTATTATTATTATTCACACACTTAGGAAGCCAACATTTGACAATATGGGCTCTTTGGTGTACAGAGGGATTACGAAGAATTTAAGGTGAGAATTAACAGTTTGGTCGCAACCGCACAAAAGGTTCCTGAGGATGGATGGACCATGCAGGATGGGACTCCTTGGCCTGGAAATAATGTGAGGGATCATCCTGGCATGATTCAGGTAAAGATGAAGTGTCTAGTTGTTGACTTTCTGTTACTTGTTAATACCCTGCTTGCATGTGGATATCTTTCCATGATATTCCAATGATGTAAGAGTATAATGAAAGCATTCATACTTTGCACACATAGTCTACTCTTCCTTTTGCTATCATCATTCTTTGACTACTGGACTTGATTTCAGTAGTCTCATCTAACGAATCTCTGGTAACCTTCTTTGTATTATACAGGTCTTCCTTGGCCAGGATGGTGTTCGTGATATTGAAGGAAATGAGTTACCCCGATTGGTCTATGTTTCTAGAGAAAAAAGGCCAGGCTTTGACCACCACAAAAAGGCTGGGGCTATGAATGCTCTGGTATGTTTCAAGTAACTTTTAGTTTAGTTCAGGTTCAATGGTGATCTATCATCCATGGCCTTATATAGTGTGAATTTGTAATAATAGGTACGAGCATCAGCAATTATCTCAAATGCGCCTTATCTTCTGAATGTTGATTGTGATCACTACATTAACAATAGCAAGGCACTTAGGGAAGCCATGTGTTTTATGATGGACCCTCAAGCTGGGAAGAAGATTTGCTATGTACAATTTCCCCAAAGATTTGATGGTATTGATCGTCATGATAGATACTCAAACAGGAATGTTGTATTTTTTGATGTAAGTATCAGTTTTCTGTTTTCACTTGTTTAGATATCTTTCTTTCTTCCATTTTGACAAATAGTAATGTATTGGTACCCTAATTGTAAACAGATCAACATGAAAGGGTTGGATGGAATACAAGGTCCAATTTATGTCGGAACTGGATGTGTTTTCAGAAGGGTAGCACTATATGGATATGACGCACCTGCTAAGAAGAAGCCTCCAAGCAAAACCTGTAACTGTTGGCCAAAATGGTGCTGCTGCCTGTGTTGTTTTGGTTCTAGAAAGAAAAAGAATGGAAGTACCAAGGAGAAAAAGAAGAAGGTGAAGCACAGCGAAGCATCAAAACAGATACACGCACTTGAAAATATTGAGGCAGGGAACGAAGGTAACAATTTTCATCATGTCCTTGTTGAATCGAAATGTATTCTTTAAGAAAAGTTCTGGACAATATCTCTAAGTAGATTCTGTTTCAGGATCCAACAATTTGAAGCCATCCAACATGTCCCAAATGAAGTTGGAGAAGAGGTTTGGGCAGTCTCCAGTGTTTGTAGCCGCCACACTCTTGGAAAATGGTGGAGTTCCACATGGCATTAGTCCTGCATCACTTTTGAAAGAAGCTATCCAAGTTATCAGCTGTGGTTATGAAGACAAAACCGAATGGGGAAAAGAAGTAAGTTCTTAAGATTATTCTTGTATATACTCTTTGAAAAGCTAGCTTTTCAGTTCTTATATTTCTTCTTTGGAGCTCACAATTTATTTGGCTTATCACCAGGTTGGATGGATATATGGTTCTGTGACAGAGGATATCTTGACTGGATTCAAAATGCACTGTCATGGTTGGCGGTCTGTGTATTGTATCCCCAAGCGTCCTGCATTCAAGGGGTCAGCTCCTATCAATCTTTCAGATCGTCTACATCAAGTTCTTCGGTGGGCTCTTGGGTCTGTTGAGATATTTTTCAGCAGACATTGTCCAATCTGGTATGGCTATGGTGGTGGTTTAAAGTGGTTGGAACGATTCTCATACATCAATTCCGTTGTATATCCCTGGACTTCCCTCCCATTGCTGGTCTACTGTACTCTACCAGCCATATGCCTTCTAACCGGAAAATTCATTGTACCCGAGGTATGGTTCTGTCCAATATCTGTGTGTATGGAGAATCTTGTTTAAAACTGATGGTATAAAACTACTTTAAAGGTTATACTAAAAAAAAGTGAAGAAAAAGGAACTTGACCAATCATAATAAAACTAAAAAGGAAGTCACAGCTATTAACACTAATTTTCTACCTCATGCAGATTAGCAACTATGCCAGTCTTGTGTTCATGGGCCTCTTCATATCGATTGCAGCAACTGGTATCCTTGAGATGCAGTGGGGTGGTGTTACCATAGACGACTGGTGGAGGAATGAACAGTTTTGGGTGATTGGAGGTGTTTCTTCACATCTTTTTGCCCTGTTCCAAGGTTTGCTGAAGGTTTTGGCTGGTGTCAACACAAATTTCACTGTCACCTCAAAAGCAGCCGACGATGGAGAATTCTCGGAGCTCTATCTCTTCAAGTGGACATCACTGTTGATCCCTCCAACTACGTTATTGATCATAAACATTGTTGGTGTCATTGTTGGTGTGTCAGATGCCATTAACAATGGTTATGACTCATGGGGACCTCTGTTTGGTAGGTTATTCTTTGCATTGTGGGTGATCATCCATCTGTATCCATTCCTCAAGGGTTTACTTGGTAAACAAGACAGGATGCCCACCATTATATTGGTGTGGTCGATCCTGCTGGCCTCCATCTTGACTCTCATGTGGGTTCGCATCAACCCGTTTGTGTCAAGAGATGGCCCTGTCTTGGAAATTTGTGGATTAAGATGTGATGAGTCTTGAATAAGAGAGCTGAAGGTGTTTCTCAGCTATACTGTATGTTGAAGAAGCAGGGCGTGGTGTTGGATACGCACGCATCAAAAGGGTTTCACGAATTTTTGGGTGGGAAGTTGTATTTTTCGGTTGTGTAGATAAAGAGGAAGGAGATAAAGTGGGGGGAGAAGGGGTGGCCGATACATTGTTACCTGTAATAGGGGTTTTTCATTTATTCTTTGATTATATTCTGTGCGTTTTAGTGTTATTCTCTTTCCCGTTTGATGTATTCTTATAAGAAAGAGCATTGAATGATAAATTATTCCCTCTTAAAAATGAGGGAACTCAAGAATCAGTTGTCATATTTGAAGTATCGTTCTTGTTTAAAAACTTTGGGGACATGGACTATCTTCCTCATTTGTAATACCATCAGCTATGGATATTCTTGTTCCTCAGGTGTTCTTCATGTTTATTTAATTTCTCTATACTTCTGGATAAGACTCAATACAGTTAAATAATGCATTGTGGATTTGCTGCTATAAGTTCCTTATTTTTGCATATTTTTATAGTATTGAGATTTTTAACTTGAAACAGGTTTGTTTTCATTAGAAATTTGACGGCAATGTTAGTTGCTTCTAATATTCACTTTCAAGAACTCTTGTGGCCACACCTTGTGGTCTTAGTCAGTACAACAATTAAGATTGCAAATGAATGTTGGATAAAATAACTCATTGTACAAATGCATATTACTGTGACACATGAAATCTGTGTACAGTGGTTGCATTCTGTCTTTTTGCTTTACTTTTGTACTCTAGCCAGTGTCTGAAATCTGTGTCATAAAAGCACCACCAAGAAACATATATGCTTATCGAATTCTGAATCAAGTTGCAGAACTCGTGACAGGAAAGGGCAATAAAAAAACGTCAGTCCTTACATATGTAGCACCACCAGAATAAGACAAACGGAGAATAACACGAAAATACAAAGTTGTTTCATTCAAACAATAGATGTCGTAAGTACAAGCACCGCGTTAAGAAAATTAGTTGACATGATTCACATAAATTACATCTTTAACTTAGTATTGAAATTTGGATGACACGATCCACATACATCTTAATGCTTAGTTCAACAAATTTTTTCCATCAATTTTTTCTCTAGTATGGGAGAGAAATTAGCACAGTTCCAACTCATTAGCGGTTTTCTTTTACTGAAAGAAATGAACGAAACAAAACAGTGGCCTTAAGAAGCTACTACATCCCCAAGAATAGCTTCCTCAAGCTCAACTCTTTAGCATTTTAATCAAGCAAATGAATAAATTATCAAAATTGCTCCTAATTTTATACGATGGCGACAGAAAAATAATCTAAAGTTTCGTATTAGCAAATTGGTTATGTATATGATCCATAATTTTGTAGAAATATTTGAATAATTATTTAAAAAGTACATTAAAATAATAGTATTTTTTTAAAATAAAATAAAAAAATAAATAATTTTTCAAATAAGATATTTTAGCTTTATTTTTTAAAATACAATTTTCTTTTGTAATAAGGGCAAGTTCGTCGTACTCCCAAACTCTATATAAATTATATAGAGTTCGCCGCATCCCCCGAACTATATGATAGGTTTCCAAAATAAAAGCATGTCTGCTGGAGAGGAGATCAGAAAAACACAATATCCTTGTTTATTTTCTTTCTCTTACTGTTGACATTTTCTCTACGATGTCAAGGAATCCATTGTTATCCATTCATTACAATGGTGAAATAGTGTATGACGAAGAAGGTTCTATCGTTTTTAGATCGGGGGCAACTGATAATTATCTATATGATACCGGAAATCGATAGTTTAACAATTTTGAAGAATTTGATATTGTACTCCGTCGAGCAGCAAGAGATAAAAAAGGTGAAGAAAATTTACTACAAATATCCGATCGAAGTAGATGGTAGTTTGTTCTATTAAAGGTATATTACAGTTGTATTGTCTCTGTTATTATTATATTTATGAGACTACCGTTGTGAGAAATATTTTTATTGTCTTGAATTAGGTACCGTTTGTGCGACGACGAGGACGTTCGGCTTATAAGGTCGTGGCACAACCGATGGACAAATGTTCATCTGTTAGAATTATTCGTGTATCTCGTTGAGGTGAGTGACTGATGATCATCTACAGATACTGTCGATGATAGTCCGTTGACTGGAGCTGTTAGACGATCTATCAGAAGGACTATGGTGGATCTAAATATGTACCTGAGGGTAGTCAGGAGGGGTCTAATGTTGAAGTTCGTAATGTTGACTTAATGGACAACGGTGTTGAAAGTCAAGATGGTTCTGCTATCAGAGATCCGATGATGGAGGAGTATGAAGTTAACCCCGATGACGGTGAGGATGCTGATGAAGAACCACCTGAAATTCCTGATGATGGTGACGAGGAAGAAGAGATGAACTACTACGGTGACACACAGATTGCTCTGACACAGCTTACCATTTTTTGACCATATGATGGGCCGGATCATTTCACGAGGTTGAATCTCGAAGCAATGACTTCAGATTGGTCGTTTACCTAGGGAGGCCTTGAAGAGGATCCAAGCAACGAGTTTGAGGTTGGACAACAATTTAAGAACAAGGAAGAAGGCATGTTGGCTGTTAAGCAGTATAGCATCAGGAGGGATGTGGATTACAAAATAGTAGAGAGTGACTAGTTGAGATACAATGCACAATGTATCTAGTTCGGACCCGGTTGTAATTGAAGCATACTCATATCATATCGTCGAAAGCAAGAAAAGTGAGACATTAGGAGATACACTGGGTCTCATGCTTGCATGAAAATTTCGATGGGACAAGACCATGGTAGGTTGGATTCGAAGGTGATTGCGCAACACATTTTCTCGATGGTCAAAGCTGATCCAACAATCAGCATCAGGATTCTCCAAGGAGGTGTGGAGAATCACTTTGGCAGTACAGCCATGCCAACACAGCCGAATCCCACGATAATCGGCTACATGCCTCGAGGTCCTCTAGTAGGGATAGCCACCTGATGTGCACCCGAGAGTCAGATGCATCTGGGAATAGGAGACCCCCTATCAACTGCATGATATACCCCTCATGTACCTCATCAGGCGCTCCTCTGTGGCATCCTGCTCCAGCTCTCTACAAACCTTGTTGTGGAACCAAGTGAGCTTCAAGTCCACTTTGTCTGAGACTGTCTGTCATCTGAGCTAGGAACAACACCCAGAATCTGCTCACATAACTCCTTAGTGGTGTGTTCCTGATGGTGCTGCTCCCACCTACCAATGCATCCACTCACAGGATCACCGTCGATCCTGAGACCCAACTGATAGGCCATGTCCTGCAAGGTGATAGTCATCTCCCTGCACGGTAGATGAAATATGTGGAACTCAGGCCTTCACCTCTCTATCAAAGCCGAGGCAAGCCGCCAATCATGCTCAAAACTCGACCATATAGGCCACATACTCAAATCCGGCTTGTCTGAGATATGGCCTAATCTGCTCCGGCGGCTGAAAATCACTATTTTATGGTATATTTTGGATTGAATTGAGTGGATTTTGTCAATTATTCTCCCACTTGTTCATGTAAATTGCTTGTTTTTAAATTTCCTTCCTAATTTTGTGCTATGATTGAAAACATGCTTCTTAGGCCTTAAAATCACTAATTTTTAATCCTTTTTTATTACCATTCGATGCCGTGATCCGTGTGTTAAGTGATTTCAGAGTTTATAGGGCAGGAATGACTTAGAGGATGAAAATGAAGCATGTAAAAGTGGAAGGAACATAAGAAATTAAAGTTTTAAGAAGCTGGTGTCCACGCGCACGCATGGCTGACGCGTACGCGTGACCAAGCCATAACTAAACTATGCGCACGCGTGGCTGACGCCCACGCGTGGCCAGTGCAGAGTTTAAGCGACGTGTACGCGTCGCTGACGGGTACGCGTGACGAGCATCACGTGCCTCAATAAAGAGAATTCGCTGGAGAATATTTTTGGGCTGCTTTTGACCCAGTTTCAGGCTCGAAAATAAAGACAAGAGGCTGCAGAGTGAAGCTGGAAGGGGAATGAGAATCATTCATTCACTTTTACACATTTTTAGGTTTTAGATGTAGAATTCTAGAGAGAGAGGCTCTCTCCTCTCTCTAGGTTTTAGGGTTTTTTTAGTTTTATTTCTTCTCAAATTCAGATTTTCATCTTGCTTTAATGTAGTTTCTTTTTTATCTTTTATTGTTCTAGTATCTTCGTTTATCTTCTCTTGTTGATTTGTTTATTTTTTCCAATTTAGTTTATGAACTCTTTTTTGTTAGATTTAATTCCCTTTTAATGCAATTTGAAATATTTCATGTTTATGGCTTTGTTCTTTAATTATTGGTTATTGATTCCTTGCATTTGTTAGTCTTATATTTTACTATTCTTTATTAATTTTCTATACTTTTATTTTGTGTCTTCCAAGTGTTTGATAAAATGTTTGGTTGGATTTTAAAATAGATTTTTGTGTTTTTGGCTTGGGTTGATGATTTGAAGACTCTTGAATTGTCAAAGTTTCTTGTTGATTGGTAATTGAAGATTGCCGATTAGCTTGAACTTCACTAAATCTAGTCTCTCGCTATGAGTTGACTAGAACTTGTGAACTCAAATTGATTGTATGCACTTGACTTTCCTTCATTGGTTAGAGGTTAACTAAGTGAAGACAATTTATATTTACCATCACAATTGATGACGATAATGAGGATATGACTTCTAATTCTCTTTTCTTGCTAAGAGCTTTCTTAGTTATTAGTTTATTTTCTTGTCATTTTACTTTCTTGTTTCTTATTACGAAACCCCAAAAATATACTTTCTCATAACCAATAATAAACTACACTTCCCTGCAATTCCTTTGAGAGACGACCCGAGATTTAAATACTTTGGCTAATTTTATTGAGTTTGATTAAATGACAAACAAATTAAACATTGATCGAGGATAATTTGTTGGTATAGAACTATACTTGCAACATGATATTTTTGTGAAAATCTTTACCGACAATTTTCCTCCGTCAGCTGCTGTGTCATCAAATTCTGCCTGGTGCGCAAGATTCGAGGCGCCTACCAAAAACGGAAACAAAAAAAAATCAGAACGGTAAACACATAAAATAACAAGTTTACTGAACTAACAATGTACTCAGCGTGATCCAACCTGTAACTGCTGCTCCATCTAACACAGAATCTAGTAAAACGAAATCACACATACTGAACTCAGTTCCTTTTACGTTAACTAAATTAATAAAAAAATATTTAAATCCAAAACAGTTTAAAATCTTAGTAAATAACTAACTGAACCCTAAATTTTACTAATCAAGTTTTTTTCTAGTCTAACTTAACCTAATTAATTATTCAACTAATTACCTTTTGATTTACAACTTAAACTAATTATTCTCACTAAACTAACTAACAATTTACTTTGTTATACTAATTAACATGTTATAGATAATAAACAACAACTATTCTTAAGAACAATAACATAAAAATTTTAACTAACATAAAAACAATTAACAGTAAGTCTAACTAACATGTAAACAGTAAATCTATAACTCTAGCTAACATGCAACCTATAACTAATTATTTTATCTAACATGTAAACAATAATTCTAACTAAGCTAAAAAAATTAACTCTAACTAACCTATTATTTATTGACTTGGAACTAAGAATGTCGTCCGCAATGAACTTCACCAGCGTCGAACCGACAGAAAGAAAAGACGACCAAAGTGAATTTGGAAGAGAGATTGAAAATGAAAAGGACAAAGACAAATGCTTCCACTGGGTTTATTATTTTTTATTTTATTTAAAAAATTCTAACAAAAAAACTAAAATTTATTTTTTATAATTTTTTATTTTTAAAATTATTTTTTGTCATTAATAAAAAAATTGAAAAAAAATTAAGTTAATGTAAAATTACTAAATTTTAATAATAAAAATATATTTTTTAATTATATTTACAAAATTTATATCAAAATTCATATTTTTAAAATATTTTTTAAAAATATATATTTAACGTCATAAAAATTTAAAAGTATTTTTGTCTGCACATAAAAAAATTAAAAATAATTTTAGTAGTAAACAAAATGTTGGCACAAAATATGATGGCATTTACATTAATGAGTATTTATACCCTTTTAACAGTTCAACGCAGACGCAATCAATAAGCTTTTAACAAAACTTAAGGGCAAAGAAGAAAATATCACACACCCTTATTCCCATTTTTGCTGACGTAGTCACGTCAAGTTACACGCTCAATTGGCTGAAGCATGAAGCTTGTGAATTTTATAACCAGTAAGCTTCACACGTTCGTATGTTTCACCTTCTCTTGCTTGATCTCAAGTCAAGTCAAAACTGTTTTCAAATTCACTGAGTGCTGAAAATTGTGAATTTTTTTTGTTGAAAGGTCAAACTTAGGAAACTTTGTCATATTTCTTCTATTTCTTTTTTCTTTATTTCCCTGAAATTTTGATACATGGATTAATATATCTAAATACTAGTCACCAAAAAATATATATATATCTAAATACAATTTATGTATGATACAGATTGTATAAAGAAATTGATTCAATAATATATAAAATCTTTTACGGTGACAATTAAAGAAAAATTTTGTTAGATAGACAATAATTTTTGTAAATAATATGAACAATAAATTATAAAATTGATCCAATAAAGTAAAAAAAATTCTATTCTCAAATTATCTCAACTTTAATATTAGGATAATTATCTGTACACACCTAGTGAAATGAATATCTAGTCATTGTTAACTGTGCATGAGTAAATCAAATAAAAAAATAACTATCTAATTAAAAATAATGAATATAATCATCTGCATACATATTGAATTGAACATTCGATATATTTTTTATTCACTATTGTTTAGTATTTTCATTGTTTACTTATACTTTTTCATTAAAAAACCGAACTAATTTAGATCGGATGATTGGTCAGCTCACAAATCAGCTTGAACAAGTGTTAGAGTTTAAATCTTACTTGGTAGATGTGCTAAATCAATTGTGAACAATAGACTATTAAATGAAAGTCAAATTTATTTATGACAGATTAGTTGTTAATATGTAGAATTAAGAAATGTGATAGACAACAAAAAAAAATTAAAGAAAACCGAAATTAAAAAAAAAAAGAGTTAGCTTTTTAGGACTCTGTGAAAGATGAGAGAAATCGTGACGCGATAATGTACATAGCTTGCTTTTCTTCCAAGTTGTTCTAACTTGCATAAGTTAACCTATAGCATTTTAATTCCAAAAAAAAAAAGGAAGCAGCAGCTCGCACACGAACACTTGTGTGTGAGACTGGGAAAATACAGAAAAGAAAATAGGTGAGCTATTGAGAGAAATTAAATATTAATTTCAAATAAGAAAAAAAATTATTATTATTGTGGTTATTCATTCCCCACTTAGTGAAATAGTTTCTTTTATAATATTTGATTAATTAGCATGAATTAAGAAGAACCATTTAGCATCCTAAACAACTAGCTACAACAAAACTTGATGCCCAGTTGGGTCAGTAGTGGACTTAATAATTTAAAAAATATTATAGAGACAACAGATCAAATTTGGAATGGAGAATGCAGTGTTGTGGTACGAATAAATAATGAGGCTTTCCCTGTCAGTGTGTGCTCCTATTTCTTCAGAAGGCAACAAACTTAATCATACGTGGCTGATTTCTTCCATGACTTGGGTCAACTTACTATACCATGTCAACTTTATGTTCAATTCCTTAGGGGAATCAAGAAAAACAAAAATAAACAAAGTGTAAAGTCCCGAACCTATAATTGGTGCATTCACATGAAAAAGCCTAAAAGCAAGATTTGCGCCTCAGTGAACCGTTAGATTGGATTCCATTTAGTCAAAGATAAGAAACGATGTCAATCCAACGGTCACCAATCCGTGTTTTAAGTAACATGGCCCAATAATAAAAGAATGGATCCTCTTTTTTTTTTTTTTCAATTAAAGGCGTAAGAATAATTTTTAATTATTTAATATTTTTTAATTTTATTTATACAATATACATTGAGAAATCACACCAAACACTCAAATAAAAAAAATTAAAAAGATTTAATTCCTCAATAACAAAAGAAGAAACACGTACGGAATATACCAGTGAAATGATATAATATATATGGACCCACGAGGCACCACCATAATTTAAAGTAAATAGGAAAATATTATTATAAATAAGAAAATTCAAGCCATGTTCATAGAAGTAACCTCGCAGTTTCTGACTTTCTTCTTTCTTCACATCGAACGAACTCACACAACACGTACCTCAAAACGCGCTCTACGCTAAAACATCATCATCATCACTATCATTTAGGTGTGTCTTAACTTCCAATAATTCCATTGTTGCCATTTTCATTTTGAAACAAAGAAAAAGAAAAGCCATAGATAGGCTACAATGGCCGCAGAAACACCTCCTTCTTCGTCATCATCATCTTCTTCTTCTGTATGTAAACACAATAACAATAATAACAAGGTTCAGCATGGCTTGATTAGTGAGTCGGAAATGGAAGCGGCGAAGCAGCTAATGCAACTGAGCGACGAAGAAAAGAGCAACAACAACAATGCGAATAATATAAGGAAGAGCGAGATGAGGAAAAAGAAGAGAAGAAGGTTGTTGGTAGAAGAAGGAGAAGAAGAAGAAGAAGAAGAGGTTGATCAAAGTCGAAAGAATGATATTATAATGGCTAAGATACAAGAGATTTTCGGGAAGGAGATTATTGTTCCAGCTGCAGAAGCAAAGAAGCAGAGAAGAAGATATCGTTCTCTTGCGAATATATATATGGCCACAGCCCCCCATTGTAACTTTCAGCAAACCATGAATGTTAAGAAGAGCCCTAATTAGGCCATACAATATGTGTTTTTTTCTTATTGCTAACACTTTTCTATTCTATCTTCTGTCTTCACCTACATACTCACTACTGCAATCAATCTCATCATTTTCAGAACCCTAAAAATTAAAATAGGATTCATCATATGCATGATTTTTCGCGGAGGCAGCTGTGCATAACTAATTAACTAATTGAATCATCATCGATAGGACAATTATTATCTTTTCTTTTTCTACATACAATTCCGCAAACCAGCAAATTCGAGAAGCAGATAACAATTTGAAAGCGATGCAGGAATGACGTATATTAAGTTTCCAAGTTATGTATTAATCCATAGCGTAAGGAAGAAGAAGAAGAATGTCAATAAACTGCATCATCAACTATAATTATTATTCATTATCCACAGCAAATGCATGTTGACCAGTGAGGCAGTGACCACTTACAGATTTCTCATTCGTACATGTATCATTCAATATATTGATATGTTCCGATCCTTGTTTTGAACCCTAAATCAGTAGCTATAGATGGATATTGCAACTAAACAGATATTCTTCAATTTGCTTTAATTTGGTCGGAGCTCAAAGGGTAGGTTCATTGCAAGTCTTTTCAGGCTTGAAAATCTAAACTGATTCAGTGTAATATTTTGTGCAAATGAAAGAATACTTAAACTAAGGGTATAATTACAAATTAAAGCTTCTAGCTTCGCTTGCCATTTTATTAATCACTTATAATTTCGTATGTCAGTATTAGTTTATACTTTATACTTAATAGGATCAAAATAACATAGAGCTTTATTATTGGATGGTGAAAACTGAACACAAATTTGACACTTTCAATGACGACCAAGGGTTTAGAATTGGACTTACCATTTTTTAGGAAAAAAAAAAGGGAGGGTGGACCCTAATTGGATGCTACAAATTTTGTCACTTTCATTGTGATGAGACAACTAAAGAAACAGCTTATTAGGCTTATATTCAAGTTGTATCAGGGTTCAAATTTTAGGAATAGAATAGAGAATTCTTTTAATTAAATTAGGTTGGTTTAGTAGTTAGTTCATTAATCCCTTTAAGTAAGTTTTGAGGATTTGAATCTTATCTTGTGTATACAGTCATCTATTGATTAGTGACAAACCTTAAATGAAGCTTTAAGCCATAACAATTAGTGTTTGTCCATGACAAAATAAAAGGAATATAGGATTCTTTTTAGTGTGTAGTGTAAGACAAAAAAAAAAAAAACAAATTAACTTATTACTAATGGATTTCATTAATGAAAATAATCTGTTGGTTGATGAAATTTTAGATGAATTTTTTTGTCAATAATAAAGGAGATGAATTTTCACAAAATTTACCAATAGACATGAAAATTCGCCAGTAATTCAAACAATAACGTTGCCCTTTTTGTGAGAATTTATTACTGACGAAAAAGCCATCAGTAACGTTGAAATTAATGTTCACTGCTGGAAAGAGAAAATACACACAATAACACAAACACAATTCTCTTGGTCTCCATGAGTGATGACTATAACTAGAAGAGAAATAATGCATGAGTCAAGGGAGAGAGTAGTATAGGTTCTGAAATGAGAAGTAGCATAGCATGTTCACAGAAGTGAAGTGATAGAAGCAACTAACTTTGAATGAAAGGACCAACACAACTCACAACGCTAAACACATTTATCTAACTAATGATATAAATGCTGCTACCTGCTCGACCCACAAGACCCATTAATGCACCAAACGTGATAAAGGTGAGGCCTTGGATTACTAGTGTTAAAACTCATTGCTATTAATGTACTATGTTAGTAACGTCATTCTCACATCTCCTTTTGTTTCAAAATAAATATATATCTCCAGCAGCTAGCGAGTCGTGCATTAACAATTAAGCTATGGATTTACGTATCTAATCGATGAGTTAATGAGAGCTTTGTTATGGGAATATAGCCAACTCTCATCGTATCGTTTTGTGTTGCACGTATTCTCTATTAGCAAATTTCTAGTTGTTGTATGTGACTGCTAGCTTTTGTTTATAGACACAAAATACTGAATCAATGTATCTTGTTAGAAAATATTGAGAGAATTGTCTAGTGGATAGTTAGTTAGAGAATTATAAATAGGTGTGAGAAATATAGATTTGTAAGTTTAGCATGTTTTTTATTTTATATTTTTAATAGAATTCATTGTTTTTATATTTTTCAAGAAATCTTCTTTATTCAAGAATTTTCTGCTGCTTAATTTCTTCTTTCACTACAAAACTGTTCTCTAGGATTTTCAATTCTTCTTTTATGGTATTCAGAGCCTATAATCTTGTTCATCTTTATCATAGAGATTATCTTCTATGACTCTTTTAAAAAGACTTTCTCACTTTTCTCAGATAAACTCACTCAAGACAACTATAGCACATGGAGACACACGACAATATTAATGATTCAGAGCCTCTCGATGGAAAATCATTTATACAGCTATAAGATTCCGCCGCAGTTCGTGACTGATGAAACGACCAAAACAATTTTTGAATCGACAAAGTACAAGACATGAAAATTACAAGATTAAACTCTCACTACTTAGCTTATAGAATTGATGACTACCAGCATCAAGAACAAGGTAATTCATCTCTCACAATTTTATGAAGTTTGGGAAAGAATTGAAAAAAACTTTGAAGATGCTTCTGTTTCACAGAGTTTGAAATCCCAACTCAAATCAGATAAGAAAAATGAAACTTTCTGAACAAGATTCGGAATGTTGTTGATGCCTTTTTGCTCTCGACTATGAGGTACTTGACTCAAATCACATACAAGTAATAATCGATGGTCTTAACGAAGACTATACTGTATACATTGGTTCGGTAATGTCAAGGCTTTGAACTTTTAAGGTTGCAAAGACTGAATCTTATCTATTTGCGTTTGATGATATACTGGACAGGTTCAAGAAACCTGATGTAGGTATGTCTGTAGTTCATTATGCTTAATCCTACTCCTCATCATTTGAATATCAAAGAAGTGGCAACTTTTTGTAAGTGTTTTTGGTATACATAAGAATGAAGAATGACACTTTATGCAGAGAATATGCAGAGTGTTTTGGAAATGGAATGTATTTCTTTATTTGATATGTAATCATCTATTACAATATAGCATACTTCTATATATACATATTCCAGGAATGCATCATCATAACTAATGGATAGAAATCTAAATTCTTCTTAATAGAATTATAACTAATTCAAATAGATTCTAACTAATTCTAGTTAACTTATCACACACATCACTAATATCTTCCCTTAACACCCCCTCTCAAGCTTAGTTGGGATTTGATTCCTAACTTAAGCTTGGACTTAAAGCGATCAAAAAGTTTAGACGACAATGGTTTAGTCAACAAGTCTACTACCTGATCTTGTGCCGGCAGATTAACAACAAATACTTGTTTCTGGTTGACAAGCTTCCGAAGAAAATGCAATTCAGTTTCAAGATGTTTACATCTGCTATGCATAACTGGATTCGCTGCCAACATACAGGTACTTTGATTATCACAGTAGATAGTAGGTGTAATCATTTGTGGTACTTGTAGTTCCTTCAAGAGATTTTGAATTGCCATAATCTCCGTTTGAACCAATGTAACTGCACGATACTCTGCTTCTGTGCTTGATCTACTCACGTTAGACTGTTTTTCACACTTCCAGACTATCAAATTACTCCCTAAGAACACAAAATACCCACTCACAGATCTTCTATCATCCAAATCTGTCGCCCAATTTGCATAAGCAAAAGAAATAATTCGATAGTCAGTGCATTTGCTAAATATCATTCCTTGATTAATATTATCTTGAAGATATGTCAATATTCGCTTGACTGCTTTCCATTGTTCAACCGTAGGTCTGCTCATGAACTGGGAACACTTGTTCACTACAAAAGCAATGTCTGGCCTTGTTATAGTCAGATATTGAAAGAGCACCTACTATGGACCTATACTTTTTTGGATCTTCAAACACCTCTGAATCATTCTTGTGTAACGACCTTAATGAGGATACCATAGGAGTGGGCATAGGTTTAGATTGATGCATCCCTGCCCTTTGCAGCAAGTCATTCGTGTATTTTGTTTGCGTAAGTAGGAGTTTGTTATTGTCCAAAAATTCAGCTTCCAGGCCCAAGAAGTAATTAAATTTGCCTAAATCCTTCAAAAAAAATTTGTTATTTAATGCAGCAAATAAATCATCAATTTCAATAGGATTGGAAACTGTTATAACAATATCACTAACATAGATAATCATATATATAACGGACATAGATGACTTTCTAATAAACAAGGCAACATCGGAAGTAGATGTATAAAATCTAAACTGCTTCAATGTTTGGGATAGATAGGGATGGAAAAAATCTTTGGTTGGGCGGGTATCCGTGGAATTTACCCGCCGGGGAGCAAGTTTGGGGGGAATTTTTTTCCTGTGGGGGGCGGGAATGGGTACCCGTATAATAAACGGGGCGGAGGCAGGGGGAGAGGTCCCCGCTCCGTGGGTATCCGTTTATTACCCGTGATTATAAAATTACAAAAATGCCCTCATATATATAAGTTTCTTGAAACCCTATCCCTTAAACCACAATTTCTGTGCCTTTCTCTCACCCACTTCACTCTCACACACGAGCCTCTCTCTTACAGTCGTCTCACTCAATCTCTGATCTCCAACACCTCCCACCTCCTCATTCTTCCTTCGAACTGCGTCGCCGGCGTCCTCACTCTCAGTCCTTCACCTTCTTCTGTCTCTGCCGCCGCTCACCTTCCTTCATCACTGCCTTTGCTCACCTTCTTCCATCACTGCCGCCGCTCACTCTTGCTCTCACTACTTTACTCATTCTTGCTGCTAGCTTTACCGCTGCCTCTACCTCTGCTTCATAACGAAGCCTCAGATCTGCGACATTGTTGACAAGCTTCCTCCAGCAACGTCTCTGCTCCACGATACCCTGACGCCTCTCCCACCACGACTCTAGGTCGCCTCTGCTTAACGACGATGATGACGACTATACTCTGTCTCTGTGGCCGGCCACCTTAAAATAAATTCAATGTTTCTGTTAATTGATTAAATTGGTTTTAACGTATGTTTTGATTTTTGATTGATGAAATTGCTATGAAATTGGGACATTGGAGTTAGGGTTTAAATTCTAGTTATGTGAACTGGTTTTAGATTTAGGGTTTTGATTCTGTTAATGTAAAATTGGGTTTATGTTTAGGGTTTGAATTTTGTTGATTGATAAATTTGGATTAGAGTTAGATTCTATTGCTATAAAATTGAAATTAGGGTTTGGATTCTTAACTTTTTACTGTAAAATTGGATCATAATACTGAGATTTTTGTGAAATTGTTGTTATTTACTGAATTTTTTCTTATTTTTTTCCTCAATTTCTCCAAACCCCGCGGATATCCTAATATCCGGCGGGGACGAGGCCCCCATTCCCCATCACGGGGACGGGGCGGGAACGAGGATGGTTTCTGGAGGCGGGGGCATGTCCCCGCCCCCATGGGGACCCGTTGTCATCCCTAGGGATAGAGTCTTATACCAAGCCCTTGGTGCTTGTTTGAGACCATAGATTGCCTTATGCAATTTGCAAACCTGGCTAGAGTTCTGAACAGCATAGCCAACAGGTTGTTTCATGTATACATAATCTTCTAAATGTCCATTAAGAAATGCATTATCAAAATCAAATTGTTTCATCACCCAATCTTGTGTCAAGGCTATAGTGATGATAATTCTAATAGTTGTAGGCCTTACTACAGGGCTGTATACCTCTTCATAGTCAATTCCTTCTATTTGGTGAAATCCCTTAGCTACAAGTCTTGCTTTGTATCTAAGGATTTCACCATTTTGATTCTTTATAATTGCAAAAACCCACCTACACCCCACTATAGTGGCATTTTGTGATGGTTCAGTCAGAGTCCATGTTTTGCATTTTCGAAGAGCTTTCATTTCTCTGTCCATAGCCTTTTTCCAATGTTTATATTTTAAGACTTGGTGTACTGTAGAAGGAACTTCATTAATCAGATCAATTTCTTTAGTTGTTGTAGTCAGAAATATTTGGTGTTTGGTGATTCCAGATTTAGATCTAGTCACCATATGATGAATGTTGTTGGTCTCAACTGTTGGGGGAGAAGTTTTTGCTATAGAGGGTAAATAAATTTCAAATCCAGATATGGGAATTCATGATGAATGGGTAAAGGATTAGGTGTGGTGGCTGAGTGTTGGTTATCAAGGGATGTACTTGTTGAAGGAGATGATGGTATGAGATTGGTGGCACCAGGACCAGATTGTATATCATTTGATGGTGAAATAGTTGTGTTTGAATTTGAGAATGTAGAGTTAGTAAGTGTATTTTCTTTCCTAAAAATAGGTACGCTATTAGAAAGTGCTATGGTTGGACTTGTGTGTTGGCTATAGATGGTTGAATTAGTGCTACTTTCTGCAGAATGAGATTTGTTAGTGAGGAATTACGAAATAGTGTATAATAAGAAAAGACACACTCATCAAAGATAACATTTCTTGCCAAATACAGTTTTCCATCTTTGGAAAGACATTTATAACCACTATGGCTTGCATCATATCCTAAAAACAAGCAAAGTTGGGATTTATAGTCAAATTTTCTGTTGTTGTATGGCCTTAGCAAAGGATAGCAGACATAACTATATACTCTAAACTTTGAATAATTTGGTTTCTTATGAAATAAAACCTCAAAAGGACTCTTGGACTTGAGAATAGGAGTCGGTAGTCTATTGATCACATGAACGGCAGTGGTAAAGGCAGAATCCCAATGTATTAAAGGCATAGAAGCTATAGCTAAAAGAGATAGACCAATTTCAGTGATGTGTCTGTGTTTTCTCTCAATACTTCCTTGTTGTTGGTGTGTATATGGACATGACATTCTATCAAAAATACCATGAGCTGATAAGTAGGAACTAAAAGACTTTGATAAGAACTCTTGTCCATGATCACTTTGTAAGGATTTAATTTTACATCATGTTTGATTTTCTATGTAAGTTTTGTTCTTTTGAAATGCTTCTAAGGTTTGACTTTTGTTAACTAAAAACTAAAGACAAGTAAACTTGCTATATGCATCTAAAAAACTGATGTAGTACCTAAAGCCATTAAATGAGGTAAATGGTGCTGGATCCCAAATATCTATATAAACTAATTCTAAGGGAGTGGTGTAAACATGTTCAGAATTATGGAATGGCAATTGATGCATCTTTGCTATGGTACAAAATTCACACACTCTATGTTGTTCATTTTGACTACAGAGGCTTAAACCATATTGATTCATAACTTGAGATACAATTCTTAAGGCACTATGACCAAGTCTTTTGTGCCATAATTCAGTATCACTGAATTTGCTGGTCTGTGTCTTAAAGGCTATAGGAGGAAAATCTAACAATTTTTTGTCATTAGACTTATTAAAAGTATGGAGTTCAGATATGCTAGAATTAGGAGGAGAATAATTAGAATTAATACAAGAATATGAATTAGGCACATGTTTTATTGAGTTATGATTTGTTATAGCAAAATTGCTATCACGTACACAATCAGTAGTAGTAGAAGGAATACATGATGGATTATTGTTATATGCTATAGTAGGTGGCTGACTATTATTATTCTTTGAAAAAACAAAATTACACTTGTTATGTAAAGAAGACAAATTAGCAGTAGAGTAATGTCTTGTAGTATGATTCAAATCAGTAGTTTTAGGTATCACTAAATCATTGAAGGAGTATATTCCTCCTTCAGCTTTGCCTTGTAGGAGAAGTTTCCTGGTAACCTGATCACGAATCAAACAGAAGTTAGGCCAAAATTCAAAATAAACATTGTTATCCTCAGCAAACTGTGAGACACTTAATAGATTTTGGGTAATGGTAGGAACATGAAGTAATTTGGTTAATTTAAAACAGATAATTTGAGATTTATCATAAAGAAGAGTAGAACTAGAATTTAAGATAGACACTCCCTGACCATTACCAATGAATAACTACTCAGGGCCTTGAATTGATTCAGTGGTATTCAAGAAATTAGCTTGCTCAGCTGTAATATGATGAGAAGCACCCGAATCTGCATACCAAGCTCCATCATTTGTTGGTGTTGATGTAGATATGTAGGCCTTTGATTGATGAAATGAGGTTGCTGGAGGTGGTGGAAAAGAGTTTGCATATGGAATTGGTAGTTGAGATGAGGTGGAGGAGGAAGGATTTTGTAAACCTCGGTTAAATTAGTAGATAATTAGTCAATAAATTAGTTTTTAATAAGAAGGATTAGAAATATGAAAATTATATCAAATTAGGATAGAGCTCATCAAAACGAGAACTTTGACACTAATTTCAAAGAAAATAGTCTAAAATTGAACCGAACGGGCTGAACCGGACCCGAACCGGGCTGTCGGTTCAACCTTCCTTCTCCCTCATTTCAGCAGAAACGTAGCTGAAGCTCCAGGGAGAAGAGAAACGTTCCCAAACCCTACGGCAAATTTCAACCCGCCGTAACTTTTCCGTCCGAACTCCGATCGCTGCACCGTTTGCGGCCACGCGTCCACCGCGTCGAGCTCTATATTTCTGCTAGAACAATTTCACTGATAACTTGTTTAATCACTCTCAGCCTTCTTTTCCCCCAATTTTCAAAGTTTCAATGGGAATGTTGAATTTCTTTGATTTCTGATGTTTTAGGATCTAATTAGCTTGAGGAAAACATTTACTCTTGCTTATGTGAAGCTTGGGTAAGGTGAGGATACGATAATTTTATTTTAATTTCATTAAATCTGAGCTTTGAGTTTTAAATTGGGTATATATGTGTTATAAATGTGTATTAAGTTGTGAATAAATAATTGGAACTTGAAATTGTGAATATTGCAACTTGGAGGAAGCTGATTAGTTAAATTTTGAAGGGGCTGCCTTGGTTTTGAATAAATTGCTTTGGTCGTTACGTGGAAATCGACCAAGGTATGGTTTAGGTTTCTTGCATTTAATATATAATGTTCTGTGAAAACTTATACTAGATGACCATAGGATAAGTTGGAATGCAGGTGTATATTAATGTTTAGTAATTTGTTGTCAAATATATTTGGTTGGTGCTTGTGGATTAACTGGTGATTTGGGGAATTATTGATTTGAGGTATAACTATTGTGGAGGTTGTTATGACAATGAGGTATTTTGTGTTAAAAGCCTAGAATTTGTGAACTATGATTCTTAGTTGAATTTTGGTTGTTGGATTTGAATATTGTACAAGTTTAATTGTTGATCTGAGGTAGATTTATTATGGTGATTGTTATGATGATGAGGAAGGGTATGTTGAATTGAAAAGAATGCAGGTTTGAACCCGAAAAGGGTGGCAAAGTCTGAGTTTTAGAAAAGATGCTGCCGAAATTTTATAAAAATTAGAGACTTTATTTATATGATTATTTAAAAAGATTTAGATTCAAAGGTTATATGGTTTGATTTAGAGTTATTAAGAAAATAAGCATGTTTTAAGTTTGATTCATTTAGAAAAGAATGAATTATATTTTGAATTAGAACTATTGATGGACGAAATGGGAGGTGTGATAATGAAGGATAAGGATTGAATATGATTGACATATAATGATGAATGAGATGCGATTGAGAATGATGAGGATGTCGATGAATTATAATTGAATTATTTATATGGCTTATGAATTTGAATAATCTGATATACGAGATTCCCTGGATCAAGTGCCGTGGCTTGCCACCACGTGTACCAGGTTGAAAACTCGATACTCTGTTGACCCTACAACGTAAGTGTGACTGAGAACTATATAAATTCCCGGGAATGTTACCCACATTGAGCAATATTGATTATTTGAGAAAAAGTTATGCATAGACTCTTGGGGATGCATGTCGGGGGACAATCTAAGGACAATTCTGACTTGTCGGTTGGCTGGATAACCGACAGATGAGTCTCATCAGCCATAGAACAGGCATGCATCATATGCATACTATTTGAACTACTTGCTTGTGCATTAACTGGGTGTGCCTAAATGTATTTGCCATGCTAAATGTATATTTGTTACCTGCAGTATTTGTAACCTTCCTGTGGTTGCCTTTATCTGTTTATTTGTCTGTGAAATCCTGATGGAGATGGAGGTATGGAGGAATGGCAATATGAGATTTAGGTTTAAGGTTAAGTTAAATCAGGTTTACATATTCTTAGAAAACCACCTTTTATGCCTTCTGTTTAATACTTTAAGCTCTATAATTTGAGTGTTGGCGTTCTAGGATTGCCTCTGCCATTTCCAGGACCTTATATATTATGTGTGTGACACATTTACCATACTGAGAACCTCCGGTTCTCATTCCATACTATGTTGTTATTTTTCAGATGCAGGTTGAGAGGCATCTTGTTAGGCGTCTGGACTCTTGAAGCGGAGTGGTTACCGAGTTATTTTGTTATGCTATGATGTATATATATATACTTACCTTTCTCTCCACATAACTTATTCTTTTTTATCCTCCTAGAGGTGTATGGAGAGGCAGGATTTTGTTTATGTACATTTGAGTTTTGGATATGTATATATATGTATATGTGTGTATATTCTCCGGCCAGTCTTGACTTCGCAGGCTGAGTCAGGAGCTCGTTATTTTATATCTTTGACTCTCTGTTCCTGTTTTGGGTTACTTTACACTTGACAGCTGTAGCTTTTTTAGCCCGCAAGTTAACTCATTTCTCGAGCGTTGCACTTTTATTTCGCGATTTTTTTTATTTTCTCTATTCTTCAAGGCTCCTAGCATGTTATAATTCTCCTGCTATTATATGTACTCATTTTATTTTAGAGGTCGTAATACCACACCACCTCTATTTTACGACTTAAGCGTAAAACTTTGTGTGGTAGGGTGTTACAGATTTCGGTACTGAGCATCAAAGTGATGAAAATAATTCTAAACTACATGGTCAATTCTTCCACATAATTGGCATTGTGGCCTCTGATTGGTGAACCGGCCCCCTCCTCTCATAGACCTTCCTCCCCTACCTCTACACCATGGTGGCCTCAGTAATCGTGCAGGATGTTTCGGATACACCCAAAATCGTCCTTAATGCCATTATATGAAAGGCATGGAGATGTTGTGTGGAACTGCTTCCATCGTTTTGATCTTGCTTTTCAGCCTAATTCCACAACCAACTCTACACCAATGCAAATTCCATATAGTAATACACAACCACCCCTTCCATCCTCCAATTTTTATCAACCTAGGGCATATCTTACCCATTCCTCTTTAGTAAGTGAAGCTTCTTGGCTACCGAACTTAGGAGCGAGTCATCATGTCACTTCAGATCTAGAAAATTCCCTTACAACATCACCAAATCCTTTGGATAATGATCATCTCTTTGTAGGTAATGGGTCAGATATTCCAATTACTCATTTTGGTTCTTCAATTTTTTTTATTCCTCCACAAATATTGCTTTTCATGTAAAGAACTTACTTCTGGTACCATAAATTACTCAAAAATGTTGAGTGTTTCTAAATTCGCAGCTGATAACCATGTCTACTTTGAATTTTAGCCTGATTATTGTGCTATTCATGATTAGGATACCAGAAAACTTCTCCTACAAGGCATGTCTAGAAATGGCACTTACTCTTTTGATAACCTTCGAGTACTAACAAATTTGTCTAATACCTCAGTACAGATCCCTGATAACCTATCTAATTCTAGATCTCATGTTTCCAAATGTAATTAGAATAACACCGTCGATTTATGGCATAAACGATTGGACCATAGTTCTCTTAAGAGAAAGTATGGGGAGACAATAAATTTAGTGTACAATATGTACAATAGAGGTAAAAAGAAAATTAAGATCAGATAATTAATTAATTATTTAATTCAAATTTTAAAATTTAAAAAATTAGGATTAATATTTAAATGCATTCACACTATTATTCCTAATCTCACCATAACCTCCAATTCATCCTCGTCATCATCATGACCACGTTCTCCCGCCACCGCTTCTGTTCACGGCCACAATATTACTGCCGCTGCTGTTCAGGAGTCCAGCGCTTTTGCAGTTGTTTCTATTTTGCAAACGTCTGATTGCCCCACACCAGCCCTGGACAACCTCTTTCGCACTGCCCACTTACCTCCGACTGTGCAGCCTCCCTTGTAGCCAGTTTGATCATGGTTACTTCTTTTGTTCATTAATCTTCTTTTTCTATTTTAATGGCCAATTTAGGATAGTCTTTTTAGTAGGTATATAGATGATTATTTTAATTCTTATGTGGATAATTATTTTGATTGAATTGTGTTTAGTTATATATAATTAATATATATTAATTCATTAGGTATGCAGATGATTATTTTTATCCTTAAGTGGATGGTTATTTTTACTAGGGGTGAAGTGGGATGATTATTAATGAAGGTGAGGGTGGCAGCTGGTTGAGAAAGCAGAGGATATTGGAGTGAAATGCTTTGGTAAATTAGGATTTGGAATGGTTATTTTTTTGAAATAACTAACTAGATATTTTGAAATTTGAAATTGGGGGATTTGAAATTTGAAATTTGAAATTTGATGTGAAATAACTGAATGAGAGTTTTTTAATTTCGGGTATCTGTGAAGTAATTTTCTTTATATATCCCTATTGGGTTAAATAACCAGCCCATTGTACACATTGTCAAAATTTTTCATTATCTCCCTAGCAGGATTCACTTCAAACTGTAATGGATGTTATGAATAAAAGTTCTTTGCATTTTAGTTTTCATTCTGCTGCTAATCTTGTATGTGAAATCTGTCATTTAGCTAAGATTGCATAGATTATATTTTTCTTTAAATGATACTGTGTATATGACACCTTTAGAACTTGTCTTTGTGGATATCTAGGGCTGCTCTTGTAATATCAAGAAGTGAATTTAGATATTACATTTCTTTTGTTGATGCACATTCTAAATACACATGCATTTTCTTACTCACTAATAAATCTCAATTTTTAGTAGCTTATCAGAATTATAAAACATTCATAGAAAATCAAACTGGACAGAAAATAAAGGCTTTACAAATGGATTTGGGAATGAAATTTATGTCACATGCTTTCACTGATTGTCTTGTAATTGAAGGTATACGTCATAAAAAATCATGCTCCTATACTCATCATCAACAAGAAAGTGTTGAGAGGAAGCATAGGCATATTACATAAGTAGGTCTCTCTCTTTTAGCTACAGCTTCTTTGCTTATGCACTTTTGGAAATATGCCTTTTTTAGTTCTGTTTATATCATTAACAGACTCTCTACCATAGTTTTTGGTAACAAAAGTCCATTCGAGGTTCTTTTTAAGTATCAACTAGATTATACCTTCTTTAAAATCTTTGGATGCATGTGTTCTTCTTTCTGAAGGCCTTATAGTAAAACTAAATTTAATTACAAATTTGAACCATGTTTATTTTTAGGATGCAATTCAAATTTCAAAGGCTATAAGTGTATGGTACAAAATGGTAAAATTTATATGGCTCGAAATGTTTTGTTTTATGAGAATACTTTTTCATATCAGAAATTATTTTCTAACACTCTAGACAATGATGATTCTTCCAAGAATAATCCAAATAGTGGCAGCCAGCTTAAGGCCCTTGCATTTACCAGTATTGATTGAACTTCACCATAAATGTCCTCATCTAATCAAGTTGCAAAGTCATTGAGTATAGGTTTAGACACTGAATTACAAATTACAAGTGGACCATTGCACGATATGGCATCTCCTTCTCACTTAGGCTTGGACACTCATGACAGTACTTCTATTCATGAGAATGAGGATATCAGAATGTCACCCACCTTCAGCATCTCATACCAACTCTCCTCCAGACATGATTCCTATTAGTGGTATTGAAACTAGCCTTCCTTCTATTTCTTCAACAAATGGTCATTCGATGACAACAAGATTAAATTTTGGAGTGTTCAAACCAAAAGTCTTGACTGTTCAACAAACTGATCTACTGCACAATATTTCAAGGACTGTGACTGAAACTTTACAATGTTTTCACTGGAGAGAGGCAATGGATAAGGAGTTTGCTGCTCTCTAGAAGTGCAAGACATGGGAATTAACAGAACTATCAGTTAATGCCACAATTATCGGAAGTAAGTGGATGTTTGCTATAAAAAAAATGCTAACGGTGATATTATGAGGTATAAAGCAAGACTTGTTAGACAGGATTTTCACAAGTGAAAAGTATAGACCATAATCAAATCTATAGTCCAGTGGTAAGGCCTTTCACCATTAAAGTTATCTTAACTATTGCTGTCTCATTAAGTTGGCCATTGAGATAGTTTTATTTTGATAATACCTTTCTCAATGGCACCTTAAATGAGACAATATACATGATGTAACCTCAGGGATACTCTACAAAGGGTGAACAACTGTGTGCAAGCTAAACAAAGCCATTTATGGTCTGTACCGAGGACTTGGTATAAAACATTATCTACTACTCTTTAATAGTTTTGATTTAAAAAAACCAGATCTGATGTGTCTTTGTTTGTTAGATTTTTTTTATTCTAATGTGATTTACTTGTTAGTTTATGTAGATGATATAATTGTTATCGGTAATAATGTTACAGAATTAGATAAATTAATTTATTAATTGAACAATATTTTTTCATTAAAGGATATGGGGAAGCTTGGTTATTTTTAGGCTTGGAAGCTTCATATTTGTTTATAGGTAGTGTCCACATTTCACAAACCAAATATGCATCTGAATTACTCAAGAGAGCTGAAATGGAGACTGCGAATTTGATGCCGACCCCTGAAATGGAGACTGCGAATTTGATGCCGACCCCAATGATGTCCACCACAAAGCTTTTAGCACATTACTCGGAACCTTTCTATGATCCCAAACTGTACAGATCAATAGTTGGTGTACTTCAATATCTAATAATGACAAAACTAGATATTGTCTTTGCTTTCAATAGAGTATCTCAGTTTATGCATCAACCAACTTTACTGCATTGGAAGAGCGTAATAAAAGAATTCTAAGATATGTGAAAGGTACAGTGGATCATGGCTTATTATTTTCTAAATCTACTAATTTTAGGTTGTTGGCATTTTCAGATGCTGATTGGGGTGGATATCTAGATGATAAAAAATCAATCACTGGGTTTTGTGTTTATCTTTGGTGCAATCTGATCTCATGAAATAGTAACAAGCAAAAAAAGGTGAGAAGGAGCAGTATTGAAGCAGAATATAGGGCGATGTGTGCTGCACAAATTGAGCTCATGTCCATCCAGCAGTTTCTGGGAGAGCTTCGAATCCCACAAACTATGTCACCAACCATCTTTTGTGATAATTAGAGTGCCTGTCTATTGGCTGCAAATTTCGTTTTGCATAGTAGATATAAACACCTTGAGCTGGATTTACATTTTTTAAGGGATTTAGTAAATAAAAAATCTCTCTATGTTGTTAATATACGCGCTCAAGATCAGGTGGCCGATTCTTTAACTAAACCATTGTCTTTGAGTTCGTTTCAGAAATGCAGGTTCAAACTGAGGTTTCGAGACAAATCATGCCTTTTTTATTTTACATCTTCAATAGAATTCATTGTTTTTATATTTCTCAAGAAATCTTTTTTATTTAAAAATCCTCTACTGTTTAATTTCTTTCTGCTTGGTTTCACTGTAAAACTGTTCTCTAGAGTTTTCAATTCCTCTTTTAGAAAGGATATAGAGATACTACAAGACATAATTTATTTTTTATTTTTTTTATTATTCTTGTTAAATTTTTATAATTATATTTATTATTAGAGTATATACCCATTTTAGTTCTCAAAGAATTTCAGGCCAAACACTTTAGTCTCCAACTAAAATTAATTACTCGATTGGTCCCTAACAATTAACTCCGTCAGTCACTTAGGTCCTTTACTCCGTCAACTCTAACGGAGGACAAAATAGTCCCTGACAACTCTAACATGGGACAAAATAGTCCCTCATCTACTCTGTTCGAAAATGACACTGTTCTCTCCCAATTTCCATCATATCTCGCATAACACTAATAGTCTAACAATGTAACTTCAAACTACACAATGCACACTTTACAACTTCAATGTTCACAAGAAAAAAATTCTCAACTTGTTCTCAACCAATTCATACTCAAGAAATTAATGACTATGTCTCTCAACTACTTGTCGTCTTTGATTGATCCCATTAATTTAGACAGCAAGTCTATTTTGTGAAGACCCGTCGTCGTCGTTGCCATCTCCCTCCTCCTCTGTCCTATCATCTCCATGACCACATTGTCCACCACTCTGATTGCTTCCTTTAGCTTCTTCTCCGAACCAATGTTCAGTAATTGCTTCAGTTTTTATATGAGCGACAACGACGACATTGCTCGTTGTACTGATAGCTTAGATACAAGGTCGAAGCTGTCTGCCAACTTGGACTCCAGGAAAGAATGAATGAAGCACTCAATGTCTATTTCAAATGAGAATTTGCATATGATGTCGAAGGATAATCTTCTCATGATGTCCTAATGTCTAACAATCTATATTGCTTGCCGGAGAGTGGAGAAAGGCGTGCCCTTGGAGTAGTTATGGAACTTGGTCTTGAGGATGTCGTGGACATTGTCGGGGTTGGAGGCGATGTTATCGAGGACGTGAAAGTGGATGCTTTTGGTGGGTGAAGTGCAGAGGAGCTGGATGTACCAGTCATAGAGATTTAGGAAGTGTATGGTCCAGGATATGTTGAGATAGGTGCAACACGTGTGGCAATTACACCATGGCTTAATCTTGGAGCTAAATAGTAGGAAGGAAAAGATGGAAAAGAAGACCGTGAAGGTGAAGAAGGAGAGTATGAAAGTTAGGGTTATGCGAGATATGATAAAAATTGGGGAAGAACAGCGTCGTTTTTGAATAAAGGGGTAAGGGATCATTTTGTCCCTTGTTAGAGTTGTCAGGGATCATTTTGTCTCCTATTAGAGTTGTCAGGAACCATTTTATCTTTCGTTAGAGTTGACGGAACCAAGGATCTAAGTGACTGATGGAATTAATTGCTAGGGACCAATCAAGTAATTAATTTTAGTTGGGAATTAAAGTGTCTGGTCCGAAATTTTTTAACCAAAATAGGTATATTATTATTATTATTATTATTATTATTATTATTATTATTATTATTATTATTATTATTATTAAAATAAAGATAAATTAGACTTTCATAATTTATTCTAATTTACCACCAAACAAAGTATAAGAATATTAATTTTTGTGTCTTTATTTTTAAAATCTAAAATCATGACCTAAACCCTTTTATGTTTTGTCTTGATTGTAGACTTTATTTAACAAACTATAGATTTGTAGAGTTGTTTTTTGTAACAATAATAAAAGTTATCATCCAATCCACAATTAATCAAACGAATGAATCGTCTCAGACGGCAGAAAAGAGCAACCAAAAATGAAGTACAAAGAGTCCACCATACATGTAAATTTCCGTAGTATTAAATAATTAATAATATGAAAAATAAAATGTAACTCTATTAATGACTCAGATGGATGAGGGAGTGAGATTGGAAGGAGCCGGGCTAACGATGAAGGAGATGGGCCGTTTTCGACAGGAGAAGGAGGAGATACCAACGGAGAAGTTGTGAAAGGAAAATCTGACTGAGGATGCAAACTCTTCTTCGAGGAAGTTACTACCGGCATCTTAGTCGGACAATGGAGACTGAGCCACAGCTGAGCTCACCAACAATGTAGCTACTAGCGTCAATGCAGCCATGGAGATTCTAGAGAGAGAAAGTGACTTCAATTGAATAGAGAATTTTAGTTCGTAGTAGTGAGAATGTGGCAGTGATTAGTAAAGTTGTTTATCATTGTATCATTATATTACAAGTACCCTCTGAGTCCAATACTAAATTCAGTAAGATTAAAGTACCATATAGCACAATACATAATATATATATAGGTAAATTCTATTCAATCCCCTTTAAAACAACATGTAAGTTATCTTTTATGATGTGTTATATTCTAATTGGTCAGTATCTTAACTATAGTTAGATTATTTTGTAATTTATGGTTTGAGATGGGTAATAATATAATTTCTTAAAATATTAAAACGCCACTCCCATTAATTGAAGCATATCTTCACTCCTCCATACTTTTTTCATCATGTAACTTCGGTCCTTTCAAGCATCGTCATCGCCGCGGTGGTGATAAGAAGCAGCGCCGTCGTTGCGATCTACTGCCTTCTCACGCAATCTATTTCTTCAATGGATCATTCCTTAACGATGTTGTTGAATTTCCATTATCTGTTCTTCCCCGTCATCGCTATCTCCAGTCGTCTTCACTCTATCCTTTTTTCTACCGTGGATCACTTCTTACCAACATAATTAATGGTTAGTTTAGTTATTAAATTTTTTCATTAAAAATATATTTTTATTTAATTACATAATATATATTGATAGGTAAAATATAATATAATAAAATAAATCTATTTAGAATACTTAAAAGTATAATTAAAATCGTGAACATATAAATATAATAATAAATTTGTATTCTAAACAAGTAAACATATTTGTTTATCATACATAAATTATTTAAAAATAAATATATTATTAAAATTAATAATACAAATTTAAAATGATAAAATCCAATTTTTTACCGTATTCTTTTTATAGTATTTTTATTCTTTTAATTTTCAATTTATTAGTATTTTATTATTTAATTAATAATTAAAAAAATATTTTTATGAGAAATTTTTTTTGTATTATCTTAAAGAAGAGACCAATACAACAGTTTAAAAAAACCTAAAAATGATATTTTAAATAAAAAGTATTTAATATTAAAATTTTTAAATACAAAAATAAATTATATAAATATTTAAGAGATAGAGAAAAAATACATGCCTAATAATGAATTATTTTTGTCTGTTTTATTTATTTTAGACATACTCACGAGAAATAAAGAATTATTTTTATTTGTTTTATTTATTTTAGACATGTATTTCATATTTATATCTTAAATATCTATATAATTTACTTTTGTATTTAAAATTTTTAATATTAATTATTTTTTATTTAAAATGTCATTTTTACATTATTTTTTAAACTATTATATTGGTCTCTTTTTTAAGATAATACAAAAAATGATTTTTCAGAAAAATAATTTGTTTAATCATTAATTAAATAATAAAGTACTAATAAATTAAAAATTAAAAGAATAAAATACTATAAAAAAATATTTGTGAGAAAGTCGAATTTTATCATTTTAAACTTGTGTTATTAATTTTAACAGTTTATTTATTTTTTTAAATAATTCATGTATGATAAAAGAAATGTTTACTTGTTTAGAGTACAAATTTTATTATTATATTTGTATATTCCTGATTTTAATTATATTTTTAAATACTCTAAATAGATTTATTTTATTATATTATATTTTACATATGAATATATGTTCCATCATGTAATTAAATAAAGATATATTTTTTATTGACAAAATTTAATAACCAAACTCATCATTCTACGACAAAAAGAGGGATTGAGTGAGAGGACTAGGAGATGACGTTCGCCTGGCCATGTTGGGAAGGACGGCAAAGTTACGGAAGAAGGAAATTCAACGACGTCGTTAAAGATGATGCACTGAATAAAGAGAAGAAATTGCGTAATAGAGCACTGAAGAAAGAGAAGAAATTGCGTAATAGAGCAGTAGACGACGACTGTCGCTTCTTGTCACAAACGTCGACGACATGCTTGGAAGGATTTGAAGCTACGTGATGAAGAAAGAATGGAGGAGTTGGAAGGGTGCTTCAACGGGAATGGAGTTTTTGATAATTATACCATTACCCATCTCAAATAGTAATTATAAAATATCTAACCATGATTAAGATAATGACCAATTAGAATGTAACACATCATGAAGGGTAACTTACATGTTATTTTAGAGGAAGTTTGATAGAATTCACCATATATATATATATATATATATATATATATATATATATATATATATATATCAGCAAAAGGAGGTCATGTTAAAGGGCTAAACTTGAAAGAAGGTGCTCGTTAAAAGGAAACTTCTGAAGTGGAATATACTGTGAGGCTAAGCCAAGCATCCCAAAAAAACATATTTATCACTATGATTCCTAATTCCTATCAAAGGATTTTACAATTATAATTTAAGAAAGTCTAAAAAGGCTAAAGAAAAACCTAACAACCTACTTGAGCTAGCAAAAAATATAGAGGCTACACAAGAACCAAAACAAAACTACAGGGGTCATGGCTACGACACTTCATTACTAACCAAATATAAGATCTCACACAACTTAGCAGAGAGAGCAACCATCTTCTACAGTTCTACCGGATCACGTAAATACTATGAAACACAAACTTGATCAAGCAGCTCCTCCGCGGCCAGCTCCATCTGTTCTATAATTTATTGCGACCATATCCCCGGCCTCTTCCCCTTCCCCGTCCACGTCCTGGAAAAACAATTTTTTAAAGAAAATCACATATGAGATAATAATTGTACAAACACCATATAAGAATTTGATTTTCAAGAGAGATAAATTGAAATTGTATCTTGACAATGGAATTGCAATTCAAATAATATACCAAGGGCTGCTGATTGTGCATCATACTCATTGTAATCGTAGTACCCTACTGACTTCCCACCAAAGCCTCCACGGCCTCGTCCTCTGCCACCATCCCAACCATTACTGTATTTCATACCTCCATCGTAATTTCCTAAGTGAAACAGATTGCGTCCAAGTAAGTATTTTTCATATTCCCCAAGAAACCAAAACAAAAAGTATATGGAATCTTCTGATCAAAAAATAAAAATAATAAGTGGTCAGCAATACCTCTACCCCTTCCTCTTCCCCTTCCCCTTCCCCTTCCACCACGTCCTCTTCCTCGCACCCTTGGTGAGCCTTCTGTATCAATCGAATCGAGTCAGAATAACAACCATATTAATCTGTCAAAATAATTGCCAGAAGAATTATAGTTTACCTCCTTTCTCGTCATATTCATTTAACGGTTTTACTTGATCAGCTGGAAGAGGAGGCTGGTATCTACATAAGAAAAAAGACTTCAAACTTTAGCATGCAGTGGAAAAAATAATAAAGCATGTAAACAGTATAACAACTCACACAAAGAATATTGCCTAAATTTTTATATCAGGTATAACACATTATGAATACAAAAGTAAATGAAATACAGAAAGTTCGTCTACTTTTCTCAACTATTTCAAACATAGATGAAGATTATTGCATATTGTGATATAACAAATTTGAACCTTTTATCGCTTACCGACATATCTATCCTATATTCCTTCTTACTGGGAAGGTCATTTAAAATTGGAGAGTGAATTAATAATTAGAAGAAACAGCGTGAAAACCATTAGAACATGATGAGTAAATTATATATACCTCTACCAATGTTTGACGAAATTACAAAGGCATGCCTTGCACTTGAAAATAATATAAACAAACCTTTAGAAAAGTAGGTTTATTATGTCCAAAAAAAGACAAAAAGCAACACTAATTTTAGGAATAGAAAAAGCAATTATGGGACATTAAAAACCTCTGTGTGATGGCACTCAACATTAGGCAAGTTCGTACCCCATGGAGGATGTATCCAATTCTTTCTTTGACAAAGTAATGGTGATCATTGAAACGTGGCGAGTAGTCTCCAAACTGAGCAGGAAAACCAAAAATCAATGCCATGCAAGCATGCACACACAGAGGAATATAATAGTATGTATATCAATTATGCCGGTGTATATTAAAATTAACTATTACAATAGAATACATATTAAAATATAAAATATATATTAAAAATAAATTAAATTATATATATTTATACACAAATATATAATAATTAATTGCATGACTGAATTTTAGTTTGCATGTATTATTTTTGTATATGAATATATAAAATGAGGAGGTGCATACGGAAGAAGGCCTTCTTCTAGAGGCTCCCACGTATCAGTTATATCAGTCGACCCAATTTGAGTGTTTTGATGCAAACCGATAATCCTTCTCTGCAATCAAAGGAATAGAATAGTAACAGAGAGAGAGAGAGAGAGAAGCCACAATAAATACAGAAGTGAAGAGACAAACACACCTTAATGAGTTCAGCAATCATTACAGTCTTATTAATAGCTTTGCCCATTGCTTTAAGAGAAATTTCTTCAGACCCTTTCTCCTGCATGCTAAAAAAAATGAAATGCAGAAAACACAAAAGAGAAGATATTTGAGATGAAATTGAGATGCATGAATGATAATAGAATACCTGGAGGAGAGTGGTGGCATAGGTGATATAATTGCGCATCCTACCTTGAGTTGTAATGCGTATGTCGTTGTCGTTTATAGGACTCTCCGTCTTGGGCTTCTCCACCCTCTGATACCTATCCATCTGTTATCAAACTTGGAAACGAGCCACAATAGATAGAGGACTCGGAGGAGGAAGAAGTTGTTGGGATTTAAAACAGGCCAGGGAAAGAGAAGGCTGCAGTGTGGGGTATATAGAAAAGCGAAATGGGAAATGATAAATCAAAAAATGAGAATTGAGAGAAGAACAAGTCTAATCTAAACAAGGAGTATGAGTCGAGCTGGCAATGAGATGACGGTCTTGTTGCCGTTGGGACCGTCACCGTCAAACACTCCAAAACCCTCCCACTCGCAACTCGCAACTCATAACATCCTTCTTCTCCCCACAATGCCCCTTTATCAAAACAAATTTTTTGAATCCAACGACAATAAGGCTGCGTTTATTTACAAAGACAGGACATTGAGATAGGCACACTGAGATACAAAATTGTGTTTGACAGAAATAATGTGTCCAGAGACATTAAATTAGTGTATTTTGTGTCCATTCTGACAGAAAGGACACGGAGACACTAATAAAGGACACAACTTATTTTTTATTTTTTCTTTCATTATTTTTGTTAATTTTTTATAATTATATTTTTTATTGTTATGTTTTTCATCACAAATTTTTTGAATGAAAAAAAATGAGAATAAATTAAATTTTCATAATTTGTTCTAATTTATTATCAAATAGAATACAAGAACACAATATTTTGTGTCAATCAGTGTCTTATTCTATCTTATTTTCACTGTTTTGTCCAGTCCTGTTCTTAGAAACAAACGCAGCCTTAAATCCTCCTCAACTTAGAACTAGTAGTTCAACAGAAACAATTATTCTGTACGATATAAATACTAAACATATATGTCTTTTCTTTAATGAATAAGGCGTAATGAATTAGAGTTGTCCATATATTTTGTTATTTATTGTAGTTAGTTCTGATTGTTATAATTTTATGAAATTTTTAATTACATCACTATATATTTTTTTTTAATTGAGTCATTGCACTCTTTTTTTTAATTGGGTCCCTATAAAATTAAACTAATTACTGTCAAGAGGGACTTGATTGAAAAAAATTTGGTGCAGGGACCAAATTAAAAAGAAAAAAAGTATAGGGACCTAATTAAAAATTTCGCAAAACTATAGAGACCAACAGAATAATTAAATCTAGAAATAATATAGTTTTGGATCGTAAAATATTCATTATCTTTTGAATTTTCATAAAACTTTCATGAATTATTTTTTATTTATCATAAATCTTACTAAAACAAGTGAAATTTTGTTTCAAAAATTGTTATCTACATACATAAATAATTACGTCATAGTAGTTAACGATATATATAAATACTATACCGTTAAGTTTTGCATCATAAATTAATAGAAAGACATAACGTGGTCACCATTTATTATCGTAGAAAATTAAATTAATATTTTTTTAAAAAAAATAATTAGTCCAAAATCAAAATTTTTAAAATCTAATTGTCACTTTTTTTTAAACAAAAAATAAAAACATGTATTCAAGTCCTTTTGGAAAATAAATATAATAAGTACTAAATATGCAAATTTGGGAGAATTTAAGTTTTTGTCACACATTACAAATCTTAGACATAGACCGAAAATAAGATAAATAATATTTTTTAAAAAGAAATTATCTTATTTATTGTGCAAATAAAATATAAAAGAAAAAAAAATTAAGCTCTATATAAATAGCTCCATTTAACATAAATCATCACATTTCTCTCATTCTTCTTCTTTTCTTTGTCTTATAAATAATTAGTAGCAAATCTAAATTTGTTAGTATGTATATAAAAATAGATATGAGAAAGAGTGAGAACAAGATTCATTTGAATTTCCAGCTCCTACATTAATGATTAATGCACACTCGTCGTATGATGAATACAGAGGCACTGGGTTGGATATAGGTTAGAAATGTCAAGTATATATTTTTAACAGCTTTGGAAAACTCATGATTCTGATATAAAATTTTCTGATTTAAAAGTGATGAGCATCTCCTGTTGATGTTCGACGTTTGGGGAAAAATTATAACTCAATAAGTAATGGAACTCTACGGTAAGCTCAATGATATAGGGGGAGTGTTCCTTCTAACTATGTGCTGCAGGAGGATCCACCATTAGTAACACCGTATCTCTAGTATGCAAATTATGTTAGGCCATATGGAAGAGCACTCAGTCGAACGAGGAGTATATCGCTAATAACAATTCTTACCTACAGCTTTAAATGTTCATAATATTTTTTTTTGAGTGACTAAATGTTTATCATATAAATAGTTTAAGTATTATTTAATAGTTATTAGTTTATATTTTTAAATATTAGAATGTTTAATTTAATTTATTGTATTTTATTTTTTATTTATTTAGTTATTAAATTAAAATTTATATTTGTGAGTTTAAGATTTTTTTATTTTAATATGGTAAAAGGTTATAAATATCTTTTAAATTATTGTAGCTGCCATGAAAAAAATTAAAAAAGTGCCAAAATACTTTTTGATTTTGTGATGATACTATAACGTGGACAAATAAAATTGATTGAATTTTTTCCTTGTATAAAAAAATTGGGTAGAAGATTGAGTGATTTTCTTCTATTCAATTTTCAAATTATAGATTGTAGAGGACTTAGGTTGAGTGAGTCCCTTTCTTATTGTATAAAGAAATCGGATAAAAAAAATAGAGTTGTTTTACTTAATTTTTGGTAACCTTGACAGAATATCGAATTAAGTTTGTAGCAAGATCTCAATTCCGAGAGCAGATACGACTTCTTTAAAAAAAGAGTAGGCTCGACTCGAAAATTACTTAATGTTAGTGTCGAAAGTGAATTGTGCAATACAATGCAGGCAATGAAGTGAAATTGAAATAAGAAAAAAAATAAAAAATAAAGTCGAAACGGTTGAAAATGCAAAGAAATTGAATAACAAATGAAAATGAGTAAATTGAAATAAAAAATTTAAATAAATAAACAAAACAGCAAAGCAACGATAAAGAAAAACAAATAACTGAATCAAAACAACAGAAAAGAAACAAGCAGAATTAAATTGAGATTAGGAGAAATTAAATAACTGAATAAAAAAATACTAAATGACAAAAAAGAAAACGAAACAATAAAATGATCAAAGAAAGAAAATTTATTCTAGACACTCACTCATTTGGACTTGCACTCTATGATTTTCCGTTGCACTCCTCTTTCTTTCCATATCCCCCCAAACATCTTTCTTTAATTTTTTTTGCAAAATTGTTAGGACTACCTATTTTGCTAGTTGAATCTTTAAAACTACACCTCCTAAAGAGTCTAACTCTTTCTTCTCGATGGATGTCAAGACTGTCTTTGACCTACAGACCTGTAGGGAAGTTATTAGGAATTGTTTCTACTTTTAAATTAGCCACTTTCAACTTGTCTTATACTGCACCTTTCTTAGGAATTAGTTTATACTTTTGGTACTCAACTACTAATAACTTCTATTTTTTCACAAAATGATGGGCCCGACATTGATAGAAGTTTTTACTTCGACTGGCATTGCTCCTGATGGGGAGGATGCGTGCTAGGCTACTAAATACCCAAATAATATTTTTGACATCAATTTTGACTCGACTTTTGTGTCAGATTTTATTTAAAATATATAACATGGGTTTTGAGGGTGACCCTGTTACTGATAGCAAGCACGTAGCTTTTCTACTCTTATGGCTGAATGTCTTTATCTTTTGTCTTAAATCGATTCAGATCCAAAAAAGTAATTATTTGCCATTAGCTATTATGCTCCACTGCAAAAAGTATGTCAACCTCCTGATGCGTGAGCATTTTTCTTATTTTTTCCTAGTGAATTTGCATTTAAATTGTTGAATTTAATCAAGAATTAATTATCTTTTAGCCACTATGGATGCTACTTTGACTCTCGTACAATTTTGTTTATTTTAGATAGCATTTGGTTCGATTTGATGGAGAAGAAGCTTACACAAATGGAAGGAGCACAAGAATTAAAGGAGATGATCAGCGAGGAGCGATGCGTGCACGTACCTCACGCGTGCGCGTGATTTGGAGAATTGTGCAGTGACGCGTGCGCGTACTTAACGCGTACGCGTGAATGCGCCACGTGCATAAAATACAGAAAACGTTAGGGGCGATTTCTGGGCTCCATTTTGGCACTCAAGTAAGGCGCAGCTCTCTGCCAAGTTAGACGCGAATCCAGTGAACTAAGTGGTTCCTACGTTACAAGGCTCAGATTATTTAATTGATTCTGATTTAAATTTAAATTTTAAAATAGGAAAAGATATTATTTTAAATTTTAGAAATTAGATTTTAAATTAATTAGGATTAGATATAAAAGATTCGGAGATTCTATTCCAATTGACATTCCGTACTTTTACAGTTTACCTGAATCCTTATTTTTCCTCTTTGAACTATGAGCAACTAAACCTCCACTGTTAAGGTTAGGAGCTCTGTCTATTGTATGGATTGATACTATTATTCTATTTTAATTCATGTGTTGATTTATATTTCAAGAATTGTTTTCGTTCTTTATCTTATGAATTTGGGTGGAACGGAAGTATGACCCTTGTTCTAATTGAGTTCTTGTATAACTTGGAAAAGCTCTTTACTTGAACAACAGCTTGAAAACATATTCTCCTATATTTCTAATTATCTGGACTTAACAGAATACGTGACATATAATCCTCTTATATTTGGGTAATTAGAATTTTTGGGGCATACAAACTGAAATTTGAACTTCACCCTCTAATTGGAATTAATTGACCAAGGAATTGGCGGTTGATGAATTTTAGAGGAGACTAGAAAGGTCTAAGAAATTAGGATTTAATCACATATAGTTTTCCAGGAATTAAATCTTGCATGATTAAAATAAATTAATAAGAAAAGTCAATCCGGAAAATAGATAACTCTGAAACCTTAACTGCCTTCTTCATATTATTTTTCCAACTTAATTATTTCCTGTCTTCTGATATTCTGAAGTTCCTGTTTAATGCTTTTGAACACTCAAACACTATTTTCTGCTTGTCTAACTAAGTAAATCACTTAACCATTGTTGCTTAATCCATCAATCCTCGTGGGATCGACCCTCACTCACCTGAGGTATTACTTGGTACGACCCGGTGCACTTGCCGGTTAGTTTGTGGGTTATAAATTTCGCACCAAATTTTTAGCGCCATTTCCGGGGATTGATAGTGATTAACAACTATTAGTTGTTTGATTGTTTAGATTAGGCGTTTTAGTTTTAATTTCATTTAAATTTTGTTAAAGTATTTTCAAAAAAAAAAATTTTAATAGCACTAATATTTTTATTAATTTCTGAAATTAAGTTTGGTGTTTCCTAGTTCAGGTTACCTCATTGAGAATTCTCTGCACTCTGACGTAGAGAGTTCCATCTTTTATTGTCTTCTGTTTGTTTATGCGTAGGAACAGAGACAAAGAACATCTCTTAGACTTTATTCCTGAACTTGAAAGAACTTTCAGGCGGCAGTTGCAACAAGCAAGACTCTACAAGGCTACAGAATCCACTATGGACCCTAACATTGATGTTAATTCCAATGTGGCAAATCCGAATGGGAATGAACAACAAAGGAGAGTACTTGGGTCTTACTCTGCGCCTACTGCAGATCTGTATGGAAAAAGCATTGTGGTGCCTCCTATAGCTGCGAACAACTTTGAGTTGAAGCCACAATTGGTCACCCTAGTGCAACAAAACTGCCAGTATCATGGTCTTCTCCACGAAGACCCAAATCAATTTATTTCTAGTTTTCTGCAGATTTGTGATACTGTGAAGACAAATGGAGTGAACCCAGAGGTGCATAAACTCATGCTCTTCCCGTTTGCTCTGAGCGATGGAGTAAAGCTATGCTGGATTCTCAACCCAAGGAAAGTTTAGATACTTGGGACAAGGTTGTTACTGAGTTTCTTACTAATTTTTTCCCACCAAAGAAGCTGACTAAGCTTAGGGTGGAGGTTCAGACCTTCAGGCAGAAGGATGGTGAAACTCTTTATGAAGCTTGGGAGAGATACAAGCTACTGACTAGGCAATGCCCTCTGGACATGTTCTCCAAGTAGACCCAACTAGATATCTTTTATGAAAGTTTGGGTGAAATGTCTAAGATGTGCTTAGATAATTCTGCTGGTGGTTCACTGCACAAGAAGAAGACACCGGATGAGACTATTGAGCTTATTGAAGTGGTTGCTAGCAACCAATATTTATACTCATCTAACAGGAATCCTGTGAACTCTGAGGCTCCTCAGAAGAAGGGTGTTATGGAAGTAGAAGCTCTAAATGCTATTCTTGCTCAGAACAAGCTCAGGTCTCAACAAATAAGTCTACTTACTCAACACATGGGTGACATGCAAGTCTCAGCTATCAACACCCAAAATTTACCTCAAGAGATCTCCTATGACATGACAAGTAATTTTGTGCAAAATGATAATTATGATTATGCTCAATCCTCGTCTGAACATGTCAATTATATGGGGAGTAGTCTTAGAAATCCCAATAATGACCCATATTTTAAGACATACAATCAGGGGTAGAGGAATCACCCAAATTTTGGGTGGAGAGACCAACCTCAGAATTTCAACAATAATTCTCTGGGCAGCTTCCAACAGAACAATTATAATAACCACCAATTTCAGTCTCAGCAGTAACAACCACCTCAGCAGGCAAACTCTAAGTCCCAAGAAGATTCTAATTGGGAGATGATGAGGAGTTTTATGCAGGAAACCAAAGCCTCCATTAGAAACTTGAAAGTGCAAATGGGCCAACTAAGCAAGCAAATACCTGAGAGGTCTGCAAGTATATTCTCAGGTGATACAGTGGTGAACCCAAGAGAATATTGCAAGGTTATTCAATTGAGAAGTGGTAAAGTAGCTGGCTCTGAGACCAAGGTCAATGAGGAGTTAATTGAAAAAGAAGCTCCAGAGGAGAAGAAGGAAGATGTGGAGCACGCCCCTCCTAAGCGTGCAGACAACCCATTCCCTGATTCTCTTGACACTTATTCTACCTTGCCAAAGTCTCCTGAATACAAGCCAAAAATGCCATACCCTCAGAGGCTTCAGAAGGCATCCAAAGAAAAGCAGTTCTCTAAATTTTTAGATGTCTTCAAGAAGCTACAGATCAACATTCCTTTTGCAGAGGCTCTTGAGCAAATGCCTCTCTATGCTAAATTTATGAAAGAATTGTTGACCTACAAGAGGAATTGGAAGGAACAAGAAACAGTGGTGTTAACCAAGGAATGCAGTGCATTATTCAACACAACCTTTCTGAGAAGATGCCAGATCCAAGGAGCTTTGTAATTCCTTGCACTATTGGAGATGTTACCATTCAGAGAGCTTTATGTGATCTTGAAGCTAGCATCAATCTGATGCCACTTTTAGTGATGAAAAAGCTTCAAATTGAGGAGGTAAAACCCATTCGTATTTCTCTTCAACTTGCTTATCTTTCTATTAAATTACCTGTGGGTGTTGTTGAGGATTTACTTGTTAAAGTATGACCATTTATTTTTTCTGTTGATTTTGTTATATTAGACATGGAAGAGGAGGTAAAATCCTCTATTATACTTGGTAGACCCTTTTTAGGTATAGGTAGAGCTCTGATTGATGTGCAAAATGGTGAATTGACCCTGAGGGTCAATGAAGAATAGGTGGTTCTCAATGTTTTGAAGCTCTCAAGCACCCTAATGATTTTGAAGGGTGTATGAAAATAGATGTTATTGAACCACTTGTTCAAGAGGTACTGAAAGCTGAGGTACTTGATGACATTCTGGATCTTATTTCTGAGTATAAATTAGTGGAAGTTGATGATTCATCACCCCACAAGGCCATGGTTCACACGCCTAAAGCAGAGGAGGAAGCCCCCAAGCTTGAGCTCAAACCTTTACCTCCTTCTCTAAAATATGAGTTCTTGGGTGAAAATGATTCATATCGGTGATTATTATCTCTTCCCTGAAGTCTGAAGAGGAAGAGGCACTTATTTCAGTGCTTAGGAGCCATAAAACAGCTCTTGGGTGGACCATTAGTGACTTAAAGGGGATCAGTCCAACCAAGTGTATGCACAAGATCCTCCTTGAAGATGATGCTAAACCAGTTGTGCAACCACAAAGGAGACTCAATCTAACAATGAAAGATGTGGTCCAAAAAGAAGTAACGAAATTATGGGAAGTAGGTATTATTTACCCTATTTCTGACAGTCTTTGGGTAAGTCCTGTGCAGGTAGTTCCCAAGAAAGGAGGGATGACAGTGATCAAGAATGGAAAGAATGAGCTTATTCCTACAAGGATAGTCACAGGATGGAGAATGTGTATAGACTATAGGAGGCTCAACATTGCTACAAGGAAGGATCACTTCCCCCTGCCTTTCATTGATCAGATGCTTGAGAGGTTAGCTGGTCATGCTTTTTATTGTTTTCTGGATGGATATTCTGGATATAATCAAATTGCAGTGGACCCTCAAGATCAAGAGAAGACAGCATTCACATGCCCCTTTGGAGTGTTTGCCTACAGGAGAATGCCATTTGGACTCTGTAATGCTCCAGCAACTTTTCAGAGGTGTATGCTTTCAATTTTTTCTGATATGGTTGAAAAATTCATTGAGGTATTTATGGATGACTTTTCTGTTTTTGGTAGTTCTTTTGAATCCTACTTTAAGCATTTATCTCTTGTCTTGAAATGGTGTCAAGAATCAAACCTTGTTTTAAATTAGGAAAAATGTCATTTTATGGTTACAGAAGGTATTGTTCTTGGGCATCGGATTTCAAGTAAAGGGATTGAGATTGACAGAGCAAATATGGAGGTAATTGAAAAATTACCACCACTAGCTAATGTTAAGGCAGTCAGGAGTTTCTTGGGTCATGCAGGATTTTATAGGAGATTTATAAAGGACTTTTCTAAAATTGCTAAACCATTGAGTAACCTGTTAGTTATTGATGTTCCTTTTGTGTTTGATGCTGAATGTCTGCATGCTTTTGAAACTCTGAAAGCAAACCTTACTTCTGCTCCTATTATAGCTCCCCCTAACTGGGATTTACCATTTGAATTGATGTGTGATGCCAGTGATTTTGCTATAGGAGTTGTTTTAGAACAGAGGCATGGTAAGCTTATACATGTTATTTACTATGCCAGTCGTGTGTTAAATGATGCCCAAAAGAATTACACAACTACAGAAAAAGAATTATTAGCTATTGTGTATGCTATTGATAAGTTTAGGTCCTATTTAATTGGTTCTAAGATTATTATTTATACTGATCATGCTGCTTTGAAGTACCTTCTAACCAAACAGGATTCTAAACCAAGATTAATCAGATGGGTGTTACCCCTTCAGGAGTTTGATATTGAGATAAATGACAGGAAAGGGTCAGAAAATCAAGTAGCTGACCATCTCTCCAAAATTGAGCCTGAAGCAGGAGTACAACCACCTACAGCTGTGACTGAGACATTTTTGGATGAGCAATTGTTCCTCATTCAGTAGGTTCCATGGTTTGCAGACATTACAAATTACAAAGTCATGAGTTTTATCCAAAAGGAGTACAGCAGGAAATAAGTAAAGAAGCTATTGACTGATGTGAAGTACTACATTTGGGAGGAACCATACCTTTTTAAAAGGTGTTCAGATGGTATCATCCGAAAATGTGTCCCAGATGAAGAAACACAGCAGATTCTTTGGCACTGTCATGGTTCTGATTATGGAGGCCACTTTGGTGGTGAAAGGACAACAACAAAGGTCCTTCAAAGCGGGTTTTAGTGGCCAACTCTCTTCAGGGACGCAAGAGCATTCATGAAGCACTGTGACAGATGTGAAAAAGCCACGAATCTCCCTGCCAACCATGAAATGCCACAGCAGGGGATTCTTGAGGTTGAGTTGTTTGATGTGTGGGGAATTGATTTCATGGGACCTTTCCCACCCTCACATTCAAACAACTATATTTTAGTGGCGGTTGACTATGTGTCTAAGTGGGTGGAAGCTGTGACTCTACCCACCAATGATGCCAAGGTGGTAATGAGCTTTCTTCAGAGATATATCTTCATCCGGTTTGGTGTCCCAAGGACACTCATTAGTGATGGAGGAAGCCACTTCTGTAATAGACAGTTGGACTCACTTCTGCATAGATATGGAGTCCGTCATAAAGTGGCAACCCCCTATCACCCTCAGACAAGCGGACAGGTTGAAGTTTCCAACAGGGAACTCAAGAGGATTCTAGAGAAGACCGTTAGTGTTTCAAGAAAGGACTGGTCTAGGAAGCTCGATGATGCTCTCTGGGCATACCGAACAGCGTACAAGACTCCCATTGGCATGTCCCCTTACCATTTGGTCTATGGCAAAGCCTGTCACTTGCCAGTTGAGCTGGAGCATAAAGCTTACTGGGCAGTCAGGTATCTAAATCTTGATTCAGAAGCTGCAGGAATTAAGCGAACGCTTCAGTTGAATGAGCTTGATGAATTCAGATACTCAGCCTATGAGAATGCCAAGCTCTATAAGGAGAGAACCAAGTTATTTCATGACAAGAAGATTGCCATCAGAGTCTTTGAGCCAGGACAGAGAATGCTTCTGTATAATTCAAGGCTCAAACTCTTTCCCGTGAAGCTGAAATCCCGATGGTCAGGACTGTTTGTGGTTACCAGAACTTCACCATATGGTCATGTGGAAATACAGGAAGAGAATTCTGACAGAAAATTTACAGCGAATGGCCAGAGGTTGAAGCACTATCTTGGAGGCGAGATTGATCGCCAGAGGTCCGCTCATCTACCGAATTAGCAGAATTGACCGTCAAGCTAGTGACGTTAAAGAAGCGCTTGTCGGGAGGCAACCCGATGATTTCGTATCCTTAGTTATTTTCGTAGTAGTAGTTTTCTTATTTATTTGATTTTTATTGAGTTTTATCTGATCATGCAGCTATTTTAGAACATGAACTGAACACTTCAAAAAAAAGTAGAAGAAGAAGAAAATTCACCCGAGAGATAGGTTGGAGTGGTGCTGGAAACGTGCCCTGCGCACAAGCGACTCCACGCGTACGCGTCCATGATGTGTGCGTGTCGCATGCGCAGTTGCCAGACCACGCGTAAGCGTCCCTGACGCGTACGCGTGACCCTGGAAATCAGCGTAAATAGGTGTTTGACCAGCGAGTTGTGATGGCTTGGGGCTGGAATTGTGCTAGAAGCATAATCCTCATCACGCGTACGCGTCCCTGATGCGTGCACGTCACTTTCATTTTGTCCCCATCCACGCGTGCGCGTACCTGATGCGCAAGCGTCATCTGTCTATCTAGCCTTCATGTGCATCAACCCGAGAGTTGAGCGCGCGCGAGGATGTCTTCGCGCAATTCGCACAAACTAAGAGCACGCGGACGCGTCCCAGACGCGTGCTTGAGCTTCATGCAACCCACGCATACGCGTGCTGTACTCGTACGCATCGATCGCGCCGCATCACTTACCCAGCGCGCCACCCTGTTTTCATTCTCTCTCTCTCTCCCAAATCCTAATTCTCTCTCGTTCTTTCCCCATTTTATTCTTCTTTTATCATACTAATTGCTTTTATGTCCCTCTCTATTTTCAGTTCTTCTTTACTTGAGGACAAGCAAACCTTTAACTTTGGTGTTGACGCTTCGCTTATGGCTTTTCTGTTTAGCACCAAAGGGAGATGAATGTTCTTTATGGAGGAATGAGATGGTCACCAGCATAACTGAGGTGATTGAGTTCCTTTCATTCTATTTCTCTTCCATTCTTATTTTGTTATCTTCTATTTTCTGTTGCTTTGATTGCTTGCATGATCTTTAGTACTTTTAGTAAAAAAAATTTGCCTCATGTATTGCTCACTAAACTTGAATTCAAAAGAAAAATAAGTGATGTATTGCATGAGAAATTGAGTTTATATTTAAGAGTAGTCTTATTTACTTAAATGTGGTGGTATTATTTGTGATTTTGAATGCATGACCTGAACAATGCATATTTGAATTTGAATCAAACGATGTTGATGTATAAGGAACAGGAATTTAGAAAATTATTATAACTTCTCTGAAATAAACAAAAATGTAATCCTTGAAGCAAAAGAAACAGCAAAAGAAAAAACTATAAAAGCAAAGTCCAAGGCTCTGAGCATCAATGACTAGGAAGGTCAGACATGATTAAAAGCTCAAAAGTTGTTTCCCTAGTCATATGTTTGTGGTGTTTTTATTTCAAATAATCCTTGAGACAGAACACTTCGAGTCGAGACCAAGTGCGTTTGACAGAGTATGTCAAAGGCTTTGAGCACCACTGTCTGGGAGTAACTGAAAGAAAAATCAGAACTTAAAGAGAGTTCCCCAATCAAGTGCTTGTGGTGTTTCTGTGTCAAGTAACCCTTGAGACAAAATATTTAAAGTCACGGCTAGGCTCAAGGTGCAAAGCACCAAAGAAAAATAAATTAAAGAAAATTATGTTGTGTTCAAGGATTAAAATGGAGTATAAAGATCAGAGAATTCATAATATGATTTGAATTCTAATTCCGAATGACACTGACGTTCCTCTAATTCAAAGGAGAATGAGATGCCAAAACTATTCAGGATTGCAGTTGTAAACTCCACTATAAGAAGAGACAGGAGCTTAATCGAACTCTCATTCTCATGCAAATTCACACCCTAAGCCTATATTAGTTTTGGTTGCTTGAGGACAAGAAACAATTCAAGTTTGGTGTTGTGATGCGTGAGCATCTTTCTTATCTTTTTCTAGTGAATTTGCATTTAAATTGTTGAGTTTAATCAAGAATTAATTATCTTTTAGCCACTATGGATGCTACTTTGAGATTCGTGCAATTTTGTTTATTTTAGGTAGCATTTAGCTGGATTTGATGGAGAAGAAGCTTGCACAAATGAAAGGAGCACAAGAATTAATGGAGATTATCAGCGAGGAGCAACGCGTGTGCGTACCTGACGCGTGCGCGTGATTTGGAGAGTTGTGCAGCGACGCGTGCGCGTACATGACGTGTTCGCGTGACACGCAAAGAAGACGCGTACGCGTGACATGCGCCACGTGCAGAAAATGCAGAAAACGCTGGGGGCTAAATATAACTAGTGTTGTCTACTACCGGGGCTTCAGCGATAAAATTCATGGTCGAACAAAGATCGCTGGATATCCTCCAGGTACCATGTTTCCTTAAGACTTCAAACATTGCATTTTTTACTCATATTATATTTTCTATGCATTTTCAGCTACTTGGCCTACAGAAATTTCTGGTGATGCTCTTGACCCCAAGCCAGTCGAAGAGAATTAGGAGTCAGATGAAGATGCTTCTCCGAAGAAAATGAAATCCAGGAGAGGTAGAGGCCAAGGGAAGTCAAGTGAAGCCATTCTTTTCTAAAAAAAATGTGAGGCTGTTGACATTCTTCTTAGTGCAAATCCTAAAAAAGTACAAAGAACATATCTCACCATTTCTTCTAAGGTATTTTTGTAGTACCTTTAAGCTTATAGTCAAAGTTTGTTTTGAATAAATACTTAGTAGCTCTCCTGCTATCTCTTTTATTCTCAATCTAAATAGTCGAAGCAAAGCTCCAAGTCTCGGGTTGAAGCAGAAAGTCATTCTGAACTAGAGGTTGAAGCATTCGATATCGAGACTAAAGTAACTCAACTTGCTCCTCCCATAGTTCCTCAACCAATGGCTATACCATCCATTCCCGTTCTAAGTCCAGTACAGCCCATTCCGTCGACTGCTGCCTCTCAGGGCTCGACTAATTCTCCATTGGTAAATTTCTTTACCATTTTCATATTTCATTTTAACTGTTCATATTCACACTCATTGCCTATCTCTTGTAGGTGAGCTATATGTCTTTGCCAAGTGATGCAGAAACACATCAAGAGTCAGGTGTTGTTTTAACAATTGCTGCAGCCATTTCTATAGTCACCCCAAACACAAATCAGGTTGCTGTCGAACAGGATTTGGAGCCTCCTTTCAATGTTCCTCCTACACCAGAGGCTAGGGATTTAGACTTTGAAGACTTAAACTTCGACCTTGCCAACATTTTATCTGAAGCTTGACAAGTATATTCCTCAGAGGGGACTAAGGTACTCTCTTCCTCCGATCCATAACTGAATCTTGTGCCCTTAGTTCCAAAATTAATGCCAGGGGCACCGACCCATGAAAAAGTCATTTCTCCCCAACCTCAAATACCACCAGGTCTTGATCCTTTAGGTGTCAAGAAAGTGAACACAATTCTCAATTGCCTTAATTAACCTTTAGAAGATATCAACAATAATGCTAACTCAAAGGTTCAACTACTTGATGCTCTTATATTTTTGGATAAAAAAAATTTTCATTGAGGTTCATACAGCTCTAGGGGTCTTCATCAAAGATATATATAATCATATCTCTAAGTTTGAAGTTGCTGAGAAAAAATTGAAGAAGTCGATTGAGGCGTTGGCCAATCATGACACCCAATCGAAGAAATGTGATATGGCCAAGTCTCAAATCAAATAAGTTTTATCAAAGGGTCAAACTAAAAAACAAATCCTGACATCGAGAATTGAGGTTCTTAGGAAAGAGTTAGCTGAGTTAAAGGCTAGCAAAGAGAAAGTTGTTGTCACAAATTCAACTTTGACACTTCGACTTCAGAAGATCCAAAAAATGTATGATTCTTAAATTTCAAGTCGTCCTACCTTCGTTGAAGCAGTAACTCTAGCCATACAGCCCAAGATGAAATCTTTGAAGTTTCTGTTGCTCTGGGTTGAAAACTAGAAGACTTGAAACTTAAGTTTAGAACTGTGTTTGAATTTTGATTTTGTGTCTTTTGTAATTTTAATGATGTTTCAACTATATTTTGTATGAACTTCTCTTTTATAGAATTCATCTTTTGATTTAATAACAATGGTATAACTTGAGATATTTGCCATTTATATGCCCTACTTGTCTATCGGTTTCTATATCTCTTAGCTCATATGCATTGCCATCAAATATTTTTTGACCTGAAAAGGTCCTTCCCATAAAGGTGACCATTTTTCTTTAACTTGCTCAGTGGAAAGTATCACTTTTAAAACCAAGTCATCAACTACAAATTTTTTATTCTTTACCTTCTTGTTGTATGACTTAGCTATCAGTTCTTTCTGTCGAATCATTCTATCTAATGCAGTTAGTCGAGATTGATCTAATTCATCTATCATACTTGACTAGTATTGTTTGACAGGCAAATCATTTTATTTTTTCACTCTAATAGTTTACAAATTTATTTCAAGTAATAAAACAACTTTATGATCATATACCAACTCATAAGGTGTCGAACCTGTGGCCTTTTTAGGTGAACACCTATATGCCCATAGTGCTTGGCTTAGAGTATTATGCCAATTTCGAAGTTGTCTCCCTATATGTTTTTTAATTAAACTTATTAGAATTTTATTAATGGCTTCGACTTGGCCATTAGCTTGTGCATAATAGAAAGTCGAGTGTATTATTTTAATACCTTGTGATTCAACAAATCCCTTCATTTATCGACCTGTAAACTTGTTCCCTTGATCTGTGGTCAAAGTCTAGAGAATGACGAATCTATGAATAATCGACTCCTCAATAAAGTCGATTATCTTAGCTTGGGTAACCTCTTTCATGGGCACACAGCTTCCACCCGTTTTGTAAAGTAGTCGACTATCATCAAGATAAACTTATGCCCCTTAGTTGAAGGAGGGTGAATCATTCCTATTAAGTCGAGAGTCCATCCTTTGAATGGCCATGACTTGACTATAGAATATAAGTCAAAGGCGAGGACTCTTTGAATAGGTGCATGCCTTTGGTGTAAGACCCCGAATTTTCAGAAGTTCTATTACAAATTATTTTTTAATTAAATCAAGTTTTGATAAATTGAGTTTAGTTAATATTATGAACTAAAAGAAAATTAATTACATTATCTCTAATTTTAAATTAGAGTACTTATTTGAAACTAATTAGTAAGATGATAAATAAATAATGTTCTTGAAATAATTTTAATGGATTACATTTAGTTTTCAATTACTACCCTACCCTCCAATTTTATCAAAATACCTAAATTAATCGTCATTTTTATTAACACACACTCCTTCATCATCTCTCTGTCACACACACAACACTGATCAGAGAGAGAGTAATTGAAGGAAGGAAGAAAGGGAAAAGAGAAGAAGAGGAAAAGAAAAGAGAGGACGACAATGGCTAGGACTCCGCCGCCATCGTCGTCGTCGTCGTGGCTGGACAGGTAGAGGACCGAAAAGAAGAGAAGGAGGCACGCGACAGAGAAGAGGGAGGAAAAGATAGTTCCACGCCACCGTCGTGTCTATCGCAGGCGTGGAAGACCTTCGCCATCGCTAGTGCGGTTGAGTCCGTTGCCGAACTAAGCTAAGGAAAAGGATAAAGGTGCGACGAGAGAGAAACTCCGAGGGAGAAGGTCGCGACGGAAGGTGCTGTTGCGGTGGTTGCTATCACCGCCAAGCTCGGTTGCCAGAGCTGTCAGAACAAATAACTAAATTAAAGCAACAAAAAAGAAACAAACAGAATTAAATTGAGATTAAGAGAAATTAAATAATTGAATAAAAGAAAAAAAAAACTAAATGTTGGAAAAGAAAAAAAAAACAATAAAATGAACAAAGAAAGAAAATTGACTCTAGAAACTCATTTACACTTGCACTCTATGATCTTTTGTTGTATTGCTGAGACTGAAAATTTTTGCAAAATTTTATGTGACTGTGAAGTGTTTTGATTGAAATCTATGAATTTTTCTGAACTTCTCTTATTTATAGACCACAAGAAGTAAACTGTAGACACGATCTAGCTTCCCCTTCTTTCTCTGAATTTTCATGACCCATGACCTTATCTTAACTATGAAGAATCTTGACTACTCCCAAGTCTGACATCCCACATCCTCTCTTACCTTGATCTCGAAATTCCACGTTATGTGTAACACTTCTAGATAATATCACGTGATTATCTCATTTCGATTTTTGAAGCTACTAACTCAACTCTTCTTCTATGATAAGTCGAACCTTTGTGCTAATATTTTTCATAGAACAACCTATGTATTATGACATTTCGACTTACATATCATTTGCTCTATTATTTATATGAGTCAAACGACATTCTATTTCACTATGGTTAAATTGTTCATAATATCAAATTTTTATGCTAACAAGAATAATTCTTTTTTTATTCAATTTCAATCTATTTTTTTTATTTTTTCTTTCAAATACAATTTATCTTTTTTATTCAACTTCTATCCTTTCTCTTTTTTGTTTCTCTCTTATTTCATATCAGCAACACACCCATTAACAATAATAATAAGGATGAGTTTGTGTCGGGCACTCTGATTGATGGACCAACCTGGTTCCTCATTGGTCCAGCTGCCTATTTCATATTTATCATATATTCTGTCAGTATTACATTGGGGCTTTGAAGCGATGCAGGAGGATAATCTCTTCAACATTGTAGGAGATGATTATAATACATATAGAAGTGTCGAGTTTTGTAGGGAACACAAGTTTAAAAGTAGGAAAGTTGTGCATATGGCCATATGGGTTGAACTCGGATATTGATAAAGTCCTTAATGCCACTGTTAATTTTTCATTTTGAACTCTTCTATCAGTAAATTATTAGATAGAATAAAAACGTAAATTTTTTTACGTTTGCATATATTGATAATTATTTTATTTATTTAAAAAAATGTATTATTTGGCCTTTTTTAAAAAATTGTTCTCCGAGACTTCTGTACAGAGAGGGAGGACAAATGCTATTGGATAACATATTAATTCTCTGGACTTTGTTAGATAAACAATAATTTTTATAAATAATGTGAACAATGTATTCTAAAATTAGTCCAATAGAATAAAAATACATTACACTCCAAATTACCCACATAAATCTTAATATTAGGATAACCATTTACACACCTAGTAAATTAAACATCTAATATATTCATTATTTACATCGTTTAGTATTTTCGTTATCTATCCATATTTTTCCTAATTCTCTTACTTGTTCAGACGTGGCCTAACCCTTCTCAAAAATTGGAAGTATAAAATGTTTTTATATTTTTCATGGACTGTTGTTGCCAAAGCCTGTTACATTAACCAAGATTACATATTACATATCCTTGTTAGCTTGAGACCTTGAGTCCACATTCTATTCAACGTAAATTTTCAGAGTACTGTACTTTTCTGCTTTTCTCCTACTAATTTTGTTTAGAAGCTTTAACATTTTTTCAAGTACACCTGGAACTTTAATGCAGTAATAGATGCTTTTCTTCACATATTAATGAGAATTAAAAAAACTTATACTCAAACTGAAATTGGAAAATTAGGACTGAGTATTCTGTTTAGTGATTAGAAAATTAGAATTACAATTTCCGTCTTAAAATTTCAGTCTCAAGATACAATTTCAATTTCTTGTTCGTGTTTGAACCGAGACTAAATTAAATCTCTGTATTATATTTAATGTAAAATATACTGAATTAAATTACATTTAAATATTATGTTTGGAATTTAAAAAGTAAATGAGAGTATTTTTAAAAAAAATGTTAAAGTTTCAGTCTTCTCTTTTTTCACTTTCTAGAGATACTAAAGAGAGTTCCTTCTGTGTCCACTTTCTAGAGATAATGGGATAGAATTTGAGAGACTGAAATTCAGTATTATATTTGTTGGCCCAGAAACTGATACTAAAATTTTAGTTTCTATCTCCAAAATTTCAGTATTTTAGTACCTCCAAAAGTGGGGACACATAAGACTGAAATTTTTTAGAACAAACATCGAAATTTTAATAACATTTTATACCTAAAATACTCTCATTTTAATTAATTAATTTCAATTCTACCCTTATGTAAATTAAATTAGAGCTTCATTCTTATTTCATCTCTATTTCCCACTTTACACCAAATACAATATTAAGAATTACATTTCTCAGTCTCAATCTTTTAGTCTCTATCTTTCTTCCAAATGCTACCTAAAGACTACCAAACAATATTGAGTTTCAATGTCTGAAAACAAACACTTGCTTCAAAAATACTCTTATTTGAATTTAGATTCTAAATCTATTTTTCTAATATTATTAAGACATAGCTCAATATGGTATATTTTTGGGTTCCAGGGGCGCATATGTTTTAAACGGTCATTCACTTGTGTTCCCACTAAAAAATGCGTGCATTATATTTTTGGCAACATAAGGATCAAAAACGAAAGTTGGCATTAGATTTTTTTTTTTAATTACGAGCAATAGAACTGCCCTATCTATCTTGAATCTTGATGGATAATATGTGCAGAATGCCACAAGAAGCTTGATCCCACTTATTCCAACGCCCTTCTCTCTATTCCAAGTGCAGAAACTTCGCTAGCAGGTTCGCTGCTTTGTTCGCCAACCTTGATTAATCTAAGCTAAATATATACTTTAGACACTAACTAGGATGATTGGGGAGGTATACATAATAACCTATTATCATTTTAGTTTAAAATAATTTATAATAGAAAAAATTAATTGTTTTGAATAACCTATCGCCCATTATTAATTTAAATATTTTATACTGGAAAACATTTAATTGTCTTGCAAATTAAGTTTTGACAGACATTTATGTCCTAGTAGAATAAAAGAACTCCTTAAGCCTAGAATCATCAAATAATAAAGAAAAATAAAAAAGTATTCCTTGAGGGCATTCCACATTACAAACAGGGTGAAAGACAAAGGGTACGAGGGTTAAAATACATTGAAATGGGCGATGGCAAACTGATTTCAAATATACCATCCTCACATTACAATTTCTGTAATCATACACCTAGCACAACTAAGGAATCAACCTATAAACTGTTAATTTATGAAAACCTAGACCCAACAAAATATTCAGATTGTATCCCCGGATATTTCAGACCCACAAAAAATATTGTATCCATAGTACGGCAGTACCTTCTCTCGAGGCCTGTATGCACTACTTCAGTCTTCTCCTTTAAACTTAGCTTCGTAGACCTGAGGTTGCTGCAACACAAACAATTTCTTAAAATATCTAGAGCTGGAAATTATCTGCAGTCAAACATGACTGGACCCTTGAGGGCAAGAGAATGTTTGGACGGTCAAAGATAAGAGTAGTTAAATAAAAAAAAAAAAACCAAGTACAGAATTATAGGGACTATACTTTCTAATCTGCCATTTTATGTCTGATCTTAAAATTTTATCAGATCTGAAGAAAATAAATAAGCAAAAGGAAACTCAAGGCTAATAAGTACCATGAACACAGCTGAAATCAATCTGCGTGCAAACCATCTCAAGTGCATTGCCCGTTGTGCAGCGCTTGCTGCTTCCACCGTTTCAAACCGCAAATATACAAAACCCGCACTTCTTCTGCATAAATGGCAAAGTAGTAGAGTTGATTCAACTCAAGTAAATTGTGAAAATTAAAATTGACATAAAAAAAAAGACGAAGTAAAATTATTCCTCATAATTAAAGGAACCATGTCATGCATTTATAAACTTACTTGTCAACATAAATATGCTTCACCCGGCCATATTTAGAACACTCTTCTTCTACATCCTCTTTAATGTCTATATCAAAATCTGGCTCAGTCTGCATTGTAATACTTGTCATCAGTACTTTATTTGATATGACAGTGCATGGTAAGCATAAAGTATATATAGTCAGTTAGTCACAAACCTCGGTGCTAGGGTCAAACATATTCTTCAACAGCAAACACTCACTGGGGATCCCTACAGGTTCTGCCACTGGAGCAGGCAAAATTTGAGTTGGGAGAGCAGGTGCAGGTATTATACCTGGATTACCAATAGGCAAACCCATGGTTGGCTGAATAGTAACAGCCCCATTCACAGCAGGCACCCCATTGCTGCATTATTGGAATCCGTGAAGATGGCAAACAGATTCATCATATATAAGACAAAAATACTATAGAGAAAGCACAAACCTTCCAGGAAGGCCATGGCGGTCTGCCAACTTCTGCATAAGCAATGCTCTTGATTGTGCATTTAAAGCCTTCACCCAAAAACCCATAATAGATGAGCAAGGAACTCATTGCGAATAAGAGAGTGGCCAATAAAATCAAATAGCAATATAAGGGCAGAATAAAAGACACAGAAGTTCAGGACATGCCCCAGATAAAAAGAAATGCAGCTTCATACATCAATAAGACTAATCTGGAACGATGAAAGATAAGGAGAAAAGAGGAAAGGAGGACGGGGCAGTGGGGAATCAAATAGAAATTCGGATAATTAACTTGAGAAGTAAAAGCAACTGCTTCTAAGCTACACTTTTAGTAGCATTTAGTTAATTTTCAGCAACCATTATGCTGCAATGCGAATTTCTTGACTTTTCTGGAAACTAAATTTTTAAATATTCTATATACCAGGTTTGAACTTACCAATCCACCTTCATCATCATCAAGATCTGCAGATTTTGCAGTTGTATCTTGGCTCCCAACATGATCAGTTACAGATGAAACCTGATTTGGCAAACATCAGACTCAGAGAACCACATGATCATCACTGAAAACATACACCATAAAGAAACAGAAAAAATCAACACAACTATTCCTACCTTGATAGTCCTGCCAGCAATCTCCAATTTTCCGTTTAAATTCTGTGCTGCCTTGGCATGTTCAAGATGGGCAAACTGTCCAAATTCAATCAACACAAGTAAGAAACATGAATACCAATATATACAGGAGAGGTATTATTCAAAGTTGAGTGTTAGAAACGAACTTGAACAAACCCAAAACCTTTGCAGTGTCCTGTCTCCAAGTCAAGAGGCAGTTGTACAACCTCCACCGGCCCAAATGGCTCAAAAATCTTGAAGAAAAAAAAAAAGATGTTAAAATACGATAAATGGCACAGTATCCAATCAAGATTATAATTATTGACATCAAACAAACTACAGAAAGTAATCAAATATACAAAAATTAAATGGTTGATCTTTATGGAGAAACAAACTCTGCCAATTTTATTGATGTTGGATCTGCACTCAGCGCTGATCGCAGCAGTGGCTCAATCGAGGCCAAATATTGTTATCCAGAACACACCAGATAATGACAAGCGATAAATGGCTAAAATACCTCTCGCAGCTGACTCTCAGTCATGTTGAAATGAAGATTGCCCACATACAGCTTTCTGTCCATGGCACCATATGGTCCTGCTACGCCAGCAGCTCCAGTGGAAGCAGTAGATTGAACAAGGTTCTTTTCAGCCTCAGAAGGTTTCACCATTACAGGTTGACCAAGAAGAAGCTGGCCAGAAAGAGCAATTGCCATTGGCACTGACATTGCATCATAAAATTCAATGTACCTGCAGCCTCCCCATGAACTTGCATCAAGATTTCAGAACTAGATATGCAAAATTTGCAATCAAAACTTACAAAGCATACACAGCAAAGAGATTGGTGGAAACAAAAACTTTAGTGCAGACAGCTCAAGCTGGGTTTCTTTTGATGTATCTGACTCGTGTACAGAAAACGTTAGCCTGTCATAATCAAAATACAAAGCTAAGGCATATTTAAAATTGCCAATTCAATGGAGAGAAATGGGAAGACCATATGAGAATGAAGATACAGGTAACCCAAGACAGGGAGGATTAGCAACGGAAACTCATCTACTTTGCTTCTTTTATATGCGGAGGTTAGGTAGCAATTCAATTCCAATTTTTTTTTTGGGGGGGGGGGGGGGGGATGGGGAATATTCAACCTTGGCAGTTGTCAACTGCTGTAAAGATTAGTAAGGTAGCTCAGTTGCCAAATGGCTCTAGAAGACAAACAGAACCAAATCCATAAGCATCTCATCTAGACACCAATGGCATTTTTCCCACCCAAAAAATGAAAATCAGAAGGAAATAAACTAAAAGGGCTTATCAGCATACCAATGAAATTATCACTGTATACAAACTGAGGAAGAAAATTGGGAATAGGACCAAGCAGAAAACCAAGATTATGTATGTTGTCTACCTTGAGTACGCAGCATGAATTGATTAAACATGAGTGCAAGGTATTCCCACCATCCCTCATCATTATCGCATTGCTAGTTCATTTAAGAATACAGTTAAACATGATTCTTAGAAGTTGGTATCCTGGTACCACAATAGCACATGCATATAAATTTTAAATTATTTGAAAATAAAGCCATACCCAACTCCTTTAGAACGTCTTGAGTTTCTATCCATGATCAGACGAACATCTCTAACCTAGGAGGGCAAAAAATAAAAGTAACATTAGATGATATTCATTCGACAAGAATCATCAAACAAAGATACATATATGCTTGACATGTCAGCCTTGGAATTCAAATACCGACTTTGATGCATTGAAAACCTCATGATGCCCCATCTTATTCATGGAAGACAGACACAGAAAAGTAGAAAAGTTGGGGCACAGTAAAATTGTTATACTACTCAAAAGTTAAGGCAGGTCAAAATTGCCAGCAACATGCATTAGTCCTTCTTAACAAACTAGCAATTATAGAATCTACAAAAGTAGTTATTAATCATAGGGGGAAAAGATAAGAGCATCTATATACTGAAACTTTAAATACTAAAGTATACTAGAAATCTAGAATACAAGCCACCGGATTGTCGGAAGTCTTTAAAGTTCCAAAGGCAAAGAAATGTAAAAAATTGAAAACAACTAACCTTGCCAGCTTTTGAGAAGAATTCATATACATCTCTCTCTGTTGCTTTTAAGGGCATCTGCATGCAGAGACATAGCATATAAGCAATCAACGGGAAAAGCGATGAAATATTCAAGTATGCTAGACCTTTAAGATTGATATTGATAGTAATATTTAAAAACTGACAGAAGTGGGGCTTATCCTATCAACCTGATAGGCAAAAACAGTTCTCTGATCCCTTTCTGGGTCTGCCTCGGGCTCCGCAGCCTCTTTTTTATCCCTAAACCTCCTGAAATTAAATTAAACTTCATCCGTAAGGAGTAGGAGGAGGAAGGAAAGGGGGGGTGGGGAGAAAGTAAATAACAAAGCTCGTGATAGTTACATCTGATACTTATATAAGATCATTTGAAGGTGTTTCAAATATATTTATGAACACCAATAAAGCAATGATACAATACCTCCCTGAAGAATGCTGTTGAATGTTAAAATGCCACCGATCTAATGCATGAAAGAGGGACTCAATACTGACCAAAGTAACTATGTGAGTGAGATCTACATGCAGCTTGAATACCACTGAAGAAATACGGATTGCATGAAACAGTAGCACTAAAAGGATGAAAGTAGCTAATGCAAGTAGTATTGAAGAAAAGGAGTGTGATCATTGAATTCAGCCATTAACAAATCTAAAACGAAAGCAAGTAGCTGAAGAGGGACAGCTACTGAGCTACATATTAAGTTAAATAGCAACGAGAATTGAAGAGTAACCAGTGAATTGAGAGAACATTGATACGAGTAGAAAAATTAAAACCTAATTCAGAAAAATTGGAGATTACCGGCCATCGCGAGATTCGAAATCTGGTTCTCTTTCTCTGTCTCTGTCTCTCTCGGAACGACTCCTGCTCCTCCTGGATCTCTCTCTCTCCTCTCTCTCTTTCTCCTTTTCCTTCTCCCTCTCCCTCTCCCTTCTCTCGCGTTCCTTTTCTCTCTCCCTATCTCTCCTCTCCCTCTCCTTGTCCCTATCTCTATCCCTGTCTCTGTCCCTCCTCTCTCTGTCCTTATCCCGATCCCTCTCCTTCTCTTTTTCTCTGCTGCTCCTCTCCCCGTCCCTATCCCTATCCCTATCCTTCTCCCTCTCACTGCGGTGGCGCTCCCTGTCACGGCTGGACCGTTCGCGGTCACGGTCACGGTCCCTCTTGGAGCCAGTGGTGTCGTCGTCGTCGTGCCTGGAGCGCTTGGTGCGCTTGTCGTCGGCAGCGTCGAGATCGTCGTCAACGTCACGCTTGCGGTAAGACCTATCTGTTCTGTCGGTGGAGTCCTTCTTCTTGAGCTTAGAGGAGTCTTTGTCGTCGTGGTCCTCCACTGTCTTCTCCAAGTATTCGTACTCGTCGAAGTCCATTTTTTAGGGTTTCTCTAACACTCAGTGAATGGTGCCGCGGAAACGGAGAACTATCTATCAGCTCTATTGTCAACTATGAATTCTAGGGTTTTGGTTTTTATTATATTATTTCGCTTTTTTCTTCTCTTGGCAATTGGAATATGGAAAGAGCCAAAAAGGGTGTTTGGTTGGCTCCTCGGCTGTGTAATCTAGAAGAGCTTGAATTCCTATCCAGATTAAAAAATTAAAAATTATTATGTGCATTAACTAAACTTAATCATCATATATTTGGAATTTTTTTTAGAATAAAATAAAAAATATTTTATTTTAAAAACAAAATAAATCTCATTTTATTTTCTGAGACTTAATTTTTTTGGCCACCACTCTCCTCGGCAAATCTCATCATTTTATATAAGGTGTTTGTATAATACTAAAGTTGAACAATCACAAAATTACTAGTATCTCATTGTTTTTTATCTTCTATTTTTCTATAAAATATTTAGAATTTTATTGTTGTTTATTCATTATGATTGTAAAATAGTATATGATTAAGATAGATCTATTGTATTTAATTATGCGCAATCGATACTTGCGTATATGCCACCTAAAGTAAAAGATTTAACAACGTTAAAAAATTTTATAGATATTTGAGAGAAATAGATAACACTTTATTTTATAAAAGATATATTCGTATTATTCATAGATTACGTCTTTTTTTTTTACATAAATAAGCTAAAAAAAAAAGAAAGAAAACAAAGGACAGGAAACTGCTTAAATAAGGGGTAATCTCGCTTAAGACTATTCTCAAACTCCTCCGAAGGATAGGGAAGTTCTACTTGATGAAATCATAACCTCATCGTCATCTTTACCATACTGTCTGCAACTGTATTTACATCTTTCATATTCAAACGAAAGTCAACACGCTAATTCCAATGCTTGATATCCCTTATGTTGAGCACCTGCAAATCAATAAACTCAAAACCATATTGATGATTAGTAACAAGATTAAACGCCTCCACACAATCTGTCTCGCAAATAATATCTCGTTGACCCACATCCCAAGCAAAGAGATAACCTCTCCAAATAGTAAACAATTATCCTTGAAAAATACTATTACTCTCAATCATTATCAAACACTCCTTTTGCCAACACCTATTGCAGTCTCTGATCACACAAGCAAAATTAACACTATCACTAGAATCAAGATAACTAACATTACAATTTATCTTGAAAGTACCTATAAATAGAGGATTCTAACAACCACTTAGAATAGAGGAGAGGATACGTTGTAATTAAAAAACACTCCTAAGTTCTTTTTCGGAAGTTAAAGCCGAACAAATCACTTTTTTCACAGGGCAAGTCTCATGAGGATTAAAGATGTCATTATTCCGTACTCACCATATCCACCAAGTCTCGAAAAGAACCTGAACGGATGTTCTCTGTGATGATACAAGAATCAGTTCTTTAAATTTAGAAGATAACAAGAAATATCTAACATATGACATACAAGTTGAGCTTTCGGACAATTTCAAATATAATATAAAATTGATTCATGGCTAGAAAGACATCTTGGACATGTTATTATTTTATTATTTGATCATAATTTTGATAAGGTTGTATGTTTTTTGTGAGTTAAGTATCGATTACGTAATGACAAAGACATATATTTTATAAGAGCCTAGCACAACCATTGGGCAAATGCCCATCTGTTGGAATTATTTGTTTTCTGGTCGACTTATATGGAGGGATCTCTGTGGATACTGGTGATGATACCCCCTTAAGTAGGGCAATTAGAAAAAATATTAGAAGGACGATAGTTGACCTAAATATGCCACCTGACGGTAGTCAAGAGGCATCAAATGTCAAGAATTCTAATGATTGCATGATGCAAGCAAATTTTGAAAGCCATGAGGGTTCTACGATTAAAGATCCAATGATGGATACCTATCAAGTTGACCCTAACGACGGTGAAGATGCAGAGGCTGAACTGATGAAAATTCCAGATAAAGAAGAGGAAGAGATGAACTACTTCACTGACACATAAATCACATTGACACAGCCTACCATTTTCCGATCATATGATCGATTCGATCACTTTTTTACATTGAATTTTGAGGCAATGACTCCAGATTGTTTGTTTAGTCAAGGAAGCCCTAAAGATGATCCTACCAATGAGTTTGAGATTGAGCAACAGTATGAAAACAAGGAAAAAGTCATTATGGCAGTTAAGATGTATAGTATTAAGAGGGTTATAGAGTATAAGATACTAAAGAGTGGCCAATTAAAGTATGTTGTACATTGCACTCAATTTGGGTTTGGTTGTTAATGGATGGTGATGGCCAAAAGCGAATTAAGAATTTTTCTCAAAATAGAATTTCTCCGTTGCAAGTATAGTCCAAACCCATTGACCAACAATCAAATTTTAATTCAAAGATGTCACAATCAATACAAAATAACCGGGAGTTTTTAAATTCCGGGTCGTCTTCCCTAATAGTTGCAATGAAATGCTCAATTCTTGGCTATGGAGAATTTGGGGGTTATGATTATAAGAGGCAAGAAATTAAAATGGCAAGTAATTAAATGAAAAGCAAGTAAAAGCAATAAAAATAGAAATTAAATGGAAAAAAGAGATTTTGGCAAGAATTGGGGAATTAAGGATTCCTATCCTAGTTATGGACTACAAACATGGTAATTGTGTAGAATTAATCCCAATTAGTCAATCCTAACATCGAGAACTAGTCAAAAGGGCATAATTGATCTCAATCCACAAGTCCTAGCCAACTCTATCAATGGAAGGCTTAGAGTTAGTGAAAATTAAATCAACTAACAATCCTCACACAATGTAGAATGGACATCCACCACTCAAGTTCACCCAATTACCCAATTTTCTAACCAAGAGTGTGAAAAATTAGGCAAAAGTTCAACCAAGCATTTTATCAAACACTTGGAAGGTATAAAAGAGAAGCATGGTAAAATAACAAGAGATAATAAAATCTACAACTACCAATTACAAGAAAACAATAATAACAACTAAATTAAACAATAAGAAACATAAAACACGAATTGCATTAATTAAAATTAAAAGTAACAAAGTGTCATAAACATAAAAGAACAAAATAAAGGAAATAACAAGTGGAATTAAAGAACAAGAGTGCAAGAACAATAAATGGCAAGGAAAACTAAATGAAAACAAGAATTAAACCTAAATTTAAGAGAGATCTAACCTAATCTACCCTAATTCTAGAGAGAAATGAGAGCTTCTCTCTATAAAATATGACCTAAAGCATGTAATTTCTAATCTACCCTAATTGCTCTCTACTTGACATGGAATGATGCCCCTTTGATATAGCACTCAATCAGCTTCAAAAAGTCTAAAACTGGGCTTTGGAGCCCTAAATCGCCCCCAGTGTTTTCTTTTAAGTGATTTACGTGCGCTGATTCGTGCGTACGCACAGATGTGTGCGCACGCACACGTGCTAAATTTTCTTCTTGTGCGTACGCACAAGATGTTGTGCGTACGCACACATGACTGTGTGCTCCTCCTTTGATTTCTTCATATTTTCTTCCTCTTGCATGCTTCTCCTCCACTCTCATCAAGCCATTCCAACCTATTATACCTGAAATCACTCATCAAAAATATCAAGGCATCGAATGGAATGAAAGTAGAATAAAATTGGTTAAATTAAGCAGAAAATAGCATGTTTTCACAATTAAGCTCAACTTAGGGAGAAAACACAAAAGCATGCTATTTGGATGAATAAATGTGGGTTTATATGATGAAATCCACTCAAATCAATCCAAAATTTATTGTCAAATATGGATTCATCACTTCTACCACACTTAAACAATAATATTCCTCATGCTAATCACAATCAAAGGAAAAGGGTAAAAAGGCAAGCAACTTATTTAATGCAACTACCTATGTGCATGCAACTATGCAAAAAATGCTATCTATTTATATCTATACTATGGTTCCTACCTAATTCGGCAAAAACAAACAATAGAACTCCAATCAATCCAAAGTAGATCATTAGGGCTAAGGCAAGGAATCAATGCAATGTGATCAATGTCCAAAGATTTAATTTGAAGTTTTCAAAGATTAATTTAAACAACTTGCAAGAAAATGAATATAAAAGATGGAAACATAGAATTGAGCAATTGGACCCCTCACCGGATGTGTATACACTCTAGTCGCTCAGTGTTTAAGGCTTAATCACTCAACCCTCCTTTAATCATGTTTTCTAGGATTTGCTAATCATCTAACAATCAACAAATATTTGATGCATGAATACAAATATTATGAGGTCTTTGGAGGGTTGTAATGGGGTTAGGGTAAGGGTAGGATTAATATGGTTAAGTGGACTTAGTAAATTGGATCTTTGATTAGCTCAAGTATCCCACTTAATCCTATATTAACCTATGTACACAAAGGAAAACAATCTAACTTCCCATTCATTTCTTTTCTCACATTCACTCATGCATCTTCTTTCCAATTCACACACATATGCATCCTTTATTTACATTCTTATTATCATTCATTCCTTTTTCTTCTTCTCTTTTTCTCTTTTCTCTCTTTTTTTTTATAAACAAAGTATGTACACCAAAATCTTTTCTTTTATCATCAAAAAGAGATGCATATGTTTTAAGTAATAGATGCATGAGTGTTTACTCATTTTTCCAAATTTTCTCAATGAATACCCAAAGAAAACTAACTACCAATATTTTTCCACAAATTTTCCCACACTTGAATAACACACACTCCTCAACCCAAGCTAATCGGAGATACAATTCATGGACATAATGGTCTTTTACTTAGGGTGAATGATGTACTTAAAATTAGAACAAAGGGGAATTAAAGGCTCAAAAGTGGTTTACAAAGGTAGATGTAAGGGTTGGCCATATGGGTTAAGTGAGTTCAATTCAAAAATGGCCTCAATCATATTAAATGCATTCAAAACATCAAATATAGGATATAAATATTCAAGCAAATCTAGGATCACAATAAAAAAGAAGTATAACACATAAGAATAAACTTTATGGTTGAAAATGTGCAACCATCTATTAGAGCTCAAATCTCATAAGGTATGTTGTTCTAGCTCTTTTTCTATGTTCCATGAAAAAGGATGCTTCAAGCAAGTTGAAAAATAATTTTTTAATTCAATCAATGGAACGCTCTAAAAGGGATTCTTGAAAATTCTTTATTGTTTTACCAAACTTATTTACTCTACCATGCAAATGCAAATGCAAATATTTACTACCATAAAACTACAAGAAAGTTAATATATATACAAGCAACTAAGCAAAGTGCAATGTAATGAAATAAGAAACAAATATTCACAAAAACATAACTATCGAAACAAGAAAATGATGCAAAGTGTTTAGGAAGAGAGAATTTATGCCCCAAAGTTGCAGATCCTCCCCCACACTTAAACGTTGCACGATCCTCCGTGCATGCACACAATCTGGGGGTGAAGAGATGTGAGGCTCCACTTTCAACTGGTGGGCACTGGGGCTCGGGTTACTGTAGAAAGCAAATAAACAAGAATTGAGGAAGAGTTCATATTCATGTAGTATGGTGAAAGACAATGTATGAATTCTAAGTGTGCACGGTTTAGAAAACACACATTGGTCAGGTAAGAACGGCAACCACATAATCAAAAGAAATAGCATGTGTTCCTCAACTAAGTGGCCCAGGTTGCAAGTAAAGAATAAACAAAACTTAAGGCACAAGCAACCCTAGGTAACAACAACTCAAGTGAATTGAGTAATTGAGATATAGGATATTGAAATTGTGCAAGTGTAGGCGCAAAATTGATATAGGAGCACAATAAACAATGGCCAATCCAATAATGAATAGAAAACTCCTTATTCATCATGAAACATAATGAAAAAGTCACATGGTAACGATACTTGTTGCAAAAAGTGATAAGTTTGATAAGAATCAAGTTAAGTCACTCAAACAAATGCAAAGCATTAACAAGAAACAAGTACCGGACATGTGATAAATTTGATATGAAAAATCATGATGAACAAGTAATTTCAACTCAATTCACCTAATTCAATGCACTTACATAATTCGTCCTAGGGTGCAATCAAAACAAGAATCATCAAACCCACTAGGTACTAGTATATTCAAGCAAAGTATAAGTACATTGATGAAATCCAATCTTAAATGACATCAACGATCATTCAAGGTGCACAATTCATGATTAAGTTGCCAAACAAGGATATAGTCTAATGCATATGGTAGCTACAACATATGAATCAAACTCACAATTCATTTAGGCAATCAAACAAAGACTTAATACTCAGTGCACGTATTCATTAAACCAAAATTCAAGTAAGAAGCAACCTAATTAACATCAAGCATACACTTGTAACTTATTTAATTAACAAATAACTAAACCAAATCTAATATAATTACTAAAATAAAAATGAGATGCAATGAAAACTAAGTAAAACAAGTAGAAAAATATGGAAAAAGCAAGAGAAGTGAGGGATAGAGGGGTGGAAGTGTGTTAGGGCTTAATTCAAAGTATAATAAAATTGTTGCCCAAAATAGCACTTGTGCGTGCGCACAGACATGTGTGCGCACGCACACGAGGTGAAACAGGGGAAGTGAGCGCCCACATAAGAGTGTGCGAATGCTCTGAACAGAGAGGGGATCAATATGTGTGCGTATGCATAGAGGGGTGCGTATGCACAGAGGGGTGTGTATGCACAGAACACACTTTTTTTTTAACTTGGGGAAGGGTCATGTGTGCGTGCGCACATGGGCGAATTTTGTCAGGGGTTCATGCACACAGGGTGTGCCAGCACTCCCAACAGAAGGGGTGGAAGCTGGTGTGTGGGCGCACATCTCTGTGCGGGTGCACAGAGAGCGAGAAGGCTTTGTGTGTGACGCACAAGCGGGTGCGCACGCACAGAGCGCAAAAGAAATAGGGGAACGCCCATGCACAAGCCGTGCGAGCGCTTTCAACAGAGGGCGCACAAGTTAGTGTGCGTGCGCACAGGCGGGTACGCACAAACTAGTGTGCGTGTGCACAGGCGGGTGCGCACAGGACGCGAAATATAGAGACTGCGTGCGCACGCACAATGCCCCGTTTTTCCAAAAAAAAAATTCTCAAATTCTAAGGTGCTCAACCTTAGCTCAACCAAAATTTCAACCCCAAACATACAAACATTCAAAATTTCATGACCCATATGCAAATTAACCTATCTAACTCAAATATTAAACTACTCCTAAGTCAACCAATCATAACAAAAAGCAACTAAGTCAAAATATAAACAAAAAGAAAGGAGTTAGAACAATGTACCATGGTGGGGCATTTTCCACCTAACACTTTAGTTTATTGTCCTTAAGTTGGACTTATGGAGAGCTCTAATCAATGAGACTTGTGCTTATACTCATCTTGGAACTTCCAAAAATGCTTGAATCTCCAAAATTCTCAATTGATTGCACCAAGTTTTGATGGAGTTTCCAATAAGCTATGAGCTCCCAAAATTAACCTTCTATACAAACAAAATGAAGAAAACAAACAAAAAGCAAGATATTCACATATTAACATATTCACAATAGCCAATAATATAATACTATTGCAATTCCCCGGTAACAGCGCCAAAAATTTGGTGATGGCCAAAAGCGGGTTAGGAATTTTTCTGAAAATAGAATTTCTCCATTACAAGTATAGTCCAAACACAACGATTGACCAACAATCAAATTTTAATTCGAATATGTCACAATCAATACAAAATAACCGGGAGTTTCTAAATCCCGGGTCGTCTTACCTAGGAGTTGCAATGAAATACTCAATTATTGGCTATGGGAGATTTGGGGGTTATGATTATAAGAGGCAAGAAATTAAAATGGCAAGTAATTAAATCAAAAGCAAGTAAAAGCAATGAAAATGGAAATTAAATGGCAAAAAGAGCTCTTGGTAAGAATTGGGGAATTAAGGATTCATATCCTAATTATAGACCACAAACATGGTAATTGTGTAGAATTAATCCCAATTAGTCAATCCTAACATCGAGAACTAGTCAAAATGGCATAATTGATCTCAATCCACAAGTCCTAGCCAACTCTATTAATGGAAGGCTTAGAGTTAGTGGAAACCAAATCGACTAACAATCCTCACACAATGTAGAATAGACATCCACCACTCAAGTTCACCCTATTACCAAATTTCCCAACCAAGAGTGTGAAAAACTAAGAAAAATTCCAACTAACCATTTTATCAAACACTTGGAAGGTATAAAAAAGAAGCATGGTAAAGTAACAAGAGATAATAAAATCTACAACTACCAATTTCAAGAAAACAATAATAACAACTAAATTAAACAATGAGAAACATAAAACATGAATTGCATTAGTTAAAATTAAAAGTAACAAAGTGTCATAAACATAAAAGAACAAAATAAAGGAAATAACAAGTGGAATTAAAGAACAAGAGTGCAAGAACAATAAATGGCAAGAAAAACTAAATGAAAATAAGAATTAAACCTAAATCTAAGAGATATCTAACCTAATCTATCCTAATTCTAGAGAGAAAGGAAAGCTTCTCTCTCTAGAATATGACCTACTAATCTACCCTAATTGTTCTTCACCTGACATGGAATAATGCCCCTTTGATATAGCATTCAATCAGCTTCAAAAAGTCTAAAACTGGGCTCTGAAGGCCCAGAAATCGTCCCCAGTATTTTCCTTTAACTGAGTCACGTGCGCTGATTTGTGCGTACACACAGATGTGTGCGCACGCACACATGCTAAATTTTCCTCTTGTGCGTGCGCACAGGTTGTTATGCGTACGCACACATGGCTGTGTGCTCCTCCTTTGACTTCTTCATGTTTTCTCCCTCTTGCATGCTTCTCCTCCACTCTCATCAAGCCATTCCAACTTATTATACCTAAAATCACTCAAAAAAAATCAAGGTATCGAATGGAATGAAAGTGGAATAAAATCGGTTAAATTAAGCAGAAAATGGTATGTTTTCACAATTAAGCTCAACTTAGGGAGAAAACACAAAAGTATGCTATTTGGATGAATAAATGTGGGTTTATATGATGGAATTCACTCAATCAATCCAAAATTTATCGTCAAATATGGATTCATCAATGGAGCATACGCATATCTTATCGTCAAAGGCAGGAAAATAGGAAGTAAGGAGATACAATGGTCCTCACACTTACATACAAATATCAATGGGCCAAGACCATGGAAGGTTGGACTTGAAGATAATTGCTCAGCATATATTCACAATGGTCAAAATTGACCCAACCATCAACATAAGAGTTCTGCAAGGAGGTGTTGATAATCACTTTGGTTATAAGGCGTCGTACACAATGGTTTAGCTTGTAAAGCAGAGAGTCATTGCTATGATACATAGAAATTGGGAGGAATTATATAATGAGCTTCCTCATTAGTTATTCGCCGTGGAGACGTGTGCCTGTGTACAAATGGTTGTGTCTGAACTCCCCCGATCATATCACCCTGAAAACCTATAGCATCTGAGTTGAGTAAAGTATGAATCCACTCTAGCCAACTACCAGGCACTGCATCCAAGTCTTGTGTCTGCAAAGTGGGGCAAAAGGGTAGCTCCACATCAAAATCTATTTGGCTGAGCAGCGGATCAAATAGAATCTCCCACAACTGACTAGTCCCTGCCCTACCGTAGTTATGATTGTGAAGTGTAAGGTGGTCTAAGTGTCAAATAGTCTCCAAGAACAGGTCCTGATATCTTACCAACAACCTACTCCATAGTCTCCTCTACTATTGGGAACTTACATGTGCCTGTTGTCCATCTCTAGGTGGTCTAACAAACGTTCTATCCCAGTGAGTCGTAGCAACCCCAAGCCTAGGATGAGCTCTACCTCGTCTCCCTCTATGAGGTTGCACTGGTGGAAGCTCTCCATCCTCAAGCTGATTCAACTGTGGAGCCTCCGAACGATGATTCGAGAGATCCTCGAGTATGTATCCTCCTACTGCGAAGCACTGGATGCCCTAATCAACCAACTCTATGTGCGCCCACTAGAAATACATCTCAAAGATGGTTGTGATGGGCGCAGGTCAAACGCATGATGTATCTAAAGTCGATGGTCACCCCTAGCTGCCCACATCTCATACTAACCCCCCAAGAACTCAAGGTACCACTTACCTCTGCCAAATTGACCGGCGTGCCTGTGCATCTCGTCAATGTTCAGTGGCCTAGTTAGGATGTGCTGCAGGCCACCAAACTGTCTAACCATGCGATCTACCTTGTACCGCTCGACAATAGAAAAGAAAAACAACGAGCACACTACAACAGCATAGGCTTTAGCCTCAATGGTCCTCTGTGGAAGGATATCCTGGATGAGTGGGTCAGAATATGGCATCTAGTCAACCTGTTGATAGATGCCAAAAAACATTATATACACAAAGAAACATCATATACTATTTAAATACACGTTTAAATATTACTTGCATTATAAATACCAATGCCATTGAGGATACGCCTCCACTGTCGAAGCCTCGTCTCTACTTTACATTAAATGGCTCCAACCCCACCCACTTATAATATCATTAGTATTTAGAAATCACACAATTATAAATATTAACTTAAGAAATAACAAAGTAGAACATACAACGTAAGAGTACCTCTCAATCACCGAAAATTGGTGCTAGTCAAATTCCTTAGGTTGATACAAGGGTGTATGATGATATGCCCAAGAGATAAGTAATCCACAACATCTATCCACATTCTACTACCTATAATCTGTGGCACAGTACATCTAGCGGTACAACCATGCCAACACACCTGAACCCCAAGACAACCTTCCATATCGATCAAGGTTCTCCAATTGAGGTAGCCACCTCATGTGAACGCAAGAGTCAGATGCGTCCGGAAATAGAATGCCTCCAATTATCTGCATGATGTGTTTTCTGATGTACTGCAGCAGGCGATCCTTTGTCGGCTGAGCCTCTAATTATCTACAAATAGTATAGCAAAACCAAGCAAGGTTGACAATCCACTTGCTCTATGATAGTCTGTCTTTGAGTCCTGGCACAACACCTAACAGCTGCTAATAGAAGTCCTCAATAGAACGTCTCTCATAGAACTACTCTCACCCACCAATACAGCTGCTTACTAAATCTCCCTCAATATTGAGTCCTAACTAATATACCACATTCTGTAGGGTAATAATCATCTCCCCACAGGGCAGGTAAAACATATGGGACTTAGGACACCATTTCTCGATCAAAGTAGAGACCAATGCCAGTCATGGTCCCACTCTAACATATATGCCACATGCTCAAATCCAATGTGTCTAAGGTGTGTCCTGATCTCCTTGAATGAACATGGTAATAAATTCCTTCTCGTATGTAAGATCCAAAGACCCTAACAAAATAATCATAATTCATACAAAATTGAGGCCATAACTGATAAAACAAATTTTAAATACATAAAAGACATAAATTGTAAGATATACCACTCGGCCAAGTCTGTCAGTAATATGGTCAATCTGATCTCGTCTATGCAGGGTATCCTCATAACTTAACACATTTTGGGTTATCAAACTACACTATAATAAAATAAACTAGAACAAAAAAATTTAAAATTAACTAACTTTTTATCAAATATATTACAAATAAATATAAATACTAATTATTCTGGCAAGGATACTCTTTCGCGTTATAGGTCGGCTTCACACTACCTTTGAGGACTCTTGTAGATTCTGGCTCAGAAGTGAAGTATCCCGTGAACTCGGACCCAAGCATGGTACCTACAAAAAAACTTCGACGCTCAAGTCAGTGAAATATCTCTAATAGAGTGAGTATTATATTGTTTATTGTGTTGTTGATCTTCTGCTTCCTTATCGTCGACTTTCCTTCTGATTTGTAGCCACTATAGCCATCGGTCCGTTAGTCGTGGCCGATTAGTTGTGAGATTTTTGGGGAAAAATTTGTAATGATAAGGAGTTTAATTAATTTAAATTTTATTTAGTTCTGCCGGGGTATAATATATTTTCTCCGATGTATAAGGGATACAGTACATAGCCCCCAAACTTGACTTGTCGAACATACATTTTAGCAAGTTGAGCTTTTGTCATACAGTTATACCTTGGTTGTGGACGAATATGTTTGCCCCCAAGCTCAACGTGGTTGCTTTTGTTCAAGATTGGGTTTTTGAAACAAATTAAATATTGAAAATAATAGCAACAGTAATTAAAACTTGGCAATTAATAATTATTGTACCTTGTGAACCGGGATGTAATAAATTTGCATTTGTTTCTTTGGATGATATTTGGACTCCTTTTTTCATAATGGTATGTGAACAGTTACATTTTGAATTACCCACTAAGTTAGTGGGTAGTATTGATGCTTCATTATTGTTTTTATCTTGGAAAGAGACACAAACTCTTAACATTACTCTTCTTGCTTAAGTTCGCAAAAGAGACATGACTTCAAGAGGTTAATTTTTTTTCTTTGTCTATATTTTTTGTTTTTCGACAATGGCTAAAGAAAAAGAAAAGGAAAAAGTAGTTGAGGTTAAAAGCGAAAATTCCTATCACTCGGTGCATGTTGACGTTAAAACTCATTTGTTTGCTTATTGCAATAACGAGTCATTGCTAGAGCTTAGGGCTGTGAAACTGACCAAAGAAGGTTTTGCTTTTGGTGTCAAACTCCTCCCTTGTGGCAATAAGGAAAGGGTTTGTGAGATGAGGGGGGATTGGGCTTATTTCTACATGTATATCCCCTGTTTTATAGAACTTTATTTGAAATTTCCTTTTACTAGCTTTGAGTGCAAAGTTTTGACGCAACTGAACTGTGTTCCCTCGCAGTTTACACCCATACCCTTGGGCTTTTCTGCGAGCTTTTGAATGTTTGATGGCTTTTTTGGAATATCCTGCATCATTAAATATTTTTTTCTTTGTTTGGTTTGTAGGTTTACCTTAGTAGCTTTCCGGGTCGTTCCCTCTTCCTGTTATATAAATCTTCTTTTAAAAATTTTAAGTCGATGTTTGTGAAGGTTCGGTCGCTAGAGACCAAATACCCTTTCTATCTGGATGATGAGTTGATGGAGAGGTTTCCTTTGTATTGGTGTCCGGAACCAATGCAAATTCTTGAGGCTATGGAAAAAAATGAGGAAGAGGGCATGTTTCTTGATTTTTTTTTTAATAGAATGTTTTGCTACTGGTGAATATATGTCAATTCTGGAGTTGTTTGATTTTGAGAAAGAAAATGACAAAGAGGGTTCAAAGGCTTATATATGTATTGTATTTTAGTTGTTTCTTTTGCTGGTTGGTTGGTAATTGTTAACATAGCACTTTATTTGTTTTGCAGGTGGCAGAATGCCTAATTTGTCTACTTCTCACCTGCAATCTTTTCTTAAAAAGAAAAATGAAAAGGTTGGAAGTGGTTCGGGAATAGAGAAAGAAGGTGGTGGGGATGGCGCTCATTCCACTGCTCGACTTCATCCTTCTCCGAAGAGAAAAATGGTTGATTATGAGAAATTGTTGGAAGTGCTTTATGAGGAAAATAAAGGTGATAGGTTGATTTTTTAGAAGCAAAGGAAGTTTCATGGGTTTATAAAGGAGGTGAACCCTCAATCCTTTTGGAGTGATCAATATCCCATCTCCGAATTTGCTGATAAGGTGTCTTAGTACCCTGGAGATATGCGGCTGACTCGTCGTATGGGTATGGAAGGAATGGGGATGTTTATCCAGGTTGGTATATCTTTGTTGCTATTTGGGTATTGTCATATGTATGTGTGTGCTTTATGTTTTTTCTTTATTTTTGTCGTAGATTGTGGCCTCGCGTTTACTATGCGTTGGCCATGCTACTAAACTGTTGGGTGCGGAGCAAGGTGTTGTTGGTGAAAAATTGTGAATCTGGAGCGATTAATGAGAGAAAAAAAAAGGGTGTCATTATTGATGTGACATTTAAGATGAAGGACAGGGAGGAAGAGGTCGGTAGGCTTCAGGACCAAATTCGTCTTCTCCAAAGTGAAATTAAAGAAATTGACAAGTTCAAAGGTCAGATGACCTCTCATATTCACGAGCTGGAGAATGAAATTTTGGAGATGTTTACTGCTGGCTTCAACCGAGCTGTAAGCCAGATTGCAATGTTTACGCCTAAATTTGATGTTGGAAAGCTTGATGCTACAAAAATTGTGGTAGACAGGGAGCATGACGAGAATGTTCCTCCCCCCTCTTGATAAAGATTGATAATTTTGAGAATTTGTATTTTGGAATATTTTGACTTGATTACTGATTTTGTATCAGTTTATTTTTGTGAACTGCTTATCCGACTTATGATGTCGGTTTGAACTTTGAATGTTTATTGCATGCTACTTTTAGATTTTGATTCCAACTTTTTGACTTGCATTGGTTTGAATGAAATGACTTTGTAGATAGAACAATATAGTAAATAAAGAAAAAGAATGCGCTTTATTTGTTATATGGAAAAGACTTTTTGAATTTGAAAGGCGTGGAGTGGTCGACCTCGTTAAAACCTATCCGAGTAAAACCCTCCTTAAGGGAAAACCCCGAGATCAGGAAAAAGAGTACCTAGCCGCTCCAACTTGTTTACAAAGAAAAATTAACTATAATAAAACTTCAACGATGAAATGTTCCAGGTGTTGGGTAGGGTTGTCCCATCTAATGTTTCGAGGCAATAAGCCCATTTTTTCGATGAATTTGGAGACTCGAAAAGGCCCTCCCAGGTAGCTGCTAATTTTCCATGACCTATGGATTTTCGAACTTATTCTATTTGTCTCAGCACCATATCTCCTTGTTGTAGCGCCCTTGGTCATACTTTTTTATTATATTGCTTTTGCATAGCTAACTGTATAGATTTTTGTCGAATTTCATCCAGGCATCATTCTTCGTTTATTGTATCTAGTTCGGATAATCTTGCCTCCATATTGGCGTCTTCATCAAAGTACTCAGTGTGGGTTAAACCTTGGCCGACTTTTATGGGAATTATACAATTTGTGCCCTATACTAACCAAAACGGGGTTTCGTTAGTTGTGAATTGTGGTGTTGTGTTGTAGCTCCATAATATTTCTGGTATTAGTTTGGCCCAATATCCCTTACCATTTGTTAATTTTTCCTTTAAGGTCTGCAAGATGATCTTGTTAGCTACCTCTGCGATCCTATTACTTAATTTTTCCTTTAAGGTCTGCAAGATGATCTTGTTAGCTACCTCTGCGATCCTATTACTTTGTGGGTGCTCCACAGAGGAAAAACAATGCTTAATGTGAAGGTCAGTTAAAAATGATGTAATTTTCTTATCAATGAATTGGCAACCATTATTGAAAATAATTTCTCTAGGCAAACCATATCTACATACGATTCATTTCCAAATAAACGTGCGTACCTTGTCCGATGTTATTTTTGCAAGTGGCTGTGCTTTTATCCACTTAGTGAAGTAATCAATTGCTACTAATAGAAAATTTACCTGTCCTGGTGATACTGGGAATGGTCCAAAAATGTCCATCCCTATTTGTAAAAAGGCCAACTAATATCTGAAGTGTGCAGTAATTCGGCCAGACTATGGTTGAGTGGTGCACGTTTCTAGCATGCGTCGCACTTCTGCACCTTGTTCATACAATCTTTACGCAAGATTGGCCAATAGTACCCTACTCGTAAAATTCTTGTGGCCAAGATCCTACCTCCAATGTGGTGGCCACAAATGCCGTCATGAACCTTGGCTATGGCAACTTTTGCTTCTGATTGGATAAGGCATTTTAGTAACGATCGAGAGAACCTCCGTTGTACAGGTCGTCTCCCATGATAGTGTAATGGCTTGCTTTGTGTCTGAATGACCTCGGTTGTTCATTGTCTGATATTTCTCCAGTTCTTAAATACTAAATGTATGGACTTCGCTAGTTTTCTTCTGACACACTTAAAACAGACTTGGCATCTAAGCTTGGTTTTGTTAGTGTAAGATGTGACATTAAATCTGTCGAGTCGGTTATTCTAGAAGTAGCTAATTTAGATAAAACATCGGCCCTACAGTTTTGCTCTCTAGGCATATGTGATATTTCAAAATTTTAGAAATATTGTATCATATCTTTTACTGAATTTAAATATTTTTCTAAGAGTTGATCTCGTAGCTAAAAATGACCAGTTACTTGTTGCATCACAAGGAGAAAGTTGCGGTATACCTTTAGGTTTTTTATTTCAACTTTTCTTGCTAGTCTTAACCCGGCTAGTAGTGCTTCGTATTCGCCTTGATTATTGGTCGTTTGAAAGAGAAATTTTATTAACTGCTCATCATGCATACCGACGTTATCTGTTCATAAGATTCTGGCTCTGTATCCACTTTTGTTTGATGTACCGTCTACATACAGCTCCCATTCGATGATTGTACTTTCTGTAGTGGTGAATTCTGAAATAAAATCAGCCAATGCTTGTGCTTTGGGGGATCCTCGTGATTGATAGCAGATATCAAATTCCAAAAGTTTTATTTACCACTTTGTGAGTCGTCCTGCTAGATCAGATTTTGCCAATATTTGACGTAACGGTTGACCAGTACAAACTATTATCTGGTGTGTTTGGAAATAGTACCAAAGACGTCGAGCTATTATGATTAAGCCGAATGCCAACTTTTCTATTGTTGGGTATCTCATTTTGGCGTTCTGTAGTACCTTGCTCACGAAATATACTGGATGCTGTTCTTTTTCTGTTTCTATTACAAGCATAGAACTGACTGTGTTAGGGAAAATTGAAAGGTGTAAGTAAAGAGGCTTACCTTGCTGTGGTTTTTGTAGTATAAGCGGTGAGTCGAGAAGATTTTTAAATTCGGCAAAAGCTTTTTCACATTCATCTCCAAACAAACTTCTCGGCTTTCCTGAGGGTGTTGAAGAAATGATATGATTTGGCAACTGCTGCGGGTAAGAATCATGACAGGGCTGCTAGGCGACCTATGAGTTGTTGTACCCCCTTGATTGACCGAGGTGACTGCATCTGAATCACAGCCTAACATTTATCAGGGTTGGCTTCTATTCCCCTGTGTGTCAACAAAAATCCAAGAAACTTGTCTCCATGCACTCCGCACACTATTCCGGGTTTAACCTCATGTTATATTGTCGAAGTTGCTGGAATACCTCGTTAAGGTCGGTCTTATATTGTTCTTTTGAGCTTGATTTTAGCACCATGTCATCAACATATATTTCAATGTTTCGGCCAATCTGATCCTTGAAAACCTTGACCATCAATCGCTGGTAAGTGGTCCCTGCATTTTTCAGCTCGAAAGGCATGACCTTATAATAGAAATTTCCTTGATTTGTTTTGAATGTTGTTTCGTCCTCATCGTTGGAATAAACATCCATGAAATTAAGTACTTGAAATCCTAAAGTATCATCTACTAATCTATCAAAATATTTGGAAGTGGGTTGGAATTTTCCAGGCATGCTTTGTTCAAGTCCGAAAAATCTACTCACATATGCTGTTTTCCTGAGCTCTTCTTAACCATTACCACATTTACAAACCAAGATAAAAATATAAGTTCTCGGATGAAGCCTACATCGAGCAATTTCTATGTTTCTGCTATTGTTACGTTTCTTCTTTCTGTGCCCAAGTTTTTTTTTGTCGTATAGGGCGAACATTAGGATTGACTGCTAGCTTATGGCATATAAAGTTCGGATCAATTCCAGGCATGTCGGCAAGTGTCCATGAAAAAAGGTTGAAATTGGATTTCATTAGTTCGATGAGTTGTTGTTTTATTTCTACAGGAAAAACAGAACCGATGTTAGTAAATTGGTCGGATTCCAATAATTGTACCTTTTCTAGGTCGCCCGTTGGGGCGGGTTGACTGTTATTGTTCCCAGGGTCCAGCTTGGCTAAAGTTGGAATGCTCTCTGTATTGTAGACAGAGTGGACTCTTGGGATGATTTCCTTTGAAATAGTCTTTAAGCCTACATTGTAGCATTGCCGAGCTTCCTTGTGGTCGGCATGCACTGTTGTCACTATGTTGTCCTGCACAGAAAACTTTACACAAAGGTGAATTGTAGAAACAATAGCTCCAAAAGAGTTAAGAGAAGGGCATTCCAAAATAATATTATAAGGACTAATGCAATCAACCACTAAAAATTAGATATCTAGGGTTTTTTGAGATTGGGGACTCTCCTAGTGTTGTTCTCAACCATACATAACCTGATACTGGTACCCTTTTTCCGGAGAATCTTACCAATTTTCCGGTTGAGGCTATAGGGCCTTGTCATTGAGTTGTATCTTTTTTAAGGTAGAGTAGAACAGCACGTCGGCACTGCTCCCGGGGTCGAGTAGGACCTTTTTTATTGTTAGTTCTCCCATGTGTATCGAAATAACCACTGGATCTTCCAAGTTCAGATATTGTGATTTAAATTCAAACGCGTCGAAGGCGATTTGTTCCATTGGAGGTGAAGTATGTATCTTTTGACAAGATCCATCCATCGTCATCATGGCTCGCTAACTTCTTTTTTTGGTCGTATTGGTTAATTCTCATCCTACAAAACCTCTTGAAATATAATTTATTACTCCTTTCAAAGTAGGAGTTTCGACTGTTCCATGCCAAGTTCCTTTGTCTTTATGATCTGAACCATGGCTCAGCTTGTGAGTGTCCCTGGCCGTTTCTTTTTTATTTCTAGAAGTGACATATTTATCCAGTAAGCCCTGTCTGGCTAACCTCTCCAATAGGTTTTTGGTTTCTACGCATTCATCAGTTGTATGGCCATACTTTTGGTGGAATGCACAGTGAGTGCTCCTGCTACATACTTCTGATCCTGATATGTTCTGGCTTTGCTTGGCGGCTTTATAGGTTTGTCGTGTAGAATTTCTTTAATTATATCCTCTCTCTTGGTGTTGAACTTGGTATATGAATCAAATTTTGGTGTCAAACTGAAAGGTTTCTCAAGGTCCTTATTTTGAGATATATGCGGCCTTTCTTCCTCTTTTCGAGATGGTGATCTTTCCATTCTTCGAGCTTCCCTTAGTTCTTCGACTTCAATTTGTATGGTTGCTTTGTCCCTGAATTCTTCCAATGTCTTCGGCTTTGCCACTGCTATTGCTTCTTGGAAAATTTCAAGTCGGAGGCCACTTTTTATTGCATGCAGGTGTACCTCCGGATTAAGGTCTGGTATTTTCATGGCTGCCGTTGTGAAACGTGTCATGTAATCTTTTAGGCTCTCATGTTGCCCCTACATGATCGTACTGAGGTAGTCTGAATCTCGTACATAAACTTTGGACGCTGCAAAGTTGTTTATGAATAACTTGGTGAATTCGTCAAAACTCGAGATTTAACCTGCAGGTAAATTAGAAAACCACAATAAAGCAGCTTTGAAAGTTGGAAAAGATCAGCACAAGATAGGATCGGAGTCACTGTTAAGAAATATCATGGATTTGAATTTTATAACGTGAACTTTAGGTTCTCCGATCCGCTTGTACGGTGCCAGTGTCATTAGGAGCGTAGAATTTTTAGGCATTTCAAAGTTCATTATTTCTTCAAAAATGGGACCAATCCTCTGCCTTTCTGTTTTGTGAGGTGCTCCGCCTGTCTTCGCGTTTGCTCAGATTGGTGTCTTCGTGAAGGTCGTCATTAACTTTCTTGTGATCATCCTTTTTGGTGCCATTGTTCTGTTTTGCCACTAATAGCTTGGTCTTCATTGGACTTCCGCTTGTAGAGTAGTGTTTGCTGCCAAAAGCTTGGCAGTAGTTGGAGGGGGTTGAGGAGTTACTGAATGGTCTGTGATGACTCAACCTCTGCGAAGAAAAGAAAACATAAGAAAAGCTGGTAAAGCGTTAGGTCAAACTAAAAATGAGGCTCGGCCCCATGATGGGCGCCAAATGTTCTGACAAAGATACTCTTCCGCGTTATAGGTCGGCTTCACACTGCCTTTGAGGACTCTTGTGGCTTCTGGCTCATAAGTGAAGTATCCCCGTGAACTCTGACCCAAGCATCGTACATGCAAAAAGGACTCTGACGCTTAAGTCAGTAAAATATCTCTAAGAGAGCGAGTATTATATCATTTATTGTGTTGTTGATCTTTTGCCTACTTATCGTCATCTTTTCCTCTGATTTATAGCCAATATAGCTAAATTATTCGTCAGTTTATTAGTCGTGGCCGACTAGTTGCGAGATTTTTGGGAAAAAGTTTGTTATGATAAGGAGTTTAATTAATATGAATTTATTTAATCCTGCCGAGGTATAATCCGTTTTCTCTTATGTGTGAGGGATATGGTACACTTATAATAATTTAACTCTAAATAAAATTTTGCATAAACTAACATCTATTAATCTCCTATTATAACTATATAATTCGTTTAATATTATCTAATACGACATGACTTAAGTTAAATATAACACTATTTAGTTTAACTAACAATATAATACTATCTAAACTAACTATATAGCCATGATCTAATTATCTATCTAAATAATTATTTCTATAATAATTACTTATATATGAAAATTCATTCTAACTAAATAAATATGTTAAAATTATAAAATAATATAAGATTTTTTTTAAAAAGGATTAGAAGAATAAAATTACCTAAAGTTGATAAATTACGAAAACTAGAAATCCGAATAGAATAAAAGTGAAAGGTGAGAAAAGAGAAGATGAAAAGTGAAAAGGGAGACCACGAGTTTATATATTTGGGCAAACTTTCTTAAACTTCACCGAAAGGTGCAGCGAACTTCATGAATTATGCGAAGTTCACCAAGGGCGGCGAACCTTATGAAATTGATGAGATTTGTCGAAGAGAACAGTGAACTTGCACCCGTTGCCAAAAAAATGGATCTCAAAAAAGAACGTGAGATTTATTTTTCCGTGAAAATAAAATATTTTTTATTTTATTTCAAAAAAATCATATATATTTGTGTATAAATATATATATATATATATATATTATTTTTTTAAATGCACATTTTATATTGCAACATATATTTATATTAGTGGTTAATTTTAATAATTGATTTTAATATACACCTAACATGATTGTATTATATTATATAAATTTTTGTATAACAAATAACATAATACATGGGTTCCAATTTGTATTTTTTATGCTTATTTTCAAAAATATTTTTAATCAAAATGAAAATTTCAATAATGATAGGGTGAATAAATACTCAAATAATCTATATGTTTAAATATTATATAAAAATATATCTAAATAAAATAAAATTTATAATTTTAAAATAAATGACTAAAGAAATAATATATGTTTAAATACAAAAAAATTGAATATTATTTTATTGCCTATAAGTCATAATAATCATATAAAGATTTATATCACTATATCAAACTGCTAAAAAGAAAAATAAAAAAATAAAAAATCTAATATTGCATTTTATTACCATTATGCTAATGAGATATAGTTCAAATGGCATAATCTTCTCATTTTCACCTATAAATCTCTGATTCGAGTCTCACTCTTAACTTTAGAAAAAAAAAGTATAATATTTTTATATCAAGTCATATGTATTACAATAATTGCAAGGTGGTTTATCTTTTTATATGTATGTATGTATGTAATAGTCGAGCAGCTAATGCGGCCAAGACTTGATAATGAATCTAAAAAGGACATGTGGCAAATAGTTCACATGAATGAATAATAGTTTGACCAATAATGAGTAAAACCTGACCTCGACTTCTAACGATTTTACTAAATTCGTATCTGCCCTCTAATGAGTGCATAATGTCATTGTGGTTTCTACCTATTGTCTTCGACGGACATTCTAGTCCTTATGCGAAACTCTTCGACAATAGAAGGCAGTGATGATCCTACTTGTAACGTTACGTTCTTATGTATAATATTGTGTCTCTACGTGTCGATGAACAGATTTTTTGGAATAGATCGCCTCCTATATAGTAAGCAAAATGTTAGCGTTTTGTTTGATACAAAAATGCTATGTTCCACTTTTGCACCATTATAAGCAAAATTTTTTCATTTGTCTCTTTTATTCACACTAAAAATTACAAACGAACCTTAACGACACCACTTTAACGCTAGAAATTCGCTAGCGAGAGACACACTAACGTAAAATCTTTGCTTTGTTTACTAGCATTTGTTTATGTGTGGTTTTGTTATGGTAATGTGAGTGTGGTCCTGCTATATGACCCTCTCCTCTGACTCTATCGCATGCATTTCTATGAGTGAGAGTTATTTTCTGGTCAGGGCAACAAAGATTTTTTGTTTTAGGGCTTAAAAATTAAGCAAACAAAAATTAAGGACTGAAAATAATTTAGAAATTTTGATTACTCTTAAAAAATAATTTTGCTTTGCATTGTTAGAGTTTTAGTTTAATGTTACTGTTACTTTAGTGCAGATGTCTTATGAAATTGTGCCTATGTTTCACCTAAGAGCTGATGCAATTTAGTCTTGTAATTATGGTGTTTTTGGTTTAAGAGTTCCTTCTTTAAATCTCTATGGGGTTAGTTTTTTACTTAATAAGTCAATAAGAGTTTAATAATCTCTTTTTTTCCAGGCAAACAATTTCAAGATGTGTCTCCCACTAATAATACTCCAAAATCAAATGGTGTTAATCCAGATGTGGCAAATGATGCAACAATGGCAAGTGAAGCAATTGATCTTGTTGTAAAGAGAATTCTAATGTTACCACAACAAAGAAAAGATGAAATTTTACTTTCTCAGTCTACACTACAACATTTCAATGCAAAACCCAAATCAAACAAGGCCATGGAGAGAAAAATAGCCCATTGTAGGGCTATATGTACCCAATTTCAATACTTCCTTTGTAACACCAGTTGCTAACCCAAATATAACTCTGAAAATAGCCAACTCATCACCTCCTAAACTAAGTAACACTATTAGAGTTTTTGTAAAGACATTGGTAGCTACAAGCTCTAGCACAACAGCAAGTTCTCTAGTTTATTCTAACTCTAGGCCTCAATCCAACCCAGGCTTGAAGCCACTAATTAATTTCAGTGTGCTAACTATTTTCAAGCCTTCAAGGAAGAATTGACGACCTCCATGAATGTTGATTCAAAGCTAAGGATTAGTCTGCGCCGCTCAAGCTTCCTTGCTAGGGTTTGAAATCCATTGAGCAACAAAGAGCAAGTTTGTATGAAACCCATTTCGCATCAAACAAAACGCCATCATTTTGCTGATTGGACAAGGGGCGATCTATCCCTAAAAACTATAACTGACACAAAGAAATGTAATGTTACTTGCAGGATCGTCACTGCCTCCTCTTGCCAGAGAAATTCACATAAGGTCTAAAATGTTTGACAGAGACAATGGGTAGGAGTCACAATAGTATTATGCTTTCATTAAGAGGTAAGTAGGGATTTGGCGAAATTGTTAAGAGTTGGGATGAGATTTACTCGACCAACAATTTCGGTAATAATGGCCAAGTCATTGGCAAAACTCGTGCCAAAGAGGAGCACAACAGTCGTCGTCTGCATTGAAGGGTTACATTGTGTTCCTGAAAGGAGCAAAAGAAGTACTCATTGCGCGTCGGGGGTATGGAAACCGAAGAGGAGCAATTAGGAAATTTCTCATTGCAGTTGCTTTTCAAATACTGAGTGAGTTTTGATTTGGTTTATTTTGTCTTTGTGTGTCTTTGTTCATCGTTTTATTCTCTATTGTTGCTTCATTTATAGATTCCATACGGTTGCTATGAGAATGATGCATTTTTCCTTTGCCATCAGAGTAAACAAACTCCATTTACCACCTTTTACATTCCCTTAAGGGAGCCACTCCCATCAAGTTACCAAAAATAACTTTTTTTTTAAAGGCACCTTACATATACCAATTATCTATGGACACATAGCATAGTGATTATATCTGGTTTAATATGGTCAATTTTTTACCAAAATTAACAACCCAGACCAATTTATATAAATTGGACTTGGTCATTCTTAATTTTTTTTAATTTGAAAACCCTATCCCCTTCCTATTTTGTCCATCTCTCACAGTTTCACTAAGCTCGAGCTCTCTCATCTCTCTCACTGGAATTTAGCTCATTGGCTCTGGCACTTAAGCTCACATCCACTCTCGTCTCCGACCTCTCTCATTGTCTCTGGTCTCGCACTCAAGCTCGTCATCGCTCTCTGGGTCAGTCACCACCGTCTCGAACTCAGTCGCGCTTCTCGTTGCTAGCGGCAGAAGCCGCATATCTCGGGACTGGTCCTCTCATATATTTAAATAAAGTATATCCTTAAGTTTTAAATTGAACCAGTTTTATTCACTTACAAATAGGAGTCTTTAAATTTAAACTGATCCAAATTAAACTACTCATCCAAACCAATCCAAATCGAAAACTAATTAAAACCGAACTAATTTGAATTTTATGGGTTCTATCTTTTGCAAACTGCATGAATTGGATCGGATTTCAAAGTTCAATTTTTTTTATTTATTTATTTTAACTAACCTATATTTTTATGAGAGCTGCTACACATCCAAGTTTTTTTGGCAACCAAGTCCAACCAAGTTTACCCAAACACAACAAAAATCAGTTTCATTATTGGAGCATGAATACACGCTCCAACTACGTAAATGTTCCCGCGTTTCTCTTCTCGTCCTCCTTCTTCTTCTACTTCTTCGCGTTTCTCCTCCTCCTTCTTCGCATTCGTCTTCCTTCTTCTTTGTGTTCCTCCTCCTTCTTCTTCGTGTTCCTTCTTCTTGGTTTTATTCCTCTCAAAAGAGTAAATCAAGAAGAATTTTGAGAAAATAAAATAAGAAGGAGAAGATTAAGAAAAATCGATGAAAAAAAAGAAGACAAAGCAAAAAATGAGGAGGAGAAATTTAAGTAAAACGAAATCAAATGAAAATAAATTAAACTAAGAAATGAACCAGAATTTCTTAAGGAATAAAAAATTTGGTCGATACTTAGCAGCAGCATCAAGAGAATCTCAGTTAATTCACAAATGAATCAAAATTAGTTCAGATTTAAATAAAAACTAACTAAACAACCACACATGAACAAGTTCAGCAAATTCAAGCAAAACAAAACAAAATGAACCTAAACTAAACTATGAAATGAACTAAAATTTCTTAAGGAATAAAAAATTTGGTCAATACTTAACAGCAGTATCAAGTGAACCTCAGCTAATTCACAAATGATCCAAAATTAGTTCAGATTTGTACAAAAACTAACTAAAAAACCACACATGAACAATTTCAGCAAATTCAAGCGAAACAAAACCAAATAAACCTAAATTAGAAATGAACCAAATTTTTTTAAGGAATAAAAAAATTGGTTAATACTTAACAGCAGCATCAGGTGAACCTCAGTTAATTCACAAATGATTCGAAATTAGTTCAAATTTGAACAAAAAGTGATTAACTAAACATCCACACATGAACAAGTTTAACAAATTCAAGCGAGACGAAACCAAATGAACCTAAATTAAACTAAGAAATGAATCAAAATTTCTTAAGGCATAAAAAATTTGGTCAATACTTAATAGCAGTATAAAGTGAACCTCAGTTAATTCACAAATGAACCAAAATTAGTTCAGATTTGAACAAGTAGTAAAAAATCAATCATCAATAAAAACACATCGAATTCATTTTTGGATCCAAATGAACCTCAAATAAACTAAGAACTAAACAAAAAGTATTTAATAATGGAACAACAGAAAATCAGAATCAATAAAGATGTTAGCACTACAACAATTACAGCACTTTGCGGTGGTTTCTGGAGCCATTTTGCGGCAGTTAATTAACCGCCAGAAGATTGGGCGTGGGCAAAGGATTAGCGGTGGTTTTTTTCAACCGCTGAAATAACCCCCGCGAAATGTGAATTAGTTTTGCGGCGGTTTTTACCCGCTACCGTAAGACGATAGGAGGGTCAAAATTGATATTTTCAATTTTGCGTCGGTTTTCAACAGCAAACAAAGCCATTTTGTGGCGGGTGATAACCGCTGCTAAATATTAGAAAAATGAATAATATGACTGTTTTGCGGCGGTTAAAAACTGCCGCCAAATTCAAAATTCCCATTAAAATTTTAGGTTTTTTTTTATTATTTTGCTTCTTTTAAAAATGTTTGTTTATTAAATTTTAATTTCTTAATTTTTTATAACAAACTAAATTACATATATATATATATATATGAAAACATAATATATAATGAGATTGTCATAACATCATCCAAAGTAAAGTAAGAATGCTTAACTTGAAGAAAATAAGCATAAAGCACTAAACCAACTTAAATGCAAAAGTATCTAAGAACATTGATTGAAATTCAAAATTTTTGTTACGGGTCATGATTGCCAGATGAAGATGGCCCTGCGCGTGATGAGTCTGGTGTAGTACCCAAAAAAGCCAGCTCCGCAGCAACCTCAGCTGGCAAATTGCCTCCTTGCTGTTGGACTAGATATCCCAAGATCTTATGTATCGACTGTCTCTTCGCCTGCTCTTCTTCTAGTTTAGCCGTCAATTCTGTAATCTTCCTCTTATACTCTTCATTGGGCTCTGCAGAACCCGACGGTTGTCCAGCAGCGTTACCAAAGACTTGGGTGGGATATGTTCCAGGACCTAAGGCACGAACTCGTCCTGGGTGCTCCTTTCCAAGAACTTGTGCTAGTAAATCATTTTGTGAAAGGTTCTTAGAGGATTCATCCTGCCTCTCAACATTCGCAATTGCTTCCTACAAATATACAACACATTGGAAAGGCATGAGTTAACAGTAGCACGATATATACAATAAGATAAGTTTAAAATTTTTAGACATGACTTACACTAACAACACGCGCATCGGGATGGATATACGAGCCATTTTTTTCTTATGAGTCATGATAAACAACTCTCCTCTACCAACGGGCCTTCGTTGCTCTTTCTCCTATATCATTGATATCGACACAATTATGTAAACAACAACAACATATTCAGGAAGATTAATCAAAATCTTAATGCAAATAATTACTTATTACCACTTCGTCTTTTTTTCTTGTCAATGTTTTGGAGCCCCCAGTATGTGTGTAAAGTTTCTTGCTCCGATTTAAAACGTTTTTTTATACTTTTTCTATGAACAAATAACAGAACAAATATAAATGAGAAAGAGATTTTGAATATAAAACGTAAGGGGTGTAAAATGTATACACATATATGTTTTTTGTGGAAATAATAAAGAATACCAAGCCTTACCTTTGTTTCTTCCTTCTGGCAATAGTTAAGGAACCGTTTACATTCATTTTCTTCTATTCCTTTCGGACGATGCTCAAGATTTTCCTCAGAAGTCCTTGTTTCTTTGTAACACTTATGATACAAGTTGTGCCTTGTATTCTTCCAGTTCTTTCCTATCATTTTCATAATTCCGCGCTTTATTTTTCCTCCAGCATCGTCCTCATAGTGAAAGACCCGTTGCAATTAGTTGACATTGTCATTAACCAAGACCAACTAACAAGCATAAGACTAATAATTTGAAGAATATCCACAACCATGATATGCTATTTTAAATTGATAAAGTATGACACTCAAATCTAGTACAAGCAGTCACAATTACGTATAAAATAGAAGTGCTGAAATAAACATGTAAAAAAGATATTTGAAAATTTTACCAACCATATAATTTACCCATGCAAAAGATCTTACAAAAAAATGAAAAATGAAAATTGTTTAAATTGTTGAAGCTCAAAGATGTACCTTAATCATGTCGTATGTATGTTCCTTCTTAGCTTTGTTCACATGCTTCCAACTCTCCACATATATAGGGAACTGAGAATAATCCACACCCAAACTCCCTAAGAAACCACTGAATAATCCAGCTGCCTGACCAATCAGTTGCAGCTCTTTGTTAAATGGGAGTACTATCTTTGTATTGGAAGGAAGTGCTATAGCCTCCTTCACGTTCAGCCTAGAAACTTTTCTCACGCCGTCCTCTAAGAAGTGTATGAGAAATAAAATTACTATCTAATCATTGCACAAAAGGAAAATAGAAGTAAAGAACTTTAAAGATAACTGTTTACGAAAATAGGAGGAAAAAAGTTTACCGATAACAGTAACTTCCCAGAAATCTGTATCTTTGCATTTCTCGTTGTTGTGCTGACCTTCACCTTCTTGGGAAGCAAACAAGTCGTCGATGTGGTCATCAAACGATGGAACTTCATCCACCTCTGGGTTGTAATCCTCATCCTCTAATTTATGATCAACCACTTCCGTGCGATGCCGAGTCTCTATGCGTTCTGTGGGAGTTTGAAGGTCATCAGCATTGCTTGACTACGCAAGCCTTTGATCGTTGCGCGGTGCATGAAACAGTTCATTGATACGGGATGCCGGAGCTCTATTAGCTGAGGACGAAATTGGAGGAGCTCTATCACATGGTTGCTCACATGATGTCTGAGCTCCTCTAGTCATGGACCCAACCTTAAGACAATATGAAAGCATTTAGAATTATATTTTACAAAAAGAATTAATATTGAGACTTAATTGAATTCATAAACTAGTAATTTTGCGACAAAAAGTTTACAACATGGCTCAGTGATACAATTGAAGGATATCTAATTTTTACATAAGTTACATCAAGAAATGTTAACCACAAACACTTACCGTAGTCTCTTCAGTTTCGGCATTAGTTCTGACATCTTTCGAGGGTTCCCGTATAATGTTGTACCGTGGTTTCCTAGGCATCTTTACAAACTTTGACAGAAAATAATATTAATAGACAAATGACAAGCACAACTTAATGATACCTTAAAGCAAATAGAGAATACAAACTATATAACTATATTAGGGAATAAAAAATTAAGAATATCTATATGAAACACTATAAGGCACATTACATGATAGATCATGATAAATAAAATATTAGAATATATTTTCTTTTTAACATAATTTAAGTTTTTAATCAATTAAGTCTAATTAAATTAGTTTAATATAAAAAAATTAATTATATTTAATATTATTTCAAGTCTTATTATTTAACCTAATTAAATTTAGTTTATAAATAAATTTGAATGTTAATAAATTTTATAGTATATCAAATTATTTCTTGATCTGGTAAGTAAGAACACTTATATAAGTGAAAAGTTATATATTAACTTTGGAGATTAAATTTCAAATCCAATATTTACTTGGTTGGTCTCAGTTTCTTATTGATGGATGTGGACAAGTTATAAGAAGTGGTTGTTTTGTGCAGCACAATAAAAGGAATCTCTGACTCCTTGGTTGTACTGTGTACCAAAATGCATGAAGCTTGAGAACATATAAAAAGACAGTCTTATATTTAACATGCAACGGAAAAAAGTTTCAAAGAGAAAGGGTTTAACTTATGTAAGGGTTTGAAAGGGAGAAGTCTCTCATCTGATGAGAATGACGTGCAGCTTATGTGAGAGTTTGAGAGTTATAGAAAAGTTGGGGAATATGAAGAAAACAGAAAATGCTTAGAATTAAGAGGAGATCACAATAATATTTGACCTATGGATTTAACATTAATCATTTCAAATCATTTTCTTTTTTATTTTCAAATCACCTTAAATTTGTATTATGCAATGTATCCCTATTCCTTTATTGTTGCCCCAAATCTCTTATGAAGTTACAGGATAAACTTTAAAAGGTTAACTATTGCTTCTTTAAAAAATTAAATTGAACCGCTTGCATAATTTATATGGACTTAAACTGTCAAGTTAACAAAAAAGTAGAGAATATTGGTTTAATTTTAAATATTGGTTGAACTAATCCGTTATAAAAATATGTTCTTTTCAAAGTATATAAACGTGCCATTTCAATTAAATAAACTTTATTGATAAGCAATAAAATTAGTTTACACAAGTTTAGCACAAATTATTTCTAAAGCATCACTCACCTATCTCGTTCTCCTCTTTTTGTGTTTCTCTCTAAAAATTTATTTATATGCTACTTTGAACTGTTTCAAATTAAATTGTTTTGGTTTCACACGATGAATTTGTTTTTTTATTTTTCAGTTTTTTAAAAGCCTTAATTTTCACACCAATAGACAGTTATATGGATCTTCATCCAAGTTAGTAACATTGTTTTTCTGCGTCTCCTGTATGTACTATTTGAAACCTCATTTTATACTTTTTATAATTTCAGTCTAAATCATAATAAACGCCCCTTGATAAATTAAATTTTTAAACGAAAAAAAGATACAACTAAAAAACATGTTCACAACAGCATATAAAAATTAACACACAAATATTTAATAAAGAAGCCATAAAAATTAACACAAATCTATCGCATATTAAATGTTCCAGATTCAAAAATGAATCCACCAACAACCACCAAACAACACAAAATCCACACATTATAATGCCACTAACCTTCAACGGGGAGTAGGATAACGCAGAGATGAGGGCGATCGACGATACGACAGCAACCATGCAAAGCGGCGGAAAGCGGCGAGACAACAACGACTGGGCGAGATGGTGGCTAGGAGGGAGACGACGGCGAGCGGCGAGACGACGGGCCAACCGGCTCGAGGCCAGGGACAGATGACACCTACGAAAGATGACCGTGAAACCGTTGAAGCAATCGAACTTGGGGTTGGAGGGGTTTGGTTTTTCAACTCGAAAAGGAATGTTTTGTAGGGGATGAGACCAAAATTGAAAAAATTGAAATGATGGGACTTTGGGAGAAGGGGGAATGCGTTGCAGTTTTGGCCTTTGGATTTTATTTTTTTGGTTAGTTCATTAGTAAGTGTATGTCATTACTAAGTGTATTTATTGTGTTGTCGCTATATCTTTATTATATTGCCATTTTTATTGTGTTATGAAAAATTTTATATTTTTATTTTTAAAATTATAAATTTAAAATCAATAATTAAAAAATAAATTATAAAAAATAAACTATTTTAAGTTATTTAATATATGTAAAAAAGATAAAATAAATCAATTTAAATAAAAAAGTAAATAAAAAATTTATGTGATTATGTTGTGTAACAAAATCAAGATAGAGAGTTATTGACATTGTTTACAAATTAGTTATTTATATATTAAATTTATTTATTTTTTCAATCCTATTTAATTTAAAAGAAATTTAAAAATTTATATTTAAAACACTCTTTTAGTTATAATTACCACTATATATTAGTTCATAATTATTACACTATATTATTTTTGTACCAAATAATAAAAAAGTTAACTTTTATGTACGTTTTTTATTACTTATTTTATTTATTTATAGTTATTTAAATTAAACTTTATTTTCATTGAGTACATGCATTATATCATGATTTTAATAATTAATGTAAAATTTAATACATTGAATAAATTTATATTTATTTTAATTACAATCAAGAGTGAATTATATGTATTCACATAGTCAATAAATAAACTATTTTTTTTATAATTAGTCATTTTTCTGTCATCTAGTTTATGAAAAGCTCTCATCTTTTTATTTATCCTAAAAGTTAAAAATTAAAATTTGTTGAGTTTGAAAAACTTCAAATTATTGTAATGATCAAACATTATTAAAATATCAATTAAAAATTATTAATTTGATTTTTATTGCATATTGTTTATTTAATAATTTCTATTTTGCATGCAGGCTTTTGGTCATTGGGCATAAAACAATTTAAAGCCCAAATATGATAAGAAAAAAATATTCAGCCTTACGCAAAAAATTCTATATGGCATATGGCTAAATTATTCCTATGTTGGTTGGGCCAGAAAATTATTGAGCAAGCCCAATTAATCCTTGATTACAAGACCAACAAGGCTTGGTCCGAAAATTGGAAGAAGAAAGAAAGCAATGATGCATGCTTTCCACGGTTACCCCACTCCTCTCTTTGATGGAATTCAAATTTAATTAACTTGGTTTAAATGCATTGGTAACATGAAAGAGAAAGTCTACATTGATTTGATTGCTTTTAATGTTTTACACGTTACTAGGCATGAGGGTTTGGAAAGTGGAAATTTAACTCATTTTAATTTCTTTCTTTACATCCATTGAAAGCTTTTCTCTCTTTTCTCTCCTCTCTCTCTTCTCTCTTTGGTTGTCAGCTCATCAGAGAAGATGAAGATACAAGCTATCAGAGAAAATCAAACAGAAGCTATGGACAAGCAAGAGGCTAAGGTGATGATGGCCTTAGCAAAAAGAAGATCTACAGTATGGCGTGGCTGAGATCTTTACCACTAATGGCAAGATGTGGTGAAGAAGTCTCAAGATCTCCATGCCTAAAAATGATAGCAATCCATTTAGGTCAGAGAAGAAGATCCCTTAGGTGAAGCTCATTTTTACTTTTTGTTCATTCATCATAGGAGATAGCTACTGTAGCTACGTGGAGGAAGAAGCAAAAAGAGAACAGATGGAGCTATCAAGGATCAAGGGTTCATCAAGGATAAAAAATCCTTCTTGGGGACCAAGTCAAGATGGAAGGCTCAGATTGATGAAGCTTGATGAGAAGGGATGAGAGAGAGGTACATACATGTTGGTTTTGCTTTCGGTTTTCCTCTCTCATATCTCTGTCTGAACCGGGTTTTGGTGTTGAAGAAGAAGAAGTTGGCTCGGTTGAACCGTTTCAACCTTGGAAGCTTCCCCTTCTATAATAAGGGTGAACGACCAAGGCTTGAGACAAGGAGAGAAAGCACAGAGTTCTCAAAGCTACCCAAGCTAACAGAAGTTTTTCTCCTTCAATGTGTTTCATTTTGTATTTTCTTTAGTTTTGTCTGTCTGAGTCTCATGGGTGAAAAAGGCAAACAGTGTGAGGTTTGTAAGAAAAAGCCAGCGAGAAGAAAAAGGCAGAGTGTACAAAATTAAAGAAAAAACCATAAGTGTCTTAGAGGTCCTTTGTACATCTATGTGTTGTGTATCATGATTCTGTAGGAATCTCCTTGTAAGTTGGGTTAGCACTTAGCAGTTGAAAGCTTGGAAGGTGACCAAGTCAAGTTCAGGATTGGGGTTAGATTCTGGAGTTATCCCGGATAGGAAGGGTAGTTCCTAGGGGGAATTGGTGTCTGTAATCTGTATGATTATAGTGAAATTCCATCATTGTTGTGATGGAGACTGGATATAGGCTGTATTGCACTTAGCAGCTGGACCAGGATACTTCTTGGTGTGATTCTCTCTCTTTTACTCCATTTCTGATTCTGTTGCATAGGAGACAAAATTGAAAAATATCTCTTGACTGGTTACGAGACAAAAAGAAAATGTCTCTTGACTAGTTACGAGACAAAAAAAAAAGAAAAATCTCCTGAAGCTATTTCAAAGGGCAGAAAGTAACACTCAGCAAAAAGGGGCTAAAATTCAACCCCCCTTCTCTTAGCTACTGATTACCATCAAAATTAATGTTAATACTTTTTTATTAACAAAACTAAAATAAAACATAAAAATAAACCTTGAATAAAAATAAAAATACAAAATTTTGAATTTCAAAATATAAAATGGTTCTAAGATAAAAAAATTAGTTCGATATAAATTTTTTAAGGTACTCCATGAATGAATTTAGATGGATAAAATTTTTATGTATAATGAATCATTATATATTGGTATAAAAATTATAATTGTGTAAATTTTTTTAGAACAAATTTTTTAAACTATTTTACTTTTATTCTAGCATATCCATAATAGAAAAAATCCGCATGAATAATTTACATCCAACAGAAAACTCTTAATAAAGTTGCCGTAAAAAATGTGTGGACGTTTATTTATTTAACAGACGGAGAAAATTTTTTAATAATAAACTTCTCTCATTAAGGGTAATATTAAAACTTAAATTTAGACGCCAATTAATATTATATATTGTGTAGGTATCTAGAGTCTATTAAAATAGTATGATAATAATTTGAAGAGAAATGGAATTATGTGTAAATTTAATTTTTTAAAAAATATTATTTCTGATGAACTATTTTATTTTTATTTTTTAAAAATATATCTAAATAAAAAAATATCTGCAACAATAATTCACACTTTTTCTAAAGAATAAGTTATATCTTATTACATGTGTAAAAAATTTTTTGATGCATTGAAGTGGTTTCTTATGGTTAAGTTTATCTTTTTATTTAATATAAAACCAACTACAACTAATAATCATGGTATAATAATTTTTGCAAATTATAAAAATTCATTAAATATTGTCTTTGTTCAATTTTTTCTTTCTCAAACTATTTCTATAACAATATATAAAGGGAATAAGAGAGTTTGGTGTCCAATTTTCACTTTTTCATCTTATTTCTATTACTAAACAATGATAACTATATCTGTCATCTTAAAATTTGGACAAAATGTAATTATCAGTTAATTTTTCGATTTTTTTACAACGTTTTTTGTTTACACATAACTTTTACTTATATTGTCATCGATTTGTTTTTTTTTTCTACGGAATACATGTAGTACTCTTCTTTTCCTTTTACATATTAGATAATCTAGAGTGATTTATTTTTTTATAATTTAATTTTAACTGTTAAATTTAGATTTTTAATTTAAAAATATAATTAAAAACATTAATTTTTAAACGCTGAATTTTATTAATTATTTCAAACGGAGGAAATCGCAAAAAAATAACAAAACAAAGGTAAAAAAAGCAATTATACTCATTTTATCTTTTTTTTTTTATCAACCCACATATTTAGTAATCATTTTTAACTAAAATAGATATCGTGACGATGATTAAAAGGTCTAAAATTAAAATGAAATTCACGAAAGGCAACGCGTTGGGATTTCTTGTCTTTTGTAATTATTTTTTCTATTAGTGGCTATATCTTTTATTTTGTGGGCAAAAATTTTATTATATTTCTATTAGTTTAAGTTCTATATATTTTTTTAGTTTTATAGAAAAATTAAATCTTTATTTAGTAACTTACTTGAAATACACGTTATACATGCATAATGATGGAGATGAATCATTTTTTTATGTTATTTATCACATGTTAAAGTATATTTAAAAATGGTATAGAATAAAAATATATATAATGTATGATAATCAACAAATAATTGAAAAATCCAAATTGGAACATAGGAGATCTTTTATTCTAAATTAGAAAGTGGCTGACAATAAAATATAATTTATTAATTTGAATTTATAATTTCTTTTAAAATAAAAATAGAAATATTATTGGAGTTTAATATTTAAATTTTCAATAGTAGTTAACATAAAATAAAAACAAGTTCGATCAAGTTGCATAACACCTAAACAATAATTTAGGTAAAACAAGTAGAAGTAACAAAATATTTAATAAAAACATTAATTACCCATTCTTCACTTTAAAGTACATCGACAAAAATTTTAAATAATAACAATGCCGAAACCATAAAAAGTGCTAATAAGACTATATGTGGTTGTATTTTATTTAAATATTATTCGTCACAATTTCTCTTATGAAAATAGTAGTAAGTGAAGGAAGGATATTTTTTATATTGTGCAAACCTCACCAAATTTCATATCAACTGTAATTCGCTAAACTTAAGTTGCTAGCTAAAACTAAATCGGGATAATTCTGATGGAGAAAAATTTTTACAAGTTTGTTTTCTCATATTTCTTATGTCACTATTAATTAGTTCGATATATTTTGATACTATACTAGATATTTATAAAAGCTGGATTTCAAAGTCACGGAATAGTGTGAAATATAGGCAAGGATTGAACAATTTTTTAGACTTTGCATTTGCGAATGCATCCTCCGATGGCATGATAAAGTGTCCATGTCCTAAATGTGAGTTTCAACTTATGCAAACAAGAGAGGATGCATATGACCATCTATTTTTACGACCATTTTCCCCTGGATATACTATTTGGCTACATCATGGTGAGAAGCTGGTTGAAGAGAGATCTGGATTGGGACGAGTAGATGAAAATCTGATATCCCAAGTGAATCAAATGCACCAAATAGTCAACGAGGCATTCAATTTCATGATGCAATATGGGAGTGAGGACATCGCAATAATCGAACATGCAGAAGATGATGAAGACGTGTTACCGTACCTATATGAAGGTTAAAGTCACGCAGCGCAGGATTTTAACAATCTACTGTTAGATGGAGAGCAAAAGTTATATCCCGGATGCTCAAAGTACTCCAAATTATCGTTCTTAGTAAAGCTTTATCATATCAAGTGTATGTGTGGTGTGAGTGACAAGGCAATGACCATGATTCTTGAGTTATTGCGGGACGCATTCGAACAAGCAAAACTTCCAAAGACAGTGTATGAAGCCAGGAAGACAATAAGAAAGTTGGGTATTGAATACACCAAGATAGATGCTTGTCTAAATGATTGTATGCTGTACCGAGGTGATGATGAGAACTTGACTAGGTGTAAGAAATATGGGTGTTCAAGATGGAAGAAGAAGACTAAAAAGGGCTATAGGCTCAACGTACCTGTGAAGAGAAATAGAAAACATATAGCAACCAAAATTCTTCGTTACTTTCCTCTCATACCACGACTGCAACGGTTATTCATGTGCAGCAAGACATCAAGTGATATGTTATGGCATAAACAGACATGTAATAATAATGGTTTCCTTAGGCATTCAAGGGACACTGAAGCATGGAAAAAGTTTGATGCAAAGTATACTAATTTTTCGATGGATCCGCGCAATGTTTGCTTAGCCTTGGCAAGCGATGACTTTAATCCTTTTGGGAATATGAGCACAAAGTATTCCATCTGGCATGTGATTCTTATTCTGTATAATCTTCCACGCTGGCTTTGCATGAAACAGATATCTTTCATTCTATCCACGCTTATTCCTGGGCCGAAAATGCCAGGTAATGACATAGATGTTTACTTGCAGCCTTTGATAGATGAGTTGAAGCAATTATAGGATGGCATTGAAACGTATGATGCCAAAGAAGGAAACACTTTCAAGATGTGTGTGGCACTGATGTGGACTATCAACGACTTTCCAGGATTGGAAAACCTATCTAGCTGGAATACGGACAGTTGGTTAGCTTGTCCTACGTGTAACTTAGATGCTAAGCCACATAAGCTGAAAGACAGCCAAAAATGGTGTTTCATGGGCAATCGACGCTTTTGAATCAGGGACACAAATACAAACTAGACCGAAACAGGTGTATTGAGGCAACAGTCTAATGTGCACATTTCATTTGGGAAGAGTTCAACTGTGACATCCAAAAAAAGACGCAATGGACAGGATGCAGATGAAGATGACTCGCATTGGAAAAAAAGAGTGTTTTCTTTGACCTCCCATGCTGGGAGGATCAGATGTTACATCATAACCTCGATGTGATGCATATGGAAAAAAATGTGTGTGACAATGTGGTCTTTACTATCTTAAATGATAACGGCAAATCAAAAGACAATCTTAAAGCTCGCAGAGATTTACAATGCATGGGCATAAGGCCTGAATTATGGCCGGGGGAAGGTGGTAAATATTCTTCTGCAATATGTGAGATGTCGAATTCACAGAGGGATGTATTCTTGAAGACTTTGCAGAATATGGTCTTTCCAGATGGTTACTTTAGCAATGTTGCTCGTTGTGTTGATTTGCGATAGCGCAAGTTGTCTGGGTTGAAAAGTCATGACTGCCATATTCTGATGGAACAATTACTCCCATTTTTGGTGAAGAATGCACTTTCGAGTCCGGTGTCTAATGTGATTGATAATTTGTCATCATTTTTCTGAGAACTGTGTTGGAAAGCCATAGACCCTATGCAGCTTGCTGAGCTTCAAAATCATGCTGTGCAAACCCTGTGTCAGATGGAAATGATTTTTCCTCCATTCTTCTTCACCGTCAGGGCTCTCCCCATGGTGCATCTTGTTGATGAGGTTACTCTTGGTGGACCAGTACATTATCGGTGGATGTATACAATAGAAAGGTTAGCTTGCTGATAAACCCCTTTAGTACACTCAGTTGAATTAGTTGTGTATATATTGAGCATTTTGTTGTATTTATATAAAAGGTATTTAGGATGTCTGAAGCAATATGTTCGTAATAGGGCACAACCAGAAGGCTCAATTGTAGAAGGCTATTTATCTGAGGAAATTATGACTTTCTATTCTAGATATTTGGATAATATTGAGACTATAATCAACCGACTGGGGCAAGTTCATGATGAGCTCGTTGATGTTACACAGAATTTGGGGGAAACTATGTTCCCAGCTATTTGAAGGGCATTACGGGCGGTTTCGCATTTTGAACTCATGCCAGTGGAAAAACGTCAAGCACATCGCCATGTGTTGGTTAACTGCGATGCAGTGGTTCTGTCTGTTGAGTAAGTATACACATATTTTTAAAACACTAATATAACTCTTTTCTCCGGTTGACTAGTTGTTCTAATTTTCTTTTTGCACATAAAGTACATTTAGAGAACAAACAAAGTGAAGCTTACGGGCTCAAATAAGGTCGCAATCTAAGATAGACAGCGTTGTGCATGCAGAATTTGTTTGATGGTTCAAGCATGAGGTTGATAGAACATTAACCTGACCAATGTGTTTTTATCCTAGAAGTCATAATTTATGAAATCCGATTTTAATATAAAGCATCAATGTTATGTAGTTCCAGGTTCCAATGGAAAGTACGTTTCATTCGAAAAAAATGAAGTTACTTGCGTGCGGTTCCATGATTCAGGCGAGACATTTTGGGGCGTACAACATTAATGGGAATAAGTTTAGAACTATCACAAAGGAAGACGGGTTGAAAACCCAAAATAGTGGAGTATATGTATCATCTAATATAAGTTATGCAAGCATGCGTGATAATGGAGTCGCTGTTGGCAGTGTTCCGTATTATGAAAAAATTGTGGACATAATTGAATTGAATTATAGCTGTCATTTCATAGTGGTATTGTTCAAATGTGTTTGGGCTGATACCACTACTAGTAGAGGCATCAAATAAGACCATTTGGGGCTTACCAGCGTTAATTTCTCTCATCCGATACACACTGGTGTTTGAGAAAAAGATGAACCTTACATATTGGCCTTAGAAGCTTAGCTTGTATACTATGTGGATGATGAAGTAGCTAAGGAATGGAGTGTTGTGGTTCATGTGAAACCACGAGATTTGTATGACATGGGAGAAGAGAATGAAGAAGCTGAAGTTAGTTTTTCTCCACAGCCAGGGTTGAACATGTCAGCGGAAGGTGACATTGGAGATTTACAGTTGAAAAGGGAGGATGATATAGAAGACCCCCAGAAAATGCTGCAGAGCATATCGATGATGTTGCGTAATGGCTATATGAAGAATTTTAACGTAGTTAAAAAGGATCGTTGTCTCATGAACTAACTTAAATAAACTCAACGTTATATGTTGTTTTCTTTGGTTACAAAAAACTTGGTGTATCTTCTATTTGCAGTTAAGTATTTATTGTATTGTGAATTTTCATGAGTAAGCTTATTTTCCATTTCTTTCGACGATTTTTTTCATTAAAAGTTAATTTACGTTAAATCTTTAATGTTGTTTTTAATGTTGCAGTTTTAATAATCTTGATATCTAATATTCAATATCAATTCCAATAGTGTTGCATTTTTAAAACATTAGCGAACATAACATGACGGTGAAATAGGACAAATAAAAACTGAGGACTTTTCATCATCCTCTGCAAGTACAACATTCGCTACAGAGCTTCTGTCTAAGAAATTTGCCCAAACTACCAACAAGGGAAATTGTAATTGTCGATAATTTGCGTTTAGTTTTAAAATCGTCTTAGCATATTGTCGTCCATTTTTTTCTAACTTAATATCTAATGACTTGGGAGTTCTCACACTACAAAAAATTCTAGTTAAAACGACGGTTTTGTTGGGTAATTACGGTGGTTTGAACCGCCATTATTACTAAGAATGGCGATTTTAGAAAGCGATGTAATTCTGGGCGCCATTCTGGTTATTACGGCGATTTTCAGAAAACCACCACAATTTTCTGGGTTAAAACGGCGGTTTTTGGATAAGTTAAAACGGCGATTCAAACCGCCATTAATTCCAAATAAAATGAAAATTTTTGATTGGTTGAAACGGCGGTTCAAATTGCCGTTATTTCCAAGGTAAAAATAGCATTTTTGATTGGTTAAAATGGCAGTTCAAAGCGCTGTTATTTCCAAGGTAAAAAGGGCATTTTTGATTGGTTAACATGGCATTTATGAACCGCCATTTTTACACTGACAGAGTGGCATTTTAGTTGGTTAAAACGGCGTTTGAAACCGCCATTTTTACCAGGTTGAAATATTTTATAAATTGGTTAAAATGGCGTTTTTGAACTACCATTTTTACCCCAACATTAGCATTTCTATTGGCTAAAACGGCTTTTGAAACCACTATTTTTACCGAGTTAAAATGTCATTTCATATTGTTTAAAATGGCAGTTACAAACCTCCATTTTTACCAGATAAAAGTAACATTTTTTAATCGTTTAAAAAAGACAATTTGAACCATTATTTTTATCGCGTTAAACATAATTTTTTTATTAAAATTTCTCAATAATAAAAAATCAATACTCATGAACAAAATGTTATATAACTCATAAACAAAGTATTAAACATAATATATGATTTTTTAGTATTGAAAATCAAAAGTAATAACCCCTATACAAATAAAGTATCTAACGTAACATGATTTTTTTAATTATAAATCTCTTTAACATGTAACTCTTAATACATAAAATTTCTATCAAAAAAAGATTACACTGCTCTATTGCTCGGTCTAGAGTACCTCTGGTTCCATATTTCTACTTCCACACTATATGACCTGTGAAGTACCTCTGGTACAACATAATATGCACTCCCAGCAATGTCATTTAGTCGTTCGTCTGTGGTCAATACACATCAATGGAAAATTAAGAAAGACCAGTTTCGAATCTTGAGGGGTACCTTCAATCTAAAGTACTTTACACATGCTAAGCATACACTTTACAACAAGTTCATGTCGTATCTCCATTGGATTATGGTTTGTTCTTCTATCATTATTCCTGCTTCCCCAACCTTAGAAGTCATGTAAGAAAATCTAGGATTTTTATTATTTAAGAAATTCATTCATGTCATTTTGTTTTTCTTCAAATACATTGTGTTTCTCTATTTTTGTTTAGTCTCTACAACTAAATGCAATTGCTTAACAAATAACACAACTAGTCAACTAGTATATCTTCCCAACGTATAATTAGGCATCTAAGCATAAATTGCTGCTCTCAAGATTTTTGACATATGCATTGTGATATTTTCTACTGTCATTTGTTTCCACACCAATTATATTATCTCCCAAGTAGTAAGTATAAATCATAAATCACTCAAGATAAAATAATGGCTATGTATAAAACTTTAATTATGTTAGTGGTATATAAAAAATAATTATTCGGTTATTAGTCTTTGACAAAATTTTAAAAGCATTTAATGCACATCACAACAGGAATATTATGCAAATGTAAACATCAATAAATAGTGCATTTAGTAGCAAGTTTCCTATCTAATATAATAATGGAATAAGAGATTGCTTTGCAAGTAAAACGAAGAAAAAGAATTGAGCATCACTATAATTGTCACCTGTTCGGATGAAATCCGATAAACTGAAATTGATAAGCTTCATATCAGCATCTTCACTTTTTGAAGTTAAGAGGAAATTCTGTAACATCAATCCCATAGAATAATCAACAACCATATTCACATTCTTATTTTAACTACAAAAATATACTGAACTAAAAAAACTAATAATAGGAAATTCCTATTATTAGAGTTAGATACTATACAATTTTAATGAACATATCGAGTGAGAGAAAAATAGAGTGGTGGAGTTTACCATAGCTTTGTTGAACACTTCATTGAACCTTTGATCTATGCTTGGATACTCAAAGGCATGCATGTCATAAACCCCCGTTGAATGGAATTCCATCTTCCATAATTGCTCCTTTCACTTCCTTCCTGAACCAATGCATAAGAAGAGAGAGTTAAAAAAAAGAGAACAAAAATGAGCTGATAGCAATTTGTTTATTTATTCATTTTAATGTTAACAGAGAGAAAAGTGCGACCAGCTTTGGTAGAAGACATTGTCTAGAAGCAAAGCCAAGGTTGGTCCCAACGAGCTGCCGTCATCGGCATCGGTGACAACATACTTGGAGCGAGGGGAGAGGCTGTAGAGTATGTGACTATGATCTTGTTGGGAAACAGAGCAACGAAGGAGAGAGTGACTTTGCCAACAACCTAAGAAGGCGATCCAACATATGAGATGCTTCTGGGTTGTTGCTCTCAATCTGAGACGCAATTTCCTTTCCAGAGAGCATGGCGCCTTCACCAGCTTTGGCTATGGTGTCAAACACACCAAGCTCAACAGTTGAATTCACCGCCAGTGGAACCACATTCAGACCCAGCATTTCCAAGGCAAGACTCAAGCTGTCTTCTTCTTCTTTTTCTTCTTCTTTAGGTTTAAGATGATTGTTTGCACTTGATTCTAATGGAGTTTCCATGTGTGTCGTCGCAGGTAGATTCAGTGGATGTATAGAGTATAGACAACAATGTAAGTGTAAAGAAGTTGCATATATAAAGGGACATAGAGCTCCAGGGCTATCCTTGCTTTTCTCCGGAACTTCCTGTAGTAGCAGAAAAAATGCTCCAGATTCAGATTTTCTTTATTATTATTATTTACAAGAAACTTGGGAACATGTACTGAAAAATTAAAGCATGAAGACTTTGCTGTAAGAACCTGCCTTGAAACGGCTAGGGAACGAAGGCCTCTTTCGGCAAACTTGTCAATAATGGCATGAACCTTCTTCTTAGCATCATTCCTTAGATTGCACAAGTTCATGATTTATTCATCATAACAAAGAATATCATATCAGCATCAATGGAACAAGCCAGAACCTCTCACAAATCATGAACAAACTAAAAATTGTTACCTGCTCCGGAGTGCCATTGCTTGCACGGTGCCGGTTTCCATCAGCATGAATGTAAGTCAGAGCAGTTCTCTTATCAACAAGATTGAAAGATAAAAAGTGAACCTCTCTGATTCCATCCCTTGCCTACAGCACAAGTTTGTTGGTGCTGTCAACAAGGTGAGCAGCCTTTCCGAAATTAAAATTGAAATTGTATAGGACTACAAAATTGTTGTGTATGTCCTTGAATTCTAAGATCTTTATTTGTTTTATCAGATTATTACTTATTTAGACACTTAACTTAATTAGTTAAATTTAAGAATATATATAATATTTGCAGGATGTAGTGGTGACTACATTGTCGACTTGTACTAGTGAAGTGATAGATAATAATAATAATATTAATTATAATAATAATACTCAACAACAACAGCAGCTTGTGTGCTTTCAGAACCTCACTCGCAACTATTTAATTATTGCACAAGGTGAAATATATTTAATTTCATACAATCCAACCATTTTAAAGAACATTTTGGACATAATAATGCTAAGTGCTATATGATACGAAATCAAAGTTTACCTAGTAACAACATCATAGAGTTCTGGATGCTGGCTTTCCACAAAATTCTCTTGTTTGAATGTGACCACATCAATCAGAATCTTGGAGGACTCACCAATTTGCATTTCACTTTCAGCAGCTTTTCTCAAATTCTTATTTGCTCTCTTAACAAGTTCTGCAAAATTGGCCACAATAAGAAATCAGAATTTTCTGTCGTTTTTGCTTACATTTAAATATAATGTTTTCTTGTGGTATCATAAATTGAAATGATATTTTGTTATCTGGTACATCAAATTTGACACATTCACTCCTGCAGTGGAACGAGGGCTTCTAGTCACTAGAGTTATTAGTCGAATGGCCTATCAAGAAATCCGTGCTCGCACAGTTGGGGAAGATTCCATTATGAATGACTACCATGTTGTTGATTTTATTGATCATGGAAACAAGGTAATTCCTAATAATAACAAAGGCTTTGTGGAAGATCTTCTGAATCTTTTGTTTTTTTCTTCAAGTAAATAACAAAATGTAAGCATGCAAGTCATGACATTGATGAAAAAGGAAAACAAAGAAAGCATGTCTTTACTGGATTCACATTGGGAGCTAAGCTAGTTTTGAATTTCAAAAATGCACAATGATGAACATGCATCTATAACAGAAAACAATAAGCACCAAAGAATCATAATCTATAATAGAAAACAATACTGAACCAAAATACAGTTAGAAAACAAGCAATTGAGAATGAACAAGAAGAGAAAGAGAATAAAAATAGAATGAGAATGAATAGAAACACACTACGAGCAATTTTATGTGGATCGAAGAAGAAGAAAATACAAAAGTGAGAAATCATAACAAATCCACGATGCTTGCAAGCGTTATACATGGTTTGGATATACATTATTCAATTCTACATTGCTATTAATGTTCCTAACAAAAAGTGTTCAAGAAAATTGGTCACTAAGAGGAATTTTTCCTTTAGAACCTCCGAAATGACCAGGTCTCCCTATGTTGCTACATCTTTTTCCTGAAACTTTAATATCAGTAAGGTAATCATCAATTAATTGCACATTAATAATGTAATTTAAATTAGTTAACACTATTTTAATCGTATGGAGGAGGAAAATAAAAAAAAGAAGATGAAGTAGATTACTGTGAATTGATATGGATGGTAGAACTAAATCATACAAGCTTAGTCGGAGGCAGCAACAATTGCTTCACAGCTAGAGAACCAAATTAAATATGCAAATTGAAGCCAAAGGACTAGATCTCAGAAACTCCGTCAGAGAGAGCAACAGCTGCATCACTTGCCGCAGCGAGGAGGTGATAAACGGTTGTGAACAGAAAGCATACCCCTAAATCAAAGCAAAAAATTAGATCGCATAAGCTCCACCGAAGGCAACATCAACGATGTTGCTTACAGCGGTGAGGAGATGAACGGCGACAAGCAGATGAATGGCAGTGAGGAGATGAATGGCGGCGATAAAACCTCAAATCGAAGCCAGAAAAGCAGATCTAGAACCTCCGCCAAAGGCAGCAACAACGATAACGTTGCTTGCGGCAACTTGGAGTTGAGCGGTGCCGAGCAAATGAATGACGGCGGAGATGAACGACGACGATAAAACCTCAAATCGAAGATAGAGAAGCAGATCTAGAACCTCCACCAAAGGCAACAACAATGATAACATTGCTTACGACAACTTGGAGCTGAGCGGTGGTGAGAAGATGAACGGCAGCAGAAAACTAGGGTTAGGTTCATCACATTCACACGTCACACTGATTATCTCATTCGCAACATCACTCTCATTCTCATCCTCTCATATGCACAACAACATCTCCTCTAAGTCTTAGTTTTTTGTTAAAAAAAAAAACAAAAAGAAAGACTAAAGATAATGGCGATTTTAAACCACCGTATTCTACAAAAACCGCCACCAATCACTGGAATAATATGGCAGACCTTAATTTCTGCCGAATTAACAAAAATTATGGTGGCTACATAAAATCGCCATAATATTAGCGTCATTTTAACCAACATTTTTGTAGTGTCATTTTGTTCTGGGCATACTTATTTGGTTGTATGCATGTTGATATTTTCAATATTATCTGAATATTCTGGAGAAATAGTCCCTAGCAATCTAGATGGAGAAGAGTGTGATTCAGAAGACAATTTAGATGATATCTCCTCTGTTCGAATTGACAGATCCATGCAGTTTGATCTCAATAAGCTTCTGGAAGAAGACAATGAAATTTTAGAAGACCAACAAAGAGAAGATGATATACATGTTAAGAAAAGGTGCTTTAATCTGAACAAAAAGCCATGGTATGGAGATAAAATATCAGATCCTGTAAAACGTGAAGCCCATAGATTCTTGACAGAGTATTTTTCGCCAGGTGAATATGATGTTGAAGAGAAATTTTGATCTTTTATTATAAGAGTTACGTTGATTCCTTAATTTAATGATTTGGGTCGCAGTTGTACATGTTTATCTATTTTTAGAGTTTATTGATTTAGGTTTAGTAAGTCAGAACTTTAAAGAGGAGTAGCTTTGATTTATACTCGTTAGAACTTTATTTTAACTTTATAAATTCAGAGTATGATTTTATTTTCTTCTTTTACATCCATATTTGAATGCAAATTTAAATGCCAATAAAGTAAACAAGAAAATCTTATTAGCAAATTTTTTCACATGAGTTAACATATATAGCTTATTTAACTTGTGAAATTTTTTTTACGTAAAACTAATATAGAAAAAGTGTTACGAGTTTAAGTAACAATGATTTAAACATATGTAGCTTAAGATCGTAGTGTTTACTTAACTAGATTATACCCAGATGGTTATTACTAAAGAAAACATTGCAATATGTGGTAATACGCATTTTGCGGCGGTTTTTGTAAAACAATAACTCACCCGACGGTATGTATAACGGCAATTTTCGAAAAGACGCCGCTAAATGTAGGCATAATTGCAGCCCCAACCCCTAACCGCTGCTATATGCGCCGCAAGTTGTCGTTTTTACGGCAACTTTATAAAATCCCCGCAAAATTTTTGCCGCTACCCCTAGCCTAGGTTGCACAAAAAAATTATTGAATTGAAATTCAAAGTCTAGAAGGAGTTTTAGAGGATTCAAAAAGGTTCATTTTTCGATATTTTTATCTATCTATCTATCTATTCGAGTAATTAATATTATTTAAATTAAAATATTTTAATTAATATTAAATAAAATAATAGAAATAATAAGAGAAGAGACTGTAAGTGAAAAGTCTCTTTCTCCCGATCATTAATTGCCGATTATATATATATATATATATATATACTAGAACTATTCTAATAGAATACAATATAAAAAAGATATATTAGATAAAGAGATTTTGGGAATTTAAAATTGGAAATTCGATTTTTGTTAGTTGTATATTAACACAAATAGAATGCCAGTTTTGAGAATATTAATTCTAGTTTCTAATCATTGAGAATACCATAAACTATTATATATATATATATATATATATATATATATATATATATATATATATATATATATATATATATATTTAAATCGCTGGTACAGAGTCAAAGGCGAGCAAATGAGTCCTGAATTAGCTGCTGCTTGTGAAGTATGGAAGGTGATCAAATTTAAATTCCCACCAATGGATACTTTGTAATTCGATAATTACTGTTCGTTCTAGATAATTGCAATTAAACTTGGCTCAATCTTTTTTTCCAATTTGAATATAAGATATTTGAATATAATATTCATTATATTATATATAGTATATATATCTATATATTATATATTAGTATTTGTAGATATTATTCCATTTTTTTTAACTTTTCACTAATAGTAAAATATTGGTGTATGTTATTAGTGATGACGATAACGAAAGAAAAAAGATAACAAAAAAAGGAAAAGAAGAAGAAGAAGACACAACACTAGGGAAGAAGAAGAAGCAACGGTAGTGAACGTATGCGCGTGAATTTAAAATATTTGGTTGGACTATGTTAGGGTTATGACTTGGATGTAGAAACTTATTCTATTTTTATTTCTATTATTATGTTATTGTTGATTTTTCAAAATATTGTTGAGACTTATTATGTCATTATTAATTATTTAAAATTTGATATTGAAATTTGTTATTTATATTTATTTTTTTAATTTACAAAATCGCAAATCCAAACCACTTAAAATTGGATCAGATAAAAAAAAAATCATCCAATCCAAACCATAGTGTAAATAAAATTAGTGTTCGAATTGAATGAATTTTTTACTTGAAACCAATACAAAAGATAGCACAAACGCCCTATTTATAATTACTTTAGGTGAATTCTATGGTGCCTTTTATTGTTGTGTCTAAATTGCCTAACTTACTTTTATAGGTAAAAAATAAAATGTATAAAGTAAAAATAAATAGTTAAAGTTTATTAAATATTATTTTTTTTATTTTTTTAGTAAGTTAGGCACTATAACTTAAGCACCATAGCATTCACCATTATTTTATATCTAGTTCCATGATAGGCACGTGAATTCAAAATTAAAAAGAGTGTTGAAGAAGTTAACCAAATAAACGATAGATTCAAAAAATTTGAAAATGAAAAACCAAAATAGTAGTGTGTTGAAGAAGTTTGGAGTGGAAAATGAAAAACCAAAATAGATGGCGCCAATTGCACAAACAAAATTCAAAGACAATTAAGCAAAAGCATTACCCACAGAGAATTAAGTTACAGAACATGTTTTCAGTAATATATTTAAATTTAATTTAATAATAGGGTGATTTGTGTTTATAAGTTAATTTAAAATAAATAAAAATTATAGATATTTTCAGAAAACATATTTAAGATAAAATGCAAACACTTATACAACTTTATTGGCGGACATTGTGTGTTGCTTTATTTTAAAATAGTGGACCCCAGAACTCAACCCACGTATCACGCAAAGTGCAAACGCACAGCGACCCTTATTATGAAATAAAAAAGCAGGCTCCTAACCATTAATTTCCAAGATCCAAAAGGAAACGTTATCGCGGGAAAATTTCAAATTGCGCGTAATTTTGAGAGGGAACCCTTGTCATCACACTATTGCATTTCACACATAAAGACAATTTTACATTACAACCCTAATCTCCATTTCTCAGTGCTATAAATATTGAACCCACTTTGCCCGACTTTGGTGCGCCAAAACTGTTCGAAGAAATTCCCAACTCAGAAAAATACACTCCGAGTCCGAGAAAAATGTATGTGGTGAAGAGGGATGGCCGTCAAGAAGCCGTTCACTTCGATAAGATAACTGCGCGCCTCAAGAAGCTCAGTTATGGGCTCAGCACTGATCACTGCGACCCTGTTCTCGTCGCTCAGAAGGTCTGCGCCGGCGTCTACAAGGGTGTAACCACCAGCCAACTCGATGAACTCGCCGCCGAGACTGCGGCTGCCATGACCGCAAACCACCCTGACTATGCTTCTGTCAGTTCATTTCTTTAGAACTATCGGGTGATGACTTAGGGTTCATGTGTCCCTCAAGTTTTGGTCACTGATTTGTTGAAATTGAACTTGTTTTGGTGCAGTTGGCTGCTAGGATTGCTGTTTCTAATCTGCATAAGAACACGAAGAAGTCGTTCTCTGAGACGTGAGTTTGTGGAAGGAAATGATTTTCATATTTGATTGGTTTGTTCTGTTTTTTTTTGCGTTGACACTGGTCAAATTTTTGGTGGTTTCAGGGTGAAGATCATGTACAATCATGTTAATGATAGGTCTGGTCTGAAGGCTCCACTCATTGCTGATGATGTTTATGAAATTATCATGAAGGTGCCTCTCCTTGTTCTGTGCGTGTCTTGGATTGTCTTTGCTTACACTTGTGCCTCAATTTGACAAATTTTCCTGCCTATTGTGGATTTCTTCTTGAAGATTTGAAAACACTTGTCATAGCTCATGATGTGTGTTGATATAAATTTTCTTATGATTATGACCATAGTACTGTTTTGAATTTTGCTCACTTTTTATCATTTAATATTTGGTTTTAGAGTGCTGTTCGTCTGGACAGTGAGATAATCTATGATAGGGACTTCGACTATGATTACTTTGGTTTTAAAACCCTGGAGAGGTCCTACCTCTTGAAGGTTCAAGGAAAGGTTGTGGAAAGGCCCCAGCACATGTTGATGAGGGTTGCTGTTGGAATTCACAAGGATGACATAGAATCTGCTGTCAGAACTTACCACATGATGTCTCAAAGATGGTTCACTCATGCTTCCCCAACACTTTTCAATGCTGGAACTCCAAGGCCTCAAGTAAGGTTTCCCCTGTCTTTTTGTGAGCCTGTGTTTTGGTTTTTCCCACTCGTGTAAGATTATTTTGGTGCGGTGAATTGATCATTGGAGGCTTGATTTAATTGGCTATGTTTATATGCATGACAGTTGAGTAGTTGCTTCCTCATATGTATGAAAGATGATAGTATAGAGGGAATATATGATACTTTGAAGGAGTGTGCTGTCATCAGCAAATCAGCAGGGGGAATTGGTGTTTCTGTTCACAACATTCGTGCCACTGGCAGCTACATCCGTGGAACGAATGGGACATCCAATGGTATTCTTCCTATGCTACGGGTGTTCAATGATACTGCTCGCTATGTTGATCAAGGGGGAGGCAAGAGGAAAGGTAATAGTTTATCCATGTTCTATAACTTCTACATTTAACTGGTATTTGCAACTTACCTTTTCTTAAGTGTATTTTTGTGTATTGTAGGTGCCTTTGCTGTGTACTTGGAGCCATGGCATTCTGATATATTTGAATTCTTGGACTTAAGGAAAAATCATGGGAAGGTGTGATATGATTTAATTGTCTTGAATGAAATTCTAACAATTCTTTTTCTATTCAAATATTTTAATGATGAATTATGATACTAGTTCTTAATCTATGCTAGGTGATGAATTGTCTTTTGTTGTTACTGTGTTAGTAATGTTATCTTTGCAGGAAGAGCATCGCGCGAGAGATCTATTTTATGCACTTTGGGTGCCTGATCTCTTTATGGAAAGAGTTCAGTCTAATGGAGAATGGTCTTTGTTTTGTCCCAATGAGGCACCAGGTTTGGCAGATTGTTGGGGTGAAGAATTTGAGAGGTTGTACAATAAGTATGAAAGAGATGTAAGTTCTTGACATTCTTTTGTCTTTTTTGTTTTGCATGTCTTGGTTTGTTCTTTGCACTGATCCTTGCATCAGATTTTCTAACCATATGCATGTGTACACAGGGGAAAGCAAAGAAGGTTGTTCAGGCACAGAATCTTTGGTTTGAAATTCTTAAGTCCCAGATTGAAACTGGGACCCCTTACATGCTTTTTAAGGTGATTTACAAATTTTCTGATTCAGAATTCTTCTTTAATCTATTTTGTATTTATTTATTATAATTGAAAACTAATGCATTTTCCATGTCTCAGGACACCTGTAATAGGAAAAGTAACCAGCAAAATCTGGGTACAATCAAGTCATCAAACTTGTGCACTGAGATAATTGAGTATACAAGTCCAACAGAAACGGCTGTGTGTAACCTGGCGTCGATTGCACTACCACGATATGTCAGAGAGAAGGTGGGAAATTTCCTGAAGACATAATGTCTTAGGCTCTTGTTTATTTGGTTTCATTGTCAATCTGTTCTTTCTGATTCACAAAGGTTTTGTACTTATTATAGGGAGTTCCCATGGAGTCTCAACCTTCTAAGCTTGTTGGCAGTAGAGGCTCAAGAAACAGATATTTTGACTTTGATAAACTTGGAGAGGTGCAGTTTCTTGTTGTGCTTTTGATTACTTCTGTAGTGAATTCTTTTTTTGCTGTAATAATTGAGACTGGAATTATGGTTGTGATTTTGTATCTATAGGTAACTGCATTGGTGACAACAAACCTTAACAAAATAATTGATGTCAATTACTACCCAGTTGATACTGCAAAGAGGTCAAACATACGGCACAGACCCATTGGTATTGGTGTTCAAGGTCTTGCTGATACATTCATACTGTTGGGCATGGCATTTGATTCGCCTGAGGTAAACAGTGGTTCTGGTGCAGCTAATAAACCTTAAATTTAGGCTAGATCTTCAATTTGATTGTCTGCTTGTATGAGTGCAGGCTCAACAGTTAAACAAGGAGATATTTGAGACTATATACTACCATGCTCTAAAGACTTCTTCTGAATTGGCTGCTAAAGAAGGTCCTTATGAAACATATAGTGGCTGTCCTGTAAGCAAGGTATATGAATGAACTGTGATGCATGTTTTCTCTTCCTTTTAATGTTCTTAATGCAAGTCCAGTTATGTAGTTGACTTGACTAGTTGGTTTCCTTCTATTGCATTGGAACATAGATGTACATATATAATAAACTTAGAATTTTGGCCTAAAGTTTGAAATTTAGGCATCCAATATAGTTGTGTGCTTATGTGATTTTTGTTTTGTGCAGGGAATTCTTCAGCCAGACATGTGGGGTGCAAAGCCCTCAAACCGCTGGGATTGGGATGCACTCCGGCAGATGATATCAGACCGGGGTGTGAGAAATTCACTTCTTGTTGCCCCTATGCCAACTGCTTCTACTAGCCAGATTCTTGGCAATAATGAGTGTTTTGAGCCGTATACTTCTAATATTTACAGTCGCAGGGTTTTAAGGTTGGATTTCCATCCCATGTTGTCCCTTATTATATTATTGTCCTGTGATCCTGTCAAGCTCACCAAGTTTTTTGCTTCAGTGGTGAATTTGTTGTTGTGAACAAGCATCTTCTTCATGACTTGACTGAAATGGGAATGTGGTCTCCTACAATCAAGAATAAGATTATCTACGAGGATGGCTCAGTTCAGAAAATCCCAGAAATTCCCGAGGACTTGAAAGACATATACAAGTATGTTATTTCTGATTTTTCAAACTAACAGAGACCGAGTTTTTTTTTTTGCTAAGTAACTGTTTGAAATGATCAGAACTGTTTGGGAAATTAAGCAAAAGACATTGGTTGATATGGCTGTTGATCGAGGATGTTATATAGATCAGAGTCAAAGCTTGAATATTCACATGGATCAGCCCAACTTTGGGAAGCTGACTTCCTTGCATTTCTATGCATGGTCTAAGGTATCAACTTTTTTTTTTTTTAATTTTCAAAATCTCATCTCTCAGAAAATGCATCTCTTTCAATGTGGAATTTTTGACCCGAAGTTTTTGCTGATTGATGTTGCTTTCTGGTTTTGGGCTTATAGGGTCTGAAAACTGGGATGTATTATCTTCGATCACGAGCTGCAGCTGATGCTATCAAGTTCACTGTCGACACCACTGCCCTCAAAGTAAAAAAAATTCATTGTTCTCAATCTTCCATTCATATGATTTAGTCATTTCAGGTAATAAGTATTTATTTTTGGTTGGGAATGCAGGAAAAACCTAAGGTGGAGGATGATGAGACCAAGATGGCACAGATGGTTTGCTCTTTAACAAACCGAGAAGAGTGCTTGGCTTGTGGAAGCTGAGAAGTAACGCCAAATTGGTGAGGTTTCAAGCGATGTTCTATTTGTACACGTTAAACCATTTGGGATTCAAAGTCTCCCTGTGATAGTTTTAAGCTTTCTAAATGATACTATTTAGAGCTTTTTGTATAGTTTTATTTTTGTCGCGTGTAAACTTCATATGTAGTTTTTCTTGTAAAATATATGTTGGTTTATTTGAACTCCAGAAACACTCATTTAGTCATTTCTGAGCTTTTAACCCGTGGACGATGGAGCTCCAAATTGCATCACCTTATATACATTACAAAGGGTTAAAGATGTTAAGAAATAGTCTTAGAATTTATCTCAACAACAGCAAAGGTGGTACTTTGCTGGGTTGTTACTTTCAATGAGGAACTGGGTCATGTAATCTTATCTGCAGTTTTAAGATCATATAAATTGAAATTGTTGACGACGGCTGCATTTTTTTTCCCGTTGACTAATATGATAGCGATCGTTTTGTAGATTTTTTTAAAATTTTGTTGATTAACTTTTCAGAGTTGTTAATTTGCTATAGTGCTATACTAATTTTCTTCCTTTCAAACGCAGATCTGTGGACATAAACTGTGCAAAGGATTTATGCGTTGACTAAATAGGACTTAATAGAATGATGTTAATTCTTAAATATAGTCTAGTCCAGAAAGTAAAAACAAAGGTTGTGAGGTTCAGAACTTCAGATTGGTTAGTCTAACGAGAATTAAATTGATTAAATTAGTTTAATTGAATATAAAATAAAATTATTAAATATTTAATATAAAATTTTAATATTTAAATTCAATAATTTTATATAAAAATTTGTGTATAAATTAATGTTTAGAAAATAGATAAAAATTGAGAGATAAAAATTAAAAGACTGATTAAATTAAGTCTTTGTATTGTATTTGATATAAAGTGTATATAATTAAATTAGATGCGTTGTGGTCAATTTACTTGTTTGCTTAAACAAGTGTTAGGAGTTCGAACATCGCCTTGTGCATGCAACAACTCATTGGCCAGCGGCAGACCTTTAAATGGAATCGCCGCAAGCAGCGGCCTCAATAGTATGGAACCAACTATACTAGTTCACTTCGCTTATTGACACCCTAAACTGGTCGTCTCTTCCTCCACCGCCGCCACCTAATAACTTTCTGCCGGTTTTCTCTTCCATCATTTCTCTGCTCCTTATCCTAACAATGATCTCTCCTCTTGTCCAACTACACTGCCGAATCATGTTCATTTTCTGTCACAATAACAATTCTCATACTTGTATGAAATTAACTAACCTCCTTCAATAAAATTGTCCCAGCAATTTTGTGGTTGGAAATTTTTCTACTGTACTTTTAAAATGTTAATCTTTCCTACACAAGTAAAGCCCATATCAAGCAACTCATACCCTCTTTTTTAATATGTGATGAACAATTGCTTCTATGGCTGCATAATTTCACACTCTCTTTTCTACAATATTTCACCTGCACCTCCAACACATAAAATTTTAAGTTGAGGTAGAGAACCAAAACAACAATTTGCAACATCATGTAGTATATTACATCCATTTCTCTATTTATGGCTTGTATTCGTGCACCTCAAAATTGCCGCCGACAATGAACAATTGCTTCCACACCACTGATATCAGGGAAGCAATTTAATCCAACATGCAATTACCCTTTTAGACTTACCTATTTTTTAAAATTTCTTATTTATTTTTGCAGTAAAAAATTGTTTATTATTATCCTTGAACTATGCGTAATATAGTTTACTTTATAAGTACATTAGATAATGACCTTGTGAAACCTTACAGCTGTGTATCTTTATTGGAAGGTCAATACCTAGTCATCTATAGTCACCTTAAACAAAGCCACCAGTGTTATCGCCAATTAAATTACCCTCCGATGTTTGCTCTCTCCTCCTTGACCCCACTTTGGCGCCCTATCAGCCTCTGTCCTGGTGGCATCTTCGTTGACATGACTACCTCGAATCCCTCATTCGACTTTGTTATTTCTATATCGTCATCTTAGGTGTAGACAAATTTATTTTTGGATAGGATGAATTGTACATTATAAGCAGTCTATTCATACAAGAACAATAAAAAATTTTGATTTTTAATATCTTTATTATGTATTTATAAAAGTTTTTTGTTGATAATAATTTTTCAAAAAAGTTTATGTTGAATTCTTTCCAAAAATTAATTTAGTAATGGAAAAAAAATTTGTGTAATGCAAAGATATTAGTGCATGGGGTGTAATTCATGGATGTGGATCTGCAGGTATGTAGGTATGTCAAACGCAACCTGCTTTTTGTTGAAAACGAAGATAAAAGGGTTTTGTGCATGGCTGCCAAACATGCGTTTGGCGGGGAGGCCAACCTGAAGGCGAAACGTGTCGTCCTTATCTCCTGAATGCAGACCAGTGTAGGCTTTGACCCGTTGAAATCCTCCAAACACATTCTGCATTTTGCAGGTGGTCAGGAACAAACGCAATTTGCGTTTTTTAGGCTCCCAACATCAAGCTTCGTTGCATGTTGGACACGTGTGCTTGGAGAGCCTTTTATATTTGCGTTTGGGAAAGAAGGTTGGACGAAGTTGAGTGTGTAAGAGGTTGAGAAAAAATATTTGTATGAAGAAGTTTAAAGCGAGTGAGTTGAAGAAAGAAGAAGAAACTTGGATGAGTGGGATAAAATCAGTAAAAAAAAAATAGTTTATGATTTTATATTATTTTAAAAATATATTAATGAGTTTTTAGGTCATTTTCAATGGATAAGTATATTTTTATATTTTAATTATGAATAAATTTATTTATTTATATTATTTTTAGACTTATTAATATGTTAGTTTTATTATTGTTAGTATTATTGTTAGAGTTATTATTATTAGTAACAATAATTAGTAGATTGTTATAAGTTTGATTAGTTACCAGAATCATGAACCCTATAACCATGGTTATTATTGTTGTTATTGTTGTTGTTAATATATTCTTTTATTAATATTAATTATTATTGTCATTAGTATTATTATTATTACTGTATTATTAAAATATTATTATTCTGGATAACATATTAATAATTTGTTAACATTATTATTTGGAACGTAATATCTCGCGAATCTATCTCATTTAAGAAGCGGGTTGATTTTGGTTGTCCTTTATTCGCGCGCATCAATGTCCAATTGGTGATCAGCTTTGCTTCTTCATATCTAACCCACGTAGATGGGTCACTAATCGGAACAAACTCACCTCTGTAGATTTTACAAATTTCAGACATTTTATACACATCATGTACATATACTTGCCAATTAAGACGTTGGTTAGCGCAACAAGCAAAAACGTGGCAACATGGAAGTCGCTCGACTTGAAAATAGCCACAATTACAGTGTCGTTGCGCAAGGTTAATAATATATATAGAACCATATCACATTTCACGAATCTCAAACATCTCATTGCGCCTGTCGAATGATGCGTGATCATCTTTCCTATCTTTTCTTAGTGAATTTGTATTTAATTTGTTGAGTTTAATCAAGAATTAATTATCTTTTAGCCACTAAGGATGCTACTTTGAGTCTTGTGCAATTCTGTTTATTTTAGGTAGCATTTGGCTGGATTTGATGGAGTTTTTGCAGAAGAAGAGAAGAAGGCAAATTATGCTGTCAACCCTGACCTCTCTGTACTCAAACCTGAATAACTCGAGCTACAAAGGTCCAATGGATGTGATCTTAGTGGCGTTGGAAAGCTAACTTTCAGAGCTTTCCAACGATATATAATAGTCCACACTTCTTTCCCACCAATTTGGCCAAGGCTGAAGGAGATGACCAACGAGGAGCGCGCGTGCGCGTGATTTGGAGAGTTGCACAACAATACGTGTGCGTACCTGACGCGTATGCGTGATACGCGAAGAAGACCATCAACGCGTACGCGTGACTGACGCATACGCGTGACATGCACCACGTGCAGAAAACGCTGATTGCTATAATTAATTCTGATTTAAATTTAAACTTTTATTTTTAAAATAGGAAAAGATATTATTTAGTTTTAGAAATTAGATTTTAAATTAATTAGGATTAAATATAAAAGAGAAAAAAACTTCTCTTCTAGGATCAGATTCCACTTTTCATTCCACCTCAGCCCAATTTATAGTTGACCTGAATCCTAGTTTTTCTCTTTGAACCATGAGCAACTAAACCTCCGCTGTTAAGGTTAGGAGCTCTGTCTATTTGTATGGATTGATTCTATTATTTTTTTATTTTAATTCATGTACTGATTTATAATTTAAGAATTATTTTTGTTCTTTATCTTATGAATTTCGGTGGAACGGAAGTATGACCCTCTTTCTGATTGAGTTCTTGTATAACTTGGAAAAGCTCTTTACTTGAACAACAACTTGAAAATAATTTCTCCTAAATTATAATTATCTTTTAACAGGATACGTGACATATAATCCTCTTATATTTGGGTAATTAGGATTTTTGTGGCATAATAACTAGAATTAAACGTCACCTCCTAATTGAAATTAATTGACCAAGGAATTGGAAGTTGATGAGAATTAGAGGAGACTAGAAAGGTCTAAGGAATTAGGGTCTAGTCACATATAGTTTGTCATGAATTAAATCTTGCATGATTAAAATAAATTAATAAAGAAAAGTCAATCCGGAAAATAGATAACTCTGAAGCCTTAACTGCCCTTTTCATATTGTTTTTCCAACTTATTTATTGCCTGTCTTTTGATATTCTGAATTTACTGTTAATGCTTTTGAACACCAAAACATTCTTTTCCGCTTGTCTAACTAAGTAAATTAATCAACCATTGTTGCTTAGTCCATCAATCCTCGTGGGATCGACCCTCACTCACCTGAGGTATTACTTGGTACGACCCGGTGCACTTGCTGGTAAGTTTGTGGTTATAAATTCCGCACCAAGTTTTTGGCGCCGTTGCTGGGGATTGATAGTGATTGACAACTATTAGTTGTTTGATTGCTTAGATTAGGCATTTTAGTTTTAATTTTATTTAAATTTTGCTTTAGTATTTTCGAAAAAAGTAAATAAATAAATAAATAAATGAATGGTACTAATATTTTTCTTAATTTCTGAAATTAAGTTTTGGTGTTCCCTAGTTAGTCTTATTTTAATTTTTCATATTTAATTTGCCTAATAATTTTGAAAATTTTTAGTCTTAAATTTAATAGTAATTTTTGAATTTTAGTGTTTGCTTTATTCAATACTTTTATCTCTTTACACATGTTACCTCACTAGGAATTCTCTTCAATCTGACATAGAGAGTTCCATCTTTTCTTATTTTCTGTCTGTTTATGCGTAGAAACAGAGACAATGAACATCTCTTAGACTTTGATCCTGAGCCTGAAAGAAGTTTCAGGCGGCGTTTGCAACAAGCAAAACTTTATCAGGCTGCAGAATTCACTATGGATCCTAACGATGCTGATAATGCCAATGTGGCAAATCCGAATGGGAATGAGCAACAAAGGAGAGTACTTGATTCTTACTCTGCTCCTACTGCAAATCTTTATGGAAAAAGCATTGTGGTGCCTCCTATAGCTGCGAACAACTTTGAGTTGAAGCCACAATTGGTCACCATGGTGCAACAAAACTGCCAGTATCACGGTCTTCCCCACGAAGACCCAAATCAATTTATTTCTAATTTTCTGCAGATTTGTGATACTGTGAAGACAAATGGGGTGAACCCAGAGGTGTACAAACTCATGCTCTTCCTATTTGCTCTGAGGAATGGAGCAAAGCTATGGCTAGATTCCCAACCCAAGGGGAGTTTGGATACTTGGGACAAGGTTGTTACTGACTTTCTTACTAAATTTTTTCCACCAAAGAAGCTAACTAAGCTTAGGGTGGAGGTTCAGACCTTCAGGTAGAAGGATGGTGAAACTCTTTATGAAACTTGGGAGAGATACAAGCTACTGACTAGGTAATGTTCTCCAGACATGTTCTCCAAATGGACCCAACTAGATATTTTTATGAAGGTTTGGGTGAAATGTCCAAGATTTGTTTAGATAATTCTGCAGGTGGTTCATTGCACAAGAAGAAGACACCAAAGGAGACTATTGAGCTTATTGAATTGGTTGCTAGCAACCAATATTTATACTCATCCAACAGGAATCCTGTGAACTCTGAGGCTCCTCAGAAGAAGGGTGTTATGGAAGTAGAAGCTCTTAATGCTATTCTTTCTCAGAACAAGCTTATGTCTCAGCAAATAAGTCTACTTACTCAACAGATGGGTGGCATGCAAGTCTCAGTTATCAACACCCAAAGTCCACCTCAAGAGGTCTCTTATGACATGACAGGTAATTTTGTACAAAATGAGAATTATGATTATGATCAATCTTTTTTTGAACAGGTAAATTACATGGGGAGTGGTCCTAGAAACCCCAATAATTATCCATACTCTAAGACATACAATCTTGGGTGGATGAACCAACCTCAGAGATCTCAGAATTTCAACAATAATTCTCAGGGTGATTTCCAACAGAACAATCATAATAACCGCCAATTTCAGTCTCATCAATAACAACTACCTCAATAGGCAATTTCTCAATCCTAATAAGATTCTAATTGGGAGATAATGAGGAGTTTTATGCAAGAAACCAGAGCCTCCATTAGAAACTTGGCGGTACAAATGGGCCAACTGAGCAAGCAAATACCTGAGAGGTCTGCAAATACAATTCAAAACTTGGAGATTTAGATGGGTCAATTAGCCACAAAAGTTAATGAAATTGATAAGAGGACCATCAATAGCCTTCATGGTAACACAATTCCAAATCCAAGAGAGGAATGTAAGGCTATCACCTTGATAAATGGATAAGTGGCAAGTATGGAAGTACAAGTTAATGAGGAGCCAGTTGAAAAAGAAGCTCCAGAGGAGAAGAAGGAAGAAGTAGAGCACGTCCCTCCAAAGCGTGTGGACAGCCCATTCCCAGACTCTCTTGACACTTATCCTACATTGCCAAAGGCTCCTGAGTACAATCCTAAAATGCCATATCCTCAGAGACTTCAAAAGGAGACCAAGGACAAGCAATTTTCAAATTTCTTGGAAGTCTTCAGAAAGTTGCAAATCAATATTCCTTTTGTTGAGGTTTTGGAGCACATGCCTCTCTATGTCACATTCATGAAGGAATTGTTGTCAAAGAAGAAGCCTTTAAAAGGAGATGAGACAGTGGTCCTGACTAATCTAGTGCCATAATTCAGAATAACTTGCTAAGGAAGATGCCAGATCCAGGGAGCTTTCAAATTTCATGCACCATTTGGAGCACAACCTTTGAGAAAGTGTTATGTAATCTGGGAGCAAGCATCAATTTAATGCCCTTGTCTGTGATGAAGAAGCTGCAAATCCAAGAGGCACAAGCCACAAGGATAGCATTACAGATGGTAGACAATTCTATGAAGCCTGCATATAGATTAATGGAGAATATCTTAGTCAAAGTGGGTAAGTTCTTCCTCCCAGCAGATTTTGTGATTCTTGACACAGGGGAGGATGAGAATGCCTCTATAATTCTAGGAAGACCATTCCTAGCCACTAGAAGAGCTCTGATTGATGTAGAAGTGGGTGAATTAGTGCTTAGAGTGCATGATGAACAACTAGTCTTTCATGTCTTCAAAGATATACATTCAGTAGGTGAAGAAGAGAGGTGCATGCAGACTGAGCTTATTGATCCAAACCTTCAAGAACCCCCTGATGACGGACAGCAGAACCTGCAGCTCAAACCTCCCTTGGTGACAATCAATAAACCCCCTGATATCAAACCTAAGTTTGGTGTCGGGAATGCATCATCCACCAAGGAGGAGGTTCCCAAAAAGAAGAAAGTACCCAGAGAATGGAGAAACAAAAAGATCCCCACTGAAGGTTTCTCCCCAGGAATGAAAGTGGTGTTGACTTGCAATCCAGTGTGGATTTATACAGTAAATAGAATCCTCTCTCTGGAGCATATTGAACTACTCCATGGAGACACAGGAAAGAAGTTCAAAGTAAGGGGTGAAGAGCTGAGCCCCTATGATCCTCCTCCTTAGAGGAGTTGACTGTTAAGCTAGTGACGGTAAAGAACGCTTGTCGGGAGGCAACCCAATAATTTCGTATCCTTAGTTATTTTTCGTAGTAGTGGTTTTTCTTATTTATTTTATTTTTATTGAGTTTTTACTATTTTTCCTTTGTTTTACGTGTGTTCTGATCATGCAGCTATTTTAGAACAGGAACCGAACACTTCAAAAAAAAAGGGATGTTCGACGTGCAAGCATCCCTAACGCGTGCACGTCGCTTGCGCATTTGCCAGACTATGCGTAAGCGTCCCTGACGCATACGCGTGACCCTGGAAATCGGCGTAAATAGGTGTTTGGCCAGAGAGTTGTGATGGCGTGGGGCTAGAATTGTGCTAGAAACACAATCTTCATCACGCGTACGCTCCCCTGATGCATGCGCATCATTTTCACTTTGTCCCCATCCATGCGTGCACGTACCTGACGCGCACGTGTCGTCTGTCTATCTAGCCCTCATGTGCATGAACCCGAGAGTTGTGCATGCGTGGGTCTACCTTCGCGCGATCCGCACAAACTGAGAGCACGCATACGCGTCCCAGACGCTTGCGCGTCGCTTGAACTTTATGCGACCCACACGTACGCGTGTTGTATGCGTACGCGTCGATCGCGCCACATCACTTACCCAGCTCGCCGCCCTGTTTCATTCTCTCCCTCCCAAATCTTAATTCCCTCTAGTTCTTTTATCCTTTTATTCTTCTTTTCTCATACTAATTATTTTTTTTCGTGTGTCTTTTTATGTCCCTCTCTATTTTCAATTCTTCTTTGCTTGAGGACAAGCAAACCTTTAAGTTTGGTGTTGACGCTTCGCTTATGGCTTTTCTGTTTAGCACCAAAGGGAGATGGATGTTCTTCATGGAGGAATGAGATGGCCACCAGCATAACTGAGGTGGTTAAGTTCCTTTCATTCTATTTCTCTTCCGTTCTTATTTTGTTGTCTTCTATTTTCTGTTGCCTTGATTGCTCATGATCTTTAGTACCTTCAGTTCTTATATTTAGTTTCATTCTATCATTTGCTTTTAGTAAAAAAAATGTTTCACGTACCACTCACTGAACTTGAATCTAAAAAGAAAAGAAAATAAGTGATGTATTGCTTGAGAAATTGAGTTTAATTTTAAGAGTAGCCTTATCCACTTAAATGTGGTGGTGTTATTTTAATTCTGAATGCATGATATGAACAGTGCATAGTTGAATTTGAATCAAAGGATGTTGATGTATAAGGAACAGAAATTTAGAGAACTATTATGACTCCTCTGAAATTTATAAAAGTTTAATCCTTGAAACAAAATAAAACAACAAAAGAAAAAGATAAAAGCAAGGTCTAAGGCTCTGAGCATCAATGACTAGGGAGGTCAGACATGATTAAGAGCTCAAATAGTTGTTTCCCTAGTCATATGCTTGTGGTGTGATTGTGTCAAGTAATCCTTGAGACAGAATACTAAGAGTCGAGACCAAATGCATTTAACAGAGTATGCCAAAGGCTTTGAGCACCAACATCTAGGAGTAACTGAAAGAAAAATCAGAATTTAAAGAGAGTTTCCCAGTTAAGTGCTTATGGTGTTTTTGTGTCAAGTAACCCTTGAGACAAAACATTTAAAGTCACGGCTAGGCTCAAGGTGCAAAGCACCAAAGAAAATATAATTAAAGTAAATTTTGCTGTGTTCAAGTATTAAACTGGAGTATAATGATCAAAGAATTTATAATATTATCCAGATTCTAATTCTGAATGACAGTAATATCCTTCTAATTCAAAGGAGAGTGAGATGCCAAAACTATTCAGGATTGCAGTTGTAAACCCCACTATGAGAAGAGACATGAGCTTAATCGAACTCTCATTCTCATGCAAATTCACATCCTAAGCCTATATTAGTTTTGGTTGCTTGAGGACAAGCAACAATTCAAGTTTGGTGTTGTGATGCGTGAGCATCTTTCCTATCTTTTCCTAGTGAATTTGCATCTAATTTGTTGAGTTTAATCAAGAATTAATTATCTTTTAGCCACTATGGATGCCACTTTGAGTCTTGTGCAATTATGTTTATTTTAGGTAGCATTTGGCTGGATTTGATGGAGTTTCTGCAGAAGAAGAGAAGAAGGCGAATGATGCTGTCAACCCTGACCTCTCTGCACTCAAACCTGAATAACTCGAGCTACAGAGGTCCAATGGACATGATCTCAGTGGCGTTGGAAAGCTAACTTCCAGAGCTTTCCAATGATATATAATAGTCTACACTTCTCTCCCACCAATTTGGCCAAGGCTCAAGGAGATGACCAACGAAGAGCGACGCGTGCGCGTACCTGACGCGTGCGTGTGATTTGGAGAGTTGCACAGCGACGCGTGCGCGTACCTGACGCGTACGTGTGACACACGAAGAAGACCATTGACGCGTACGCGTGACATGCGCCACGTGCAGAAAACGCTGATTGCTATAATTAATTCTGATTTAAATTTAAATTTTTATTTTTAAAATAGAAAAAGATATTATTTAGTGTTAGAAATTAGATTTTAAATTAATTAGGATTAGATATAAAAGAGAAAAGAAACTTCTCTTCTAGGGTCAGATTCTACTTTTCATTCCACCTTAGCCCAATTTACAGTTGACCTGAATCCTAGTTTTTCTCTCTGAACCATGAGCAACTAAACCTCTACTGTTAAGGTTAGGAGCTCTGTCTATTTGTATGGATTGATTCTATTATTTTTTTATTTTAATTCATGTACTGATTTATAATTAAGAATTATTTTCGTTCTTTATCTTATGAATTTGGGTGGAACGAAAGTATGACCCTCTTTCTAGTTGAGTTCTTGTATAACTTGGAAAAGCTCTTTACTTGAACAACAACTTGAAAATAATTTTTCCTAAATTCTAATTATGTGGATTTAACAGGATACGTGACATATAATCCTCTTATATTTAGGTAATTAGGATTTTTGTGGCATAATAACTAAAATTAAACTTCACCCCACTAATTGGAATTAATTGACCAAGGAATTGGTAGTTGATGAGAATTAGAGGAGACTAGAAAGGTCTAAGAAATTAGGGTCTAGTCACATATAGTTTTCCATGAATTAAATCTTGCATGATTAAAATAAATTAATAAAGAAAAGTCAATATGAAAAAATAGATAACTCTGAAGCCTTAACTGCCTTCTTTATATTGTTTTCCCAACTTATTTATTGCCTGTCTTTTGATATTCTGAATTTAATGTGAATGCTTTTGAACACCAAAACAATATTTTTCGCTTGTCTAACTAAGTAAATTAATCAACTATTGTTGCTTAGTCCATCAATCCTCGTGGGATCGACCCTCACTCACCTGAGGTATTACTTAGTATGACCCGGTGCACTTGCCAGTTAGTTTGTGGTTGTAAATTCTGCACCATCGAACCGGTTGACAACAATGTTTCCTACATGTCAAAAACTCTCTTCGACTCGTTTCGTGAAAATTCTGAATACGTGAATTCGTTGCAAACGCGTAAACAATTTGTTTAACCGATAGAAAGTAGACCTAACAATGACAATCATAGGAAGGTTGCGCGCAACCTTAAGGACAAAATTTATGCACTCTACCAAATTAGTCTTCATATGACCCCAACGATGACCACCGTCGAATGCCAATACCCATCTCTCAACACCAATCTCATTGCATCATCGAGTATATGCCTCACTCCGCTTTTTAAGCCTTTGGTAGTTTTTGTCATACTCCTGCTCTGTTCTAGAATGACCTATAAAGCGAACCACGTAATTATGAGCAGAAATGACAAATTAAAGAATGAAACCATAACAACTGTGTTAACCACGAGTTTATGCAAGTTCGGAGCCTTAAACCTCCTTAAAAAGTTGGACCCGATGTGCCTGATGCAGAACATGTGCCACGCCCTTGGTGGTGACCATGCACTATTACTACGAGCTATTGCTACATTGATGGAGTTATGACGGTAAAAAATAATGCCCACATCATCTCGAGTAACAACATATCCGTGCAAATTTGTAAGGAAAAACTCCCACATGTCTGCTGTCTCGCCCTCCACGATAGCAAAAGGAATCGGCACAATGTTTTGGTTCTCATCTTGTGCCACCGCAACCAAAAGTGCACATTTATATTTCTGTACATGTGTGTGCCGTCAACCTGTACCAATAGCTTGCAGTGTCTAAATGCTGTAATACACAGATAGAAGCTCCGAAACATGCGATGGAGAACTCTTACACCTTGAACCTACTCACTCTCACGATAAAAATGGAGTGTTTTTATTTGAACCCGAGACCTCAGCATCTTTGCAGTCATTGCTTTCAACCATACTAGCAGAGTCTGATAAGAAACTTCCCAATCACAAAAAATTTTTGCGACGGATTTCTGCTTTTCCAACCAAGCCTTGCGGTAACTTACAATATAGTTAAATCTGGATTGAACTTCTGTAATAATAGATTTCACCTTTATCGACTCAGCTTCATCCAACGGCCTAATAGCATCTGTAGTTGTGTTTGAGTCCAATTTGGCATGATCTTGTGAAATCGTCCCCATGGTGCACATGTGTTTGCCATTGTATCTCTTGATCTCCCAACAATCTTTCTTTCGAATCAAACTAGCTCGGATAAGCCAATCGCACCCTATACCATACCCTTTGCATTTTGCATAGAATGTCTACGGCTCAGACTCATACACAGTGTAATCAATTCCTCTAGAGATTGTGTATCTTTTGATTGAGATATCATCGACTCTCTAGAACCAACTTTCATATCGATACTAAACTCACCATCTTCTGCCACAACATTGCCTTCACCTACGACATACGAACCACCTTTACTCGGTCAAGGCAAATAAAAGAAATGGTAGTGGTAACTTTAACTAACAAATACAACATACCCATATTCGCATGCTCAGGAAATCGGGTTATTCATCAACATTCACCTCCTCGCCAACTACGTCCAGCCCCATTTGTTCAAACTTAATGTACAACACTATCATCAGCACGTAAAATCGGGTTTGGTGATAAATATAGAACATCTGCTGCATACATGCATCGTCAGTGATGAACATTATTTGAAACTATATCAGTCCACCAAATATTTGTACAGGATTCCTGTATAAAATGTTGCTTACCCTCTTTGGAATGTGCCTTTGTATGTTCTCACAAAGACCATTTTGAAACTCTACAAACTCATTGGGCATGAAATAACAAAGGAAAAGACATTCACAAAAAAAGTCACTCCTTCGTGTGTGTTTGATATAATCTCACCATTATAATACACTCGCAAATTTGCAATACCTTTCATAACCTCAACTTTACCTAACCCAACTTTTTTCACGCTACAAATGGTAAAAGAAACTCACTATGAAAGAAAGAGAAATGAGGTGAGGTATGAAACACAGATATATTACCAACGGTATTTATAAACAAGACTCCCAATTTAAATATTTTTTCCACACAAAACGCAAGTTGCGTTTTGCAGCTTCTGAATAAAAATAATTTTTAAATTCAAAATGGAACCTACATTTTGTTTTTTCAAAAAACTAAAAAAATTACCCCTTCTGTAAAACACAACCTGCATTTTGTAGGTTGCAATTTAAAAAAAAAATTAAGTCCAAATATAGTTTACGATTTACCTCTGACATCATATCAATAAAATTATTTTACATATGTCCATTTTAACATCAAACACCATATTTCTTTCGATATAAAAAAAATAGTCATGCTACACATCCATGTATCCAAGTATTCAAGTTGGTCCAAGCCCAAATCCACTCACGCGCCTTAATGTAGCATGATTACACGCGCCCGAGACCCCTCGTTATTGATTCGCACTCATTATGAAAAACGTTACTTCTTTCTCAACACGAAATCACTACACGAAACCGCTCCTTCTCTTCAAATATCTCTCAAAATCACTCAAACTTCACTCATGTTCTCTACGGAAACCACTACTGGAGAAGAATCGCGAGAATATTTTGCAAGGAATAAGCAAAAACGAATGAAAATAGCAACAGAGACTAACAAAGGTATGAGAAAAACTAATGTTCATTTGAAATATTGCAATGCAGCGTTTCTCCTAGTTTCATTTTAGGTTTACTGGATTGATTTGCTTCGTTTAGTAGATTGACGTATTCTGATTGTATTTTTACAGTGTAACTAGGGCTTTGAATAAAATTTGTTCTTATTTTTATTCAGTTCCGTGGATAGTGTAACTAGGACTTTGAACTTGATTGTTACTCTGTTCAGTTCTTCTTTTGCATGGAGAAATACTATTCTTGATGATTGAAAGCTTATAACGATTTATTCACCACATGAATTGTGTTCGGTTCGGTGGCCTTGTTGATTTTCATTTACTTGATATCTAGTGTGTTCAGGGTTTAGGTTTTATTCTGATTGGATTTTTACAGTATAACTAGGGCTTTAAATGAAATTTATTCTTATTTTCATTCAGTTCAGTGGATAGTGTAACTAGAGCTTTGAACTTGCTTGCTACTCTATTCAGTTGACTTCTATTGCATGAACAAATACTATATTTGAGGATTGAAAGTTTATAATGATTTATTCACCACATGAATTGTGTTCGGTTCGGTGGCCTTGTTGATTTTCATTTACTTGATATTTAGTTTGTTCAGGGTTTAGGGTTTATTCTGATTGGATTTTTACAGTATAACTAGGGCTTTGAATGAAATTTGTTCTTATTTTCCTTCAATTCAGTGGATAGTGTAACTAGGGCTTTGAACTTGCTTGCTACTCTGTTCAGTTGACTTCTATTGCATGGATAAATACTATTCTTGATGATTGAAAGCTTATAACGATTTATTCACCACATGAATTGTGTTCGGTTCGGTGGCCTTGTTGATTTTCATTTACTTGATATTTAGTATGTTCAGGGTTTAGGGTTTATTCTGATTGGATTTTTACAGTATAACTAGGCTTTTGAATAAAATTTGTTCCTATTTTCATTCAGTTCAGTGGATAGTGTAACTAGGGCTTTGAACTTTCTTACTACTCTGTTCAGTTGACTTCTATTGCATAGACAAATACTATTCTTGATGATTGAAAGTTTATAACGATTTATTCACCACATGAATCATATTCGGTTCGGTGGGCTTGGTGATTCTCATTCACTTGATATTTAGTTTGTTCAGGGTTTAGGGTTATTCTAATTTTATTTTTACAGTGTAACTAGGGCTTTGAATGAAATTTGTTCTTATTTTTATTCAGTTTAGTGGATAGTGTAAGTGAGTAGATAGTGTATGTTAATTTTAACCTGGTTGTTACTCTGTTGAGTTGACTTCTTTTGCATGGAGAAATACTATTCTTGATGATTGAAAGTTTATAACGATTTATTCACCACATGAATGTTGTTCGGTTCGGTGGCCTTGGTGATTTTCATTCACTTGATATTTACTGTGATCATGATTTATGGTTATTCTGATTGCATGCAATAATGCTTTTCTAGCTGTTTCATTATTTATCGTGTTTTATTCAGTGCATCAAGGGGGTTCGGTTCAGTGGGCTGGGACATTTTAATTGACTTGATTAAGATATGCATGCTTGTGCTTGTCGGTGTATTGAGTGAAGTATTGACCAAATTTTTTCATTACAGCAAAACGTAACAAGACAATGGTGACAAAGAAGGAGAAGCCGTACTATAACGTAAGCACATTAAATATATTTATCCACTTTCATTCGAATAACATCTATTTTGTATTATAAATATAACATCACATTCTGTTTCAAAACTTGCAGAAAACTCATGATTGCAGATGCCAAACAAAGCCAATAGCAACAATGTTCAAGAATATGAGTTAGGAAATGAAAGATATAGTTGAAGAAATGGAATTCGGTGCCGAAACACATGTCTCAAAAATGAATGTCTCTCACGCCTCTTGAGAGAATGGATTGATTGCTATAATGAGTATCATGTGTAACACCCTATCATGCGGAGTCTTATGCTTAAGTCATAATTCAGAGATGGCAAGGTATTACGACCTCTAAAATAAAAATTTAGTACGTATAGTAGTATGAATGATTGATTATAACTAGGAGCCTTTGTAGAAAAAGGGGTAAACAAAAATCTCAACTCAAAAGCGCAACACTCCGATCGATAACGTAACGAACAAGGATAAACCAACGCGAGATTATATATATACAAGGAGTGTCAAAAATAGGAATATCAAGACTCAAAATCCAGCTGCGAAGATAACCGGTCTGAGCATATAGCAATATATACATATGATAAAATAAGGAAAACCCCAAAGGAAACCCAAAGGGACACAAATACATAAAACATATTCTCCAAAATCTCCTATAAGAGGAGTCATCACAGTTTGTATTATTTAACGGAGATAAAAGTATCTAAGTAAAACATATAAACTAAACAGAGTCCCCAAGAATAAAGGATCTTCGCTAATCCAGAAGTCTCCAACAGGCCTCAGCGAGAAACCTCACGTCCTGCATCTGAAAACCACAAAATCCGCATGGGTGAGAACCAGAGGTCCCCGCATGGTAACAGCTTCCACATATATAATACATAATAATAGAGGAAAGCCAAAGGCAATCCTAGAACTTCCTCCAGATAATATCAAAGCTTATAAACAAGCTAAACCATATGTGGCGACTGACTAAAGATTCTTCAGTCTAACTAATACTTCCCTTTCCAATTCCTTCACACCTCCCAACCACCAGCAGGAGTATAATGTAGCAAATACAGTTATATCAGACAAGAAATAATCAAATAGGAACAAATAAGGCATTTAGACAATTAGCAAGTAATATGCAGTCAACTAGGCAATCTCAAATAATTCATATAGTATGCATATGATGAATGCCTGTCCCTAGTGGCTGATGATATCATCTGTCGGTTATAGAGCCAACCCGACAAGTCCTGGTAGCTAACCATTGGACTGTCCCTCTGTCGCGCATCCCCAACTCGAGTTATACTCATCATAAACTTGATCATAATCATGATCTACATCCATCACCTTCATTGGTGAATATTTACGGGGGCGAGCTCATCCAGGGCTTTCACAGTGCCCGACCACCCTTACGACATAGGGTCAAAAGAGCTTCGAGTTTCAACCTGGAGCACGTGGTGGCTAGCCACTGCTTCCTTCCAGGGAAACTCTCATCTCCAACAGTGGAAGTGCAACATTTACAATTCATTCAACAGCATATATGCATTTATACATAGCCATAATCATGGCTCCGCCGTAACACGGCAATAATCTAGCCATCCGGCTCACGGTTAAATCCATAACCAGCCAATTCATCAACAATTACGGCCCTTCGGCCCATGGCTTAACAAGCACTTCCACCGCCATCCTCCACATCTCACATAATCATCTTTGATCCTCATTGATCATTCATTTTTCCCTTGCTTCACTCGCAAGCTACCACATTCACTAGCCTTTTTCTCATAGCTAGGCATATCATAATGATTTAAGACATAAGTGGTGAGATCGGAGGCTTAGAAGTATGAAATTTGGCTTTTAAAACTCAAAAATCAACTTTGGGATGAAAACAGGGCCCCGCGTATGCGCACTTCACGCGCACACGTGGATGGCCACAAAACTCATCGACGCGTATGCGTCATGCACGCTGACGCGTGGATTGAAAAATAGCCAAGCGACGTGCACGCGTCAGCCACGCGTACGTGTGGGTGCTCTCGTGCCCTAGGCACAAATCTGGGGCGGTTCTGGCACAACTCTCTTGAAAATGGCTGGGCATTGGGTGCAGCACGTCGGCGCACCCGCGCACACCACGCGCACACGTGTATGGTGCTTTCTAGAAGAACGGCACGTACGCGCCAAGTGCGCCTACACGCGGGGGTCATTCTGCTAAAAATTTTCTAAGTTAAAAGCTGCAGAATTCACAGATTCAACCCCCAATCTTCCAACGGACATAACTTTCTCATTTTAAATCGTTTTTCACCCGTTCTTCGAACGGCATGGACATCCCGGATCCAATTTCATTTCTAAATAGATTTGGTATAAAACAGAGATTCGTAGTCCAAGTTATGTCCCGTCAAAGTATGCCCAAAAACCATGTTTTTCATACAAAACCACAAAGTGCCATTTTCAAAACAAGCCATTTTCAACTCTTTTCAAAATCAATAAAAACATGCCAATTTCATCCCTTTTCTTTGAAATGAATCAAAATATATTAAAATTCAACATCAAGCCTCCTCAACTCACACATTGACACTTTACCACAAATTTACAAAATCACTATCCCATCATTTTAACCCACTTCACCCAAGTGGCTCAAACCCAAACACATTGACATATCATATACTCTTCCTCATGCCAATTTTCAACAACACCAATTCTAATAAATCATCATTGTACACAATCAATATCATACTCACCATCAACATGGTTCAACCCACAATTCAACCATAACCAATCATCAAGCATATATCACAACATGCATATTTCTCATACATCATACTATTAAGGCATCAATAATCATCATCACATATATGACCACATCATATATTTCAACCATTCAACAACATCAACAATTCAATGCCTATCTTAGGTCCTCTAGTCTAAGTATTTCCTACCACATTACATATTAGATACGGAAAACCGAGACCATACCTTAGCCGATTTCCCAAGTCCAACCGGAGCACTTCCAAACCACTTTTTCTCAAGCTCTCAAGGCCTCAACACCTCCAAGAAAAGATTTTTCACCACCAAAGCCCTTTTCAAGCTTTTCAAAGTCACCAATCAAGCTCCAATATTCACACATACACAACCTAAGCCACAATCATCATACCCATACACAACATCTCAATACCCAAACATCATAGAACAACAAATTACACTAGATTTGAGAATCTTACCACACCCAAGGTCCAAGGAGACAAGATTAACCTTCTCCTTCAAGAGAGTTGGGTCCTATAACATCAAAGAGTCCAAAATCTCAACATTTTTGCTCATGAAACTCGAAAACAAGGCTGGAAATTCGAAGAGAAAAACGTGGCTTACCTTAAGATTCATTGTATGGGTTTTGTAGAGCTCTCCGTAGTGAACGCGTGGCCACAAACGGTGCGGCAATCGGAGCTCTAGATCAAAAGTTATGGTGGTTTGAAGATAAGGGAGAGATAGAACTTGAGAGTGTTCTTCCCTCCATGGCCTCCATTTCAGCGTGTTTAGTGTCTCAAATGAGGAGAGAGAGTGCTGAAAACTAGGGTTTTGGTTTAGTTATGTTGGGCCAAGGGCCCACTTTGGGTCCGGTTGGCCCAGTTTGGCCCGTTCGGTCCAATCTTGGTCCGAATTCTATAAAATTGGTACCGAAATTCTCGTCTCAATCTCCTCTATCATATTAAGCCATAAAAATCACATTTTGGGCTTTCTAGAATAAATTCTCATTTATGGGTTAATTAGCTGTTAATTAATCGGGTTTTACATTCTACCCACATAATTGGGAATTTTGCCCACAAAATTCAAATGTAATTACCTGAGAATAAGTGCGGATAATCCGTTCGCATCTCCAACTCAAGTTCCCAAGTGTGTTTCTCAACACCGCCTCGACTCCATGACACTTTGACTAATGAAACCTCTTTTTCATGCAACCGTTTGATACTAGTATCATCAATTCTGACCGGAGCCACTGGAAGCATCAGATCTTCTCTTAACTGAACCGATTCAGGTTCTAACACATGGCTAGCATCAGGAGTGTACTTCCGAAGCTGCGATACGTGAAACACGTCGTGCAGGTTCGAAAGATGAGGTGGTAGAGCCATCCGATACGCCACCGGTCCAACCCTCTCCAGGATTTGAAATGGACCAATGTATCGAGGATTCAACTTCTTTATTTTAATCGCCTTACCTACTCCCGTGGTCTGAGTAACCTTAATGAAAACATGGTCTCCTTGCTCAAATTCTAAGGGCTTTCGCCTCTGATCGGCGTAACTCTTTTGACGACTCTGCGCCGTAAGCATCCTATCTCGGATTTTCTTGACTTGTTCAGTGGTCTCAGCTATCATTTCCGGCCCCAACAAGCCTTTCTCCCCAGCTTCGTACCAACATAGCGGAGATTGACATTTCCTCCCATACAAGGCCTCATACGGAGCCATTCCAATGCTCGCATGATAACTATTATTGTATGCAAACTTCACTAATGGCATATACCGATCCCAACTCGCCGGTTGGTCCAAAACGCAAGTTCTCAACATATCCTCTAGTGTTTGGATCGTCCTCTCGGATTGACCATCTGTTTGAGGATGGTAAGCCGTGCTCAAGCTTAGTCGGGTTCCAAAAGCTTTCTGAAATGCACCCCAAAACCTTGAAGTGAAATGAGGATCTCTATCAGAGATTATAGTAGCAGGTACACCATGAAGTCTCATAATCTCCTTTATGTATAACCGTGCTAGTGATGAGCGGATAATTTGTACGCTTTTTGGCATTGTTTTTAGTATGTTTTTAGTATGATCTAGTTAGTTTTTAGTATATTTTTATTAGTTTTTAGTTAAAATTCACTTTTCTGGACATGACTATGAGTTTGTGTGTTTTTCTGTGATTTCAGGTATTTTCTGGCTGAAATTGAGGGACCTGAGCAAAAATCTGATTCAGAGACTAAAAAGGACTGCAGATGCTGTTGGATTCTGACCTCCCTGCACTCGAAGTGGATTTTCTGGAGCTACAGAAGCCCAATTGCCGCGCTCTCAACGGCGTTGGAAAGTAGACATCCTGGGCTTTCCAGAAATATATGATAGTCCATACTTTGCCCAAGATTTGATGGCCCAAAACGGCGTTCAAAGTCACCATAAGAATTCCCAGCGTTTAACGCCGGAACTGGCACCAAAGTGGGAGTTAAACGCCCAAACTGGCACAAAAGCTGGCGTTTAACTCCGAGAAGAGTCTCTACATGAAAATGCTTCAATGCTCATCCCAAGCACACACCAAGTGGGCCCGGAAGTGGATTTTTATGTTATTTACTCATCTCTGTAAACCCTAGGCTACTAGTTATCTATATATAGGACCTTTTGCTATTGTATTTTCATCTTTCGATCATGTTTTTATGATTGAACCCTCTTTGGGAGGCTGGCCTCTCGGCCATGCCTAGACCTTGTTCTTATGTATTTTCAACGGTGGAGTTTCTACACACCATAGATTAAGGTGTGGAGCTCTGCTGTACCTCGAGTATTAATGCAATTACTATTGTTCTTCTATTCAATTCCGCTTGTTCTTGTTCTAAGATATCACTTGTTCTTCAACTTGATGAATGTGATGATCCGTGACACTCATCATCATTCTCACCTATGAACGTGTGCCTGACAACCACCTCCGTTCTACCTTAGATTGGGTGGATATCTCTTAGATTCTTTAACCGGAATCTTCATGGTATAAGCTAGAATTGATGGCGGCATTCAAGAGAATCCGGAAGGTCTAAACCTTGTCTGTGGTATTCTGAGTAGGATTCAATGATTGAATGACTGTGACAAGCTTCAAACACCTGAAGGCTGGGCGTTAGTGACAGACGCAAAAGAATCACTGGATTCTATTCCGACCTGATTGAGAACCAACAGATGAATAGCCGTGCCGTGACAGGGTGCGTTGAACATTTTCACTGAGAGGATGGGAGGTAGCCACTGACAACGGTGAAACCCTTGCATACAGCTTGCCGTGGAAAGGAGTAAGAAGGATTGGATGAAGACAGTAGGAAAGCAGAGAGACGGAAGGGACCAAGCATCTTTATACGCTTATCTGAAATTCCTACCAGTGGATTGCATAAGTATCTCTATCTTTATCTTTATGTTTTATTCATCATTCATTATCATTTGAGTTTGAGTTTGCCTGACTAAGATTTACAAGGTGACCATAGCTTGCTTCATACCAACAATCTCTGTGGGATCGACCGTTACTCGCGTAAGTTTTTATTACTTGGACGACCCAGTACACTTGCTGGTTAGTTGTGCGAAGTTGTGTTTATGCCATGGTATTGAACACCAAGTTTTTGGATTCATCACCGGGGATTATTTGAGTTGTAGTGATCACAATTTCGTCCACCAAGTTTTTGGCGCCGTTGCCGGGGATTGTTTCGAGTATGGACAACTGACGGTTCATCTTGTTGCTTAGATTAGGTATTTTTTCTTCAGAGTTCTTAAGAATGAATTCTAGTGTTTCAAGGTGATGTTCTTATCATCACCAAAGCTGATTGATCATCATCAATTTAGCTCTTGAATGCAATGTCCTGCTGAAGCTTGGCTAGCCATGTCTAATTTCTTTAGACTAAAGCTTTAGACTAACATTGCATGATTCCTGGAATTCTCATTAAGAATTTTGATATCTTTATTTTCTTTTTCCACTAAATTTTCGAAAAAAATCCAAAAAAGTTACAAAATCATAAAAACCAAAATATTTTATGTTTCTTGTTGAGTCTAGTGTCTCATTTTGAGTTTGGTGTCAATTGCATGTTTCTGTTCTTTTTGCCTTCATGCATGTGTCTTCATTAATCTTCAAGTTGTTCTTGATGATTACATTGCTCTTATTTTTAAATTCTCTTGACTTGAGTGTTTATGTGTCTCATATGCATTCTCATTTTTAGTGTCAGCAGTATACAAACTGCTAAGTTTGGTGTCTTGCATGCATTGTTATTTGATTTTTTAGTTGCATTTTGATTATTCCTCATTATTAAAAATCCAAAAAAATTTTTAATTTGTGTCTTTTCAAGTCAATAATACAGAGAATTGAGAATTCAGAACATTCTGCAGAGGAATTACACAGAAAAAGCTGGGCGTTCAAAACGCCCAGTGAAGAAGGCAAACTGGCATTTAAACGCCAGCCAGGGTGCCTGGCTGGGCGTTTAACGCCCAAAAGGGTAGTGCTTTGGGCGTTAAACGCCAGAATGTGCACCATTCTGGGCGTTTAACGCCAGGATGGCACAAGAGGGAAGATTCTGTTTTTAATTCAAATTTTTTTCAGGTTTTCAAAATTTTTCAAAATCAAATCTTTTTCAAATCATATCTTTTCAATCAAATCTTTTTCAAAATCAATTTCTTTCCATTTTCAAAAATACTTGCTATCAACTAATGATTTGATTCAACATTTCAAGTATGTTGCCTTTTCTGTTGAGAAAGGTTTAATGTTTGAATCATATCTTTTCTTGTTAGCCAAGTTATTAATTTTTAAAATCAAATCTTTTTAAAACCGATCATATCTTCTTAACCACATCTTTTTCAAAATAGTTTTCAATCAAATCTTTTTGATTTCTAATTTCAAAATCTTTTTCAAAAATCACTTTACTTCTTTCTCAATCTTGGTTTTCGAAAATCAATTAAAGTTTTTCAAAATGTTTTTAAAATCTTTTAAAACTATTTTCGAAAATTTCTTCCCCTCTTCTCACATCCTTTTATTTATGGACTAACACTATTCCTTAATGCACAATTCGAACTCCATCTTTCTTGATAAGTTCGAATTTTCTAACTCTTCCTTCCATTTTTCTTTTCCTCTGACACCTCAAGGAATCTCTATACTGTGACATAGAGGATTCCATATTTTCTTGTTTTCTTCTCTTTCATATGAGTAGGAGCAAAGCCAAAAGCATTCTTGTTGAGGCTGACCCTGAACCTGAAAGGATCTTGAAGTGAAAGCTAAGAGAAGCTAAGGCACAATTCTCTGTAGAGGACCTAACAGAAATCTTCAAAGAAGAAGAACACATGGCAGCCGAAAACAACAACAATGCCAACAATGCAAGGAAGGTGCTGGGTGACTTTACTGCACCTACTCCCGACTTCTATGGGAGAAACATCTCTATCCCTACCATTGGAGCAAACAACTTTGAGCTTAAGCCTCAATTAGTTTCTCTAATGCAACAGAATTGCAAGTTCCATGGACTTCCATTGGAAGATCCTCATCAGTTTTTAGCTGAATTCTTGCAAATCTGTGACACTGTCAAGACTAATGGGGTTGACCCTGAGGTCTACAGACTTATGCTATTCCCTTTTGCTGTAAGAGACAGAGCTAGAATATGGTTGGACTCACAACCTAAAGAAAGCCTGAACTCTTGGGAAAAGCTAGTCAATGCCTTCTTGGCAAAGTTCTTTCCACCTCAAAAATTGAGTAAGCTTAGAGTGAAAGTCCAAACCTTCAGATAGAAGGAAGGAGAATCCCTCTATGAAGCTTGGGAAAGATACAAACAATTAATCAGAAAGTGTCTCTCTGATATTCTTTCTGAATGGAGCATCATAGGTATTTTCTATGATGGTCTGTCTGAACTGTCCAAGATGTATTTGGATAGCTCTGCTGGAGGATCTCTTCATCTGAAGAAGACGCCTACAGAAGCTCAAGAGCTGATTGAAATGGTTGCAAATAACCAATTCATGTACACTTCTGAAAGGAATCCTGTGAACAATGAGGCTAATCAGAAGAAAGGAGTTCTTGAGATTGATACTCTGAATGCCATATTGGCTCAGAACAAAATATTGACTCAGAAAGTCAATATGATTTCTCAAAGTCTGTCTGGAATGCAAAATGCACCAGGTAGTACTAAGGAGGCTTCATCTGAAGAAGAAGCTGATGATCCTGAGAACCCTTCAATGGAAGAGGTGAATTACATGGGAGAACCCTATGGAAACACCTATAATCCTTCATGGAGAAATCATCCAAATCTCTCATGGAAGGATCAACAGAGACCTCAACAAGGTTTCAACAACAATAATGGTGGAAGAAACAGGTTTAGCAATGGCAAGCCTTTTCCATCATCTTCTCAGCAACAGACAGAGAGTTCTAAGCAGAACAACTCTGACTTAGCAACCATGGTCTCTGATCTAATCAAAACCACTCAAAGTTTCATGACTGAAACAAGGTCCTCCATTAGAAACTTGGAGGCACAAGTGGGACAGCTGAGCAAGAAAATTATTGAACTCCCTCCTAGTACTCTTCCAAGCAATACAGAAGAAAATCCAAAAGGAAAGTGCAAGGCCATCAACATGGCCAAATTTAGAGAGGAGGGAGAGGCAGTGAACGCCACTGAGGAAGACCTCAATGGATGTCCACTGACCTCCAATGAGTTCCCCAATGAGGAACCATGGGAATCTGAGGCTCCCACTGAGACCATAGAGATTCCATTGGAATTACTTCTGCCATTCATGAGCTCTGATGAGTATTCTTCCTCTGAAGAGGATGAGTATGTCACTGAAGAGCAAGTTGCTAAATACCTTGGAGCAATCATGAAGCTAAATGACAAGTTATTTGGTAATGAGACTTGAGAGGATGAACCCCCTTTGCTCACCAAAGAACTGGATGACTTGTCTAGGCAGAAATTACCTCAAAAGAGACAAGATCCTGGGAAGTTCTCAATACCTTGTGCCATAGGCACCATGACCTTCAAGAAGGCCTTGTGTGACCTAGGGTCAAGTGTAAACCTCATGCCTCTTTCGGTAATGGAGAAGCTAGGGATCTTTGAGGTGCAAGCTGCAAAAATCTCACTAGAGATGGCAGACAACTCAAGAAAACAAGCTTATGGACTTGTAGAGGATGTTCTGGTAAAAGTTGAAGACCATTACATCCCTGCTGATTTCATAGTCCTAGAGACTGGGAAGTGCATGGATGAATCCATCATCCTTGGCAGACCCTTCCTAGCCACAGCAAAGGCTGTGATTGATGTTGATAGAGGAGAATTGATCATTCAAGTGAATGAAGAATCCTTGGTGTTTAAGGCTCAAGGACATCCCTCTGTCACCATGGAGAGGAAGCATGAAGAGCTTCTCTCAAAACAGAGCCAAACAGAGCCCCCACAGTCAAACTCTAAGTTTGGTGTTGGGAGGCCACAACCAACTTCTAAGTTTGGTGTTGAACCCCCACATTCAAACTCTAAGTTTGGTGTTGGGAGGTTCCAACATTGCTCTGAGCATCTGTGAGGCTCCATGAGAGCCCTCTATCAAGCTACTGACATTAAAGAAGCGCTTGTTGGGAGGCAACCCAATGTTATATTTTATCTATTTTTCTTTGTTATTTTATGTTTTCTGTAGGTTGATGATCATGAGAAGTCACAAAATCAATTGAAAAAGCAAAAACAGAATGAAAAACAGAAAGAAAAACAGCACACCCTGGAGGAAGATCCTGTTGGCATTTAAACGCCAGTAAGGCTAGCAGATAGGCGTTTAACGCTCAATCTGGCACCATTCTGGGCGTTTAACGCCAGAAAGGGGCACCAGACTGGCGTTAAATGCCAGAAAAGGGCAAGAACTTGGCGTTAAACGCCAGAAATGGGCACCAGCCCGGCGTTTAACGCCAGAATTGGCACAGGGAGCAATTTTGCTCGCCACTTGGTGCAGGGATGACTTTTCCTTGACACGTCAGGATCTGTGGACCCCACAGGATCCCCACCTACCCCACCACTCTCTCTCTTCTTCTTCACCCATTCACCAATCACCTCAACACCTCTTCCCCAAAAACCCTTCACCTATCAAATCCCATCTTTCTCTTCACCACTCACATCCATCCTTCATAAAACCCCACCTACCCCACCATTCAAATTTAAACCACTTTCCCTCCCAAACCCCCCTCCCATAACCGAACCATAACCCTCCCCCCACCCCTATATAAACCCATCTTCACTCCTTCATTTTCACACAACCTAAACACTACTTCTCCCCCTTTGGCCGAACCACAAAGCCATCTCCATCTCCTCTATTTCTTCTTCTACTCTCTTCTTTCTTATTTTGCTCGAGGACGAGCAAACCTTTTAAGTTTAGTGTGGTAAAAGCATTGCTTTTTGTTTTTCCATAACCATTTATGGCATCCAAGGCTGGAGAAACCTCTAGAAAGAGGAAAGGGAAGGCAAAAGCTTCCACCTCCGAGTCATGGGAGATGGAGAGATTCATCTCAAGGGTGCATCAAGACCACTTTTATGAAGTTGTGGCCTTGAAGAAGGTGATCCCCGAGGTCCCTTTCAAACTCAAAAAGAGTGAATATCCGGAGATCCGACATGAGATCCGAAGAAGAGGTTGGGAAGTTCTTACCAACCCTATTCAACAAGTCGGAATCTTAATGGTTCAAGAGTTCTATGCCAATGCATGGATCACCAAGAACCATGATCAAAGTGTGAACCCGGACCCAAAGAATTGGCTTACTATGGTTCGGGGGAAATACTTGGATTTTAGTCCGGAAAATGTAAGGTTGGCATTCAACTTGCCCATGATGCAAGGAGATGAACATCCTTACACTAGAAGGGTCAACTTTGATCAAAGGTTGGACCAAGTCCTCACAGTCATTTGTGAAGAGGGCGCCCAATGGAAGAGAAATTCAAGAGGAAAGCCGGTTCAATTGAGAAGGCATGACCTCAAGCCCGTGGCTAGAGGATGGTTGGAGTTTATCCAACGCTCAATCATTCCCACTAACAACCGGTCCGAAGTTACTATAGACCGGGCTATCATGATTCATAGCATCATGATCGGAGAAGAAATAGAAGTTCATGAGGTGATATCCCAAGAACTTTATAAGGTGGCGGACAAGTCCTCTACCTTGGCAAGGTTAGCCTTTCCTCATCTCATTTGTCATCTCTGTTATTCAGTTGGAGTTGACATAGAGGGAGACATCCCCATTGATGAGGACAAGCCCATTACTAAGAAGAGGATGGAGCAAACAAGAGACCCCTCTCATCATCAAATCCCTGAGATGCCTCAGGGGATGCACTTTCCTCCACAAAACTATTGGGAGCAACTAAACACCTCCCTAGGAGAATTGAGTTCCAACATGGGACAACTAAGGGTGGAGCACCAAGAACACTCCATCCTCCTCCATGAAATTAGAGAAGATCAAAGAATCATGAGAGAGGAGTAACAAAGGCAAGGAAGAGACATTGAGGAGCTCAAGCACTCCATAAGATCTTCAAGAGGAAGAACAAGCCGCCATCACTAAGGTGGACCCATTCTTTAATCTCCTTGTTCTTTATTTGTCTGTTTTTCGAAAATTATGTTTATCTATGTTTGTTATGATCATTAGTGTCTTAGTGTCCATGCCTTAAAGTTATGAATGTCCTATGAATCCATCACCTTTCTTGAAATAAAAAATGTTCTTAATTGAAAAAGAGAAGAATTGCATGAATTTTGAATTTTATAACAGTTTAATTATTTTGATGTGGTGGCAATACTTTTGTTTTCTGAATGTATGCTTAAACAGTGCATATGTCTTCTGAATTTGTGGTTCATGAATGTTGGCTCTTGAAAGAATGATGAAAAAGGAGACATGTTACTGAGGATCTGAAAAATCATAAAAATGATTCTTGAAGCAAGAAAAAGCAGTGAATACAAAAAAAGAAGAAGGAGAAAAATGAGAAAAAAAAAGAGAAAAAGAAAACGAAAGAAAAAGAAAAAAAAGAAGGAGAAAAAAAAGAGAGAAAAAGAAATAAAGTTGTGATCCAAGGCAAAAAGAGTGTGCTTAAGAACCCTGGACACCTCTAATTGGGGACTTTAGCAAAGCTGAGTCACAATCTGAAAAGGTTCACCTAATTATGTGTCTGTGGCATGTATGTATCCGATGGTAATACTGGAAGACAGAGTGCTTTGGGCCACGGCCAAGACTCAATAAGTAGCTGTGTTCAAGAATCATCATACTTAACTAGGAGAATCAATGACACTATCTGGATTCTGAGTTCCTAAAGAAGCCAATCATTCTGAATTTCAAAGGATAGAGTGAGATGCCAAAACTGTTCAGAGGCAAAAAGTTAAAAGTCCCGCTCATCTGATTAATACTGATCTTCATAGATGTTTTTGGAATTCATTGTATATTCTCTTCTTTTTATCTTATTTGATTTTCAGTTGCTTGGGGACAAGCAACAATTTAAGTTTGGTGTTGTGATGAGCGGATAATTTGTACGCTTTTTGGCATTGTTTTTAGTATGTTTTTAGTATGATCTAGTTAGTTTTTAGTATATTTTTATTAGTTTTTAGTTAAAATTCACTTTTCTGGACTTTACTATGAGTTTGTGTGTTTTTCTGTGATTTCAGGTATTTTCTGGCTGAAATTGAGGGACCTGAGCAAAAATCTGATTCAGAGACTAAAAAGGACTACAGATGCTGTTGGATTCTGACCTCCCTGCACTCGAAATGGATTTTCTGGAGCTACAGAAGCCCAATTGGCGCGCTCTCAATGGCGTTGGAAAGTAGACATCCTGGGCTTTCCAGAAATATATGATAGTTCATACTTTGCCCAAGATTTGATGGCCCAAACCGGCGTTCAAAGTCACCATAAGAATTCCCAGTGTTTAACGCCGGAACTGGCACCAAAGTGGGAGTTAAACGCCCAAACTGGCACAAAAGCTGGCGTTTAACTCCAAGAAGAGTCTCTACACGAAAATGCTTCAATGCTCAGCCCAAGCACACACCAAGTGGGCCCGGAAGTGGATTTTTATGTTATTTACTCATCTCTGTAAATCCTAGGCTACTAGTTATCTATATATAGGACCTTTTGCTATTGTATTTTCATCTTTCAATCATGTTTTTATGATTGAACCCTCTTTGGGAGGCTGGCCTCTTCTTATGTATTTTTAATGGTGGAGTTTCTACACACCATAGATTAAGGTGTGGAGCTCTGCTGTACCTCGAGTATTAATGCAATTACTATTGTTCTTCTATTCAATTCCGCTTGTTCTTGTTCTAAGATATCACTTGTTCTTCAACTTGATGAATGTGATGATCCGTGACACTCATCATCATTCTCACCTATGAACGTGTGCCTGACAACCACCTCCGTTCTACCTTAGATTGGGTGGATATCTCTTGGATTCTTTAACCGGAATCTTCGTGGTATAAGCTAGAATTGATGGCGGCATTCAAGAGAATCCGGAAGGTCTAAACCTTGTCTATGGTATTCTGAGTAGGATTCAATGATTGAATGACTGTGATGAGCTTCAAACTCCTGAAGGCTGGGCGTTAGTGACAGACGCAAAAGAATCACTAGATTCTATTCCGACCTGATTGAGAACCGACAGATGAATAGCCGTGCCGTGACAGGGTGCGTTGAACATTTTCACTGAGAGGATGGGAGGTAGCCACTGACAACGGTGAAACCCTTGCATACAGCTTGCCGTGGAAAGGAGTAAGAAGGATTGGATGAAGACAGTAGGAAAGCAGAGAGACGGAAGGGACCAAGCATCTTCATACGCTTATCTGAAATTCCTACCAGTGGATTGCATAAGTATCTCTATCTTTATCTTTATGTTTTATTCATCATTCATTATCATTTGAGTTTGAGTTTGCCTGACTAAGATTTACAAGGTGACCATAGCTTGCTTCATACCAACAATCTCTGTGGGATCGACCCTTACTCGCGTAAGGTTTATTACTTGGACGACCCAGTACACTTGCTGGTTAGTTGTGCGAAGTTGTGTTTATGCCATGGTATTGAACACCAAGTTTTTGGATTCATCACCGGGGATTATTTGAGTTGTAGTGATCACAATTTCGTCCACCAGCTAGCTCCTCAAGGGTGTAAGTCATACGAATGGGTAAAAAGTGAGCTGACTTCGTCAGTCGGTCCACAATCACCCAAATAGCATCAAAACCAGCTCTAGTCCTTGGCAATCCCGACACAAAGTCCATTGCAATACTTTCCCACTTCCATTGCGAAACCTCTAAAGGTTGCAACATCCCAGAAGGTCTTTTATGTTCAATCTTTACCTTTTGACAAGTTAAGCACTTTGAAACATATTCTGCCACATCATTCTTCATACCCGGCCACCAAAACATCGCCTTTAAATCATGGTACATCTTAGTACTTCCCGGGTGAATGGAGAATCCGCTTTTATGTGCCTCCTTTAAGATATCCTACCTCAAAGTGCTAACATCTGGTACAATGATCCTACCCTTGAATTTTCATAACCCATCTTTTTCTTCTGACACTCTCCACTGTTTTCCTTGCTCAATGGCCGGTAACACCTTCCATAACGCTTCATCATTTTGATGAGCCTTTAGGAGTTCGGACTTAAAGTCACTTGAGATTTCAAATCGGCTCAAATACAAAGTTCCGGATACTTCTCGAGTACCAACTTTCAGACTCTCGAATCCCTTGAGCAACTTCTCCTCTTGAAGCATCATCCAAGCCGCATATAATGACTTCTAACTTAACGCATCCGCCACTACATTCGCCTTTCCCGGATGGTAATGCAACTTAAAGTCGTAGTCCTTCAACAATTCCATCCACCTCATCTGCCACATATTAAGCTCTTTCTGATCAAATAGGTACTTCAAGCTCTTATGATTAGAGAAAACTTGGAACTTAACCCCATAGAGGTAATGCCTCCACACCTTTAGCACAAACACGACCGCAGCAAGCTCCAAGTCGTGCATAGGATAATTAGCTTCATGTGGCCTCAACTGGCGTGAGGCATACGCCACCACATTATGATGCTGCATCAGCACGCACCCTAGACCCTTTAATTAGGCATCACAGTACACCTCAAACGGTTTGTTCGGCTCAGGTAACACTAACACAGGTGCAGTGGTCAACTTTTTCTTCAATGCCTGAAAGTTCTCCTTGCACTCAGGAGTCCAAACAAACGGAGTGTCTTTGCGGGTTAACTTTGTCATTGGCAAGGCTATCTGTGAAAATCCCTTGATAAACCTTCGGTAATAGCCAGCTAAGCCCAGAAAACTCCTTATCTCCGTTATGGTGGTTGGTTGCTTCCAATCCATCACAGCCTCCACCTTAATTGGGTCTACGGCTATTCCCTTCTTACTCACCACGTGACCCAAAAACTTCACCTCACTCTTCTAAAACTCACACTTAGACAGTTTTGCATAGAGTTTTTTCTCCTTTAGAATCTGCAACACGGTTCTCAAGTGTTTCGCATGCTCTTCTTCAGTTTTGGAATAAATCAGTATGTCATCAATGAATACAACAACGAATTTATCCAGAAACGGACGGAAAACTCTATTCATGTAATCCATAAACACTGCAGGAGCGTTCATCAATCCAAAAGACATCACAGTGTACTCGTAATGACCATAACGAGTCCTGAAAGCGGTCTTAGGGATATCCTCACCCCTCACTCTTATCTGGTGATAACCGGATCGCAAATCGATCTTGGAGAAAACTCCAGCTCCTTGTAACTGATCCATGAGATCATCAATTCTCGGCAATGGGTACTTATTCTTTATTGTGACCTTGTTCAGCTGCCTATAATCCACACAGAGCCGCATACTCCCATCTTTCTTCTTTACCAGTAGCACTGGCGCACCCCACGGAGAGACACTTGGTCGTATAAAATTCTTACCCAACAAATCTTCTAACTGAGACTTTAGCTTGGCCATCTCTAACGGTGACATCCTATAAGGAACACTTGAGATTGGTCCCGCCCCAGGCACCAATTCAACAGCAAACTCGACCTCTCGGTTAGGTGAAAATTCATCAATATCATCGGGAAACACTTCCGGAAACTCACACACTACCGGAATCTGATCCAACCTTTGATCATCACCCGAGACACCCGCGGTTAACAACAGGATACCCTGACATTCGATTCCGGAACAGTTCACCATCATCGAATTCAAGTAATAATTATTCATCACGACCGGCCCTTTTGTATCCTCCGACATAAAGTACACCGACTTTGTAGAACAATCAAGCAGGACATGGTTCTCAGATAACCAGTCTAATCCCAAGATAAGATCAAGACCGATCATCGGTAAGCAGATTAAATTATGAATAAAATCACGCTGCTTGAATCTAAAGGAAACTTTCGGGCATCCTAGCCTAGTTACCATGGCTTCATGGGTAGCATTATACACTTTTAGGTCATAACCTAAAGTTACAATCTTCAATCCTAACTCATGGGCTTTCTCAAATGCAATGAATGAATACGATGCTCTCGAATCAAATAAAGCATTTAAAGTTTTACCAGCCATTTCACAGTTACCTCGAATAAGTGCCTCAGATCCCTCAGTACCTATAGCTGAAGTGGTGAACACCCGACCAGTCTGTTATGCCTTCCCAGTACCTTGCTTCTGCTTCTCCGGACAGCTTGCGGCTTTATGCCCCGCCTTTCCACAACTGTAGCAAAACCCCCATCTGGCCTTGCATGGTGCTCCCGGATGGTGACTCCCACATCTAGTACAAGCTGGATCATTCTGAGGCTGCTTCCCAAACTTCTTCCCTTGGGAGTTGTTGTTGTTGGGCCTCCTGAAAGAGCTTCCCCTCTTGAAAGGCGGACCTCTAGGTGCAAAGTTCTTCCCTCGGTTTTGTGGGAATGATCCTTTGTGACTCCCTTTCTCAGCGGTTGCCCTTTTTACACACTCTTCAGCATCTCTACACTTGTTTACCAACTCGGAGAAAGTTCTGATCTCCATTGGTCCCACTGAGCTGAAGATATTGCTCCAGAGTCCTCCTTCATACTTAACACACTTCCATTCCTCATATTTCACCGGAGTCCCTTGACACATACGAGAGAACCTGAACAGCTCTTCAAACTTGTCAGTATACTCGGATACGGACATGGTACCCTGCTTCAGCTGTAGTAACTCAAGTTCCTTAGCCGTCCTGGCAGAAGTCAGAAAGTACTTCTTATAGAACTCCTCGTGAAAGACATTCCAGGTGATATAGTCATCACCCTGCTGTAGAAAACGTCGGATACCTTGCCACCAATGTGACGCTTCACTAGTGAGCAAATAGGTAGCGAACTCGACACGCTGTCCTTCAGGTACCACTTGCGCTTGTAGTGCTCGCTCCATAGCCTGAAACCATGTATCAGCCTCTGTCGAGCTAGTAGTTCCCTTGAACTTAGGTGGATTAACCTTAAAAAATTTTGCCAGTGTTATCGGGCTCTGAACTCTACCTCCATCATTACCATGGTTGTTCATCTGTTGACCAAGAGCCTCAGCAGTGGCTTGCATAGCAGTAACCATGTTCTCCAACGCAGTCATAAAGTTCACCGGGTCATTAGAGTTATTCTTCGGCGCACGAGCATTCGTACGACCTCTTCCACGGCCTCTACTGCGTCCACGAGGCGCCATCTGGTCCCTATACACACCAAACAATCGATATTAAGTTGATCAGTCTCAATATCGGAAGTCTAGTGTTTCAAAGTCCCAAATGCATGCTCATGAAGGTTTATGCCAATTATATCAAGCAGATATACTAATAGCACATAACACACATACAGAGAATGCACAGAAGCATAGTCAGTCCGTCCCTCAGGCTCTACAGGAACGAACTGCTCTGATACCATAATGTAACACCCTACCATGCAGAGTCTTATGCTTAAGTCATAATTCAGAGATGGCAAATGGCTGGGCATTGGGTGCAGCACGTCAGCGCACCCGTGCACACCACGCGCACGCGTGGATGGTGCTTTCTAGAAGAACGGCGCGTACGCGCCAAGTGCGCCTACGCGCGGGGGGTCATTCTGCTAAAAATTTTCTAAGTTAAAAGCTGCAGAATTCACAGATTCAACCCCCAATCTTCCAACGGACATAACTTTCTCATTTTAAATCGTTTTTCACCCGTTCTTCGAACGGCATGGACATCCCGGATCCAATTTCATTTCTAAACAGATTTGGCATAAAACAGAGATCCGTAGTGCAAGTTATGTCCCATCAAAGTATGCCCAAAAACCATGTTTTTCATACAAAACCACAAAGTGCCATTTTCAAAACAAGCCATTTTCAACTCTTTTCAAAATCAATAAAAACATGCCAATTTCATTCCTTTTCTTTGAAATCAATCAAAATATATTAAAATTCAACATCAAGTCTCCTCAACTCACACATTGACACTTTACCACAAATTTACAAAATCACTATCCCATCATTTTAACCCACTTCACCTAAGTGGCTCAAACCCAAACACATTGACATATCATATACTCTTTCTCATGCCAATTTTCAACAACACCAATTCCAATAAATCATCATTGTACACAATCAATATCATACTCACCATCAACATGGTTCAACCCACAATTCAACCATAACCAATCATCAAGCATATATCACAACATGTATATTTCTCATACATCATGCTATTAAGGCATCAATAATCATCATCACATATATGACCACATCATATATTTCAACCATTCAACAACATCAACAATTCAATGCCTATCTTAGGGCCTCTAGCCTAAGTATTTTCTACCACATTACATATTAGATACGGAAAACCGAGACCATACCTTAGCCGATTTCCCAAGCCCAACCGGAGCACTTCTAAACCACTTTTCCTCAAGCTCTCAAGGCCTCAACACCTCCAAGAACAGATTTTTCACCACCAAATCCCTTTTCAAGCTTTTCAAAGTCACCAATCAAGCTCCAATATTCACACATACACAACCTAAGCCACAATCATCATACCCATACACAACATCTCAATACCCAAACATCATAGAACAACAAATTACACTAGGGTTGAGAATCTTACCACACCCAAGGTCCAAGGAGACAAGATTAACCTTCTCCTTCAAGAGAGTTGGGTCTTATAACATCAAAGAGCCTAAAATCTTAATATTTTTGCTCATAAAACTCAAAAACAAAACTGGAAATTCGAAGAGCAAAACATAGCTTACCTCAAGATTGATTGTATGGGTTTTGTAGAGCTCTTTGCGGTGAACGCGTGGCCACAAACGATGCGGCAATCGGAGCTCTAGATCAAAAGTTATGGTGGTTTGAAGATCAAGGGAGAGATAGAACTTGAGAGAGTGTTCTTCCCTCCATGGCCTCCATTTTAGCGTGTTTAGTATCTCAAATGAGGAGAGAGAGTGCTGAAAACTAGGGTTTTGGTTTAGTTATATTGGGCCAAGGGCCCACTTTGGGTCCAGTTGGCCCGGTTTGGCCCGTTCGGTTCAATCTTGGTCCGAATTCTATAAAATTGGTACCGAAATTCTTGTCCCAATCTCCTCTATCATTTTAAGCCATAAAAATCACATTTTGGGCTTTCTAGAATAAATTCTCATTTATGGGTTAATTAGCTGTTAATTAACCGGGTTTTACATCATGGATACCTGAAAAATCTCCATGAGAAAATATACATAACTCCTCGCAAGGTAGCAGCTGCACTGGGTATAAGCAACGGCGGTAATACATTTTTCACTTCCCTGCTTATTTTTGGTTCATTAGTGTACGAAAAATTAAACTGATCATTTTTGGCAGATTTGTTGCTATTAAAATATTGTAGGGAATAATTTCACTGAAAAGATTGATTACAACAAACTGAATCCAGAAGACATGGCAATATTTGACAGAACAAAAAAATTACGTTGACGACTTTGACAAGGTCTGTGATGGATATGAGTGTTGAAGGGGAAGAGAACCGGCAAAAATTCAAAAGGACTTTTGTCGTCTTCGTACAAAAGTGCTTCTTGCTGCCGACGACAGTAAGCGTGGCCTCCCCAATCTATAAGCCGCCTATCTTTCATGTGGACAACATCCGAGAAATGGATTGGACAAAATATGTGCTAAGTTTTTTGAGGAAAGGAATTGAAAACAAGAAAAAGAGAAATAAACAGTCCGTTGACAGTTGTGTTTTTGTTTTGATGCTGATATACTTCGATTAAATCAAGTTTCCTTGCTCGTTCGGACCTGATGCTCCCCCGGCACCGTGAGTGGCCCATTGGACAAAGCAGATGATGTTCGACCAGATTTCGGAGGAAGCAACGGACAAATTGATAAATTAAACAAAAAATTCCCCCTAAAATTACGTTTCAAATGCTTCTAAAATACTCTGCTAACTAAATAAGCTTGTGTTTTAGGTTATAATTAATTTATTTCTCCTACTTGCAATTGTTAGTGTGTTCATTTAAATCCTTATGCATGCAGAAACGTTTTTCTTGATGATTAAAGTTTGTCACATTTTATTCACCATATGAATCTTGTTCGGTTCGGTGGGCTTGCTCCTTTTGGTTCACCTGATTGTTAGTGTGTTCATTTGAATCCTTGTGCATGCAGAAATGTTTTTCTTGATGATTAAATATTTGTCACGTTTTATTCACCATATGAATCTTGTTCGGTTCGGTGGTCATGCTCTCTTTGGTTCACCTGATTCTTTGTATGCTCAATTGAGTTCTTGTGCATGCAAAAATATTTTTTGATGATTAAATAATTATCACATTTTATGGCATTTTATTCAGCACATTGGTATCGTTCGGTTCAGTGGGTTGCTCATGTTGATTCAACCGATTGTTAGTGTATTTCTCATTAAATAAGTTTCTGTTTTAGGGACTTCTGTACAAAAAGCAAATAAAGAAGGAAAAAACAAAAAACAAAGAGGTTAGAGAAGAAAGAAAAAAGAAAATTGTTGATCTGAATTCTTCTTCGGAAGAAGACAGATGTTCCGAATCTGAATCTAAATCCGAATTCGACAAAACACCACCAGCAAAGAAAACAAGACAATAGAGGGTGGTTAAAAAACAAAAGCTTGTTGTGACAGATTCAGAAACAACAAGACAAACTAAAAAATTCCCACAGATTCAGAAAGCAAAAGTGAATCCAAAAATCAGTAAGTTTGATCTTCATATTGATTTTATTTAACTTGTATTTGCTTAAAGTTGTTCTTTTGTGCATATTCTTATGTATTTTAAAGAAGAAGAAAATGGGAAAAATGCCACAAAGAAAATAAAACAACTACAGAAGGTGGTTAAAAAACAAAGCAAAAAAAGGAAGCCTGTGCCGACAGATTCATAGAGCACAAGCAATTCTGAAAGCGAGTAAGTATTGGGTGATGTTCATTTATATGATTGTATGATATTCATTTGGTTTAGTTTTGCTTTTCCTTGCTGAATATTGTTTATGTATGCTTGTTAAGTAAATTACAAATGTTATATTGTTCAGTGGAGTTGCTCAAGTTGAGTTCTTTTTAATCCAGAAATATTTTTTTAATGATTGAATGTGTATCACGTTTTGTTCAGCACATGAATTGCTTTTGGTTCAGTAGTCTTACTAATTTTCATTCACTTGATTGTTTGTGTCTTCACTTCTCCCTTTGTATACAGAAATATTTTTCTTGATGATTGAATGTGTATCATGTTTTATTCAGCACATTAATTGAGTTCGGTTCGGTAGAGTCTGTCAGTTTTGTTCACTTGATTGTTAGTGTCTTTTTCTCGCTTATATTTTTCTCCGATATGAATTCCATGTGTTTTTTTGTGTTGCAGAGAAAAAGAAATCGAAAAAACACCCATAGTAAATAGAAAACAACCACAGAGGGTGGCAAAAAAACGAACCAAATATGACAATGAGTAAGTTTCTCGAATCATATTTTCTTTTATTGATGCTTTCGTTTTAGGTTCCTTGATACTTATTTTATGAACTTTCAGAACTAAACAAGTAAAAGACAGTGTTGCGGAAAGAAGTAGACAAGCGTTGGAGACGATAAGAGAAAAAAAAAATCAAAGAAAAGAAACGGTGGAGCTCAAATAGCAAACGTTTCTCCGGATCAGTTTGACTCAACAGAGGCACAAAATGATTTTCTCTGAGACATAAGATTCTGTTTCTTATACCGATTTATTTTTCTTTCTTTGCTAACTTTTGCTAGCACCTTTTCTTATTCCTCTGGATTCAATTACTAATATTTATTTATCTTGCTTAGACTGCCGACTGTAAATCTGGGTAGCGAACCTCTCTTACAGACTCAGGCAAGCTCCACACCGTCTGTAAATGCCTTGGACAATACCAGGTAAATTGGTTCATTGCAGGCTTTACTTTCGATTCAGTGGTTTCCAAAAATGAATTTCATGTGTTTCTAGACCTCTGTTTTTAATCTTGATTTCTAATTTTAATTTGTTATCTATTTTTTAGGAAAAATACCCCGAAAAGCCCGGTAAAATATTTTAGAAAAAAGAAAATCCATCCAAGAAAGAGTTCTAAAACTCCAACAGTATAAGTTAAAAATATTTATGTTACTCTTTTAGATTTAGGTAATAATTTTTGTTTAATTAATCACACGGAAAACGTGTTTAAATGTCACTAGCGCTACACCTGATTTTGAGCTGCAAATCGTTGAGGTTCGAGAAGCAACTCGTTATGAACCTTTGGAAATGCGAGTTTTTCAATGTGCAAATTTCCGTTTCTCATAACCAATTCTAATTATTCAACATTAACTTCTTCCCCGTTTCATTCCTTAGAGCTCCTATTGTGTTGTCTCTTCCAAGTTCTCTTAAGGAAGACTTTATGAAAGATGATCAAACACAAGAAACTTCTAATAATGAGTAAGTTGTACATAAAATTCTTTTTATCAATTTTAATAGAATACGAAAATAATTTAGGATAATTATTGAATTATTTTCTGTTTGATGTAGCAGCCCCTTGGAAACGCAACAGCAGCCCTGCGAAGGAGCATGATGATTGGATTTTTGATGGTTTAGAATTTCACAAATGAATTCTCGTTGCAAGTATAGTTCCTAAACCAAACAATAATCTTTTCATACAAAAAGTTGTTTGTCACTAAAACAAACCCCTAAATTTATAAACCGAAGTATTGAACCTCGGGTCGTTCTCCCTAGGAATTACAATAGTGTCTTGTTATTGGTTGTGAGTTATTTTGGGGTTTTGATATGAAGCATGAAAGATAAATGGCAAGAAAGTAAACTAAGGCCTAAAAAGGTCTTGGCAAGGGTTGGTGGTCAAGGATCTCTATCCTAATCACTAACCACAATATAAGAATTGGCAAGGATTAATCTCATTAAATCATCCTCTAACTAGTAGTAAAGGAAAGTCAAATGAGCTATATCAATCCTAGTCCATAAGTCCTAACTCTCCACTAATTCAATTAGTGAGAACTAGAGTAAATGGCTCCCAATCATCAATTACTTGGACATTATAACTCAAGAGTTCCTAAGTTACCTTTCCAAGCCAAGAGTATAAAATTCTACTCTAAAATCCAACCAAGCATTTCATCAAACACTTGGAGGGTACAAAAGAAAAGCATAGTAAATTGATAACAAGAGTAGAATCTAACAACAATTATTGAAAAGAATTAATAACAACAATCAAAAGAAACACATCTATTATGAATGACCTTGAATTGAATTGGAAGAAAGTAGAAGAAATAAAAGTAGATCTACAACAAAAACACAAGAACAACATAAAGGAAATTACAACAAAAGAATAGAAGAAGATGAATGTAGCAACAAAAAGTTGAGAGATAGAAGTAGAAGAAGGTGAATTGAAATCTAGATCTAAGAACTAAGCCTAATCCTAATCCTAATCCTAATCCTAGAGAGAAGTGAGAGCTTCTCTCTCTAGAAACTACTTCTAAAACTAAACTATGCTAATGGTCAAAAGTATGTAAAGTATATTCATTCCCCCTTCAATCCTTGGCTTAAATAGCATCAGAAATGAGTTGGATTGGGCCCACAAGGCTTCTAAAATTGCTGGCCACGTTTTGCTTTAAGTGAACCAGGTGGCAGCAACGGCGCGTGCGCGTACTATGCGCGTGTGCGCCACCATACGTGTAGCAACTATGGCAAATCTTATACCGTTTCGAAGCCCCGGATGTTAGCTTTCTAACCCAACTAGAACCGCATCATTTGGACCTCTGTAGCTCAAGTTATGGTCGTTTAAGTGCGAAGAGGTCGGCTTGACAGCTTTCCGGTTCTTTCATTTCTTCATGAGTTCTCCAACTTTTCATGCTTTCTTTCTTCATTCCCTTGATCCAATCTTTGCCTCCTAAACCTTAAATCACTTAACAAACATATCAAGGCATCTAATGGAATCAAGGAGAATTAGATTTAGCTATTTTAGGTCCTAAAAAGCATGTTTTCACTCTTAAGCACAATTAAGGGAGAAGTTATAAAACCATGCTATTTCATTGAATAAATGTGGGTAAAAGGTTATAAAATCCCTTAAATCAAGTACAAGATAAACCGTCAAATTGGGGTTTATCAGAGCACCGGCACAATAATCGGAACAACAAAAGTAGGCTACTGAGGAATTTTTCCCAAGGAATATAGAGCCAGAACCTCCATTGAATGTGTAAGTTTTAATTAATATCATTTTTTATAATCTTCTGGTTTAGCTGGTAATTAGAATTCTTTTTATTAGTTTTAATGGTACAACATAAGAATTCTGCGTCATTACTGAACTCTTTTTTGTTTAATGCAACTGTCCTCCCAAACAACAACAACAACAAGAAGCTCTGGGTGCACGTCAATTAGAAAAAGCACAGCCTGATTTGTAAGTTTTATGCTTGTTCATATCTGGATATTTTTGGTTCACCACGTTGATTAATTCTAGTTCACTACATTATTTAATATCATTTTTGTTTAATATCATTGTTTAATATCTCTATCATCTTACAGTGTTGCTCATCCTAGGCAATGGGAAGATTATGTGCCTTCCTTTAGCCTTGGGATAAGTAGTCCTCCAGCATCTCAACAAGCTTGCCCTTCTCAACCAACTCAGCCCTTTGAGCTGACTATTTCACAGCTTGAAATCCTAGAAGAGGCGGTGGTAGATGCTGGGGTGACGACAGCATTGAAGTTTGCTGAAGCAACAATTGCCGAGCCAACCTTCACAGCTGTTGAAGTTTATAAAACTCTGGAGAAAAAGAAGGAAATCACAGAGGAGTTGATCGAAAAGTGTTATCATTGGATGACACATGTCAAACAGACCAAAGATAGTAGCAACGAATATGATGCCATATTCGTCTTGAAGCATGAGGAAAGTTACGAGGGGGTTAGATAACATTTCATGTCTCTAATGCCGAAAGAACAAGTGGAAAACACGGTAAATTATTTACCAATTACGTTAACGTTAATGATTTTTTCAAAGACTCTTATACATTATATCTCATAAATTTTCTTCCTATAGGTCGTCACCATACATAGCATGATTCTTAATGAAATAAAAGGTTGCTGGTTTTAGGAACAAATATACATTGTGCCGATGGATATTGTGGTAAGCTAAATTTCTTATTCCCTATATGATTGAATGTTTATCATATTTTATTTAGCATATGAATTGTGTTAGGTTCAGTGGTGTTGGCCAATTAGATTCACTTGTTTGGTCGTTTTTGATTTAACTGATGTTCATTTTGTAGATGTTTATGTTAGAAAACCATGGTATGGACTACATTGATCCAAGGACCAAGAAGGCCTACCGGTTTTATATCAATCAGAATGCCGACCACCGCCGTTTCCTTGACAAAGGAAAAATGGCATCGCATCCATTTGTAAGTTGTCATTTCTAAAAATTCTTTGATAATTCTCTCGTTTGCTATTGTTTCGACTGAAATATTCTATCATTTCTCCAAACTTTAGCTGTTTGTACCGATTTGCAACGGAGGGGATTGGTGGTTGTGGATTGTCGATGTCCAGAAAAAGAAATTCTATGTGCTTGACCCTATCAATAAAAAGAGAAAAGATATACCTAAATCGAGAGTAAAACTGAACAAATTTGTTGTAAATTATTCAAATTATTTAGTACATGAAAGGAGTTCGGTTCGTTGTTGTTGCTTCTCTTTATTCACCATTTATGTCCCTTTTAGGGATTAATAATTTCCCAGATGAGGGTTTACGCTGGGACAGAACCCTTAATGGAGGACGGAGAGGGAGAAGAAGCAGAGTATATCATGCTGAACGGTCAACGTACAGAGTAAAAATCTTTCTCTTCTATAGTACTATTTTTAATGTGTTTTATTTTATATACTATAAATTGTAATTTACTGAATTCTTGCTTAGCTGTGATTGTGGCATACACGTCATGACATGGCTTGAAACAATTGATCCTCGAAAGATCAAACCCGAGAAGAGGTATCAATATAAAGCTTGGACACAAGTAAGTACTTTCTAAATTAATAGTGTATGTAAATTTGAACTTGGTTGTTACTCTATTCAGTTGACTTCTTTTTCATGGAGAAATACTATTCTTGATGATTGAAAGTTTATAACGATTTATTCACCACATGAATTTTGTTCAGTTCGGTGGGTTTGGTGATTTTCATTCACTTGATATTTAATGTGTTCAGGGTTTAGGGTTATTCTGATTACATGCAGCAATGCTTTTCTAACTGTTTTATTATTTATCATGTTTTATTTAGTGCATCAAGGGTGTTTGGTTCAGTGGGCTGGGACGTTTATCATTTCAGTTGGGTTCATTTCTTATGTAACTAATTCCTTTTAATTGAAATGTAGGAAGAGATTGATGGCTTCAGGTACGAATATGGTGCGTATATTCTCTTGCACGAAATGAACAAAATAAAAAACCAAGTGATTCGGACATCTGAAGCAATAAGACTCCCAAAGCCATCTGCTGCCTTGTCCAGCCCTTATTATGAATTCACATCTGGGAATTTAAAGAGTAATAGGATATACTATGATTGACTGGTTGTAATTAACAATATTTTGTTTAACTTAAAAAAGCAAACAATGTATGTATATATGTATATAATGTATTCATGTGAATATTAATGTAAATGTTAATCTATATATCGAATCGTAATATCAATGTACATATCTAATGTTAGTATTTTTATCTTATTCAAGATGGATTATCCCTTATCCCGTTGGTCTGAGATGTTAATTTATATATCTGTTGGATATGTCTGGCTGCTGTTTTGTTCTAGATTCACAGTGAATGGAATCAGGGTATTTATTAAGATATTACGAACCCCAAAAAATACAGTAAACCAAAATTAATACACTGGATGAACCGAAAATTTGCATATATCAATATAGTAGAGAGCTAACCATAAAAAAAATATTTCTATCAGTATTCCGTTTCAGAAACACCTGAACTCTTTGACATAGCACAATAAACTCACTATTCAATAAAGAAAAAAAAGTAACTTTTGAATAAAGAATTTTACAAAATCTAATATCAAAAACAAAAAAGTTACTATTTATTAAAGACTAATAACAGTAAAAAATTAACCATCCTATAACATCAGTGAACCGAAATTTGATCATGGATGAAAAGAAATTTATATTAATAAAAAGTAAAACTCGTATAATCCTCTCTTGGATAATTCATATCCGGTGCATTATAAAGGCTGGAGCTTGTCTGAATAGTTGATCTGCTGTCTAAAAGGTTCAACTGCAAAAGACATAATAAATCATATATTAGCAAAATGCACAAATGAATTTTTCCCTAATCGAAAGAAAATCAATTTTACCTCGCTTGGAGATGTCTTTTTCTTTTTCTTCGTGGCGTTTGAGATCTTTTTTTCCAGGTTTGATCCAGGTCTGTTCTTGGATCGGCCTCTTGTTTTGATGCGTGGCGGGCTTTGAAGGTCGTTCATGTCACTCAACGTCGCTTCTTCGTGGGATAACGAACTTTTTCCTTTGCTTCTCTCTTGATATTCTTGCATCTCGGCCATGACCTTGTCAAAATTCCGGTGCAGAATTCCGGTCAGCTCCTCAGACTTGGATGCAAATTCGCATATATTTTGCGACCAAAACACCAAATCGTTGAATCTCTTGCTTCTCGGCTCTAGTCGAGGCTCGTCTTGGCTGCTCTTGATGTGTGTGTGCCTCCTCTTTATGTTCTTGCTCCATCGTTCCAGTATGTATTTCGGTGCCACGTTATCCACTCGCTCGAATCTTAGGACGCTCAGGGAATGGCAGCACAGTATGCCCCTTGACTCGAACAGCAGGCACTGGCACTTTACCTCTCGTGATACTGCATCGTAGGTGATGAAAAACTTGTTGAATGTGGAGTTGGAAACCTGCTCTACGACTTCGTATGTTGCGAATCCTAAGGTGGAATGCACTTGTGATGCAATTCACTTTACCTCTGAATTGTGCTTGAACTTCCCTGAACTTCTCGTGGGTATACACGTGCTGAAACTAGGCCTCTATTGCTGATTTTGTTGCACACGGTATCACGGTGTGAAAATCTGCAGCGTCGAATTCTCTCTCTTTTTGCTTTCTGCTTGCTAGGCAATTGTCGTATTGCTTCACAAATTGTCTCAGGGAGCTGTTGCGTATGATGAAATTATTGAAAAATGCGTGCATGCTCTCGCTCCTTTGTGTGCTTCTCATCCCGGCCCAGAAGTGGTGATCCAGGTAAACTAGAATTCATATATGTCAATCCTCACAGCTTTACAGAATGAACCAAACTGGTTAGCTGTACTAAACCGAACTCTGTGCATGTTTTGACATAAAAGGTAAAGGCATGAAAATAATTTGAATTAAAGCGTCGGTTACCTGAGAGCCACTTGTTGCCTCCAAGACCGAACTTTGTGATAAAATCGTTCCAGTTTCTGTCGAATGCATCTTTTGTGAAAGAGTTCCAAACGACATGGCTCATCTCTTGTTTGATTTCTTCGTCTCGTTTGTAGCTGTTGGTGCGTGAAATTGAACTCCTCACAACTGAACCGGCAAGCGCACCGGGTCGTCCAAGTAATACCTCCAGTGAGTGAGGATCGAATCCCTTGGAGGTTGTTGGATTGAGCAAGCAATGGCTATCTTGTAAATCTTAGTCAGGCGATTAGAAAAGATGGTTGTTTATTTGAAAGCATAAATGAAATAGTAAAGAACGAAATACCAGATTGATGCGAAAATAATGATAAAGATTCAGTTAAGGCTTCGGAGATGTGTATTCTTTCTGGATTATCTTTTCTTACTGTCTACTTCAATAATGAATAATTCATTCAATGGCAGTCGTAAGTGGCTAACTCATGTCCTCTCATCAAGTTAATCTCTTTAAAACCACAGCAGTCCACCATATCCGAGTAACTTATGTCCTTTCATCAAGTTGACTCGTGGCTTCTCACTGTAGCCGAAGATGAAGCTCTAAGCAATTCACTCTCCTTCGCGATCATACTAAAAATGTCACAGACAACGTTGGATCTTTCGGATCAGAGAGTGCTGCTTATCTGACTCTAGCATTAGCGCCACAGAGACCTCAGTAACCCACGATCAACGGAATTTGATGTCACGTATCAAAAGTTGCCCAGGCACGCTCTTGAAATCCGTAATGCATTCTCTAGCTTTAGTTCAATGCTATCTGGGTCTGGACTCGCACGAAATCCATGTAGAACAAGGATGAATGTCACAGTTCACCCCCAATTCATTGAGATTGAAGAACGAGAACGCATAAGAGAATAGAATAAGACATATTGAAATAGAAACAGTAATATTATTAATCCATGAGAATCAGCAGAGCTCTTGACCCTAACTTAGGAGGTTTAGTTGCTCATAGCTTACAGAAAATAGTAATATAATTCGAAAATAGTCTGGAAGAAGATCATAAACATGGGTGATCTTCTCTTTTAAATACTAATCTAATAACTAGAGATTATAGAAATAAGATAGACTGGACTCTTAGTGCGAAAATCCACTTCTTGGGCCCACTTGGTGAGTATTTGGGGTGATTCCATGTGCTGGAACTCCTCTTGGGGCGTTGGATGCCAGGCTTGCTCCCTTTTGGGCGTCCGAACGCTATCTTGGTTCTTCTGGGGCATTGAAACGCCAGGAAGGGGGTCAGATGGGCGTCAACGCCCGTTTTGGGCCTTCATTTCCAAAAATAAGTATAAAGCATTATATATTACTGAAAAGCCCTGGATGTTAGCTTTCCAACATCATTGAGAGTGCGTCAATTGGAACTCTATAGCTCCAGAAATGCTCGTTTGAATGCACAGAGGTCAGAATCTGATAACATCTGCAGCCCTTTCTCTGTCTCTGAATAAGGTTTTCTAAAACTTGCCAGAATCACCCAAAAATCACCTAAAAACATAAGAAAAACACAAAAACTCAAAGTAGCATACAAAAAGTGATTTTAGCACAAAAACCTACTAAAACTTAACAAAACATAACAAAAACACTATGAAAATAATGCCAAAAAGCATATAAAATATCCGCTCATCAGCCGTTTAGTTTGTTTGGAATCTTCTTCATGATGTGCCAGATGCACCAGCGGTGAATTGTTGTTGGCATGCACATCTCAATGGCCCTTTGCATCAATGCGCATTGGTTAGTGAGAATGCCTTTTGGTGCCTTGGCTCCCATGCAAAGGAGCCAACACTCGAATAGCCATTTGAAGGATTGGATGTCCTCATTTTTCATCAGCGCGCATCCCAAAAGTGTCAACTGACCGTGGCGATTCACGCCCACAAAAGAACCAAAAACTAGATTGTACCTACATAAATGGACACTCTCACGAATTGGTGAACCGAAATGTGTACATAGGGTGAACGTACAGACTTACTTTGGGTGAATCGAATACCTGTTTGTGTTGTACGTGGTGTCAAATGAAACGACATCTCCAAAATACTCGCATGCCACCCTGCTTCTTACGTCAGCCCAGAATGGATGTTTGATGGAGTGATCACCTTTAAGGTTGAGCTCGAAAAAGAAATTTTGGTTCTTCTCTTTCATTCTTAATAGGTACATCCCGAATTCTTCGGCGTCGTCTTGTTCAGACACATTCCGTACTTCCCGTGTGATGTAATTCCTCACATCTTTTTCTATAAAACTTAGTTCACGGTGACTGCCGGCTGCTGCTATGAATGATTGGTAAGTTTTGCTAGGTCTAATTATGGCTTCCTCGTTGGTTTCAATGGTGCGACGCACGAACATGCTTAGCTCCTTGTGTTGTTTGAGCATCTCTATCCGGTATGGACAGTAAGGGTGTGACTGATTCAAAACAACTTTGGAAATCGTCCAAAGACCCACGTCCTTCAATATGGTTACATATATCCTGGCTGGACAGTTTATGCCGGCTGAGGGATTTGTCTCCAGAATAGGAGATATCTTGGATTTCCATCTCTCCTCTCTGCTGCATACAATTAGTCGATTCTTAATCTTATCTCCGCCCCGATTCATGTTCCTTATTTTCGTAGAAAAATCGGCAAGTTTGGAATAATTTTTGTAGAACTTTCCGGCTTCTTCTAATGTCTTGAAAATCATCCCGACTTTTGGCACAAATTGTTCATTCATAACACACCTGGTCTGCAAAGTGAACCGAACATGTTGTTATGGTGAAACAACAGTATAAAACTAGATGAATGACACATCATCCATTATATAAATTCAAATTCAAATAGCTTTCTGCATAATGAACCGAAAATGTCATTATGGTGAAACAATTCTATAGTACTGAGTGAACAAAACATAATCCATTATACAAAATCGAATTCAAAATACCTCTGTCTACAATTTAGATATTATCAATTCAATTCAATTCAATTCAGATTCAGAACACTTCCGTCCATTCAATTCAATTCAAATGAAATCAGCAGTTGCATTACATTGAATTCGATTCAAAATTGAATAATCCAAACCTCATCAGCTTGATTCATTTTAGAAGAATAATCCAAATCATTTTCATTCAACTGATTTGAAGTTGATTCATTCATTGTTTCAATTCAGAAGTTCAGATCGAAGAAGAAAAATGAAGAAGAACAAGAACGACCAAGCTTATTACGTTGAAGTCAATCCAGATCTATCACGAAAAACACAAGTAAAAAAGAAGAAGAACAAGAAAGAAAACGCAAGAAAGGAGAACGACGAAGCCTATAACGCGAGCAGAGAAAAAGAAGAAGAAGAAGAAAGAAAAAAAGAAATAAAAAAAAGAAAACGCAACCAGAAAAAAAGGTTTACGTAATAACAGCAGATTTATGTTAAATAAAAATTATACAAAATTTACGTTATATTAAGTACGTGAATCACAAACAATTTAAAAATTGGAGGACGTGCGTATAACAAAAAAAATTGAATAAGATCCATGTATTCTTTACATTTTATTATTGAAAAAAAAAAAATCAGCTAATTCTTTCCCACCTTACTTTGTGTTAAATGTGTTATTTATTAAACAACGCTACTTGACAAAACCCGTAGCAATACGCCAATAGCGTTTGATCACATGGCCCCCAATTTTATCCAATCCGCGAGAGATAGCGCGTGTACGGTTCAACTGTTTGACTGAAACTAGCGCTGACTTAGTCTCACACCTTCATTTTGCTTACTCAAACCCTTCCATCCAAGAGTCAAAGACAATGACTCCAATATTTTTTAAATGAATTCCTTTGTTTTTCTTTGAATTCATATTTTTAAGTATGCTGTTTTATCAATTCATCCTTACATATTTTTTTATATTATATAAATGGTATTATACTTTTATTAATTAGATAAATTTTTGTTCTCTATTTTATTTTGTTTATATGAATAATTAAAATTTAAAACAATAACTTGATAATTAGGTTAACTATACTTTTTTAAAAAATTCCAAATAGGTTATATATATTATTTAAATAAAAGGAAAACAAAAATTCAAAGCTCATAACCTCTTATTTTATTTATTACTTCTAATAAAATTTTATTTTTTAAAAATAGTACCTTCTTTACTCTATCTGAAATGTATTTACATCAACTATTATTTTATCATATATTTTTTAAAATAAAATAAAGAAAAAGATGTGGAAATTGATATTATATAATAAAATACTGTAATTGACAGCATCAATTAAAATAAAAAATTGAAAAAAATCATTCTCAATATTTTAGAGTTAAAACAGGACGTATGGAACATTCCTTTTTAAAAATAAACAATTAGATATCAAATTATACTATTTAGAGATTATAAATGTTTTCATCATTAATTCTGTTTGGGTCGTATGATTTCTGTTTAACAATATTTTTTACAATTTTAAAACTAAAAGAAAAGAACTTAGTTGAATTTTATATTTTTATCTTCAATGTTTATATGAGAGTATATACGCTTCTATTATTAGTAATAAAATAGAATAAAAATCCCTTCTTATCTGTAGATAGGTTTTTTAATTACAGTTATTAATTAAAGAAAAAATCATATAAAACTAAGTTGGATTAGTCTAGTAATTACCTCCCTAGTCAGCTTAAATAAGTGTTGGAAATTCGAATCTTGTTTCATGCATGCAGTAACTTATTAATTAACAACAAACTCTTAAATAGATACTGAAATAAAAAAAAATGAAACATATAAACTTTTACTTTATACTTCCCGTAATTATTAGAATTAACTGTTTCATTTTAATTGTACATGTATATATATTAAGAAAATAGCTAAAATATTAATGTTCAAGTGACTTAGATTTATTCTATAAATTACTCATGACATATCTTTTAGTTTCTCTGATGTTTTTCTACTATTCTATGAAAGTATTAATTCTAGAGTAATATTTTTTTAGGAACAAATATTATCTCCTCAAAAGTTTATTACGTACAAACAATTCCTAAATAGTGACTAGTTTAACAATTCTTATTTGCCACATACATTAATAGTTAGTGGAACTTATGTAAGGTATCTTGATTAAAGTTGGTAAATCGAAATTTATTTTGAGTATATTCAGATGTGACGTTAAAATTTGTGTTCCTTTTTAAAACAAATTTGTATTCTAGTTCAATTATGCCTTCTTCCTTTTTTTTTAATAATAATGAATGGGCGTGAATTAAGAAAGGGGAGTACTAGGTAAATAATAACTATCTTGAATAACATGAATAACCACTAATCAAATAAAAGTATACTATATATTTATTTAATGCTACTAATTAAATTTATTCTTTTAACCCTATTAATTCACATTATTCATACATTGTTCAAATATGTTGTTGATTACCTATAATTTTTTATTAAAAAAAAGTTGGACAGATGAATTGTTGCGGCTGCAACTTGCAACCTGCGACTTGCCTATTAACTGTTGATACACACCAAGGATTAAGCATCGAACTGAAAGTAGTTTTCTTTTGCTGAAGCAACTTGCCAATGTCACACCGAAAATAATTGAAATTAAACACATACAAATTTGTGGGTGCAATGCAACTTGCCTAATTAAATCAACCCGTGTCGATACAAAATAATAATATACAACCCTATCCAATATGCTCAACAGCTCCTTTTATTTATACAATCATAAGGTTTGGGAATAACGTGACAGAATTATTCAGGTGGAGTTTTGATTTACACCTCAAGTGGACGGATCTATGGCCTTATTTTCATAATTAAAAAACATCTCATCTTATATTATTATAATATTAATAAATCAAACTAAGAAGATGATGATGGATATTTTGATGTCGGCTCCTTCCTTTTCACCACCGACTTAGTTTGGTTCTTCAAGTTGGTTACCTCCACACCATGTTTCTCTCCTTTCACACCTTAATAGTGTAAGAGTTTTGACCTATCTTTATTACCCATCAATTATCAATTATTTATTCTTCTAAGCTACATGCATTTGATCTGTTTCATCAACTTGATGGTATGTATATATATTACATCTTTCATATAATAATAATAATAATAATAAGGAGCAAGGGACAAAGGAAAAGAAAAGCATTTTCCCCCGTGCGGCTTATATATAGGTACATTTATATCAATGTTCAGAGGGAGTTCTAGTTCTAAGTTCTATGTTCAGATTAGAATCTTTGCATAATATATAGTTGAGTAAGTTACTTATTTGCATGCAGAAGAAACAAGAGGTGATTTTGATATACAGAGATAGATAGATGATGTTTTGGGGATGCAACCAATGATTATGTTTCCCGGTCTGAATAAAGAGGAGGAGATGTATACTATGGTTGAGGCTTTGACTCATGTTGTTCGTGGAGAAATACCTCAAGAAGCTGCTGATGTTGCTGTGACATCTAACATGGCTTCTGTGTCTGCAACACCATCTACGTCCTCCTCATCTTATGGACTCAATTCTAATCTCAAAAGAAGTAGGGAAGATGATATACCCTTTCTTGCTTCATCCTCTGCTGCTATTCCACCAAGTAAGTACTACATGTATTAGTCTTTATAATTCTTAATATTTTATAAATATCCAATTTATTTTGGGTCATAGCTAGATATGTTAATGGGTCCCTGCATAAAGAATAAATGTTCCTCAAGTGTTTTTTTATATTTTTTTCATTTTTTTTTACCTAATAGTTGAACAGAACTCAAAAAAAAAAAAAAAAAAAAAAACAGAACATAACCGCTAGAGTTTGGGGTAGGACCCTCTTTTGAAGATTAATATTAAATGAAATGTATTAGCAAGTATGCCCCTGTTGGGAAAAAGATATTAGAGAATGAGAATTTATATCTTTTATTTTTATAGCAATGACATGACAATATACACACACTTTGACTGAGAGAGAAAGTCATGATAGAACATGGAAATGATTGGGATTTCATTATACAGTTTCAGAGCTTGCAATCAACGGGAAAACAAGAAGCGAAAGAAGCGAAATGGGAGATGATGCAATAGTGTACGAATACAGAACAGATCTAAAGAAGAATGATGAGGAGAAGAGGAAGAACAATGAAGGGAAGAGAAAATACAGAGGAGTGAGGCAGAGGCCATGGGGGAAGTGGGCTGCAGAGATCCGAGATCCATTCAAAGCAGCAAGAGTGTGGTTAGGAACCTTCAACACTGCAGAGGCTGCTGCCATTGCTTACGACCAAGCCTCTCTCCGCTTCAGAGGCAACAAAGCCAAACTCAACTTCCCTGAAAATGTTAGGGTGAAGCAACCACCACCACCAACCGCTTTCACCATTTCTCATACTGCTTCTTCTTCTTCTTCTGGTGCATATGTGCCCCTTCCACCTTCCACTGTGGAGGCTTCACCACCCAAGTTTTATGACTTCTCCTCAGAGTTTTCAGACTTCCCCATCAGTTTATATGATCAGATGTTTGTGTCGTCTGCAATGGCTTCTCATATTCAAGCTTCTTCGGCTTCATCGCCAGCGGCATCGAATTCTTCCTCTTCTTCAGTGTTTGCTTATTCTGTAACTTCTGCTCCACAGGCAACTCCAATTCCTTCTGTTTATTCTGCTAAGCTGCCGCCATGGTCTTCTTCTGGTAATAGCTCCTCTCCTTCTAGATGATTTATTCCATGAGCACCACAAAAATGCGAATTTATGAATTAGATTTTGTATGTTGATCTCATGTGTTGTTATTCTTGAGAAAGAGAGAGGGTCCAAGGGTTGACCGAAGATGCAGTGGTTGACTATGTAAGATCAGCGTACGTCACGCAACACGCAAGCATAAAAAATTACTGGAATAAGACATTTCTCGATTACGGAACGACTCACAAAAACAAATCTCAAAAGGTTGGACAGGTTTCCAACAAAGAAACGAATTGATAAATTTCTCAATCAAATTTCTACATCCGTCTGAAACAAGTAACATTATTTTATTTAATTCTTTGTTATTCTTGCTTGCAAGCATTCCTTCGCAGTCATCGTCCTTAAAACTACAAAACCAAAAGCACATCTAAGTTACACGTTCGCAATTAATTTTATTTGTATTGGAAATAAATAAGGAAATACATAATATTGCCAGTGGCGTAGGCCAACAGTCAACAGCCAACAGGGAAGGCATATTGTCGAGGGTTATATAGGGATCGGATGTAGTCATGTCTGTTTTTTTATTAACATCATTTTATTGTTAATTGAGCTCTCTGCCAAAAACATTGCTTTCTGGACATGTTTAAAAAAATCATTTAAATGTCATAGATGGTAATTATTTTCAGTTGTTTGTTCATCATATCTCAACCTCAATCCTCTGATAATGCAAATGCAACAGGTTTTGTTGCTAGTACTTTAAAAGGTAACTACGACAACCTTAAAAACTAGAAATTAATTGTAAGATTCAGACCAAATTTATCACTTATGTAAAAATTTCTTAATATCATAATTTAATCATTCAACATTTCTTTAAAAGAAAAACTGTTAACATATGATAACAACTTTCCATCATTCACCTAACAAGCATTTTGTTTTGATTGTGCAACATTCCAACGAGTCAACAATACAATAACGATTTTTTATTAAGTATTTTCCTAGTTTTTCCCTTTCCTATAATTATTTCTTTTTGCTTTTTGTCTCATGAATATTGCCCAATCCCATAAACTAAAGACTCATCCGAAATTCCATTTAAAGATTTGTATTTAAGGATTTGGCGATCGGTTCCTATAATCATTTCTTTCATATAGTATTGGATGCAAACACAAATTAACACCATACGAAATTGCACGACAAACAATAAGTAGAAAAACAGAAATTGCGACCGGAAAGTACAATAGAACATTATCAGGTCAAAAGAATATAAATGAACAAGCACTCAATTTCTCAATTTCTTACCACTGCCATAACAAAGGCCATTTAGAATCCTGTCAAACGTCAGCGGTAAGGTACTATTGTTCGAGTAGTATACAACAAAGCTACTTTCAATACTAAGATGCATATATCCGGCTCTCCCCTGAACGCATGAATGAGAAAATGCAAAGTGAAAAAAGGGATCCTTGTTTACTGCAGTTCCTGACCAACCCATTCGGTGACAATTCAAACGAAAGGTAAACTCCAGTCCAAAATCACATAGGAGTTGTCCTGCAATACATCAGAAACAAACATTATGATAATACAGGAAATACCAAAAAATGACAACGAGATTTGAGGGAACAACAGACTGGAGAAAAGGAAGGTGAAAAGCTTTACCAGTGACTATAATTGTGATATGGAACATGACTCTGTTAAACCTTCAAAGCAGCTTTGTGCACCATGGTTTCCTTGTGTATTTGATGACAGCTCTTCTCCACAAGATCAAGCAGTTTCTCCAAGTTTGCTGCCCATGAGTTAAGAATATCATTGCTATCTTTTTCTGTTTGGAAACAAACTATTCCCATTGGTCTATCAATCTTAGCGATCAGTGCTTTTGACACAACCATATCCGAGAGATGCTTCTCAGCTTCCTGAATTTTGACAGGAAAATTTGTTGGGGTCATCACACCGAAAGATATCATTACAAATGCTAAATTCTTGTAAGTCACTTTGGTTTCAAAATACCCATATTAAAATTTTAAAATGCACATAGCAGCTCAGCATGCAACTGTAGAAGAACCAGATTGACATGATGTCGTGAACTTTGGCTGTGTTTGACATAGACACTAAAGATATGGACACAATATTTGTGCATTGTGTTTGACAAAATAGATAGACAATACACAACTTTAAAAAGTCTATATTACCCCTTTTATTTATTTATTTTTTCTAAACAAAATTTCTCGTCTTCTGTGTCCACCTCACTGTCCCCCTCCCCATTTCCTTCATCTTCCATGTTCTTTCTTTTCCTTCCAACAACCTCCAGCCAAACAAATTGAAATAAAACATAAAAGAAACCAAAAAAATCAATTAAAAAAAAATCAGATTCACAAAGTAGATGGAGAAGATGGAGGCACAAGGCAGAGAGAGAGAGAGAGAGAGAGAGAGAGAGAGAGAGAGAATGACGGTGGTGAGAGAAAAGGGTATTGAGAGACACAGAAGGAAGCTGGTGAGGGAGAGAGAAGGGTAGTATGTGAGAGAGAAGGATGGTGCTGTCTCTATGAAGAAGACTTGGGGAGATGATGATGTTATGAAGAGGAGGGTGGTCTTCGAATTAACTTTCTACAAGGATAAAGTTGCAAAAATTCGTGTATCACTTTTTGCGTCTCAGTGTCTCGGCTATTTGGTAGTATACAAATTGTGTCTCAATGTACATTTGTGTGTAACCATGTCCTAAAATCATTTGTCTCAGCAAACAATACCAGTGTCCATGGACACTAACCACGTGCTGGAACCAACACTAGCATCCAGTGAGATATTTTTGAACACTCCAAAATAGCACATAATCATAAATAGCATTACAAACCTGTACACTGAGGCACAGAAGCTCAGCAAGTCTCTTCAAAGTAATTCTTGCGTAGTATTTTGATACAACAAGAATATTCTGCAAGATAATGGAAGTACACCAAATCAACAATTCCATGATATCAACCAACCAAATTAATGGGATTAAGAAATTAATATAACATCGGGTGATTACGTGTTCAATTATCCTTTGCTTCAGGTCCTCTGCTGCTTTTTCACCCAAAGATGACCCAGAGATATTTTCATTCTCAAAGTCATTCTTATATGTCTCCCATAAAGTGTTCCATTGGATAACCTCCATGGTGACCAGCTGTTTCAATAGGTGCCTATGGCACAACATTTAACAATGAAATCACAACAAAATATTTGAACATGAATAAGAAGACATGAGAGCAGCATTAGGTAACATACTTAAAGCTTGGAATTTCAGATAGATTCTTGTCTTCCAAGGTGGAATTGAGAAGGCTTGACTGCATGGGATCATGTGGTGCCAAAACCAAGTACCAACATATTTTTCTCAAGATCTATAATAAAGATATTTGTCAGAAGAAAGTAATGTCATGTAACATAATAAAATTTCTCACAGTAAAAAAGTAGCCAAAAGAAAGAAGAGCCTACAGGAGTCCAGTCAGCTGGGTTTTCTTTGACAGATGGTATCTCATATATAGCCTTATAGCAACGGCAAATTTCAAGATAGTCATTGTTATGGGAATAATACCTTCACACACAAACATAAAACATCATAAGAAAATTAATGTTTTAAGATCAGCAGAAAACAACAGATATAGGTATTTTTAAAAAATTGTTGCAACATAGTAAAATAAAAAACCACTTATCAACACCACTCTACATTACTAAAGTGATATAATCCACTGTTAGATTCCAGCATGGTCCATATAATTTTAGTATCCTAGATCATCCTATATCGATTGGCACAGTTTCGATGTCAGACTGCATGAACCATCAATTTTGCACAAGGCTATTGACTTCAAAATATTAGAAATAGCATTTTGCAAACATTAATGAAAGAAGAAAGCAATTTTTTTAAAAAAAAATGATGATTGCCATAAAATTAGGACGAATATACAAGTGATTGCCAAATAAAATACTAAATAATTAAATTCCGATATTGATCAATTATACAACTAAAGAGATTAAGGTGCATCTATAGTCACAAGTATAATTAAGAGAACCTGAGGAAATCCTACAGGATAGACAAAGATAGATAGTCAGTACACACAATTAATTTATGGAGACTAGTACCACTATGCCTTATTCTGGGAAATTCAAAATCAAGAATTAATACAAGAATTTAGTTGATAGTAAATTCATTCAAAATCAAATGGATTATGGATGAAGAGATGAAAGATGCAAGGTTCAACAACAGCATTTACAACTATATCAGGGTAAAACAAGACAAGGCAACAAGTAGGAACTTATTTACCGAATCATCAATTCATAATAGATTCGCTTTAACTCCAACAGAGATGGTATATCTGCAGGAGCCTCTTCAACAACATTATCACCTTCTTTAGGCTTCTTCTTTTCTTTAGATGGATCAACATCAAATACTCTTGGACTAATCTTTCTTGAGAGAATTTGAGCACGAACATAATCCTGCCGGTCTAGGCACAATCGTACCTACATAATTCAATATATAAGACTATAAACTCAGGCAAATGAATTGAAACACATGAAATATTTAGCTAATACTGATATCACAAATGTAAGAAGGTATAGTATCTCATACTTGCTCGAGAATAAATGCAATTTTCTCAGTTTTGGCCATCGCACCAAAAGTTTCAACCTGATCGTATAACCATCAGATCAGACAAGTGAATTGAAGTACAAAATGAATAAATAGTCATAAAAAATCCATCAAATTAAAACAAGTCAAACACCAACCGCAATTTCTTGCATCAAATCAGCAGCTTCAGCTATAAGGCCTTGTTCTTCCTTAATCTTTGCAAGTTTCTTGATCAATCGAGCTCTCTCAATCTCAACGTATATCTATTAAAAGGTACAACATATTAAGTATACATACATCTTATAAGATGGATATCATAGATCAACAGAATGGAAAGCAGATATACTGTACGCTTACCTTCCCTGCAGATACACTGTTCAATGTTTTGATGAGCTCTATACGAGTTTCAATGTCAGGTGTCTTGTCAATAAATTGCATAGCCTGCTGGACCATAGCTGTTACAGCCTGTGAGCATAATTTAAGCTTGTTAACAACAGGCCACATCGTGTCTCTTGTACTACTTACAAATTGCAAGAGAGGAATGTAAATATTAGCTATCATAGGCAAAAGTTATTATATAGAGGCTAAATCAACAACAATTCTACAGGTCAAGGAACTTTTGTTCTTGTATAGCAGCAACGATTTACAAAATGTTGCACATGTTAGGCTAATAGCACGCTTGCATTTAACTCCATGGACTGGAATTAGAATTCTCATGTTCCTAATATGCTGATCAAAAGCAACATTATATCGTTGAAGATCAAATAACCTAAAATAGTCTTTCTTTAACAGGCACAAGGACAGTCTTTAACCGGAACATTGGATACCAAACTACATCATAGAACATTATCATATACTGAATTTCCATTACAAACAAACAGCAACAAGTTAGTTTATAAGCAAGCTAAAACCCTAAACCTCTGTATAAACCACACTGAAATAGAGAGAACCACGTAACCAAAGGGTTTCTTCCGCATACATTTAAAAAAAAATAAAATAAAATAAAAGGAAATTGTTGAGCAATTACCTGCTTAAGCTGGCCGCGTCGTTTGGATAGAACGACAATCTGGTCGTTGAGGGTTTTCCATGCTCGAGCTTCAAAGCAGAGCTGCAAAATGTCGGTGACGGCCTTTCTGGTACCGGCGACGTCACCGGCGAGCCTCATCTGCTTCTCCACATTCAGCAACTGCTCTATCGAGGCGTCTAAATTCCCCGTATTCGCCTACAAAAAACCGAATTCAGAAAAATGACCAAATTCCAACTCAAAACATGGCAAGAAATTAAAAACCCTACGGTATAGTCATTTTTAGTATTTTTTGGGGGGGAGGGGGGACAAAAAAAACAGCAAGAAATACTTAGAATTGGAAATTAAAAGTGGAAGTAGAGAAGACATGCAGATAAAAAAAGGGAGATCTGAAAGGGCGTAGATCGATTATTATGAACGAAGATTAGTGAATGAAGCAGTGACAGAAAGATGCATACCATGGTTTGGGGTTTGGGGACGAGGGAGAGAGAGAGATCTCTTCGAATGAGTCGTTCGATTATTGAAAATTGAATTAAAAAAAGTTGGAGGAGGAGGAGGTATAACTGCAGTGCCGATTAAGAGTGCAGGAGTTAAATAGGGCCCTCTTTTTCATTGTGTACGTAGGCCTGCAGCGAGTTTCATGGGCCTAGTAACCACCACTGCCTTTCGTGGCCCGAAATTTTACTGCCCTAGCCGGCCCGACAGGACCACATTCCTTTCTTAGAAGGGCTTTTTTTTCTGACAAACAAATGTTAAAAATATATGTAAAAAAAATGCTTAATTTAAATAAAATAATTTCCTTTTCCTTTTTCTCTGTTGTGTCAAGGCTTTTATAAATAGGATGGGTTTCAGACCAAAAACATAGAAAGAGAAATGGGCTTTTCACGATTTTGTAGTTCGAACTTGGAAGTTGCCCCATGCCGATTGCGCTCTATCTTTGTCGGCTCCCCATGTCCACCTTCGTTTTTCTAAGCAAGTAGCGGGAGGAACTGAAAGTCTGAAACATCACCGAAAGGGTTCAATTCCCACGAAGAACCAATTTTGAATCCACTTCTTTGAAAGGTAAAGTTGCAGCAACCACATCACCAACCCAAACGGGTCTTAACCGTTAATCTAAAAGGGTTCCCACATACCCACTGAACCCCACCTTTCGTTCTTCTTTCCTCACACTTAACATTAGTTCCGATTTGTTGTTTGTTTTTTTGCTCAGCTATGTTGGGTCAAAGTAATGGGAACCAAGCTTCTTATCTCATGTATTGGGCACTACCCTCTACGGTTCTTGCTGGTCTTGTTGGTGCTGTTTTGGCACTTAAAGATGGCAAATTCGCCATTCCAGCTACTCTACCATGGTCATATTCCTTCCGTACAGATACTACCACTAATAACAACAATAATAATAGCTTGGAGAAACCGCTGCTGGTTCCTGGGTTGCAGAACCTCGAGAACAATTGTTTCCTCAATGTGGTTTTGCAGGTAAAGTCTTGTTCTTATTGGGTTGTTGGAACTCGTGGTGTTCCATAGAGTAAAATGTCCTAGATGCAAATGTTGCATTTTTTCTTCTATGAATTTGAGTTGAATAGTTGAATTTGTTGCAGGCTCTTGCTAGCTGTTTTTGCTTTCAGAGTTTTCTTCATAGGGTGATTTCAGAATGTGGGACTCGGGACTTGGATGAAAGCATGCCTCTTGCACTTTCTTTAGCTTCTTTATTACAAGGTAGCACCATGTTAAGTTTATTTCTCAGCCCATTGTATTTCATTTTGTATTTTATGCAAATTGAAATAACCTGAATGCCTAAATGACTGGTAGATGTTTGGTCAAGGTTTTTTAATATTGATTTTACCTAGTAAGATATTTTATACGATTTTTGCATCAAGCACCATTGTATAGCTTGTCCATGTTATGTATTTGCAGAGCTTGGTTCAGTGTGTGAAGAAAAGGTTACTCTTAGTCCACGAAAGGTGATGCTTACCATGGCTCATTACATTCCAAACTTTAATCTGACAAACCAGCAGGTAGAATTTTGATTCTTAGATGCTGTAATGACTGAATGATGCTTTAGGTTTCTGTTGATTTATTCTTAGTTGTGTGTCTTGTAGGATGCCGCTGAAGCATTTCTACATCTGTTGTGCTCATTGAGAGAAGAAATCGGAGGTTGTTATGCTCCAAAGATGAGTTCTTTAGCAGACATTTTTGCTTCTAATAATAGAATTCTTACTCGAATACATAGGGACTGGCAGAGTGAGCATGAAAGATGGCACCAACTCTACCTTGGACCCTTTGATGGGATTCTTAGTAGCAGCTTGACCTGTCAGAGTTGCTCATCCCAGGTATAGAAGGCTTTCAATGCAGTTCTCTTACCTTTGCTATTAATTGTGTGTACACTTTATGTATTGTCCAACAGTTTTGATTTGACACTGTTGCATTAGGAGGAGAAAGGTTCCAAGGTAATCGAAATGGCTAAAATAGGAGAAATGTTAGAATTAACTAATTGATTTTGTATGATGACATGGGTTAGATTTGAGAAGCTAAGAAAAGACTCAGTTGTAGCTCTATCTAAAGATAATGGTACTCCTAACCTTTATTTCTAATGTAAACGTTTTCTTGTATCTGTCTGAAATTTTAATTTAATTTCAAACTGTATATTTGTTTGTTTTGCAGATCTCAATTAACTTAGAACAATTTGATTGTTTGCCTCTTTCACCTGTACTTAGTGGTTCCACCCTGGTGAGTTTCAAAAATTCAGTGCCAATTATATTGTTGTTTTAATTTCAATATTATTTCTTGGGTAACTGAAATTCTGCAAGCCTTCATGAGCTCTCTGATTAGTTGATGTCTCTCGCTTCAGATATTTGGATGTGCATTGCTGGATTGCCTGAAGCAATTCATTGTTGCTGAGCATGTTGAGAACTATCACTGCCACTACTGTTGGCATAATGCTGCGATCAAGTATCTTTCATTAATGGAACGAAATGAGGTAATTGTTTTGAGAGGGTACAGGCAGCTTCGGGATGCATAAACAGTGGTCAGAATCTTGCAATTGACTGCTTTTCGTGTTGTAAATTTGTGGCTTTATTAATCAGGTAGAACTTGAAAAGCTTAGGAGATGCTCTGACCAAGAATTATGTGACTGCCGGGAGATGTGTAATCTTGGAAACCTACCTTGGTCAAATAGGTTTTCTCATACTCTGAAGCAGCTAAGTATTGCTCGATGTCCAAGGGTATGTGTTCCGTTTCTTCGATCAGCTAGACATACTTGTTCAATGATACAGTTAGCTTTGGATTTCCCAGTTGCTTGAAATGTTTGGATCTCTGTTTGCAGATTTTATGCATTCAGTTGAAAAGAGTTCATATGAATAACTTTGGAGAACCTATCAAACTGCAGGTATTTTTAATGTTCAGTGAATCATGATGTTTACGGGCTGGAAATATCCTTTCCTATTGTTTAAATCTGCAGAAATTTACAGGATACAAAAACAAAAAATAGCATATAAATGGTCATGAAAGAGTTTTTGTGTTATGATGATGGATTGATGGTGTTACAGGGTCATATTTCTTTTCCATTGATTTTGGATCTGTCTCCATTCATGACAACTAGGCTGGGAGTAAAGATACCAGATAAATATGGACAAAGTCTGCCATTAAATCTACGGCATAGCAGAAGAATCCCTCTACCATCAGAGGGGAAGATGTTGAGTTTCAGTGGAGATTGTGAGGAAGCAACAGAACAAATCAGTTCAAATGATATTAGTGATGTTGGATTTGTCTCAAATAGACAGGAACTTCCTAGTGACACGTTGTTTCCCTGCTCTGAAGGCTCTTCGGAAGGGATTTGGCTGGACACACATATGCAGCCCATTAACAAGGTTGGTCCAATGTTGCGCGCACTCGTGTGTGATTTATTTTTTTAAATGTACCTCTATTTTCTTCTTAAATAATGCTAAAATGGAAGGTTGAGTTGGCATTTGCAGTTACTTTCATCTGCTCATTGTCTAAGGCTATATGCAGGTGAACACTTCTCAAAGTTCAGTTTCTCAAGAAACATGTTTGTATCGACTTGTTTCTGTCGTGGAACACTTTGGAAAAGCTGGAAGTGGGCATTACACTGTTTATAGATGTGCAAGGGCGGAATCCTCAGGAGATGTCTCCAATGATTCCTCAAATCAAACTCCAATGCGCTGGTATTGTGTTTCGGATTCTCAAGTGAATGCTGTTTCAGAGTTGGATGTTCTTTCCTCTGAGGCCAGCATGCTTTTCTATGAGAGAATTCCAACAAACTGAAAGCTTAGATAATTTCAGTTGAACAGTTTTTTATTGGGGGAGTGCAATGACCTGTGTTCCAAGTCAAAAGAACTTATGGTGTGTCATTTATCCTGACTAGGAGCAGCATAAGGGACTTGTGGTCCAAAATGCAAGACCTTAAAAAATGGAAGCCTATATTTGAAGGTTTGAGAAGTGTAATTTACAAGGATGGAATCCAAGCATGATCCCTCGAGAGTGGTTATTTGCTTTCATCTAAAGAAAATGAAGATACAAACAGCAACAGTTGCAGTGTAAATTATTGCTTGCATGAAACTAATCTTTGTTATTCAATTGTTACATAACTGTAAGAGGGGTGCTTAAGTTCTCACTGAAATTATATAAATGGATTCATGTAACTTAGATCTTAGAGCTCAAGCTAAATGCTAGCTAGCTGCTGCAATCTTTTACGTGGTGATGTACTTGAATCAAACGACAGCCAAATGCTTTGAAATAAAAAAAGGAGTTTGCAGATTTTTCATATTATTGACGCAACAGTGTGTATCATTATTGATTTATTACTATTTAAACTGCGATTTTCATGAGCTTTTTTGAATAACTTGTACTGTGAAAGTGGAGAATATACTCATACACCTGCATCACTACGTAAAAAGTTTGGATTGGTTTTATTTTAAATTAGATACAAATTAAACATAAATTGTGTTATTTTCATAAGTAGAATGGAATTCTTTTCTACATGATGAAAATAAAATAAGGATGGATACAGATTAACTTTCAAAGAAAGAAAAAGTTGTACGAAACAATTTAAATAAAAAAGTTCCATCTGTTGAGGTGCATAAAAATGACCATCATTTCTCTACACAGCCACACATATATCTCAGCCAAAGTTTAATCTTTTGGTATCTCTAATATATAATTAATTCCTGTAGCAAAAGATAGGGTGTTCACGGGTTCGAGTAACTCGATTATCTGTCTGAATTCAAATCAAACCGATTAAATTGGTTCTAGAACCAATGAGTAATTGGGTATAATTGAACCCGACTCGATGAAACCCGATCATGATTGGTTCGGATATTGGTTTTGAAAAAACGGAATCCAAACTACCCACAAAAGCCATTGTCCTTTTATTAAATAAAAAATATAAATTCTAATAATATATATAACTTTTACACTAATTAACCTAACTCTATTATAATTGTGAGTTAATGAGTATTTTTTTTATTGTTAAAATATTACTAACTTGTTAGTTGATATTACATATATACTATATTTACATAATTTTTCAAAAAAAATTTATTTTTAAATATTTTTTTTAATTTCTATTTTATCGGATACTTAATTATCCGAATGGAATCCATTTTTAATCCGTTTAATTTATGAGTACACAATATATATATATAAAAAAAATATCAAACCAATCCAAAGTAATTACAATTTAATTGGATCGATTCTCATCTTATTCCTAACCAATCCGACTAATAACCACCCCTAGCGAAAGACGTTTGTTTATGATATAGGAAAGTGGAATATTTTATTATTGTCTATAGCAGATAATTTACAATGCTAAAACAATTTTAGTTGTGTAAACTAACCTAAATATAACACAAAATTGTAAAACAAAAGAGTTCAATTATGAATCGGGGGCTTCCTACTAGCTGGAGTGTAATCCATTGCGAAAACTTCGCCACTGCTGCCATTTCCTTCATCTTCTTTTGGCTTAAATTTATCATCACCATGATGATCATGATCTATATTTGCATCCTTAGTAGTGCCACCCATGTTGCTTCTTTCTTTAAGTGTTCTTGCTGCACATGCCAACAAACAAACAAACAAATTAATAAAATTGAAAATCATGGAAGAAATGTTAATTTCATATGATCCTATGATAACCAACAATAAAGTACCTCTAGCTTGTATTGTGATGAAGCAGAGGAGGATGAGAACCACAATTAGAGTGCAATTCTTTTGTACACCAGCCATCTCTGATCTTAAAATTTGTGTGTGCTGTATAAGAAGAAGATCTTGAATTCTTGATGATCTGAATATAGCTATGCATGTGCTTATATTATAGGCCTTTATATAGAAACAAGATTATAGGAGAGCCAATGGTGGCAAAGATTTATTGGGTATGCATATATTGCTATAATGCTATAGTAGTGGTAGCTAAGCATGGTGGTCTACGAGGGTCACATCACTGTTTTTTTATGTCTGCCTTGAAATAGACATCTATGTATGTGACTCTAATTGGGAAAGACTTGAACCGAGAAAACCAGAAATCCCACTATCCTCTCAATGAATGTCAACCTGCACTATTAAGTGTAATTTGGGCCATCTTAGTTTCCCTTTTATGTCAACTGCTTCCTCTATAGTAATATCATTAACATTATTACGACCCCACATACATTTTCAGTATATAATAAACTTGTTAATTCTATATTCCACAAAGATTTCAATTTAATCCTTTGATGGTTAAATTCTTGTTACTGTCGTTATCATATTTGAAATTTGATTGAGGAAATGTCTACAATGTTGAGCTGGGACAATTAAACATGTGCCTCAATTTGCAGACAAAGCAATACCTTTGAGAATGCAAGATTATTTATGCAGAGCCATATATGCATCTCTAAGGCCTGCTAATGTGAAGCATGAAAGCTTGCCTTGTCGATACCCACAAACACATACAATGTGATGTGAAAAGGTTTAGTGAAACATTAGTGTTTATGCTGCCACCTACCATGTATGTACATTATATTGTTTTTTGGCAGTTAGTTATCGACAATACCCTTCTTTCGAATTCAGTTGCTGCATGCCCTTGTACTCACTTATGTAAGCAAAAAATGCTAGAGTCAACATTTTTAATTGTTTATCCAAATTTATTTGATTTGTATAGCGGATCCCACTTGGTAGGAAGATATGGTTATTTTTCACTAATGCATGCATATTTGTTAATTAAGAAATAAAGCTTAAATTTGGTGAATTATTTGAGAGCAAGTGGCAATCATTCAAATGGCTTGGTATTTAAGAGGATGCCAATCATGGCTTAATTAACACTATTGCTTTGTCATAATAATATAATAATAATGGTGGTTGTTTTGTTGTGTTGTGGTTGTATTCTTGCGTGGCCTCAAGAAGTTAGAGTGCATTAGGAAGGAGATTTGATTAATTAGTTAATGATGGATGGATGGAGGAGGGGTAGCTAGGCATTAATATTAATGAATGGAGGGAGTAAAACCGACATTGGTGAGAGTAGCATCGTTTTCAGATCGGACGATGGACAATGTTATTTGTTTGTTTGGAGGAGTAAGACAATAGACAGTGTTCTTTGGGTCACATGGGACGATCTACTAGGTAGGGCTGCCTGTGTCCCTCACAAATTGCACATGATTAATGATTTGGAAGGATATATTTAAGGCTATGACATGGACACAGTAACGGTAACCTAAGGGCTAAGGAGAATGCTACAGTTAACTAGTTAAGCAATCAACCAACTTGAGTTAGTCGACTAGTCAGTTCACTTGTCTGCTTAAATAAATGTCGGAAATTTGAATCTCATCTTATGCATGCAACAATTCATTAACTAATAACAAACTCTTAAATAGAGCTTAGATCTACGATAGATTAATCCTTGTCTGTCGGGTTATCGTCAGAAAAAAAAAAAAATAAAACTAGTTAAGCAATCATCAATCAAATTGCATTGGGCTAATTAAGGCTGATATATATGATCTAACCTAAATTTGTATCTTTAGCTCTTTACAATTTTTGTGTCTTTATTAAAATAATGATGAAAATTGATTTGTGACAATTTTTTGCCAGAATATGACGTAAGACTAATTTGCTTAATAATATTGAGAATTGATTTGATAACTAAAATTTGTTAAAAACTAAAATATATAATTAAAATTTTTATGGACTAATTTAATATATTTTTAAAAAATAATTGTGCAAAACATTTGAGTATTACTTGATTCAGTTGTGTTTAGAGAATTCTTTGTTTGTTTATTCTTTTTCAACGGAACACGTTTTTTCATTTTTGTTTTCCATTTTCCATTTTTCTTATTTTTTTCATTTGGTCTTGTTTTCCATTTTCCATTTTTCTTATTTTTTTCATTTGGTCTTGTATCTATGCAATGCAAGTATTTTTTTTTCCCTTCTCTCAGTAGACCTCTGCCAGATCTTGTTATTCAAAACCGCCAACTTATTTAGATTTTTAGCTGAAATTTAACTAACTGGACTTGACTAATACTGAGGTTTTTGCACTTGAACCAATTCCATATGATTCTATGCAAGTTTGTTGATGCACACTTTTGTTTGGGAATGTATGTTTATAGATCGGATAACCCCCAGTATTGCGGTCCCGGTTGCTCAAGGATCTCTCTAGTCTATTCCAAATTAAAATATAAAGAATCCCAACCTATTCAAAGTACAAAGAATCTAAAAAGTTAATCTTTAATCACTTCTTCTATTCGGATTTCCCCCATATGTTTTTATCAAATATATACTCCAGCTGCTTGTACTTATTAGTCCGTAATGGCTGGATGGATATTCAATTGAGTTTTTGATTAATAAATAATTGAATTACGAAACTGACTTGTTTGGAATCATGAAAGAAACTTCAAACCAATAATATATTCCTGTTAGAACCTTTTTTCTGTTTTATATATATAAGTAACCAACAGGTCTAGTCAATAATAAGTTAATAAGTATTTTTAAATTACACTTTATACTAATAAGTAATTATTATTAATTAGTGATTATTTAAATTTTATTTTTTTAAATATAAAATTAATAATTATTAATTACAGTTATTTAAAATTAATTAATTAAAAGTTATTTACCTATATTTTTTCTATATATATTGATAAGAGATTAGAATATATACGGTAGTTTATTAGTTAACAACAAATTTTTAAATAAAATTTTAATTTGCAGTGAATTAACTCTTGATCTCTCAAATTAAAAATAACGTGAAAAATAAAAAAAAATTAGATGAATAAGTTAATTTTATAATCAAATCCAACAAAGTCTTTTTTTTTTTCTTTATTTTTCTTCTTTCTCTTTCTCCTTCTTTAACTAGGATTTTTTTATTATCAATTTTTAAATTATTGGTTACTTAGCATAATTTCACTAAGTATGCGGATGATTATTCTATTAAGATTTAGGTGTTTAATTTGGAGGTATAATGTGTTTTAATTTAATTGATAGTTGTTCATGTTGTTCAAGAAAATTATTGATTACCCTTATCAAATTAATCATTTGATCATGTAGTATTCCCGAACCAAAAATACTCAAAACAGGTCTGTTACACACAACAGAATCTTCTGTTACTAAGCAATTTAACTACTTAATAGAACAACTGTCTTTCCCCTTCCTGTAAGAAGTAATTATCTGTTTAGTTAAAATAGAAATTCTGTTAAGATAGTTAGCAATATATATAAACCAGCAATGAGAATACACAACACACTTTGTAGTTTCTTCTTCAACCCCTTCTCTATTCTCCTAAGTCTTCACTAACAGAATCTGTTGGATATACACTAATATAGCATCCAGTCATCTCTTATATATAATTATTACCATTCAGGCGACAAGCTTCTTGGTTGGATTATTATTAAATTAAACCTGAAATAGTAGCATGAATCATGCATGGGACATACATCTAGGCTATAATAATTTAGTTATAGAATTGTTTATGCATGCCTTGTTGATTTTAAAGCATTCTTATAATCAGATTTATATTATTGAACTTTTGTGACATGTCTTGTCTCAGTCCATATCCTAGTCTACAGTGTCTATAGTGGTTGACGGCTAAAGAAGCACTTATTTTTATTCTAAATATGTCACTCTTCTATTTACCACAATCATCCATAATATAATATCGATATAATCTAGGGTGAGTAATTTTATTAAAATTCGACTAGTAAAAAAAATGAGTAATCTCATATCATTAGATATAATTTCACACTATAAAAAATAGGTTTAATTATTTTGCATGTCCCTATAATTTTACCGAATTTTCAATTAGGTTCCTATATTTTTTTTCTTTTCAATTGGGTTCCTATACCTCTTTTTTTCAATTAAGTCTCTATTAACGTTTGACGTTAAAAAAAAAACGTTAGTGAGCTGTGGAATGACTTATTTACCCATGTCTTCTCCCTATAAACACTCGCATCGCAGTATCTGAGGTTTCTCTTCTTCTCCCTTCTTCAATTTCAGTTTTCATATTCTCCAACTTTATGGCTCATAGTCAAGGAACCTCATTCATTCTATCTTTGGGAAGCTGTGTTTCCAGGAGCTCGTACTCGAAGGAAAGAAGACACCTGTGTTTCTGTGGAGAGGCAGTAACCGTCCGCCGTTCCTCAGCCGTTTCTGACCATGGTAGAAGGTATGTTACTTGTGGGAAGATACCAAAATGCAACTTTTTTGAGTGGATTGATGATTTTGATTGGATTGAGGTTGATGATGGTGCAAAGAATGGGTGGCCAAAGGAAAAGGAAAGGCGGGTTCACTGTTTGTGTGGTGACACTCTGAGTCTTCAAATTTCAGGAACAACAAAGAATCCTAATAGAAGATTTGTTTCTTGCCCTAATAGAAGATGCAAATTTTTTGAGTGGGTTGATGAAGTTGGTGCAAGAAGTAACGTGTCTGCTGCTGCTGTTGGAGTTGTTGGAACACAAAATTCTGCTAAGCTGGAAGCTGAAATGTGGAAATTGGATGCACAAGAAAGAAATATAGAGAGGCTAAACGTGGAGATGGAGAGATTAATTGTTGAAGGCAAAGAAATAGATGCTTGTGTGGGTAGATTATGTGATGAGTTGAATATTCTCCAAGAACAAGTTGGGAGGTTGGATGACAATATGAAAATTCAATGTAAAATGCAATATATGCTATTTATGTTTTTGCTAGTCTTAATAATTGGAATGTGGTTTGCAAGAGTTTAGAGTTATGTGTGCTATGAAGTTGTAATATAAGAGATTGTATGGCTTCAATCCAATTAAAGTTAATTAAGTTTAGTTTGAATCAATTTTACACTTTGATGTATTTTGTGTGTATAACAAATGATAGTTGGGAAGCAACTTTATCAATCTGAATAGTTAAATTTTCACAATTGACAACAACTTACAGCAAGAAGTGGCTAGAAAATATGCTACATATATTTTCATTAAGTATTCCTGTAAACCATACTTACACAAAATATCATAACATAAGTGGTCATATAATATGCCACATATAGTTAAGCCAAAATAAAGATTCAAAAAGTGCAACAATTAAAAGTGGTCCAACCTGATTACAAAATATCAAAATAGTGGTCCTATCCACATAATAAACAGTGGCCACATAGACACAATTCATCACAAGATATACTATTTAACAGAAACCCCAACAACCCTAACTATAAATATAAAGAGACTTCAGTCATCACTTAGGTCTATATGTAGACTAGGTGCTCCTTTTTGCTTCATCACTCCTAACTTCAGCCGCCCACTTCTCCTCACACCAAACACCTTTGTCTTTGGTAAAGGTTGAGAAGATGCTTTAGGTGCTTGGTCAGATTTTGCAGTTGCCACAGCTAGGAGAGGCTGGGAGGCTGGCCCTTCAAGAGGTAAGGCTTGTTGTGAGGTGGCTGTAGTTGGAGCCAATGCACCGGTGGATGTGGTTGGAGCCTGAGAAGCTGAAGTTGCAAATATGGGAAGTGGTTGAGTGGAGGCAGCAACAGCAGGTGTGGCAGGTAGCTGTTGGGAAGATGCAAGTGTGGTGGGGAGTGGTTGTGAAGATGTAGCTCTACCCCTTCCTCTACCCCTTCCCCTGCCCCTTCCTCTTCCCCTGCCTACCCCTGTTTGCCTTATTCGCTCAGATTTGCGGATATTCACACCGGATCTGTTGTCGGCAGCAGGATCAGTGTCAACAGCAGCTGCAGGATCAGCAGCAGCAGCAGTAGGCACAGTGTCAGCAGCGTTCGAACCTTCTCCGTTGGCGGCAGCAGCAACACCAGGTTCTGAAATCAGGTAAACAGCAGATTACAACATGAATATTCAGCTCTTTTTTCAATGAATTTATAATCCATTTACAATTTATTTATAACACAGCATAATCAATTGATAATCATCTTATAGTCTATTTATAAGGCAGCATAATCTGTTTGCAATCCAAATCAATTCACAACAATTTATAACACAGCATAATAAATTTTCATACACCTCAAATACCCTATAATTTCGAATTTAAAACAGTAAAACAACAGTTTGTAGGTTCAGATTTGCATGATACCTGACACTATTGGATTGGGACAATGCCTTCTATTATGTCCATATTGGCCGCAGTTGCTACATGTAACAGATGAACCCGTCCTCCTTAGCTTTGTCTGAGAATGGTTCTCATCAGGTTCTCTGATCCTCACCATCCGTGGTCTTCCTGGCTTCACCCTAAAGATGGGAGGTATGATGGTGTCACACTCAACCTTCGGCCACATATTTTCTCCATTGATTGGAGAAACTAAGTTACCATAAGTTGCAACATAGGCTGCTGGGCTATAAAAGTTGCTGCAATAATCTTCTAGACTGTCCCCTTTCTCGAATATGGCACAACAAGCATGCGGGCAGGGCATTCCACATAACCCCCAAAATCTGCAGCTACACATTCCAGCCAACAAGTCAACCACAAACCTCTCAACAATCATCCGGTTCTTATGAGAAACTTCGTATTTCAGTCCTCCAGCCCATCTTGCTTGCCACTCCATAGCTCGCGTAGCAATGATATCAAGCCTCTTTTTGGGTTTAGGCATGATTGTACCCTCATATTTTTCGGCCTTCTTCTTTTCTTCAGCAAACCGAGACATCCAATAACATCGAATCCACTCGAACATAGTAAGTATGGGCTTGTCTCTTGCCTCCAAGATCCTACCATTGAAAGCTTCAGATATGTTATTCATCAACATGTCGCTCTTAGCAAGAAACGTGAAATGGCTCTTGCACCAGAGCTTTGGATCCAATGATAATAACTTTTCATAGCATTGACGGTTGATGTTCATTAGTTGAGTCATCCTCCTCTCCCATTCCTCAACATATATAGCTTTAGCTATTGATAGAATTAGATCCCGCAAAACAGTCCCACCTCCATATGCTTTCTTGCAATTCGCATACAGATGTCTCAAGCATAGTCGATGCTCTAACGCCGGCATCATCTCTTGAATAACTTGCATCAAACCCTACAGCACAGCATATATAATTCAGATTCATATAGCTGCATCATATCATATATAATAACTTTTTATAGAGCTGCAACATAGCATATATAATTCAGTTATAAAACGCAGCAACATATGAGCTAAATTTCAATTTTCAGTAGCTACAACATATCATATTAAAAGTAAATAAATTAATAAATAAATAAAAAAGGTAAATTCTTATATCACTGTTTTTGTTTTTCCCCATAAAAATAACTTTTCAAATTTAGACATAATCAAATGATGAATCGATGCAAAAGAAATGAGACTTGTGCATCTATGATTTAAGGGTCCACCATGATAACTGACAGAACATTTCAATAATCTCAAAAATCAAATAAAGAAACTTGATAAGAAAAGTGACATGCATTATTCTGGTGCTTAATGAGGTCTACACTATAGATATATTTTAACAGCAATATTTATTGTGTGGCCAATGAGGTCTACACTATGCATTATTCTCCTCGCCCAATAAGCCTTTGTGACTGAAATATTAGCCATGTATTTATCCTGAATAGTCTGAATTACTGTTGCAATCTTCATCTCCTCCCCCTACTAATATTGGTAACAATCTTCTGAGACATCCAACTACTTGATGCAAGCCTACCGCTGTAATCTCGTCCACAAGTGTGCTTTCTGTTAAAGGTCTTCAGCCGAAAGCAATCGGAACCACCAACTTTGGATGCAAACGCCATCCACCTACACTTCCCTTTCCTTCTTCTACAGCCCACTCTACATCTAATCCTATCATTCTTGATATACCTAATATCCCTTCCATTCAACAGAGCATGCTCCCTAATAGCATCCTTAAACTGACCAAATGACTTGAACTCCAATCCCACCTTAAACACATATTCCCTACTCATCTCAACCTCATTGTATTTAAGATATCTTCTCTTCTTAATCATATCATCCGAATCTCCCTCATAGCTATCAATATCTTCAGTTTCATAACCCTCGGAAATCTCTCCAACCTCAACATCATCCCTAACGGCTGCGTCTTTCACAGCAGCATCAACACCACCAGTTTGAGCATTGTCATGTTCATTTAAAGGGCCATCAAATCCCCCAAAAGCATTTCCAACTCCACCATCATTTCCATCTTCAACGTCAAATCCAAAATGATCCTCGTGGTCTCCATCGTCTACACTGTCATCAAATCTATCCTCCTCACTAGACGCTTCTGATACACATTCAACCTCTACTTCTACGAAACCACTCTCATTGTACTCAGCTTCAGTTGGCACATAGTCCTTATCATTCGAACATATCTCAACACTGTTACCTTCCCTACAGCCATCAACAACATACACCGAGTAATGCTTAACAGTTTGCGACACTAATAACCTACCCATTCTCATGGCATCTCCATCACTCATCAACTCTCTGAAACCCGAGCTCAATTGACAGCCTGGTTCACAGTACCAGATCCTGGCATTTCCTTTGTACCCTAACTTTTGCAACTCACTAACTATTTCTTGCAAACTCCATTCATCGAGCTCATAATGCATATCTTCCAACACCTTTCCCCCCAAATATTCTAGCCCATTTCCTAAATCATGAAACTTGCCACCATGGTGTATGTCTATGGTAAAATCCTCCTTCCCATCCCTACAGGTATTAAAAACAGAAACATAATCTATTTAAAGCAACATTGGCACAGCCACAATAATCAACATTCAAGAATAAACAAAATTCATCATCCAATGCCATAGTAGCTCCATTCAATCACATAATTTGAAAAAAAGGTCGAGACTTTCATAAGCTGAAACCATCAGCATACATTACACTTTTACAAATCTCCCATTGAAAGCAAAATCTATTTAATAAAAATAGAAATAGAATCAATTCAAAGCACCACCATCACAGCAACAACAGTCAAACAATGCCATATTTTTTTTTTGCAAAAAATTAACATAAATATCAACTTTTAACATTGAAAAAATTAGGGTTTTTTCTTTGTCACTTACTTACAAAAACTTCGACTGCAGGGAGATGGAGCAGAGGCATGGTTGGAGGCTCGGCACCGTGCGGCACGGTGACTCCAGGCAAGGGCCTTCACCGCGACGGAAGGAAGACGCCTTGGCCGGACAAATCGTGGAGAATACCTCAGAGAAGAACAACGATCAAGGGCCCAGCGCAGAGAGAAGGCAACGGAAGGGACACCAGCAACCGTCTGTCGCAGTCGATGGCAGACACACACGCCGTCGATGGAGGCAGGAGACGGAGAATACAGGAGAAACTTAGGGTTTCTTTTTTTCTTAGGAATGAAATGTGAGGGGTTATTTGGGTATTAGGAAAAAATTCAGATTACTTCACCAAGCCTCTACAGCTAATTGCCAAGAATATTCTTTTTTTATGAAGAATATTCTGTTATCTCAAACGGTACACCGACGATAGAGACTTAATTGAAAAAAAAAATAAGGTACAAGGACCTAATTGAAAAGAAAAAAAGTATAGGGACCTAATTGAAAATTTGGTGAAACTATAGGGACTTGTAGAGTAATTAAACCTAAAAAATATTAATAATAGCTAATTAATGACTACAAATTATAAAATCTGTTGGTCTCTTAACACTCCTCTATAATACCAGCTACTTCAATAAAATGTAAAAAAATTGATATAATACCTAAAAGATGATGAAAAATTTTAAGGATTAGTAAGATTTATTGTATTTGACTAATATTTTTAGCTATCAACTTAATATTTTTAGTTTAATGTTCACTAATATATTTTTAGTCTATATTTTTAAATATTTTTTATTAACTATTAGTCAAAAATAATAACTTTTATTAATATTTTAGTAATTTTTAAAGATGTTATCTTACTTGTTAAATAAATTAAAAATTAATATTTAATTTAAAATATAAAAATAAATAATTTTTAAATATTTAAAATTTATTATAAAAAATAAGTGAAACAAAAATTAGATATTAAATAGAATTGACTAAAATATAAATAAGGTTTGTTAATTAAATAAATAATAAAAAAAGTGTATGTACAAATTCAAAAATATATCTTTATCATAATAAAGATTATGTTACCAATATTTTTTAATATTTATCTTGAAATTAAGGCAATATTATTCAACCTTCTAGCTTTTTCCTACTAAAATACAACTCCTGATGTTGTCTGAACTCAAAATCTTAGAGATAAGTGTGCAATCTTTTAATCAATCAATCATTGGCAGAAGAACATTTATTAAACCCTAAATCTTAAACTTTCTAAAAGAAAGATTAAAAAATATATATATAAAAATTGATAGATGTTAGCTGAATTATTGATTGTTTATCATTTATTAAAGTTCAAAGTTCATATGCATAATATATGAATCATGTACGAAGCCGGCGGTGCATGAAAAGGATTTAACATTTTTGAGAAAAGAAAAATTTAATTTTTTTGAAATAAAGAAAACTCAATACAATAGAGTAGAGCATAAATAACAGAAAATAAAAGAAATCTCAACACAAAAAAAAAAACTGCTACAGAAAAGACATCAACTTCCTTAGCCTCCAAGTACTGCCATCAATACCTACCAGGATCACTGAAAATCCATTCTTGGTAGTTCAAAGCCGTCCTATTTTATATTTCCACAACACCTGCTTCTTTATTTTTTAGAAAAAAAAAATATATTACAAGACTTGCAAAATACATATTAATTAAGCATCTGTTTCTGGTGACATCAAATTTCAATACCTGATGGTGAAAATTCCTGTCGATGGAGGTATATATCTATACTCCTCTTATACCTAGCCAACTTCAAAAGCTATATGTATAATGGACTTTGCTAGATATAGTTTTTGTGAACAATATGAATAATGAACTCTAAAATTAATCCAATAAAGTAAAAATACACTACATTTCCAAATTACTCACCTAAATCTTAATATTAGAATAACTATCTGCACACCTAATGAATTGAACATCCGATATATTCATTGTTCACATTGTTTAATATTTTCATTGTCTACTTATACTTTTTCATATATAAATATAGGAATCAATATAATGCATATATAATGTACATGTATCTAGCTAAACATACATACTGTATTTTAATTTGTATCAAAATGCATTGATTAAGAATAGATGTACAAAAAATTACTACATAAAAGGAATTGAATGGTGGGGACATATATGATAAGGCGCAGCAGTGTTTTCTCAACCAGGGAGGCGCATCAGAATTGAACAATAATAATCTTTGTCTATACCTAAAAGATTTTCTAAAACGAGAAAAAGAGAAAAGAAGAAACTTAATTGGGATGGAAATCTAATTATGGATTGGAGGATTCTTCTTTGCAGGCGTGTAGTCCATTGTATCTATGTCACCACTAATAATCTCTTGTGTTCCTTCATGGTTCCGCTTGAACACATTACTTTGATGACCCCTCCCACCATTATTAACTCCATTCTTGGTAGTAGCAATCTCTCGCAAACTTCTTCCTGCAATAACCATACCAAAAGAACCAACACATAAATGATACTATACTACATACACACTAATCATGTATGAACATAATAATAATAATAAATTAAATTACTCTCACCTCTAGCTGTCATGGACATGAAACAAAGCAAAAGAAAAGCAACAAGAAGAAGATGCCGATTCATTATTGGTAACAACATAGCCATGTTATATATATAATTCTTACTTAATTAATAATAATAATAAATAATATATACCCTCTTATTACTACTATTATTGTTTTGCTATTATTATTATATCTCTATGGTGTAAACTAAGTAATACATACAAAACATGGTTGCGTGTGTATAGTTATATATGCTCTTTATATAGGTAAAGGAGGTTAATAGTATAAGTTGGAAATATATGCGTTAGTGTTTTACTCATATATATCCAGACAAAAAAAGCTATTGTTTTGATTTTGGTTCAAATCAGTGTCTCGTGGCTGTATTATCCCCTGAAAATGACAACACTTGCTTGGAATGCGGATTCAACTTAAATTTAATTAAGCACCACATACAAATGGTTCCATTCTCAAGGTTACTTAATTACTTGCCACAATTTGTCCCTTTTCACTCTGCCGGTCTGCCCTAAACTCGTCTGCAACCAAAAGCAAACCCTTCTAGCCCAACAAAAATATACTATTCTTTTAACATTCGAATCTTGATGATCACTGATATAAAGTTGATATGAAGTTGTCTTCGTACTAAGATGATAGATAAAAATAAAATTATTAAATAATTTGATATGTTGGACTAAATTGTTATTTATCTAATAATTTTTAACTATTATCTTCGTATAAGTAATCATATATATTATATAATAAATTGATGATAATGAAAAGGCAAACTTATTAAAGAACATGTGTGAAGATCAGAGGGGGAGGGGGGCTCCGTCCATTTTTTGTGGAGATACCCTACGCACATAATGGTTTACATATAATAATGATGGGAGGAGGGAATGGAAAGAAGAACCTTACCCTCTTTTAATTAATTCCTTACACAAGATAGGGTGAATTTCAGTTTTCCCTGCATGTATATACTAACAGGCATTAATTCTTACACACATCATTTGTGACACATCTCTTTCATCCATTCGCTATGTATGTATTTACAGAATAATGACACATTATATTATGCATCTCTATTATTGTATGTACTAGTTTACAGTATGTATGCATGCATGTCATCATATTGTTATTTTGGTCAGATATATATAGATTCGATCGATCAACATCTGAATTCCAAAATAAATCCTAAATTTAGCGTATTAATTAATTAATTAATTAACTAGGATCGGATCGGAGGAGTTGCATGCATCCTGTATGTGCCGCTCTTAATCATAGCAACTTTAATTTCTTGGTTATAAAACTTCAAGGGGTTATATATATCGTATGGAAAACCATGCATTTAATTAATGAACGAATGTAGCTAAGTAGCTAATAACCGACAGTGATGGGGCTTCGATCGTTTTCAGATAAGGCCTTCAACAATGTTGTGTATGGAAAAAATCACATGATCTATCTAATTGTGGGGCTGCTTTGTCCCTCTCCCTTAATCTCTCATTGTTATCGAAACATTATTGATTTAATTTTCACGCCTTATGGCTGATGAGTGATGCTAAAGTCTCGAGACAAAAGCAATCGTAAAAGAAAATTAGGTAGCAGTGTAGCACCATTTAAAAATATAAAAATATTATTTATACATTGAAATCACTCCCTATATAGATTGTCTAACTAATTTTTAATATATATATTTTGTATTTATTAACAAATATTTTATATTAATAGTTGATTTTAATATACATCTAATATGATTGATAAAAATATATTAATTTTAAATAAATAAAAAATTAAAAACAAACAATATAATATAAAAATAATAAAAAATTATTAAAATTTATTATTTTTATTCATTAGTTAATTATCAATATTTAAAGGTATAAAATAAAATAGAATTTCGTTAGAGAGACAATGAGAAACTTAAACAATATAAACAATAGACTTTGAATTTGGCCTAATATAAGGGAAAAAAAATTCAAAAAGTTATTTTAAAAAACTCCGCTAAAAAGACAATGAAAAATCTAAACAATATAAATAATGAGTTTTAAATTTGGCCCAATACAAGGAATAAAAAAGAAACCTAAAAAGTTATTTCAAAAAATAATCCTAATTTATCAAAGAAATTTATCCAAACACCCTCTTTCTCTCCCTCCTGAACCGTCTGGCGTTTACTACCCCATCCTCATCAATCATCCCACCTCTCCGGCGTTAGAAGTTTTTTCATCGGCTATCAAACAACTATCCACGTAATTATTAAAATAATCATCCGACTACCTAGTGAAATGACTATCCAACATTTATTAATTGTATATAATTAAACTCAATCAAACAAAATAACCATCCAATTAAGAATTAAAATAACTATCTACATACTTAGTGAATTGAATATCCAACATCTAAATTCGTCCGTTAATGTATATACCTTAAAGATATAAGGGGAGCGAAATCCAAAAAAGCCAAGTTGGCTGGAACCTTCGCAACACCATAAAACAAAGCACTCCCCTTCTTGATATCTTTTCAATCAAATGCACCACATTCACCGGATGCAACTCAATGAACTCCAAATCACCGTATACATCGCGGATGAAGACACTGGGATGGTGAAACCCGCCGGCTGTTGGGGGAGCTGCACGACTGCCGTGTTGAGGGCTGTTCAAATCACTTTTTGTGCGCGAAGGGGGTGCTCGGCCATCTGCGGTGAGCAGGGCCGCGTTGGCTATTGCTCTATGCGGCAATGGCTTGTGTTGTTTGCGGCGACAGACTAGTAAGAAAAAAAAGAAAATAGACGAGAAAAAGTGAAATCACATGCGGAAAAAAGAGTTACGGTCTCCGTAACAGTCTCTGAGACAAATTTTTATTTTATTTTAAATTTAAAATGAGTAATTATTAAAAATTAATTAAATTAATTATCATCTAATCTTAATTTTCTTTTTATTTCTGTTATATACAATTGTACACTAAACTCGTTGTCTCTTTATACTTTTTCAATAAGATATGTTATTGATCTTCTAATCTTGTACGGAATAGCTACTAAATGTACAAGATTTGCGAATTGTGTGATCACTCATCATTGGTGATGGTAGAAGCGTGTAGCTTTATCCAAAATACTAAAATATACTGCATAGTAGTGGAGGACAATGGCCGATGAATTCAGATACAGGACAAAGTGAAAGCAGCTTCAAAATCGTTAAAGAACAACCCCCCCCCCCCCTTTCCCCCTCTTTTTTTGCTCCTTCCCTCCTCTTTCTTCTCATATTGCTGTTTCCCCTGTTTCGGAAAATTCAGCCCTTTTGGAGGGGTGAGAACTGAGAACTCATCACGGGGTGGGTCCCGTTCATTGATTTGCAACTTTTCTATAAATTTTCAGAGATGCCTCAACATTTTAGAATAGTTATGATCACTTGGTTTTTTTTTATTTCATTTATAATAATTAATAATCATCAAAAAATAATACGCATAAAAACATATAATAACTAGTCACTAAATAAAAGTTTTTTTTGTCGCAAGTGAACTTTAGCATATCCATACTTACATTTTTCTTTTGACGGAAGAATTTTTTTTTTTATGTAGAAGTCCAACGGCACTTGCAGATATAAACAAAAAAGTATTAACTATAACTATTAAGATCTAAATCTAAAAAAGACCAGATAATTTTTTTATATTTAACTATGTGTTAAAAGTTAGTACAAATTTTAATTATTATAAATTTTAATAAATAAAAATAAAGATGAGTCTGAATAATTAAAGTCTACACAGAAAATACTGTAATAATATGAGATATTTTTTCCCGACTAAATATATCCATTTTCCAAATTAAAAAAATTCATGAAAAAACACATTTTTCTTGATGTATCTTCTTTTCATATCTATATATCATACATGGAGAGTTTTTTTTTTTTTTTGGTCTTACATAACACTCACCCTCACATACACTACCACAGTTAGTATATGAGCTCTATTTCTTCACTCAAAATTCGAACCTTAGCGCAACTCTCAATGAAACAGGTAAGTCTGCCATTTGTCAAAGAGAATTCCCCCTCACTCGTACAGTTCAGACTTCAGACCCTAAAATAATGTCCAAAGGAATTATTTAGCGTATTATATTCTTCATATCTCTAGGTATGTAATTGAATCATATATATGTTCTGTACATAATTTTGGAGATAGTCAAATGATTTTATAGTCCTATGAGTGAAAAATAAATTTAAGAAATAATAAACTAGGCCGCATTGTATAGCACGTGATTTTGCCAAATCTAACGTAATTATTGTGGGAGACGCAGGTAATTTTTGGTTGGTCATAATGACCTTGCATTGGTCTAATCAATGTGCGTAGACTGGAGTCACGTCAAAACAAAAAGGGTCCATGGTTGGGATTGATAAACAGAATGGTCTCAAATGGTATGGGCCATGGGCCCATCAGAACTTTTCTTGGAGGCCCTCGGGCCGTCACGTGCTTCCCAAAGCGATTGCGTATTAGCGTGTTGATTAGGAAGACATAATCACGCTTGAATGAGACTAATAGGCCATCGAGGGCACAAAGTCACGTGATTTTGCTTCTCATCAAACTCATTACTTCCACCTACGTCTACGTGGCGTCCACAACTCTACCAATGGATGCATATATTATATCAAAAGAAATAATTTGATAGTTAATTAGATATTCATAAATACTATTATAAATCACGCTTGAAGCTTGTATTATGTATCTGAAGAGGAGGATCTTTGTTCTATTACCAGAAACAATGTATGTAGATCACATCACTTGACATGTGTCATGCTAATTATTGAGGTCATTTTCTTTTCGTTTTCTATGATTATCCTTACCTAATCATACGTTAATCATATCATCACAGCATTTAACATGTGTAATACCTTAGACTAAATGCAAGTACAGAATGGTGCGCCACTTTACACGTTACTGTGGCTTTTGAGTTTTGACCCCCTTATAAGTCTATAAATCATTGTGTAATTATAATTTTGGAAGAATAAGAACTTATATTAAAACATGACTTTGATTTTGATAAGACATTATACTCCAAAAGGGATTGATGAGTTGTACTTTTTAACTTAGGGCTCATTTTTTAGTTATGAATTTGGAAGATGTGTTATGTATATACTCCAGTTGGTGTGTTTTTGAATAATATGAAAATATTTTTTTTAATTCAAAAATACAAATCGAAATTTCAGTTTTAGATGGGATAGAAAATTGAGGATTTTTTATTTATAAAATAAAATAAATAATTATTTCCTCTAAAACAATTTTTAACTTTATTTTCAGAAATACGAATTTTTTTTTGGGATTTATAGTAAGTTCGTTGCCCCCGACGAACTCTATAATTTATTTAGAGTTCGCCACCCCCAGCGAACTCTATGATGAGTTCGGCAGAGTATATATATGGGTGGGACCATTTTGATTTGTCGCTTTCTTCCTCCATTCACTCCTCCAAATTTTCTTTGTTACTTTTTTCTGCCTTTTTGACATCTGTGAAGTTTAATGTGGACGCTTGTCTCAGTTCCAGGTTAGTAAATAATAGTCTATTTTTTTATGTTAACTTGGTTTACTGTTTACATGTTAGATAAAATTCTTAGGTATAGATCGTTTGTTAGTTAGAATAAGAGATTTATTGTTTACATGTTAGTTAGTTAGACGTACTTTATAGTGTTGTTATGTTAGATATATTATTTGATATCACCGTTTTTTAGTATAGTGGCTGTCTATCAACATATTAAAGAATATAGGAAAGTATATTATTAGATAATTTAGTTAGATGTATAACATCGCATTGTGAATTAGAAGGTAATTACATGAGCAATAAAATTTATGGTTGAGTTAGTTATAAATTAATTACTTACATGACGATGTCAGTTAAATAGGGTAAGATTAAAATTAGTAGGTTTATAAGCCATTTTTCATTTAGTTTATTTTTTAATAATCTAGTATGTGATTTTATTTTACTAGATTGTGTTTCGATGGAGCAGTAGTTATTGGGTTATGAACATGAGATACATAGATTGGATCAGGTTGAGCACATCGCTGGGAGGCTTGATTGAGTGGTATAGTTTTTTAACCTTTTTTTTAATTTTATTGTACTAAAGAAAAAGTCAACTTGCTATTGTATTTATTCACGGTAACGTTTTTTATTAAAAAAAATTTACCATTTGTTAGGCGCCTCAGATCTTGCGCACCAGATGGAACTTGATGACACGACCGCCGGAGCAGATTAGGCCATATCTAAGACGAGTCGGGTTTGAGTACGTCGCATACATGGTCGAGTTCGAGCATGATTGGTCGCTTGCCTCAGCGTTGATAGAGAGGTGGAGGCCTGAGTCCTATACGTTTCATATACCGTGTGGGGAGATGACTATCACCTTGCAGGATGTAGCATATCAGTTGGGACTCAGGATTGATGGTGATCCTGTGAGTGGATGCATAGGTGGGTGGGAGCAGCATCACCAAGGACAGACTATTGAGGAGTTAAGTGAGCAGCTACTGGGTGTTGTTCCTGGCCCAGAGGACAAACAGTCACAGATGAAGTGAACTGTCAAGCTCACTTGGTTCCACAACATGGTTTGTGGAGAGCTAGAGCAGGATGCCCACAGAGGAGCGGCTGATGAGGTATACGAGAGGATACATCATGCAGTTGATAGGCGGTATCCTCTTTCCCGATGCATCTGACTCTCGGGTGCATATCAGGTGGCTTCCCCTGTTGGAGGATCTAGATGCATGTGGCCAGTTGTCGTGGGGTTCGGCAGTGCTGACATGACTGTACCGCCAGATGTGCTGGGCTACGGAGCATGGTTAGCGCAACTTGGGAGGTTGCGTCAGCCTGATGCTTTCTTGGGCCTACCACCGTATTCCATTAGTACGGCTCGATGGGTTTGATGCTCGTTGTTTTTCCCTGGTCGAGAGATATTATAAAGACTTACCAAAGTTATTCAACTCATTATTAAGTTGTTTATTAATAATAAAGGCTAAAATATTATGGTTGTTGGTTGTGTAGGTGAGTTCAGTACCGGTCGGACAATGCCACAGGCGAGCACAGGCTGAGGCAGTACAGGCGTACGCTGAACGAGATTGAGATGCTGAATGTAAGTTATTAATGTTTAATTTTAAGAAATCAAAGTTTAGTTAACTGTTGTACCTATTGCATATGATAATCTAAATTTCGCGTGCTTCTGTGTTCTGTGAACAAGTTGAGTGGATTCCATATGCTGACCTGCAGCTGTTTGGGCTTGTTCCACCGGCGATAGCAGAGGAGGATGCCTCGGTAGCGGTTGTTTGTCCACTGCTATGCTTCGCTATCGTCGAGTGGCATTAGGTGGACCGGGTAGTACGTCAATTCGGTGGCCTGTAGCACATTTCCACTAGGCCACTAAACATTGACGACATGGACAGGCTGGATGGGAGATTCGATCACGGCGAGTGGTTCCCACATCTGCTTGGTGGCTGGCATGAGATGTGGGATGCTCGGGCCGACCATCGCCTGCCGATATATCATCATATAGACCTGCGTCCGTCCCTTTCGTATATGACATGGTACCTGTAGTAGGCGCACACAGAGTTATTCGGTCTGGGTGACCAGCACTTAGTGCCTGCTGGGGTGGTGCCAGAGGACCTGCCCATACATCATCCTTGGGTTTTCTTCAGGACCTCCTTGGGTAAACGACCAATCCGAAGTCATTGTATCGAGATTCAACCTAGTGAAATAATCCGGCCGGTTATATGGTTAAGAAATGGCAGGCTGTGTCAGAGCGATCTGTGTGTCACCGTAGTAGTTCATCTCCTCTTCCTCATCACCATCATCAACATCGTCTCCATCATCGTGGTTGACTTCATACTGCTCCATCATTGGATCTCTGATAGCAGAACCGTCATGACTTTCAAGACCGTCATCCATTAAGTCAACTTTACGAACTTCAACATTAGACCCCTTCTGACTACCCTCAAGTGGCATATTCAGATTCACCATCGTTCTTCTGATAGTTCGTCTAACAACGCCACTCGTCGGACTATCATCGACAGTATCTACAAATGATCCTCGGCCACCAAAGTCAACAAGAAACACGTATAACTCCAACAGATGAATATTGGTCCATCGGTTGTGTCACGACCTTATAAGCCGTACGTCCTCGTCGTCGCGCAACCAGTACCTAATTCAAAACAATAGAAATATCGCTCACAACGATGGTCTGATAAATATACTAGTAACAAAGACAAAGACAACACAACTATAATATACCTTTTATAAAACAAATTGCCATCTAACTCGGTCGGATATTTGTAGTAAATTTTTTTCACCCTTTTAAATTCCTGCTGTCTGAGGGCATACAATATCAAATTTTTCAAAGCTGTTAAACTGTTGACTTCCGCTATCATATACGTAATTATCGATTGCCCCGATCTAAAGACAATTGAACCTTTTTCATCATATACTATTTCACCATCGTAATGAATGGATAATAATGGATTTCCTAACATCGTAGCGATAACGTTAATAGTGAGGAAGAAGAAAGTAATTAGAGAAGTTGTGAATGCTTGATCTCCAATAGGCCTGTTTTTATCTCCGAACTTAGCATAGAGTTCGCCGAGGGTGCGGCAAACTTGCTGTAAATCCCAAAAAAAAATCGTATTTATGAAAATAAAGCTGAAAAATCGGTTTGGAGGAAATAATTATTTATTTTATTTTATAAATGAAAAAAATCCAAAAATGGATGGTCTGATTTGAGTTATGTGAAATTTAAATTCAAAGGTACACATATTAAAGTCTTCGATTTGTGTGAATTAAAAAAAAACATTTTTTTATTAGGAGTAAATTGGAAGGTAAGTTTTGCAAAAATAAATCATAAAATAAAAATCCAAATTGGTTTGTCGATTTTCTGAATTTTAAAAAAAATTAATTCATAGAAATTCAAATCTAAAAGTGAGATTTGTGATATATATATATATATATATATATATATATATATATATATATATATATATATAGACACACACACTCTTTGTGGATCACTTACGCAAACTACATCTTCTTCAATTTATCTCCTTCTTTTTCGTTCTCTCAATCGTTTTTACTTTGTTCCCTTTTCATTTTTGCAGTTTTAAACTAATGCTGAGAGGAGAGACATTATTTTTTTAAAAAATAGAGGATAGAATTATGTTAAAATTATATTATCATGATCAGATATTATTATAAAAACTTGAGGGAAGTAAGATTTGTATGCAAAAATCTATGTGATGTTATTATTCATTTTACAATACCATTTGAAGAATTAAAAAGTGTTATTTGTGAAAGAGTAGATCCGCATATACCGAAGACAGCATCGAGTATTTTGTATCGGTATTCAGTATCAGTGTTTAATGGGTTCGTTCATTTTCAAACGAAGTATGTCACCGATAAAGTGAGCATGTGCAAGAGATGTTTCAATCTATTACAAAACTTGATCACACGTGTCGTTTATCGAGCTGTACATTGAGTTCCAACAATTTGAAGCCGATCGAATTTCAAATGAAAAGATTACAACAGTGACAGCAATGATGAGTTCAAAAGCAACTATGAGGTTGTTGATCCAAATGAAGATGATGATGAATTGTTGACACTATAGAGACAAATGTGACAGAAGTGGTAAATGTACTAGCAAACCAGCATCCATTCGAAGATTCATTATGTGCGCATTGGACGATCTGAAGGCTATACATGCACTAGAATATCCTAAATACTTGAATGCAGGTACGTAGTTTAGATAACTATATAGTAATTTTATGATATAAACAATTAAATTTGACGTAAAATAGTACAATTATTATTAGGTTTTGTATGCAATTAGTGATGTCTAACTAAATTTGTAGAATTAAAATAAAATTGCTATTATTTATTTAGATATCGAGTATAAATCAGATTATTTTTTAGATTTTATGTGTTTGTTTATTTTGTTATTTTGTATGTGTAATTTTTTAAAGTTGTAAAACTTTTTGTTGTATTTAAAATACATACATACATATGTGTGCGTGTGTAATTAAAAATTAAAAATTAAAAATTATGAATATATAATTTATATATTTAGATTATATATTATTATTACTACAAGAAACATCGTTAAAATCGACGGCAAAATCGACGGCTAAGTCGTTGATATTATATTGTATATTTATATATTTAAAATGTATATATTTTTATTGTATATGTTGTATATTTAAAATGTATTTAAAATGTATGTATTTATAGTATTTATAGTATATATATTAAAATTAAATTGTATTTAAAAATTATATGTGTATATTATTTATATTTTATATATTTATATTATTTATATTATAAATATTTATATATTTATTTATGTGTTTATATTATATATTTTAATAAATTTAGATAATATGTTAATATTATTAGATAACCATATATGACATACGTATATAATTTTATACGTTTATCAAAATATATAATTTATATTCTTTTGTTAACATATAAATTATATATTTACGTGGATATATTAATGTATTATTATATTAATACATTATTATATATGTATAATTCGTTTAATTAAATTTTATGTCTTTTATGTATACTTGTATATGTACTCGTTTAAGTTTATGTCATGATATTGTTGTAGCAGAGTCTTCTATTTGTGGCAAATGATGTATTCATCGTGGGGATAGAATTTAGTTCTCGGAAAGCTGTGATTGCGACAGTCAAAGATTATGCTATCCGCAGAGGCGTGACGATTGGGTGTATGAATCGGAACCCCAAACATTTTATGACAAATGCACACAGTGTGGCACAAGTTGTGATTGGTTAATTATGGTTAGCATGATCCAGATAAAGTATTGTTAGGAGATAAGGAGATATAATGGTAGTCACACTTGCACTAGATTCAGTATTTCTCAAGACTATTCCAAGGTAGATTCCATCACAATTGCAGAAGCCATTAAGCCATTGGTAGAAGCTGACCCATCCATAAAAGTAAAATCTATCATTGCTAAAGTTCAATAAGTTTAATTACACTATAGTTATCGCAAAGCATGGTTGGTAAAATAGAAGCCAGTCGAAAAAATATTTGGAGGTTGGGAGGCTTCCTATGAAGCTTTGCCTAGATGGTTTGAAATCATGTGTGACAAGGAGTCATCAGTAGCCGTCCACTTTGAAACCATGCCTGCATATGAGGAGAATGACTTGGTTTCTGATATTCAGGTATTACATCGGGTCTTCTAGAGTTATTACTCTTGCATTAGATCATTCAGGCACTACAAACCAGTTATACAGGTAGACATGACTCATTTATATGAAAATACCAGGCTTGACTATTGGTTGCAGTTTTACAAGATGGAAACAATAATATCGTGCCCATTGCATTTGCCATTGTTAAGGGTGAGACTTCTAATGTATGACAGTTTTTTTCTTAGTAACTTGCGACAACATGACTCGTAGTAATGGGGCTTGGCCACTTCCGAGAGTTTAACTTCTTTAAAAAATTTAAGGCACCATATCTCCAAAAGCTTTTCACATGTTCTTGCAAGACCAGATCTGACAAGTGTAAATGAGTCCCATATTTTTCTCGATACCAATACATGTAAAGATATAATAGATGATGCAAAGGCACCGGCTCCTGAATTAGGACGTGACTATATCAGTTGATCTACTGCATTATCCAAAATCTGTGTGTGACGGACTAATCCAAATTTTTAGGTCCGGTCAAAACCTCACCATGTTGGTCATCCAGAGACCTCTCCTGATATGGGACACATTGTACAAATTCAAATTGTCTCTTGCACCTGTCAGTTGTATGCCATTTAAGAGTCTCAAACGATATCAATGGTACTGTTGCACTCCAAATTTCGGAATGACTACAGATATCTTTTAGAGTGACATCTGCCTCTATTTGATCAATACCGTAAGCTTCCTAAACAAATTGGATAGAAATAAAAAAGAGAGAATTAAACACTACATAATACGAAGGCATCAACATACCTGCATATCGAGATGTTTCTATATCAATGGATGAGAACACACCTGGCCTTTCTGAACCTCATCTAGCAATCCCCTAAAATAAGGAACAGTGTGATATCTATATGGCTGATTAGCACGCTCCCAATTACGCCATGTGTTTACAATTTTTTTCATGACCAAAATTTCTCTCCAGATATTGAAATACAAAGTAAAACATTATTCAAAGTCATATAACAATTCATATTACTGGTTAGCCAGTGTGAAGTGTCGTGGGGCACCAAGAATCGGAACAAAAAATGGCATACGAATTCAAGCTTGGATATGCAACAATATCAGTGGATCATCAATCTCTTTACAGTAAAAGCGAGATGCTATACACAATGCTTTGTACAAGTGTAGCCAGGGAAGTCGATCCCCAGCTGATTTCATGAATTCGTGCTCACGAAGCAATGACATAAATTTTTAGTGAATCACTGACTCAGAGTTATCAGCAAACAAGATTAACCCAAAAACAACAATATATGCCATTTCACATACTTATCCATGGTAACTCGATCATTCAAAATCAATCCATCTTTCACATTTCTAATCCAGGTCATCTTGATGTAACTTTCTCTGCAATCACTGGTCCTAGGAACAACTCCAAATTGATGTAAGCATTTAGCTTCCATGGCCTCCTGACTAGTCATGGTTGTTCCTGTTACGGGAAGACCATTTATCGGAATACTTAGGATTAGAGCCATATCTTCCAACGTAACGGTGCACTCGCCAGTCGGATGATGGAATGTATGAGTATCTGGGTGTCATCTCTCTACTAGAGCTATTACCAAAGCCGACTGACTTTAGATCACTCCAATTTGGGATACATGATAAAATCCAGTGACCCGCACAAGAGGCTCGACAATCAGATTGTATGAATTCGGTGGATTCATGTGGACACACCTCAAAGTTCTTGTACCCTACAAAATATAGACAAATAATAACTCAAGTTGTCTTATTTAATTAATCATTTATAAGTTAAAACACTTATAATTAACATTAAATTTACTCGAACAACCAATTTTTACTTAATTGTCATCATAACTAAGTTTCTTATCAATAATATCTAGACAAACATATTCATCTTATTTATAACACCTACTAACAAATATAATTAATAAATGAGCCTTTACCCTACACACATGCATAAACAAAATGGTCCTAATTAATTATATTTTAACGCAAAACCTAATTAATAATTATCTTTAATAACTTAATTATTTAGATTATGACAATAATTAGTTCAAATTGCTATCTATTCTATTACAAGTATATTTTATACATTAAACTACACATTTTAATTCACAACTAGAAAATTGCTTAATACAGACAGATTTACAGACAGATTTGGTCTTTATTATAGACGAATTTTTGGTTATCGACAGATTTTGTCCCTCTATAAAAGCCTCGTCAGAAATTATTTACCGACGGATTTTTTCCGTCAGAAAATTATCGGCGAATTTTTACCAGTTATCGAGGAATTTTCCCTCGGTAAATTCTCCACTCTATTTCCCAGAAACGTCAAACTTTTCGACGGATTTTCCATCGGTAATTGGCAATAGATTTTTTGATAGATTTTCTGTCTGTAATTAGAACCTTGGAAAATCATCACACACTCTAAATACAGATAGAGAATTCGTCTGTAAATCTGTCAATAAGGTAAAATAATTTTTTTTAGATTTTTCCATTGCAAAATAAACTTGTTTTCATACAAATAAAATATAAATTTAAACAAGTTCATCATATTATCAAGCGAAAAAAGAAATACTATAAACAAGCAAGTCAATATAATTCATTTACGTCATATAATTAAAAAAAGTTGAAGCAGAAGTAATGAATATCATTTACATTATTCTAGTCTCATACAACTTCATTCATCAAATTAATCTAATTACTTTATAAAACTAACTTACTCACATGAATTGGAACAATAAAGTTAAAAGTATTATCAAATTATGTGTTAGTTGTTGAAGTAGAAGTAATGCCTTAGGTATTAATCTTGTAGTCAAAGCTTTTCCAGTTGGTGATACAGCCAATGCTTGCTGGCGAAGAACTTGATTTTCAGACTCTGAATTGGAAAATTTTTCCTCCAATCTATATAAAGAAAATTGTGGAACAGTTGGTGATACAGCCAATTGCCTGCATGATAATCAAATGACACTTTAGAATCCAGATCGCAACAAACCTAATAGATATGACTATATAAATTACCAGATAAAAAAAACTTCTAAGTAGAAAAAGTACAAAAGTAAATTTTGAGCAACGTACTTTGTCTGAAAGCCTATAGCTTAATGGTCTCCCTTCAAGAACTGTATAAAGTAATTCCATAAAGTTTTTCAATTGGCTCGTATACCTAACATGTAGTTATGCTGATTTCGCCAAGTGAAGGTTATTTGAAAAAGGATAATGAACTCTTGGCATTACCTGTTGCCCCTTAAGACCTAGCTCAACATAGTAGGCATCATGATGTCGACAAAAAATCTTCCTCCAACCTTTCCAGGATGTGGTATCCAGAACTTGGTCAAGAACTGAAATCGATAATGAGATAGAAGTGGCACGCATATATATCAATTTGAACTGCCAACTTCTCTGAATTCTGACTTATCTCGTTAGTAAGAAATTCCTACCTTTAAAGGACCAAGACCAACACCCAAATATGCCTTGTAGGTGGAAGCCATCAAAGCAGCCATTCTTGCCATTCCGTGAATAATGGCAATAAAAGAAAAGAAGCAACACAAAAATATTCAATATGGCAATAATATATTTGAATGAGAAATCAGAGAAAGTTGAAGGCATAAAATAAGTGGCAAGCTATACCTAGACTTAATCCATCAAGCAAAACAAGAAAGATTCCATGAAGAAGTGCATATTCAGGACCTAAGGTTTCTTCCATTACATCCAAAAAGTCAATCCAATAAATGAGATCTCTCACAGTAAGTCTTTTGCTAGGATGTGATTGGTTGAACCACTGAAAAGAAAAGTTATGTAATGAATAAAAGTTAAATAACACTATATATAAGTTTGATCTGATGGAATTGATTGGAGAAAAAAAAAGGCATAAACACCGTTAACAAAATTAACTGCATATATCAAGATAATATACCTCAAAAAAACTTATCATAGCATTAACAACTTCCAGGAGCCTTTCACGATAATCTTCCTTTACGTTTCCAACATTTTTAAGCTTGAAAATTCTGTAAATAAATCAAATAAACCAAATATTAATATCTGCATATCTAAATTTGTGCATCTCATTGCTTTTACAAGGGGACCATCCTGCCATTCAAATATGCTCTGCCACTTCTTGTGCAAGACATCGAGCTCAAACTTTAACTGCTCAAAAGCACAAAGATCATCCCTGCTAACATCAGGAATCTGAATTTGACCTTTTTTATATTTCCTTATCATGCCATTAAGCATATCAAGGGTTGAGGCAGCTTGCTCTATGTCAAAAGAAACTAATTATAGAAGAGAACAAGAAACCAGTATTTATGCTACAAATGACTTGGATTAAGAAAATGGGTACAGAAAATAAAATTATTGCAGAAAACAATGTGAATACAGCAAAACTAGGTCTCATGTTTCTTACTACATAATTAAAACAAAACCTTAAAATTTATCATCTAGGCCAAGTGGTTAACAATAACAAAAAAATACCAGAACCACCCGTTTCACCAACAAGCAATACAGGTTCATGTAATTGAAAGCAGCGCTCCACAAGGAAGAACAACTTCTGTATGCTTTTGGTCAATAATATACTGCTTGTTAGCCAATTTTTTGTTAGATTTGTGTACCTGAATTGTTAAAAATCTTCAAGAAGAAAACATTTACACTAATAAATGTTAGATTTGTGTACCTGAAATGATTCACTGCTTGAGCCAATGTCAAAAAACATAGTGCCAAGACTTAAAGCCAGACCACCATAGATAAGTAGGCGCAACCAGTGGTAGCCTACTTCACGATACATGTTCACAAAAGATCTCCTAGTAAGGACCATGCACTGTGTTAAAAAATCAGCATGACTTTTCCTCTCCATTGCATCTGAGTCCTGCATCCATTATTAAGACTTTCAGCACTTGTACAATTTGTACTGCATATGGACATCAGATCAATTTTCAAAAAATTTGTACTCGCCCTTTTATTCATTTAAGCTATTTCTTTATGAACTTGGTGACTAATTTTAGATGAATCATATGATTCAACAAGTATATGAATTGCTTATTCTGTGGTTAGCCCTGTAGTTAATCCTTTCTCAGGATCATCCTCCTAAAACAAAGAGATAAATTGGTTAAGTTTATTTGTAATCTATCATTGTAATCTTTAAAATAAATTGTTGTTCAGTAAAGATCTTAGAGTGATTCATATTCTACCTACCTGTTCAAAATCCTTGTTAATAATTTTTACAAAGTGATCAGGAGGATTCTGGAGACTTGGGCAAGGAAAACCATTTGATGAGAAAAAATGCAGCCAAAAATAGAATTCAATAAGCCATTGATTTGTAGCAACAAATACATATATGGACAAACGATACTGATTTCTAACCTTATTGGCAGCTGAGACAGGTCTAAAGTAGCTTATTGCTTATTTCTTATCAAACATTTATGTGAGTAATTTTTATTCTATTTTATTTTATTTATCTAATCACTAACACAAGTTGCATTAAAGACTTTACACTCACGCCATCACCAAGTTTTTGACTAGCTGCTTGGAACTCTTCCGTAGATTTTTTCGGGTTTATCTGCCCCAAAAAAAGATTCAATAGAACGCGAGAAACCGTTTCACAAATAGAACATATGAACACTATTAGTTTAATATTCAATTCTGTTTCAATCAAAATGGGTACATCGAGAGCATATAAGGTTAATAATTAATAATTACTTGTCTTTATTTGATAAGATGTTAATATAAATCAGCACTATTCAGTCACACCCACAAGGTATATACTAAATAAGAACAAAGATCTCCCTCATTGTGACAGGTGGAGCAAAGTGACCGGTGAAGCCTTTCATTGCAAAGTGACTGGTGAAGAAAAGGTTATTCTGACAGCAATGTATGGACATGGGCATTTCGATCTTCCAGCTTATGGTAAGTACTTGCAGGGTAATATGCATCCAATACAACAGCAGCTAATCTTTGTAGTTGCTTCCTTAATATACACCGCCATAGAAATTCTGTTATAAATCAATATTTCAGGTAGTTATCATTGTGAGAAAACTAATCCCTATTTAATTTGTAACAAAAAACATGTAGTATCTTTAAACCAGAAAATTAGTATCAGTACCAAGAAAGATAAGAACATGTAGATTTAAGAGCAAACCATCCTGTGGAGTCATGGCTCTCATAGTTCTTTATGGTATCCTCCAGTTCAAGGGCTTCTAACACAAACTTCGTATATTCACCAAGTAAAAAGAAAAGAATAACAATGATATTTAGCACTTGAAGAGAATTTTATATATAGAACCTCATATGTAGAACCTCATATCAATTTGCAATAAATTAATTAATCACTGAATAGCAATATAGTTCAATGCATTTATCCTTCAAATTGGGGCCCTGCATTATATTTGCACATATGACACAAAAGTTTAGAGACAGAACCATAAAAAAAAAAACAGAGTAAGTAAATTTACCTGCTAATCAGGGCCAAACGCCTAGATTGACCATGCAGCAAAGAGATCCCAATCATACTTAGTCTGAAAGAATTCACCTAATTTTTTCTGATTCCAGAGGGTACTAACAACACCATTCTCTATGTCCTCAGCAAGACCTCTTTCTAGTAGTTCAGCAATCTAAAGAAAAACCAAAAGTGAACAATAAATCAGCCCAGGAAAAAAGTACTCATGAATATCATACACCATACGTTCTTGAAAATTCTTACACAACAAGTTTAGGAAATAGATGTCATTGCAAAAGTAATCAACATCAATTAATACTTGCAAAAGTAATCACGAGAGAGCTCCCTCGATTGAGTTTTGAGACAGAGCATTTCAAGAAAATTAGAGAAGCCGCCTGGTGCGGTATTTTATAACCCACAAACTAACCGGCAAGTGCACCGGATCGTACCAAGTAATACCTTATGAGAGGAAGGGTCAATCCCACGAGGATTGACGGATTAAGCAACAGTTATTGAGTGATAGGCTTAGTCAGGCAAACAGAAAATAGTGTTTGAATGTTCAAAGAGCATTAAACAGTAAATTAAGAATTTTAGAAAGCAAATAGTAAAGAAGTTGTGAAATATATATGGAGAAATAGTTATGGTTTCAGAGATATCTATTTTCTGGATTGATTTTCCTTACTAACTATTTTGATCATGCAAGATTTAATTCATGGCAAATTATATATGACTAGACTCTAATTCCTTAGACCTTCCTAGTCTCCTCTAAAATTCATTAACTGCCAATTTCTTGGTTAATTATTTCCAATTAGAGGGTGATGATCAATTTCTAGTTTATATGCCACAAGAATCCTAATTATCCAAAAATAAGGGGATTATATGTCACGCATCCCATTAAATACAAACAATTAGAAATTCAGGATAATATGTTTTCAAGCTGTTGTTCAAGTAAAGAGCTTTTCCAAGTTTTATAAGAACTCATTTAGAACATGGGTCATACTTCCGTCCCACCCAAATTCATAAAATAAAGAACGAAAACAATTATTGAAATATAAATCAAAACATGAATTAAATTAGAAAGAGCAAACGAATCAATCCATACAAATAGACAGAGCTCCTAACCTTAAGAATGAAGGATTAGTTGCTCATGGTTCAGAGAAGAAAACTAGGATTCTGATTGGAATGGAATAATGTTGTGTTGGAATAACCCTGTTGGCATTCCTTTTATAATAAATCCTAATTAATTTAAAATCTATCTAAAACTAAAAAAAATAATATCTTTTCCCAAAAATAAGATTTGAATTTAAATTCGAATTAATTAACAAGTCTTCAGCCGATGGGTGGGGACCACTTGTTTTGTCCATTCTGCAGCTTCTAATATATGTTTTCTGGGCTGGAAACTGGGTCAAAACAGCCCAGAAATCACCCCAGCATTTTTTTTGCATTTTTCTGCACGTGGCACATGTCACGCATACGCGTCAGTCACGCGTACGCGTCGGTCACGCACACGCATCGCTGAGAAAATCTTCAATTCACGCATACGCGTCGGTCAGGCGCACGCGTCACCATGGATACCTCCAAATCACGCGCACGCGTTAGGCACGCATGCGTGTCACTCCTTGCTGCCATCTCCTTTGATTCTTGTGCTGCAGAAACTCCATCAGATTCCGCCGAATGCCACATAAAATAAACAAAATTGCAAAAGACTCAAAGTAGCATCCATATTGGCTAAAAAGATAATTAATTCTTTTTTAAATTCAACAATTTAAGTACAAATTCACTAGGAAAAGATAGAAAAGATGCTCACGCATCACAACACCAAACTTAAACTGTTGCTTATCCTCAAGCAACCAAAACTAATATAAGCTTAGGATGTGAATTTGCATGAGAATGAGAGTTCGATTAAGCTCTTGTCTCTTTTTATAGTGGGGTTTATAACTGTAATCCTGAATATGTTTGGCATCTCACTTTCCTTTGAATCAGAAGGATGCCATTGTCATTCGGAATTAGAATCCAGATAATATTATGAATTCTCTGATCTTTACATTTCAGTTTAATCCTTGAAAACAGCAAAATTTACTTTAATTTATTTTTCTTTGGTGCTTTGCACCTTGGGCCTAGCCGTGACTTTAAATGTTTTGTCTCAAGGATTACTTGACATAGAAACACCACAAGCACTTAACTGGGGGACTCTCTTTGAGTCCTGATTTTTCTTTCAGTTACTCCCAGACAGTGGTGCTCAAAGCCTTTGGCATACTCTGTTAAACGCACTTGGTCTCGACTCTAAGTATTTTGTCTCAAGGATTACTTGACACAATCACACCACAAGCATATGACTAGGGAAACAACTCTTTGAGCTTTTAATCATGTCTGACCTCCCTAGTCATTGATGCTCAGAGCCTTGGACCTTGCTTTTATTATTTATTTATTTATTTATTTATTATTATTATTATTATTATTATTATTATTATTATTATTATTATTATTATTATTTCTTCTTTTGCTGTTTCTTTTGCTTCTTCTTTTGCTGTTTCTTTTGCTTCAAGGGTTAAATTTTTGTTTATTTCAGAGAAGTCATAATAATTCTCTAAATTCAAGGCGCAGACGACGCGTACGCATGGCTCGCGGAATTTTCGTAATGACGCGTTAGCGTCAGGCACGCGTTCGCGTGCCCTTGGTTTTGTGCGATTCGCGCGAAGCCAGCCGCGCACACGCACAACTCTCTGCTCGCGTGGCTTGGGCACCAATATTTTTATATGATGCGTGCGCGTCATGCACGCGTACGCATGGATGGCCATTTTGTGCAAATGACGCGCACGCGTCAGTGATGCGTACGCGTGAGTAAATTTGTGCCTCTAGCATACTTCCTGCCCCAAGCCAGCATAACTCTCTGCCCAAACACTCTTTTACGTCAATTTTTCAGGTTACGCGTACGCGTTGCTGACGCGCCCGCATGAATGGTGAAAATCACAAACGACGCGCACGCGTGGGGTACGCGTACGCGTGGGTTTGTTTGTGCTAGAGGCATCATTCTTGTGCTATTCCCGCACAACCCTCTGTTCAAATTTATTTTTTTTTTCACGCACACCCATCTGACGCGTACGCATCAGCGACGCTTGCGCGTCAAATGCCCTCTCTTTTTTTTTAGCTTGATGTGTTCGGTTCCTGGAATAACATAGCTGCATGATCAGAAAATTAGTAAGAACTCAATAAAAATAAAATAAATAAGAAAACAACTACTACGAAAAATAAAAATAGCTAAAGATACGAAATTATCGGGTTGCCTCCCGACAAGCGCTTCTTTATCGTCACTAGCTTGACGGTCAGCTCCTCCTTGGAGGAGGATCATAGGGGCTCAGCTCTTCACCCCTTACTTTGAACTTCTTTCCTGTGTCTCCATAACGTAGCTCAATATGCTCTAGAGAGAGGATTCTGATTACTGTATGAATCCACTTTAGATTGCTAGTCAACACCACCTTCATTCCTGGGGAGAAACCTTCAGGCGAGATCTTTTTGTTTCTCCATCCTCTAGGTACTTTCTTCTTTTTGGGAACCTCCTCCTTGGTAGATGATGTATTCCCAACACCAAATTTAGGTTTGATGTCAGGAGGAATTTTATTGATTGTTACCAAGGGAGGTTTGAGCTGCAGATTCTGCTATGTATCATTAGGGGGGGTTTTAAAGGGTTGGATCAATAAGCTCAGCCTGCATGCACCTCTCTTCTTCACCTGTTGGATGTATATCTTTGAAGACATGAAAGACTAGTTGCTCATTATGCACTCTAAGCACTAATTCACCCACTTCTACATCAATCAGAGCTCTTCCAGTGGCTAGGAATGGTCTTCCTAGAATTATAGAGGCATTCTCATCCTCTTCTGTGTCAAGAATCACAAAGTCTGCTGGGAGGAAGAACTTACCCACTTTGACCAGGATATTCTCCACTAATCCATATGCAGGCTTCATAGATTTATCTGCCATCTGCAATGCTATCTTTGTGGGTTGTGCCTCTTGGATTTGCAGCTTCTTCATCACAAATAAGGACATTAGATTTATGCTTTCTCCCAGATCACATAGGGCTTTCTCAAAGGTTGTGCTCCTAATGGTGCATGGAATTTGAAAGCTCACTGGATCTGGCATCTTCCTTGGCAAGTTATTCTGAATGACAGCACTACATTCCTTAGTAAGGACTACTGTCTCATCTCCCTTTAAACGCTTTTTCTTTAACAACAACTCCTTCATGAACTTGACATAGATAGGCATTTGCTCCAAAACCTCAGCAAAAGGAATATTGATTTGTAACTTTCTGAAGACTTCCAAGAACTTTGAAAACTGCTTGTCCTTGGTCTCCTTTTGAAGTCTCTGAGGATACAGCATCTTAGGCTTGTACTCAGGAGCCTTTGGCAGTGTAGGATAAGTGTCAAGAGAGTCTGGGAATGGGTTGTCTGCACGCTTTGGAGGGGCGTGCTCTACTTCTTCCTTCTTCTCCTCTGGATCTTCTTTTTCAACTAACTCTTCATTGACCTTGGTCTCAGAGCCAGCTACTTTACCACTTCTCAATTGAATAACCTTGCAATCTTCTCTTGGGTTCGCCACTATATCACCTTGAGATGTACTTACAGACCTCTCAAGTATTTGCTTGCTCAGTTGGCCCACTAGCACCTCTAAATTTCTAATGGAGGCTCTAGTTTCCTGGATAACTTGTGCTTCCATACTTGCCACTTGTCCACTTATCAAGGTGATAGCCTTGCATTCCTCTCTTGGATTTAGAATTGTGTTACCAGGTAGGCTATTAGTGGTCCTCTAATCAATTTCATTATCTCTGGTGGCTATTTGACCCATTTGAATCTCCAGGTTCTTGATGGACGCTCTGGTTTCCTATCTAAAACCTGTCAATATTGCTTCCAAATCATTGTTCTGCTGGACACCGCCCTGAGAACTATTGTTGAAGTTCTGAGGTCTCTGAGGTTGATCCCTCTATCCAAAATTTGGGTGATTCCTCCACCCCTGATTGTATGTCTTAAAATATGGATCATTGTTGGGATTCCTAGGACCACTCCCCATGTAATTCACCTATTCAAAAGAAGGTTGAGCATAATCATAATTATCATTTTGCACAAAATTACCTGCCATGTCATAGGAGATTTCTTGTGGTGAATTTTGTGTGTTGATAGCTGAGACTTGCATGCCACTCATCTGTTGAGTAAGTAGATTTATTTGCTGAGACATCAGTTTGTTCTGAGCAAGAATAGCATTAAGAGCTTCCACTTCCATGACACCATTCTTCTGATGAGCCTAAGAGTTCTCAGGATTCCTGTTAGATGAGTATAAATATTGGTTGCTAGCAACTAATTCAATAAGCTCAATAGTCTCCTCCGGTGTCTTCTTCTTGTGTAATGAACCTCCTGCAGAATTATCTAAGTACATCTTGGACATTTCACCCAAACCTTCATAAAAGATATCTAGTTGAGTCCATTTGGAGAACATGTCCAGAGGGAATTGCCTAGTTAGTAGCTTGTATCTCTCCCAAGCTTCATACAGAGTCTCACCATCCTTCTGCCTGAAGGTCTGAACCTCCACCCTAAGCTTAGTCAGCTTCTTTGGTGGGAAAAATTTAGTGAGAAACTCAGTAACCACCTTGTTCCAAGTATCCAAACTCTCCTTGGGTTGTGAATCTAGCCATAGCTTTGCTCCATCCCTCAGAGCAAATGGGAAGAGCATGAGTTTGTACACATCTGGGTTTACTCCATTTGTCTTCATAGTATCACAAATTTGCAGAAAACTAGAAATAAATTGATTTGGATCTTCGGGGAAGACCATGATACTGGCAGTTTTGTTGCACCAGGGTGACTATTTGAGGCTTCAACTCAAAGTTGTTCACAGCAATAGGAGGCACCACGATGCTTTTTCCACAAAGATTTGTAGTAGGAGCAAAGTAAGAGCCAAGCACTCTCTTTTATTGCTCATTTCCATTCGGATTAGCCACTTTGGTATTATCAGCCTCATTAGGATCCATAGTAGATTCTGTAGCCTTGTAAAGTTGGTGCACAAATTTGCAATCCGTACAACTAACCAGCAAGTGCACTGGGTCGTCCAAGTAATACCTTACGTGAGTAAAGGTCGATCCCACGGAGATTATTGGTTTGAAGCAAGCTATGTTTATTTTATTAATCTTAGTCAGGATGTCAATAAGATTATTTGGATTTAATTGTAAGAAGTAAAAGTGTTTGGAATAAGTAATTGTTACTTTATTAATGGAGGATATGTTGGAGTTTTGGAGATGCTTTGTCCTCTGAATTTCTGCAATGTAAAATTCAACTCAATTGTTTGTAAAGTTCCATCCATGGCAAGCTGTATGTAGGGTGTCACCATTGTCAGTGGCTACTTCCCATCCTCTCAGTGAAAACGGTCCAGATGCTCTGTCACAGCACGGCTAATCAGCTGTTGGTTCTCGATCATGTTGGAATAGGATCCATTGATCCTTTTGCGTTTATCATCATGCCCAGAAATCGCGAGTTTGAAGCGCGTCACAGCCATTCAATCCTTGAATCATGCTCAGAATACCACAGACAAGGTTTAGACTTTCCGGATCCTCAAGAGTGGCCGTCATCAGTTCTAGCTTATACCACAAAGATTCTGATTAAGGAAGCTAAGAGATGCTCATTCAATCTGATGTAGAACGGAGGTGTTTGTCAGGCACACGTTCATGGATTGAGGAAGGTGATGAGTGTCACGGATCATCACCTCCTTCACAATTAAGCACGAATGAACATCTTAGATAGGAACACACACACATTTGAATGGAGAAATAGAAACAATTGCATTAATTCATTGAGACGCTGCAGAGCTCCTCACCCCCAACAATGGAGTTTAGAGACTCATGTCATCAAAGTGTATAAAATTTAGATCTGAAAATGTCATGAGATACAAATTAAGTCTCTAAAAGTTGTTTAAATAGTAAACTAATAACCTAAGTTTACAGAAAATGAGTAAACTATGATAGATAGTGCAGAAATCCATTTCTGGGGCCCACTTGGTGTGTGATGGGGCTGAGACTTAAGCTTCTCACGTGCCTGGGCTGTTTTGGGCGTTCAACGCCAGGTTGTAACCTGTTTCTGGCGTTGAACTCCAACTTGTAACTTGTTTCTGGCGTTGGACGCCAAACTGCAACATGGAACTGGCGTTGAACGCCAGTTTACATCATCTATCTTCGCGCAAAGTATGGACTATTACATATTGCTGGAAAGACCTGGATGTCTACTTTCCAACCCAATTAAGAGCGCGTCAATTGGACTTCTGTAGCTCCAAAAATTCCATTCCGAGTGCAGGGAGGTCAGGATCCAACAACATCAGCAGTCCTTTTTCAGCCTAACTCAGATTTTTGCTCAGCTCCCTCAATTTCAGCCAGAAAATACCTGAAATCACAAAAAACCACACAAACTCATAGTAAAGTCCAGAAATATGATTTTTGCCTAAAAACTAATAATATTCTACTAAAAACTAATTAAAACATGCTAAAATCTACATGAAATTACCCCCAAAAAGCGTATAAAATATCCGCTCATCACAACACCAAACTTAAACTATTGCTTGTCCCCAAGCAACTAGATGATCAAAATAGGATAAAAAGAATTTAAGGAGTAATAAAATCTCCGAGTTTTAAGTGAAGCTCAGATTCTAATTTAGATGAGCGGGGCTAGTAGTTTTTTGTTTTTGAACAGTTTTGGCATCTCCCTTTATCCTTTGAAATTCAGAATGATTGGCATCCATAGGAACTCAGAATTCAGATAGTATTATTGATTCTCCTAATGTAGTATGTTGATTCTTGAACACAGTTACTTTATGAGTCTTGGCCGTGGCCCTAAGCGCTTTGTTTTCCAGTATTACCACCGGATACATAAATGCCACAGACACATGACTGGGTGAACCTTTTCAGATTGTGACTCAGCTTTGCTAAAGTCCCCAGTTAGAGGTGTCCAGAGCTCTTAAGCACACTCTTTTTGCTTTGGATCACGACTTTAACCACTCAGTCTCAAGCTTTTCACTTGGACCTGCATGCCACAAGCACATGGTTAGGGACAGCTTGATTTAGCCGCTTAGGCCTGGAATTACTTCCTTAGGCCCTCCTATCCACTGATGCTCAAAGCCTTGGATCCTTTTCACCCTTGCCTTTTGGTTTTAAGGGCTATTGGCTTTTTCTTTTTCTTGATCCAATGATTTCTTGTACAAGTTTTTTTTTTCACTGCTTTTTCTTGTTTCAAGAATCAAATTCATGACTTTTCAGATCATCAATAATATTTTTCATGTTCCTCATTCTTTAAGGAGCCAACATTCGTAAAATTCAGGATAAAATATGCACTGTTCAAGCATTCATTCAGAGAACAAAAAGTATTGCCACCACATATAATTAATTATAATTTTTATTATTAAGAACTCGAAAAATATAAATTACTTCTTTATTCTAAAAATCTACTATTTTATTCATGTCTGATGATGATGAGAAAAATAATTTATAACTTAATTGGAAATAAAACCAGAATAGATATGCTAATTACTACTACTACTACTGTATAACTTCTAAGGTAAATTTCTATAATAACACTATCACAGAGTTAAAGCTAAAATTAGAACTCAACAACCTGTGTTTTGGGAAGTGGATGTTCCTCTGATCTGTGGGGTGCTTGGTCCTTCAAGGATTAATTTCTGGCGCTTCAGCTCCCTTAAATCACGCCCTTGCTCTTCTTGTTCCTTAAGCAGTTTGCAAAGCATTGATGCACGTGGAAATTGTCTCTCAACAAATTTTCCTTCGACAAGTGTACCGAATTTGCGTCAAGTAAAAACTCACAATAGAGTGAGGTCGAATTCCATAGGGATTGATTGATCAAGCAACGTTAATTAGAGGAATGTTCTAGTTGAGCGAATCCATGAATAGAGTTGATACTTGCAAAAAATAAAACGGCAGGAAAGTAAATGACTGAAAGTAAATTGCAGAATTGTAATTGGGAATGGGGAATTGCTCATAAAAGTAAATTGCAGAAATTAAAGAGAATGGGTAAGATCAGAAATGGGGAGTTCATTGGGCTCAGGAGATGTTGCATTCTCCGGATCAATTTCATTCTCATCTCTTCCTCAATCAATGCACTCATTGATCTCCTTGGCAATCTTAAGTGATTGAACAACAATTTCTTATGGTTCAATCTCTCAAATCTTGATCAATAGCTAATTCCTTGGTCAATTGCTCATGAGAAGAGATGAAGTATGGTCACTGATTATACCACATGCATTTCCCAAATCAAGTGTTGAGAGGGTTATAGCCACATACCCATCCACACCCAATTTGGTCCAGCATGAGAAAGCATTTCTAGCTGATCTCTTCATTCCTCTTTCAAGGTTCCGAAGAGATCCAAGTTTGAATAGCTTCTTTTCCAAGATAACTATCCAATTGGATGAAGATCGAAAGCTTTCAAGTAAAATCAAGAGGAAAGATAGAAGAAGAATAATGAAAACTAGTATTGATCCATCAAATTACAACAGAGCTCCTTAACCCAATGAAATGGGTTTAGTTGTTTATAGCTCTAGAAATCAAAATCAAAGATGGAGAATACATGATAAAGCTAGAAGTGCAGAGAAAGTAAAATACAAAGAGTAGTTCTATTTCCTAGCTCTTCGTCCGTTCTTTCAACAATTCAAAGCTACTCCTATATATACTACTCTTCTCAGCTTCTAGTTGGCTCTTCAAGTCTTGGGCCTTTGGATCTTGAGTTTGAAGCAGTTCCTTTCTTCATTTGGGCTTGGCTTTACTTGCAGAGAGAAAGTGTGAAGTGGGTAGAGACTTTAGCTCAAGACGTTAGGGGTGTTTAACATTTAGTGAAAGTATAAGTTTGAGAACGTTAGTGACACTTAACATTGTCACTAACGTCCCAATGCACCCCTTAGCCTCACGTTAAAGCCCACGTTAACTAGATTAACGTGGCTTCTAACGTGGCTTTTGCAAACCTTCGAGAACGTTAGTGACACTCAACATTGTCACTAACGTTCCAGTGTGCCCCTTCTTGCTTCACGTTAAAGCCCACGTTAACTAGGTTAACGTGGCTTCTAACGTGGCTTTTGCCAACCTTCGAGAACGTTAGTGACACTCAACATTGTCACTAACATTGGGATGGCTAAGAGTGGCCACGTTAGAAGCCACGTTAACCTAGTTAACGTGGGTTAACGTGGACTCTAACGTGTGACCTATGGGCACATTGGAATGTTAGTGACAATGTTGAGTGTCACTAACGTTGGCCCATCCTTCATTCCTCATTGTTAGCTTCCACGTTAACCAAGTTAACGGGGAAGTTAACGTGGCTCTTAGGGGTTGTGTGGTTGCTTCAACGTTAGTGACAATGTTGAGTGTCACTAATGTTGTCGACAACTCTTTATCTCTTACGTTAGCTCCCACGTTAACCAAGTTAACGTGGGAGTTAACGTGGCACTTTGCACCTTAGGCCAACATTAGTGACAATGTTGAGTGTCACTAACGTTGGCTTCTCTTCCCCCTTTAACGTTAGAGGCCACGTTAACTAGGTTAACGTGGCTCCTAACGTGGCCATTTGTGAGCAATTGCCAACATTAGTGACAATGTTAAGTGTCACTAACGTTGGCTCAACTTCTCTTCTCCACGTTAGAGTTCACGTTAACTTAGTTAACGTGACTCCTTAACGTGGCATTGATGGCTTTTGAGAGTATTATTGGCAATTACTTTTCTCCTTAGCCTGGCAAGTTACTCCCATTCTTTGCTTCCTTTGTCCTGAAATCAAGCAATAAAGTGCATCAAAGTTCTAATCCAAGTCATGGGGGATGCAATATCAATTTTGTCATTAAAATCATGCAAAATCCTCATGAAATCATGTAAAATGCACAATGCATGCTTGAATCAGGATGTAAATGATTTTCTACCCAAAACTAGCTTATTTCCTAAGAAAATGCAATGAAACTACCTAAACACAGTAAAGAAAAGGTCAGTGAAACTGGCCAAAATGCCCTGGCATCACAACACCAAACTTAAATCTTGCTTGTCCCTAAGCAAGTACTGGAACAAGAGAATGATGAATGTAATCTCCAGAGAAATGAGTCATTCTTGTGGAAGTCATATTACTGATTTTATGGTGGTTTCATGCATAGCAACTTAGGTTCATTCCACTGCTGGCTTTCAGTCCTTTATCATCTCCTAAAATACTCACTTTGTTACATCCTATGAGACCTTTATTTATTGATCCTTTTATTGTTATTTCAAGGGTTGTTTGTGTTCTTCAGGCTAAGTGCTCTGTAAGGGGGCAACTCTTTAAGATAAGCTTTCAGCCAACACTCCCGAACCAGTTGGTTCAAGGTGCTAGGTGTTGAAACACCCCTAAGGACTTACTCCCTCAAGTCTCTCCCCCATACATACACACCACAGGCATCTGGTTTATTTGTTTTCTTCCTTGAGACCTTGGTGTCTAGCACCTCTTTGGGTTACTAAGTGTTCTGTAGTGAGGGTTACTCTTGATAGTGGATTTTCAGCTGATAATCCCGGGTTAGTTAACCCAAGTTACCAAGTGATAAAGCACCCCTAAGAGCTTATTCATCCAAGTAGATCCCCCACACAGGAGCACCACAGACACATGTCTTAAGGTAAACCATTGGTGCCTAGCCTTATTGCTTATTCTTTGTCTTTTGTTTTTCACTTCCATTGTTCTTTCCCTTTTCTCTTATTAGGATCTTGCTGTTATCTTAGTCTCATGGGTATATCAAAAGTCAAGTATTCAGGATAGATAATTGTCATTCTAACCTTGTGGTTGAACCAACTTAGCTAACTTATGATTACCCCCCAAAGATTCATGAATACACTTCCACATTATGGGCTCCACTCTGGTCTTTTGTAAACACTCATTCTCTTTTTCATATGATTCTAAGGGAACAAACATACAAATAAGTAAATGAAAGATGCAGTGACACTTAAAACCAGAATCACAGACCATGCTTAACAACAAGTTAGAGTTTAAAAACATGTTTAGACTCACTGGTAACCATTAATCAAGATTGCATTTGGGCTTCCAATGTTCAAACTGTAAATACATGGAATTAAGTGACAATACAACCTTCAGATGACAACTTCTAATCGCCTTCTTTTCGTCCTCCTCCTGCTCTTTGCTTCCTCACTTCCTTGAGTGAAGGTGCACCAATTCCTGTAAAGTTATTGGAAGTTTCTTGTTCCCACAGCACTTTGAGAAATAGTTAGCTTGCATGTGCTTGTGTCTTATGAACTTGATTTGGTGTGTGAACACCAAACTTAGTTCCTTGCTTAGTACACAATCTTGCATATATGCTGACAAACTCATATCTTGTTGTTAACAAAACAATTATTAACTAAAGTCTAACCACATCTAAGTGGTTTCCCTCGATTGGTTAGAGCTAGCAATGCGTTTTGGGAGCGGGTGTAATTCTAACTAAATGTCCTTTTGGTGGAACACCAAACTTAGCTCCTTGCAATACAGGGGAAACGACTTGTGATCTTTATTGAAATGAAGATAAAAATGAACTACCTGAGGTTGGGTTGCCTCCCAACAAAGCGCTTTTTTTATCGTCGCTAGCTCGACTAGTCCTCACTTACTTGAGATGGTATTTCATTCTGGGGTTTTCCCCCATGTTGCCCAGATAATGCTTGAGTCTTTGTCCATTCACTGTAAAAGTCCTTTCTGAAACTTCATCCATGACTTCTACGTGTCCATACGGCGAGACCTTTGTGACAAGAAAGGGTCCGGACCACCTTGATTTGAGTTTTCCTGGGAACAGTCTTAGTTTGGAATTGTATAGGAGCACTCGCTACCCTCTTTCGAAACTCCTGGGTGCAAGATGTGAGTCATGTCTTCTCTTTGCCTTCTCCTTATACATCTTGGTATTTTCATAGGCTTGTGATCTGAATTCCTCCATCTCTTGCAGCTACAAGATTCTCTTTGCACCAGCAGCAATGCTGTCAAAATTTAGTATCTTGATAGCCCATAGAGCCTTGTGTTCTAGCTCCAGTGGTAAGTGACAAGCTTTACCATACACCAGCTGATATGGGGACATTCCAAGTGGTGTTTTGAATGCTGTTCTGTATGCCCAAAGAGCATCATCCAACTTCTTTGACCAATCCTTTCTTGATGCACCCACAGTCTTTTCTAGAATCCTCTTTAGTTCTCTGTTGGATATCTCAGTTTGTCCACTTGTTTGGGGGTGGTAAGGTGTGGCTACCTTGTGTTTTACCCCATATCGTAGGAGAAGAGCCTCTAATGGTCTGTTACAAAAGTGGCTCCCTCCATCACTGATGAGGGCTCTTGGGACTCCAAACCGGCTAAAGATATTCTTCCTGAGGAAGTTCATAACCACCCTGTTATCATTTGTTGGAGTTGCAATCGCCTCTACCCACTTGGAGACATAATCCACAGCTACTAAGATGTACTTGTTTGCATATGAAGTTGGAAATGGCCCCATGAAATCTATTCCCCACACATCAAACAATTCAAGCTCTAAGATGAAATTTTGTGGCATGGCATTTCTTTTGGGCGAGTTTCCAGCTCTTTGGCATTCATTGCAGCTTTTTACCAGTTCCTTGGCGTCCTTAAAAAGGGTCGGCCAAAAGAACCCACTTTGCAGAACCTTTGCTGCAGTTCTGTCCCCTCCAAAGTGGCCTCCATAACTTGAGCTGTGGCAATTCCATAGGACATCTCGTCCTTCTTCTTCCGAAACACATCTTCTGAGGACTCCATCTGAACACTTCTTGAAGAGATATGGCTTGTCCCAGACAAAGTATTTTGCATCATTCATGAGCTTTCTTTTTTGATGTTTATGTATCTCTGGTGGTAAAGCCCCAGTTGCCTTGAAGTTGGCTATGTCTGCAAACCATGGAGCCTTGCTAACTACCATCAATTGCTCATCAGGGAAGAGCTCGTTCACATGAGTATCATGTGCCCCACCTTCATCCTGAGGGATTCTGGATAGGTGATCTGCTACCTCGTTCTCCACTCCTTTCTTGTCTCTGATTTCAATATCAAATTCCTGCAACAATAAGATCCATCTTATTAGTCTCGGTTTTGATTCTTGCTTAGCAAACAAATATTTAAGTGCTGTGTGATCTGTGAAAACAATCACTTTTGCACCAATGAAGTACGATCTAAACTTGTCAAATGCAAAAACTATTGCCAGCAGTTCCTTTTCGGTTGTGGTATAATTTTTTGAGCATCATTAAGGACCTTGCTGGCATAGTATATCACATGGACTAAGTTGTCTTTCCTCTGTCCTAACACTGCCCCTATTGCAAAATCAGATGCATCACACATCAGTTCAAATGGTAAGTTCCAGTCAGGTGGGGAAATGATAGGTGCAGATGATAATCTCATTTTCAAGTTTTCAAAAGCTAACATGCATGTTTCATCGAAGACAAATGGTGTATCAGATACAAGGAGATTGCTTAAGGGCTTGGCTATCTTTGAAAAATCTTTAATAAACCTTCTGTAAAAACCAGCATGCCCTAAAAAGCTCCTAATTGCCTTGACATCACTGGGTGGAGGAAGTTTTTCAATGAGTTCCACCTTGGCTTTATCCACCTCAATGCCTTGGTTAGAGACCTTATGACCAAGGACTATTCCTCCTGTCACCATGAAGTGACATTTCTCCCAGTTCAAGACTAGGTTGGTCTCTTGACATCTTTTCAATACCAAGGCAAGGTGCTGTAAACAGCTAGGAAAAGAATCTCCAAATATTGAGAAGTCATCCATAAAGACTTCAATGAATTTCTCTATCATGTCAGAGAAGATAGAAAGCATGCAGCGTTGGAAAGTTGCAGGCGCATTACATAGCCCAAATGGCATTCGCCTGTAGGCAAACACTCCATATGGGCAAGTGAATGAGGTTTTCTCTTGGTCTCTAGGATCAACCACTATTTGGTTATATCCCGAATAACCATCAAGAAAACAATAATATGCGTGGCCTGCAAGTCGTTCCAACATCTGATCCATGAATGGAAGGGGGAAATGATCTTTTCGTGTAGCTTCATTGAGTTTTCTGTAGTCTATGCACATCCGCCATCCAGTGACAGTCCTTGTAGGGATTAATTCGTTCTTCTCATTTGGAACTACAGTGATTCCTCCCTTCTTAGGGACAACATGTACAGGGCTGACCCATGGGCTATCTGAGATAGGGTAGATCACCCCTCCCTGCCATAACTTCATAACTTCTTTCTGCACCACCTCTTTCATGATTGGATTCAGCCTCCTTTGAGATTGAATGGACGGTTTGGCATCCTCTTCTAGCAGTATCTTATGCATGCATATGGTTGAACTGATTCCTTTTAAGTCAGCAAGAGTCCATCCAATGGCATCCTTGTGCTTCCTCAATACTTGGAGTAGTTCATCCTTTTGATTCTGGCTGAGGGATGAGAGCTTATGATCACTAGGTAACTTTCATTTTCTCCTAAGTATGCATATTTGAGAGTAGGTGGCAGTGCCTTGAGCTCAAGTTTGGGTGCTTCTGACTTTTGGTTCTCTGCTTTTGGTGCTTCTTGTATATGAGTTTCTGCTGTTCCTACCTCTTCACTTGATTCATACTCCCCTTCCATGACTCTCTCTAGCTCTTCTGGTCCTTCATCTTCGAAGCTCTCCTGCACCTCTTCCTCTAGTGCATCTAATCTCATGCATTTCCCGAATTGTTCTGGTGGGTAACTCATGGCCTTGAATACATTGAATGTCATCTTCTCATTGTGTAATCTTAAGGTAAGATCACCTTTTTGGACATCAATGACAGCTCCAACAGTGGCCAGGAAGGGTCTTCCCAGGATAATGGAGGCCTTGGCTTCCTCCTGCATGTCCAACACTACAAAATTGGCTGGAAATATGAAGTCTCCCACCTTCACCAACAAATCCTCTACTATGCCGTGAGGGAACTTGAATGATCGGTCTGCCAATTGTAAGGCCATTTTTGTTGGTTTAGCCTCCTCGATCTTCATCTTCCTCATCATGGCTACTGACATCAAATTGATGCTGGCTCCTAAGTCACAGAGAGCCTTCTCTACTGTGATCTCACCTATGACACAGGGGATTTGAAAACTCCCTGGATCCTTCAATTTCTGGGGTAATTTGTGCTGAATGATAGCACTACATTCTTCGGTCAGTATCACAGTTTCGTTGTTCTTCCAGCTTCTCTTCTTAGTCATGAGCTCCTTTAAGAACTTGGCATAGAGAGGAATTTGTTCTATTGCTTCAGCAAAGGGTATGTTGATTTGTAGCTTTTTGAAGATTTCTAAAAATCTCAGAAACTGGTTGTCATCTCCCTTTTTCTTCAATTGCTGAGGGTATGTAACTCTCGGGACATCCGGCTTCAGCTTCCCTTCTTCTTTTTGCACTTTAGAAGTTGTGGCTTGATTTCCATCTTGCTTTTCTCCTTCATCAATTGAGTCTTCTTCTAGTGTCTTTTGGTCAAATTCCTTCAGTTCCTTCCCACTCCTAAGAGTGATAGCTTGACACTCCTCTTTTTTGCTTTGGTTGTTGCTAGAAGTCTGATTGAATAGGTAACTAACTTGTGTCTCAAGCTTCTCGATGGCAGCATCTTGGTTCTGCATATTTGACTGCACTTCCTCTCGAAATGTTTTACTGTCTTGGATGTCTTTGCATATGCTTTCAAGTAAGGTTTCAATCTTAGAGATTTTGTCATCAAATGAAGAATGGGCTGCATTGTTGTTGTAGTTGTAACGTCTTTGGTCTTGGCTTTGCTCTTGCTTATTTCCCCACCCAAAGTTTGGGTGGTTCCTCCATCCAGAGTTGTATGTCTTTGAGTATGGATCATGGTTCTGTCTAGGTGAATTCCCAATGTAGTTGGCTTGCTCAAGGTCCTTTTCTTCAACTTCTTCTTGGGTTGTTGATGAGGTGGTGATTGCTACCACTTGGTTCCACTCCATCTTCTTGGTGAGGTCAGCTAACTGCTTGGTAATGAGCTTGTTCTGAGCCAGCAGAGCATCTACATGGTTTAGCTCCATTACCCCTCTAGTGTTCCCTCTTTCGGAAGCATAGAAGTAGTCATTCTCAGTTACAGTTTCAATGACATCTATGGCTTCCTCAATGGTCTTCTTCTTGTTCAAAGAACCTCCAGATGAATGGTCTACGGCCTTCTTTGATTCATATCACAGTCCTTCATAGAAGATGTGTAGCTGCACCCATTCATTAAACATATTTGGTGGACATCTTCTTGTTAGGTCTTTGAACCTTTCCCAAGCTTCATAAAGTGTCTCTCCATCTTGCTGTCTGAACGTCTGTACTTCAGTTCTCAGCCTATTGATCCTTTGCGGGGGGTAAAACCTTGCCAAAAACTTATTCACTACCTCCTCCCAATTTGTCAGGCTTTCTTTTGGGAAGGATTCGAGCCATTTGGATGCCTTGTCCTTGAGTGAGAAAGGGAACAAGAGCAGCCTATAGACATCCTGGTGGACTCCATTGGACTTCACTGTGTCACAAATTCTCAAGAAGATGGTCAAGTGTTGATTCGGATCTTCTTGAACACCTCCTCCAAATGAGCAATTATTCTGCACAAGAGTGATGAGCTGAGGTTTTAGCTCGAAATTGTTGGCATGAATGGTTGGCTTTTGGATGCTACCTCCGTAGTTCCCTCGGTTTGGGTTGATATAAGAGCCCAATACTCTTCTATCCTCCCCACCAGGATTTGCTCTACCTTCTCCACCATGGTTGTGAACCTCTTCCTCACGATGGTCTTCCATGGTTGTTTCAAAGTATTCTTCAAAGTGTTCTTCCTCTTCTTCAGTACCAACCACACGTTTTTCTTTTGCCTCCCTTCTTAATCTCAAGAAGGTTCTCTCAGGTTCAGAATCAAAGGAAGTTGAAGCCCCGCCTCTTCTCCCTGTCATACAACCAACAGAGTACAAGCAAAGAAAAGAAATGCAGAGAGTATTTCGTTAGTATTACTATTAGTGTCAGTGATGCATTATATCAAACAGTTAGTGGGGTTAGTGAACTGAATTGTAAATAACAAAGAAAAACTAAGAAACAGGGGAGGGACGAAATTAACTAATACAGAAAGCAAATTACTCAAACAGAAAATTAAATCAAACAAAACAAAAATGCTCAATCTAGTGATCCTCTAATATAATCATTGTCGATGCACAATCAATCCCCAGCAACGGTGCCATAAACTTGATGCACGTGGAAATTGTCTCTCAACAAATTTTCCTTCGGCAAGTGTACCGAATTTGTCGTCAAGTAAAAACTCACAATAGAGTGAGGTCGAATCCCACAGGGATTGATTGATCAAGCAACGTTAATTAGAGGAATGTTCTAGTTGAGCAAATCCATGAATAGAGTTGATACTTGCAGAAAATAAAACGGCAGGAAAGTAAATGACTGAAAGTAAATTGCAGAATTGTAATTGGGAATGGGGAATTGCTCATAAAAGTAAATTGCAGAAATTAAAGAGAATGGGTAAGATCAGAAATGGGGAGTTCATTGGGCTCAGGAGATGTTGCATTCTCCGGATCAATTTCATTCTCATCTCTTCCTCAATCAATGCACTCATTGATCTCCTTGGCAATCTTAAGTGATTGAACAACAATTTCTTGTGGTTCAATCTCTCACATCTTGATCAATAGCCAATTCCTTGGTCAATTATTCATGAGAAGAGATGAAGTATGGTCACTAATTATACCACATGCATTTCCCAAATCAAGTGTTGAGAGGGTTATAGCCACATACCCATCCACACCCAATTTGGTCCAGCATGAGAAAGCATTTCTAGCTGATCTCTTCATTCCTCTTTCAAGGTTCCGAAGAGATCTAAGTTTGAATAGCTTCTTTTCCAAGATAACTATCCAATTGGATGAAGATCGAAAGCTTTCAAGTAAAATCAAGAGGAAAGATAGAAGAAGAATAATGAAAACTAGTATTGATCCATCAAATTACAACAGAGCTCCCTAACCCAATGAAATGGGTTTAGTTGTTCATAGCTCTAGAAATCAAAATCAAAGATGGAGAATACATGATAAAGCTAGAAGTGCAGAGAAAGTAAAATACAAAGAGTAGTTCTATTTCCTAGCTCTTCGTCCGTTCTTTCAACAATTCAAATCAACTCCTATATATACTACTCTTCTCAGCTTCTAATTGGCTCTTCAAGTCTTGGGCCTTTGGATCTTGAGTTTGAAGCAGTTTCTTTCTTCATTTGGGCTTGGCTTTACTTGCAGAGAGAAAGTGTGAAGTGGGTAGAGACTTTAGCTCAAGACGTTAGGGGTGTTTAACATTTAGTGAAAGTATAAGTTTGAGAACGTTAGTGACACTTAACATTGTCACTAATGTCCCAATGCACCCCTTAGCCTCACGTTAAAGCCCACGTTAACTAGATTAACGTGGCTTCTAACGTGGCTTTTGCAAACCTTTGAGAACGTTAGTGACATTCAACATTGTCACTAACGTTCCAGTATTCCCCTTCTTGCTTCACGTTAAAGCCCACGTTAACTAGGTTAACATGGCTTCTAACGTGGCTTTTGCCAACCTTCGAGAACGTTAGTGACACTCAACATTGTCACTAACGTTCCAATGTGCCCATAGGTCACACGTTAGAGTCCACGTTAACTAGGTTAATGTGGCTTCTAACGTGGCCACTCTTAGCCATCCCAACGTTAGTGACAATGTTGAGTGTCACTAACGTTGGCCCATCCTTCATTCCTCATCGTTAGCTTCCACGTTAACCAAGTTAACGGGGAAGTTAACGTGGCTCTTGGGGGTTGTGTGGTTGCTTCAACGTTAGTGACAATGTTGAGTGTCACTAACGTTGTCGACAACTCTTTATCTCTTACGTTAGCTCCCACGTTAACCAAGTTAACGTGGGAGTTAACGTGGCACTTTGCACCTTAGGCCAACGTTAGTGACAATGTTGAGTGTCACTAACGTTGGCTTCTCTTCCCCCTTTAACGTTAGAGGCCACGTTAACTAGGTTAACGTGGCTCCTAACGTGGCCATTTGTGAGTAATTGCCAACGTTAGTGACAATGTTAAGTGTCACTAACGTTCGCTCAACTTCTCTTCTCCACGTTAGAGTTCACGTTAACTTAGTTAACGTGACTCCTTAACGTGGCATTGATGGCTTTTGAGAGTGTTATTGGCAATCACTTTTCTCCTTAGCCTGGCAAGTTACTCCCATTCTTTGCTTCCTTTGTCCTAAAATCAAGCAATAAAGTGCATCAAAGTTCTAATCCAAGTCATGGGGGATGCAATATCAATTTTGTCATTAAAATCATGCAAAATCCTCATGAAATCATGTAAAATGCACAATGCATGCTTGAATCAGGATGTAAATGATTTTCTACCCAAAACTAGCTTATTTCCTAAGAAAATGCAATGAAACTACCTAAACACAGTAAAGAAAAGGTCAGTGAAACTGGCCAAAATGCCCTGGCATCAAGCATGCTACTTTGATTGTTCTGTTCTTTCTTTATTTGGTTCATAGCTTCTTGCAATTTGGAAATAGATGCCTCAAGATGTTCCTAATATTCGAATTGAAGAAGTTCTGGGAGGACTTCTTGTGCTCTCCTCTTGATTGGATCATCCTGCAGCTGTTGTCTTTCCATTGATATTTTAGTGATTGGCCTCTCAACTGAGCTATACTCTGTTATTCCCATCTTCACTCCGGCATCTCTGCAGAGCATAGAAATTAAGCTTGGATAGGCCAATCTGGCATCCTTGGAATTCTTGTTTGCTATTTTGTATAGTTCACACGAGATCAGTTGATGGACTTCTACTTCTTTTCCCAACATGATGCAGTGAATCATCACTGCTCTTTTAACAGTAACTTCAGAACGGTTGCTAGTGGGCAATATAAAACGCCCAATGAAATCCAGCCAGCCTCTGGCAGCTGGTTTGAGATCTTCTCATTTGAGTTGATTTGGGATGCCAGTGGTGCTGGTGGTCCACCTGGCTTCAGGGATGCATATATCCTCTAGAATATTGTCCAGGCCTTTGTTTACCCTGATCATTCTCCTATTAAAAGAGTCTGGGTCATCCTTCAGTTGAGGAAGCTTAAAGATCTCCCTGATTTTTTCAGGATGGGTGTGAACAATCTTTCCTCTGACTAAGGTCCGATGATCATAGAGGGCAGCTCCAATTATTCTTTGCCTGTCTGTCTACAATAGATTTGCATAGAAATCCTTAACCATATTCCTTCCCACTTTCGTTTCAGGATTAGCTAGGATTTCCCAGTTCCTGTTTCGAATTTGTTCTTGGATCTCCGGATATTCATCTTCTTTCAGATCGAACTTGAATTCCGGGATCACTGATCTTAGACTCATTATTTTGTAGTAATGGTCTGAATGTTCTTTAGTTAAGAACTTCCCTTGATTCTAAAGTGGCTTTGAAATATTCTCTTTCTTACCTCTTGGGTTGGGTTGTTTTCCTTTAGGGGCCATGATCAAAGTGAGTATGTTTTTGTGATCACGGATAAGCACACCAAACTTAGAGGTTTGCTTGTCCTCAAGCAAAAGAAAAGAGAGAAGAGGGATAGAAGGAGAGCAGGTGTGGAATGGTGGATGATGAGAAGGGCGCCGAAAGTGGATATAAAGGGAGGGGGTGGGTTTTGAAAATAAGAAAAAGATATAAGATAAAAGATATGATTTATAAAAGATAAATATGATAAGAAAAGGATATAATTTAAAAAGATGATATTTAAAAATAAATCTGAATTTTTAATTTGAAAAAGATTTTAAAAGATAATTAAGTTTTTTAAAAAAAAATTGGAAAAAGAGTTGGATTGGATTGGAAAAAGGTTTATATTTATGTATGAAGTTATATTATTTTTGAAAAAGGGATTTTAGAAATTAGGGTTCTTAGAAGACTATTTTGATTTGAAGGAGGACATTTTGAAACATGTTTATGCAAGAAATCATGATTTGAAACATAAAAATTTGGAAAATTTGTAAAGAAAAACGAATTTTACCTCCTCCTCACCATCCTGGCGTTAAACGCCCAAATGCTGCATGTTTTGGGCGTTTAACGCCCAATTGCTGCTTCTCCTGGGCGTTCAACGCCCAGCTGCTGCTTCTTTCTGACGTTGAACGCCAGGCAGTCCTTTGTCACTGGCCGTTTTTCTAAACGCCCAGGATGCTGTAATTCTGGCGTTAAACGCCCAGAAGGAGCTTCTTTCTGGCGTTCAATGCTCAGAAGATGCTCCTTTCTGGCATTCAACACCCAGATGGCTATCCTTACTGGCGTTGAACGCCCAGTGGATGCTTCTTTTGGGCGTTCAACGCCCAAAATATTTCTTACTGGCTTTTTCACGCCAGTGAGCTTCCAAATTCCCATGTAACTCTGTGAATTCAATCAATTGCTTTTTTACCTTGAAGATACTTTGACATATACCTGTAAAAATCAATTAATTAACAAAAACAAATAAAATTAAATTTTTTGAATGGCTGGGTTGCCTCCCAGCAAGCGCTTCTTTAATGTCGTTAGCTGGACTATTACTGAGCTTTAATTAAGTCTCAGTTTTGAGCATTCTTGCTCAAAATTGCTTTTAAGATAATGTTTAACTCTCTGTCCATTAACAATGAACTTTTTGTTAGAGTCATTATCCTAAAGCTCTACGTATCCATATGGTGATACACTTGTAATTACATATGGACCTCTCCACCGGGATTTTAATTTCCCGGGGAATAATTTGAGCCTAGAATTAAATAGCAGAACTTTCTGCCCCGGCTCAAAGACTCTGGATGACAATTTCTTATCATGCCATCTTTTTGCTTTCTCTTTGTAAATTTTTGCATTCTCGAAAGCATTGAGTCTAAATTCCTCTAGCTCATTTAACTGAAGCAATCATTTTTCCCCAGCTAACTTGGCATCAAGGTTCAGGAATCTGGTTGCCCAGTAGGTCTTATGTTCCAGTTCCACTGGCAAGTGACATGCCTTTCCATACACAAGCTGGTATGGAGAGGTCCCTATAGGGGTCTTGAATGATGTTCTGTATGCCCACAGAGCATCATCTAAGCTTCTTGCCCAATCCTTTCTACGGTTAATTACAGTCCGTTCTAGGATTCTTTTAAGTTCTCTGTTAGAGACTTCAGCTTGCCCATTTGTCTGTGGATGATATGGAGTGGCTACCCTGTGGCTAACTCCATAACGAACCAAAGCAGAGTAAAGCTATTTATTGCAGAAATGAGTGCCCCCATCACTGATTAATACTCTAGGGGTACTAAATCTACTGAAGATGTGTTTCTGGAGGAATTTTAACACTGTTTTAGTGTCATTAGTAGGTGTTGCAATAGCTTCCACCCATTTGGATACATAATCCACTGCCACCAGAATATAAGTGTTTGAGTATGATGGTGGGAAAGTTCCCATGAAGTCAATACCCCATACATCAAACAACTCAATCTCCAAGATCCCTTATTGAGGCATGGCATAACTGTGAGGCAGATTACCAGATCTTTGGCAACTGTCACAATTAAGTACAAACACTCAGGAATCTTTATAAAGAGTAGGCCAGTAGAAGCCACATTGGAGGACTCTTGTGGCTGTTCGCTCACTTCCAAAATGTCCTCCATACAGGGATCCATGGCAATGCCATAGAATCTTCTGCGCTTCTTCTTTAGGCACACATCTACGGATTACTCCGTTTGCACATCTCTTGAAGAGATACGGCTCATCCCAAAGATAATACTTTGCATCCGTGATCAGCTTTTTGATTGCTGCCTACTGTATTCTTTGGGTATGAATCTCACTGCCTTGTAGTTTGCAATGTCTGCAAACCATGGCACTTCCTGGATTCCAAAGAGTTGCTCATCTGGAAAGTTTTCAGAGATCTCAGTAAGAGGGATGGACGCCCCTTCTACTGGTTTTTTTCGGGACAGGTGGTCTGCTACCTGATTCTCTGTCCCTTTTCTGTCTCTTATTTCTATATCAAACTCTTGCAGAAGCAACACCCATCTTATAAGTCTGGGTTTTGAATCCTGCTTTGTGAGTAGATATTTAAGAGCAGCATGATCAGTGTACACAATCACTTTTGACCCTACTAAATAGGATCTGAATTTGTCAATGGCGTAAACCACTGCAAGCAACTCTTTTTCTGTAGTTGTGTAATTCTTCTGTGCGTCATTTAAAACACGACTGGCATAGTAAATGACGTGCAGAAGCTTGTCATGCCTCTGTCCCAACACTGCACCAATGGCATGGTCACTGGCATCACACATTAGTTCAAATGGCAATGTCCAGTTTGGTGCAGAGATGATTGGTGATGTGACCAATTTAGCTTTCAGAGTCTCAAATGCCTGCAGACACTCTTTATCAAAGATAAATGGCGTGTCAGCAGCTAGTAGGTTGCTCAGAGGTTTGGCGATTTTTGAAAAATCCTTTATAAACCTCCTATAGAATCCTACATGCCCCAGAAAGCTTCTGATTGCCTTAACATTGGCAGGTGGTGGTAATTTTTCAATTACCTCTACCTTAGCTTGATCCACCTCTATTCCCTTGTTCGAAATTTTGTGCCCAAGGACAATTCCTTCAGTTACCATAAAGTGACACTTCTCCCAGTTTAAAACCAGGTTAGTCTCTTGGCATCTCTTTAGAACAAGTGCTAGATGGTCAAGACAGGAGCTGAATGAGTCTCCAAATACTGAAAAGTCATCCATGAAAACTTCCAGAAATTTTTACACCATATCAGAGAAAATTGAGAGCATGCACCTCTGAAAGGTTGCAGGTGCATTGCACAGGCCAAATGGCATCCTTCTGTATGCAAATACTCCAGATGGACATGTGAATGCTGTTTTCTCTTGATCCTGGGGATCTACTGCAATTTGATTATAACCTGAATATCCATCCAGGAAGCAGTAGTATTCATGACCTGCTAGTCTTTCTAGCATCTGGTCTATGAATGGTAAAGGAAAATGATCCTTTCTGGTGGCTGTATTGAGCCTTCTATAATCAATACACATACGCCACCCTGTAACTGTTCTTGTAGGAACCAGTTCATTTTTTTCATTATGAACCACTGTCATGCCTCCCTTCTTAGGGACGACTTGGACAGGGCTTACCCAGGGGCTGTCAGAAATAGGATGAATAATCCCAGCCTCTAGTAATTTAGTGACCTCCTTCTGCACCACTTCCTTCATGGCTGGATTCAGCCGCCTTTGTGGTTGGACCACTGGCTTGGCGTCACCCTCCAATAGGATCTTGTGCATGCATCTGGCTGGGCTAATGCCCTTAAGATCACTGATGGACCACCCAAGAGCTGTCTTGTGTGTCCTTAGCACTTGAATTAGTGCTTCCTCTTCCTGTGGCTCTAAGGTAGAGCTTATGATTACAGGAAAGGTATCATATCTTCTCCCAGAAATGCATATTTTAGGGATGGTGGTAATGGTTTGAGCTCGGGTTTGGGAGGTTTCTCCTCTTCCTGAGGGATTTTCAGAGGTTCTATTATTCTCTCTGATTCCTCCAAATCAGGCTGAACATCTTTAAAGATGTCCTCTAGCTCTGATTCGAGACTCTCAGCCATATTGACCTCTCTTACCAGAGAGTCAATGATATCAACACTCATGCAGTCATTTGGGGTGTCTGGATGTTGCATGGCTTTGACAACATTCAACTTGAACTCCTCCTCATTGACTCTCAGGGTTACTTTCCCTTTTTGGACGTCAATGAGGGTTCGGCCAATTGCTAGGAAAGGTCTTCCTAGAATGAGAGTTGCACTCTTGTGTTCCTCCATTTCCAGCACCACAAAGTCAGTAGGAAAGGCAAATGGCCCAACCTTGACAATCATGTCTTCAATCACGCCTGATGGGTATTTAATGGAGCCATCAACAAGTTGAAGACATATCCGGGTTGGTTTGACTTCTTCAGTCAAACCAAGCTTTGTGATAATGGATGCAGGTATTAAGTTGATACTTGCCCCAAGATCACATAGAGCCTGCTTGGTACAAGTACCCTCTAATGTGCATGGTATCATAAAGCTTCCGGGTTCCTTAAGCTTCTCAGGTAAGCTTTTTAGGATAACTGCACTGCATTCTTCAGTGAGGTAAACTTTTTCAGTTTCCCTCCAATCCTTCTTATGACTTAAGATCTTTTTCATGAACTTAGCATAAGAGGGTATTTGCTCAAGTGCTTCTGCAAACAGAATCTTTATTTCAAGAGTCCTGAGATAGTCTGCAAAGCGGGCAAATTGCTTATCCTGTTCCGCTTGGTGGAGTTTTTCAGGATAAGGCATTTTGGCCTTGTATTCCTCAACCTTAGTTGCTGCAGGTTTATTACCTGTAGAAGTGGGTTGGGAAGCCTTTTTAGAAGGGTTGTTATCAGCACTTGTATGTGACTGATCCCCCACTGGTGTTTGAATGCCAGGGGTGGAAGCTGGAGTGGCGTTAGACGCCAACTCCTTATCTGTTACTGGCGTCTGAACGCCAGAACTGTGCTCCCCTTGGGCGTTCAACGCCGGATTCATGCTTGTTTCTGGCGTTGAATGCCAGGAATGAGCATGGTCTGAGCGTTCAGCGCCAGCCTTATTCCTCTCTGGGCTCTGATTGTCCTCAGAGGGATTTTGAGTAGCCATTTGTTCATTTCTTGGCTTCCTGCTGCTTTGAAGTGAGGTATTTAATATTTTCCCACTTCTTAATTGAACTGCTTGGCATTCTTCTGTTATTTGTTTTGACAGTTGCTTTTCTGTTTGCTTTAACTGTACTTCCATATTCCTGTTAGCCATTCTTGTTTCCTGTAGTATTTCCTTGAATTCGGCTAGCTGCTAAGTTAGAAAGTCTAATTGCTGATTGAATTCATTAGCCTGATCAACAGGACTGAGTTCAGCAGTTACTGTTTTAGCTTCTTCTTTCATGGAAGATTCACTGCTTAGGTACATATGCTGATTTCTGGCAACTATATCAATAAGCTCTTGAGCTTCTTCAATTGTTTTTCTCATATGTATAGATCCACCAGCTGAGTGATCTAGAGAAATCTGAGCTTTTTCTGTAAGCCCATAGTAGAAGATGTCTAATTGCACCCACTCTGAAAACATCTCAGAGGGGCATTTTCTTAGCATCTCTTTGTATCTCTCCCAGGCATCATAAAGGGATTCATTGTCTCCTTGTTTGAAGCCTTGGATGCTTAGCCTTAGCTGTGTCATCCGTTTTGGAGGAAAATAGTGATTCAGGAATTTTTCTGACAGCTGTTTCCATGTCTTTATGCTGTTCTTAGGTTGGTTATTTAACCACCTCTTAGCTTGATCTTTTACAGCAAATGAAAATAGTAGTAATCTGTAGGCATCCTGATCTACTTCCTTATCATGCACTGTGTTAGCAATTTGTAAAAATTGTGCCAGAAACTCTGTAGGTTCTTCATGTGGAAGACCAGAATACTGGCAGCTTTGCTGCACCATGATAATGAGCTGAGGATTCAACTCAAAGCTACTAACTCCAATGGAGGGTATACAGATACTACTCCCATATGAAGCAGTAGTGGGGTTAGCATATGACCCCAGAGTCCTCCTGGACCGTTCATTTCCACTTAGTTCCATGATGGAGCAAGGGAGATGGTATAGATGTTGATATTGTCTATTTTATTTGATTTATTATATAAAGAAAATTGATTTTCGAAAAAATAAAAAAAATAAAAAAATCGAAATAAAAATAAAATAAATAAAGAAAGAAAATAAAAAATAAAAAATTTGAAAACTTTTATGAGGATTTTTGAAAATTTGAGGAGAGAGAAAGTGGTTAGGATATTTTTGAAAAAGATATATATATATATATATATATATATATATATATATATATATTTAAACTTAAAAAGATAAGAATTGAAAAATTTTGAAATTGAAATCTGAAATTTTATATAAAAAAATTCGAAAATGTAATTTAAAATTAGTTAGAAAAGATTTTTTTTTTGAATTTTGAATTTTATGATGAAAGAGAGAAACACACAAAAGACACAAGACTTAAAATTTTTAGATCTAATGCTCCTTATTTTCAAAAATTTTGGAGGGAAAACACCAAGGAACACCAAACTTAAAAATTTTAAGATCAAAACACAAGAAAGACTCAAGAACACATTGAAGATTCACAAGAACACCAAGAACAAAAGAAAGAACACCAAACTTAAAATTTTTAGAAAACCAAGATAAATTTTCGAAAATTAAAGAAAGATCAACAAGAAAACACCAAACTTAAAGTTTGGCACAAGATTAAATCAAGAAAAATTATTTTTGAAGAAAAGATTTTAAAAAGAAGATACCCAATTGCCAAGAACATAAGCCAACGCTCTAACCAACTGAGCTAAAAATGTAACGTATTTTAAAGATGTATTATTTTTATAGATAAGAATAAATTTTTTGAAAACTAATGTTTTGAAAAAGCACAAGAAAAACAAGAAAAGACATAGAACAAGACAAACCAAAGATCAAACAAGAAAAACTGACAAGAACAATTTGAAGATCAAGGAAGAACAAGAACATGCAATTCGAAAAATTAAAAGACAAGGAAAAACATGCAATTGACACCAAACTTAGAACAAGACACTAAACTCACGAAAATTAGAAATTGATAAAGAAAAATAATATATTTTTGAAAAATTTTTGAAAACGGAATAAAGGACTCAGAATTTAATGACTCTATAACAACAAAAATAAATTATTCCTAATCTAAGCAACAAAATAAACCTTTAGTTGTTCAAACTCGAATAATCCCCGGCAACGGCGCCAAAAACTTGGTGCACGAATTTTCAATTCGTACAACTAACCAGCAAGTGCACTGGGTCGTCCTAGTAATACCTTACGTGAGTAAGGGTCGATCCCACGGAGATTATTAGTTTGAAGCAAGCTATGTTTATTTTATTAATCTTAGTCAGGATGCCAATAAGATTATTTGGATTTAATTGTAAGAAGTAAAAGTGTTTGGAATAAGTAATTGTTACTTTATTAATGGAGGATATGTTGGAGTTTTGGAGATGCTTTGTCCAATGAATTTCTGCAATGTAATATTCAACCTAATTGTTTGTAAAGTTCCATCCATGGCAAGCTGTATGTAGGGTGTCACCATTGTCAGTGGCTACTACCCATCCTCTCAGTGAAAACGGTCTAGATGCTCTGTCACAGCACGGCTAATCAGCTGTTGGTTCTCGATCATGTTGGAATAGGATCCATTGATCCTTTTGCGTTTGTCATCACGCCCAGCAATCGCGAGTTTGAACTGCGTCACAGCCATTCAATCCTTGAATCCTACTCGGAATACCACAGACAAGGTTTAGACTTTCCGGATCCGCAAGAGTGGCCGCCATCAGTTCTAGCTTATACCACGAAGATTCTGATTAAGGAAGCTAAGAGATGCTCATTCAATCTGATGCAGAACGGAGGTGTTTGTCAGGCACACGTTCATGGATTGAGGAAGGTGATGAGTGTCACGGATCATCACCTCCTTCACAATTAAGCGCGAATGAACATCTTAGATAGGAACACACACACGTTTGAATAGAGAAATAGAAACAATTGCATTAATTCATTGAGACGCTGCAGAGCTCCTCACCCCTAACAATGGAGTTTAGAGACTCATGCCGTCAAAGTGTATAAAATTCAGATCTGAAAATGTCATGAGATACAAATTAAGTCTCTAAAAGTTGTTTAAATAGTAAACTAATAACCTAGGTTTACAGAAAATGAGTAAACTATGATAGATAGTGCAGAAATCTATTTCTGGGGCCCACTTGGTGTGTGCTGGGGCTGAGACTTAAGCTTCTCACGTGCCTGAGCTGTTTTGGGCGTTCAACGCCAGGTTGTAACCTGTTTCTGGCGTTGAACTCCAACTTGTAACTTGTTTCTGGCGCTGGACACTAGACTGCAACATGGAACTGGCGTTGAACGCCAGTTTATGTCATCTATCTTTGCGCAAAGTATGGACTATTATATATTGCTGGAAAGCCCTGAATGTCTACTTTCCAACCCAATTGAGAGCGCGTCAATTGGACTCCTATAGCTCCAAAAATTCCACTCCGAGTGCAGGGAGGTCAGGATCCAACAACATCAGCAGTCCTTTTTCAGCCTAACTCAGATTTTTGCTCAGCTCCCTCAATTTCAGCCAGAAAATACCTGAAATCACAGAAAACCACACAAACTCATAGTAAAGTCCAGAAATATGATTTTTGCCTAAAAACTAATAATATTCTACTAAAAACTAATTAAAACATGCTAAAATCTACATGAAATTACCCCCAAAAAGCGTATAAAATATCCGCTCATCAAAAGTCTTGCTTGTTGTAAACGCCACCTGAAAGTCCTTTCAGGTTCAGGATCAAAGTCTAAGAGATGTTCTTTGTCTCTGTTCCTGCGCATAAACAAATAGAAAACAAGAAAGAATGGGAATCTCTACGTCAGAGTGCATAGAATTCCCAGTGAGGTAACCTGTGTAAAGAAAAAAAATACTAAATAAAATAAATAAATAGAAAAAAAGTTAAAATAAAAATAGCGAGGTAACACCAAACTTAATTTCAGAAATTAAGAAAAATTTTAGTGCTATTTATTTAATATATATATATTGAAAATAATAAAATAAAATTTAAATAAAATTAAAATTAAAATGCCTAATCTAAGCAATCAAACAACTGATAGTTGTTAATCACTATCAATCCCCGACAACGGCGCCAAAAACTTGGTGCGGTATTTTATAACCCACAAACTAACCGGCAAGTGCACCGGGTTGTACCAAGTAATGCCTTACGTGAGTAAGGGTCGATCCCACGAGGATTGACAGATTAAGCAACAGTTATTGAATGATAGGCTTAGTCAGGCAAACCGAAAATAGTGTTTGAATGTTCAAAGAGCATTAAACAGTAAATTAAGAATTTTAGAAAGCAAATAGTAAAGAAGTTGTGAAATATATATGGAGAAATAGTTATGGTTTCGGAGATATCTATTTTTCGGATTGATTTTCCTTACTAACTATTTTGATCATGCAAGATTTAATTCATGGCAAATTATATATGACTAGATCCTAATTCCTTAGACCTTCCTAGTCTCCTCTAAAATTCATTAACTGCCAATTCCTTGGTTATTTATTTCCAATTAGAGGGTGATGATCAATTTCTAGTTTATATGCCACAAGAATCCTAATTATCCAAAAATAAGGGGATTATATGTCACGTATCCCGTTAAATACAAACAATTAGAAATTCAGGATAATATGTTTTCAAGCTGTTGTTCAAGTAAAGAGCTTTTCCAAGTTTTATAAGAACTCATTTAGAACATGGGTCATACTTCCGTTCCACCCAAATTCATAAAATAAAGAACGAAAACAATTATTGAAATATAAATCAAAACATGAATTAAATTAGAAAGAGCAAACGAATCAATCCATACAAATAGACAGAGCTCCTAACCTTAACAATGAAGGATTAGTTGCTCATGGTTCAGAGAAGAAAACTAGGATTCTAATTGGAATGGAATAATGTTGTGTTGGAATAATCCTATTGGCATTCCTTTTATAATAAATCATAATTAATTTAAAATCTATCTAAAACTAAAAAAAATAATATCTTTTCCCAAAAATAAGATTTGATTTAAATTCGAATTAATTAACAAGTCTTCAGCCGATGGGTGGGGACCACTTGTTTTGTCCATTCTGCAACTTCTAATCTGTGTTTTCTGGGCTGGAAACTAGGTCAAAACAGCCCAGAAATCGCCCCCAGCATTTTTCTACATTTTTCTGCACATGGCGCATGTCGCGCATACGCGTCAGTTGTCTTTTCTGCGAGTCACGCGGACGCGTCGGTCAGGCGCACGCGTCGCTGAGAAAATTTTTAATTCACGCGTACGCGTCAGTCACATACACGTGTCGCCATGGATACCTCCAAATCACGCGCACGCGTCAGGCACACGTGCGCATCGCTCTTCGCTGCCATATCCTTTTATTCTTGTGCTGCAGAAACTCCATCAAATTCTGCCGAATGCCACCTAAAATAAACAAAATTGCAAAAGACTCAAAGTAGCATCCATATTGGCTAAAAGATAATTAATTCTTTATTAAATTCAACAATTTAAGTGCAAATTCACTAGGAAAAGATAGAAAAGATGCTCACGTATCACCGCCAGGTCAGAAGTTTCGAGGACAATGTCTGAGATTGAACAGACTAGAAGTATGATAATAAGGTGTCCCATGAACTTATATCCTTCTTAAATATTATGAATCTACACGCTGAAGGGCCCTCTTCCAAATCCAAGACCAACCATAGGTGAGAGACTATATAGGAGACACTATAAGTATATATTTTTTGGATGTACCTCTAAGTCAATGAGCCAACTATTGGCTCCTGATCCAGATCCAAGATGAAAGTGATAGGCAAGCAATGTTCCATCCAAACATACTGCAAATGTAGCACAAGAAAATATAAAGCTTAATAATCAATTTTGAAGCATTTGAGACATTAATTTCTTTTCACAATAAATTAGGCTTTGCCATGAGAGAGAGGAAGCAGTATGTACCAACTCTTTTGGCAGTTGGTCCATCTATAACAGTAATGGGCACCATGGGAGGAGGTGGCTCATTCACTGTATGAGGGTCATGATATTCATTCTGGATAGAAAAAGTAGCAGCCTAATACTGTCACCTGGATCAGTTAGCCATCCGAATGGTACATGTCCAAATCAGGTCATGAATTCCCATTTAAACCTTTTGCTCCTATCATACTAGCTACAGCTGAATCCCTGATTCAAAATTAAGTGAACTCGAGTTACATAATACGGTGATGGCTAACAGAACCCAGTAAGAGAAGCTACATAATTGCAAAACATTCTGAATACCAAAACAAATATATATTGAACAGAAATAAATGCTAAAAACTTAATCACCTTGATACATCAAAATGGGAGTTGATATGAGAGTGGGAGGAAAAAAGCACAGTAAGTGGGGAGAGGAAGCTTCTTATACCTCTAATACATAGGTTATTTCATTTAAATCCAAGTCAGCACCAAACACACAATCATGTTTCACTGCAAGAAAATCAGAAAATCTATCAAAATTGTAGCCAGAGCATAGGTAAAAATGCTCATAAGCTAAAATAAATAATGCAACATATATCATTCAAGAGTCCACTAAGAACTAATTTTCGTCTTTTTTTTCACTATTATTTTGTACTCTAAATTTTGATAAAAAGCAATTCAGCAGAGAACTAATATAACTATTCAGTAGAGAATTCTAAATTTAAAAAATTTGATAAAAAGCAATTCAGCAGATTCAGACAAGGACAGGAAGGAGGAGCCAAAATCAATAGTCATAAGTCATAACATAAACTGGAAGGAACAAGAACATGCAAATTCCAGATAAAAAATCTTAGCAATTCAAATATATAGTTCATAAACAAACTTCATTTTATACCACAATCATAGAAATTTTTATGTTTTAGATTTTACAAATTACAGGAATATACAAAATTCATAGCTTAGAATTTAGAAACTCAGTTCTCTGCAGCAACAACAGCTGATTTACAAATATAAGAGCTCTCCTGGATCGTATTCTTTGATTTTCAACTTCAAGCAAAATAGGGAAAGGACAGGGTTAGCGCTAGGGCTAGGGCTAGGGCTAGGGCTAGGGCTAGGGCTAGGGCTAGGGCTAGGGCTAGGGCTAGGGCTAGGGATATAGATAATGAAATCGGAACAGAATCACAATGGAAGGATTAGGGTTAGGGATGAGAAGGAGGCGAAGGCCTACCTGAACTAACGGAGATGAGAAGAGACGATGACAAACCTCCAGCGAGGAGAGAAGAAGCAGCGACGAGAGCGGCGGCGGAGGGAGCTCGTAAGACAAGAGCGGTGACGAAGGGAGCAAACGCGATGAGAGCGGTGGTGGAGGGAGCTCGTGCGATGCGAGCGGTGGCGGTGGCGGTGGCGGTGGCGGTGGCGGTGGTGGCGACAGCAGAGGACGTCACATCTTCAATGGAGAGAGAGAAGCCATGGGAGTAATCCAAGGAAAACGTAAAAAAAGTGAAATGAGGAATTGAGAGTAACGTTAACCAATTCTTTATTTTAATATTTCCGAGGGAATATTTTAAATTACAAATAGATTTTTTGTCTGTAATAATTTTATAAAATAACAATATTCTGTTTATTTAATTATAGATGGATTTTTTGTCTGTAATCATTTTCCATGAAAATAAATTAATTTTTCTGATAGAATTATCGACAGATTCTCTTTTCTATCTGTAATTTATGCTAATTCATTTTTTTTTGTTTTCCGACAAAAAATCCCTCTAAAATTCTGTCTGTATTTCTGTAAGATAAAATCTGTCGAAAATATCCGTCTGTAATAACTAATTTTCTAGTAGTGATTTATGTTCTCATACAATTTAAAATAATTAATCAAATTATCCACAAATTAAACTCTATTAATTTAATTATTAACATTATTTAATTAATTTATTATCACACTAACAATAAATAAAAACTACCAAAAATTTCAAATCAGGTGTTATCAATAATTTTAACTAACAAACTAAATTCCAATTATGCATTCTATCACTACAACAAATATGGACTTTAACAACGCCAAAATCTACAACGCCTTAAAACCGTTTTCTTAAATAGTTTTAGACAATGATTTTTTGCAGTGTTACTATTAAAGTTCAGTTTTCATTATTTTATAGCAACAAAATAAAACTGTTCTCTTTGACGATTTTAAAGAATGGTTTTATAGCCGTTACTAAAATTTGATTTTAAGCAACAATTTTTTAATGTTGTTTAAATAATTATACAAAAGATACGCTTAAAAATCGTTGCCAAAGCTGCTACACTTTAAAATCGTTCCTTTAGATGATTTTAGATAACAGTTTTTATAATATTGCTGTTGAAGTTAATTTTTCATTAAATTATAGTAATAAAATAAAACCGTCCTTTTTGACTATTTTAAAGAACGATTTTATAACCATTACAATAAATTTTTTATTAAGCAATAATTTTCTAATATTTAAATAATTAAAATAAGTTTTGATAAATTAAATTTAAAATAAATTAAGGTTTTTACCAAACCTTATAATTATTGAATATTTTCTTATTTACAATTTAAATTTTAAAAATTTAAAAATAATAAAGTTTTGACTATTTAAATTAGAGTTTTATTTAATTTATAATTATTGAATAATTTTTTATATTTAAATTATAAAAGTTTATAATTATAAAATAATAAAAATTTTATATAATTTGATTTAAATAATTGATATTTTTGTAATTTAATCATTTAAGTTTTATGAATAAAAAGAATTAATTATATCATCTTATAATTTTAAATTAAAAATTCATTGAAAGCTAATTAGTAAACTAATACAATAAATAATATTTTTTAAAAAATAATTTTAAAAAATATTAAAATTTAAATTAATACTCTATATCCTAATTGTATTAAAATTATCCTACTCTAATTAATTCAAAAGTTTCCAAATCAAATCCTAACCAACTCTAGTCACCAAAAAAAAAATCCTAACTAACTCTAATTTTTATCTAACCCTAATTCTATTACACACACAACCTACAACCCTCAGATGCCGCCCCCCAAACCCCCCGCCCCTCTTCTCACATAACACACAACACACCACACACCACACACAAAACACATATACAGAAATGACGAAGAGAGGAAGAGAGGGAGCCGCCGTCACGTCGTCACCGTTCAGCCCACGCCGCCGCCGTGTTGCCACCGAGCCGCCGGTCACGAAGGGAAGAGAGACAGAGGCGCGCAGAGTTCATGAGGGGAGAGAGAGAGAGGCCGAACGCGAGGAGGGAGGGAACCCTCGCCGTCGCTGTTCGTGGAGTCCGCGCCAGTACCGTCGTCGCCGTCGCCGTCGCAGAGGAGAATCCCTGTATCCGTGAGCTGCCGCCATTGAAGCTTTTACTTCTGCTTTGCTGCTTCTGCTGTCACGCCGTTGTCCCTCTGGACGTCGCTGCTTCTGAATCTTGCCCTATCACTGGTTCTCTGCCTCCTCATTGTGGCTCAACCTCTGTTTAGGTAACTCAAGTGTCTCTTGTTCTGTGAGTTTAATTGATTTGGTTTCTGTTTTGATTTGAATATTGATTTGGTATAATGCTACATGTTTTGGTCAATGCCTGTCACTGGTTTCTATTCTGATAGTTGCTGCTATTTTTTGCATTTAATTTGTTATTGATTCAGTAATTTATTGCTATTCTGTTTTTGGTTTTGATTCACTTCTGTGCTGTTATTTAGTGTTTACTGTTTAGTGTTTGCATTCTGATTTTTTTATAATTTCTAATTTGTTCTTGATTTTTGGTTGGGCTACTTTCTGCAATTTTTCATACATAAATTATGGTTAGGTGGATATCAGAGCAGCAACTGCAATTTACTTGGTTGTTATACTTTTACGCGCCTCCACCTGCTCTATCAACTTGTTATAACTGTTCCTTGATCATTGATACTATGCTTTGATTTTTAGGCCAGTATTAAATCATATATATATGGAGAATATATTTTTGGCGTCTGAATTCTGGTATCTAGTATCATTTTAGTGGCCCTATTAATGACAACTCTTCATGTTGGTTTCATAAGTAGAAAACTTAATTTGGCTTCCTTGATATGGCTGACAAACTCATTTCAGCACAAGATGGGAGCAGAATTTTAATTTGCAGTTTATTTAGGGATACCAGCTACTTATTTTCATTGCTACTTCATTGTTTCTCTTCTACAGGTGTAATTCTTGACTTTTTTTTTTTTTATTTTCTTACTGCAAACTTGTTTTCAAAGCAGACAACCTTGGTTGGGAAATATTGTCAATTGCAGTGCCTTCTGCTATGGCTTTGACAGCTGATCCTATTGCTTCACTGGTTGACACAACATTCATTGGCCGAATAGGTATATGTTCCACCATTAACTCCAAGTTTGCTAAGTGTCTCAGCAGAAAATATAAAAAAGGAGATAGCTAGAGATAAGACAAAATGGTCATGTCTCTATTTATATCCATGTATCTGTCTCTTTCTTCAAACAAGTTTGTGTCTGTCAATATTTTTGTGTTTCTGTCATAAGATAGCATAATTTATAACAACTTTAGCATAATTTCTGTCAATATGTTTGTGTTTTTATTTGGAAGATCCCTACTAATATCTTGAAATATGTTCAAAAACACTCATCAAGTTAATTGAGACATGTCTCGAAGGTTTAATTTATAATTTCATTGGTTAAGAGTAGATGTGCTTGTGCTTGTGCAGTTGTGGGTTGCTCTCACTGCAACTTCATGAAACTTTGTACCCACTTGCCATGACATGTCAATAAAAAACAACTTGCTTTTTTCTTTTTCTGTGCTTCGATTTTCTTGCAGGAGCATATTCACACACTATATATACATATCAGAGATATATTTGTATTGAATAGAATGATACACTTGTCCCACCCAATTATTTGGTCTGGAAAATTGTCGTGCACATCATGTGCTTGTGTAATTGTGAAACTGTTGAAACTTGTATCAGCTTACTATATATATAATAATAAGTGACACAAAGGCTGCATTATATTCATAGGAAGAAAGAAATAATGAGTGATTCTGCAGTTTTAGAGTGGCTTAGGCCCTAATAATGAGTGATTCTGCAGTTTTAGAGTGGCTTAGGCCCTATGTTGAAGCCAAAGCCTGGGACTTTGTGGTTGTTTGGAAATATGGGGATGACCCTACTAGCTTGTGGTTCTGCTCTTGTTTGTATATTTGTCATTCATTTTGTGCAATTAAGTTTAGGTTTTTGAGGTATCTATAATACTCTGATCGTACTTTTCTTTTCTTTTTTTCCCCTGGGTTTGTGTTGTGCAGGTTCATTGAGTGGTTGGGTTGTTGCTGTAGTAGGAGCTGTCGTGAAAGCATTGAGGATGCAAAGAAGCTCAAATCTCTTTTGTTTATGATTAGATAATGTTATGACTTAGACTTTTATTATGTGATTTAAAGTATCTTAGTTTATTTGAATTCTAAAATCTTTTTTTATAGGTCACAAATATGTATGAATCTTATAGAATACGTTATAAATCAAATGTTCAATTAGTTTTTTTTAGTGATTTGATTCAAATAGTTGGAATATTAATCTATTGACACTAAAAATTAGTTGGAATATTAATTTCAATGCAATATGAAAAAACTATTGTAAATAAAGAAATATATAATTAGAAAATACTGGTGTCAAAAGTTGCCAAAGACAATGGTGTTAAAATCGTTGTTTAAGGTAGTTACAAAATGGCAATGGTATTAAAACCATTGCAAAAAAAAAAAAAACACCAAAGACAATGCTTTTAAACTGTTATCTTTATGAATAACAAAATTACAACAGTTTAAAATTGTTGCTTATCCAGTTATGGTTTTAAACCGCTACGTCGTGCAAGAGAACAGTTCTAAACTGTTGCCTATCCAGTAACGATTTTAAACTGTTCTTTAAAATTTGTTGTCAAAACCGTTGTCTATGCTAGTAACTAAGGCAACGGTCGTCGTTGCCTTAGATAAAAAACCGTTGCCTATGAGCATTAGTAACGGCCGTATATATCACCCGCATATATCCAGGTCAAAAATCGTTGCCAAAGCGTTGTCTAAAGTTTTAGCAACGGTTTTTCTATCTATGGCAACGGTTTTCGACCGTTGCGAAAACCCTTATTTGTTGTAGTGTACTAATAAATATAATTAATAAATCTATAAAATAAATGTAATTATGTCATAACAAATATAATACTAATTTTTATTCACACACCCAAGATAATGATTATTATTATTATTATTATTATTATTATTATTATTATTATTATTATTATTATTATTATTATTATTATTATTATTATTAACAACGTAAACTAACTAACATTATAAACATATATATACATGTAAAACTAACAATTATCTACAGACATATTATGTTAATATTATCGTTTATTTATTATAAATAACATTAAATAAAAAATATTATTATTTTTATATTTATATTAAAAAATTAAAAAAATACTTGCATAATTAAATTGGTTAAGATAGTTAACAATGTAAAGTTTATGACGATCAATTTTTTTTAATTTTTTTTCTTTTTAGGCATTGTGATTTTTTGGGTTAGTGAAATATTGGAGTTCTGGTGGTATGAAAAAGTTGGGTTGTTGAGAGTTAAGGAAATGACGTTATGAGGAATGAAGGAGGAGAGAAGAAAGAGAGGAGCATCGTTTAATGCCATCAACTCCTCCTCTAGGTGCATGTATGACTCGTGGTCATGGCCACAAATCTGAAGCACAGATTTGCAGACCAATTCCTTGCCATCTAATCTTCGATGGAAGCGTCCTTGTCCGTCAAATTGAAAGGGGATCAAATTTGAGACTCAGATTTGGCACCCGATTTTTCACTATTGGATTTCCATCCACTTAATCTGATTGTCTTTTTCACTTGAAGTGTGTCTCGCCACACTTAAATCTGCGGGTCCGATTTAAGTAAAAACTAACCCTTCGATTTGTGGCGATACAAATCGGACCCTCAGTATTGTGCCGCCGTCGTCCACACTCAAAAAATACACACACAGTATCAATGACGATAAAAAACACTATCCTAAACCCAATATGAAAATTAAAAAGCGCTTAATTTACTCTTTTTTTCTTTTTTTTTTTTTTACTTTTTAACCTACTCTTTTGACTCTGTTATTTCGGTTTTAAGCAAAAAAAAAATTCAATTAACTACATTATTTTAGTTTAGTTTAATTTCAATGTGATATATAATATTCAGTCATGTCTTTGGATGCATGACATGAGTTAGTGCTAGTTTGTATGTCTCTTTTAGCAAAAGCTTATTAAAAAAAACATTTATTCTTTTCTATAAATCAACAATATCTTATTTAAAAAAATAAAATAAAATAAATTTTTTATTCATATTTTTAAGAATAATAATAATTATTATTATCATTATCATTATCATTATCATTATCGTTATCATTATTATCGATTTTTTTGTCTCGCTAAACTCAAGTTTGCCTCCAAATCCTAATTTTTTTTCTCTACACATGTACTTATATATTCCCTTCTTAGTTTTTTTATCATCATCATTTAATTCTAAATTTTCTACCATATACATACTTAAACATTATCTCTAAATCCTAATATTCTATCATTATCATTCAACTCACACACTTCCAAGGCTCCAATAGCACCATACTTTTAGAATCTATATACACTTTTTTTCTGTTCATATTTGTTCCGGGCCTAGGTTCCGAACTCAACGGCTTAATGACGGATAAGCCCTAAATCTGACCCATTAAGGACTCGCGCGGTAACTCATCTCATCCCAAGAAATCCGCTCGTATAATCTCTAGCACTTAATACCGCAGATACGCATCGTATCTTTCCGATTTAAGAATCACCCGAGTCTTATAAAAGGGGAACCATGATTCCTCAACCCTAACTTTCAACCTCATAAACACTCTTTTGACTTTGGCATCGGAGTGTCATTACAAGTCCACCCCCATCCAATTCTCACCCAGTGTCCCAAAGTGCTGCAACAATCCCTCGTCCACCGTCTGGTCGCAATCCTGTCGAGTCAGGTGAGATCTGAACAATATTTAATTTATTTGATTCTTTACTTTAAAATGATTTATTGTGAATTTTAGTTTCAAAAATCAATATATTTATTTTTGTTAACATAACTTGTTCACCCATAATCTATAGATGTTATCTGGAGGTAAATTATCATTGACTAATTTGATCTTGAACTTGCATCTATGTAGTTCTTTTGAGGAGTATGCATGCGAAATGCGTAAAGAATGTATCGAATAAGGACTTTGTAAATTGTTATTATAATTGTGGTTTTGAGACAAGTCGAAGACATGTCGTTGAAGAGATGGTTGAAATCAAAGACCAAACAAAGTTAAATCTTGAAACAAGCAGAATATTTGATAGGAACAGTTATTTAGTTGTGAGTCACATTTGTAATGTGTCAAATTGGTACTAGGTAAAAAGTTCTATAAATAAAGGAGGCTGATGATTAGCAAGAAATTGGAAATTCTTCTAAAAAATGCACTTAGGCATACTGACATTTCAAAAACTTTCTATCTATGTTCTAAGTTTTTTTTTCTAAGTAGAGTTTCTCTCATAGTTTATTTTCTTATTCTTTACATTTCTGTATTTCATTATTTTTTTCTGCATGATATGTTTCTTTCATTCATTAATATATTTAAACTATCTTTAAAATTCTCTAAAAGTTGAATCTATATGAAATACCTCAAAATTTTGGAAAATATTCTTGATTGATTATTTATATATATGTTATTGTTTATGTTCGGATTCTTACATGCATTTTTATGATTTTGTCGAATACTCTTTCTTCTTCTTCGTGTTAATCTAAAAACTTTGATGTACTTCTTTGACTAGTATTCACAAGAGAAGTTGGATTTTTCTATCAAAATTAAGAAAAAATGACAAATAAGTCCCTGACCTTTTGCCCCGCGAACATTTTTGTCCCTGACCAATACTTTTAAGTCCCTGACCTTCACAAAACTTGGACGGATCAGTCCCTCCATCTAAATGCCTCTGTCGACCCAACGGAAAAGTCTGACGTGGTTCTCGTAATGCTTGTCACGTGTACGCGTCGCTTGGCAGATTTTCCTCTCATGTGTATGTGTGACACACGCGTACGCGTCGCCTTGAATTCAGCAAATCCTCATTTCTTCATGAATTTTCCACTTTGCATGCTTTTTTCCATTTTTTTCAAGTCATTCTTGCCTTCAAAATTTTAAATCACTCAAACAAACATATCAAGGCATTGAATGGGAGAAAAGTAAATTAAATTTAGCAATTTAATAGTTTAGAGAGCATGTTTTCAATCATTAAGCACATTTAGGAAAAATTCACAAAACCATGCTATTTTAGTAAATATATGTGATTATCATTTAATTCTGCCAGGCGACGTATACGCGTGACCCACACGTACTCGTGACAAGCATTACGGGAGCCACGTCAGACTTTTCCATTGGGTCGATAGAGGCATTTGGACGGAGGGACTGATCGGTCCAAGTTTTGTGAAGGTCAAAAACTTAAAAGTATTTTTCAATAGTCAGGGACAAAAATGTCCGCGGGGAAAAAGGTCAGGGACCTATTTGTTCTTTAAATTAAGACTTGAAGGGACACGATTTATTAAATAGGCGGTATGGTAAATAGCATAGGATCAAAAATTGAGAGATAAGTTGGATTTAAACATGAGATCAACACAAGTAATATTTAAAATGTATTGATTTTTTCTACTAGTGTATTTTGTTGAGGGGTTTAGTCACAACTTCTTTGGTGAATTATTCATTTAGAAGAGACAAATTTTGATATAAGAAACTTGGGTCTATTATCTGAACGAATAGTTTTAACTTGGGTATTGAATTGGGTCTCTACTAACGCAATAAAATCCTTTACTTGTTGTGACACTTTACTTTTTGATTTTAACAAAATAACCTAAGTGAAATGACTACAATCATAAATAATAGTCAAGAAATATTTCTGATTATGTATAAAATTTTGGAAGAAAATACCTCATATATGAAGGTGTAATAATTCAAAAATGCTAATAGCTTTATTGGAACTTTGAGGAAAAGAGAATTTTCTTTGTTTTAACAAATGACATATATTAGAAGCCTTTTCATAGGTCAAAAAAATAAAGATTTTTTTGTAAAATGCTAAGCCTATCTCTATAAGAATCTCCTAGATGAAAGTGCCATAAATTTGATTGCATGATGGGTGTAAAGTGTATGAAGTTTATTAAGTAAGGTGGGGATAGTGTATTGTTGTGGAAGACTTGATCAAGTATGTATAACCCCTCTTTTATTCTATTCAAACTAATCATATTTTTGTTATCCGGTGCCTGCATTGTTCAAGAAAGATGGAAAAAAATGAATTCCCAGTGAAGATTTGGAGTAAGCTTAGAAATAGAAATTAAATTAAAATAAAAGTGTGGAAAGTAAAGAACATTTGTGAGAATCAAAGATTTTGAAAATTTGACTACATCCTTGTAGTATGCAATAACTTTGGAACCATTTTGGATCTGAACAACAATGGGATTAATTTGTAAATAAGATTTAAAAAAAGAGGTAATGTGATCAGTAGCACCATAATCAACGATCTAACTACCAGAAAAACAAGAATGTGATGATGAATTATTTAGATTGAAAAATGTCTAAAGTGAACAAAGAAAATAAATACCCAAATTTGTAATAGGTAGAAGCTCAGTTTGAGAAAGAGAAGCATCATTAATATTATCTTTGCATTCATGATTATGAGTCTCATCTTGCTTTAGAAGAACCATGAGAGTATGGTGTTGGGCTAAAGTTAGGCAAAAATTAGATGCTTGAGAGGCTTGGATAGGAATCCTATCACTTTGCATAATTAAACGTGTCTGAGAAGAAGGTGTGACTACGCTGTTCACAGAGGTAGAACCACGATGTGGAGCAGCGGTGCAATCATGATAGCGAGGTCATTCGAGATGGTGCAGGTGGTCAGGAGGATATTCATGCTTCCTGTAGCACACCTCAATGGTGTTCCCGGCACGTCTGTAACACGTGCAGATTTTGGTGGTGTCACTACCACGTCTTAGTCCTGGAGAAGGAGCACTACGTCTGTGACCAGAAAAAATGAGAGTATTAGTGGCGGCGAGGATGCATGGATTGTCAATGATGCTGATGATCGGCACCTGGTGTTCATGTTGGATAACCATCCCGAAGATGCGATTAACGGGAGGTAGGGAATCAAGGAGAAGAAGCTGCGATCGAACAACTGAGAAGTGTTCATCTAGCCCTTTGAGAAAGCATATGATGAAGTTGTGGGATCTTTGAGTCTTGGTTGGACAGGTGCAGGCCGGAAGGGGTGAGAATTGTCGAGCTCCTCCCCCAAGGTTTTTATAGTCATGTAGAACTCTGTCAGTGAGAGAGTTCCTTATTTTAGTGCATAAATCTCCTCTTGAAGCTCTGCTATACAAAGAAGATAGGCCTAGGTAAAATTTTTTAGGAAGTCAAGTCAAATTGATGACGCTGCATTGAGGTAAATCACACTTTGTGTGATGAAAAGAGACAAAGAATAAAACAACCATGAAAGCACCAAATTATTACAGCTTCCATGTAGAGAAGAGGGGATCTTGAGGTGAAAGAGACAAGTATACACCTGTAAGGAAGTCAAATTTGTTCTTTGAAATAATTGTCAAAAAAAAAGTTCATAACCAAGAATGATAATTGTTTTCAATGAGTACAGGTGTGACTAAGATGGATATTGGGTTCTCACTAGGATGAATATAAAAGGGGCTAATAGGATCATTAGGATTTTGTGAGGATTCTTCCATGGTGATAGAGGTGGAAGAAGATGGAAAAGACTGGTTATTTGGATTAGAAGTTTTAAGGTACTAGCAGAGCTCTAAGAACTCTGATACTATAACAAAGTCTAGGCAATGACGGTATAAAGAGTCAGAGTAAATTCCATATTGTTCCTTGAGATTCATGCGATTATCCAATTTGGTCCTCGAGATCCTAATTTCACTAGATACAGCTCTAGACACCATAGTGGTCCATGAGCATCTTTCCAGTGATGACTCAGCTGCCGCAGTATTGACGTGGCATCAGCTTGCCACGATGGAGTGTGCAATGATTAGCTTAGCTAGCAATATTCCAATTTAGAACTAATTTAGTCTCTCCCTCTATATTTAACCCTAACTTCTTAGATCTTCAGAAAGTTACTTTCTCCTTTCTTGTTCATCATTTTCTTCTCATTCTTCTTTTTTTTGTTCTTCATCATATCCATGATGGGTGGTGGGAACACTACAGTTGAAAGTTTTATCCATTCACCATCTAGTGGGTACTGAACGAGAATACAAAGTAGGAACAAAAAATTAGGGGTGCCAGAAATCAGAATAGAGCGATTATTGATGCATGAGCATCTTATACCATTTTCATAGCATTTTCTAGTTGTTTTTAGTTAGATTTTACTTAGTTTCACTTGATTTTAGTGCAAAAATCCCTTTTGGATGCTACTTTGAGTTGTTTTGGTATTTTTATGCTTTTATGTGAATTTCAGAGCAATTTGGCAGAGTTTGGAGCAAAAAGGAAGAAAGCATGCAGCACCCTCCCTGGGCGCTAAACGCTAAGGGACCTCAGCTTGCACGAGTTGTACTCCCTTTGGGACGTTTAACGTCTAATTTGGCATTTAACGCCAGCAGCTGTTCAAATTCACACTCATATGGGCCTCTCAAGTGGATTTAGCACTTATTAGTTTTATTTTAGTTTTTTTTGTAATTTTTATTTACAACCAATATCTTTTAGGTTTAGAATTTATTATTTTATTTTATTTCTGTTTCAAATTAGGTTAGTATTTAAAGGAAAAGATCACTTAAGATTTGGATCATCTTCTTCCTTTCACACGTTTTCAGAACCCTAGTTTCTTCTGTAAGTCATGAGCAACTAAACCTCTTAGTTAAAGTTAGGAGCTCTGTTTATTTCCATGGATTAGAACTATTATTATTCTATTTTAATTTATGTTTGATTCAATTCTAAGGATTGTTTTCGTTCTTAATCGTATGAATTGGGTGGAGAGAGAGTATGACCCTTTTCTACATGAGTTCTTGTGATTCCCGAGAGAGTTATCTCGCTTGAACTACAGCTTGAAAACAAATTCTTCTTAAATTGCTAATTGCATGAACTGATTTAGGTATGTGACATATAATCCTATTACTCTTGGGTAATTAGGATTTTCATGGTGCTAAACTAGTTTTCTGAACTTCACCCTCTAATCGGAATTAAGTGACCACGAGAGTGGCGGTTAATGAAGGTTAGAAGAGGCTAAATCACTAAGAGATTAGGGTTTAGACATTTATGGTTTGCCATAGAATGAATAATGCATTGTTAAAATAGTTGGTAAGAACTTTTAATCCGGAAAGATAAACATCTCCAAAACCTTAACTGTTTTCTTATTCTATTTTTACACCAAACCACTTTATTACTTTCTTTACTTGTTTATTTACTGTTTATGAGTTTCAACCACCAACCCCTTTTTCTGATTCGCCTGACTAAGTCCAGCCAGACAACCATTGTTTGCTCAGTCCGACAATTCTCGTGGGATCGACCCTCACTCACCTGAGGTATTATTTGGATGACCCGGTACACTTGCCGATTAAGCTGTGAAAATCTCTTATTCCCGCACCAGTTATGGCTGCCGGCCGATTATTAGGTGGTCTGGGATAGATTCAAATCCAAACAAACTATTTTTCAATTATAATGTGAGTTCTAATTATTACTTGTGTTGTTATCATTGTTCTTTCCTTACTGTTTTTTTCTTGTTGTTCTTCCCTGAAACTTGAGCATGTTACATCTTTACTTGATTACAGACAAGTGGGAAGATATGGTGTGAAATTTTTGTATGGGAAGATACTGGACATGATGAACCGATTGGAAAGCTAGAATCTTATGGAGACAATAATGAAGTGAAGATGAACTTTGATTAGAAGCTTAGGAGGTTGGACGAAGATGTCCAAAATCAAAAATTGGTTGTCTAGTTGTTAGTGTTAGTTTTGTCTGTATTGATAGTGTTGATGGTGATCCTGTATTGTAAATTATGAGTGAAAAGAGTTGGTGGTGGCTACCCTGTATTTATTGAATGAATAATGAATGAAAAAATGAACATAGGATTATGAAATAGAAAATTGATTATTGGTGTTTGTTGATGTAATGAAAACCTGGTTAACTATGAATTTAATATATTTGTGTTTGTTCACGAAATGAACTAAAAATAGTAGTATGTTAAAAAAGACAGCATAAGTGATTGACAACCATAAAGCATGAGTGTATTAATATAAATGTCATGGTTCATCTTAAAAGAGTCTGTCACACAAAAAAAGAGAATCCAACTAACATAAGTGTGCTAAATATAGTTGCCACAAAAAAAGAGCTTCACATCAAAACATAAAGGATTACACATCCTTGTCTAGTCGTTGCTTAGTGAAAAATTTTAAACTAAAACAGAAAGTCATATACACATTAAGTTAAAGTCTTCAAATCTTTTTTCTTGGAGCCTAAAATCCTGGAGTTGGGATGAACTTCATGAAATTGACAAGTCTTGTTGTTGTTCCTGAACTAGCACCTTGCATGAGATTCACTGGATCAAAGGTTGCTGGTGGAGAGAATCTTCTGCTTGGTGGCAACTTTAGAGGCCTTTTTATTCCAGGATCCTAGATGAATAAAAAAATTACTAGACATGAATAAGCATTCACCTGAATCAAAGAAAGTCTAATCATGTAAATATTTAGATATCTGTTGAGAATCTTTTAGCTCAGAGGCAGTTGGCTGAGATAAATCTATTTCCACAGATTATGCATTAGAAGTGGTTGGTGCATCTACAGTAGGCTGCACAACAGGATTATTGTCTCTATCACTTTGGTTACCATCATCTTGAGGCTGCTCAACTGGTTGTTCATATGCAAGAGCACCTCCTTCACTTTTCTTTTTCTTAGCAGCAGCAACAACAACATCAGCAATTTTCTTTTTCTTGCAACCTCTCCTTGTGTGTCCCCCTTTATCATAGAAGCTACAAGTAAATGTCTCCAACTGCCTCTTTAGATAAACATTATCTCCATTGTTACTCTGAAGTTTGGGATCAACTTTAAGCTCTTTAGATCCTCTTTCTGTATCCATCATTTTCTTCATCTTGAGCTTCCTTGGTTTCTTCTTTATTTTTGGTTCATGTGGCCTATTGTATTCCTATGCTTGCTTTCATAATGGTTGTCCAAGAATCGAATTAATGTGATGATTGTATATTTTTCTGTATGCCTCCATTGTTAGTCATCTGTGACAAAAATTTTCTGGTAGCTTGTTAATCCAAAAAAGTGTAACATATGCATGCACACAAGGAATACCTGCATATGAACAACAATCACATGAACTATGAAACTTAATCATATACTATCACTGAATTATTTAGGATATAATTGCAAAAATAAAGTAAATGACCTGTAACCATCCAAAATTGCCAAGTACACAATTTTTTTTCTAAGTCCACCACCTGGTTAGTTGGGTATCCATGTACCTCAAATTTTTCAAATTCATTATCCCCTGTCTAAATAGGCTTCAAATTCTTAAACTCTTTTCTTACTTTTTTTCAATATACTCTTTATAATTGGTGTGAGCACCCCCTATGTGATTGTTTAGTTTCACCTTGTTCTTGGCTATGGTCCACATAATAAATATTTGAAGTTCCTTCAACAATGTTATTATAGATTTTGCTCTTGCATCCTTGATCTTTGTATTGAACACCTCATATATATTGTTACATATGTATTGTTATGCTCTGAAAAATTCAAGTTTGAATGAGAAGTAATGTTATCAAAACGTAAGTTCTACACTTAATTTCATAAATTAAGTGATAATTTAACTAATGTAACATCTTAATTATTTCTTAAATTACATATTGTATAAGTATAGTTTTTCTTTTATATTGTATAACCATCTGTTATTTCTGATTCTGAAACTATTTAAGTTTTAACCCCTATGTTACTTTGGAGGGCTATACTTTATAATAACTTTTTCAACATCAAAAGTTTTGATAATGATTTTTTAGATGTTAATGAGTCAAAATATGATTTTTAATAAATTTTTAGAAATTATTTATTGTTCCATTTTAAATTCATAAGTTTGCAAAATGTAGATTTTTTGAAATTTGAACTAAAATACAAAAATTAGATTTCTATTCTTGTTTGTTTTGATTTTTTTTATATTTTATTTGAATTCAGTAGAATATTTTTTAAGGGGAGTGCTAAGTAGACAATGACCATCTTGAACAATGTGAACAACGGGCCTTAAAAATTGGCCCAATTAAACTACTAACATAGTACACCCGTAGACACCCCCTCTCCCAAATCCTAATTTTAATCATCCTAATTACTAACATCATAATCATCCCACACACTCCTCCCTTTTTTGACCTAGCAGTAAAAACTTTTCCCCTACCCCCAATTGAAACAGCATTGACGAAGGAGGACCCTTCACAGCTGGTGCTTCGTCTGCACTGCTTTCCGTTTTCCAGCCTGCCTCTTGTCGTGGCAACCATCCATTGGAGCGCTTCTATTATGTAGACGAGTAGCTGCAGTCGTAGCCTCCTGTCGCTGTCGCGTGGATATTGCCCAGCCGCAACCCGCGTTGTCTTCTAATGGCTAGCTCTTGAGCTTGAAGTCCCCGCGTGTTCGCGTCGCCTGTGGTCTTCCTCCGATAAAACCAGAGCAACAGTCGTGTGTGCATATTCGCACGCATCGAAGGTAAGTCCACCGCTAGCTGTTCCTTCATAGATTAGATGTTCATAGTATTTTTTATATTATGGTTGCATTGAACTATTTTGCTGCTTATGGGAATTACTGGGTCTGATTGACTTCTGAAAGTGTTTGTTAACATAAAGAAATTGAAAAGAAAAATGACCCGTAAATATTGTTGAGAAGCTTGTTTTTCTCATCTTGTTTTTTAGAGGTTGACTGAATTTGGGTTTGTTTTTCCTCCGTGTATTAGTAAGTCAGCAATTGGTGTGAAGCACGTGCTTTAAATTTGTTGTGTTATGAGTTATTTGTTCACTATAAGTCGGATGGTTATTTCTCTACGTGAATGGATGGTTGAATTTTTTCACAAGTGTTTGAAATTTGGTTAAGGTTGGTAACCAATTTTTTCCTTCCGTTAGCTCACCTAACAGGGTGTCATGTGTGAATAACTGTTCAATTTACTGATTAGGCATATTTGATTTTGAAGAAATAAGGTTTAATTGGTATCATGTTTGTTTGTTTAAGGAAAAAAATGCAAGTATAATTTGGCAACACTTTAAATTTTTTAATCTCAGCTAAAAGTGTATTATGCTTTTTTCTCACATGTCTACTTGCTATATAAGAAGATGTTGATGTATTTGATTGGATAGGATGTAAAGGAAAGTAGTTTTGGTATTGAGTTTGACCACTTAAAGTCTCTATTTCCATGCTAATGACCATCTTCATCTACCATTGCAATCCTTTTTTTGGTACATTCTAAACATAGCCCACTTTAGATTTTAAAAATAATTAATAAGTCAATAAGAATAGTCCTTGTGATGTATCAGATCAAAATAAATAGGGCATTGCATTGAATTTGCAAATTATTTGGACAAATACATAACCAACATCACTTATTAGTTTTTTTAGTAATGATTTGGTGACTATTCTCCCCCAATAGCTCAATGAAACAAATCACCTTTACTTTCTTTCTTTTTTCTTCCTTTTGTAAAACTTAATGACTTTAATTCAAGATAAGAAAAGCAGGGAAGGAACTATGTTTATGGTTACATGTGTAATCAAGAATTGAAAGTTCCACAAAATTAGATCATGAAGAATTTTGAAGTTCCCGTCACGTTTTATCAGACAAAAATATTACAAAATAGTAATGCTAAGAGCTAGTGAACTATGACTTTATTATTCTCGATCATGAATATTTTAAAGACACGTGTACAAATTCTAAAAATAATACGTATTTATACAGAAATATTATTTTTTAAGCGTGTGATATCTTTAATTCATGCAACGGGACAATTATACTAGATGCATGTTAAAAATTTAGGGTTGTGAAATCATCTAAAGCAATTATGAAGCAATTTTTATTATTACGGATTTCTAGTGCCTATTAACCAATATTTATTATGACTTGTTTTGGTTCCTTTCGTCATCAGAAGTTCGATTTTGACTGCTTCATTTCCAATGACCTTGTTACACCCGATTTTTTGTTCTTTGCCTATTTACTTGTATTGCGCACGACTGTTGTTATTCTGCTATTGATTTCTATTTTTTTTTGAAATGATAACATAGTTAGTAATATCACATGGTGCATGAATCCTTGTATTAAAGCGAATAGTATGAAATTTGTTGGAGTTTGGTGATTGATATTTTAGAATTCTTTTGTTTATCTATATCTGGTTCATGTGATTGACTTTGAAATTATATGCATTAGAGATGTTCAATTTTGTAAGAAACCACCAAACCAAAAGGAGAAGGCTTTTTGTGGTGGCTTAACTAGATATGAATTAATTTGGGTGTAAATACTACGGTAGCATAATTGTTGATGGCAACATATTTGTGACTTTATTGTTCTGGATCATGGATGTTTTAAAGACATGTGTTAAAATTTTAAAAATAATACGTATTATATAGAAATAATATTTTTTGTGCATGTGACTTTTTTAATACATGCAAGGGGACAATTATACTAGATGAATGTTAAAAATTTAGGGTTGTGAAATTATCTAAAGCATTTATGAAGTAATTTTTATTATTACTAATTTCTAGTGCCTATTAAGCAATTTTATTATGAATTGTATTGGTTCCTTTTGTCATCGGAAGTTCAACTTTGACTGTTTCCTTTCCAAGGACCTTGTTACACCTGATTTTTGGTTTTTTGCCTATTTACTCGTATTGCGCACGACTATTGTTGTTCTGCTATTGATTTCCATGTTTTTGAAATTACAACATAGTGAGTAATATCACATGGTGCATGGATGCTTGGATTACAATGAATAGTATGAATTTTGTTGGAGTTTGGTGATTAAAATTTTAGAATTCTTTTGTTTATCTATGTCTGGTTCATGTGATTGACTTTGAAACTCTATACATTAGAGATAGTCAATTTTGTAAGAAACTATCAAACCAAAAGGAGAAGGCTTTTTGTGGTGGCTTAACTAGATATGAATTAATTTGGGTGTAAATACTACGATAGCATAATTGTTGATGGTAACATATTTATTTGTTACTCCTTTTAGTCATGATAATGTTTCATTGGTGTCAAGACTTATGATTGAATGTTTCCTGACAGGCAAGAACCTGCTCTGAGTTTCAATTGCTGATAGCATTAAGATGGAGAAAAAGGTAATCTGCGTTTCGTTATTACTCAGTCTTGATTCTATTTTTTTTATAACTTGTATTCTGTTTCTTAATAGAAATTAGTAGAAACACAATGTTCTCTACATCAACGAGGTGATTACCCACCTAGAAGAAATTAATTTTGCTGCGAAGCTAGCTGAGATTAACGTAATTGCGGTCGGATTTGTGAAGAAGATTTCTCACTGGGCAGTGAAGCAGAAGATAATGATTCAACTGGCCAAGGCATATGATGTGGAGACAGACACACTTATAGTGGATGTCGGGAACATCTGCGTTAATGCTGAGTTAATAAGGAGGGCGTCAGGGATACGCTTCGGTGGTAAGCTACTTATGTTTCCTTTTGATTTTGTTGTCATATATGGTTCGGTGGGTTTGCTCTTAGCTATCGTAAAATTTATTCTATATACTTGTGTGACTCTGAAATGTTGGTGTTGATGTTCCAAAAATAGAAAAAAATAATCCCGTCCACCTGGAAATCAAAGAGCAATTTAAGAAGAAATCAACCACCCAGCTGCGTGATTTTGTTTATGCCTGTGCAATGGACAAAGAAGTGGATAGGATGAATTTTAGAAGGTACTTCATATTGGTGGTCTTAAATATGTTCTTATACCCAACCAGTCAACAAACCATTTCTTCGTGGCATATATCTCCAATTCTGGATGTCTCAGATCCTAACAAATTTAACTGGGCACATAAGACATTCAAGTGGTTGGAAAAAGCGATAGAAACACACCAAAATAAGAAGCTTGAAACTTGTGGTGGGTGCATGTCTGCCCTGATGTTTAATTATTAAACTACTTATTTATCCTACTTGCGGTTATGTTGAACTAATTAACCGTTCAACCTTTCCATCCAGCTGTTGTACTTTCAGCGACTGAGGCATGGTCCACTAGAGTGCTGTCGAGAACCAGAGCCATGGGTCTGCATGGACTGCATCAGAACTTGAAAAAATGGCAACTAATGTCCTTGATGAGGTACTAAGATGGACGATATATTCTCTGTTATATTCTAATCCAATTAAAATAGTTAGAATTTTCTAGCGATGGATTTCGAATGATTAGTTTGTAACCTCAGTTGACCTTTCGATATTAGGGTGGCATCGGAAATAGGGCAAAAGTTTGTGAAGAAGGGTGCAGAATCCGCATCCAAAAAAAGAGCGAAAAGGGAGAATGCATGACTAGAGCGGTTCAGAAGGTAATGTGTCAGTTGGAATGTAAAGTATGTGCAACATTAAAGTCATAGGTAGTTAGATCATATGCTAATTTGAAGTGTTTATTTGTATTGCACAACTGGAGGCATGCTCCTATATCGTTTGAGAGTTTTATAGGTTTAACATTAGTGTACTTGTATGTCGAACTCAGTAAAGTTGTTATATGAATTTCTTGCTGAATGTACACAGGAATGCAAAGATGGATCTGTTATAAGCGAGGACCGTAAGAAACCAGCACAAATGCCATAAAGGCCATCTGAATCAAAACTTCTTGAAAGCCATACAGTGGCACAAGGGGTGAGTTCATCTTCTTGTAGATATAGGTTGGCTTCATGAATTAATTACTCTGATTTTATGTAAATGTTGTTGGGGTTGGATGTCAAATATGGTTTTGTGCTGTAATAAATGTATTGGATGTTCAACTCTTATTGTATTTGGAATGGATATTGACATAGTTATGTATAGGTTCTTCTAGGAAACAAGATAGCCTTTTTATGAATTGAATTTTTTATTGTGGTCGTTGATTTGTATCCGGAGTTTATACCATAGTTGTTTCTTTCTAAAAACCTGATAACCCGGTTGATATTTCATACCCAGGAAAGCAAGTTAGGCATGCGAAGAAAGTTGCCCGTCGTCATACCAAAATCCGATAAAGGCAGCAAGACAGCACGTGTTGCCTGAGGCACAAGGAGTGACCTGCAATTGTTGCCAACTCCGACAATGAAGATAACGTGCCAATTGCTCGAAGAAGGCGCCGTTTATTTCATGACAACTCGAACCCACCTGGCAAGCAGCTAAATAAGGATGCTAAACCGTCGAATGCACAGCAAGTGGATCCAGTTACACCTTCTACAACACATGTGCAAGTTACTGAATACGATTTTGACAGGCAAGTTCTATTAGTTGACATTTGTTGCAGATAAAAATTGGCTGTATCTTGATTTTCATGTGATTTCAATCTGAGTACTAACTATGTTATCTAACTTTGTTGCTTTCGATGCAGAGAGTTTGACTTGAACTTCGTGCAGTGTCCAGAAGTGGAGGAAATATTGTTAAAAGTTGAATAGAGTAGATACACCAAGCCATTAGATATGGAACCCCTGAAGACCGTGATGCCGAAAAAGTCACGCTGCCAGACCCCGAGTCCTGGAAGGCTTAGCTCTTCACTTAGCCTGACACAGCTTGAGAAGCCATCGGCTACACCCCCAATCACAGCAGTACATCCAATTCTTAAGGATGTCAAGTTAGGAGAGGATAAGGAGGACCTGGTCCGAGGTTGGATTCTGAACTCTTCCCTCAGCAAAGAGGCGCAGTTGGCAACTACAAAGGTAGGCCGCATCTTCGACTATTGTGGAAGGGGTTATGTACATTGAGAGCACGTGGTTGGGTCAACAGCAACATAAGTGATTAATCTCCATGTTTTAGTTTCATTCATTGTGTTCTTCATATACTTTATATCGTGTTTTTTAATTTTTTACAACAGATTATTCAATGGATGTGTTACACATACAATGATGTACAGTCCGTGAGATTCAATCGTGATTTCTACTGCGTGTATCCGAGAATATTGGTATGAATAATATACTTTTTTTCGTATCTTAATTTCGACACTTTATAACTGACTGATGCTCTGACAACAGGAAACAGTGATACGACATCATAACCTTGATTTGTTCCATAACGGGCTAGTTCTGATGTATGAGGGATTGAGTCCAGACTCTGGAGAGGATACCAGATTCTTTAACAAAGTGGATGTAGTAAAAAGAAAATGGGTGAGACATTGTTGTATTTTAAGTATTGCATGGTACAACATATTTAGACAAGAACGTATTTGTTCGTGTGACTTATTTTGTATACTTTGCTAGGTGTTAGTTGAATATGTAGGACAATTCCTTATGTGTTTTCCTCACCAACTTGTTGAATAGTACTGGTTGAATAGTATTCATTATAATTGGGACGGGAGTTGTATCTTCTATTGGTGCCTGTGAATGGGGATGATTGTTTCACTTGTGAAGGGTTTGATTTGCTTGTCATGCATGGTACACCATGCGGGTAATATTTAACCCTGTTGTTATACATGAATTATTGTTGTAGTGGTTTATTCCGATGTGTTCAAAAGGACATTGGTGCCTATATGCGTTTGACGTGGCAAGAAAAAGGGTTTTGGCAGAGTAAAAAGGGTTTTGGCAAGAAAAAGTTCCCATGCAACCAAACGGGTAAGTAGTACCAAGCAACAAACCCAACAACTGAATCCATTGGCAGTGACTTTAACATTGATATTTTACTAATAGCATCGTTTTTACTTGATTATGTAGTTGGAATTGTGGCATCTATGCTATTAAATTCATGGAGACATGGACTGAAGATTGTAACTTAGATGAATAGAATGATGTAAGTTAATCGGTCAGTCTCTTTTTAATTTGTTATTACCATTTCATGTTACTTTGACACATTAAACAACATGCTGACATTTTAAACACCATACAGGAAATGCTTCTGTCAATGAGACGGGAGCTGATGTTGGATATTGTCATGAGAGCACACAATGAATCAATTGAGCAGGTGCGATCTTTGTTGGAGCAAAGTGATGGATGTGTACACCGCAACCGTCAAAGAAACAAGAAAAAGGTGGTTAAATCACCATTCACAGCACCAAGCATAAGGACATTGATGAAAAGAGTAGGAGGATTACCTGTGAGGAAGAACCGGAAAGGAAGAAAGCAATAAATATACTTAGTTTTTAAACCATAGATTCATTTTTTATCGGGTTGTATTTGTGTCTATGGAGTGGAGTTTTGTTAAAACAAACTTCCTATATTTTCTTAGCAAATAACATTTATATGGTATTTTATTATCAAATCGTCTGATTTTCTTGCACCATGTTAACACTGATAAACCACTATTTTATGGTTTACAATGTGTTTAATTGTGTGGTTTTATCATGGTATTTACCCACTTATTCATATAATTAGCATGCATTTATATTTCCTTCCTAAAATTATTACATGATTGAAAACATGCTTCTTTGGTCTTAATTTAGCTAATCTTAATCCTCTCTTATTACCATTCGATGCCTTGATCTGTGTGTTAAGTATTTCAGGCTTTATAGGGCATGAATGAGTGAGAGATTGGGAAGGAAGCTTGCAAAAATGGAAGAAACACAAGGAATTGAGGAGATGACCAGCGAGAAGTCACGCGGTCGCATGGCTCACGCGACTGCCCGAAATGGAAGAAATCAGAGTGACGTGTTCGTGTGCCTGACGCGTCCGCGTGGATTGAAAGCTACACGAACGACGCGAAAGCGTGGACGACGCGCACACGTGGTACGAGAAATGCTAAGTGACGCGAATGCGTGGACGACGCGGACGCGTGACGTACGCGATCTGCAGAATTACAACAGTCACTGGCAGAGATTCTGGGCCCGCATTTCAACTCAGTTTTTGGCCTAGAAACACAGATTAAAGTTAGGGAACTTGCAGAGACTCATCATGCTTCTCATATTTCATAATTTTTAGTTTTAGATGTAATTTTTAGAGAGAGAGGCTCTCTCTTCTCTCTTAGGATTTAGGATTTTAGGATTTCTATTAGTTTAGTTCAATTCATCTTCATTCCAGGTTCTATGTTCCTTCAATATTTATTTTCTACTTTTATTTACTCTAATACTTTTATTTGTATTTGAATTATGTTGCCCAATTGGCTTATGAACCTTTCCATGTTATGACTTGAATTTATGTTTAGACGTAATTTGATATGTGTCAGATTTATGATTGCTTTAGTTACATGAATGCTTTCAATTTAATTTAGAATTTTCCCTTTTGGCTTGGGTTAAATAATTGGTGACGCTTGAGTTATCAAACTCGAGGTGTTGACTAAAAATTGGAATTTTTCAAGGATTAATTCGAGATCCAATAATTCTAACTTTTCCCAAGGAAAGACTGGAATTTGAGGATTCAAATTAGTTCTTCCACTTAACCTACCTTCACAATTAGAGGTTAACATAGTGGGAGAAAAATCCAATTCTCATCACAATTGATAAGGATAGCTGGGATAGGACTTCCAATTTCTCATACCTTGTCAAGAGATCTTACAATTATTAATTATTTTTCTTTATGTCTGTGCCCATTGCCCAAATTCCAAAACCCCAATTTACAAAGCTCATAACCAATAATAAGAACACCTCCCTGAATTCCTTGAGAAGACGACCCGAGGTTTAAATACTTCGGTTATCAATTTATTTAGGGGTTTGTTACTTGTGACAACCAAAACGTTTGTAAGAAAGGTTGATTGCTTGGTTTAGTAACTATACTTACAACGAGAGTTTACTATAACTTCTAAACCATCAATCTTCAGTTCTTCAAAATGGCGCCGTTGCCGTGGAATTGCAAACGTGTGCCTTATTATTGGTTATTGTAAATATTTTTCAAAAAAATATATTTTTTTTCTTTTACTTGTTTATTTGTTTCTCCTTTTTCCCCCTTATTTCTGATAACTACTATGAACTCTCACCCCTCTCGCTTTGAGTTTGGTTATAATTTTGTTGCAAGGAATGGAAGCTATAACAGGAATATGCATCAAGGTCAAAGAAATCAAAGATGGATGGAGCCAAGAGGATCTGATCAACCCTTCAGGCAACAACACCTTCCAAGATATCACAGACAAAGACCATCCTACAATGCATACCAAGCTGATAGATATAGTTGACCGCTTGGTAGCTACCAACAAGCCCCACTGTATGCTCAGAGACCATCCTCACAACATAACTTTGAACCACCACACTCACAAGCCCCTTTCCACCATTCACCTCCATATGACCCCAATTCTCATTCGCCACACCAACCACCATATGAACCATACCCAGAACCACCACCTCAATATACACCATCTCCATATCCTTATCAAGAGGAACCACTTCTGTGTTATGAACCTTTTCTCCCAACAAATGAACCCTCTTATCCACCCCAAACCTCCATAGAAAGCAAACTTGCCTCTATCACTAGTCTCGCCTCTACTCTTCAAGCACTTATATCCCGCTTGGGCCAACCCTCTACACCCAATATTCAACCCTCAAGCTCTAATGCACTTCCATCTCAACCACATAATGATCCACCCATCCCATCACCACCATCCGTGGAAGAGCACCAACATCCATCAATCCAAGAGCAACATGATCCCACTAATACTATTGACATGGAACAAGAGTAAGAGGATCATCTTCGCGAATCCATACTTCATAAGGAGCTAGAGGAGGCACTAAAGGTGAAGGTAGTAGAGACCCTTGAAGTTGACAGCGCGATTGAAGAACTAGTAAAAAAAGACGACAAGGAGGATTTTGTGCTTGAAGGTGAAGAAATAGTTGAAAAGAAAATCATCGAGGATGAATACGATTTCATACTTAAATACGTGGATCAAGCAAGAAATCAATTACCTTTCCGACGTTCGGACATTCAAAGAACCCCCATGGCTTCATGTGGGAAATCTACTGAAGAACGTAGCAGGAAGGAAAAATTGGGCACTCCGGTAGATAGTGAGCAGTACGATTTTATACTGGAACAAGTGGAGGAAGCCGGAATTATTGAAGAAGAAGAGGAGGCAGTGGTTGAAGACTTAGGAGATGCTGAACCTCCATGGGAAAGTCAAGTTATAGAGCATCCTTCAAAGACGTTTGAAGCTGATGTTGAGGAGGGTGTACAACCTCCAAAGCATATCATAGTTGAAGACTTTGAAGGAGACGATCAAGAGATGGATTCAATCATTGATGAATTCTTATCTACATTTGAATCTTCTTCCATTGGACTTGATATGGAGTTTAAATAAGATGAAACACAACATCCCATGCCCTTGGTGAACAATGAAGAAGAGATTAATTTGGAAGAAATTCACCAAAAGGAAGAGGTTGATATTGAAGATTACAAAGAGGTGGAAGATGTCGAAGAAGAGCACAAGGGAGTGGAGCTTGCACGTTCATTAGAAACACCTCCCCCTAAGTTACCATCATCCTTTACAACATTCAAGTGGGTAAAATTCATATCCCTTAGCTTTCTAATTCCACTTGAATACGGGCTACTGGAGACGGATGGCCAACTTAGAACTTTTTGTGGCATTAAGAGTAAGAGGAAGATGGACCGTGGAAGAAGTTGTCAAGCAAGGTTCAACATGGTTGTGTGATCAACATTCAAACGCAAAGGTTGGTGTAGAGCTCAACTGAATGGGTCTAGGAAGTTGTCTGGCTGCTTCAGTGAGAATTCAGACTGTTTGCCACCCGGATGGAACAATATTGCTCAACAAGAAGACGGGTGCAAAAGCAAGAATTGGGACCCCGGAATTCAATCTAGAAATCAACACTCTTGGGGCCTTGTCACTTGCTTTAACTTACTTGAAGGCTTTTTGCGCCTTGTTTGGGACCCCGGAGGCTATTGGAACTCCAAACATTGGTGGAGATTCCTGGATTAGTACAAGCATAAGCCACCATGACAGGAAGCTCATCAAATGTCCAACTTAAGGACTTTAACTAAAAGTGTTAGGTGGGAGACAACCCACCATGGTATGATCGTTCTCTTTTTAGTTTTAATTTTAGTCTGTTTTTGAATTTTTATTGAATCTGAAATTTTTGCATGACATTCATTGCATTTTGCATTCTGCATACTGCATAAAAAAAAATCACACGCGACGCGACAGCATCGTTGACGCGTCCGCGTCACAAGTGCGTTGGGAAGAAAATAATTTAAACAGAGAGTCACGCGAGAGCGTGGCTGGAGGCGTGCCTTTGGCACAACTTGATCCACACGACCGCATCATGTGGGAAAAATGCCTCCCACGTGTCCGTGTCACCCACACGAACGCGTGCCTCAAATTCGACGTATAAATGGTGTATGGCCGAAAATTGAGCTGGAATTGGGCTGGACTCGTGCTAGCAGCACAAGTCCTACCACGCGAACGCGTGCCCCATGCGAACGCGTGCCCCACGCGTCCGCGTCAATCCCCATAATATGGCCTATCACGCGATCGCGTCACCCACGCGGCTGCGTCACCCTAAATCTTGGCAAAATGAGTTTCAAACAGAAAGTTGCGCGAGCGCGCGGCTGCCCTCGCGCTAGTAGCACGAATTCACTCACACAACTGCGTGCCCCACGCGGCTGCGTCACTTGACAATAGCGCCAACCGCGCGAACGCGTCCCTCACGCATTTGCGTCACCTGTGCCGCACAACTTATCCAGATCAGCGCCAATTATCTTATTTTTTCTTCTCTAATCCTAATCTCTTCTATCTCTTCTTCTTTCTTCCTCCTTTTCTTACTTTCTTATTTTTCATCTATTTCACTTCTCATCTCTCTTCACTTCCATTCTATTTCATTCAATTTATTTGCATACCCTCATTCATTGCATTATCTTCATTGGTGTTGGAAATTTATTTGGGTCATTGTGGATTGTTGCAAAATTGTTTGGCAATTATATATTAATTTTTAAAGGGTTGCTTGCATGTTTAATTTATTATTTTCATTAGATTATTTACCATGCATGCTAAGTGTTTGTGAAAACGCCCGTACGGCATTATGCACTGTTTTTCAGTATCTTTTATCCTACTACTCTGAATGCCTGCTTTTCACGAAACCCTTTTTCATATCATATTCATTATATATAATTGTCATTACAAACATGTTGTTAGTTTGAAAGACTTGGTAATCTAACTTGGACATTGAATGCTTGATCTATGCTACTCATGCCTTTGCCAGCATGCCAATAAACATCTTGCATTTAATTGTTATTACATGCACTTGCTATATTTCCATTGATGAACTTTTCACATGTAGTCATGACCATGTGGTAACGTCATTCCTCTTTATTGTGCATTGATTACCACCTTTTTCGCTCTCTTCCTTGCTCTAACCCTTAGCTTTCAAAGTTACTTTCTTTTTCCCTTTTCCGGATGGCCACCAAGAAGGGTAAAGAGAAAGCTACTTCCAAACCACCGGCAAGGAAAGGAACCAAAAGAGCCCCAGCTGAGGAACCACAACCCCCATCCACCTGCACATCTCAGCATGCACCGGGGACGGTGCAATCTTTAAGTGTGGGGAGGTCGATACCGATCTCCACGGGTTAGTTAGTCCCTTCTCAACACCAATGTTAATTTGTTAATTGTTGCATTTGCATGTTTGTTTGATTTTATGCATTTAGCCACTACTTGGTTGAAGAAATATTTTCTTTTTCAAGAAATTTTTATAGTATTTCACTAATTTAAATTGAAAATTTTTTGTTAAATTTGTTTGAAGTTGTATTTGGAACATGGTTTTTGAGCCAAAGAACACACAACCCGTGAGATTTTGAGCTTATTTATATGGTTACATTATTTAACCATGATATTTTATTATTGTGTGTTTTCTTCTCTATAATTGTAATCTTTGCTTTGTTCCATTCTATATGTCGGTTATTTAGTGTATTTATATGCCTACATATGATTGAGGCCATTGTTTAAATTCCTCACTTATTCCAAATTGGCCTACCTTTTACACCACCCTTGTTAGCCCCCTTAAGCTTTTCAAATCCCCTCTTGTTCTATAACCACATTACTAGCCTTAACCAGAAAAACAAATTAAAAATCCCAAGTGAATCTTTGGTTAGCTTAAGATAGAAATTATGCATCAACTAAGTGTGGGAAAACTGTGGGAACATGGGTTAATAAGAGAATGTATCATGTTTCTAATTTATTTGAATATTAGAAATTTGGAAACCTACTCATGAAAAACCAAAATAGAAAAATAATGGAAAATCCATGTGCATTGATAAGTTATGTTTGCTTTTATGATTAAAAAAAAATCAATAAATAAGTAAACAAATAAGGGGACAGAATTACCCCAATGTCAAGTTGAAAGATCAATGCACATGTGATAAAAGTAAAGAAATATAAAAAATTTGGTACATGAGTATGAGAATCATACAAAAGTGGGAATTATAGGAGGCTAAGTATAATTTTAAAATTTGTATAGAGTATGTACTTGTTAGGTGAGATCTTAGACTACTCAAGGATTCAATTATTTAGCTCACTTAGCCTTATATATATACCCTTACCCTTACCTTAGCCCCATTACAACCTTGAAAAAGACCTCATGATGTTTGTATGTATACATTAAATATTTGTTGATTGATTAGATGAAGAACAAAGTTTAGAAAGTATGACTAAGGAAGAGTAGAGTGAATTACCCTATACACTTGAGAGACTAGAGTGATATACACTATCAGTGAGGGTTCAATGCTTAATTCTATGTTCCCTGCTTTCATGAGCTATCTTCTTACAAGTTTATTTGCTTTTTATTGTGTAATTTGAATTAGTGGAATTTAATTCATATTTGTCTTGAAGAACTTATTTACTTTTAACCAAGTAGGTATAAATATTTTGCATATAGTTGCATTCACATTCATAGGTTGCATTGCATAAGTCTTGCCTTTCCCTACTCATTTATTTGGTCTCCTTGAGTTTAGCATGAGGACATGCTAATGTTTAAGTGTGGGGAGGTTGATAAACCACTATTTTATGGTTTACAATGTGTTTAATTGTGTGGTTTTATCATGGTCTTTACCCACTTATTCATATAATTAGCATGCATTTATATTTCCTTCCTAAAATTATTACATGATTGAAAACATGCTTCTTTGGTCTTAATTTAGCTAATCTTAATCCTCTCTTATTACCATTCGATACCTTGATCTGTGTGTTAAGTGTTTCAGGCTTTATAGGGCATGAATGAGTGAGAGATTGGGAAGGAAGCTTGCAAAAATGGAAGGAACACAAGGAATTGAGGAGATGAGCAGCGAGAAGTCACGCGGTCACATGGCTCACGCGACCGCGCGAAATGGAAGAAATTAGAGTGACGCGTTCGCGTGCCTGACGCAACCGCACGAATTGAAAGCTGCACGAACGACGCGAAAGCGTGGACGACGCGGACGCGTGGTACGAGAAATGCTAAGTGACGCGAACGCGTGGACGACGCGGACGCGTGACGTGCGCGATCTGCAGAATTACAAAAGTCGCTGGCAGAGATTTTGGGTCGCATTTCAACCCAGTTTTCGGCCCAAAAACACAGATTAAAGTCAGGGAACTTGCAAAGACTCAACATGCTTCTCATATTTCATAATTTTTAGTTTTAGATGTAATTTTTAGAGAGAGAGGCTCTCTCCTCTCTCTTAGGATTTAGAATTTTAGGATTTCTATTAGTTTAGTTCAATTCATCTTCATTCCAGGTTCTATGTTCCTTCAATATTTATTTTCTACTTTTATTTACTCTAATACTTTTATTTGTATTTGAATTATGTTGCCCAATTGGCTTATGAACCTTTCCATGTTATGACTTGAATTTATGTTTAGACGTAATTTGATGTGTCAGATTTATGATTGCTTTAGTTACATGAATGCTTTCAATTTAATTTAGAATTTTCCCTTTTGACTTGGGTTAAATAATTGGTGACGCTTGAGTTATCAAACTCGAGGTTTTGACTGAAAATTGGAATTTTTCAAGGATTAATTCGAGATCCAATAATTCTAACTTTTCCCAAGGAAAGACTGGAATTTGAGGATTCGAATTAGTTCATCCACTTAACTTACCTTCACATTTAGAGGTTAACATAGTGGGAGAAAAATCCAATTCTCATCACAATTGATAAGGATAACTGGGATAGGACTTCCAATTTCTCATACCTTGCCAAGAGATTTTATAATTATTAATTTATTTTTCTTTATGTCTGTGCCCATTGCCCAAATTCCAAAACCCCAATTTACAAAGCTCATAACCAATAATAAGAACACCTCCCTGCAATTCCTTGAGAAGACGACCCGAGGTTTAAATACTTCGGTTATCAATTTATTTAGGGGTTTGTTACTTGTGACAACCAAAACATTTGTAAGAAAGGTTGATTGCTTGGTTTAGTAACTATACTTACAACGAGAGTTTACTATAACTTCTAAACCATCAATCTTCAGTTCTTCAAAATGGCGCCGTTGCCGGGGAATCGCAAACGTGTGCCTTATTATTGGTTATTGTTAATATTTTTAAAAAAAATATATATATTTTTCTTTTACTTGTTTATTTGTTTCTCCTTTTTCCCCCTTATTTCTGATAACTACTATGAATTCTCACCCCTCTCGCTTTGAGTTTGGTTATAATTTTGTTGCAAGGAATGGAAGCTATAACAGGAATATGCATCAAGGTCAAAGAAATCAAAGATGGATGGAGCCAAGAGGATCTGATCAACCCTTCAGGCAACAACACCTTCCAAGATATCATAGACAAAGACCATCCTACAATGCATACCAAGCTGATAGATATAGTGGACCGCCTAGTAGCTACCAACAAGCCCCACCGTATGCTCAGAGACCATCCTCACAACATAACTTTGAACCACCACACTCACAAGTCCCTTTCCACCATTCACCTCCATATGACCCCAATTCTCATTCACCACACCAACCACCATATGAACCATACCCAGAACCACCACCTCAATATACACCATCTCCATATCCTTATCAAGAGGAACCACTTCCGTGTTATGAACCTTTTCTCCCAACAAATGAACCCTCTTATCCACCCCAAACCTCCATAGAAAGCAAACTTGCCTCTATCACTAGTCTCGCCTCTACTCTTCAAGCACTTATATCCCGCTTGGGCCAACCCTCTACACCCAATATTCAACCCTCAAGCTCCAATGCACTTCCATCTCAACCACATAATGATCCACCCATCCCATCACCACCATCCGTGGAAGAGCACCAACATCCATCAATCCAAGAGCAACATGATCCCACTGATACTATTGACATGGAACAAGAGAGAGATGATCATCTTCGCGAATCCATAAAACATCTTGGCACGGTAATCTACTAGCTTAGCCCTTGCATCAACCAGAGTAGCATGCAACATATTTGCTTCATTGTCACAATCCACGAATTCCTGCACAACGTTGTAGAAATATGCACACAACCATCTGAATATGTTGTGGCTTTCATCTGAACGTCTAACGTCGTGACTACTCTTAATGTAGGTGTGCTTGCGCTTTATGTTCTTACTCAAACGAGTTAGAACATAGCAGGAATGCACCTCATTCACTTTGTAAGATGAAAGTACTACAAGACAGTGGCAACACAATATACCTGTACTCTCGAACAAGTTCCAATCACATTGAACCGCGTGAGTCGAATGGTCAAAATGGACGTTGTACGTAACATACCGGGTCGTCTCATAGACTAGTATTTCCTCTTCCACATTTACTCAAGCCGAGTCACCATGTTCATAAACGACATGAATAGTGCAATTAGCCTTCTTGCCAAACTCCATTTGGACATCCCTAAACATCTCGTTGGTGTATTCTTGTTGAAATCGTCTCTTAATAGCTGATCTAGTTGTACATGGGATTAGACCTCTCGAGTCTGCAGCATCATCCTCTAGTTCCTTCTCCTCAAATAGATATAAAAAACAAAAAAACCCACCAAAAACAAAACCATGCATAAGGAAAATATTTTCATAACAGAATACACGAACACAACATCTAAGCACTTACGACACATGATTTTACTTAAAAGACACGAACCTAATAGCCACCTGTTGTGATGTAAGTTGAACTCATCGATGAACTCAGCCCAATGATCCTCGAAATCCTCAATCGACCGAGAGTTCCATATAATGTGATTCAAATCAGCATTCAACTCTCTAAACTTAGCATAACCTCTAAGCTTATTCTATATCTTTTTTGTTATATGCCATATGCACCAACGATGACGTGTTTTGGGGAGGACCTTCTTTATTGCACCAAATATAGACTTACATTGGTCTGTGATGGTGCCCTGCGGTGCAGTTCCCACGCACTTCAACTATTGTGTGAACACTGATGAGCGGATAATTTATACGCTTTTTGGCATTGTTTTTTAATATGTTTTTAGTATGTTTTAGTTAGTTTTTAGTATATTTTTATTAGTTTTTAGTTAAAATTCACTTTTCTGGACTTTACTATGAGTTTGTGTGTTTTTCTATGATTTCAGATATTTTCTGGCTGAAATTGAGGGTCCTGAGCAAAAATCTGATTCAGAGGCTGAAAAGGACCGCAGATGCTGTTGGATTCTGACCTCCCTGCACTCAAAGTGGATTTTCTGGAGCTACAGAAGCCCCATTGGCGCGCTCTCAACTGCGTTGGAAAGTAGACATTCTGGGCTTTCCAGCAATATATAATAGTCCATACTTTGCCCGAGATTTGATGGCCCAAACCGGCGTTCTAAATCAGCTCAAAACTGCCCAGCGTTAAACGCCGGAACTGGCACAAGAATGGGAGTTAAACGCCCAAACTGGCACAAAAGCTGGCGTTTAACTCCAAGAGAAGTCTCTACACGAAAATGCTTCAATGCTCAGCCCAAGCACACACCAAGTGGGCCCGGAAGTGGATTTTTATGTAATTTACTCATCTTTGTAAACCCTAAGCTACTAGTTCTCTACAAATAGGACCTTTTACTATTGTATATTCATCTTTGGATCACTTTAGATCTTTTGATCATCTTTGGACGTCTAGTTCTTAGATCAGATCTTGGTAGCTATCTTTAGTCTTATGCTATCTTAGATCATGGGGGCTGGCCTCACGGCTATGCCTAGACCTTGTTCTTATGTATTTTCAACGGTGGAGTTTCTACACACCATAGATTAAGGTGTGGAGCTCTGCTGTACCTCGAGTATTAATGCAATTACTATTGTTCTTCTATTCAATTCAGCTTATTCTTGTTCTAAGATATTCATTTGCATCCAAGAACATGATGAATGTGATGATTATGTGACACCCATCATCATTCTCACTTATGAACGAGTGCCTGACAACCACTTCTGTTCTACAAGCAAACAAGGCTTGAATGTTTATCTCTTGGATCCCTTAATCGGAATCTTCGTGGTATAAGCTAGAATTGATGGCGGCATTCAAGAGAATCCGGAAGGTCTAAACCTTGTCTGTGGTATTCTGAGTAGGATTCAATGATTGAATGACTGTGACGAGCTTCAAACTCCTGAAGGCTGGGCGTTAGTGACAGATGCAAAAGAATCAATGGATTCTATTCCAACCTGATTGAGAACCGACAGATGATTAGCCGTGCCGTGACAAGGTGTGTTGAATATTTTCACTGAGAGGACGGGATTGTAGCCACTGACAACGGTGATGCCCAACATACAGCTTGCCATGGAAAGGAGTATGAAGGATTGGATGAAGACAGTAGGAAAGCAGAGAGACGGAAGGGACAAAGCATCTCCATTCGCTTATCTGAAGTTCTCACCAATGAATTACATAAGTATCTCTATCTTTACTTTATGCTTTATTCATATATCATCCATAACCATTTGAATCTGCCTGACTGAGATTTACAAGATGACCATAGCTTGCTTCATACCAACAATCTCCGTGGGATCGACCCTTACTCGCGTAAGGTTTATTTCTTGGACGACCCAGTGCACTTGCTGGTTAGTTGTGCGAAGTTGTGATAAAGAGTTGAGATTACAATTGTGCGTACCATGTTGATGGCGCCATTGATGATCACAATTTCGTGCACCAAGTTTTTGGCGCCGTTGCCGGGGATTGTTCAAGTTTGGACAATTGACGGTTCATCTTGTTGCTTAGATTAGGTATTTTTCTTCAGAGTTCTTAAAAATGAACTCTAGTGTTTCAAGGTGATGTTCTTATCATCACCAAAGCTGATTGATTTTCATCAATTTAGCTCTTGAATGCAATGTCCTGCTGAAGCTTGGCTAGCCATGTCTAATTCCTTTAGACTGAAGCTTGGCTAGCCATGTCTAATTCCTTTAGACTGAAGCTTTAGACTAACACTGCATGATTCCTGGAATTCTCATTAAGAATTTTGATATCTTTATTTTCTTTTCCACTTAATTTTCGAAAAAACCAAAAAAATTACAAAATCATAAAAAAAAACCAAAAATATTTTATGTTTCTTATTGAGACACTAGTCTCATTTTAAGTTTGGTGTCAATTGCATATTTCCGTTCTTCTTGCATTTATCATGTGTCTTCAGTGATCTTCAAGTTATTCTTGATGATTTACTTGCTCTGATCTTTAAATTCTCTTGTCTTGAGTGTTTTGTTGTTTCTCATATGCATTCTCAACTTGTTAGTGTCAATAGAATACAAACTTTTAAGTTTGGTGTCTTGCATGCATTGTTTATTCGATTTCAGTTGCATTTTGATTATTCCTCATTATTAAAAATCCAAAAAAAATTTTAACTTGTGTCTTTTCAAGTCAATAATACAGAGAATTGAAGATTCAGAACATACTGCAGAAGAATTACACAGAAAAAGCTGGGCGTTCAAAATGCCCAGTGAAGAAGGAAAATTGGCGTTTAAACGCCAGCCAGGGTGCCTGGCTAGGCGTTTAACGCCCAAAAGGGGTGAGTTTTGGGCGTTTAACGCCAGGATGGCACAAGAGGGACGATTTTGTTTTTAATGCAAATTTTTTTCAAGTTTTCAAAAATTTTCAAAATCAAATCTTTTTCAAATCATATCTTTTCAATCACATGTTTTCAAAATCAATTTCTTTCTATTTTCAAAAATACTTGCTAACAATTAATGATTTGATTCAACATTTCAAGTATGTTGCCTTTTCTGTTGAGAAAGGTTTAATGTTTGAGTCATATCTTTTCTTGTTAGCCAAGTCATTAATTTTCAAAATCAAATCTTTTTAAATTGTTTTTCAAATCATATCTTCTCAATCACATCTTTTTAAAAACCATAACTTTTAAATCATATCTTTTTAATCACATCTTTTTCAAAATAGTTTTCAATCATATCTTTTTAATTTCTAATTTCAAAATCTTTTTCAAAAATCACTTGATTTCTTTTCCACTCTTGGTTTTCAAAAATCAATTAGTGTTTTTCAAAATATTTTTAAAATCTTTTACTTAATTTTCGAAAATTTCTTCCCATCTTCTCACATCCTTCTATTTATGGACTAACACTACTCCTAAATGCACAATTCGAACTCCATCTTTCCTTGATAAGTTCGAATTTTCTACCTCTTCCTTCTATTTTTCTTTTCCTCTGACACCTCAAGGAATCTCTATACTGTGACATAGAGGATTCTATATTTTCTTGTTCTTTTCTCTTTCATATGAGCAGGAGCAAAGACAAAAGCATTCTTGTTGAGGCTGACCCTGAACCTGAAAGGACCTTGAAGCAAAAGCTAAGAGAAGCTAAGGCACAATTCTCTGTAGAGGACCTAACAGAAATCCTCAAAGAAGAAGACATGGCAGCCGAAAACAACAATAATACCAACAATGCAAGGAAGGTGCTGGGTGACTTTACTGCACCTACTCCCGACTTCTATGGGAAAAGCATCTCTATTCCTGCCATTGGAGCAAACAAATTTGAGCTTAAACCTCAATTAGTTTCTCTAATACAACAGAATTGCAAGTTTCATGGACTTCTATTGGAAGATCCTCATCAGTTTTTAGCTGAGTTCTTGCAAATCTATGACACTGTCAAGACTAATGGGGTTGACCCTGAGGTCTACAGACTTATGCTATTCCCTTTTGCTGTAAGAGACAGAGCTAGGATATGGTTGGATTCACAACCTAAAGAAAGCCTGAACTCTTGGGAAAAGCTAGTCAATGCCTTCTTGGCAAAGTTCTTTCCACCTCAAAAATTGAGTAAGCTTAGAGTGGAAGTCCAAACTTTCAGACAGAAGGAAGGAGAATCCCTCTATGAAGCTTGGGAAAGATACAAACAATTGATCAGAAAGTGTCCCTCTGACATGCTTTCTGAATGGAGCATCATAGGTATTTTCTATGATGGTCTGTCTGAACTGTGCAAGATGTCATTGGACAGCTCTGCTAGAGGATCTCTTCATCTGAAGAAGACGCCTACAGAAGCTCAAGAGCTCATGAAATGGTTGCAAATAACCAATTCATGTACACTTCTGAAAGGAATCCTGTGAACGATGGGACGAATCAGAAGAAAGGAATTCTTGAGATTGATACTCTGAATGCCATATTGGCTCAGAACAAAATATTGACTCAGCAAGTCAATATAATTTCTCAAAGTCTGTCTGGAATGCAAGCTGCACCAGGCAGTACTAAGGATGCTTCATCTGAAGAAGAAGCTTATGATCCTGAGAACCCTTCAATGGAAGAGGTGAATTACATGGGAGAACCCTATGGAAACACCTATAATTCTTCATGGAGAAATCATCCAAATCTCTCATGGAAGTATCAATAGAGACCTCAACAAGGTTTCAACAACAATAATGGTGGAAAAAACAGGTTTAGCAATGGCAAGCCTTTTCCATCATCTTCTCAGCAACAGACAGAGAATTCTAAGCAGAGCCACTCTGACTTAGCAACCATGGTCTCTGATCTAATCAAAACCACTCAAAGTTTCATGACTGAAACAAGGTCCTCCATTAGAAACTTGGAGGCACAAGTGGGTCAGCTGAGTAAGAAAATTATTGAACTCCCTCCTAGCACTCTTCCAAGCAATACAAAAGAGAACCCAAAAGGAGAGTGCAAGGCCATTAACATGACCTACATGTCCGAATTTGGAGAGGAGGAAGAGGCAGTGAGCGCTACTGAGGAAGGCCTCAATGGACGTTCACTGGCCTCCAATGAGTTCCCTAATGAGGAACCATGGGAATCTGAGGCTCACACGGAGACCATAGAGATTCCATTAGATTTACTTCTACCATTCATGAGCTCTGATGAGTATTCTTCCTTTGAAGAGGATGAAGATGTCACTGAAGAGCAAGTTGCCAAGTACCTTGGAGCAATCATGAAGCTAAATGACAAGTTATTTGGTAATGAGACTTGGGAGGATGAACCCCCTTTGCTCACCAAAGAACTGGATGACTTGTCTAGGCAGAAATTACCTCAAAAGAGACAGGATCCTGGAAAGTTTTCAATACCTTGTACCATAGGCACCATGACCTTTAAGAAGGCTCTGTGTGACCTAGGGTCAAGTATAAACCTCATGCCTCTTTCTGTAATGGAGAAGCTAGGGATCTTTGAGGTGCAAGCTGCAAGAATCTCACTAGAGATGGCAGACAACTCAAGAAAACAAGCTTATGGACTTGTAGAGGATGTTCTGGTAAAGATTGAAGACCATTACATCCCTGCTGATTTCATAGTCCTAGAGACTGGGAAGTGCATGGATGAATCTGTCATCCTTGGCAGACCCTTCCTAGCCACAGCAAAGGCTGTGATTGATGTTGACAGAAGAGAATTGATCATTCAAGTGAATGAAGAATCCTTTATGTTTAAGGCTCAAGGATATCCCTCTGTCACCATGGAGAGGAAGCATGAAGAACTTCTCTCAAAACAGAGCCAAACAGAGCCCCCACAGTCAAACTCTAAGTTTGGTGTTGGGAGGCCACAACCAACTTCTAAGTTTGGTGTTGAACCCCCACATTCAAACTCTAAGTTTGGTGTTGGAGGTTCCAACATTGCTCTGAGTATTTGTGAGGCTCCATGAGAGCCCTCTGTCAAGCTAATGACATTAAAGAAGCGCTTGTTGGGAGGCAACCCAATGTTATATTTAATCTATTTTCCTTTGTTATTTCATGTTTTCTGTAGGTTGATGATCATGGAAAGTCACAAAATCAATTGAAAAAGCAAAAACAGAATAAAAAACAGAAAGAAAAACAGCACACCCTGGAGGAAGATCTTGCTGGCGTTTAAACGCCAGTAAGGGCAGCAAATGGGCGTTTAACGCCCAGTCTGGCACCATTCTGGGCGTTTAACGCCAGAAAGGGGCACCAGACTGGCGTTAAACGCCAGAAAAGGGCAAGAAGCTGGTGTTAAACGCCAGAAATGGGCACCAGCTCGGCGTTTAACGCCAGAATTGGCATAAAGAGCATTTTTTCTCGCCACTTGGTGCAGGGATGAATTTTCCTTGACACCTCAGGATCTGTGGACCCCACAGATCTCCACCTACCCCACCACCCTCTCTCTTCTTCTTCACCCATTCACCAATCACCTCAACACCTCTTCCCCAAAAACCCTTCACCTATCAAATCCCAACTTTCTCTTCACCACTCACATCCATCCTTCATAAAACCCCACCTACCTCACCATTCAAATTCAAACCACTTTCTCTCCACCCCTATATAAACCCATCTTCACTCCTTCATTTTCACACACCCTAATCACTACTTCTCCCCCTTTGGCCGAACCACAAATCCATCTCCATCTCCTCTATTTCTTCTTCTTCTTCTTCTACTCTCTTCTTTCTTCTTTTGCTCGAGGACGAGCAAACCTTCTAAGTTTGGTGTGGTAAAAGCATTGCTTTTTGTTTTTCCATAACCATTTATGGCACCTAAGGCCGGAGAAACCTCTAGAAAGAGGAAAGGGAAGGCAAAAGCTTCCACCTCTGACTCATGGGAGATGGAGAGATTCATCTCAAGGGTGCATCAAGACCACTTCTATGAAGTTGTGGCCAAGAAGAAGGTGATCCCCGAGGTCTCTTTTCAAATTCAAAAAGGTCAACTTTAATCAAAGGTTGGACCAAGTCCTCATGGATACCACTAAGAAAATGAGGGAGCAAACAAGAGATCCCACTCATGGACATGAGGAGATTCCTCATCATGAAATCCCTGAGATGCCTCAAGGGATGCACTTTCCTCCATAAAACTATTGGGAGCAAATCAACACCTCCCTAGGAGAATTGAGTTCCAACATGGGACAACTAAGGGTGGAGCACCAAGAACATTCCATCCTCCTCCATGAAATTAGAGAAGATCAAAGAATCATGAGAGAGGAGCAACAAATGCAAGGAAGAGACATTGAGGAGCTCAAGCACTCCATAAGATCTTCAAGAGGAAGAACAAGCCGCCATCACTAAGGTGGACCCGTTCTTTAATTTCCTTGTTCCTTATTTTCCTGTTTTTCGAATTTTATGCTTATGTTATCCATGTTTGTGTCTTATTACATGATCATTAGTGTCTTAGTGTCTATGCCTTAAAGTTATGAATGTCCTATGAATCCATCACCTTTCTTAAATGAAAAATGTTCTTAATTGAAAAAGAGAAGAATTGCATGAATTTTGAATTTTATAACAGATTAATTATTTTGATGTGGTGGCAATACTTTTATTTTCTGAATGTATGCTTAAACAGTGCATATGTCTTTTGAATTTGTTGTTCATGAATGTTGGCTCTTGAAAGAATGATGAAAAAGGAGACATGTTACTGAGGATCTGAAAAATCATAAATATGATTCTTGAAGCAAGAAAAAGCAGTGAATATTCAAAAAAAAAAGAGAAGAGAAAAACAAAAAATAAATAATAATAAAGTTGTGATCCAAGGAAAAAAGAGTGTGCTTAATAACCTTGGACACCTCTAATTGGGGACTCTAGCAAAGCTGAGTCACAATCTGAAAAGGTTCACCCAGTTATGTGTTTATGGCATGTATGTATCCGGTGGTAATACTGGAAGACAGAGTGCTTTGGGCCATGGCCAAGACTCATAAAGTAGCTGTGTTCAAGAATCATCATACTTAACTAGGAGAATCAATAACACTATCTGGATTCTGAGTTCCTATAGAAGCCAATCATTCTGAATTTCAAAGGATAGAGTAAGATGCCAAAACTATTCAGAGGCAAAAAGCTAAAGCCCCGCTCATCTAATTAATACTGATCTTCATAGATGTTTTTGGAGTTCATTGCATATTCTCTTCTTTTTATCTTATTTTATTTTCAGTTGCTTGGGGACAAGCAACAATTTAAGTTTGGTGTTGTGATGAGCGGATAATTTATACGCTTTTTTGCATTGTTTTTAGTATGTTTTTAGTATGTTTTAGTTAGTTTTTAGTATATTTTTATTAGTTTTTAGTTAAAATTCACTTTTCTGGACTTTACTATGAGTTTGTGTGTTTTTCTGTGATTTCAGGTATTTTCTGGCTGAAATTGAGGGACCTGAGCAAAAATCTGATTCAGAGGCTGAAAAGGACTGCAGATGCTGTTGGATTCTGACCTCCCTACACTCGAAGTGGATTTTCTGGAGCTAAAGAAGTCCTATTGGCGCGCTCTTAACTGCGTTGGAAAGTAGACATCCTGGGCTTTCCAGCAATATATAATAGTTTATACTTTACCAGAGATTTGATGGCCCAAACTGGCGTTCCAAATCAGCTCAAAACTGCCCGGTGTTAAACGCCGGAACTGGCACAAGAATGGGAGTTAAACGCCCAAACTGGCACAAAAGCTGATGTTTAACTCCAAGAGAAGTCTCTACACGAAAATGCTTCAATGCTCAGCCCAAGCACACACCAAGTGGGCCCGGAAGTGGATTTTTATGTAATTTACTCATCTTTGTAAACCCTAAGCTACTAGTTCTCTACAAATAGGACCTTTTACTATTGTATTTTCATCTTTGGATCACTTTAGATCTTTTGATCATCTTTGGACGTCTAGTTCTTAGATCAGATCTTGGTAGCTATCTTTAGTCTTATGCTATCTTAGATCATGGGGGCTGGCCTCACGGCCATGCCTAGACCTTGTTCTTATGTATTTTCAACGGTGGAGTTTCTACACACCATAGATTAAGGTGTGGAGCTCTGCTGTACCTCGAGTATTAATGCAATTACTATTGTTCTTCTATTCAATTCAGCTTATTCTTGTTCTAAGATATTCATTTGCACCCAAGAACATGATGAATGTGATGATTATGTGACACTCATCATCATTCTCACTTATGAACGAGTGCCTGACAACCACTTCTGTTCTACAAGCAAACAAGGCTCGAATGTTTATCTCTTGGATCCCTTAATCGGAATCTTCGTGGTATAAGCTAGAATTGATGGCGGCATTCAAGAGAATCCGGAAGGTCTAAACCTTGTCTGTGGTATTCTGAGTAGGATTCAATGATTGAATGACTGTGACGAGCTTCAAACTCCTGAAGGCTGGGCGTTAGTGACAGACGCAAAAGAATCAATGGATTCTATTCCAACCCGATTAAGAACCGACAGATGATTAGCCGTGCCGTGACAGGGTGCGTTGAACATTTTCACTGAGAGGACGGGATTGTAGCCACTGACAACGGTGATGCCCAACATACAGCTTGCCATGGAAAGGAGTAAGAAGGATTGGATGAAGACAGTAGGAAAGCAGAGAGACGAAAGGGACAAAGCATCTCCATTCGCTTATCTGAAGTTCTCACCAATGAATTACATAAGTATCTCTATCTTTACTTTATGCTTTATTCATATATCATCCATAACCATTTGAATCTGCCTGACTGAGATTTACAAGATGACCATAGCTTGCTTCATACCAACAATCTCCGTGGGATCAACCCTTACTCGCGTAAGGTTTATTATTTGGACGACCTAGTGCACTTGCTGGTTAGTTGTGCGAAGTTGTGATAAAGAGTTGAGATTACAATTGTGCGTACCATGTTGATGGCGCCATTGATGATCACAATTTCGTGCACCAAACACCTACTCAAAACTCGGGATCTCCTCGCTGCCTAGAAGAGGACAGCCTAGCAAAGTAGATTTACCATGGTGGTTCATACCAATGAAAGCAGCAAACGGCAATCTATGCCTAAAGGAAGAACAACCATATTTAGAAACATCCAACTAATAAAAAAATAATAAAATAATTAAATAACGTGAATGTAAATACATTTTATCAGTTCGTGCTATATGTGTGTGTGTGTTTTTTTTTTTTTACGTTGTGCTGACCCTTGTTCTTTAAATGACGCTATCTGGTATGCGAAATTGTGATCAATACTTTTCACAAATCAAATAATCCCCGGTAATGAATCCAAAAACTTGGTGTTCAATACCATGGCATAAACACAACTTCGCACAACTAACCAGCAAGTGTACTGGGTCGTCCAAGTAATAAACCTTACGCGAGTAAGGGTCGATCCCACAGAGATTGTTGGTATGAAGCAAGCTATGGTCACCTTGTAAATCTTAGTCAGGCAAACTCAAATGGGTATGGTGATAAACGAATAAAACATAAAGATAAAGATAGAGATACTTATGTAATTCATTGGTAGGAATTTCAAATAAGCGTATGAAGATGCTTGTCCCTTCCGTCTCTCTGCTTTCCTACTGTCTTCATCCAATCCTTCCTACTCCTTTCCATGGCAAGCTTAAGCAAGGGTTTCACCGTTGTCAGTGGCTACCTCCCATCCTCTCAGTGGAAATGTTCAACGCACCCTGTCACGGCACGGCTATCCATCTGTCGGTTCTCGATCAGGCCGGAATAGAATCCAGTGATTCTTTTGCGTCTGTCACTAATGCCCCGCCCTCAGGAGTTTGAAGCACGTCACAGTCATTCAGTCATTGAATCCTACTCAGAATACCACAGACAAGGTTAGACCTTCCGGATTCTCTTGAATGCCGCCATCAGTTCTAGCCTATACCACGAAGACTCTGATCTCACGGAATGGCTGGCTCGGTTGTCAGGCGAGCACTCGGTTGTCAGGCGATCAACCATGCATCGTGTATCAGGAATCCAAGAGATATTCACCCAATCAAAGGTAGAACGGAGGTGGTTGTCAGTCACACGTTCATAGGTGAGAATGATGATGAGTGTCACGGATCATCACATTCATCAAGTTAAAGAACAAGTGATATCTTAGAACAAGAACAAGCGGAATTGAATAGAAGAACAATAGTAATTGCATTAATACTCGAGGTACAGCAGAGCTCCACACCTTAATCTATGATGTGTAGAAACTCCACCGTTGAAAATACATAAGAACAAGGTCTAGGCATGGCCGAATGGCTAGCCTCCCAGTGATCTAAGATAGCATCAGAACAAAGATAACTACCCCGATATCTCAATACAATAGTAAAAGGTCCTACTTATAGAGAACTAGTAGCCTAAGGTTTACAGAGATGAGTAAATGACATAAAAATCCACTTCCGGGCCCACTTGGTGTGTGCTTGGGCTGAGCAATGAAGCATTTTCGTGTAGAGACTCCTCCTGGAGTTAAACGCCAGCTTTGGTGCCAGTTTGAGCGTTTAACTCCCATTCTTGTGCCAGTTCCGGCGTTTAACGCTGGGAATTCTGAGGGTGACTTTGAATGCCGGTTTGGGCCATCAAATCTTGGGCAAAGTATGGACTATCATATATTGCTGGAAAGCCCAGGATGTCTACTTTCCAACGCCGTTGAGAGCGCGCCAATTGGGCTTCTGTAGCTCCAGAAATCCACTTCGAGTGCAGGGAGGTCAGAATCCAACAGCATCTGCAGTCCTTTTTAGTCTCTAAATCAGATTTTTGCTCAGGTCCCTCAATTTCAGCCAGAAAATACCTGAAATCATAGAAAAACACACAAACTCATAGTAAAGTCCAGAAAAGTGAATTTTAACTAAAAACTAATAAAAATATACTAAAAACTAACTAGATCATACTAAAAACATACTAAAAACAATGCCAAAAAGCGTACAAATTATCCGCTCATCACAACACCAAACTTAAATTGTTGCTTGTCCCCAAGCAACTGAAAATCAAACAAGATAAAAAGAAGAGAATATGCAATGAATTCCAAAAACATCTATGAAGATCAGTATTAATTAGATGAGCGGGGCTTTTAGCTTTTTGTCTCTGAACAGTTTTGGCATCTCACTCTATCCTTTGAAATTCAGAATGATTGGCTTCTTTAGGAACTCAGAATCCAGATAGTGTCATTGATTCTCCTAGTTAAGTATGATGATTCTTGAACACAGCTACTTATTGAGTCTTGGCCGTGGCCCAAAGCACTCTGTCTTCCAGTATTACCACCGGATACATACATGCCACATACACATAATTGGGTGAACCTTTTCAGATTGTGACTCAGCTTTGCTAGAGTCCCCAATTAGAGGTGTCCAGGGTTCTTAAGCACACTCTTTTTGCCTTGGATCACAACTTTATTTCTTTCTTTTTCTTTTTTTTTCTCTTTCTTTTTTCGTTTTCTTTTCTCCCTCTTTTTTTTCGTTTTTCTCCTTCTTTTTTTTTCTCTCTTTTTTTTGTATTCACTGCTTTTTCTTGCTTCAAGAATCATTTTTATGATTTTTCAGATCCTCAGTAACATGTCTCCTTTTTCATCATTCTTTCAAGAGCCAATATTCATGAACCACAAATTCAAAAGACATATGCACTGTTTAAACATACATTCAGAAAACAAAAGTATTGCCACCACATCAAAATAACTAAACTGTTATAAAATTCAAAATTCATGCAATTCTTCTCTTTTTCAATTAAGAACATTTTTCATTCAAGAAAGGTGATGGATTCATAGGACATTCATAACTTTAAGGCATAGACACTAAGACACTAATGATCACAAGACACAAACATAGACAAACATAAGCACTAAAATTCGAAAAACAGGAAAATAAAGAACAAGAAAATTAAAGAACGGGTCCACCTTAGTGATGGCGGCTCTTTCTTCCTCTTGAAGATCCTATAGAGTGCTTGAGCTCCTCAATGTCTCTTCCTTGTCTTTGTTGCTCCTCTCTCATGATTCTTTGATCTTCTCTAATTTCATGGAGGATGATGGAGTGTTCTTGATGCTCCACCCTTAGTTGTCCCATGTTGGAACTCAATTCTCCTAGGGAGGTGTTTAGTTGCTCCCAATAGTTTTGTGGAGGAAAGTGCATCCCTTGAGGTATCTCAGGGATCTCATGATGTGTGGGGTCTCTTGTGTACTCCATCCTCTTCTTAGTGATGGGCTTGTCCTCATCAATAGGGATGTCTCCCTCTATGTCAACTCCAACCGAATAACAGAGGTGACAAATGAGATGAGGGAAGGCTAACCTTGCCAAGGTAGAAGACTTGTCCGCCACCTTATAAAGTTCTTGAGATATAACCTCATGAACTTCTATTTCTTCTCCAATCATGATGCTATGAATCATGATAGCCCGGTCTATGGTGACTTCGGACCGGTTGCTAGTGGGAATGATTGAGCGTTGGATAAACTCCAACCATCCTCTAGCCGCGGGTTTGAGGTCATGCCTTCTCAATTGAACCGGCTTCCCTCTTGAATCTCTCTTCCATTGGGCGCCCTCTTCACATATGACTGTGAGGACTTGGTCCAACCTTTGATCAAAGTTGACCCTTCTAGTGTAAGGATGTTCATCTCCTTGCATCATGGGCATGTTGAATGCCAACCTTACATTTTCCGGACTAAAATCCAAGTATTTCCCCCGAACCATAGTAAGATAATTCTTTGGATCCGGGTTCACACTTTGATCATGGTTCTTGGTGATCCATGCATTGGCATAGAACTCTTGAACCATTAAGATTCCGACTTGTTGAATGGGGTTGGTAAGAACTTCCCAACCTCTTCTTCGGATCTCATGTCGGATCTCCGGATATTCACTCCTTTTGAGTGAGAAAGGGACCTCGGGGATCACCTTCTTCAAGGCCACAACTTCATAGAAGTGGTCTTGATGCACCCTTGAGATGAATCTCTCCATCTCCCATGACTCGGAGATAGAAGCTTTTGCCTTCCCTTTCCTCTTTCTAGAGGTTTCTCCGGCCTTGGATGCCATAAATGGTTATGGAAAAATAAAAAGCAATGCTTTTACCACACCAAACTTAAAGGGTTTGCTCGTCCTCGAGCAAAATAAGAAAGAAGAGAGTAGAAGAAGAAGAAATGAGGAAGAAGGGAATGGCTTTGTGTTCGGCCAAAAAAGGGGGAGAAGTGGTGGTTTGGTTGTGTGAAAATGAAGGAGTGAAGATGGGTTTATATAGGAGAGGGGGAGGGTTAATGTTCGGCCATGTATGGGTGGGTTGGGTGGAAAAGTGGTTTGAATTTGAATGGTGAGGTAGGTGGGGTTTTATGAAGGATGGATGTGAGTGGTGAAGAGAAAGATGGGATTTGATAGGTGAAGGGTTTTTGGGGAAGAGGTGTTGAGGTGATTGGTGAATGGGTGAAGAAGAGAGAGAGTGGTGGGGTAGGTGGGGATCCTGTGGGATCCACAGATCCTGAGGTGTCAAGGAAAGGTCATCCCTGCACCAAATGGCATGCAAAAATGCGTTTTGAGCCAATTCTGGCGTTAAACACCGGGCTGGTGCCCATTTCTGGCGTTTAACGCCGAATGCTTGCCCTTTTCTGGCGTTTAACACCAGTCTGGTGCCCCTTTCTGGCGTTAAACGCCCAGAATGGTGCCAGACTGGGCGTTAAACGCCCAACAGCTAGCCTTACTGGCGTTTAAACGCCAGCACGCTCTCCTCCAGGGTGTGCTGTTTTTCTTTCTATTTTTCATTCTGTTTTTGCTTTTTCAATTGATTTTGTGACTTCTCATGATCATCAACCTACAAAAGAACATAAAATAACAAAGGAAGATAGATAAAATATAACATTGGGTTGCCTCCCAACAAGCGCTTCTTTAATGTCAGTAGCTTGACAGCGGACTCTCATGGAGCCTCACAGATACTCAGAGCAATGTTGGAACCTCCCAACACCAAACTTAGAGTTTGAATGTGGGGGTTCAACACCAAACTTAGAATTTGGTTGTGGCCTCCCAACACCAAACTTAGAGTTTGACTGTGGGGGCTCTGTTTGGCTCTGTTTTGAGAGAAGCTCTTCATGCTTCCTCTCCATGGTGACAGAGGGATATCCTTGAGCCTTAAACACCAAGGATTCTTCATTCACTTGAATGATCAACTCTCCTCTATCAACATCAATCACAGCCTTTGCTGTGGCTAGGAAGGGTCTGCCAAGGATGATGGATTCATCCATGCACTTCCCAGTCTCTAGGACTATAAAATCAGTAGGGATGTAATGGTCTTCAACTTTTACCAGAACATCCTCTACAAGTCCATAAGCTTGTTTTCTTGAGTTGTCTGCCATCTCTAATGATATTTTTGCAGCTTGCACCTCAAAGATCCCTAGCTTCTCCATTACAGAGAGAGGCATGAGGTTTACACTTGACCCTAAGTCACACAAGGCCTTTTTGAAAGTCATGGTGCCTATGGTACAAGGTATTGAAAACTTCCCAGGATCCTGTCTCTTTTGAGGCAGTTTCTGCCTAGACAAGTCATCCAGTTCTTTGGTGAGCAAATGGGGTTCATCCTCCCAAGTCTCATTTCCAAATAACTTGTCATTTAGCTTCATGATTGCTCCAAGGTATTTAGCAACTTGCTCTTCAGTGACATACTCATCCTCTTCAGAGGAAGAATACTCATCAGAGCTCATGAATGGCAGAAGTAAGTCCAATGGAATCTCTATGGTCTCATTTTGAGCCTCAGATTCCCATGGTTCCTTATTGGAGAACTCATTGGAGGCCAGTGGACGTCCATTGAGGTCTTCCTCAGTGGCGTTCACTGCCTCTTCTTCCTCTCCAAATTCGGCCATGTTGATGGCCTTGCACTCTCCTTTTGGATTTTCTTCTGTATTGCTTGGAAGAGTACTAGGAGGGAGTTCAGTAATTTTCTTGCTCAGCTGTCCCACTTGTGCCTCCAAGTTTCTAATGGAGGACCTTGTTTCAGTCATGAAACTTTGAGTGGTTTTGATTAGATCAGAGACCATGGTTGCTAAGTCAGAGGTATTCTGCTTAGAACTCTCTGTCTATTGCTGAGAAGATGATGGGAAAGGCTTGCTATTGCTAAACCTGTTTCTTCCACCATTATTATTGTTGAAACCTTGTTGAGGTCTCTGTTGATCCTTCCATGAGAAATTTGGATGATTTCTCCATGAAGAATTATAGGTGTTCCCATAGGGTTCTCCCATGTAATTCACCTCTTCCATTGAAGGGTTCTCAGGATCATAAGCTTCTTCCTCAGATGAAGCTTCTTTAGTACTGCTTGGTGCATTTTGCATTCCAGACAGACTTTGAGAAATCATATTGACTTGTTGAGTCAATATTTTATTCTGAGCCAGTATGGCATTCAGAGTGTCAATCTCAAGAACTCCTTTCTTCTGATTGGTCCCATTGTTCACAGGATTCCTTTCAGAAGTGTACATGAATTGGTTATTTGCAACCATTTCAATCAGCTCTTGAGCTTCTGTAGGCGTCTTTTTCAGATGAAGAGATCCTCCAGCAGAGCTATCCAAAGACATCTTGGATAGTTCAGAGAGACCATCATAGAAAATTCCAATGATGCTCCATTCAGAAAGCATATCAGTGGGACACTTTCTGATTAATTGTTTGTATCTTTCCCAAGCTTCATAGAGGGATTCTCCTTCCTTCTGTCTGAAGGTTTGGACTTCCACTCTAAGCTTACTCAATTTTTGAGGTGGAAAGAACTTTGCCAAGAAGGCATTGACTAGCTTTTCCCAAGAGTTCAGGCTTTCTTTAGGTTGTGAGTCCAACCATATTCTAGCTCTGTCTCTTACAGCAAAAGGGAATAGCATAAGTCTGTAGACCTCAGGGTCAACCCCATTAGTCTTGACAGTGTCACATATTTGCAAGAACTCAGCTAAAAACTGATGAGGATCTTCCAATGGAAGTCCATGAAACTTGCAATTCTGTTGCATTAGAGAAACTAATTGAGGCTTAAGCTCAAAGTTGTTTGCTCCAATGGCAGGGATAGAGATGCTTCTCCCATAGAAGTCGGGAGTAGGTGCAGTAAAGTCACCCAGCACCTTCCTTGCATTGTTGGCATTGTTGTTGTTTTCGGCTGCCATGTGTTCTTCTTCTTTGAAGAATTCGGTTAGGTCCTCTACAGAGAGTTGTGCCTTGGCTTCTCTTAGCTTTCGCTTCAAGGTCCTTTCAGGTTCAGGATCAGCCTCAACAAGAATGTTTTTGTCCTTGCTCCTACTCATAAGAAAGAGAAGAGAACAAGAAAATGTGGAATCCTCTATGTCACAGTATAGGGATTCCTTGAGGTGTCAGAGGAAAAGAAAAATAGAAGGCAGAAGTAGAGAATTCGAACTTATCAAAGAAGATGGAGTTCGAATTTTGCATTAAGGAATAATGTTAGTCCACAAATAGAAGGATGTGAAAAGAGGGGAAGTAATTTTCGAAAATCAAGTAAAAGATTTTGAAAACATTTTGAAAAACACTAATTGATTTTCGAAAATAAAAGTGGGAAAGAAATCAAGTGATTTTTGAAAAAGAATTTGAAATTAGAAATCAAAAAGATTTGATTGAAAGTTATTTTGAAAAAGATGTGGTTAAGAAGATATGATTGATTTTAAAAAAATGTGATTGAGAAGATATGATTTGAAAAACATTTTAAAAAGATTTGATTTTAAAAATTAATGACTTGGCTATCAAGAAAAGATATGATTCAAACATTAAACCTTTCTCAACAGAAAAGGCAACATACTTGAAATGTTGAATCAAAGCATTAATTGATAGCAAGTATCTTTGAAAATGGAAAGAAATTGATTTTGAAAAAGATTTGATTGAAAAGATTGATTTGAAAAAGATTTGATTTTGAAAAGATTTTGAAAACTTGAAAAAAATTTGCATTGAAAACAAAATCTTCCCTCTTGTGCCATCCTTGCGTTAAACGCCCAGAATGGTGCACATTCTGGTGTTTAACGCCCAAAATGCTACCCTTTTGGGCGTTAAACGCCTAACCAGGTACCCTGGCTGGCGTTTAAACGCCAGTCTGTCCTTCTTCACTGGGCGTTTTGAACGCCCAGCTTTTTCTGTGCAATTCCTCTGCTGTATGTTCTGAATCTTCAATTCTCTGTATTATTGACTTGAAAAGACACAAATTAAAAATATTTTTGAATTTTTAATAATGAGGAATAATCAAAATGCAACTAAAATCAAATAATAATGCATGCAAGACACCAAACTTAGCAGTTTGTATACTACTGACACTAATGAGAATGCATATGAGACACATAAACACTCAAGTCAAGAGAATTCAAAGATCAGAGTAAGAAATCATCAAGAACAACTTGAAGATTACTAAGACACATGCATGAATGCAAGAAGAACAGAAACATGCAATTGACACCAAACTTAATATGAGACACTAGACTCAAACAAGAAATTTTTGGATTTTATGATTTTGTAATTTTTTTGTGCTTTTTTCGAAAATTAAGTGGAAAAAGAAAATAAAGATATCAAAATTCTTAATGAGAAGTCCAGGAATCATGCAATGTTTAGTCTAAGACTCCGGTCCAGGAATTAGACATGGCTTCACAGCCAGCCAAGCTTTCAAAGAAAGCTTCGGTCCAAAACACTAGACATGGCCAAAGGCCAGCCAAGCCTTAGCAGATCACTGCTCCAACAGCAAGATTGATAGAAATCAACAAGCTCTTGTGATGATAAGTTGAAACCTCGGTCCAATGAAATTAGACATGGCTTCACAGCCAGCCAGATTTCAACAGATCATCATGAAACTCTAGAATTCATTCTTAAGAACTCTGAAGAAAAAAAATACCTAATCTAAGCAACAAGATGAACCGTCAGTTGTCCAAACTCGAACAATCCCCGGCAACGGCGCCAAAAACTTGGTATGCGAAATTGTGATCAATACTTTTCACAAATCAAATAATCCCCGGTAATGAATCCAAAAACTTGGTGTTCAATACCATGGCATAAACACAACTTCGCACAACTAACCAGCAAGTGTACTGGGTCGTCCAAGTAATAAACCTTACGCGAGTAAGGGTCGATCCCACAGAGATTGTTGGTATGAAGCAAGCTATGGTCACCTAGTAAATCTTAGTCAGGCAAACTCAAATGGGTATGGTGATAAACGAATAAAACATAAAGATAAAGATAGAGATACTTATGTAATTCATTGGTAGGAATATCAGATAAGCGTATGAAGATGCTTGTCCCTTCCGTCTCTCTGCTTTCCTACTGTTTTCATCCAATCCTTCCTACTCCTTTCCATGGCAAGCTTAAGCAAGGGTTTCACCGTTGTCAGTGGCTACCTCCCATCCTCTCAGTGGAAATGTTCAACGCACCCTGTCACGGCACGGCTATCCATCTGTCGGTTCTCGATCAGGCCGGAATAGAATCCAGTGATTCTTTTGCGTCTGTCACTAACGCCCCGCCCTCAGGAGTTTGAAGCACGTCACAGTCATTCAGTCATTGAATCCTACTCAGAATACCACAGACAAGGTTAGACCTTCCGGATTCTCTTGAATGCCGCCATCAGTTCTAGCCTATACCACGAAGACTCTGATCTCACGGAATGGCTGGCTCGGTTGTCAGGCGAGCACTCGGTTGTCAGGCGATCAACCATGCATCGTGTATCAGGAATCCAAGAGATATTCACCCAATCGAAGGTAGAACGGAGGTGGTTGTCAGTCACACGTTCATAGGTGAGAATGATGATGAGTGTCACGGATCATCACATTCATCAAGTTAAAGAACAAGTGATATCTTAGAACAAGAACAAGCGGAATTGAATAGAAGAACAATAGTAATTGCATTAATACTCGAGGTACAGCAGAGCTCCACACCTTAATCTATGGTGTGTAGAAACTCCACCGTTGAAAATACATAAGAACAAGGTCTAGGCATGGCCGAATGGCCAGCCTCCCAGTGATCTAAGATAGCATCAGAACAAAGATAACTACCCCGATATCTCAATACAATAGTAAAAGGTCCTACTTATAGAGAACTAGTAGCCTAAGGTTTACAGAGATGAGTAAATGACATAAAAATCCACTTCCGGGCCCACTTGGTGTGTGCTTGGGCTGAGCAATGAAGCATTTTCGTGTAGAGACTCCTCCTGGAGTTAAACGCCAGCTTTGGTGCCAGTTTGGGCGTTTAACTCCCATTCTTGTGCCAGTTCCGGCGTTTAACGCTGGGAATTCTGAGGGTGACTTTGAACGCCGGTTTGGGCCATCAAATCTTGGGCAAAGTATGGACTATCATATATTGCTGGAAAGCCCAGGATGTCTACTTTCCAACGCCGTTGAGAGCGCGCCAATTGGGCTTCTGTAGCTCCAGAAAATCCACTTCGAGTTCAGGAAAGTCAGAATCCAACAGCATCTGCAGTCCTTTTTAGTCTCTAAATCAGATTTTTGCTCAGGTCCCTCAATTTCAGCCAGAAAATACCTGAAATCACAGAAAAACACACAAACTCATAGTAAAGTCCAAAAAAGTAAATTTTAACTAAAAACTAATAAAAATATACTAAAAACTAACTAGATCATACTAAAAACATACTAAAAACAATGCCAAAAAGCGTACAAATTATCCGCTCATCACTATCCAGGGGAGGACACCTAAAGGCGAGCCATAATGGCCTCATCTTCCGCAGGCTCCTCTAATTTTTTCTGATTTTTTTTGGTATCAAATGACACCACGTCTCCATAGTATTCATAAGACGCCCTACACCTTGCATCCATCCAAAATGCACTCGTAAACTTATAATCGTCATCCACATTCACTGCGTAAAAGAAGTTCGGATTTAACTCCTTCATTCGCTTGAAGTAATTCAGCATCTCCTTAACATCTGCATTGACATTTGTGGATCGGAGTCTTGATGAAATATAATTCTTGACGTCCTTCTCTGAAAAGCCCAAGTTCAAAGGCCCACCAACTTCATTGGCCAATGCTAGAAAGGTCTCGTTGGGTCGAATGCCCGCCTCATCATTAACCTCAATGATGCACTTCACATGCATTGCCAACTCCCTATTCTCATGGTAGTGCACCGCCTTCTTAGTTGAACACGGGTTCGAGTGATTTAATTCAACCTTCAACAAGACCCAATCTTGCTTTTTCCTGTCAAACTTTGCATATATTATTGCTCTGCACCCCACAGCTGCAATCGTGTTCTTTCATGTGGGTGCTTTCACACGAGACCCACGGAAACCCTTCCGATTGCAATGAATAGATTGGTTGATGGGTTGCTGTGTCATCCTATCAAAATTTGTGACCCGTATCTTACTTATGAAGCCAACTTTCTTTGCATAGCTCACATAAAAATCATGGGCCAGCTTCAAATGCTCAAACTGCATCCTAACTCATGGTATTTCGTCTTGAGCAAGGCAACTATGATATGGTAACTACGAATCAGTTCAAAACAGACATCATTTGATGAACATGACAATTAATGGTCAATTCAAACATGTGGTTAAGGAAAAAATAACAACAAACTAGAGTCCAAATCCCATCAACAAAATTTGTGTCATCACATCCCAGCTCAATAATGTCCATACATTCTATGGCCTACAATCAAACATACACAAAGTAAATATATACTATAATAAAATATCAATTAAATAGATTTTATTAATACTCTATCTAAAAATATGATAATAAAATTTATTAATATACATGAATTAAAAGAAATCATAACAATGAAACGTATACTTATACAAAGTGGCACCTAACTAGTTAATTTAATATTAATTATTTATATAGAGAATGCATAAGTCCACCACATATAAAATATAACTACACAAACTAAAAGAAAGTCTTCTACTATGTTGTGAAAAGTCTCGTTATTAGCTCCTATAATTTTCTTACATATTTAGCCACATTTGTTAGTGCATGCATGGAATGGGAGCATACAGATGGGGATTCTTAACATTCTAGTCACAACTATGGGCAAAATTTTCTCATTTAACACTAAACATATATTGAAAATATTTTAGGGTAACATATTAAAAAGGAAATGTAACAATTATCAGCTCTAGTAAATAAATTTCCATCTTCATCTTCTTTAGAACTTGAACTATGGTTCATTGTAACTGGTGGACGAAATTGTGATCATCAACAATGGCTCCAAAGACTTGGTGCTCTCAAACATAAATCACACTTTGTCACAACTCCGCACAACTAACCAGCAAGTGTACTGGGTCGTCCAAGTAATACCTTACGTGAGTCAGGGTCAATCCCACAGAGATTATTAGTATGAAGCAAGCTATGGTCATCTTGTAAATCCCAGTCAGGCGGATTCAACTATATTAAGAGATTATTCGTTTTTTGAATAATAATAATAAATTAAACAGAAAATAGTTACTCATATAATTCAATGGTGGGAATTTCAGATAGGTGCATGGAGATGCTGTGTTCCTTCCGAATCTCTGCTTTCCTACTGCTTTTATCCAATCTTTGTCACTCCTTTCTTTGGCAAGCTGTATGTAGGGCATCACCGTTGTCAATGGCTACATCCCATCCTCTCAGTGAAAATAGTCCAAATGCTCTATCACAGCACGACTAATCATCTGTCGGTTCTTGATCATGTTGGAATAGAATCCCTTGATTCTTTTGTGTTTGTCATCACGCCCAGCAATCGCGAGTTTGAAGCTCGTCACAGTCATTCAATCCCGGAATCCTACTCGGAATACCACAAACAAGGTTAGACTTTCCGGATTCCTATGAATGCCGCCATCAATTCTAGCTTATACCACGAAGATTCTGATTAAGGAATCCAAGAGATATGCGCCCGGTCTAAGGTAGAACGGAAGTGGTTGTCAGTCACGCGTTCATAGGTGAGAATGATGATGAGTGTCACGGATCATCACATTCATCATGTTGAAGTGCAACGAATATCTTTGAATAAGAATAAGTCGAATTGAATAGAAAATAATAGTACTTGCATTGAAACTTGAGGTACAGCAGAGCTCCACACCCTTAATCTATGGTGTGTAGAAACTCCACCGTTGAGAATACATAAGTGATGAAGGTCCAAGCATGGCCGAATGGCCAGCTCCCATGAAAGATCGAATTGGTCAAAAGAACTAGATAGTCCAAGACTTATATTAAACTAGTAAAATGTTCTATTTATACTAAACTAGCTACTAGGGTTTACAGAAGTAAGTAATTGATGCATAAATTCACTTCCGGGGCCCACTTGGTGTGTGCTTGGGCCGAGCTTGATCTATCCACGAGCTGAGGCTTCTCTTGGAGTTGAACGCCAAGTTGTAATGTGTTTTGGGCGTTCAACTCTGGTTCGTGACGTGTTTCTGGCGTTTGACTCCAGAATGCAGCATGGAACTGGCGTTGAGCGCCAGTTTACGTCGTCTAATTACGAATAAAGTATAGACTATTATATATTGTTGGAAAGCTCTGGATGTCTACTTTCCAACACCATTAAGAGCGCGCCATTTGGAGTTCTGTAGCTCCAGAAAATCCATTTTGAGTGTCGGGAGGTCAGATTCCAACAGCATTAGCAGTCCTTTGTCAGCCTCCTATCAGAGTTTTGCTCAGGTCCCTCAATTTCAGCCAGAAAATACCTGAAATCACAGAAAAACACACAAACTCATAGTAAAGTCCAGAAATGTGAATTTAGCATAAAAACTAATGAAAACATCCCTAAAAGTAACTAGATCATACTAAAAACTACCTAAAAATAATGCCAAAAAGCGTATAAATTATTCGCTCATCACAACACCAAACTTAAATTGTTGCTTGTCCCCAAGCAACTAAAAATCAATTAGGATAAAAAGAAGAGAATATACTATAAATCCCAAAATATCAATGAATATTAATTCTAATTAGATGTGCGGGACTTGTAGCTTTTTGCTTCTGAACAGTTTTGCCATCTCACTTTTTCCTTTGAAGTTTAGAATGATTGGCTTCTATAGGAACTTAGAATTTCAGATAGTGTTATTGATTCTCCTAATTAAGTTTGTTGATTCTTGAACACAGCTACTTTTATGAGTCTTGGTCGTGGCCCTAAGCATTTTGTTTTCCAGTATTACCACCGGATACATAAATGCCACAAACACATGACTGCGTGAACCTTTTCAGATTGTGACTCAGCTTTGCTAGAGTCCCCAGTTAGAGGTATCCAGAGCTCTTAAGCACACTCTTTTTGCTTTGGATCAAGACTTTAACCACTCAGTCTCAAGCTTTTCACTTGGACCTGCATGCCACAAGCACTTGGTTAGGGACAGCTTGATTTAGCCGCTTAGGCCTGGATTTTATTTCCTTGAGCCCTCCTATCCATTGATGCTCAAAGCCTTGGATCCTTTTTACCCTTGCCTTTTGGTTTTAAGGGCTATTGGCTTTTTCTGCTTGCTTTTTCTTTTTTTAAATTTTTTTTAAATTTTTTTTCACAAGCTTTTGCTATTCACTGCTTTTTCTTGCTTCAAGAATAAATTTTATGATTTTTCAGATTGTTAATAACATTTCTCCTTGTTCATCATTCTTTCAAGAGCCAACAATTTTAACATTCATAAACAACAAGATCAAAGATATGCACTGTTCAAGCATTCATTCAGAAAACAAAAAGTATTGTCACCACATCAATATAATTAAACTAAATTCAAGGACAATTTCGAAATTTATGTACTTCTTGTTCTTTTGAATTAAAAACATTTTTCATTTAAGAGGGGTGAAGGATTTATGGAATTATTCATAGCTTTAAGACATAGTTACTACATACTAATGATCATGAAGTAGAGACATAAAACATAGATAAAAAAACGAAAAACAGAAAAAAATAAGAACAATGAATGAATCCACCTTAGTGGCGTCTTCTTCTTGAAGGACCAATGATGTCCTTAAGCTCTTTTATGTCCCTTCCTTGCCTTTGTTGCTCCTCCCTCATTGCTCTTTGATCTTCTCTAATTTCATGGAGAATGATGGAGTGCTCTTGATGTTCCACCCTTAATTGATCCACATTGTAACTCAAATCTTCTAAGGAAGTGTTGAGTTGTTCCCAATAGTTGTTGGGAGGAAAGTGCATCCCTTGAGGCATCTCCGGGATTTCTTGGTGATGAGCTTCCTCATGCGTCTCTTGGGTTTCATGAGTGGGCTCTCTTGTTTGCTCCATCCTTTTCTTAGTGATGGGCTTGTCCTCCTCAATGAGGTTGTCTCCTTCTATAATAACTCCACCTGAGTAACATAGATGGCAAATAAGATGAGGAAAAGCTAGCATTGCCAAAGTAGAAGGCTTATCGGCTATTTTGTAGAATTCATGGGAGATGACTTCATGAACTTCTACTTCCTCTCCATTCGTGATGCTATGAATCATGATGGCTCGATCCACAGTAACTTCAGATCAGTTGCTAGTGGGGATGAGGGAGTGATGAGCGGATAATTTATACGCTTTTTGGCATTATTTTTAGTATGTTTTTAGTATATTTTAGTTATTTTTTATTATATTTTTATTAGTTTTTATTTAAAATTCACTTTTCTAGACTTTACTATGAGTTTGTGTGTTTTTCTATGATTTCAGGTATTTTCTGGCTGAAATTAAGGGACCTGAGCAAAAATCTGATTCAGAGGCTGAAAAAAGACTGCAGATGCTGTTGGATTCTGACCTCCCTGCACTCGAAGTGGATTTTCCGGAGCTACAAAAGCCCAATTGGCACGCTCTTAATTGCGTTGGAAAGTAGACATTCTGGGCTTTCCAGCAATATATAATAGTTCATACTTTGCCCAAGAATTGATGGCCCAAACCGGCGTTCCAAATCAGCTTCAGAATTCCCAGCGTTTAACGCCGGAACTGGCACAAAAGTTGGAGTTAAATGCCCAAACTGGCACAAAAGCTGGCGTTTAACTCTAGAAAAAAGTCTCTACACATGAAAGCTTCAATGCTCAGCCCAAGCACACACTAAGCGGACCCCGGAAGTGGATTTTTACGTCATTTACTCATTCTTGTAACCCTAGGTCACTAGTTCACCATAAATAGGACTTTTTGCTATTGTATCTGGACATCATGACACATTACACGTCTCTTATTGTATCTTCTACGGCATGAGTCTCTAAACCCCATGGTTGGGGATGAGGAGCTCTGCTGTGTCTTGATGGATTAATGCAATTACTACTGTTTTTCATTAAATCACGGTTGCTTCTATTCTAAGATATCACTTGTTCCTCAACTTGATGAATGTGATGATCCATGACACTCATCATCATTCTCACCTATGAACGTATGCCTGACAACTACCTCCGTTCTACTTTAGATTGAGTGAATATCTCTTGGATTCCTTAATCAGAATCTTCGTGGTATAAGCTAGATTTGATGGCGGCATTCAAGAGAATCCGGAAGGTCTAAACCTTGTCTGTGGTATTCTGAGTAGGATTCAAGGATTGAATGACTGTGACGAGTTTCAAACTCCTGAGGGCTGGGCGTTAGTGACAGACGCAAAAGAATCACTGGATTCTATTCCAACCTGATTAAGAACCAACAGATGATTAGTCGTGCTGTGACAGAGCGCGTTGAACATTTTCACTGAGAGGATGGGAGATAGCCATTGACAACAGTGAAACCCTACATACAGCTTGCCATGGAAGGAGCCTTGCGTGCGTGAAGAAGAAGACAGTAGGAAAGCAGAGATTCAGAAGATAGAGCATCTCCAAAACCTCAACCTGTTCTCCATTACTGCAAAGCAAGTATTTATTTCATGTTCTTTTACTTTTTACAATTAAACCTGAGAATTATTGATATCCTGACTAAGAGTTACAAGATAACCATAGCTTGCTTCAAGCCGACAATCTCCGTGGGATCGACCCTTACTCACGTAATGTATTACTTGGATGACCCAGTGCACTTGCTGGTTAGTTGTGCGGAATTGCAAAAGTGTGATTGCAATTTCGTGCACCAAGTTTTTGGCGCCATTGCCGGGGATTGTTCGTGTTTGGACAACTGACGGTTTATCTTGTTGCTTAGATTAGGGTGGGTTTGGGTGGGAAAGAAATTTTGAATTTTGAAGGTATGTGGGGTTTATGGGGCAGAGTGGATGGATGTGAGTGGTGAAGGGGGTAATTGGGAAGAGAGATTGAGGTGATTGGTGAAGGGTTTTGGGGAAGAGTGTTTATTGGAAAGAGAGGATGAAGGTTGAGAAGAGGGGAGAATATAGTAGGTGGGGATCCTGTGGGGTCCACAGATCTTGAGGTGTCAAGGATTTACATCCCTACACCAATTAGGCATGTAGAATGCCTTTGCATGCAATTCTGGCGTTTAGAAGGATAGACGTGTGCCTTAAACACAAGGTAGTCCCCATTCAATTGAAGGACTAATTCTCCTCTGTTAACATCTATCACAGCTTTTGCTATGGCTAGGAAAGGTCTTCTAAGGATGATGCATTCATCCTCCTCCTTCTTAGTGTCTAAGATTATGAAATCAGCAGGGATGTAAAGGCATTCAACCTTTACTAACACGTCCTCTACTAATCCATAAGCTTGTCTTACTGACTTGTCTGCCAATTGTAATGAGAATAAGGCAGGCTGTACCTTAATGATCCCTAGCTTCTCCATTACAGAGAGTGGCATAAGATTTATGCCTGATCCTAGGTCACACAGAGCTTTTTCAAAGGTCATGGTGCCTATGGTATAGGGTATTAAGAATTTCCCAGGATCTTGTTTCTTTTGAGGTAAAGTTTGCTGAACCCATGTATCAAGTTCACTAATGAGCAAGGGAGGTTCACCTTCCCAAGTCTCATTACCAAATAACTTGGCATTCAACTTCATGATGGCTCCTAGATATTGAGCAACTTGCTCTCCAGTTACATCTTCATCCTCTTCAGAGGAAGAATAATCTTCAGAGCTCATGAATGGCAGAAGGAGATTTAATGGAATCTCTATGCTCTCTATATGAGCCTCAGATTCCTTTGGATCCTCAATAGGGAACTCCTTCCTGCTTGAGAGACGTCCCATGAGATCTTCCTCATTGGGATTCGCGTCCTCTCCCTCCTCCTTGCATTCGGCCATATTGATTATATCAATGGCCTTGCACTCTCTTTTTGGATTCTCTTCTGTATTGCTTGGGAGAGTACTAGGAGGGGTTTCAGTGGTTTTCTTACTCAGCTGGCCCACTTGTGCCTCCAGATTTTTGATGGAGGACCTTGTTTCATTCATGAAACTTAAAGTGGCCTTAGACAGATCAGATACTAAGTTTGCTAAGTTAGAGGTATTCTGTTCATAATTCTCTGTCTGTTGCTGAGAAGATGATGTTTAAGGCTTGATATTGCTGAGCCTATTTCTTCCACCATTATTAAAACCTTGTTGAGGCTTTTGTTGATCCTTCCATGAGAAATTCGGATGATTTCTCCATGATGAATTATATGTGTTTCCATAAGGTTCACCCATGTAATTTACCTCTGCCATTGCAGGGTTTTCAGGATCATAAGCTTCTTCTTCAGAAGATGCATCTTTAGTACTGTTGGATGCATTTTGCCATCCATTCAGACTTTGAGAAATCATGTTGAATTGCTGAGTCAACACTTTGTTATGAGCCAATATAGCATTCAGAGCATCAATTTCAAGAACTCTCTTCCTCTGAGGCGTCCCATTATTCACGGAATTCCTCTTAGAAGTGTACATGAATTGGTTAATTGCAACCATGTCAATGAGTTCCTGAGCTTCTGCAGGCGTTTTCTTTAAGTGAATGGATCCACCTGCAGAGTGGTCCAATGACATCTTAGAAAACTCAGATAGACCATAATAGAATATATCTAATATGGTCTACTCTGAAAACATGTAAGAAGGACACTTTTTGGTCATCTGCTTGTATCTTTCCCAAGCTTCATAGAGGGATTCACCATCTTTTTGCTTGAAGGTCTGAACATCCACTCTAAGCTTGCTCAGCTTTTGAGGAGGAAAGAATTTATCCAAGAAGGCTGTGACCAGCTTATCCCAGGAGTCCAGGCTATCTTTAGGTTGTGAGTCCAACCATGTTCTAGCTCTGTCTCTTACAGCAAAAAGGAAAAGCATGAGCCTGTAGACTTCAGGATCTACTCCATTCGTCTTAACAGTCTCACAAATCTGCAAGAACTCAGTTAAAAACTGGTAAGGATCTTCAGATGGAAGTCCATAAAACTTGCAGTTCTGTTGCATTAGAGCAACTAATTGAGGTTTCAACTTAAAATTGTTTGCTCCAATGGCAGGAATTGAGATGCTTCTTCCATCAAACTTGGATGTGGGTTTAGTAAAATCACCAAGCATCCTCCTTGCATTATTGTTGTTGGGTTCGGCTGCCATCTCCTTCTCTTGTTCGAAAATTTCAGAAAGGTTGCCTCTGAATTGTTGTAATTTAGCTTATCTTAGTTTCCTCTTCAGAGTCCTTTCAGGTTCGGGATCAGCTTCAACAAGAGTGCCTTTTTTCTTGTTCCTGCTCATATGAAAGAGAAGAGAAAAAGAAAAGGAAGAGGAATCCTCTATGTCATAGTAAAGAGGATCCTTATTATTAGTAGAAGAAGAAAAGAATAAAGAAAGGAGAATCCAAACACAAGGATAAGGATAGAGGTAGTGATTGGAGATGAAGAAAGGTGAAGAGAAGTGTTAGTAAATGAATAAATAAATAGAAGATGAGAGAGGGAATTCAAAAATAAATTTTAAAAAGGAGTTAAATGATTTTCGAAAAATAAAGATAAGAAATAAAATTAAAATTAAAAATTGAAACAATTAATTAATTTAAGAATAATTTTGAAAAAGGGAGAGATATTTTCGAAAATTAGAGAGGGAGAAGTAGTTAAGTTGTTTTAAAAAAGATAAAAAACAAACAAAAAGTCAAATAGTTAGTTGAAAAAGATTTGAAAATCAAATTTGAAAAGATAAGAAGATAAGAAGATAAGAAAAGATATTTTAAAATTAAATTTTTGAAAAAGATATGATATAAAAGATAAGATAAGATAGACTTAATTTTTAAAATTAAAATTAATTACTTAACTAACAAGAAACTAAAAGATAAGATTCTATAATTTAAAGATTGAACCTTTCTTAACAAGAAAGTAACAACTTCAAATTTTTGAATCAATCACATTAATTGTTAGCATAATTTTCGAAAATAAAGATAAAATTAAGAAAAAGATTTTTGAAAAATATTTTTAAATTTTTGAAAATCATAAGATAAAAATGAAAAAGATTTGATTTTTGAAAAAGTTTTGAAAAGATAGGATTTTAAAATTGAAAATTTGACTTGACTTGTAAGAAACAACTAATGTTAAAATTTTTTGACTAAGTCAACTTAAATTTTCAAAAATTATGAGAAAATTAAGGAAAAGATATTTTTTTTGATTTTTAAAATTTTAATTATGAGAGAAAAAAAAACACAAATATGACCCAAAACTTAAAAATTTTAGATCAAAACACAAGATGCATGCGAGAACACTATGAATGTCAAGATGAACACCAAGAACACATTGAAGATCATGATGAACATCAAGAACATATTTTTGAAAAATTTTTTATGCAAAGAAAACATGCAAGACACCAAACTTAGAATTCTTTAATGCTTGGACTCTAACAAACAAAAAATGCATATGAAAAACAACAAATGATACAAAACAAGAAAATATCAAGATCAAACAAGAAGGCTTACCAAGAACAACTTGAAGATCATGAAGAACACCATGAATGCATGAATTTTCGAAAAATGTAAGAAAATTTTTTAAAGCATGCAATTGACACCAAACTTAAAAATTGACACAAGACTCAAACAAGAATCACAAAATATTTTTGATTTTTATGATTTTATGATTTTTTTGTGTATTTTATTTTATTATTTTTTTCGAAAATAATTTTTGGGAAAAACGAAAACAAAAAAAAAATTTGAAAAAATTTTTGAAAACTTTTTTGAAAGGAAAATTACCTAATCTGAGCAACAAGATGAACCATTAGTTGTCCAAATTCGAACAATCCCCGTCAACGGCGCCAAAAACTTGGTGGACGAAATTGTGATCATCAACAATGGCTCTAAAGACTTGGTGCTCTCAAACATAAATCACACTTTGTCACAACTCCGCACAACTAACCAGCAAGTGTACTGGGTCGTCCAAGTAATACCTTACGTGAGTAAGGGTCGATCCCACAGAGATTGTTGGTATGAAGTAAGCTATGGTCATCTTGTAAATCCTAGTCAGGCGGATTCAACTATATTAAGAGATTATTGGTTTTTTGAATAATAATAATAATTAAACAGAAAATAGTTACTCATATAATTCAATGGTGGGAATTTCAGATAGGTGTATGGAGATGCTGTGTTCCTTCTGAATCTCTGCTTTCCTACTACTTTTATTCAATCTTTGTCACTCCTTTCTATGGCAAGCTGTATGTAGGGCATCACCGTTGTCATTGGCTACATCCCATCCTCTCAGTAAAAATGGTCCAAATGCTCTGTCACAGCACGGCTAATCATCTGTCGGTTCTTGATCATGTTGGAATAGAATCCCTTGATTCTTTTGCGTTTGTCATCACGCCCAGCAATCGCAAGTTTGAAGCTCGTCATAGTCATTCAATCCCAGAATCCTACTCGGAATACCACAAACAAGGTTAGACTTTCCGGATTCCCATGAATGCCGCCATCAATTCTAGCTTATACCACAAAGATTCTGATTAAGGAATCCAAGAGATATGCGCCAGGTCTAAGGTAGAACGGAAGTGGTTGTCAGTCACGCGTTCATAGGTGAGAATGATGATGAGTGTCACAGATCATCACATTCATCATGTTGAAGTGCAACGAATATCTTAGAATAAGAATAAGTCGAATTGAATAGAAAATAGTAGTACTTGCATTGAAACTTGAGGTACAGCAGAGCTCCACACCCTTAATCTATGGTGTGTAGAAACTCCACCGTTGAGAATACATAAGTGATGAAGGTCCAGGCATGGCCGAATGGCTAGCCCCCATGAAAGACCGAATTGGTCAAAAGAACTAGATAGTCCAAGACTTATAATAAACTAGTAAAAAGTTCTATTTATACTAAACTAGCTACTAGGGTTTACAGAAGTAAGTAATTGATGCATAAATTCACTTCCGGGGCCCACTTGGTGTGTGCTTGGGCTGAGCTTGATCTATCCACGAGCTGAGGCTTCTCTTGGAGTTGAACGCCAAGTTGTAACGTGTTTTGGGCGTTCAACTCTGGTTCGTGACGTGTTTCTGGCGTTTGACTCCAGAATGCAGCATGGAACTGGCGTTGAGCGCCAGTTTACGCCGACTAATTACGAATAAAGTATGGACTATTATATATTGCTGGAAAGCTCTGGATGTCTACTTTTCAACGCCATTGAGAACGCACCATTTGGAGTTCTGTAGCTCCAGAAAATCCATTTTGAGTACAGGGAGGTCAGATTCCAACAGTATCAGCAGTCCTTTGTCAGCCTCCTATCAGAGTTTTGCTCAGGTCCCTCAATTTCAGCCAGAAAATACCTGAAATCACAGAAAAACACACAAACTCATAGTAAAGTCCAGAAATATGAAGTTAGCATAAAAACTAATGAAAATATCCCTAAAAGTAACTAGATCATACTAAAAACTACCTAAAAACAATGCCAAAAAGCGTATAAATTATCTGCTCATCAGTAACAAGTTATAAAAACCTAACAAGCAAATAAATTGTAGCTAGTAAATAGTAACTGCTAACTAGTATATAGTATTATGACATCCCACCATTCTACAGATGTAATTCTTTTTAAATAGAAAAAATTAAAACTAATTTTTTTAGGGGATCATCCAATTATATATTACACTTTCACTAATTACTACATGGACAGGCAAGAACTGTTAGGATTTGGTTGAATTAGTCCCACATTGCTTAGGATAGCAAATGGAGTGGGTGGCCTAGGCTATAAATATGAGGCTAAGTTCTCCATTTGTTTTTGCACCGGTCAGAAACACTTTAAGCTTGTATTTGATTTTTCTTTTCCTCTGTACTCTTTGATTAGAGAGTGTTGTGAGGTGTAGTTAGATATTTGCTTTGAGAGAGTGTGGGTGTACTAGGGTGCCGGTGTTAGAGAGAAAGAAGTCTATGTGTTGTAACAATTTTCACATAGTGATATTCTCTAGTTGTCATTTGACAACGGCCGTGGTTTTTTCTCCGGTAATTGGAGTTTTCACGTTAAATTCTTGTGTTGTGATTGTGTCTATTTTATTTCTCTGTCAAAGGTATTTTCTCAAGGGGGAATGGTGTATTATTCCCAACAAGTGGTATCAGAACTTCGGTTTGGTGGGATTTATTCTTAGTATGCTCTGTGGTTGCAGCCTAGTCTGCCCTTCCACATCAGAAAAGAATTTTGTCCTGTAGCTTGATGTTGATCTTTGGTTGCTGTTGTTGTTGCTGGAAGGCAGTGTGACACTGTGAGAGTGCAGTTTGGAAAGGTTCTGGCTAAGAAAAGACCTGGTATTTAAGTGTGTCCATTGTGACCCACCTCTCTTTCCTGGGGACCCTTCTTAGTATACGGTCTATAGTTGACTTATACTATTCCAGTATACGGTTGCAACAATGTCAGGATATTCAAGTGCTGTGAAGCTTGAAATAGAGAAATTTGATGGAAGAATCAATTTTGGCTTGTGGCAAATACAAGTAAAGGATGTGTTGATACAATCAGGTTTGCACAAGGCGTTGAAGGAGAAGATTTCTGGTTGCTCTCTCTATGAGAGAAGATGATGTTCTCTAGAAGACAAGAAGTATCCTCATGGTATTACCGCACTGCCATGGATAAGGATAAGTTGTGGCAATCGGGTCCACAATTGCACACGGGCATTGGTTGGCGTTGAGATGCAAGGTGTGTGGCGGAGTTAGGTCGATGGCTGAAGAACTTCCAGGAAAAGCCAATTTGGAAGTTGCACCATGAATTTTTAGCAAGGTTTCGATCTGTACCAAGGCGAAATGCTTGGAGTGGTCTAATTCCAAGTGAGTATACTTTCATGGTGGAGTATGATAGTTCTCTGAACTATGATTGTCGGTATAGACAATGGTAGCAAAGAATTGTCGGTGTTGACAATAGAAGCTGAAGATGTGTGACTATTTCAATCAAGGTGGAGATTGTTAGGATTTGGTTGAATTAGTCCCACATTGCTTAGGATAACAAATGGAGTGGGTGGCCTAGGCTATAAATATGAGGCTAAGTTCTCCATTTGTTTTTGCACCAGTCAGAAACACTTTAAGCTTGTATCTGATTTTTCTTTTCCTCTGTACTCTTTGATTAGAGAGTGTTGTGAGGTATAGTTAGATATTTGCTTTGAGAGAGTGTGGGTGTACTGGGGTGCCGGTGTTAGAGAGAAAGAAGTCTATGTGTTGTAACAATTTTCACATAGTGATATTCTCTGGTTGTCATTTGACAACGGCCGTGGTTTTTTCTCCGATAATTGGAGTTTTCACGTTAAATTCTTGAGTTGTGATTGTGTCTATTTTATTTCTCTGTCAAATGTGTTTTCTCAAGGGGGAATGGTGTATTATTCCCAACAAGAACACCATCTAAATTTTACCTTTTGTAAAAGAATATCATTATGGGTTAAGAATGTTGATCTTATAATAACCATCTAATTTATATGAAAATAAACATACGTCCAAAAGAAACAACATACATTGGTTACCTTGTCCGACTGTTCACTTTTCCCGTCAAACGAATTGAAAAGGTTGTTGATCGAATGCGTGGTAATGTCGTCGATGAAAGAATATGGTGCGAGACAAATCAGTTCAACGAAATTGTCCTCCATTAAAATGGCTGTGAGAGGTCACGTACGTATAAAATGGGAGCCGCAACTCTCTCGTGTATTACAACGGATCAGTCAGTGACGACAAGGGTGCAATGGTGGACGCGGTGGGCTGCAGGGGCTGCATAGTGCGTGAACACGGTGACCTACGGGGGCTGCACCGTGCGCGGGTTGTGGGCTGTCGGAAAAAAAAATTTTCGTCGCTTGGGGGGTGGACGGACGTTGGCGCAAAGGGAGGCAGTGTCGGTTGTGGGTGCACGGCGATGGCTGGCTTCGTTGTAGGGAAGGTCCATTGAGAGAGAGAGAGAGAGAGGAGATATATTGCGAGAGGAGAGGAAACGTATAACTGTTCAGTATTCAAAAACCTGATTTTTTAAAATTTGAAAAATTGTTATTATTATAATTAAATTAATCAAATAATTAATTAAATTCATGATTAATTTATTATTATAATCCCATTGTTCATATTGTTACCAGTATTATTGTTTACCTATATTTTTCTATTTTTTATTGACATTTATATTTTAAAATTAATAAAAAATAAATAATTTATATAAGTAGTAAATTAAATTAGATTGGTTCGATTTATTGTGTTTGTATCCAAGGTTCTGAAAATCGGATCGGACCGGTCAGTTCGACTAGGTTAATAAAAAATCGGACATCTGGCCAGTCCAAGTGACTCTTAGAACCGTCTTACAAAAAATCGATAGAAAAATCGGCCTAACCGGCGGTTAATCGACAAACCGGGTGAACCAGTCCGGATTTTCAAATCGACCGGTTTTTCATTATCCCTCAAAACGGCGTCGTTTTGGCGCCGAGAAAAAAAAAAAAAACCCTTAGTGTACTAGTGACCCACCCGCCCAACCCATCCATCTCCTCTTCCATTTTCGAACCCTAACCCATAGCTGCCCTAATTTCCTCTTCCATTTTCGAACCCTAACCCGGCAACAAGCTCCACAATCGACGCCGGCAGAAGGAACTCCCGGTCGCGGATCGAAGCTGCTGTCAGCGGCGTCGTCATCTAGTCGTCTGACCTCTGGAGCTTCTGGCGTCGGTGTCGTCTGGTCGCCCTGGTCGTCGGTGTCGTCTGGTCGCCCTGGTCGTCGGCGTCGTCGTTCTGGAACTCAGGCCTTCTTGCTCTCTGCCACGGTGAGTTCTTGGGTTTTTGAATTAATTTTTTATTTTGTTAATTAACTATATGAATTGTTTGTTGGAAGATTGTTAGTTCAATTGTCTTGTTAATTATATGAATTGATGGCTTGATGCAGAGTTCTTCTTCTGCTTTTCAGTTTTTTTTTTTTTGTTAATTATATGACTTAAAGATTCTGTAATTCTGAATTTGCTTAATATAAATTTGATATAAGTTCAATTTTGGATTCTGGATTTTGAATGCTATATAGAATTGATACAGTTTTGGGACTCTGGATTTTGAATGCTACATCGACTTTTGCTGAATATAATTCTGGATTTTAAATGCTGTATGAATTGATATAATTCCAAGGCAAATATTTTCTCAGATCTTTCTTTTCTATACAGAGCCAACAATGCATATGATGTATCAAGTTATTGCTAGAGAATTGAATTAAAATTCAGTTTCTGTTCAAAGTTTTGCTTCTGCTGCTTTTTATTCTGTTATTTTAAATCCTTATATTTCATGTAGGCCTAGAAAAGTTCAGGTACCCACATTGATGCTCATTTGTGTCAACAGCATCGAAATGGTCCTTTAATAATCAATTTTTTGTTCATCAAGGACCAATTTTATGTTTTTGAGGTCTAATTTTATGAAGAAATGTAACAGATTGATAGTGAAGAGACAATTAGATGTCTCATATATCTTTGGGACTAATTTGACCATTTTAGTAATATATATAAATTGATGATCAATTTGATGTCAAATGCATATTCAAAGGACCAAATAAACTTTTGGGTATTTGAAGGGCTTACTCATGTTTTGAGCTGAACTCCTTTTGTTTATTTATTTATTCTTTTTAAATGTATTACCTTGATGTTGTGTATGACATTGGGACATAATGGTTTGTTGTTGCATTGCAATCACAGTTAAAGAACATAGCATACTATGCTAGTGTTGGAATGAGAAATTTGTCATTTTTAATTTTAAGGGTTAATGATGCTTGCTGCAGAAAAGTTTCATTTTGATTATTTTGGGTGTTTCTTTACTTTGGCTACTTGTTGTTGGATCCAAATTTACAGACGTATCACTTTTGTTTTGGCTGCAAACTTTATATATACAAGTGCATAAAATTCTAACATCCTTACCAAACAAAAGTTTATTAATTAAACCGGTTCAACCACGGTTCGAGCCCGGTTGAACCATTAAACCATTGAACCAGTCACTTGACCAGTTCAATGACCGGTCCGGTTCTCGCAACCTTGTTTGTATCAATAGTAAATATAACGTAAATCGAGTCAAATTAATTCGATTTATTCTTTGATGTTTAATTCGATTTATTCTTTGGTGTTTTCTTGTGATGGACTATTTGTGATGTTTTGTCTGATAATAGGATTTATCATTTATCCAGTTTTGTGCTTAATCGGGATATGATTTCTTTTGATCCAAACATAGTCTCTGGTGAATTATCCCGCGCTTATTCGAAGACAGAAACTACCACAACCCCCCGGTGGCGGCACAACCACAGCACAGCACAGCACAGCACAGCACCGCACCGCACCAACACACACATCATGGAACCCATCATCCTTTCTGACGAAGATGACCCTTCAACGCCGTTTCCGATCCAATCCAAGAAACGCCGAACCGAACCGGCACCTAACCAGACCATTTTCCTCATCGATGACGACCCGACCCCACAGAAACCCCAGCTGCAACACGGTGCACATTCTTCGTCTACACCTTCGTTCGTCGCCGAGACTCCGATGTCCCTGCAATTCGATTCTGAAGTGGCGATCGTGAAATGCATTCCAACTTCTCATTCCGATCCTAATGTTAGGGTTTCCACTTGCCTGCCCAATAACCTCTCCGGTTAGTTTTGCAGCTATTTCTGAAACCCTAGAGTTACTCATTCTTCGTTAATCAGTATTCTGAAGGTGCTGGAAATCGTGTAACGCTTATTCACTTGCTGCATTTTATTGTTACATTGGAATTTACACTTCTGATTTATGTGCTGTTTTGATCCACTACTGCTTGTTTCAAATATGAAAGATCTTATTAACAAAACTGGGCTTGTATGTTGTGGGGGTAATTGTTGTTCTTTCATCGTTTAAAGTTTTGGTTTCAATGAAAACATTTAGTTGAACGGTGTCTTCATTGTCTGATTGTTATTCAGGAATTAGTCAAATGATATGTTTGGAATCAGATAACGAGTCGGAAAATTCTACTCTGCACAATTGTGACGAGAATGAAACAAGGGTCCCCGCATTGGATCTTCCTGGTTCAGGAGGTTCAAGATGGACTTCAAATTTGATTGGATCTGGAAGTTCTCCTGGTACATGCTTGTTGAAAATTTGCTCGTTTTTTCATGACCTGAAAATGCTGTGTTTATTTGCTAATGTTATTTGATAACTCCAGAGAGACATTCATTGGAAACTATGGAGATGCACATATCAAGTGGAAATGATACTCAAACTGAAAACTCTGGGGACAATCCTTCAAATCCAACATCTTCTCAATTGGTTGGTTGGCTGTTAATTTCATGAACAATTTAAATTAGTTTCTTCCTATCTTATTTGCTTTTAAATGAAAAGGGGACTTATTGCACTTAGCTGCATGCATTTGAGATTATTTCTTGTGATTATGAGTTGTATGAGCTCATGTAATGACCAGGAGGAGAATGTCCAAAAGAAGAAAAGATCAACTGTTTCTGCAAAGAACACTGGCAAAGCAACGGGAAGAACAAAGATGACAAAAGAGGAAAGAAGTCGCTTGATGGAGGAAAAGAAACTACAAAAGGAAGTATGTGTTATGGAGCTCTGATTTATATTTTATGTCATTCATGGTTCAATTTATAATGCATGAAAATCCTGTGTACAGCAAGAGAAGTTAAGAAAAGCAGCACTTAAAGCTGAAGCTGCAGAACTTAAAAAAATGGAGAAAGAAAAGCAGAAGTGGGAAAAAGGGAAGTTTGCCACAAATTCCATTGTAGCAGAAATTGACACGATGGTAGTTGAATCAGGATCAATTGGAGGTACATTGACGATACCAGAATGCTTAACTTCATGATAAACTTCTTTCATATTATTTAATTATGTTTGTTTGGTCACATACTCTACTCCTCTTGCTTATCCGAATCCATAATTACATGATAAGTTTTGATGCAATTTCTCAATTATGGATGTTTTGTCATAAAACTTCTATTCTCTTGCTTCAGGACATCTGCTTACTAGATTTTCTGAAAAGGGGCTTAAATACCAGATTACATCAAATCCCATCAAAGGGTCAATTTTATGGCATATGGAAGTTCCAGAACAACTTTCACAGGTAAGAAATTCCTTTATTTCATCTGCAAGGACTAAACAAATTAAGCATTTCTCTTACAGTAATCTGTATCATTTGTTTTCTATCTTGTTTTTTGGTGTATCCCGTTTTTTGTTAGGTGTTTTCTGCTTACAATGTTTATTTTATTATAATTTCTGAAAGAAAAATTTTTTGCTCTATTTTTCTAGTTTATGACCCTCAGGTTTGTTAAACTTATCCCCCCCCCCCTTTTCTCTTATGCTGGATAGATATGAATATGAATTTTATATATTATTTGCAGCATTCAACTGAAAGAATTGAGATTTCATATGTGTTACTGGTTTATGAAGCTGACAAATTTTGTAACCTCATCACAAATGATTCTCTTTGGGGTCATCTCTCTAGCATTCAAAGTCATTATCCATCCTATACAGTTTGTTATCTCACCAATAGATTGATGGCTTACATTAATAAAAGGTGAGTTATATATTGTATTTTCCTTTGTTCATCAATTCAGGTAGCAATTGGTTGCATTTATAGTTTTGTGCATAGCATTTTGTTTGTAAATTTTGTAATGTGTGCACATGCAGATGTGGTGTAGAAATGCTGTTCTAAATCTACTTCATTTGTTCATAATCTAGACTTCGTAATTTTACTGTTTACAATATGATTTGTATGTAAGAGAATTCATGTTTCCTTTTTTTTTTAATCTAATATGATGGTTTGACATGTAAGTGGAGTTGGTTGTATATTATTAAGGAAAATCAGTCAGTTTAAGATTGGTTCCCCTTGCTTTCATTCTGATTCTTGACCTGCCTATTGATGAACTATAATTTCCTTTTCTCGACAATATTTCTTTGTTGTAACATTTGTGAAGAACAGAATTATTTTAATAAAAAATGGAAAGATTATTCTAAGCATAATAATTATATGATGACAAGGAAGTGTTAAGTTGTCATCAAATTAAAGAGTTGGCAGTGGATATTTTAAGAAATCAATTAAAAATAAATAATGATGCATGCATGCATGGTTTAGATATTTAGAAAGTAGTGGTTGTAATAAAAATATATGTACGTTATTTGTAATCATCACTGCCTTACTCTTCATATATATGTGTTATGGGTAGTGCTCAGAGTGTGTGCACAATTAAGAATAAAAGTGTGAGTGAGCAACAAGTATAAAAGAGAGTACGTGTCTAATAACGAGGTGTGTGTATTTGTTAGAGAGTGAGAGAGTGTAACTAAAGTGAGTTAGTGAGTGTAATACATCTTTAGTGAGTGCATGTGTTATTTTATACACGTATAAAAGTGTTGTAATTTTCTTCTTGTAATTGAGAATTTGTAATTTTTCACATAGTCATAATATTCTCAAAATTGTTTAAAGATAAATTATTGTGATCAGTTCCATCCCGTTTCTCATTTTCAAATTTTAGTTGCGTTATTCTGTTAGTTCCGTTACTCTGGTACCCAACAACATTGATTTGCATGATCTTTTAGGGAACAGGAAAAGTACAAGAATCCTGATAAATATAGCAGTTGGAGGCGTCCGCCTGTTGAGGAGGTTGAGGAACTGACCTTTTACCAGAAATAAAGTCTTATTTTGAATCTTCACCTCTGATCCTTGTTTGAACATCTACTTTGTGTTAAATTGCCTTGTAGGTGCTTGCAAAATTAGCAACTCATTTCACCAAAGTTCATTCCAGGCAGTGTGTGGATGAAGCTGAACTGGCTGAACATGTTTCTGGTTTGACAACCAGCCTAGCATCTTGTCAATTTAGGTACTTGACCAGTTTACCCCATTGTTCTTCAGAAATACAGTTAATCCCACACACCAAAAGAAAAAGGAGTTAAAATGCCGGTTATTTGCTGATTTTAACTGCAGAAAGAAGTTAACTCGATTATCTGTGAGTGCAAATGGAGCCCTTGTTCCAAAGGACAGTGTTGATCGTAATTTAATAAAGAAATCGTTGTGGTGAGTGATTTTTACATCTTTTTATTATATAAGGAAATGCTAAGAACCTCTTATTAGTAAGTACATGCTAGTCAGTCAGTTATATTATCATGTTCCTCACTTTGGCTTCTATGAATAGGTTAAAAGCTTTGGTTGCTATCCCCAAGGTTCAGCCTCGATTTGCTATTGCTATTTGGAAGAAATACCCAACCATGAAGTCCTTGTTAAGCGTTTATATGGATCCAAGCAAATCGGTATGTTTTGTTTATTGTCCTTTTTTTCATTTATACGTGTTTCAGTATGAAAATGCGAGACTTGTATTGTGACAGGAGCATGAGAAGGAATTTTTACTTAAAGACCTGACAGTAGAAAATCTGGTTGGCAGCGACAGAAGATTAGGTGAGGTTTGTTCAAAGAGAGTGTATAGAATTCTGATGGCGCAAAGCGGAAGCATTCGAACCGACGACATTGAGGATGGTGCTGATTTCTTTGCGCGTCAATCATAAAACGCAATAGAGCTTTCTAATCTTTTTGGGTCGGAATATGTAAATCCCTATTTAAGAAAGGGTATCAACATGGGAATGCATTCTGTCATTTCTAAATGAATTGTGTCAAGTGTACATAATAGGTCTTGGTTTGGACTCAATTTAAACTAGCATTTTAATTTTACAGTTTTGTTCAGAGCAAGCTAAGGTTTTGCACAGAACGTTAAGAACGTATATAACAAACCAAAAAGCCTAAAAGCCACATACTCAATAAGGAGTAGTTACGTTGAAACCTTATTGACGCCCATTATTCTACTGTAGAAACTTAGATGGCCCATGGCCATGAAGGTGAGGATGAGGGTGGCACGCTTGCATGTTTGTTGCATCATTTTTATTTGGCTGGAATAGACGTTGCCAAGTCATTGCACTTGGTGGTGCTTCTACTTGTTGATGAGAACCATAACTCTGCTGAGGTTGATACTGCTGACTACTCTGAACTGATGAGGGCCCTGCAGAATTATCGTAATAGATACGAAGAGGCCTCTGAAAAGATTGTCCCTGCCAACTAGGTTCCCCAAGCATGTTAGCATTCTGCTGCTCAGTAATGTTTCTTCGAAATCTGCGGCGGGGTTAGAGGCTGATAATGAGGTGCATCACCACGGTTTTGAAAAACACGATAATAATAATAATAATAATAATTAGCAGCGGCAGCAGGTCCTTTTCTCCTGACAGGCACAACTTGATTTGATGGCATTGGCATATTGTGGAATTCATTCTCTCTGGCCAGTAACATTTGCGGTCGATAATAATCCTTCTGGTCTTCCTTCATAGTCATAACCACATGAATTATCAGAAAGCTTCATACGTGTATATTTGATTCCAAGGAAATGCAACATAACAAATTCAATAGTAAAACTATCTAATGAAATATAGGTACTTAGGTAGGTATGTAGGTAATGATACGAACAAGCACTGGCTAGACGGTTTATGATTCTTAAAACCCTAACAGCAACATATCTTTTTCATTTTTTCTCCCCTAAGCATGACCAACCTGAGTTAAGCCATTGTCGTCGACAACTGGATGATGGGATTCAGGAGATGATCCATTAACTGTTGTTCCCTCGTTGTTGCTGCCATTATTAGCACGTTCTTGCTCCTTTGCGACAGAAGAGGAGGCTTTGGTTCCATATGGATTGCTGCAATTCGCACATCCACACTGAAGAGAGCAACCAACTTTATATCTGAAGCAACCACAATAATATTCCTTGCACATAATCTTTCCGCAGATGCAACCTTTGCTGCGTCTTGCTACGTTCTCAACAACAGTAGTCTTGGGTTCAAACGCCCGTGGATTACGCAACTCTATTTCCTTCTTTGTCTCGTTCACATAATCCTTATTCTCTACTCTATTCAAGCAATTTTTGCAAGAACAAGAATCGTTGCAAAAGTTTTCAGCATTGAAGCTTCACAGTGGAGCTGCATGCATTTACTCTTTTTGCAGATGCATCCCCTATTGCCATCATTGATTGATCCATTATCCGTTGTTCCCTCGTTCTTGCGGCCATTATCATCATTATTATCACGTTCTTGATCATTAGCATGTTCTTGTTCCTTTGCGACCGAAGAGGAGTCTTTGATTCCGTACATATTCTTGCAACTCTTACATCTACACCGAAGAGAGCAACCAACTCCAAACCTGTAGCAAAGACAACACTTATTCTTGCACTCTGACCTGCTGCATTTGCAATCTATTCTGAATGTGTCTACGTTCTCTACAACAATATTGCCATCATCGATTGATGATGATCGCTTCTTTTCGTTGCTTTTGCTACCACTATGATTAGTATCCGAAGCTACGTTCATGTTTTTACCGTTGTTACTCTCCCAAGAGGCCATGAATATGATGATGAGCTAAAAAGAAGAGTGAGTGAGAGCTTCTATCTATCAAACTCAAAAATGCATGGTAGCAATATGTAATTAGTATTTCAATCATTGGCTCAAGGTAAAGATTGGGTTCTCACTTATTAAGCCACCTCCCAAGCTAATCATAATGATCTTTTAACTTCCGTTTGGTAGAAAATAAGCATATTATCTATTTCTTGTTAGTTATAACTTATGACAACCTTTAAGTCTTGTCAAGAAGTCATACGAGTTTTATAACTGATTATATATATAGTATAAATTCTTATTCTTTTAGCAAATATGTAAATGAAAATTTGAGGTGTTTCAAAAGTAAATGAAAGTTTTTGTTTTATTTCATTTATATCATACCACATTAGCAATTTTATTATAATCGATTCAATTCTCTTCAAATTCAAACAAGAAGTCAAGGAGGCCTATATTTGATGAGGCAAAATCAAAGGAAACAAATGTATTTTTATGTTTGGAATATTAATAATAAAATTAACTCAAGTCAATAAAACGAATAAATGAAAACATTATTACAAATACTATTTCTTTTTGACAAGTATAGTTTTTATATAAAATTCATAGTTAAAAATTATTAGAAATTAATTTAAGAGATGAATATTGTTTTAGTCTTTAAGATTTAAAGTTAAAATTACAATCGTTTCTAATTTTTTTTATTTAAAATGATCTTTAACATTAAAATTATTTTTAAAATTATTTTTTTGACAATTTTATCCTTATCTCACTAATTCTACCCTCTTATCTTTATGACCCCAATTCTATCTTCATCTTCGTCAACCTAATTAAATTAGCTATCATACTCTTCTTTTAAACTACACGCATACATTCAAATGAAAAGGAAAGAGAGAGAAAAGCAAAGAGGACGAACGAGAATTTGGTGGAAAAAGAAGAATAAGAGAGAAGGAGAAAGAACAACGTCAGCGAAGTTGAGTGTCGTCCTCACCGATGACGCAACAAATAGAGAGAGAGAGCAACATTGACCGTGGTTTCAGATCTCCTTTTACTAGTGGCAATTTCAAAGAGGAGTCGTAGAGGCAGTTTCGGCGTGTGTGTATATCATCTTCTTTTCCTTTTCGGTAGGAGTGAATGTAGATCAGATTGGATTGCATTGGATATGGTCAAAATTTCGATACGATCCGAATTAAAATCATTGGATCAGATTCAATATCCGCAGTTTTTAAATTTGGATCCGATCCGCACATTTGCGAATCGGATCAGATATTGGATATATCCGCAAAACACAAAAATATTTTTAAAAGTTTATTTTTATTAAAAAAACATTAATAAATTTTTTTCTACTCTTTTAAATATGTTTATTTTTAAAATAATATTAAACATACTTTTCTTAAATAATAAAATTAAAATAATACAACATATATGATAATTATTAGTTAAAATAAAATATAAAAAGAATATTATTTATTTATTTTTGCGGATCCGCAGATATACTGATCGAATATGCGATACCTATACATAAAATCCATAATCCGATCCTATTAGTGTGCGGATCGGATCGGATCCGATCCGATCCAATAGCCTTGCAGATCAGATCTATAACCACAATTTTTAGATTGAATTCGGATAAACACCACGGATATGCAGATCGGATCCGATCCATGAACACCCCTTTTTCGGCGTGCGCTCGAGCTCTCTCTCTCTCTCTCCCCCCTCTCCTCCCCGCGTTTTCCCACTCCTTTCAGTCCCTTTTTTCGGCGACAAATTTTCTCACCGTCACTGTCCAACTCTCTTCTTCTTCTCCTCTCTCACTAAGCTCACTACATCTCTCTTATCTCTCTGTCCTAATTTTTTCTTTCTTTTTTATTCTAGAAAAATATGAATTATTATGATGTTTCTACTTTTTCTTTTTCTACTCTCTTACTGTGCTCACTGCATCTCTCTTTTCTCTCTAACCTAATATTTTTTTTATTTTAAAAAAATATGAATTACTGTGATGTTGTTAAGTTTGAATAATTGGATTGTAATAGATGATATTATTGGTGGTATTATTGAATTTAATTGTTGTGTTGTTCTGTCCTATTTTTTTCTTTCTTACTTAGAAAAAAAATATGAATTACGGTGATGTTGTTGACTTTGAATGATTGAATTGGAATGGATGATATTGTTGGTGGTGTTGTTCTTGAATCTGAATGTTGTATTGTTGTTATCGATGATGAATTTTTGAATTTAAATGTTGTATTATTGTTGATGATGGAAGAAATTGATAGTTGTGGAAAAAGGAATGACTAGTAGTTCGCGGGAGTAAGTAGGTAGTGATGGAGGATGGTAGAATTGGAGTAAGAACAAATATAAGAATATTTTCGTCTAAAAATTTTTAACAGGATAATTTAATTTAAAATGCATCGTTGAAGACTATTTTAGAAAAAAATAATTAAAAATTATTTTAATTTTGACTGTAAGACCAAAACAGTATTTATCTCTTAATTTAATCAAACATATCTATATCTATTTTGCTTGAATTTTGATTTAACTTCAATAGAAAGTGTCAATCAAATTTGTATCACTAATCACAATTTAAAAAACAAATACGACCTTCCTTTATGTTAATCGGCCTAGAGCTTTGCTTGAATGCAAAAAATAATTAGTTTCTATTGATGGTTAGAAAAGATTTTAAGAAGAATAAAAAACAATAATTGTAAAGAATCTAGTAAAGTTATTAGATATGGTAATACTATTCGAATTAGTGGATATTTATTTTGTCTCTATCAGTTTGGGATGAGTATTTAGCTAAACAGATTGGGTTCGTTTAGGTAATACACGTCTCTATCTGTCTCAATATATATATAATATATATAAATATATATAATTTTAATATATTAAATTATTAATAATATTGTATCATATTTAAATTTTTATTTTAATTTGTTATATATGTGATGAGATGGTTATATAAATTTTGAAATTTAATTTAATTTATTGGATTTTAATAATTATAAGGACGAGTACTAGTAGAGGCGGATTAATGTTTAACTTTTTACTATCAACAAATAAGATAATAGTGAATTCTATGCGAATTATTGTAGAATGGAATGTGATCGGATAGAGCAAAACTCGCTCCTATCCGCTCTATTGCCAATGCCACCCCTAAAAGCTATAAGATTACACAATGTGTTTGTACAATTAAAAAATTATTTAATACAAACAAATTTACAGATAGATTTGATCTTTATTACAAACAGATTTTTTATTAGCGACGAAATTATTTTAGAAGTGAAATAAATGAAATGAAACTCTTGAATGTTAAAAAAATAAATATAAAGAGAAAATTGGTAAGAGAAAAAGAAATAATACATGAATAAAAAATAAAAAATAAAAAAAAAGAAAAATGACAATAGCTTTTAATATTCACATGTACTTGCATTTTATTTTATTTTTGCTTTGTTAGTGTGATTGAAAAATCTTTTAAAATTTAAAAGTACTTGTAAATTTCATAATTAAAGTCTTCTTCAGATTTAGGATCATCCTTTATTTATAATAGAGTTTCTCAGTTTAAAATAATTTTTTCAGTGATCAAATATATCTTTCCACATTTTGATTCTTTATGGAGTTTAAGCAATTTTATTCACATTTTGACCGTTTTAACTTCTCACTTATTTTTATTGCTTTGAGTTGAAATTTAAAATTAAGCACGATTTAATTATATATGATCCTTTTTCTTAGATTCGATTTCATTGCTTTCATATTATAATATTTGTAAACTTTGGCTCAGTCTTATTTCTTTGAATTTAGATCCTCTAAATTTTAGATTTTCACTTGAGAAGGTAAAGTATGATCTCTCATGTTTGAGTAGTTTTTCTCTCATATTTTCTTTTAGTCCGACCTATAAAATAAATAGTGAGAGATCACACTTTATCCTTTAAAATAAAATCTAAAATTTAAAGGATCCAAATCCTAAAAAAAAGAGTGGCTAATAATTAAGGATAAGTCTAATCTAAAGTTTTGACACTTCCGTTAGTTTCTTACACTGCCGTTAACGGTTTGCTAACTTGAAACGTGAAGAGACAGCACAACTTGCTAAACGACGTCATTTTACCCTTAAAACGGTCGGAAGTTCTTCTTCACTCTCACTCTCTGCTTTCCTATCCCATGATCTACTATCACCAAAACGAAGAAGATCACTATATCATCTGCAACCATTAGGGTAGTCATAGAGCATTGTTAGTGTGTCCGTTCTGGAGCTTGGAATGTGCATCAGCAACACAACAAGCGCTCTCAAACTTCCATTAACCATGTTCTGGTTCCTATGAAAACTTTCCAATGTGATAAACCAAAGATTTTCATGGATGCTTGGTCAAACATAGCAATGGATCGTGAAATTAATTATGCCAACAACAAGAATTCTGTTTCATCAATTGGGAAGTTGTCCCTCTCTTCTCTTGATTTATCAATGGGAAGTGGATATATAGATGAAGAAGTGGGGTTATGCAGAACCACAAGAGAACAAGACAAGAAGTAATAATAAATCTAGCTTCTCAAATTGGCTCACACCATCCCTGTGGGTAGCTTCAATTCGAATCCGTCATTTCTGACCAGGATAATGGTGTCATCTCCATCTGGGGTATTTCATAAGACACTTGCCTCATCGTTCTTCCTTCCTTGCATGGAAGAGCTCAAAGCATAGCTACTGTGTGAGTGTGACAGCAGAAGTGAAGTGGAGATGGGAGGCCAACTTCGGAGGTCACACCGGCATCATCGGCGGCAGCAGCGGAATCATCGGCGGCAGAAGCAGAGTCAGCAGAGACAGCAGAGGCGTCAGCAGCAGCGCGAGCAGAGGCGTCGGTAGTGAGAGCAGAGACATGGGTGGAGACAACGAAAGTAGAGTCATCGGTGGCACCAGGACCAACCGTAACCGAGGCAGTGGCGGCAGAGCCATCGCTATGGAGGATTGGCACAGTGTTCCACCATGAAAGAGCAGAAGAAGATGATCAGTGAGGGAGTTTTAGTAGGAAATTGGGTTGGATAGTGGTTAGGGGGTTCGTTTTTCCGAGTTCGGGCTTGCTTAGTTCCAGGCTTTAACAAAAAAAATGTAACTGTCACGTCATTCTCTGTTAGCACCGTTAGTAAAGAAACTAACGGAAGGATGAACGTGACCAAGTTAGTTATCTTTCGGGGACAAATTCGATTAATTTATTCTTTCAGGGACGAAAATGGAGATCGATATATCTTTCAGGGACTATTTTGACTATTAACTCCATAAAAAATGCAACGTCAACATTAACAACATAAGCAATAAATGAAAATACTGAAACCAATTAACTATAAAACAATTTTAAAAAATCTTAGAAGGTCATTAAAATTTATTATTTTTAGTTATTAATTAACTATTGTTGAGTTAAGTAATTAACTAAATTAACTGATGGTGACAAACATTATTTTATTGGGCAAATTATCCAATTAGTGTAATACCCTAACTACCAAAGCTCATGCTTCTGGCTGCGCGACCCTGATAACTCGGACGTTACGACGACTTTTATACTATTTAATACTAAAATATGAGCCTGTTTAAAACTTTAAACCGCAAAACCGCTCCCAAAAATACTTTCGTTTGACAACGTACCTCCATAGATATCATACGACTTACAAAACTCATAAAGAGTACATACATATATATACATAAATACACACACACACACACACACACACACACACACACACACACATATATATATATAATAATAATAATAATAATAATAATAATAATAATAATAATAATGATATTACAAGCATTAACCAAAACAATTCCTATCCCTCTTACAGAATATATCAAGATAAAGGTGAGGGTACAATAAACCATAACTAAAACAATACAGAGCATCACAACAACAATTAAATAAAATCTTCGTGACTTTAGCGTCCGTATCCTGAAAGGGGAAAAATGTAGGGGGGTGAGAACATCATCCTCGAAAGGGTTCTCAGTAGAGGATTTTTGGGAATTACTGTAATAGGATACGTAAAGATAAACCATACCAGTGATTAATAACCGTCTTATGCCTCTTTAAAAAAAAATAGTTTACAGTAAAAGTAAAGTCGAAAATCTTTTCTGAAAGAGGAACCATTCAATTCTCAAAAACTCAAAAGCCTTTCAAAACGATTTATCTATGCTGAACCAAAATAGCCTTTCATATTTTATTCCAAACCAAAAACACAAAATCGAAATCAACCATCGGTTCATCTCATTCCATCCACGGCCCTAGGCCCAAACAATCCAACCATCAACCAATCACCACAGTCCAACAGAGTCTCAGTAGCAAACACAAATAGGAAGATGCAAGCACAAACAAACAGTTATTGCAAGTAGGACAATTAGCAATTAATCACATAGGCAAACCAAGTATAATATGCACACCGAAACAATGTCACATAGATGCATATGATGCATGCCTGTCCCTAGTGGCTGATGATTTCATCTGTCGGTTATAGAGCCAACCCGACTAGTCCTGGTAGCTAACCATTGGACTGTCCCTCTACTGCGCATCCCCAACTCGAGTTATACTCATCATAAACTTGATCATAATCATGATCCATATCCATTACCTTCACTGGTGAATATTTACGGGGGCGAGCTCATCCGGGACTTTCACAGTGCCCGGCCACACTTATGACATAGGGTCAGTAGAGTCTCGAGCCTCCACCTGGAGCACGTGGTGGCTAGCCACTGCTTTCTCCCAGGGATCTCGTGCCTCTGATAGTGGAAGTGCAAAGCACAATTATCAATAATTCAGCATATACATGCATTCATCCTCATCCATGGATCAACATCCATCTCAGCCATCTGGCTCACGGTTCAGTCCAGAACCAGTCAATATTCATATCATACACAGCCATTTCGGCTCACGGTTCAATCCAGAATCATCCAATATTCATAGCATACACAGCCATTCTGGCTCATGGTTCAATCCAGGACCAGCAAATATTCATAATCATACACAGCCATTCCGGCCCATAACAAAACAGCACTTCCACCATCCAACATCATCAAACTCATAAAACCGGCATTTAAGCCATAAATCACTTTTTCTCAAATCGTTTCACTTTGAAATCAAGTTTCAACTCTTTTCAGCATTGGCTTTAGAAATCTCGTTTCTCAAATCATCTCAGGCTCATAAGTCAAATTTACTCAAAGTGAGTTTCCTTTTTAAAACAAAGCCACTATCGGCATTCTCTTTTCAAAACTTCCAAAACCATGGCAAGTTAAGGATTTATTTCAAAGTATTCAAAATCACCCATACAACAATGCGATTTTATAACAAAGGTTTCTCAGCAGAGTCCCAAGTCTTTAGGGGAGAATAACATAACTCATTTCGCCAAGTTCATTTAAAATCATTAAAACCTTGGCTTTCCGATTTGAGTAATAAAATAGGATCTAAGCCAAACCGAGTCACGTAATCATTTACTTCTTTCAAAGTTATTTCCTTTACTTAGGCAAAACCAACTTCAACCCCCATGATAAATTCTAGAATGTTTTAACTGTTCAAAATTGTTTGTCTTGCAAGAATTCAAAATTCAAAGAGTACTTAAAACATTTCTCAAAACATTTCAAAATGAAACTTGTCAATAGACATTCAGGTTCTTTCAAAGTCATTGAAACTTCTTTAATTGAAACCCCCAAGTCAAATTCAAAGGCACAAACCCTTTTCACATTCGAACAGCTTTAAAACACAAGTTTCATCTAAATAACTTTCTCCTGAAAGAGATACAAGGCCTTCTTAAGAAGCTAGACTAAATCACAATTTCCTCTTTACTAACTCATTTCGAAAGCATGAATCATCCTTTTCTTGATAATTCAAATAAAATAGTAAAAGTCTTTAACTCATTATTTTCCAAACAACATTTCAATAAAGACTCAGATTTTATAGAAATTTCGGCAGCACCTCTCCTAAAACTTGGACTTTGCCACTCGGTTTCGGTCCCAACTTTCCACAATCCTTTTCAATATCCCAAAATCCAAAATCAGTTCAAGGCAAGCCAAATCCAATAGTCATCTCAATTCCATATTTTAAGGAAACCGTTTTCAAAATCAAATCATTATCAGCCGAATAAACTCATTTCTAAAGCTTTAAATAAACGGTTCAGCAACAATCATTTATCAAACCAGATCATTTAAAGTAAACCAGGTTGAATTCAAGAGTATATTATATTTTTTACATTATCAAGAAAATCAACTCAACTCAAATCAATTCCCAACGGATTAAACTCGATTTCCAAGCTTTAAAAGAATCAACTTCAAAAGCATTTCATTTCACAAAATCGCACGACAATCCATTCATCAAAACCAAATAATAATCCATTCAAACATATAATTACATTCATCCAGGACAATCAACATCACATAAGGCTTATACAATCACCAAATACATTGTCTCACATCAGTATCCATATGTAATAATTCCAATGTATAAAATATAGTTTTCGGAAAGCGTTCCTACCTCAAAACGCAAAACCATAGCCCAAACGCGTCACAGAATCCTTTCCGCCTCGACCCAAAATCAACAATCAAAATTCCGGCAGCCAAAACCTCGGTTCCAAGCCACTTTTGCAACAGTCTCAACAACTCTAATCGCAACATACAACAACCGAAACTCAATCGTATAGCAATTAATGCCACAAACCTCAGCGTATGATAATAGAACAGTAACTAAAGGGCTTTCAAATAAAAAATGCTTACCGAACCGAAGGAGGAACGGCTGAACCGACACCGCGGCGGTCTCTGAACCGGCTTGGCGGTAGCTCGGCAGCCACCTCAAGCGGCAGCGGTGACGAATTCCAATCACGACAATTGAAACCAGCAGACATTGACCATAGTAACCTCAGAATTCAAAAAGGACAGAAACCTCAAATAAAACCCTTACCGGCAAACTTTTTCGGTGATGGCAGAAGTAACTAGAAGCTCCGGCAGTGGTCCCGGTGGCCTCAAAACTCCAGTGACAGTGGCGAATGGATGCAGCTCGTCCAGCCCGCGTCTTCCTCTCTCCCAGCGGTGCTCAGTCTCAGCCTTCTTCTCCGACGCGACACGGCGGTGACCGGCGTAGCTCGTGGCTCCACGGCGACTCCCTCTCTCTCCCGTCGTGTCGTCTCTCTCTCCTCGGGTTCTCCAACAACAGCGGTGCGAACATCAGCTACCACCGTGGCTGGGAGCATCTCCTTTGACGGCGAGGAACAAGGACCCAACGGCGACTATAATCGGTGGCTCTTCCCCCCTCCGCGGCCCTCTTCTCCATCTGTCTCTCTCTGCTTTGTGTGGTGTTGGCAGAAGCTCAGCGGGACCGCGGCGGCGCGAGATTGGCGGCGATTCCAGGCCGGCAGTAGCACGCGATGGAGGAGGCAGCGGTGAGGCAGCAGACGCAACCGGTTGGATGACGGCGCGGTGAAGCTCCCTCCTTCTCTCAGCTCTCTCAGAAGTCCTCCCCTGTTTGTGTGTGTGTTTGCGTTTTGGGGGAGAAAGGGGTTGGAGGCTGTTGCTGCAGGTAATGGGTTGTGGGTGAAAAGAGAACCGGGTCGGTGTCGGCTTATTGGGTTAGGGTTTTCTTATTTTGAAAATTAGGGTTAGGGGTAAATTGGTAATTTCACATAAAATTGGGAATAATATAATTATTGAAATTAAATTAAATCTAACACTAATTATACATTGAAAATACTATTTACTCCTCAACTTTACAAATTATTTTCAATAAAATGTCCAAATCAAGTAATTAGAAATAATATAATTAATTTCTTAATTTTCCAAAATAGCAGTATTAATATTTAAAATATTACTTATCTAATCCAAACCATGTAAAACCCCTATTATTTCATAACTGCCGAATTTATAATCTAAATATAGAAAATAATCCAAAAATTATAAAAATTGGATAATAATCATAACTCATCTCAAATTCAATAAATCAAAACTTGCCTTAATTATCTTTAATAAAATAATTTCTGAAATTAAGGCTATAAATAACTATATGATTTGAGACTTGATCATAATAAGACTTTTCAAAAGTTCTGGATCTTACATTCTACCCACCTTACAAAAATTTTCATCCTCGAAAATTGATACAAAACTAAAGAAATCTCATAACAGTTCACCCTTGAACACATTTAAGGAAGAAGAAAAAATATCTCAACATATAAACATATATATGGTTTTTCAAATACTTGGATGATCGTATGCATAAAGGTACAAAGGTAGAAGTGTGAGTGCAAAGCAAACATTACTAGGTAGGCTCAATGCAAAAGGTTACATGGGTCAAACATGTGATAGTAAGGCAAGGCATTGAAGGTTATAAAACAGGATGATGTTATAACGACGTGCTCAACATCCGCACACTAATCTCATCTCAACCTCAAAGCTTCAACCTTCCAACTCCATCAAGCACTTTACAATCCCCACAAACGATCATAAGCCTAACGACCGCCAGCCCGTTCGCAAGGAACAAAACACCCACAACTCATAACGTTGCACACCTACCGCTTCAGCTTCCGCATACACATATCACATCTTAAAGAACTAACGCATCACGTTACTACGTCTACTAGTCGCACGTGATATCAAAACAATTATCGAGTCTACTCAAGAGGATACCAGATTTAGAGAGGAGAATCAAATGTCAAGGATAGTACTCATAGATTTGAGAGAATTGTATCCAATTCCAGATAATTAAGGATGCTCAAGAAAAGAAGTTTTCTAGAAATAAATCAATTGACAACTTCAAAGATAACCCTTGGATCAAGGAAGTTCAAAAGGATCAACAAGAAGAAAACCAGTGCATCAGTTTGAAACAAACTCAAGCTGAGTCGAGGAAGTATGAGGTTTACAGAAAAGAATATCTCAGACCCAAGACAAAGCTCACATAACTCAAGAGCATAATTAAAATACTTCTGAATACTCTGTTCGTAAAAGAATAAAAAACTTGCGAAAAAATCATCTCGCAGTCTGAAAGAAAAGTTAAGCAACAACCATTCTTCAAGAGAGTAGCAAAAGCATAAATGTGGCTTTACTTCAATACAATTTCATGTCGAAGTAGACTGGTGCACGAAATTGTGATCATCATCAATGGCACCAATAAACTTGGTAGCGCTCTCAAACGTGAATCACACTTTGTCACAACTCCGCACAACTAACCAGCAAGTGCATTGGGTCATCCAAGTAATACCTTACGTGAGTAAGGGTCGATCCCACGGAGATTGTTGGTATGAAGCAAACTACGGTCATCTTGTAAATCTCAGTCAGGCGGATTCAAATGGTTATAATGGTTTTTCAAAAAAAATAATAAAATAAAGCATAAAATAAAGATAAAGTTACTCATGTAATTCAATGGTGAAAATTTCAGATAAGTGTATGGAGATGCTGTGTTCCTTCTGAATCTCTGCTTTCCTACTGCTTTCATCCAATCCTTCTTACTCCTTTCCATGGCAAGCTGTATGTAGGGCATCATCGTTGTTAATGGCTACTTCCCATCCTCTCAGTGAAAAAGGTCCAAATGCTCTTTTCACATCACGGCTAATCATCTGTCGGTTCTCGATCATGCCAGAATAGAATCCATTGATTCTTTTGCGTTTGTCATCACGCCCAACAATCGCGAGTTTGAAGCTCGTCACAGTCATTCAATCCCTGAATCCTACTCGGAATACCACAGACAAGGTTTAGACTTTCCGGATTCTCATGAATGCCACCATCAATTCTAGCTTATACCACGAAGATTCTGATTAAGGAAGCCAAGAGATATGCGCTCGGTCTAAGGTAGAATGGAATTGGTTGTTAATCACACATTCATAGGTGAGAATGATGATGAGTGTCACGGATCATCACATTCGTCATGTTGAAGTGCAACACATATCTTAGAATAAGAATAAGCTTGAATTGAATAGAAAATAGTGGTACTTTGCATTAAAACTTGAGGTACAGCAGAGCTCCACACCTTAATCTATGGTGTGTAGAAACTCCACCATTGAAAATACATAAGTGATGAAGGTCCAGGCATGGCCGAATGGCCAGCCCCCATGAATGATCAAAAGACTGAATGGTCAAGAGACTATACTGTCAAAGACGTATAATACAATAGTAAAATGTCCTATTTATACTAGACTAGCTACTAGGGTTTACAAAATTAAGTAATTGATGCAGAAATCTACTTCCGGGGCCCACTTGGTATGTGCTTGGGCTGATCCTGAGCTTTACACATGTAGAGGCTTCTCTTGGAGTTAAACGCCAAGTTGTAACGTGTTTTTGGCGTTTAACTCTGGTTTGTGACGTGTTTCTGGCGTTTGACTCCAGAATGCAGCATGGAATTGGCATTGAGCGCCAGTTTGCGTCGTCTAATATTGAATAAAGTATGGACTATTATATATTTCTGGAAAGCTCTAGATGTCTGATTTCCAACACCATTGAGAGCGCGCCATTTGGAGTTTTGTAGCTTCAGAAAATCTATTTCGAGTGTAGGGAGGTCAGAATCCAACAGCATCAGCAGTCCTTTGTCAGCCTTCTTATCAGAGTTTTGCTCAGGTCCCTCAATTTCAGCCAGAAAATACCTGAAATCATAGAAAAATACATAAACTCATAGTAAAGTCCAGAAATGTGAATTTAGCATAAAAACTAATGAAAACATCCCTAAAAGTAGCTAGATCCTACTAAAAACTATCTAAAAACAATGCCAAAAAGCGTATAAATTATCCGCTCATCACAACACCAAACATAAATTGTTGCTTGTCCCCAAGCAACTGAAAATCAAATAGGATAAAAAGAAGAGAATATATTATAAATCCCAAAATATCAATGAATATTAGTTCTAATTAGATGAGCGGGACTTGTAGCTTTTTGCTTCTGAACAGTTTTGGCATCTCACTTTTTCCTTTGAAGTTCAGAATGATTGTCATCTATAGAAACTCAGAATTTTAGATAGTGTTATTGATTCTCCTAGTTAAGTATGTTGATTCTTGAACATAGCTACTTTTATGAGTCTTGGCCGTGGCCCTAAGCATTTTGTTTTCCAGTATTACCACCGGATACATAAATGCCACAGACACATGACTGGGTGAACCTTTTCAGATTGTGACTCAGCTTTGCTAGAGTCCCCAGTTAGAGGTGTCCAGAGCTCTTAAGAACACTCTTTTTGCTTTGGATCACGACTTTAACCACTCAGTCTCAAGCTTTTCACTTAGACCTGCATGCCACAAGCACATGGTTAGGGACAGCTTGATTTAGCCGCTTAGGCCTGGATTTTATTTTCTTGGGCCCTTCTATCCATTGATGTTCAAAGCCTTGGATCCTTTTTACCCTTGCCTTTTGGTTTTAAGGGCTATTGGCTTTTTCTGCTTGCTTTTTCTTTCTCTTTCTCTTTTTTTGCCATTTTTTTCGCAAGCTTTTGCTATTCACTGCTTTTTCTTGCTTCAAGAATCAAATTTATGATTTTTCAGATCATCAGTAACATTCCTCTTTGTTCATCATTCTTTTAAGAGCCAACAATTTTGACATTCATAAACAACAAGATAAAAACTATGCACTGTTCAATCATTCATTCAGAAAACAAAAAGTATTGCCACCACATCAATATAATTAAACTAAATTCAAGGGTGAATTCGAGACTCATGTACTTCTTGTTCTTTTGTATAAAAAAACATTTTCCATGTAAGAGAGGTGAAGGATTAATGGAATTATTCATAGCCTTAGGACATAGTTACTGAATGCTAATGATCATGAAGTAAAGACACAAACATAGACAAATATATAGCATAAGAATCGAAAAACAGAGAAATAAGAACAAGGAATGAGTCCACCTTAGTGGCGTCTTCTTCTTGAAGGACCAATGATGTCCTTGAGTTCTTCTATGTCTCTTCCTTGCCTTTGTTGCTCCTCCTTCATTGCTCTTTGATCTTCTCTAATCTCATGGAGAATGATGGAGTGCTCTTGATGTTCACCCTTAGTTGGTCCATGTTATAACTCAAATCTTCTAGAGAAGTGTTGAGTTGTTCCCAATAGTTATTTGTAGGAAAATGCATCCCTTGAGGTATCTCAGGGATTTCTTAATGATGAGCCTCCTCATGTGTCTCTTGAGATCCATGAATGGGCTCTCTTGTTTGCTCCATTCTCTTCTTAGTGATGGGCTTATCCTCTTCAATGAGGATGTCTCCTTCTATGATAACTCCAGTTGAGTAGCATAGATGGCAAATAAGATGAGGAAAAGCTAGCCTTGCCATGGTGGAGGACTTTTCAGCTATTTTGTAGAATTCAAGAGAGATGACTTCATGAACTTCTACTTCCTCTCCAATCATGATACTATGGATCATGATGGCCCGATCCACAATAACTTTGGATCGATTGTTAGTGGGGATGATGGAGCGTTGGATGAACTCCAACCATCCTCTAGCCACAAGCTTGAGGTCCAGTCTTCTTAATTGAACCGGCTTGCCTTTTGAGTCTCTTTTCCATTGAGCTCCTTCCACACATATGTCCATAAGGACTTGGTCCAACCTTTGATCAAATTTGACCCTTCTAGTGTAGGGGCGTGCATTTTCTTGCAACATAGGCAAGTTGGACGCCAACCTTACATTTTTCGGACTGAAATCTAAGTATTTCCCCCAAACCATTGTAAGATAATTCTTTGGATTCGGGTTCACACTTTGATCATGGTTCCTAGTGATCCATGTATTGGCATAGAACTCTTGAACCATTAAGATTCTGACTTGTTGACTGGGGTTGGTCAGAACTTCCCAGCCTCTTCTTTGGATCTCATGTCGGATCTCCGGATACTCATTTTTCTTGAGCTTGAAAGGGACCTCAGGGATCACCTTCTTCCTGGCCACAACATCATAGAAGTGGTCTTGATGGACCTTTGAGATGAATCTCTCCATCTTCTATGACTCGGAGGTGGAAGCTTTTGTCTTCCCTTTCCCTTTTCTAGAGGTTTCTCCGGCCTTAGGTGCCATAAGTGGTTATGGAAAAACAAAAAAGCTATGATTTTACCACACCAAACTTAGAATATTGCTCACCCTCGAGCAAGAGAATAAAGAAAAGAAAAGAAGACGAGGAAGAAGAAGAAGAAAATGGAGGAGAAGGAGAGATGTGTATTCGGCCAAGGGGGAGAAGAAAGGGTTGTGTTGTGTGAAAATGAAGAGGGATAGAGAGGTTTATATAGTGGGGGGAGATGGGTTAAGGTTCGGCCATATTGGGTGGGTTTGGGTGGGAAAGTGATTTTGAATTTTGAAGGTTGGTAGGGTTTATGGGGAAGAGTGGATGGATGTGAGTGGTGAAGAGGTGATGGGGAAGAGAGATTGAAGTGATTGGTGAAGGGTTTTTGGGAAAGAGTGTTATTGGGTTGTGTGAAGAAGAGAGAAGGTAAGTTGAGGTAGGTGGAAATCCTGTGGGTTCCACAGATCCTGAGATGATCCTGTGGGGTCTATAGATCCTGAGGTGTCAAGGATTTACATCCCTGCACCAATGAGGTGTGTAAAATGCCCTTTTCATACAATCTTGGCGTTTAACGCCAGATTGATGCTTGTTTCTGGCGTTAAACGCTAGTTCTATGCTTGTTTTGAGCGTTCAACGCCAGTCTGTAGCATGTTTCTGGCGTTAAACGCCAGCTTCCCTCAGTGTGCAATCCTGGCGTTTAAATGCCAAATTGCTGCATGTTTCTGGCATTCAACGCCAGATCCATGCTCTGTTCTGGCTTTGAACGCCAGCCAGATGCTCCTTACTGGCGTTTAAATGCCAGTAAGCCCTTCCTCCAGGGTGTGCTGTTTCTTCTTCTATTTTTGATTCTGTTTTTAATTTTAGTATTTATTTTGTAACTCCACATGATGATGAACCTAAGAAAATATAAAAGAACAATAAAATAAAATAAAAATAAAATTAAATAAATAAAAATTAGGCTGCCTCCCAATAAGCGCTTCTTTAATGTCAATAGCTTGACAGTGGGCTCTCATGGAACCTCACAGGTGATCAGGTCAATGTTGTAGACTCCCAACACCAAACTTAGAGTTTGAATGTGGGGGTTCAACACCAAACTTAGAGTTTGGTTGTGGCCTCCTAACACCAAACTTAGAGTTTGATTGTGGGGGCTTTGTTTGACTCTGTATTGAGAGAAGCTTTTCATGCTTCCTCTCCATGGTTGCAGAAGAAGATCCTTGAGATTTAAATACAAGGTAGTCCCTATTTAATTGAAGGAATAGCTCTCATCTGTCAACATCAATCACAGCTTCGGCTATGGCTAAGAAGGGTCTTCTAAGGATGATGCATTCATCCTCCTCCTTCCTAGTGTCTAAGATTATGAAATCAGCAGGGATGTAAAGGCCTTTAACCTTTACTAACACGTCCTCTACTAATCCATAAGCTTGTCTTACTAACTTGTCTGCCATCTGTAATGAGAATGTGGCAGGCTGTACCTCAATGATCCCCAGTTTCTCCATTACAGAGAGTGGTATAAGATTTATCCCTGACCCCAGGTCACAAAGAGCCTTCTCAAAGGTCCTGGTGCCTATGGTACATGATATTAAGAATTTACCAGGGTCTTGTTTCTTTTGAGGTAGAGCTTGCTGAACCCATGTATCTAGTTCACTAATGAGCAAGGGAGGTGCATCTTCCCAAGTTTTATTACCAAACAACTTGGCATTCAGCTTCGTGATAGCTCCTAGATATTGAGCAACTTGCTCTCTAGTTACATCTTCATCCTCTTCAAAGGAAGAATAATTCTCAGAGCTCATGAATGGCAGAAGGAGGTTTAATGGGATCTCTATGGTCTTTGTATGAGCCTCAGATTCCTTTAGGTCCTCAATAAGGAACTCCTTCTTGTCTGGGATACGTTCGATGAGGTCTTTCTCATTGGGATTTATGTCCTCCCCTTCCTCCTTGGATTCGGCCATATTGACAATATCAATGACCTTGCACTCTCTTTTTGGATTTTCTTCAGTATTGCTTGGGAGAGTACTAGGAGGAGTTTCAGTGACTTTCTTACTCAGCTGGCCCACTTGTGCCTCCAAATTTCTGATGGAGGACCTTGTTTCACTCATGAAACTTAAAGTGGCCTTAGACAGATCAGAGACTATGTTTGCTAAGTTAGAGGTGCTATGCTCAGAATTCTCTGTCTGTTGCTGAGAAGATGATGGAAAAGGCTTGTTATTGCTGAGCCTATTTCTTCCACCATTATTAAAGCCTTGTTGAGGCTTTTGTTGATCCTGTCATGAGAAATTTGGATGATTTCTCTATGAATAATTATAGGTGTTCCTATAAGGTTCACCCATGTAATTTACCTCTGCTATTGCAGGATTTTCAGGATCATAAGCTTCTTCTTCAGAAGATGCCTCTTTAGTACTGTTGGATGCATTTTGACATCCATTCAGACTTTGAGAAATCATGTTAACTTGCTGAGTCAACATTTTGTTCTGAGCCAATATGGCATTCAGAGCATCAATCTCAAGAACTCCCTTCCTCTGAGGCGTCCCATTATTCACGGAATTCCTCTCAGAAGTGTACATGAATTGGTTATTTGCAACCATGTCAATAAGTTCTTGAGCTTCTGTAGGCGTTTTCTTTAGGTGAATGGATCCACCTGCAGAATGGTCCAGTGACATCTTGGAGAACTCAGATAGACCGTAATAGAATATATCCAGAATGGTCCACTCTGAAAGCATGTCAGGAGGACACCTTTTGGTCATCTGCTTGTATCTTTCCCAAGATTCCTAGAGTGATTCACCATCTTTTTGTTTGAAGGTCTGAACATCCACTCTAAGCTTGCTAAGCTTTTGAGGAGGAAAGAACTTAGCCAAGAAGGCCATGACCAGCTTATCCCAAGAGTCCAGGCTATCTTTAGGTTGTGAATCCAACCATGTTCTAGCTCTGTCTCTTACAGCAAAAGGGAAAAGCATGAGCCTGTAGACTTCAGGATCCACTCCATTAGTCTTAACAGTCTCACAGATCTACAAGAACTCAGTTAAAAACTGATAGGGATCTTCTGATGGAAGTCCATGAAACTTGCAGTTCTGTTGCATTAGAGCAACTAGTTGAGGTTTCAGCTCAAAATTGTTTGCTCCAATGGCAGGGATTGAGATGCTTCTTCCATCAAACTTGGAAGTAGGTGTAGTATAATCACCAAGAATTCTCCTTGCATTATTGTTGTTAGGTTCGGCTGCCATATCCTTTTCATGTTCAAAAATTTCAGTAAGGTTGTCTCTGGATTGTTGTATTTTAGCTTCTCTTAGTTTCCTCTTCAGAGTCCTTTCATGTTTAGGATCAGCTTCAACAAGAATGCCTTTTTCCTTGTTCCTGCTCATATGACAGAGAAGAGAATGCGAAAAGAAGAGGAATCCTCTATGTCACAGTATAGAGATTCATTTATGTTAGTAGAAGAATAAAAGAATAGAAGAAGGAAAAGAGTTAAGAATCCAAACACAAGGGGGAGGATTGGTTCAAATTCTTGAGGTGAAGAGAAGTGTTAGTAGATAAATAAATAAATAGAAGAAGATGAGAGGGAGAGAATTTCGAAAATTAATTTTGAAAAAGGGTTAGTGATTTTCAAAAATTAAGAGAAGAAATAAAACTAAAATTAAAATTTGAAACAATTAGTTAATTAAAAAGAATTTTGAAAAAAAAGGGTAAGGAATTTTCGAAAATTAGAGAGGAAAGGTAGTTAGTTGGTTTTGAAAAAGATAAGAAACAAGCAAAAAGTCAATTAGTTAGTTGAAAATCAATTTTGAAAAGATAAGAAGTTAGAAAAGATATTTTGAAATAAAAATTTTTTTTTGAAAAAGATAAAATTTTGAAAAAGATATGATAGACAAGATATTTTGAAAAAGATTTGATTTTTTAAAATTAAAATTAATTACTTGACTAACAAGAAACTAAAAGATATGATTCTAGAATTTAAAGATTGAACCTTTCTTAACAAGAAAGTAATAAACTTCAAATTTTTGAATCAATCACATTAATTGTTAGTAAAGTTTTTTTTTTCAAAAATTTGAAATAAAGATAAGAAGAAGATTTTGAAAAATATTTTAAATTTTCAAAAATCATAAAAGAAAAATGAAAAAGAATTTGATTTTTGAAAAAGATTTGAAAAAGATAAGATTTTTAAAATTGAAAATTTGACTTGACTTACAAAAAATAAATAATTTTAAAAATTTTTGACTAAGTCAACTCAAATTTTTGAATTTTTGAGAGAAAAAAAGGAAAAGATATTTTTTTATTTTTGAATTTTTTTTATGATGAGAGAGAAAAACAACAAAAATGACTCACAATATGAAAATTATGAATCAAAACACATAATGCATGCAAGAACACTATAAATGTCAAGATGAACACCAAGAACACTTTGAAGATCAAGATGAACATCAAGACTTATTTTTGAAAAATTTTCAAGAAAAGAAAAACATGCAAGACGCCAAACTTAGAAATTTTTAATGCTTAGAAACTAAAACTAAAACTGCATATGAAAAACAAGAAAAGATATAAAACAAGAAAATATCAAGATCAAACAAGAAGACTTGTCAAGAACAACTTGAAGATCATGAAGAACACATGCATGAATTTTCGAAAAAATGCATAACTTTTAAAAAAAATGCAATTGATACCAAACTTAAAATTTGACTCAAAACTCAAATAAGAAACACAAAATTTTTTATTGATTTTTCGAAAATTAATTTTTTGAAAAATGAAAACAAAGAAAAATTTTTGAAAGATTTTTGGAAAACTTTTTGAAAGTTAATTTACCTAATCCGAGCAACAAGATGAACCGTCAGTTGTCCAAACTCGAACAATCCCAGCAACGGCGCCAAAAACTTGGTGCACGAAATTGTGATCATCAACAATGGTGCCAATAAACTTGGTAGTGCTCTCAAACGTGAATCACACTTTGTCACAACTCCACACAACTAACCAGCAAGTGCACTGGGTCATCCAAGTAATACCTTACGTGAGTAAAGGTCGATCCCACGGAGATTGTTGGTATGAAGCAAACTATGGTCATCTTGTAAATTTCAGTCAGGCAGATTCAAATGGTTATAATGGTTTTTCAAAAATAATAATAAAATAAAGCATAAAATAAAGATAAAGTTACTCATGTAATTCAGTGGTGGGAATTTCAGATAAGTGTATGGAGATGCTATGTTCTTTCTGAATCTCTGCTTTCCTACTGCTTTCATCCAATCCTTCTTATTCCTTTCCATGGCAAGCTGTATGTAGGGCATCATCGTTGTCAATGGCTACTTCCCATCCTCTCAGTAAAAAAGGTCCAAATGCTCTTGTCACAGCACGGCTAATCATCTGTCGGTTCTCGATGATGCCGGAATAGAATCCATTGATTCTTTTGTGTTTGTCATCACGCCCAATAATCGCGAGTTTGAAGCTCATCATAGTCATTCAATCCCTTAATCCTACTCGGAATACCACAGACAAGGTTTAGACTTTTTGGATTCTCATGAATGCCGCCATCAATTCTAGCTTATACCACGAAGATTCTGATTAAGGAATCCAAGAGATATGCGCTCGGTCTAAGGTAGAACGGAAGTGGTTGTCAATCACACGTTCATCGGTGAGAATGATGATGAGTGGATCATCACATTCGTCATATTGAAGTGAAACGAATATCTTGGAATAAGAATAAGCTTGAATTGAATAGAAAATAGTGGTACTTTGCATTAAAACTTGAGGTACAGCAGAGCTCCACACCTTAATCTATGGTGTGTAGAAACTCCACCATTGAAAATACATAAGTGATGAAGGTCCAGGCATGGCCGAATGGCCAGCCCCCAAGAATGATCAAAAGACCGAATGGTCAAGAGACTATACTGTCAAAGACGTCTAATACCATAGTAAAATGTCCTATTTATACTAGACTAGCTACTAGGGTTTACAGAATTAAGTAATTGATGCAGAAATCTACTTCCGGGGCCCACTTGGTGTGTGCTTGGGCTGAGCTTGAGCTTTACACGTGTAGAGGCTTCTCTTGGAGTTAAACGCCAAGTTGTAACGTGTTTTTGGCGTTTAACTCTGGTTCGTGACGTGTTTTTGGCGTTTGACTCCAGAATGCAGCATGTAACTGGCATTGAGCGCCAGTTTGCGTCGTCTAATCTCGAATAAAGTATGGACTATTATATGCTAGAAAGCTCTAGATGTCTACTTTCCAACGCCGTTGAGAGCACACCATTTGGAGTTCTGTAGCTCCAGAAAATCCATTTTGAGTGCAGGGAGGTCAGAATCCAATAGCATCAGCAGTCCTTTGTCAGCCTTCTTATCAGAGTTTTGCTCAGGTCCCTTAATTTCAGCCAGAAAATACTTGAAATCACAGAAAAACACACAAACTCATAGTAAAGTCCAGAAATGTGAATTTAGCATAAAAACTAATGAAAACATCCCTAAAAGTAGATAGATCCTATTAAAAACTATCTATAAACAATGCCAAAAAGCGTATAAATTATCCGCTCATCATAGACCATGTAGAGTTTTAAAAACAAAATGCACACAAGTTTGGCTAAGAGCTAAAATATTTCCCCAAATATTTTAGAAAGATAATTAGATGCACAACTTAACCAAAAGTAATTCATAAAAATTCGGAAGTAATCAAATGCTGGTTCAAAAATCTCCAAAGTCCATATTCAAACAAGCGTGTATAAAAATCTTAGCAAGGTCGAAAGAGAAAGTTAAGCTCTATTTGGAAAAGAAAATTCGAGGTAAAAGTTTGCTTGTAAATTGGTAAAGGAAACAAGTAGTGCGTTACAAACGGACAGGTTTCCACTAACCAAGGAAGCTTCTCAAAACTTCATTTAAAATAGCGCATGTCAACTTTAAATCATCTTTGTCAAAATTGAACAATGGTTTCAATTCCAATCAAGCAACAGAAAAATAAATTTAGTTTAGAACTTTTTCAAAGAGAATTCAAAAGTTCAAAAAGTCAGAAACAAGAATCCAAAGTATACTAGAAATCACCATCTCAGAAAGATATTCAAGAAATTTAGGATGTACTTAAAAGGAGTCAAGTCATACAAGAAAGGGTCTTAGACCAAAGTAGTTCAAACAAGATTCACTAGGCATGAGTCATCAAACAAGTTTTCAATTGATTCAAAAGAACACAAAAGTCATAGGAAAAGACAACTCAATCATTAGTAATCCTTCAAGGATAAATCTTTGACTAAAAACTCTTGTAGAGACAATAAGAGGATAAACGATGCACTAATTTTGAAAGGAATCAAACTGCCCCACATAAGAATTTGATTCACAAAAAGGAAAAACCAAAATCAATGGCAATGTTCACAAGATGTAAAAGATCAGTTAAAAACATAGTCATGCATGACATCCATGGAGATGGAAGGCTTAAGGGATACTCTAGTCCATTCATACGAAGAAAGCTATGAGTCCAACATTTTCAAAAGAATGACAATGGTATAAATAATGTGGTATGCTAGATCAAACTCCAGTCAAAATAAGTTAGGTAAAGTTTATCAAACGAACTCAACCAGGACAAAAGTGAAAAATCCTTTCTTTTCAGAATTTTGAAAAATACCTAAATACATAATCAAATGAAGATGTGCATTGAAACTATAGTAAAATTACTAGAAAGTCAAATTGTAATTTAAAGAAAATGTAGTTCCATAAACCAGTAAAAATACAAACGAGGCATTAGAAATAAATAGTTATTAAACTGTATAAGGAATTTTCAAAGTTCATATATAGATAAGTATACATCTATTCAATAGCAATTTTCATAAAAATCTCAAAATTAGCTATAATCATTGTCAAATAAGAGGAAAACTGAAACAACAAGTTCTCTAAGAATGGACTCGGAACCCGGAGTCAAAAAGCACAGCACATTAAGACAAGTTCAAAGCTGTATTAAAGAACACTCAATCAAGAAGAACTCAAACAGAGAAAGATAGATACAATAAGGATCTCAAACAAGCATATGCACTTAGGATCAAACAAGAATGCATATGAATAAAGGAATAGAGTGGAAACATCAAACTACTTTTCAAGAGGAGTAGCAAACAAGAACTTCAAGTTAGGACATGAAAGAACAGGTCGAATCGAACAAAATCTAAGATACACAACTAAATAGCCTCGAGAAATAGTTTCCAATGTTTCCAAAACCCGTAATTCGCTTTACTCAAAACTCGTGGATCATCTATGATAACCCATTAGTGCTCTCATATACATAATTCACTAGTATTAAGCCGGCCAAACTTAATATCAGAAATTATGCAATGCAAGACTAACAACATTAATCAATAGACCGTCATGTGTATAAAGCTCTAATTCTCGTCATTCGACAAGACCTATTACATGACAAACGCTCAGAGTATGCAATTGAAGCATAGTCGGTCCATTCCTCAGGCTCTATAGGAAAGACCGCTCTGATACCATAATGTAATACCCTAACTACCAAAGCTCACGCTTCCAGCTGCGCGACCCTGATAGCTCGGACATTACAACGACTTTTATACTATTTAATACTAAAATATGAGCCTGTTTAAAACTTTAAACCGCAAAACCGCTCCTAAAAATACTTTCGTTCGACAACGTACCTCCATAGATACCATACGACTTACAAAACTCATAAAGAGTACATACATATATATATATATGTATATATATATATATATATATATATATATATATATATATGTAATAACGATATTACAAGCATTAACCAAAACAATTCCTATCCCTCTTACAGAATATATCAAGATAAAGGCGAGGGTACAATAAACCATAACTAAAATAACACAGAGCATCACAACAACAATTAAATAAACTCTTCGTGACTTCAGCGCCCATATCCTGAAAGGGGAAAAATGTAGGGGGGTGAGAACATCATCCTCGAAAGGGTTCTCAATAGAGGGTTTTTGGGAATTACTGTAATAGGATACGTAAAGATAAACTGTACCAGTGATTAATAACCGTCTTATGCCTCTTTTAAAAAAAACAACAGTTTACAGTAAAAGTAAAGTCGAAAATCTTTTCTAAAAGAAGAACCATTCAATTCTCAAAAACTCAAAAGCCTTTCAAAACGATTTATCTATGCTGAACCAAAATAGCCTTTCATATTTTATTCCAAACCAGAAACACAAAACCGAAATCAATCATCGGTTCATCTCATTCCATCCACGGCCCTAGGCCAAAACAATCCAATCAACCAATCACCACAGTCCAACAGAGTCTCAGTAGCAAACACAAATAGGAAGATGCAAGCATAAACAAACAGTTATTGCAAGTAGGACAATTAGCAATTAATCACATAGGCAAACCAAGTATAATATGCACACCCAAACAATGTCACATAGATGCATATGATGCATGCCTGTTCCTCGTGGCTGATGATATCATTTGTCGGTTATAGAGCTAACCTGACAAGTCATGGTAGCTAACCATTGGACTGTCCCTCTGTCGTACATCCCCAACTCGAGTTATACTCATCATAAACTTGATCATAATCATGATCCATATCCATCACCTTCACTGGTGAATATTTACGGGGGCGAGCTCATCCGGGACTTTCACAGTGCCCAGCCACACTTACGACATAGGGTCAGTAGAGTCTCGAGCCTCCACCTGGAGCACGTGGTGGCTAGCCATTGCTTTCTCCCAGGGATCTCGTGCCTCTGATAGTGGAAGTGCAAATCACAATTATCAATAATTCAGCATATACATGCATTCATCCTCATCCATGTTTCAACATCCATCTCAGCCATCCGGCTCACGGTTCAGTCTAGAACCAGCCAATATTCATATCATACACAGCCATTCCGGCTCACAGTTCAATTCAGAACCAGCCAATATTCATAGCATACACAACCATTCCGGCTCACGGTTCAATCTAGAACCAGCCAATATTCATAATCATACACAGCCATTCCGACCCATAACAAAACAGCACTTCCACCATCCAACATCATCAAATTCATAAAACCGGCATTTAAGCCATAAATCACTTTTTCTCAAATCATTTCACTTTGAAATCAAGTTTCAACTCTTTTCAGCCTTGGCTTTAGAAATCTCGTTTCTCAAATCATCTCAGCCTCATAAGCCAAATTTACTCAAAGTGAGTTCCCTTTTTAAAACAAAGCTACTCTCAGCATTCTCTTTCCAAAACTTCCAAAACCATGGCAAGTTAAGGATTTATTTCAAAGTATTCAAAATCACCCATACAACAATGGGATTTTATAACAAAAGTTTCTCGGCATAGTCCCAAGTCTTTAGGGGAGAATAACATAACTCATTTCGCCAAGTTCATTTAAAATCATTAAAACCTTGGCTTTTCGATTTGAGTAATAAAATAGGATCTAAGCCAAACCGAGTCACGTAATCATTTACTTCTTTCAAAGCTGTTTCCTTTACTTAGCGAAAATCAACTTCAACCCCCATGATAAATTCTAGAACGTTTAAACTGTTCAAAATTGTTTTAGTCTTGCAAGAATTCAAAATTCAAAGAGTACTTAAAACATTTCTCAAAACATTCAAAATGAAACTTGTCAATAGACATTCAGGTTCTTTCAAAGTCATTGAAACTTCTTTAATTGAAACCCCCAAGTCAAATTCAAAGGCATAAACCCTTTTCACATTCAAACAGCTTTAAAACACAAGTTTCATCTAAATAACTTTCTCATGAAAGAGATACAAGGCCTTTCTTAAGAAGCAAGACTAAATCACAATTTCCTCTTTACTGACTCATTTCGAAAGCATGAATCATCCTTTTCTTGATAATTCAAATAAAATAGTAAAAGTCTTTAACTCATCATTTTCCAGACAACATTTCAATAAAGGCTCAGATTTTATAGAAATTTTGGCAACACTTCCCCTAAAACTTGGACTTTGCCACCCGGTTCGGTTCTCGACTTTCCACAATCCTTTTCAACAGCCCAAAATCCAAAATCAGTTCAAGGCAAGCCAAATCCAATAGTCATCTCAATTCCATATTTCAAGGAAACCGTTTTCAAAATAAAATAATTATCAGCCGAATAAACTCATTTCTAAAGCTTTAAATAAACGGTTTAGCAACAATCATTTATCAAACCAAATTATTTAAAGCAAACCAGGCTGAATTCAAGAGTATATTCTATTTTTCACATTATCAAGAAAATCAACTCAACTCAAATCAATTCCCAATGGATTAAACTCGATTTCAAAGCTTTAAAAGAATCAACTTCAAAAGCATTTTATTTCACAAAACCGCACGACAATCCATTCATCAAAACCAAATAATAATCCATTCAAACATATAATAACATTCATCCAGGACAATCAACATCACATAAGGCTTATACAATCACCAAATACATTGTCCCACATCAGTATCCATATGTAATAATTCCAATGTATAAAATATAGTTTTCGGAAAGCGCCCTTACCTCAAAACGCAAAACCATAGCCCAAACGCGTCACAGAATCCTTTCCACCTCGACCCAAAATCAACAATCAAAATCCCGGCAGCCAAAACCTCGGTTCCAAGCCACTTTCGCAACAGTCTCAACAACTCTAATCGCAACATACAACAACCGAAACTCAATCGTATAGCAATTAACGCCACAAACCTCAGCGTATGATAACAGAACAGTAACTAAAGTGGTTTCAAATCGAAAACGCTTACCGAACCGAAGGAGGAACGTCTGAACCGACACCGCGGCGATCTCCGAACCGGCTCGACGGTAGCCCCGCAGCCACCTCAAGCGGCAGCGGCGACGAATTCCAATCACGACAACTGAAACCTGTAAGCAGTGACCATAGTAACATCGTAATTCAAAAAGGATAGAAACCTCAAATAAAACCCTTACCGGCAAACTTTTTCAGCGACGGCAGAAGTAACCAGAAGCTCCGATGGTGGTCTCGGTGACCTCAGAACTCCAGTGACAGTGGGGATTGGATGCAGCTCCTCCAGCCCGTGTCTTCCTCTCTCCCAGCGGCGCTCAGTCTCAGCCTTCCTCTCCGACGGGACACGGCGGCGACCGGCGCAGCTCGTGGCTCCACGGTGACTCCCTCTCTCTCCTGTCGTGTTGTCTCTCTCTCCTCGGGTTCTCCGACAACAGCGGCGCGAACATCAGCGACCACCGTGGCTGGGAGTAGCTCCTTCGACGATGAGGTACAAGGACCCAACGGCGACTACAATCGGCGGCTCTTCCCCCCTCTACGGCCCTCTTCTCCATCTGTTTCTCTCTCTGCTTCGTGTGGTGTTCGCAGAAGCTCAGCGGGACCGCGGCGGTGCGAGATTGGCGGCGATTCCAGGCCGGCAGTAGCACGCGATGGAGGAGGTAGCGGTGAGGCAGCAGACGCGACTGGTTGGATAACGGCGCGGTGAAGCTCCCTCCTTCCCTCAGCTCTCTCAGAAGTCCTCCCCTATTTATGTGTGTGTTTGCGTTTTGGGGGAGAAAGGGGTTGGAGGTTGCTGCTGCAGCTGATGGGTTGTGGGTGAAAAGAGAACCGGGTCAGTGTCGGGTTATTGGGTTAGCGTTTCCTTATTTTGAAAATTAGGATTACGGGTAAATTGGTAATTTCACATAAAATTGGGAATAATATAATTATTGAAACTCAATTAAATCCAACACTAATTATACATTGAAAATACTATTTACTCCTCAACTTTACAAATTATTTTCAATAAAATGTCCAAATCAAGTAATTAGAAATAATATAATTAATTTCTTCATTTTTCAAAATAGCAGTATTAATATTTAAAATATTACTTATATAATCCAAACCATGTAAAACCCCTATTATTTCATAACTGCTGATGACATGTCACCATGTCATTTTCTATGCTTTTTCATACAAGTAATTGATAATTAGTGCTTAAATATTGCATTCTTTTATGCTTAAATTGTATATTTTTTTGATCTTTTGATTTTATAAATTTTGTAGGAAATAAGTGGAAAAAGAAGCAAAATAGCACAAAATAAACTAAAAAGAAGAAAAGAAGAATTTTGGGCACACTTTAAAAATTGAGCACACTTTGAAAACTTTAGGCCACGCTTCCATGACCAAGAATACCACGGCCAATTAAAAAGCATGCATGCATGCCATCATGAACCATGAATTATTTAATTGGCATCATTAATTACCTTTACGGCATTACTAATCATTCATGCATTATTAAGATCAATGAATTAATGAATTAATGCTTCGGTGAAAGAATGCAAGTAATATTATTTTAATACTTTGCCAAGGCATTAAATGAAAGCATGCATACATTATTAAAGCCAATTGGCTAATGCATTAGCATTAATCATGAACCAAGTATGCATGAAGTATTAGTAATGCCAATAAAGCTAGTGTTCATTAAAGCTAAGCCAATGAAAGCAAAGGCAGCAAGCATTCATGACAGGCAAGCACTAGCGCTGGGTTAATTGCTTGAACCGAGCGCTACAATGTGACAAGGAAAAAATTCTTGGAGGAGCTCAACATTTGCGCCAATGATTGCCTCAAACGTGAGGTCAAACATTGGCTAAGAAATACCCTGGGAGGAGCCACGTTTGCACTAACATTTGCCTCAAACGTGAGGTCAAACGTTGGCTGAAGATTACCTTGGAGAAGCTTCAACGTTTGCAATCACGTTTGACCTCAAACGTGAGGTCAAACGCCAATGACAGCAGCTGGCTGGTTCTGCATAACTTACACAAAAACGGGTCAAACGTTGACTCAAACGTGAAGCACTAACAATCCAATTTGCACGCAGATTTCTCCTCAAGACCAAGAGTGATCAATCAGGGCCATCTTCGATCCAAATCCAAAGCAAGCAAAGCCCACATGACTCAAAGGCACATAAAGAAGCTAGATTAGGAATTTCATTTTGTAAATATTGTTTTGATTTTTCATTTTCATTTTGTAAAAGCCTATAAAAAGGCATATGTTTCATTTCATTGGGAAGGCTGGATCTGTTAGAGCATTAGGAGTAGGGTAGAATAGAGAATTCTCTTTGAAACACTTTTACTTTTTCTGCAATTATCAATTTGGTTTATGAAGTTTGAGTTTCTGAATCTTCTCTTCTGTAATTTTCTTTTGCTGCAAGTTTATAATTCAATTTACATTGAGCATGATTTTGATCTTTGGTTCCCATTTCTTTCTGTTCTCATTGCTTTCATTTTACATTTCTTGCAATTTAACTCTTCTACAATTGTTCTGCATTTTACATTTTTGTTCATGATCTGATTTACTCTTCCTGCAAGTTTAAATTTCCTGCAATTGCTCTAAGCTTTGATCTACTGCCTTCTTTACTTTCTAGCACCCAGCCCCCTTTACATTCACTGCAATTTACATTTCTTGTCATTTAAGATTTTACCAATTTACTTTCCTTGCTCTTTACGTTTTTGTCATTTACTTTCTACAATTTACATTCTGTTGGTCACGTTTCACACAATTCACTCAATGTTAGCTAGACTAAACTAATCACCCACTAAAGTTGTTTGATCCATCAATCCCTGTGGGATCGACCTCACTCTAAGTGAGTTATTACTACTTGATGCGACCCGGTATACTTGCCGGTTAGATCTATGTGTTTGGAAATTCGTTTTTCCACAAAAACACCATCAAGTTTTTGGCGCCGTTGCCGGGGGATTGATTGAGATCAACAATGATTAAGTGGGTGAGAAGTCTAGATCAAGCATTTTTTGTTTTTGTTCTCTGTTCTAAGTTGAAACCAAGGTGTTTGTGTTTTTGCCTCACTAAGAAATTCTCTCTCTGTGACATGAATTTCAATTTCCATTGATGTTGTATTTTACAAAATACAAGTGGAGTTCAACTCATCTTATGGTCAAACAAACTTTTATGGGATATTACCCACCATCACCAATCTCTAATGGTGGCTGGGAATATCACCAAGAAGATTCAAATTATGAGCACTCCAATCCATGGAGTTATGCTTCAGAACCACAAGATGAGCAAGAGAGTCATATGGGATACTTCTCACCACCACAAAATGATTCAAGTCATTATTCTAATGGTGGCTGGGAGTATTACCAAGAAACTGCAAATTCTGAGCAGTCAAGTCACATGAGAGATTGTCCAATAGCCAAAGACTCACAACCAAAACAAACTTTTAATAGCCAAAGACTCTCAAAGCTTGAGTCCATGCTCAAAAGATTTGCGGAGGAGACAAATAAGCACTGGGAAGAACAAGAAAAGTCCCTCAAAAACATGGAAGTAAGGTTAGCTCAGTTGTTGAGTGCAACGAAGAAAGAGGAAGGGCTCATTGAACCACCAACTCAGAAGGCTCTGGATGAAGATAAAACTCCAAAAATCACACAGCAACCAAGTCTTGAATTCCAAGAAGTGAAGGCAATTAACAAAAGCACCAAGAAGAGGATTGTGACTAAGATACCAAGGACAACATTCAAGAGGAGGTCAACCACAAGCAATCCAACCCCTGGATCACTAGCAAGCAAGCTCAATCAAGCCATGTACAAAAGGAAGCTTGCTGAGAGGAGACCAAGAAAGGGGACAACAGCTGAAACTTCTCTCCCTTTGAGGTCATTCCTCTTAACCAACTGGAAGAAGAGGAAGAAAGTGAGGAACAACATGTCAAGCTAATGACACTAAAAGAGAACTTGTTAGGAGGTAACCCAACCGTAGGTAACATTTCTTCTCTGCTTTGTTTTCTTTCTGTGCTTTGTTTAAATTTAATAAATTGGCATATGGTTACATTCTAAGTTTGGTGTTGCCCTGCAACAAACTGTTTTCTATCTTCATGGATGATTGCATCAATTTTACATGGAAGTGTCACACTAAGAATCTAAGTTTGGTGTGCCACTTAATTTTCTATGCAAGTCATCCAGTAGCACCACTTGTTTGCATAATCACAATGCCTCTGCATTTTTTTCTTCTCTTTTGATTTAACACTTTTTCATTCTACTTGCTTTAGTTATTTTTCTGTTTTTTTAAATGCTTTCCTCTAGTTTGCTTATTAACTGTCTTTGTTAGTACATCACCAAGAGATCCTTATTCATGACAGATTCTTGGCTTGGTGATTGTACTTAACAAATAACAGTTTCATTTGCTTAGTTTTAATTTAAATAAACTGACATATTGTTGCATTCTAAGTTTGGTGTTGCTATGCAACAAAATTTTGCTTCCAATCCTTACTGAATACTTGCAACAATTCCAAGAGAAAGTGTCACACTAAGTTTGGTGTGCCACTTATACTTTTATGCAATGTATCATGCACACCAACTTATATTTGCAATCACAATGTCTCTGTTTCTCTGTGCCTCCATATCTTTAATTTTGCTTGCTTGGAACATATGTGTTACTAACAGTTCATTGTGTAAGACATTCATGATCTATCTTAGTCCCATAGCCACGGTTCTAATTGTTGCTTGGGGAAGAATAAGCATTCTGAGTTTGGTATGGAAAGGAGAAGAATGGGAGGAAAATGACAACAATAGAGAAGATGAATTACAAGGTTGTAAAGTTCTTTTTCCTCTCATTTATTTCCAGCACTCTAATTTGCATGATTGTCTTTATATTCTATGTATGCATGTGTGGTATGAATAAGCATAGCCTGGATTTTGATTTGCAACATGTTGCTGTGACATTATGACTTCCAACTTGAATTTTGTAAAGTTCAATGCAGTAAATTATCATGATCATAAACAAACAAGGAATTAAAGAGGAATTTAGCATGTGCATGCAAGTATTGGAAAGCTAGTACGTTTGATTGTTGCTCAATTGCATTAGATTTTATTTAATTGAAGTTTTCATCTAGGACATTTTGTGAAATCTTTTAAAATCATGAAAACCTTGAAAAAAGTAAAAAAGGGCAAGAAAAGAAAAAGGGAAAGAATGAGAAAGCTGAAGGCTCTGAGTACCAATAGAAATTTATTTGTTAAGTACTTGTGGTGTTTATGTATCAAGCCAAATGCTTGAAAACAAAACACTTAGAAGTCAAGGCTAGGCTCAAGTGCAAAAGCACTCCCTCAAAGCTCAAGGTTCTGAGCATCAATGATTAGAGAGTCAAAGAAAAGAAAAAAAGTGAGCTTAATGAAGTCCTCTAATTCAAATTCTTGTGGTGCTTATGTATCAAGTGGAAATACTTGAAAACAAAGCATTTAGAATCGTAGCTTTGTTATCAACTCATGGGGCAAAGCACCCAAAAGGAGAGGCTAATAAGAAAATTAAAAGCTTGCTTCAAGGAAGAAATATAAGAAAAAGATTTCATAAATTGAGCTAGATAGAAGCATCAATCATTTACATTTCTTTTGTGATTGAAGCTTGCTTACAAAACTAGCTTACCATGAACATTGAGTTGCTATTCTTCTCACCTTGGTTTGTCAATCTTTATTACATGATTCTTTTCTTGCTTGGGGACAAGCAAGGTTTAAGTTTGGTGTTGTGATGACATGTCACCATGTCATGTTTTTCTATGCTTTTTCATACAAGTAATTGATAATTAGTGCTTAAATATTGCATTCTTTTATGCTTAAATTGTATATTTCCTTGATCTTTTGATTTTATAAATTTTGTAGGAAATAAGTGAAAAAAGAAGCAAAATAGCACAAAATAAGCTAAAAAGAAGAAAAGATGAATTTTGGGCACACTTTAAAGATTGAGCACACTTTGAAAGCTTTAGGCCATGCTTCCATGACCAAGAATACCACGGCCAATTAAAAAGCATGCATGCATGCCATCATGAACCATGAATTATTTAATTGGCATCATTAATTACCTTTACGGCATTACTAATCAATCATGCATTATTAAGATCAATGAATTAATGAATTAATGCTTCGGTGAAAGAATGCAAGTAATATTATTTTAATACTTTGCCAAGGCATTAAATGAAAGCATGCATACATTATTAAAGCCAATTGGCTAATGCATTAGCATTAATCATGAACCAAGTATGCATGAAGTATTAGTAGTGCCAATAAAGCTAGTGTTTATTAAAGCTAAGCCAATGAAAGCAAAGGCAGCAAGCATTCATGAAAGGTAAGCACTAGCGCTGGGTTAATTGCTTGAACCAAGCGCTACAATGTGACAAGGAAAAAATTCTTGGAGGAGCTCAACGTTTGCGCCAACGTTTGCCTCAAACGTGAGGCCAAACGTTGACTAAGAAATACCCAGGAAGGAGCCATGTTTGTGCCAACGTTTACCTCAAACGTGAGGTCAAACATTGGCTGAAGATTGCCTTGGACAAGCTTCAACGTTTGCGCTCACATTTGACCTCAAATGTGAGGTCAAACGCCAATGACAGCAGCTGGCTGGTTCTGCATAACTTACACAAAGACGTTTGAGTCAACATTTGACTCAAACGTTGACTCAAACCTGAAGCACCAACAATCCAATTTGCACGCAGATTTCTCCTCAAGACCAAGAGTGATCAATCAGGGCCATCTTCGATCCAAATCCAAAGCAAGCAAAGCCCACATGACTCAAAGGCACATAAAGAAGCTAGATTAGGAATTTCATTTTGTAAATATTGTTTTGATTTTTCATTTTCATTTTGTAAAAGCCTATAAAAAGGCATCTGTTTCATTTCATTGGGAAGGCTGGCTCTGTTAGAGCATTAGGAGTAGGGTAGAATAGAGAATTCTCTTTGAAACACTTTTACTTTTTCTGCAATTATCAATTTGGTTTATGAAGTTTGAGTTTCTGAATCTTCTCTTCTGTAATTTTCTTTTGCTGCAAGTTTATAATTCAATTTACATTGAGCATGATTTTGATCTTTGGTTCCCATTTCTTTCTGTTCTCATTGCTTTCATTTTACATTTCTTGCAATTTAACTCTTCTACAATTGTTCTGCATTTTACATTTTTGTTCATGATCTGATTTACTCTTCCTGCAAGTTTAAATTTCCTGCAATTGCTCTAAGCTTTGATCTACTGCCTTCTTTACTTTCTAGCACCCAGCCCCCTTTACATTCACTGCAATTTACATTTCTTGTCATTTAAGATTTTACCAATTTACTTTCCTTGCTCTTTACGTTTTTGTCATTTACTTTCTACAATTTACATTCTGTTGGTCACGTTTCACACAATTCACTCAATGTTAGCTAGACTAAACTAATCACCCACTAAAGTTGTTTGATCCATCAATCCCTGTGGGATCGACCTCACTCTAAGTGAGTTATTACTACTTGATGCGACCCGGTATACTTGCCGGTTAGATCTATGTGTTTGGAAATTCGTTTTTCCACAAAAACACCATCAAGTTTTTGGCGCCGTTGCCGGGGGATTGATTGAGATCAACAATGATTAAGTGGGTGAGAAGTCTAGATCAAGCATTTTTTGTTTTTGTTCTCTGTTCTAAGTTGAAACCAAGGTGTTTGTGTTTTTGCCTCACTAAGAAATTCTCTCTCTGTGACATGAATTTCAATTTCCATTGATGTTGTATTTTACAAAATACAAGTGGAGTTCAACTCATCTTATGGTCAAACAAACTTTTATGGGATATTACCCACCATCACCAATCTCTAATGGTGGCTGGGAATATCACCAAGAAGATTCAAATTATGAGCACTCCAATCCATGGAGTTATGCTTCAGAACCACAAGATGAGCAAGAGAGTCATATGGGATACTTCTCACCACCACAAAATGATTCAAGTCATTATTCTAATGGTGGCTGGGAGTATTACCAAGAAACTGCAAATTCTGAGCAGTCAAGTCACATGAGAGATTGTCCAATAGCCAAAGACTCACAACCAAAACAAACTTTTAATAGCCAAAGACTCTCAAAGCTTGAGTCCATGCTCAAAAGATTTGCGGAGGAGACAAATAAGCACTGGGAAGAACAAGAAAAGTCCCTCAAAAACATGGAAGTAAGGTTAGCTCAGTTGTTGAGTGCAACGAAGAAAGAGGAAGGGCTCATTGAACCACCAACTCAGAAGGCTCTGGATGAAGATAAAACTCCAAAAATCACACAGCAACCAAGTCTTGAATTCCAAGAAGTGAAGGCAATTAACAAAAGCACCAAGAAGAGGATTGTGACTAAGATACCAAGGACAACATTCAAGAGGAGGTCAACCACAAGCAATCCAACCCCTGGATCACTAGCAAGCAAGCTCAATCAAGCCATGTACAAAAGGAAGCTTGCTGAGAGGAGACCAAGAAAGGGGACAACAGCTGAAACTTCTCTCCCTTTGAGGTCATTCCTCTTAACCAACTGGAAGAAGAGGAAGAAAGTGAGGAACAACATGTCAAGCTAATGACACTAAAAGAGAACTTGTTGGGAGGTAACCCAATCGTAGGTAACATTTCTTCTCTGCTTTGTTTTCTTTCTGTGCTTTGTTTAAATTTAATAAATTGGCATATGGTTACATTCTAAGTTTGGTGTTGCCCTGCAACAAACTGTTTTCTATCTTCATGGATGATTGCATCAATTTTACATGGAAGTGTCACACTAAGAATCTAAGTTTGGTGTGCCACTTAATTTTCTATGCAAGTCATCCAGCAGCACCACTTGTTTGCATAATCACAATGCCTTTGCATTTTTTTTCTTCTCTTTTGATTTAACACTTTTTCATTCTACTTGCTTTAGTTATTTTTCTATTTTTTTTTAAATGCTTTCCTCTAGTTTGCTTATTAACTGTCTTTGTTAGTACATCACCAAGAGATCCTTATTCATGACAGATTCTTGGCTTGGTGATTGTACTTAACAAATAACAGTTTCATTTGCTTAGTTTTAATTTAAATAAACTGACATATGGTTGCATTCTAAGTTTGGTGTTGCTTTGCAACAAAATTTTGCTTCCAATCCTTACTGAATACTTGCAACAATTCCAAGAGAAAGTGTCACACTAAGTTTGGTGTGCCACTTATACTTTTATGCAATGTATCATGCACACCAACTTATATTTGCAATCACAATGTCTCTGTTTCTCTGTGCCTCCATATCTTTAATTTTGCTTGCTTGGAACACATGTGTTACTAACAGTTCATTGTGTAAGACATTCATGATCTATCTTAGTCCCATAGCCACGGTTCTAATTGTTGCTTGGAGAAGAATAAGCATTCTGAGTTTGGTATGGAAAGGAGAAGAATGGGAGGAAAATGACAACAATAGAGAAGATGAATTACAAGGTTGTAAAGTTCTTTTTCCTCTCATTTATTTCCAGCACTCTAATTTGCATGATTGTCTTTATATTCTATGTATGCATGTGTGGTATGAATAAGCATAGCCTGGATTTTGATTTGCAACATGTTGCTGTGACATTATGACTTCCAACTTGAATTTTGTAAAGTTCAATGCAGTAAATTATCATGATCATAAACAAACAAGGAATTAAAGAGGAATTTAGCATGTGCATGCAAGTATTGGAAAGCTAGTACGTTTGATTGTTGCTCAATTGCATTAGATTTTATTTAATTGAAGTTTTCATCTAGGACATTTTGTGAAATCTTTTAAAATCATGAAAACCTTGAAAAAAGTAAAAAAGGGCAAGAAAAGAAAAAGGGAAAGAATGAGAAAGCTGAAGGCTCTGAGTACCAATAGAAATTTATTTGTTAAGTACTTGTGGTGTTTATGTATCAAGCCAAATGCTTGAAAACAAAACACTTAGAAGTCAAGGCTAGGCTCAAGTGCAAAAGCACTCCCTCAAAGCTCAAGGTTCTGAGCATCAATGATTAGAGAGTCAAAGAAAAGAAAAAAAGTGAGCTTAATGAAGTCCTCTAATTCAAATTCTTGTGGTGCTTATGTATCAAGTGGAAATACTTGAAAACAAAGCATTTAGAATCGTAGCTTTGTTATCAACTCATGGGGCAAAGCACCCAAAAGGAGAGGCTAATAAGAAAATTAAAAGCTTGCTTCAAGGAAGAAATATAAGAAAAAGATTTCATAAATTGAGCTAGATAGAAGCATCAATCATTTACATTTCTTTTGTGATTGAAGCTTGCTTACAAAACTAGCTTACCATGAACATTGAGTTGCTATTCTTCTCACCTTGGTTTGTCAATCTTTATTACATGATTCTTTTCTTGCTTGGGGACAAGCAAGGTTTAAGTTTGGTGTTGTGATGACATGTCACCATGTCATGTTTTTCTATGCTTTTTCATACAAGTAATTGATAATTAGTGCTTAAATATTGCATTCTTTTATGCTTAAATTGTATATTTCCTTGATCTTTTGATTTTATAAATTTTGTAGGAAATAAGTGAAAAAAGAAGCAAAATAGCACAAAATAAGCTAAAAAGAAGAAAAGATGAATTTTGGGCACACTTTAAAGATTGAGCACACTTTGAAAGCTTTAGGCCATGCTTCCATGACCAAGAATACCACGGCCAATTAAAAAGCATGCATGCATGCCATCATGAACCATGAATTATTTAATTGGCATCATTAATTACCTTTACGGCATTACTAATCAATCATGCATTATTAAGATCAATGAATTAATGAATTAATGCTTCGGTGAAAGAATGCAAGTAATATTATTTTAATACTTTGCCAAGGCATTAAATGAAAGCATGCATACATTATTAAAGCCAATTGGCTAATGCATTAGCATTAATCATGAACCAAGTATGCATGAAGTATTAGTAGTGCCAATAAAGCTAGTGTTTATTAAAGCTAAGCCAATGAAAGCAAAGGCAGCAAGCATTCATGAAAGGTAAGCACTAGCGCTGGGTTAATTGCTTGAACCAAGCGCTACAATGTGACAAGGAAAAAATTCTTGGAGGAGCTCAACGTTTGCGCCAACGTTTGCCTCAAACGTGAGGCCAAACGTTGACTAAGAAATACCCAGGAAGGAGCCATGTTTGTGCCAACGTTTACCTCAAACGTGAGGTCAAACATTGGCTGAAGATTGCCTTGGACAAGCTTCAACGTTTGCGCTCACATTTGACCTCAAATGTGAGGTCAAACGCCAATGACAGCAGCTGGCTGGTTCTGCATAACTTACACAAAGACGTTTGAGTCAACATTTGACTCAAACGTTGACTCAAACCTGAAGCACCAACAATCCAATTTGCACGCAGATTTCTCCTCAAGACCAAGAGTGATCAATCAGGGCCATCTTCGATCCAAATCCAAAGCAAGCAAAGCCCACATGACTCAAAGGCACATAAAGAAGCTAGATTAGGAATTTCATTTTGTAAATATTGTTTTGATTTTTCATTTTCATTTTGTAAAAGCCTATAAAAAGGCATCTGTTTCATTTCATTGGGAAGGCTGGCTCTGTTAGAGCATTAGGAGTAGGGTAGAATAGAGAATTCTCTTTGAAACACTTTTACTTTTTCTGCAATTATCAATTTGGTTTATGAAGTTTGAGTTTCTGAATCTTCTCTTCTGTAATTTTCTTTTGCTGCAAGTTTATAATTCAATTTACATTGAGCATGATTTTGATCTTTGGTTCCCATTTCTTTCTGTTCTCATTGCTTTCATTTTACATTTCTTGCAATTTAACTCTTCTACAATTGTTCTGCATTTTACATTTTTGTTCATGATCTGATTTACTCTTCCTGCAAGTTTAAATTTCCTGCAATTGCTCTAAGCTTTGATCTACTGCCTTCTTTACTTTCTAGCACCCAGCCCCCTTTACATTCACTGCAATTTACATTTCTTGTCATTTAAGATTTTACCAATTTACTTTCCTTGCTCTTTACGTTTTTGTCATTTACTTTCTACAATTTACATTCTGTTGGTCACGTTTCACACAATTCACTCAATGTTAGCTAGACTAAACTAATCACCCACTAAAGTTGTTTGATCCATCAATCCCTGTGGGATCGACCTCACTCTAAGTGAGTTATTACTACTTGATGCGACCCGGTATACTTGCCGGTTAGATCTATGTGTTTGGAAATTCGTTTTTCCACAAAAACACCATCAAGTTTTTGGCGCCGTTGCCGGGGGATTGATTGAGATCAACAATGATTAAGTGGGTGAGAAGTCTAGATCAAGCATTTTTTGTTTTTGTTCTCTGTTCTAAGTTGAAACCAAGGTGTTTGTGTTTTTGCCTCACTAAGAAATTCTCTCTCTGTGACATGAATTTCAATTTCCATTGATGTTGTATTTTACAAAATACAAGTGGAGTTCAACTCATCTTATGGTCAAACAAACTTTTATGGGATATTACCCACCATCACCAATCTCTAATGGTGGCTGGGAATATCACCAAGAAGATTCAAATTATGAGCACTCCAATCCATGGAGTTATGCTTCAGAACCACAAGATGAGCAAGAGAGTCATATGGGATACTTCTCACCACCACAAAATGATTCAAGTCATTATTCTAATGGTGGCTGGGAGTATTACCAAGAAACTGCAAATTCTGAGCAGTCAAGTCACATGAGAGATTGTCCAATAGCCAAAGACTCACAACCAAAACAAACTTTTAATAGCCAAAGACTCTCAAAGCTTGAGTCCATGCTCAAAAGATTTGCGGAGGAGACAAATAAGCACTGGGAAGAACAAGAAAAGTCCCTCAAAAACATGGAAGTAAGGTTAGCTCAGTTGTTGAGTGCAACGAAGAAAGAGGAAGGGCTCATTGAACCACCAACTCAGAAGGCTCTGGATGAAGATAAAACTCCAAAAATCACACAGCAACCAAGTCTTGAATTCCAAGAAGTGAAGGCAATTAACAAAAGCACCAAGAAGAGGATTGTGACTAAGATACCAAGGACAACATTCAAGAGGAGGTCAACCACAAGCAATCCAACCCCTGGATCACTAGCAAGCAAGCTCAATCAAGCCATGTACAAAAGGAAGCTTGCTGAGAGGAGACCAAGAAAGGGGACAACAGCTGAAACTTCTCTCCCTTTGAGGTCATTCCTCTTAACCAACTGGAAGAAGAGGAAGAAAGTGAGGAACAACATGTCAAGCTAATGACACTAAAAGAGAACTTGTTGGGAGGTAACCCAATCGTAGGTAACATTTCTTCTCTGCTTTGTTTTCTTTCTGTGCTTTGTTTAAATTTAATAAATTGGCATATGGTTACATTCTAAGTTTGGTGTTGCCCTGCAACAAACTGTTTTCTATCTTCATGGATGATTGCATCAATTTTACATGGAAGTGTCACACTAAGAATCTAAGTTTGGTGTGCCACTTAATTTTCTATGCAAGTCATCCAGCAGCACCACTTGTTTGCATAATCACAATGCCTCTGCATTTTTTTTCTTCTCTTTTGATTTAACACTTTTTCATTCTACTTGCTTTAGTTATTTTTCTGTTTTTTTAAATGCTTTCCTCTAGTTTGCTTATTAACTGTCTTTGTTAGTACATCACCAAGAGATCCTTATTCATGACAGATTCTTGGCTTGGTGATTGTACTTAACAAATAACAGTTTCATTTGCTTAGTTTTAATTTAAATAAACTGACATATGGTTGCATTCTAAGTTTGGTGTTGCTATGCAACAAAATTTTGCTTCCAATCCTTACTGAATACTTGCAACAATTCCAAGAGAAAGTGTCACACTAAGTTTGGTGTGCCACTTATACTTTTATGCAATGTATCATGCACACCAACTTATATTTGCAATCACAATGTCTCTGTTTCTCTGTGCCTCCATATCTTTAATTTTGCTTGCTTGGAACATATGTGTTACTAACAGTTCATTGTGTAAGACATTCATGATCTATCTTAGTCCCATAGCCACGGTTCTAATTGTTGCTTGGGGAAGAATAAGCATTCTGAGTTTGGTATGGAAAGGAGAAGAATGGGAGGAAAATGACAACAATAGCGAAGATGAATTACAAGGTTGTAAAGTTCCTTTTCCTCTCATTTATTTCCAGCACTCTAATTTGCATGATTGTCTTTATATTCTCTGTATGCATGTGTGGTATGAATAAGGATAGCCTGGATTTTGATTTGCAACATGTTGCTGTGACATTATGACTACCAACTTGAATTTTGTAAAGTTCAAGGCAGTAAATTATCATGATCATAAACAAACAAGGAATTAAAGAGGAATTTAGCATGTGCATGCAAGTATTGGAAAGCTAGTACGTTTGATTGTTGCTCAATTGCATTAGATTTTATTTAATTGAAGTTTTCATCTAGGACATTTTGTGAAATCTTTTAAAATCATGAAAACCTTGAAAAAAGTAAAAAAGGGCAAGAAAAGAAAAAGGGAAAGAATGAGAAAGCTGAAGGCTCTGAGTACCAATAGAAATTTATTTGTTAAGTACTTGTGGTGTTTATGTATCAAGCCAAATGCCTGAAAACAAAACACTTAGAAGTCAAGGCTAGGCTCAAGTGCAAAAGCACTCCCTCAAAGCTCAAGGTTCTGAGCATCAATGATTAGAGAGTCAAAGAAAAGAAAAAAAGTGAGCTTAATGAAGTCCTCTAATTCAAATTCTTGTGGTGCTTATGTATCAAGTGGAAATACTTGAAAACAAAGCATTTAGAATCGTAGCTTTGTTATCAACTCATGGGGCAAAGCACCCAAAAGGAGAGGCTAATAAGAAAATTAAAAGCTTGCTTCAAGGAAGAAATATAAGAAAAAGATTTCATAAATTGAGCTAGATAGAAGCATCAATCATTTACATTTCTTTTGTGATTGAAGCTTGCTTACAAAACTAGCTTACCATGAACATTGAGTTGCTATTCTTCTCACCTTGGTTTGTCAATCTTTATTACATGATTCTTTTCTTGCTTGGGGACAAGCAAGGTTTAAGTTTGGTGTTGTGATGACATGTCACCATGTCATGTTTTTCTATGCTTTTTCATACAAGTAATTGATAATTAGTGCTTAAATATTGCATTCTTTTATGCTTAAATTGTATATTTCCTTGATCTTTTGATTTTATAAATTTTGTAGGAAATAAGTGAAAAAAGAAGCAAAATAGCACAAAATAAGCTAAAAAGAAGAAAAGATGAATTTTGGGCACACTTTAAAGATTGAGCACACTTTGAAAGCTTTAGGCCACGCTTCCATGACCAAGAATACCACGGCCAATTAAAAAGCATGCATGCATGCCATCATGAACCATGAATTATTTAATTGGCATCATTAATTACCTTTACCGCATTACTAATCAATCATGCATTATTAAGATCAATGAATTAATGAATTAATGCTTCGGTGAAAGAATGCAAGTAATATTATTTTAATACTTTGCCAAGGCATTAAATGAAAGCATGCATACATTATTAAAGCCAATTGGCTAATGCATTAGCATTAATCATGAACCAAGTATGCATGAAGTATTAGTAGTGCCAATAAAGCTAGTGTTGATTAAAGCTAAGCCAATGAAAGCAAAGGCAGCAAGCATTCATGAAAGGTAAGCACTAGCGCTGGGTTAATTGCTTGAACCGAGCGCTACAATGTGACAAGGAAAAAATTCTTGGAGGAGCTCAACGTTTGCGCCAACGTTTGCCTCAAACGTGAGGTCAAACGTTGACTAAGAAATACCCAGGAAGGAGCCATGTTTGTGCCAACGTTTACCTCAAACGTGAGGTCAAACATTGGCTGAAGATTGCCTTGGACAAGCTTCAACGTTTGCGTTCACATTTGACCTCAAATGTGAGGTCAAACGCCAATGACAGCAGCTGGCTGGTTCTGCATAACTTACACAAAGACGTTTGAGTCAACATTTGACTCAAACGTTGACTCAAACCTGAAGCACCAACAATCCAATTTGCACGCAGATTTCTCCTCAAGACCAAGAGTGATCAATCAGGGCCATCTTCGATCCAAATCCAAAGCAAGCAAAGCCCACATGACTCAAAGGCACATAAAGAAGCTAGATTAGGAATTTCATTTTGTAAATATTGTTTTGATTTTTCATTTTCATTTTGTAAAAGCCTATAAAAAGGCATCTGTTTCATTTCATTGTGAAGGCTGGCTCTGTTAGAGCATTAGGAGTAGGGTAGAATAGAGAATTCTCTTTGAAACACTTTTTCTTTTTCTACAATTATCAATTTGGTTTATGAAGTTTGAGTTTCTGAATCTTCTCTTCTACAATTTCCTTTTGCTGCAAGTTTATAATTCAATTTACATTGAGCTTGATTTTGATCTTTGGTTCCCATTGCTTTCTGTTCTAATTGCTTCCATTTTACATTTCTTGCAATTTAACTCTTCTACAATTGTTCTGCATTTTACATTTTTGTTCATGATCTGATTTACTCTTCCTGCAAGTTTAAATTTTCTGTAATTGCTCTAAGCTATGATCTACTGCCTTCTTTACTTTCTAGCACCCAACCCCCTTTACATTCACTGCAATTTACATTTCTTGTCATTTAAGATTTGCCAATTTACTTTTCTTGCTCTTTACGTTTTTGTCATTTACTTTTCTACAATTTACATTCTGTTGGTCACGTTTCACACAATTCACTCAATGTTAGCTTGACTAAACTAATTACCCACTGAAGTTGCTTGATCCATCAATCCCTCTGGGATCGACCTCACTCTAAGTGAGTTATTACTATTTGATGCGACCCGGTATACTTGTTGGTTAGATCTATGTGTTTGGAAATTCGTTTTTCCACAAAAACACCATCAACTGCCGAATTTATAATCTAAATATAGAAAATAATCCAAAAATTATAAAAATTGGATAATAATCATAACTCATCTCAAATTCAATAAATCAAAACTTGCCTTAATTATCTTTAATAAAATAATTTTTGAAATTAAGGCTATAAATAACTATCTGATTTGAGACTTGATCATAATAAGACTTTTCAAAAGTTTTGGGTCTTACAATTAGTGCTGATTATTTCTGATTCAGCAGTGATGCAGGCCATAATAAGTAAACATAGCAGCAGCCTAATATGAAATAAAATGAATCTGCTGGTGGGCTATCAAAACAATGGAAGCCCAAAGAAAACTTAGCAACGAATTCAAATAGGCTGAACCAGAAAAGAACCAACCCAAGCCCGAATTCATCTCTCAAGCCAATCCCTCCAAATTGCTTCCACTAAAGCAACGTTACCTTTTTCATTCGGTCAGAACTCAGAGAAGAGAGAGAGAGCTTTGTCCCTAAGCCATTCATCGAAGAAGAAAGAAAGAGAAAGCTCAATCTAAAAAGCAAAAGTCTAAACACCAAAAATCAAACCATATCAAGCTAAGTCTGAAGCTAAAGGTGATTTATTTCCCTATGCATGCATCCAATTTCTTCTCTTCTTCTCAAATTCTCTGCTACTCCAAATTGAGATAAATGAAGAAAGTGATCTCTGTTCACCACTGTTGTAAATCAATGGTGAAATTTGTTTCTTGGAGACAAAGTAGTATCTCAATGGTTCATATGTGGGATTGCCATTGAAATACTATTCTTGAATTCTTTCCTGAGGCTTTCGGTTAAGCAAGAGAAAGTCAGACTTAAATTTCTAATTTAGGGATTAACTGAAAAAGTGATGTGGTAAGTTGGTAACACACAGCTCAATGAGTTGACCTAGGAGAGAGAAATTCAACAACATGCAAGGAGATACAAAAGAAAGTTTTGTTCATTATTCTGAAGACAAGGAGAGAGAACTAGGGTTTGAAGTTCATGTTCTGAGATGTCTTCTCTGAGAGAGTTTATTAACTTGGACAGTGCTTTCTTTCAAAGAAACATTCCATTAGAATGAAGAACTAAATCAGAGTTAAGTAAATTTGGTTCATCACATAGTAACAGAGGTTGTTGAAGTATCAATCTCCTTCATATTTTACAAATTGTTAGTTTCTTTTCAATGTTTATATTTCTGTAGTTTCTTGAGGTAAAAGGCTGAATGAGAGAGTTCTTGAAAGAGCCTAAGAGTAGAAAGAGGCAGAGAAAAACACTTGAGTGAAAAGCCTAGAGTGATTTCAGATTTTTTTAGATTAGTTTTGTGTCTTGTATCTTGTACCTGTGAGGTACCCCTTTCTTAGTTAGATAAGCACTAAGAGTGAAGAGTTAGGTATTAGCATAGGCAAATCAAGTTAGGTTAGAACTTGAGGTAGAAGGATTGTGTCAATCCAGTGGAATTGGTGTATGTAATACTTTAACTATAATGGAAATTCCACCACTATTGTGGTGGAGACTGTAACACCCTACCACGCTAAGCTTTACGCTTAAGCCGTAAAACAGAGGTGGTGTGGTATTACGACCTCTAAAATAAAATATATATTTATAATAGCAGAAGAATTATAATATGCTAGGAGCCGTGAAGAAAAGAGGAAACAAAATCGCAAAATAAAAGCGCAACGCTCAAGGAACGGGTTAACCTGCGTGCTAAGGAAACCATAACTATTAAACATATGATAACAGAAGTAGGAATAGAGTGCCAAAGATACAAAATAACAAGCTCCTAACTCAGCCTGCGAAGTCAAGACTGGCCGGAGAATATTTACATATATATACATACATATCCATAACCCAAAAGTACATATACACAATCCTACCTCTCCATAAACCTCTAGGAGGATCAAAAGAACAAGTTATGCGGAGAGAAAACCAAGTATATATATACACATCATAGCATAACAAAATAACCCTGTAACCACTCCGCTTCAAGGGTCCAGATGCCTAACGAGATGCCTCTCGACCTGCATCTGAAAAACAACAACATAGTATGGAATGAGAACCGGAGGTTCTCAGTATGGTAAAGGTGCCACACACATAATATATAAGGTCCTGGGAATGCCAGAGGCAATCCTAGAACGCCGACACTCAGATTATAGAGCTTAAAGTATTAAATAGAAGCCATAAAAGGTGGTTTACTAAGGATATTTAAACCTAACTTAACTTAACCTTAAATCTAAATCCCATTCTGCCATTCCTCCTTACCTCCAACTCCATCATGTATTTTCACAGACAACTAAACAGACAAAGGCAAACACAAGAAGGTTACAAGTACTGCAAATAACAAATATACATTTAACATGGCAAGTACATTTAAGCACACCCAGTTAATACACAAGCAAGTAATTCAAGTAATATGCATATGATGCATGCCTGTCCTATGGCTGATGAGGCTCATCTGTCGGTTATCCAGCCAACCCGACAAGTCTGAATTGTACTTAGACTGTCCCCCGACGTGCATCCCCAAGAGTCTATGCATAGTTTTTTATCAAATAATCAATAATACTCAATGGGGGTAACATTCCCGGGAATTTATATAGTGCCCGGTCACACACTTACGTCGTAGGGTCAACAGAGTATCGAGTTTTCAACCTGGTACACGTGGTGGCAAGCCACGACACTTAATCCAGGGAATCTCGTATCTCAGATTATTCAAATTCATAAGCCATATAAATAATTCAATTATAATTCATCAACATCAACATCATTCTCAATCGCATTTCATTCATCATCATACATCAATCATATTCAATCCTTATCCTTCACTATCGCACCTCCCATTCCGTCCATCAATAGTTCCAATTCAAAACATAATTCATTCTTTTCTAAATGAATCAAACTTAAAACATGCTCATTTTCTTAATAACTCTAAATCAAACCATATACCCTTTGAATCTAAATCTTTTTAGATAATCATATAAACAAAATCTCTAATTTCTATAAAATTTCGGCAGCATCTCCTCTAAAACTCGGATTTTGCCACCCTTTTTGGGTCCAAACCTGCATTCTTTTCAATTCAACATACCCTTCCTTATCATCATAACAATCACCACAATAAATCTACCTCAGATCAACAATTAAACTCATACAATATTCGAATCCAACAACCAAAAATTCAATTAAGGATCATAGTTCACTAATCCTAGGCTTCTAACACAAGATACCTCAAATCAATAATTCACCAAATTATTAATTAATCAACAAGCACCCAACTAACCATGTTCATCAATAATAACATTCACCATCCAAAATTAATAACTAATTATCCAATAAACTTCAACCAAATATATTCATCGAAAAATTACTAAACATTAAACATACACCCGCATTCCAACTTATCCTATGGTCATCTAGCCTAAGTTTTCACAGAACATTATATATTAAATGCAAGAAACCTAAACCATACCTTAGCCGATTCCCAAGTATTATTCCAAGAAAATTTTCCTAAAAGAACACAGCCCTCAAAACCTCAACTAATCCGCTTCCTCCAAGTTCCAGTATTCACAATTTCAAGCTCCAATTATCTATTTTCAACCTAATACACATTCATAACACATATATACCCAATTTAATACTCAAAGCTCAAATTTAATGAAAATAAAATATAATTATCGTATCCTCACCTTACCCAAGCTTCACATAAGCAAGAGTAAACGTTTTCCTCAAGCTAATTGGATCCTAAAACATCAAAAATCAAAGAAATTCAACACCCTTTCTCAAAACTCAAAAATTGGGGGAAATGAGAGACTGAAGTGGAATATCAAGTTACCTATGAAATTGTTCCGGTAGAAATGTAAAGCTCAACGCGGTGAACGCGTGGCCACAAACGGTGCGGCGATCGGAGCTCAAACGAGGAAGTTACGGGAAATTGAATTCACCGTAAACGAATTTCTCTTCTTCTCTTCCCTGGGAGGCTGCTGCATCGTTGAGGGAAATGAAGAGAATAAGAGCCCGTGGCTCTTTTTAATTGTTGGACTAATTGGGCCCACAGCCCGGTTTAACCGGTTCGGCTCGGTTTAACCGGTTCGGTCCGTTCGGTCCAATCTTGGACCGTTTTCTTCGAAATTGGTGTCAAAATTCTCGTTTCGATGAGCTCTATCCTAATTTAATATAATATTCACATTTCTAATCTTCCTTATTAAAAATTAATTTATTGACTAATTATCTACTAATTTAACCGGGGTTTACATCCTACCCACCTAATAAAGAATTTTGCCCTCAAAATTCAAATCTAGTTACCTGAAAAGAGATGTGGATAGTCCTTTCGCATATCTGATTCGAGCTCCCAGGTATGTTCCTCGATACCAGCTCGACTCCAAGCCACTTTTACCAATGATACTTCCCTTCCTCGTAATCGTTTAACACTGGTGTCATCAATCCTCACCGGAATTACTAGGAGTGTTAGATCTTCTCTCACTTGGATTGGTTCTGGTTCTAGAACATGACTTGCGTCAGGGGTGTACTTCCTAAGCTGAGACACATGAAACACGTCGTGCAAATTTGAAAGATATGGCGGTAAGGCAATTCTATAAGCCACTGGCCCAATCCTCTTCAGAATCTCAAAGGGTCCAATATAACGGGGATTTAGTTTCTTAGTCTTAATAGCTCTTCCCACTCCAGTGGTTGGTGTAACTTTCAAAAAGACATGTTCTCCTTCTTCAAACTCCAAAGGCTTTCGCCTCTGATCAGCATAGCTCTTCTGGCGGCTTTGGGCTATAAGCATTCGACTACGAATCTTCTTTATCAGTTCAGTTGTTTCAGCTATCATTTCAGGCCCTAATAAACTTCTTTCTCCAGTTTCATACCAACATAGTGGAGACTGACATTTTCTGCCATACAGAGCCTCATATGGAGCCATTCCGATGCTCGCATGATAGCTATTATTATAAGCAAATTCTATTATTGGCATATACCGATCCCAGCTCGTCGGCTGGTCTAAAACACAAGCCCTTAACATATCCTCCAAGGTCTGAATAGTTCTTTCTGACTGACCATCTGTCTGAGGGTGGTACGCAGTACTCAAGCTTAACTGAGTCCCAAATGCACGCTGAAAAGCTTCCCAGAACCTTGATGTGAAACGAGGATCTCTATCAGATATGATAGTAGAAGGCACGCCATGCAACCTGACAATCTCTTTAATATACATTCGAGCCAATTCCTCCATTGTGCAACTTATTCGGATAGGAAGAAAGTGAGCTGATTTTGTTAGTCGATCCACAACCACCCAAATAGCGTCACAACCAGATCGGGTTTTAGGCAAACCTATCACAAAATCCATTGCGATACTCTCCCATTTCCACTGTGGAATCTCCAAAGGCTGAAGGGTTCCTGATGGTCTCTGATGCTCAATCTTAACCTTCTGACACGTTAAACATTTAGATACATGCAATGCCACATCATTCTTCATCCCTGGCCACCAGAACATCGCTTTCAGATCCTGATACATTTTAGTACTCCCTGGATGAATTGAGAACCCACTCTTATGAGCTTCCTTCAAGATACTTTGTCGCAGGTCTCCAACATTAGGCACAATAATTCGGTTCTTGAACCTCCATAAACCATCCTGACCTTCTGACACTCTCCACTGTTTTCCCTGTTCAACTGCTGGTAATACCTTACGTAACGCTTCACTATCTCGATGGGCCTTCAGAAGTTCTAATTTAAAATCACTTGAAATCTGCAACTGACTCAAACACAGGATTCCAGATTCTTCTCTAATTCCCAAATTCAAACCTTGAAATGCCTTTAGTAATTCTTCTTCCCGTAGCATCATCCAAGTTGCATATAAAGACTTTCGACTCAAAGCGTCTGCCACAACGTTCGCTTTTCCTGAATGATAATTCAATTCAAAATCATAATCTTTTAGAAGCTCCATCTGCTTCCTTTGACGCATATTCAACTCCTTCTGCTAAAAAGATACTTCAAACTCTTATGGTATGAGAAAACATGAAACTTAACACCATAGAGATAGTGCCTCCAAATCTTTAAAGCAAATACAACAGCAGCAAGTTCCAAATCGTGTGTCGGATAGTTCACTTCATGCGGCCTTAACTGCCGTGAGGCGTATGCTACAACATTCTGGTGCTGCATCAGAACGCACCCTAAACCCTTCAGTGATGCATCACAGTACACTTCAAACGGTTCACTTGATTCAGGCAATAACAATACGGGTGCAGTAGTCAATCTGTGCTTCAATTCTTGAAAACTCTCTTCACATTCTGGAGACCAAACAAAAGGCGTATCTTTCCTAGTCAACTTAGTTAAAGGTAAGGCGAGCTGTGAAAATCCCTTAATGAATCTACGATAATACCCTGCCAAACCTAAGAAACTTTTGATCTCTGTCACTGAAGTTGGTTGCTCCCAATTCATCACTGCTTCCACCTTAGCAGGATCCATAGCTATTTCCTGCTTACTCACCACATGACAGAGAGACTTTACTTCACTCTTCCAAAATTCACATTTAGATAACTTAGCGTATAACTTTCTGTTTCTCAAAATTTGTAGCACAGTTCGCAAGTGATCAGCATGCTCCTCTTCAGTCTTAGAATAAACAAAAATGTCATCAATGAAGACAATAACAAACTTGTCCAAATACGGTCGAAAAATTCTGTTCATCTAATCTATAAATACTGCGGGGGCATTAGTTAACCCGAAAGACATTACTGTATACTCATAATGACCATAACGGGTTCTGAAAGCAGTTTTCGGAATATCCTCATCTCTAACCCTTATCTGATGATATCTGGATCGCAGATCAATCTTAGAAAACACACCGGCTCCCTGTAATTGATCCATTAGATCATCGATTCTAGGCAACGGATATTTGTTCTTCACAGTGATCTTATTCAACTGCCGATAGTCGACACACAAACGCATACTCCCATCCTTCTTCTTTACTAGTAACACTGGTGCTCCCCACGGAGAAACACTTGGTCGGATGAAATGCTTACCCAACAAATCTTCCAGCTGAGCTTTCAGTTCAGCCATTTCTAAAGGTGACATCCTATAAGGAGTAATTGAAATCGGACCGGCTCCAGGTACCAACTCAATTGCAAATTCAACCTCTCGGTTAGGTGGGAATTCATTAATATCATCCGGAAACACATCTGGAAATTCACACACAACCGGAATCTGCTCTAAACTCTTATCATCACCTGATACTCCCGTAGTTAATAACATAATACCCTGACATTCAGTTCCAGAATAGTTTACTATCATAGAATTCAAATAATAACTATTCACCACAACCGGTGCTTCTGACCCTTCCGGCATAAACTGTACTGACTTTTTAGAGCAATCAAGCAAAACATGGTTCTTAAATAACCAATCTCCCGACTATCACAGTGTCACCTGCCTGCAGGATACATCGTGTCCCCTGTCACCCATACTAAGCTTCACCTTGCAACTGATAATTTCCAAATTCAACCCATTACTCCTCAGGAACCTGTTGTGCCTGTAACGCCCTTTCCAGAGCCTGAATCCAATTATGTGCATCAGTGGGATTGAGGTTCTCCTGAAGATCGGAGGGTGAACTTTTAGAAATGTAGCAAGTGTCTCATAGGACCGTCCTCATCATTATTGTTACCGTGATTACCTTGGTTTATCTTATTACCCAGTGCCTCGGCTGTCACCTGCATAGCTGCAGCCATATTTTCCAGGGCAGCCATAAAGTCTACTGGATCATTCCCTACTAGGCTAGGAGTAACGATGCCTATCCTACCTCTATCTCGCCCGCGACCGCGTCTGCGAGTCGATATCTGGTCCTTATACACACCAAACAAGTGATATTAAGTTGATCAGTCTCAATATCACAGGTCTAATGGTTTAAGTTCCAAATGCATGCTCACAGACGTTTATGCCATATATATCAGTCAGATATCCTAATAGCACATAAACACATATACAGAGAATGCACAGAAGTACAATCAGTCCGTCTTTCAGGCTCTATAGGAACGAACTGCTCTGATACCATAATGTAACACCCTACCACGCTAAGCTTTACGCTTAAGCCGTAAAACAGAGGTGGTGTGGTATTACGACCTCTAAAATAAAATATATATTTATAATAGCAGAAGAATTATAATATGCTAGGAGCCGTGAAGAAAAGAGGAAACAAAATCGCAAAATAAAAGCGCAACGCTCAAGGAACGGGTTAACCTGCGTGCTAAGGAAACCATAACTATTAAACATATGATAACAGAAGTAGGAATAGAGTGCCAAAGATACAAAATAACAAGCTCCTAACTCAGCCTGCGAAGTCAAGACTGGCCGGAGAATATTTACATATATATACATACATATCCATAACCCAAAAGTACATATACACAATCCTACCTCTCCATAAACCTCTAGGAGGATCAAAAGAACAAGTTATGCGGAGAGAAAACCAAGTATATATATACACATCATAGCATAACAAAATAACCCTGTAACCACTCCGCTTCAAGGGTCCAGATGCCTAACGAGATGCCTCTCGACCTGCATCTGAAAAACAACAACATAGTATGGAATGAGAACCGGAGGTTCTCAGTATGGTAAAGGTGCCACACACATAATATATAAGGTCCTGGGAATGCCAGAGGCAATCCTAGAACGCCGACACTCAGATTATAGAGCTTAAAGTATTAAATAGAAGCCATAAAAGGTGGTTTACTAAGGATATTTAAACCTAACTTAACTTAACCTTAAATCTAAATCCCATTCTGCCATTCCTCCTTACCTCCAACTCCATCATGTATTTTCACAGACAACTAAACAGACAAAGGCAAACACAAGAAGGTTACAAGTACTGCAAATAACAAATATACATTTAACATGGCAAGTACATTTAAGCACACCCAGTTAATACACAAGCAAGTAATTCAAGTAATATGCATATGATGCATGCCTGTCCTATGGCTGATGAGGCTCATCTGTCGGTTATCCAGCCAACCCGACAAGTCTGAATTGTACTTAGACTGTCCCCCGACGTGCATCCCCAAGAGTCTATGCATAGTTTTTTATCAAATAATCAATAATACTCAATGGGGGTAACATTCCCGGGAATTTATATAGTGCCCGGTCACACACTTACGTCGTAGGGTCAACAGAGTATCGAGTTTTCAACCTGGTACACGTGGTGGCAAGCCACGACACTTAATCCAGGGAATCTCGTATCTCAGATTATTCAAATTCATAAGCCATATAAATAATTCAATTATAATTCATCAACATCAACATCATTCTCAATCGCATTTCATTCATCATCATACATCAATCATATTCAATCCTTATCCTTCACTATCGCACCTCCCATTCCGTCCATCAATAGTTCCAATTCAAAACATAATTCATTCTTTTCTAAATGAATCAAACTTAAAACATGCTCATTTTCTTAATAACTCTAAATCAAACCATATACCCTTTGAATCTAAATCTTTTTAGATAATCATATAAACAAAATCTCTAATTTCTATAAAATTTCGGCAGCATCTCCTCTAAAACTCGGATTTTGCCACCCTTTTTGGGTCCAAACCTGCATTCTTTTCAATTCAACATACCCTTCCTTATCATCATAACAATCACCACAATAAATCTACCTCAGATCAACAATTAAACTCATACAATATTCGAATCCAACAACCAAAAATTCAATTAAGGATCATAGTTCACTAATCCTAGGCTTCTAACACAAGATACCTCAAATCAATAATTCACCAAATTATTAATTAATCAACAAGCACCCAACTAACCATGTTCATCAATAATAACATTCACCATCCAAAATTAATAACTAATTATCCAATAAACTTCAACCAAATATATTCATCGAAAAATTACTAAACATTAAACATACACCCGCATTCCAACTTATCCTATGGTCATCTAGCCTAAGTTTTCACAGAACATTATATATTAAATGCAAGAAACCTAAACCATACCTTAGCCGATTCCCAAGTATTATTCCAAGAAAATTTTCCTAAAAGAACACAGCCCTCAAAACCTCAACTAATCCGCTTCCTCCAAGTTCCAGTATTCACAATTTCAAGCTCCAATTATCTATTTTCAACCTAATACACATTCATAACACATATATACCCAATTTAATACTCAAAGCTCAAATTTAATGAAAATAAAATATAATTATCGTATCCTCACCTTACCCAAGCTTCACATAAGCAAGAGTAAACGTTTTCCTCAAGCTAATTGGATCCTAAAACATCAAAAATCAAAGAAATTCAACACCCTTTCTCAAAACTCAAAAATTGGGGGAAATGAGAGACTGAAGTGGAATATCAAGTTACCTATGAAATTGTTCCGGTAGAAATGTAGAGCTCAACGCGGTGAACGCGTGGCCACAAACGGTGCGGCGATCGGAGCTCAAACGAGGAAGTTACGGGAAATTGAATTCACCGTAAACGAATTTCTCTTCTTCTCTTCCCTGGGAGGCTGCTGCATCGTTGAGGGAAATGAAGAGAATAAGAGCCCGTGGCTCTTTTTAATTGTTGGACTAATTGGGCCCACAGCCCGGTTTAACCGGTTCGGCCCGGTTTAACCGGTTCGGTCCGTTCGGTCCAATCTTGGACCGTTTTCTTCGAAATTGGTGTCAAAATTCTCGTTTCGATGAGCTCTATCCTAATTTAATATAATATTCACATTTCTAATCTTCCTTATTAAAAATTAATTTATTGACTAATTATCTACTAATTTAACCGGGGTTTACAGAGACTGGATGTATGTTGCATTGCACAAGGCAATTGAACCAGGATACATGATGGTGTCAACTTCTCCTTTCCCTTATCTGTTCTATTTTCTGATATTCATGAGACAAAAAGAAATTGTCTCGTAAATTTTCCACTGCTGAGTTTGAACAAAATCCAAGTGAAAGTTTATAAGTTAAGCCATATTTCATTAAAGTAAAAGAAGGTCATAGATTCAACCCCTCCTTCTCTAAGCCTTCTACAACCTTCAATTGGTATCAGAGTCAAGGTCTCAAGAATCAAGCTTCATCGCTTGGAGCAAAGGTCCAATGGTGAACAACTTGGGTACAACCACAGTTGCCTATACTCTAATTGAAGGCCAGTCAAACAACAGGCCTCCCTTCTTCAACGGGAAGAAGTATGCCTACTGGAAAGAGAGGATGAGGATCTTCATTAAATCCATTGATTACAACATATGAAATATTGTTGTGAGCGGCCCTAAGATTCCAACAAAAATAAGTGCTGATGGAGTGGCGACTCCAAAAGAAGAAACTGAATGGAACGATGATGACAAGAAGAAAATGGAGCTGAATGCTAAAGCCATCAACCTTCTTCACTGTGCTATCAGCTTTGAAGAGTATCGAAAGGTGTCTAGATGCAAGACAGCCAAAGAAATCTGGGAGAAACTCCAGGTTACACACGAAAGCACTAAATAGGTCAAAGAAATGAGGATTGATATGCTGTGAAAAGAGTACGAGATGTTTAATATGAAGGATGGAGAAAACATTGATGAAGTGTTTGAGAGATTCTCAATCATAATCAACAACCTTGATGCTATGGGTACAACCTACTCCGAACAAACCCTAGTGAGAAAACTCCTTAGAAGCCTCACAAAGGAATGGGAAACAACTGCCACTGTCCTAGCCGAGAGTAATAACCTAAGCCCTATAACCTATGATGAGCTGAGAGGAAAACTCCTTGCCTAAGAAGCCACACACACAAACTCAGACTCAAAGAAAAAGGGAATAGCCCTTAAGTCAAGAATAGAATCAAAAGAGAGTGAGTCTAGTGATGGTTTTTAAGATGATGAACTTGTGTTTTTGTTAGGAGACTTAGAAGGATAATGAGGAACAAAGACAAGTACAAGGGTTCAAACTCAAAGGAATACAAGAAGGACTTGAGCAAGGTGATTTTTCATCATTGCAAGGAGGCTGGACATTTTAAGTTCAACTGTCCGAAGCTCAAGAAGGAGGACAAAGGGAAGAAAGAAAAGAAAAGAGAGTACTCATGGTATCTTGGGAGGATCTTGAGAATGAGTCAGAGGAGGAAGAAGACTCCGAAAGTGAAGATAAAATCTGCTTCATGGCTGGTGATGATCAACTTGATGAAGTAAATTACTATGACTTGTCCATAGATGACTTACATGTTATAATTGATGATCTCACACAAAATTCTTCAAAACTGCTGGAAAAATACACTAAATGTAAATCTGAAAAAGAAATGTTGAAAGCTGAAAATGATTTTTTGAGAGAAAATGTGAAAGAAACTGAATGTGCTTTGGATATTATTGAAGAAAACAGATTTCTAAAATCTGAACTTGATAAACTAAAAGGAAAACACATTGTGGATCCTTCTCAAGAGCTTATTGCTGAAAATGAAAGACTAAATGAAACGATTAAAAGATTGAATGGTGATTTAGCAAAAATTGCTCAAAGTTCTAGCAACTTGGACAAATTACTTGCAAGTCAAAGACCATTGTTTGAAAAATCTAGTTTAGGTTATGTAACCAAGGAAAGTGCAGTTTTTAATTATTCCTCTATGAAATTTGTGGTTTCTTCATAAAAAACTAAATCCACTTCCAACAAATCTGGTCTTGGATATGTTCCCACACATGAGGAGGAATTTGATGAACTTTATACTAGTGAAACAGAGCCATCATCAAAGACCGAACCCACATCAAATAGATCAGGTATGGGATACATTTCGAATAATGAGGTTGCTTTAAAAAATCACCATTTTACAACAAAACCTCATATTCAAAAAGTCCAAATGCTTCCAAAAATTCTGGTTGGAATGCTTTTGTAAAGAGGAACAATCATAACAAAAATCATTTTATTAAAAGAAATGCACATCTTCCAAAAATCAGAAAATTTTAGTCATTTAATCATTTCCAGCATCATAACTCTTCTCAATCTCAGCAACATACATAAGAAAATTATTATTTTAATTGTAAAAAATTTGGTCACTCATATTCACAATACTTCATTGAATAAAGAATAATAGGAAACCAAATTTACAATGTTGTTTGTGATTTCAATGCACTTGGGCAACCAAGGTGGATTAACTTCAAAGAATCCAAATTAATTTGGATACCTAAGGTTACTTGAAGTTTTAATGTAGATTTGCCTGGCATCGAAGAACAAAAAAGACATGTGGTACTTGGACAGTGGATGCTCAAGGCATATGATTGGAAGGTCAACTTTCTTCATCAAACTAAACAAGTATGATGGAGGTTTTGTGACCTTTGGAGAGGATGAAAAGGGTAAAATTGTTGCTATTGAAAAAGTAGGTAATAATCACTCTACTTTCATTAATGATGTCTTTTTGGTTAATGGTTTAAGGCATAACTTATTGAGCATAAGTCAATTGTGTGATTTGGGTTATTTGGTGATTTTTAAAAGATTGGAATGATGTGTTATAAATGAAAAGACCGATAAAGTGTTGTTTATTGCTAAGCATTGTAATAATGTGTATGGAATTACTCTTGATGAACTAAAGGATAAAAATGTACCTTGTTTACATTCTAAAGAATCTGAAAAGTGGCTATGGCACAAGAGATTGGGTCATGTAAGTATGTTTCAAATAAAAAAAAAACTTGTCAAGAAAGGATTAGTAAGAGGTCTTCCTTTGATAAGGTTTGACAAAGACATCACTTTGTGATGCTTGCCAAATGGGAAAACAAACAAAAAGTTCATTTAAATCTAAGGAAGACATCTCTACTAAAAGACTTCTTGAATTGAAACATATTAATTTATTTGGTCCAACAAGAACTCAAAACTTAGATGGTAAACACTATGCTTTAGTAATTGTGGATGACTACTCTAGGTTTGGTTGGGTTTTATTTCTTGCACACAAAAATGAAGCCTTTTCAGCCTTTAAAATTTTTAGCAAGAAAGTTCAAAATGAAAAGGATTTAAAGATCTCTTCTATAAGAAGTGATCATGGAACTGAATTTGAAAACTAATTATTTGAATCCTTTTGTGAGAAATTTGGAATATCTCACAATTTCTCTTGTCCAAGAACACCATAACAAAATGGTGTCGTGGAAAGAAGAAATAGAAGTATTCAAGAAATGACAAAAGTCATGCTTTGTGAGACTAATGTTCCAAAATTCCTTTGGGCTGAAGCGGTTAACACAGCTTGTCACATTTTGAATAGAACTATCATAAGAAAATTTTTGAAGAAAACACCTTATGAACTTTGGAAAGGTCACCCACCAAATTTAAACTACTTGCATATCTTTGGATGCAAATGTTTTCTTCTAAATAACAAAGATAATTTGGAAAGATTTGATCCAAAGGCATATGAGTGTTTATTTGTAGGATATTCCACAACTAGTAAAGCATTTAAAGTTTATCATCAAGTTGCTAAAATAATTGAGGAGTCCATACATGTTACATTTTGTGATACTAACTTGGTTCAAAGAATTTTAGAAGATTGTGATGCAGGAAATTAGGCTAAAAAAGATGATGAAAAAGCTCAACATCATGAAAGTGAAGATTCTGAGCAAACTGAATCAGACCCTACAGTTGCTAAAAATCTAACAAGAGACAATTCTGTTTTGTCTCATGAATCTGGAGAAAATCTTGAAACCACCAGTTTCCTGAATCCCTTGGTGACTGAATTTGCCTCCAAGTCCACTAGACCTCGTGAATGGAAATTCTTAAAGAATTATCCTGAGGAATTTGTCATTGGGGACGTCTTTCATGGTGTCAAGACTCGTTCTTCAACTGAAAGGCAAATGAAGAATCAAACATTGCTTTTCTCTCTCAAATGGAGCTTCAGAACGTCAAGGAAGCCCTTGATGACCCTTTTTGGGTAAAGGCAATGGAAGATGAGCTTCATGAGTTTGAGAAGAACCAAGTTTAGACATTGGTTCCAAACCCAATTCAAAAGAAAGTGACCGACACCAAGTGGATATTTCGGAACAAGCTAGGAAAGGATAGTAGCATTACAAGAAACAAAGCAAGGCTAGTGGCACAAGAATATGACCAAGAGGAAGGAATAGATTTTGATGAATCCTTTGCCCCTGTTGCCCGAATGGAAGCCATAAGACTTCTTTTAGCTTATACTACTTATTGTGGTTTTAAATTATATCAAATGGATGTGAAATGTGCGTTCTTGAATGGTGTGATAGATAGAGAAGTGTATGTGGCACAACTACCTGGTTTTGAAAATAAAGAATTTCCTAACCATGTTTTTAAACTATCCAAAGCTCTCAATGGTTTAAGACAAGCTCCTAGAGCTTGGTCTGGAGATTAAGCTCTTTTTCTTGAAAAATGATTTTTAAAGAGGCACCACAGACACTATTCTATTTATCAAGAGTTCTAATGATTCTTTCATTCTAGTCCAAATTTATGTTGATGACATTATTTTTGGGTTAGCTAATGAATCCCTTTGTACTGAATTTGGAAAACTCATGACAAGTGAATTTGACATGAGTATAATGGGTGAACTTAATTTTTTCCTTGGGCTTCAAATTAAGCAAACTGAAAATGGTATTTTTATTCATCAAGAAAAGTATGCCAAGGAACTAGTTAAGAAATTTGGTGTGAAAAATGCCAAACCCATGAGAACTCCCATGCACCTTAATTCAAAATTAGAAAGGGGAGAAATTGAGAAAGATGTAGATGAGACTAGGTATAGAGGAATGATTGGCTCTCTTATGTACTTAACTTCCTCTAGACCTGACATTGTGCAAAGTGTTGGAATATGTTCAAGATTTCAATCAAAACCTAAAGAGTCACATCTTTTAGCAGTAAAGAGGATCATTAGATATGTTCATGGCACATCCAATTTTGGTTTATGGTATCCTAAGATTGATGATTTTTCTACAGTTAGTTATTGTGATGCAAATTTTGCTGGTGATAGAGTTGATCGAAGGAGCACATCAGACTTATGTTGTTTCCTTAGAAAGTGTTTAAATATTTGGTCAAGTAAGAAGCAGTCCACAATGGCTTTATCCACTGCAGAGGCTGAGTATATAGCTGCTTCTTCTTGTTGTTCTCAGCTTATGTGGTTAAAAACACAGCTTGCTGATTATAAATTAAATGCTGAAAATATTCTCTTGTTGTGTGACAATATGACTGTTATTAATATTTCAAAGAATTCAGTTTGCACTCTAGAACTAAACATATTGAAGTGAGATTTCACTCAATAAGAGAACATGTTCAAAAAGGGAATATTAGCATTCAATTTGTTAAATCAAAAGAGCAATTGGCAGATATTTTCACTAAACCACTAATTGAAGATAGATTTTGCATGCTTAGAACTAGTCTAGTGATTTTAAGTCATGATTCATTATTTGAAAATTGCTGATGTGTTTGTTGAAGTTTTTGTCTCATAGGTTAGGATGAGACAATTCTGGGCATATGAAGAACCATCTCTTTGAACTTCGCTCTCTAGGCTTTATTGCACGTGCTAATCATCTGGGCCTACCTTAAAAATTCAGATTTTGAGTGGTCCAATGTGTTTCCTTAAACCAAACCACTTCTGGGCCCAAAAAGAGTGTTACAATATCCTCGTGGTTTATTCTCTTTATTTGTTCCTTTTGTCAAGAGTATTCATATTTAAAATTATTTTTTGTTTAATTTTTTTAATAAAATCAAATCACTTTTTCTCTGTGACGTCAAGTCCCTTCAAAGTCAAATCTTAGATGATGCAGTTGCATGTTTCAAGAAAATCTTTTTTTATGGTGCAGTTACCAATACTCCTTCTTCTCCCTTCATAACTTCTTCCTCCAACCCTTTGGTTTCTCCCCACTACCTTTATTACTTCTCTTTGTTCAAAATCAGAAACCAACCAAATAAAGAAGAAAACTATTCCTCAAAAGTCTCCTCGTGACACTACACCAAATTTAACGTATAGTTACACTTGATCTGTGACCCTTAATTTAAGGGTCTCTATTCGTTAATATAGTGACATTTATACTTATAATTTTTTAACCGTCACTGTAGTAGAGTCTCATTCTTTCTCTTTTACTATGTTTTTACAAAAATTCGTTCACGCTACAGTCAGGGAGATGAGAGGAGAAGAGATGAGAAAGTAACAACCATTCACCGTTCTGAGTCCAGGTCGTAGTTCGAGTCCGCCGTTCGCTGTTCTCACATGGCGGTTCGAGTTCACCGTTCACCGTCACGCTTCAAGTTCATTGTTTATTGTTCCCCTATCGCGATTGGAGTTTTCCGTTCGCTGCTCATCACCGTCGCGTTTCGAGTTTGCCGTTCTCCGTTCATCACCATCACGATTCGAATTCACCGTCTCTGTTCCCACGCTGTCCCTTCTCTTTCCCTCTTTTGTGAGTGCGAACCCTAATCTCCTCTTTTCAGTAACCATTTCTTCTCTTTCAACCATAATATTGAACACCAGTAGTGAGTATTTGATTGTTCTTCTACTGTATATTTTCTCCTGCAATTTCTTTATTGTTACTTAGGTTTGTTGTGATGAAGTTATTGCAATTGTTTATTGTTAGCATTATATTTTGCTATAATTTATTATATTGATTATATCATCAAGTTCTCTTTGCTGTTTTTTTCTTTACACTCTCTTATTTCCTTTTAACTTTATTAGCGCTCAACATGTTCGATGAAATGCTTCAACTGAATTTGCTTAGGTTTGTGTGCAGAGTGAGCTACTTGTTAATATTTACATAAAATATTTTCCTCTTCTTCTTTTTATATTTATGTGATATGCTTTTTTAATTTGATATTCATTCTTCTACTTGTAGAATAAGCACAATGCTCTTTACGAGTGCAGGAATATCAACTTCTTGTTGTATACCTGATTTTAGAGGTCCTAAGAGAATTTGGACACTTTAGGTAATTATTTTGAATCTTGCAAATGCTTATTCTCTGATGAAATTAAGTTTTTATTCCCATGATTTATCCTAATTCCTAGCCTAGTTACTTGGATTTGTTTTGAACCTGAGATTGCCAAAGGGAAACATGTTCCTACACTATATGTTGAATTTGAAATCAAACCCAAAATTTTATGTTAAATGTAGGTTTTTCTACTGAAGAGTCATAAAGTACTATGATAATTGATATTGTTGGACAAAGCTATTAAAAATTAAGTCAGATGCTGCTATCATTTGCAATGCACTCATTTCTTATAAAGAATTTTCAGCTTTCTCCTGTTAAGTAGAAGCAACATAATCTCCAAGTGAGTATGTTTTTAATTATGATTTTCTTCTTGGTTTGCTTTTTGGATGATTTATATCAGTCAACTACAAATTCTTATTTTTAAAGACATGATTTAAAATTATCATAATCTAATCATCTGATTTAAACATCTTAAGGTACTTTCGTGACTTTGAGGTAGAAACTATTGGTTTAAAGGAGACATCACGATTCTGTTCAGATGAAAAATATGGAGCAAGACTCGGGGATATAGTCCTTGACTGGGAGGTAGACAATGTTAATTTACTTGATTGCAATTTGATTGAAGTTTGACTATTATGATTTATTATGGTTGTCCGCTAGTGGATCTTGTGTTTTCTTTGGTATTAAAATATGATATCAAGTCAATAATCTGTTATCAGAATTGCAGTTTTGTAGATGTTAAGTTTGGTTGCTGCCTTTTCATGGGTGTTTTAGCTGCAGAATTCCCCCCCCCCCCCCCCCCCCCCCGTGATTGTGCTTTTTGATGATAATGACTTATTTTTCCCTCAAATATTGAATTGTAGACAACAGCATCCATTATTTAGTTTCTTCATTTCTTCTTACTTTTGCCTATACATGCACACCATGGCAACCACGTACATTTTTTGCACGCAATAGATAATGGTCATTGTTGCTTTCCTAAGCATGCTATTCTTCTTTTACATTGATGCAGAATCAATACTATATATATTTGCAGTTTTTACTTTGAAATCTCTTATTTCTTTTTAATTTTACTAGCACTCAACATGTTCGATGAAATGCTTCAACTAGATTTCTTTGAATGCTATATTTCTTATTTCTTCTCTTAATAATTATCGTAAAATTGTAAATGTTTGAATCAATGCAATGGTAATATGGTTGAAGTAAATGCCTATTTCCTAATATATAGGTGAGTGATGCTATGGCAACATTAGCTGGAGCAGAATATTGGGACAATGATGTTGCTGTTGCTATCATTTGAGGTATCGAAACTAATGCCTACTATGTTGAGCAAATTGATGGCATTCCTAAGTTACAAGGTGGTGTCTCCTCTTCTAGAAAAATGGTTAGTAAGAATAGCATTCTTTCTTCATTACTTTTATGAGAATTTATTTATCTTCTTAATAGATCCTCCTAATCACTACACATGGCAAAAATGTGTTGTCTTTTAAGATTTCAATCAGTATTTATGAGGAAGTTTGGGAGGAATGTTGAGATACTGTATTATTACTCTATTTTCACATCTTGTCGAAATTCTGGGAATGAGTTTGTTTCTCTTAATCTGAGGCAAAATACTCTTTCATTCAGTACCTCTTGACAAGATTGAGTAAGGTTTATATGTTGCTTTCCAATTCAAATTTTATTCTTTTTCCAATAAAAATCCACTTATTTGCCATATGTAGCCAGCAAGCATAACTTGTAACTGTGTCTTCTTCTCCTCCCAGTTTGATGATGGGCTTGGTTTTGACATTTCATCGGCATCATACTCTAAATCACAGGTGAGTATATTTTTCTTTGTGAATTGAATTTTATGCCTAGTTAGGATCCTAGTTCTAATTGAGTGCATGAGAAGATAATCCTAGTTCCATATGTAATGTGCTGCATATCAAAGGTGGTTGCTATATGTATTTTGTAAAAACCATCATTCTAATACAAACGAAGATGATCTCATAGATATTAATCAGTACAGAGTAATCTCTATATTTCAAGTACATTTAGAAACTTTTTTTATTTTTATATTCTTTTACTTAATAAACTATCTATACAATAAAAGTAATCGAATAAGAATATAAAATATTTTATAGTATATATCAAAATTAAATTCGTTTACCAAAGTATTGAAAGAGAATCCAGATATGGTGGCAAGAAAACTGCATAAAGATATATAAATTCATAACACGTGACAAAAAAAAACAATTATTATTGTTAACATAGATGGAAAAAAAGAAGAAAAAAGTAGTAAGTAGTAAGAGAGGAAGCAAGGTAAGGAGTTAGTGATGGGCGTGTTGAGAAAGTGAAGAAGCAATGATGGGTGCACACGTGGGAATCATATCACCTTCCACCTTCTTGCCTCGATTTCCTCCAACTTCTTTAATCAAAACCAAAATCAAAATCAACACATCACCTGGTAAGTATTAATCAAATTTCATCTCATACACTTTGTTATTGCAATTTATATTTATATTTATTTAGTCTCACACTCAGTTCTACTACTTTCTGTGTAGCTAAATTGCTTTGCTTCTTTCTATCCAATTTGTTTCTTAGGTTTGGCATTTTGGCATTTTTCCCTTCAAAGATTAAGTAGCCTTTTGGCATTTTTCTCACTGTTACAACTCTTACTGTATACATACCCAAGCATAGTTTAGTTGTTGATGAAGCCCCCAAATATTTAATCTTTTGCTGATAACTACTACTTCTTGCTCTTGGATTATTTTCATAGTTTAATTTCTGCTTGAGCTGCTCTTTCTATTAGGATTATTCTTAAGTTATTTTCTTTATACTTTATCAGTTTTTATGATCTGGTCTTGTTTTGTTCGCTGTGTTGGATACTGTAGCTGAAATTACTCGTGATAAAGCAAAGAAAAATGATACACATGAGGAAAATAATTAATCTATCAATAATTACAAGAATGATAATTAATCTATCAATAATTAATAAATAATTATAATTTTTTTTGGAATGCAGAATTTGATTTTAACTCCATTATTCTTTTCCTTTGTTTCTTTCCCAGGAAACTCTAATATAGAACCAATTTCTTGGAACACTCGTCTCAAAATAGCTATTGATGCTGCTAGAGGCTTGGGTTTTTTGCACACTTCAGAAAGCAAGTTATATATAGAGAATTTAAGACCTCCAATATATTATTAGATTTTATCGATTATGACTATGTAAAACATATAGAATTCAACTTTTGAAATATTATGACTGTTTGGCAATAGCTAATTATGTTGTTTCTATTTTTGTAAATTTTGTGAGATTGAGTTTAAATTTGTTGAAATATAATGTCATTTATTATTTTATTGGTAGACAAATAAACTATTATTTATAATAGAAATATTTTTTGCAATAATTAGTAAAAGAAAGCATTAATGTTGGAGAGATTATGACGGTTTAAAACAGCCACTAAATACAGAATAACTTTTTCACAGGAATTAGTAATTTAGTGACGGTTTTAAATAAAAAAAAACCATCACTAAAAATATTGTGATGGTTTAAATAGTCACTAAATATACTTAAAAACTGTCAGGAGAACTAGTAACTTAGTGACAGTTTAAAATAGTCATAAAATATAAGGAAAAACTGTCACAGAAATTAGTAATTTAACGACAGTTTCAAAATGTCGCGAAATACAGCATAAAAAACACCTTTACAAGTGTTACAAATTAGTGACGGTTTTATACTTCAAAAACTGTCACAAACAGTTTAGCGACACTCTTTACCAACGGTGGTCCAAAACCGTCACTATGCCAGCTAGCGACGCTCAAATCTGTGACACTTTTTTTAACCGTCGCAAAACCATTTAGTGACAGTTAAAACCGTCGTCAAGCATTAAAAAAAACGGTCGCCAAAATGCTATTTTGTTGTAGTGTGAAAAGATTTTCAAGCTTCCAGCAAAACCAAAACCCTCCACTCGTTCACAAGACCAAACATTTACGCCTTCACCTTCTCCTCCTACATCTCCTCCTCGCATAAATCCCATGGCTCGCACCAAGAATCCCTCACGGATTCCATCTTACTCCAAGCCAACTGCAACCCCAGCGCTCCTCCTAATGCTCCATCCAAGCCAAGCACTTCGAAAGGGAAGCGCACTGCTACAGAAGAACCTGCTTCTGAACCCACCAGACCGAAACTTAAGTCTGTCCCTACTTATCCTCAGAGAGGTAAAATACGTATTCCTCTAAAATCTACTAGAGAACCATATATTGATTTCTTTGCACACAAATCACACTTTATGACTTTCCATTCTAACTATAACCCTCACAGATTTAGATCTGCCATGAATAATGATTATTTTGATCAGATTGATGTTGTTGATTATTCTGGACTGTTGGTTCTATTAACATGAAGCTATTAACTGGTGAGTGTACCTTAATCATCATCATCATCATCATCATCATCATCATCATCATCATCATCATCATCATCATCATCATCATCATAGAAGTTAGAAACTCCCCAAAAAGATGATTGTTCCTGCCAATTAAGATTTTTAAATATGTCAGTATTTTACTGTTCAGTATTGTTTGAGGTGCTGAAATCTGTTCTAAGGTTTGAAGCTGATAATTTGGTGCAGGAATATGATTTTCAACAATATTGTCTAAGTAAGGAAAAACAACACCAAATCTTTGTATTGGGATAGGCATAATTTGATTTGATGGGATAATTAGCATATTGATATTATTCACATTGCTGTTGTGAATCCATGGATAATAATCCTCCTCTTCTTTCATATTCATATCCACATCTGATGAATTATAACAAAACTGTACTTATATACATCTTATTTCAAGGACAATAAAAGAGTAACAAAGTTAGTATAGTATAACTAATATCTAATATAATGAAATATAGATAGGTATGTAGGTTAATATATAACCACCAGGTACTAGATAGTTTTAGAAAAAAATTTCTTAAAACCTTAATAGCAATTAGCAAAAATACTATTCACATACCAAACTACCATAATTTTAGATTTGTAATATTTAATAAAGCTATTATGAACGTAAGATTCTTAAAACCCTAATAATAATAGATAATAGAAAAAATCTAGGAAACCAACTACATCATGAGTCAATTCAAGTTAATCCCTAGTAATTTTAATTTTAAAATTTGAAAAATTAGAAATAATAGGAGTTTTTTTTCTTTTTTTATTACAAACTTCCTATTTTAAAACTAGTTGGCTCCAATTGATTATACCCTTAGTTGATTTCCTACTTCCTAGCGAAACCGATAATAATATATTTTGTTTTATTTTTTGGACAAATACAAAAATTAATATTATTTTATCAATATTAATAATATTTTGGATAACACTTTATTTTAATATAGAATTTAATATTCAAAACTCATAATTTAATATTTAAAATTTCATATTTAAGATTTAGTGTTGGTGAAATACTAAAATAAAATAAAAAAATTATTTTCACAGAAAAATCATTCTGAATTATATCTAGAATCCAATTTTTTTTGTGGGGACAAGTTCGTGATCTCCTCGACGAATTTTAAATACTTCAATTTCACAACTGCTTCATTCTTAGTGTTGGGGACATCATTTTTGCTACACAATTATTTCCTGCATGCATGTGTCACACACTGCGAATTTTCTCCCACTAAAAATAATTGAATTCCGGGTAATATAATTTCAAAATAATTTTTCTTTGAAAATATTTTTTTATTTTATTCGAGAAAAATTTTCTAGTGAAATAATAGCCAATAATAACTTAATCTTCTTTTATTTTTTCTTTATGACTATGACCAACCAAGTTGAATAGCAGTATAAACTTGAGTAAAGAAATTCCTGTAGTCGACAACTGGATGATGAAATTGAAAAGATGATCTATTATCTATTATTTCTGGCTTGTTCTTGTTGCCGTTGTTCTCATTAACTGGTTTTTGTTCCTTTGGGACAAGAGTGCAGCCATTGTTTTCATTAGAAGCTAAGGTTGTTGTTCCTTTAGAACAAGAGAGGAGTCTTCGATTCCATATTCATTCATGTAACTCAGACAATGATATAGAGGAGAGCAACCAACTCTAAAACTGAAGCAACCACAATACTTATTCTTGCACTCTGACTTGCTGCAGTTGCAACTTTTTCAGTGTCAGGTCGCATTGTCAACAACAATCTTGAGTTCAAAGGCGTGTGGATATTTCCTTCTTTTTTTCATTCACATACTCCTTATGCTCTACGTTATTCGGACAATTTTTGCAAGTACAAGAATCCTTATTGCATAAATTTTCAGCACGAAAACATTTACAATAGAGCTTCACACATTGACTCTTTTTGCAGCTGCATCTGCCATTGTCATCATTAATAGATGATGATCGCTTCCTTCTTTTGTCGTGATCACTAGGAAGATTAGTATGTGAAGTTTCATTTATCTTGTCATCATTATCCAACCAAGAGGCTATAAACTTATGAGAACAGAGTAGTTGACCATCTTTCTAAGTTAATCACAATGATCTTTTAACATCTTATACTTGCTCGAATTATATATATCTTCGAATTTTTCTATCTTTAGAAAAATAATCATATTATCTTTTTTTTTTATTTTTTTAAACAGTTATTTAAGTATTTATTATCTATCATTTAATGATAGAGTTCACTTATTATAATATTCACGATATATTTTTTTTAATGATAGAGTTCACTTATTAAAATAAAATATTATTTGTACACTAAAATATTATATATATATATATATATATGTTTATAGTTTAATCTATTTTTAGTATATATTTTATATTGTAATGTATATTTTATATTGTAATGTATATTTTATATTGTCTAATTTTAGTAATTGATTTTAATGTGCACTTAGCATGATTAAAAAAGATATATAAAAATATAAAAAATACTAATATAAAGATATCATGCTAATATATAAAAATATATTTTTTTAATATCTCATAAAAAATTATTATACTAATATAATTAAATTTAATTATTAATCTATTTCAAGTTTAATTATTACTTTATTAGTTTAAACTAAATTTTAAAATTATTTTTTTTATTTTTATGAATTAGATTAAATTGATGTATTACATTATAAACTGATTTAAATTTCTATATGAAAAATCAATTTAATTTAGTTTCTAAAATATTTAAAATGATTTAATACAATTTCAGTTCAATTTATAAAAAAATAAACTATAAATACCTATATAATTAAATATCAATTTTTGTATGTTTTTTAAAAGATTGTTTAACAATTTATTATCTCTTACTTAATTATAGAATCTATGAATCGTAATATTCAAGACATAATTTTTTTTAATTGTGACATATAGGTAAAGACAAGTTAAACATTAAAGAAATAATATATAAAGAAATAAAGACTACCAATATATAGATAACTTACTTTCTTATTTCAAAGTTTTTTTTGAAAAAAAAAACACTAATAATTATATTTATATTTAGAAAATTAAAATTTAATTTGGATATTAACTAATGAACTAGGGTTACAAAATTTATTATCATTATTTGTTATTTGTCAATGAGTTTATTTATTTATTTCTAGCTTATATACTAAATGAAATTTAACAAAGATGATTATTATTGCATATAAAATTTAACAAAATAATTTTTTAATATAAAATTCAAAAAAGTTATTTATATAATAGACAAATATATATAGTGATTCTAGTATGATTATACTAAAGTAATTATATTATAATGACTATGATATTTCAAAAAGTACAGTATTATTAAAATTAAAGTATATTTTTCTTATCGTTAAATAATGTTTTTTTAAAAAGTGCTATTAAAAAAAATATTACCAAAATATAAAAAAATATGACTTTAATTTTAATAACATTTGTATAATCACGGTATCATAAGCACACACATATATTAGACCATTATAGTCATTATATTAGAAGCGTGCGCGCACACATATATATATTAGTGGGATAAGTGTCTTCACTTTGAAATAAATTAGTAGTCCTATATATTAATCATAGTATTTTTTAACTAATTTAGATTGGTCAACTAGTTAGTTAACTCAATTATTTAAATAAGTATTAGAGTTTAATTTAAATTTATTTTATATATGTAACAATTCATTGATTAATAATAAATACTTGAATAAAGCTTAAATTCACAATAAATTAATCAGGTATGTGAAATTAAACAAATGCGATGAGAATTTCAAAAAAAAATAGTCTTATCTAATAAGATTCATATCTTTTGATAACTATTTATTAATAAATTTAAAATTAAATTTCAATAATATATAATTTAATATTTATGTATAAAATTATTTTATATTATACAATACATGAAATTATTAAATCTATATAAAACAAAACTAGTTAATCTCCTATATATTAAATAGAATTATATATATATATCCAAAAATAAATACAATATCCAAAAATCAAAACAAGAAAAATAGAAAAGACACTACAAGAAAAATATCCATTCAGCCACACTTTTTTTAAGTTACATTTGAAAAGCGTAGTCTATTCTATGAATAGGCTACGCTTTTTTCCATGTTGCCTTTTTATAAGAGAAAAGGATACACAATTGTAGTATCATTTAAAAAGTGTAGCCTTAGGTATTTTAGAAATCACTTATAAAGCGTAGCCGTAGGTTGATATCTATAGGTTCACTTTTCGTATCAAAGAGGACGCTTTTAAAGGGTAGCCTATTTGTTAAGTTTTGGGTGCATTTTAAAAGTGATGCCTAATGTATCTAGAGCCAAAAATTTGACACGGAGTGATTTTTTCCCTCAATTTTTTCCTGGCGTAAGGACGCACACTCAGCTCACACTTGGTGAAAATTTTCCCTCCAAGAGAAGAAAACCCTTTCACCCTTCACCCTTTCACCCTTCACCTTTCAGAGAAGAAAACCAAGAGTGATCGGTGTTTTCGCTGCTTCTTCTGTTTGCAGTGGTCTCAAATGAAGGGTTATTTTCTTCTTCCTTACGCTTGCTTTCCTCAGTGAAGGGTTCAGAGAAGAAAACCCTCAGCTCACAGTCAGCTCGTCATCACCCTTTCACCTTTCAGAGAAGAAAACCCTCCAAGAGTCACCATTCACCGCGCGAAGAAAACCCTTTCAGAAAATCCTCCTGCATTGCGCGAATCGAAAACCCTCACCATCGCGAAGATCGCACCCCAGTCACCACTCACCCCCACTCACCACTCACCACTAAACACTGACCGTCGCTCCTCTTCGCCCTCCTGCACTGATCGTCGCGCGCCGCCCATACCGTCGCGCGCCGCCCATACCGTCGTCGATCTCTGTGCTTCTCGTCGTCCTCTCTGCGCTCACGTCGTCGATAGGTATGTATTAATTTTCATTTGATTCTGAAATTTGAGGGGTTTAGGGTTCCGATTTTAGTAACCAGTTTCTGCTCTGTAATCACAAACACAACAACTATGGTCTTGTTTATTTCTTGTATTTCAATTAGAATGTTGAAATTTGAGAGTAACGCATGAGCTAGATACGCCATTTTTGAGCTGAAATCGTATTTGGTTTGGGTGACATTTTAAGATGTTTATTTATTTTTCAGGTGACATTTGTATTGAACTGTATTTAGTTAATTAGATTCGAGTAATTTGTTTGGTGTTTTGTTCACGGCATCTGAGGCCAAGACATTTTTTTTTACCACTTGACCACGAAAATTTTCTAAACACTTGAATAGTTTTGATTCCATCCAATACCCAATTCTGTGTTTAGGGTAATCAACGGTGCTGGAGGATTGCTTCTAAATTTATGAATTTAATTAATTTGTTACAAAATTAAATGGTTTGTTAAAGAAAAAGTTTATTTGTCCCATCATGGTTTGGATTTGTGGTTGCAATTCTAGCTGCAGTAAAATTTGCAGTTGATGCTGCTGTAATTGTTGTAAAGGGCTATAAAATTGTAACATCAGTGCCCGTAATCTTGGTTGCAGAGTTTGAAAAAAAAGGTTCTATTTGCTTTATGTTCTTAATTCTTATGGCCAATTTTGACCTTTCAAGAAAGCCAGAGAAGTTTGCCGGACCGCAGTTCACCAGCTCTCCGGTCACCAGGTCTCTCTCTATCTCTCTTGCTATTTATGTTCTTGCGTCCTGTTTGACTTCAAAAATCTGTGATTGGGGTTTCTATTTGAATTTGATTTGGGATTCAACTCTTATGATTAGAATTTATTGCTGATGATTAAGGTTCTAGTTTTAATTGATTGCCTATTCAGCTACCGTGTTTAGGAAAGGCGAAGGGATGAGTTTACAAGAATGAGATTGCAGCTTAGAATTCCTGCATTTGAAAGGGGTTTTTTTTACATGTGAAGATTCTGTACAGTATTTTGAAAATGGATTTCATATTCTTAAAGGTGAATAGTATCTAAACATTTTCTTCTAAATTTAATGAACCTGCTTTACATTTACTCCATCTTTCTCTTTATGCTGCTCAGTTTTACTTAGATTTGGCAAATTAAATGTGCTGCAGTTCTTTCCAACTGCTGAGGAGTCAATGGATTACTATAATGAGAAATGATGTGTTGATGGAAAAGGACTTGTTCTGCCCAGTCAGATTGTAAGGTCAGGTTTGCTATGTGCTAGTTCGGCCGAAAATTGGGGATTCTGGAGTATTACACTCTTGCTTCTTCTTGTTTTATGTCTTACCTCTTACTTTATCTTTTGTTTAGAGGTATGTCAAATATTATATATGGAGGGACCAAATCCAGTTTCAAGTGTACAAGGAAGCACATCAGAAAATTCAGGTTTGTTCTTATCTTCAGTTGCTGGCTCGGTTCATTAGGAATCTTTTTCATTCGAGAGGTTGATTTAACTGGAAATTATCTATGTCAAGTTTATCTTTAACTTGGATACTCCTTGGTCATTCAGATTTCTTCAAGGACTTGAAACAGATTCAACAACTGTGAAAAAAAATCAGACAAGCGATTGACAACCAAATTGAAGTTACTGTACAACTCATTAATTATACAAAGACCGGTAAGCAAGTCTAATGTTTCTGCACAGAAAACTACTTTAATAGGCAAAGTTAATATAAAATGATAGGAAACGTTAGCAATTTTTTCCCTTATTAGCACTATTTAGTTCATTAAAAGGAAACAAAATACTATGAAGCCCGGTAGTGCTGCAGTTATTATTCCTATTATCTATAACCTGCAATAACTGATCAAAAGATGCTGCTTTGTTATCACAACATTTTGTACTGTCCTGAATGGAGGAGGAGGAGCTATTTCAGTAGCTCTTGTCTTGAATCAAAATGCTGCCAAGGTAGCTGTGGCTTCAGAAACTGCTACATTCTCCTAAAATCCTGCACTTGTTCTTGCTCCAGTTATCCCAAGGTATGCCTTTGTTGCTGTTGTACAAAGTCCTTTTGGAGAAGTATTTTCTGATGTTTCTGATGTTAGTATTTCAAATGCCATCTAAATAATGCAGTGTCCAAGGCAATGAAAAGAGCTAACTTTTTTTTTTCATGTGATTGGTTATTTGGATATTATGGGCTTGATTGTGTAAATGTGTAACTATGATGACAGGGTGAAGTGGATGCTATTTTTGTTCATGCTATACTAGCAGTGTGAAACTTGCAGTGTGTCTAGTGATTCTTTGATAGTGCTAGTTCAGTTGGATTTTTCATTTCTTCTTGCACTGGGATTTCCCTATAAGCCACGTGGTTTACTGTTGCATTTGTCAGCTTGTTTTACAATTTGTCTACTTACTTTATATATTCTTTCCCATTTACTGGAATTTTAGTTTGTTTGATTTTCTGGATAGATGTACCGATAATTCACTGTTTGAATATTTGTGTTTTGCAGAGTCAACTGAAGGCTAAGTGGGAAGAGTATAAGAAATTGCTTGAGAAGGCAAGAAATGACGCTGAGAAGAAATATGATGAAATAAATGAGCAGGTTTTCTTTTCACCCGTTTAGTTTGACTGATGCCTTATTCAGTTATCCTTCAGTGTTCTTGTTGAATTATTGTGTCCTAACTTGCTCTTATTGTCTAGTATTAAACTGTTGTCTACCCAACACATTAAAAAATTGTGGTCCATTGATGTGTATATGAGGAATTCATTATTTACAGGACTGTTAATTTATTTGGTATCTTTGGTGAGTGTTGGTTGTAGTTTGCAACCTAAGATCAGTTACAGTTAGCAAGTCTAGTTAATCACTGTCAATGTGCAGTCTGTGCCACTGTCGGTGATTGAATGACCTCTTCCTCCTAACTCTGTATTTTCTCTTTATCTTCAACTCAAAATATAAAAGAAATAATGGGTCACATTGTAATGCAATTTAAACAGCATGTCCATAAACTGTATTTGATAGCAGGCAGTAACACTGTTTCTTCCTTGTGGCAAGCCCACATAGTGTGAACTGTTTTTATTATTTATATTTTATTGCATTGGTTTCTTTCAAATTACTTGTGTGATTGATGTCATCAACCTCCTTCAGAATAAAATACTTCATAGCCATCTTGAAGCTTTGCATATTTGGAAGGCAAAGAAGGAGCACAATGCTGCTGGTATATCATTTGGAAGTAGTAGTGCAGATACATTTGGTGATGCTGGTCTTCAAACTGTGATGACTTGTCTCCAGAATTCAAAAGAAATTGTAAATACTTGTCATGTACTGCAAATTTGTTTCGCTTGTATATTTGTATATTCATTTTAAGTTCTCTACTTTCACAATAAGAAACAGAAGTGTCAGCTTTGATAATTATTAGTAGTAAGTGTCAGCTTTGATATTATTAGTAGTAAATTTTAAGTGATATTATGGTTATTTTGATATTATTTAAAGAAATTATTTAGTATAATGATGTATTTATTTTTATTTTATAATATTCAACTCATTTAAATAAAAATGCAGAATTATTTTACATGTAATCATATTAACTATTATGTTGTATTGATAATTATTAGATAATTATATATATAAAAACAAGACCTAAGGCTACACTTATATACAGTAGCTATAGTATATAAAAAAAAGAGGGACCTAAGGCTACGCTTATAAAAAGTAGCCATGGTATACAAGGTGGCTACGCTTTACTAGTGATGCAGTAGCGTTGAAAAGCGTAGCCTATTCTGGAAGAATGAAAGCTGAAAAGCGTAGCCTTTAGTCCTGGACAGCATCACTTGAAAAGCGTAGCCTATTCCTAAACGCCAAAAGCGTAGCCCTTGGTGCAGAAAAGCGTAGCCTTTGAGAATAGGCAACGGCCGAATAGGAATCACCCCAAAAAGCGTAGCCGTAGCCCAAAAAGCGTAGCTGTAGCCTAAGACATCATTTTTTTTCACTTTTGGCTACACTTTTCAAGTGTACTTGAATGGGTGTTTTTCTTGTAGTGAGAGGAGATTTCTAAATATTTACGAACATGTAAAATTAAAAAAAAAATAACATAAAAAAGTAGATAGGAAAGAAATCTTAGAGCACTATGTGAAGGTTGTGGTAGGCTTAGAGAAGGAGGGTTGAATCTATGCCTTCCTTTGATTTTGCTGTTATTACCCTTTTAAAATAACTTTGCAATTCTGATTCTGTTCGAACTGAGCAGCGGAAATTTATGAGACAATTTGTTTTTGTCTCATGAAAATCAGAAAACAGAACACAGCAAAGAAGAGAAAAGCTAACACCAGCAAGTATCCTGGTTCGGTTGCCTTGTGCTATGCAACCTACATCCAGTCTCCTCCACAACTATGGAAGAATTTCACTATAGTTAACAGTATTACATACACCAATAACACAGGATTGACCCAATCCTTTCACACTCAAGTTCTAACCTAACTTGACATTGGCTATGCTAATACCTAACTATACCTCTTAGTGCTAACCCAACTAAGAAAGGGATACCTTACAGGTACAAGATACAAGACACAATCATACCTAAAGAAATCAGAAAACAACTCTAGGCTTTTCTCTCAAGTGTATCTCTCAGCCTTTTTCCACTAATGGCTTTTTCTCAAGCTTTCTCACACTGCCTTTTCTCTCAAGAAATTACAGAAAGATAATCTTAGAAAAGTACATTACAATCAGCAAAACATGAAGGAGATTGACTTCATCAGCAGCCTCTTTGCTATGTGCAAAACCAGATTCACAAACCTCAGCTTGAGTTCTTCAGTATTGGCCGAATGCTTCTTTGAAAGAAAGCATTATCCAAGTAGATGAACTTCCTAACAAAACATTGTTCTCACACTCTGGTTATTTTTCTCCTTGGTTTCTGAATGAACAACAAACCTCTTTTATCTCCTAGCATGTTGATGGGTTCATCTTCCTAGGTCAGCTCCTTGAGCACTGAGCTTTTCCAACCCCCAAGCTCACTTTTTCTTCTCAAACATCAAAGTAGGACCTTTGCTTCTGACTTTTTCAACTTGACCGAAAGCCATGAAGGAGTAACCGAAAATATCTTCCAATGGTCAACCAAATCTGAACCATAGAGATGCAACTTGGTCCCCAAGAATCTCTTGTGACCGTGGATTTGTAGCAGTGAAGAATAGAGATCAACTTTTCCTTTGAATGCCATTTTCGGATAGAGCAGAGAGTTGGGAAGAAAGGATGAAGATCTGATGCATGCAAGATGAGATGGATTACCTTTCTTATGCTTGATTTAGCTTGGAGTTTCTGTTTTACCTTCTGTGTTTCAATCTTTAACTCTCTCTCCTTTGCTTCTTTGGTTACTAGCTTAGGGAGGAACCTTTTTCTCTCTTTCTCTTTCTTACTTTTCCGATGCCATGATTTGACTTGATTAGAGAGGAGAGGAACGTTGCTTTGGTAAAAGCAAGTGAGAGGGAATGAGGACTTCAATCTTGTATGAGAAGCTTGGATCAACTTGAATTGTTGGACACGGGCTTGGATCGGATCACTTCTTTTTGCCCGTTTTGATTTTTCAGCCATGTTTCCTCATGGGCTTTGTTTATTTATTTACTCACCAGCCTTGCTATATTATTTTCATACTAATTTGGGCTGCTGAACTAAGTTTTGGCCTGCAACATATAATAAATAATTAGCAACATATAATTATTGACACTTAACACTAATTATTTATTTTGCCCAAAAAATAATGTTTGTCATCACTAATTAATTTAGTTAATTTCTTAACTCAACACTATGCATAAGGCAAAATAGATAGCTTTTGATTTAACTTAAGCGATATTGCTAGCACTTTTTTTGGAGGCTCCTAGACATGTTCGAAGACTCACCAATACCTCCTCTTCCAAATATTCTAAGCTATAATCAAAACCAGTTGAGCTCTTTGAGGATTTGTTTTTTGAAGTCTAATTTGTAACATCAAATCCCTCCACCAATTGAAAAACAAGAAACATCTATGGTCTAGAATGAGGTAAGTCAAAGGACTCTTCTTCCACACTAGATTAGCGTCTCCACAGAAAAATAGACAGTCATGAGTGATTCTGGAGCTGACTTGCAGATTGGACAAGTTGCCGGAGTAGATGATGGGAACCGCTGATGGATGAGAAGCAGAACAGGAAGCTTACTATGGAAGATTTTTCACGCAAAGAACAAAACTTGTAAGGAATTTTTAGCTTCCATAAATGGCTCCAAACTGGCCTTTGTTGCATGAAGTTCGGAAAAAATTTAATGGAGGTATAGTAAAATTGGTAAACAATCATGTACCCTGATGCAACATCATATGTTTTTGCTCTGTTTATTACCCATTGAATTGTGTCTTCACCTTCTTCTGAGATTATGGAGAGGATTCGCTGAGCAATTTCTAGAGGAAAAAGATTTGAGATTAATACTTGGTTTTTTTTTGACAAAAATAGGTCTTTCACCCATAACAGATGGTAACTATCTGTTAGTAGTGCCACAGATAGTGTAACAGTGAAAGGATAAGGAGGAGGAAGCTATGGTTCACTAAAGATTCGGATATTACCAGAACTTACTTTTCAAATAATGCCTTTCTTTACAACTCGCCTCCCTTTAAGAATACTTTGCTAACCCCAAGAAGGTAAGGTTCCAACTTCTATTGTAAGGATATAATTAAATCTGAAGTATTTATCTTTAAGTATTCTAGAAAGAAGAGAGTTGGGTTGTGTCACGATTTTTCAGCACTATTTACCCAAAAGAGCCATCCGGTTTTGAGTCCTGAGATCTTTGAAACCAAGTCCGCCTTCTTTCGTAGGCCTAGTTATTTTATCCCAACTAATTCACACCATTCGCCTTTCACAATCTTGATGCCCCCACTAGAACTAGGTTAGAATACTATGAACTTCATTTAGTAAGTTGTCTGGAAGTTTAAAATATGACAATGTGTATATTGGTATGGTTTCACTAACTACTCAGAGTAATAGCTGTCTTCCTCTATTAGATAACAAGCAAAATTTTTATCATTGTGTCTGATAAACCCCGATTTCGTGGTTTATTTTATGCTTAATTTGGAGGGATTTTATCACCTTTTCCCACATTTATTCAATAAAATAGCATGGTTTTGTAATTCTCTCTTGAATTGTGCTTAAGTGCAAAAACATGCTTTTTAGGCCCTTAAATTGGTGATTTTAACTCACTTTAATTCCATCCGATGCCTTGATAAGTTTGTTGAGTGATTTCAGGTTCATAGGGCAAGTATTGGATAGAAGAAATGAGAAGAAAAGTATACAAAATGGAGAATGCATGAAGAAACCAAGATTGGGAATGCATCGATGGGCGCACTCGCGTACAAGGCACGCGCGCGCAAAAGTGAGTTCGCCTAAGGACGCGCATGCGTACATGCCGCATCCGCGCAGATGAAGAATTAGCCAATCGACGCGCACGCGCACATGGCGCGTACGCGCCGATACTCGCATGTGACTCACTTAAAGGCAAAATGCTGGGGACGATTTCTGAGCAGCCCAGGCCCAATTCCAACATGTTTCTGAGTGTATTTCATGTATAATTGAAGCCCAAGCAAAGGGGGAGCAATTGTTTGAAGTGTTAGCATCATGTAGTTTAGTTTCTAGAGAGAGAAGCTCCCTCTTCTCTCTAAAATTAGGTTAGGTTAGGTTAATATCTTCTAGATCTAGGTCCAATTTCATATTTTCATCTCATTTCCTTTATGATTTCTTGCTTCTACTATTTCATTCTCATGGTTTGTAGTGTTAATTTTCCTCTTTACTCTCTTTTGTAATCATGCACTCATGATGGATTTGGTTTATTTTTAATACAATTTAATGTTTGATGTTCTTTTATTGTTGATTTGAGTTGTGATTTTACTTTTCTTGCAATTGGTAGTTGGTAGATTTATATTTCTTGCAATTTACCATGCTTTCCTTTTGTACCCACCAAGTGTTTGACAAAATGCTTGGTTGGGCTTTAGAGTAGAATTTTATGCTCTTAGCTTGGGAAGGTAACTTAGGAACTCTTGAGTTGCTAATGTCCAAGTGATTGATGATTGGGAGCCATTAACCTTAGATCTCACTAATTGAATTAGTGGAGAACTAGGACTTATGCACTTGGATTGACATAGCTCATTTGACTCTCCTTTATTAGTTAGAGGATGACTTAATGGGGTTGATCCTTGCCAATTCTCTTATTATGGTTAGTGATAAGGATAGAGATCCTTGACCACCAACCATTGCCAAGGTCTTTTGTTATTTGAATTTCCTTATCAATTACTTTTCATGTCTCTTATTCTAAAAACCCCAAAATACTCCTTCATAGCCAATAATTGACCACTTCATTGCGATCCTCGTGAGACGACCCGGAGTCCAAATACTCCAGTTAATTCTTATTTGGGGTTTGTTCTTTGTGACAACCAAATTTTTGCATGAAAGGATTATTGTTGGTTTGGAAACTATACTTTACAACGAGACTCCATTAGATAAATTCTAAACCGTCAAGAATCCGTTCATCAGTGTCCTTTTGAGAACCTTATCTTTTAAGAACCTAAGCTTATGCGATCAAGGCACTCCCATTGTTGAATGTGGAGAAGCACCCAAGGAGCTTAGTGAGGGAATGAACTTGAAGCTCCAAGGTGAAGAAAAGGAGTTAAAGCAAGAAATGCAACAAGAGGAGAAGGTAGAGATGATTAAACCAACGGAAGTAGTGGGTTGGCACCTTAGGATATGTTGAGTACATAGAGGAATCACAAGTTGAAGAGCCTTCTTCCATGGAATTTGAAGTTTATGTTGAGGAGGAGAGTGCACAACCTCCAAGGCACAATGTGATTGAAGAATTGGAAGAAGTGACCCAAGAAATAGGTCCTCCTATTTATGATGATTCCGCATCAACATATGATCCTTTTGAGTTTGAAGAGTCCTTCCCCACTATACTTGGAATTGATGATGAGGTAGATTTTACTAAACCTCCTATCTATGATTTGAGTGATGGGGAAGAGATTGAAAGCATTGGTGAAGAAGAATGGGAACTTAAGGAAGCTTGGCACGGGATAAAGCTTGAAGAACCTTGCCAAGTGGTGGAAGCCTCTAGAAGAGGATGGACGGGAGTAGAGCGCGCCTTCTCAAAATCATTGGGAACTCCTCCACCTAGGTTGTCATCCAATCCTTCATTTGAGTGGGTAAAACTTCTAACTCTTAGCTTTATTATCCTACTTGAATTTGGTTTGCTTGAGACGGATGGCCAACTTAGGGCGCTTTGCGGAATTAAGCGTAAGAGGAGGATGTTTAGTGGTTGGCGTTGTAAGTCTAGGCTTATTATGGTTAAAGATTCAAAGAGCAAGGGTTGGACTAGTGCTCAATTTGATGGGTCTAGAAGGATAGTTTGGTGCTTTTATGAGAATTCATCCCTCTTGCCACCCGGAGAAAATCACCATGATCAACTCAAGGATGAGTGTGAAAACAAAGTGTGGGATCCCGAATCGCACAAAGAAGATCAACTTTGGGAGCCTATGATTTGTGAAGAACTCCATCAAAGCTTGGAGATAGTAACTTTGAATGATGAAGCACAATGGAAGTCCAAGCATTGGTGGATGTTCAAGGATGGATTCAAGAACAAGCCACCTTGATAAGAGCTCCCCATAAGTCCAACTTAAGGACAATAAACAAAAGTGCTAGGTGGGAGACACCCCCACCATGGTAACATCTTTCCTTTTTCCTTTTTGTAAATATTGCTAATAATTAGTTTAATTTTATGTTTTGTTTGTTTAGATATGTTTATTTGGGAGTCTAGTATGTTAAATAAGATTTTATGATGTTTTGGTAGTTGTTTGGAGGTTTGGAATGTTTGGTTTGGTGCAAAAACATGAAAAATTTTGAAAAACAGAGCACCAACCCACGTGTACGCGCCATGCACGCGTACGCGTGCCCTAAGCAATTCCGACCATCCACGCGCACGCGTCATGTGCGCGTACACGTGGATTGAAAGTTTCACCCCTCCATACATTCACCCGAGAGTTGTGCCTAAAGTGTGCCAACTTTGTGCCCAATGCACATGTACGCGCACCTCACGCGTACGCGTTGTTTGCGAAATAACCCATCGACGCACACGCATACCTTGCGCGTACGCGTCGCTACCATTTCCTCAATCCACGCTTACGCGCACATGACACGTACGCGTGGATTGCCCTGTTTCACCCACCTTCTTTTCTCCTCCTCCTTCCATTTCTTTCCTTCTTCTCTTCTCTTTCCACTCTTCAAACATCATCCAATACTACTAAATATCATGTAACACCACTTCTTTTAGTTAGTTAGTTAGTTTAATTTTTGTTTTCTATTATAAGTGTTAGATTACTAATCTTGTCTACTGTTTATTGCTGCTCATTATTAATAGAATGTTATCTTAACATCATTGTTGTTAATTGTCATTGTTGGATTTCTTTGTTGAGGTTATATTTGGTTACTTGGTTTAGAACTTTCCATGCTTAATATTTGTGAACACCAAGTACATGTTACATTGCCTTCATGCATATTACCTCTTTGAATTACATGTTTTGGCCACCATGCATTCATCATCCATTGTTAGGCAATTGTATATTATCATTGCATTTTTTTAGGTGATGCTTGTTTATGGTTTACCTATATGTACATCACTTGTTTCATGCATTGAGATTGTAGAATTGTGAAATTGGATCGAAAGCTTACCTAGTAACATATTTTTTAGCTTACTTAGCTTTGTGGAGCATGCTTACTATGTGATGGATTTCCACTTCTATCTTCTTTTTCCTAAGTTCCATAGCACCCATGTTTTTCACCTCTATGTCACTTAGGTGTTGCAACAACTTCAATATGTGTCATTGATTGTTGTGTAAGTTTCATATACCATTTTGTTCACTAAGTCTACTTACACGTCAATCAATGTCCATGCATTGTCCAATCTCACGATTGCTTGATTTTTGCTTGAATGCTTTTATACTTCTTCACTACTTGTTGGATTGTTTTAGCCTACAAGTCTTTTAAAGTATCTCAAGCACACTAGAATGAGTGAAGTGCATGTTTTCTTTTGTGTAATTGTGATATAATTTTTTGTACTAGTGTGTGTATGTTCTAAACCGCGTGTAATTTTAGAACACACACACCTATTTTTCATTAATATCACACCAATTCACTCACTCAATTCTAGTAATTTACCTCATTCCAACAATTCACGCTTCCTTGCTTTTGTATTTTCTCATCTTACGGTGTTTATTTTGTTTTTCATGATTGATGCACCATAAGCAAAAATGGAAGCGGGAGGAAGAACACGTAGCAATCGGTTGACCTACCAGCTGAAGGTAGCAACTCGGAGAGTCGCCGTACACCCTTGCTCATCTTTGGATGCATCGAGGACGGTGCAAACTTTTAAGTGTGGAGAGGTCATCCGACCACTCGGCGTTTTTGGGTAACAAGTTTCTAATCCCAACACTTTTTGCATTTTATTTCAGGATTTTTAGTTGCATTTTCTTGCATTGCATATGTATATATTAACCTTAGTCAAAATAATGAAAATTTTCAAAAATTTTACGTATAGGGCACCCCAATTGATTGAAAAAAAAATTTTAGAACTTGCTTGAATTATACAATTGTGGATCATATTTTTGAGCTAAGAACACATTCATGTGAGATTTGAGCCTAATTGTGTGGTTACAACATATAATCACTTATTTTCATTCTTGTGTGCATTATTCTCTTTCTATGATTGTAATCTTTGATTTGTTTAATTTTATATGTCCATTATTTTATATATACATACACTTATATGATTGAGGCCATTGTTTCATTAGCTCACTTACCCAAATAGCCTACCTTTTACTCTCTATTATTAGCTAATTTTGAGCCTATACTTAACCCAATTGTTCTTAATTTTAGCACATTACAAGCCTAAAGCGAAAAATAATAAATGTCCTAAATTTGGATCTTTGATTAGCTTAGGATAGTGAGAGTGTTTATCATTTGATTTTGGGAACATTGGGTAGAGATAAAAGTATATTTTGTATTTGTGTTGAAAATCTTGGGAATTGGGTACATACTCATATATTAATCATGTGTAAACCATATGCATTGATGTTCTTGTATATATTTTAGTTTGAAAAGATAAAAAATGAGAAAAACAATATATATATAGAAAAGAAAGAAAAAAGAAAAGCAATAAGAAGGGGACAAAATGCCCCAAAGTGAAGTTTAATAAGAGTCAATGCACATGTGTGGTGATCAAAAGGGAATGCATGAGTGTGTGAAAAAGTGAAGAATGGGTAGTTAGGTTAGCTTTGAATTGTATAGGTTGTCATAGGTTAGGTGGGAAGTTTAGATTAATCAAAGATTCAAATTTCAAGCTCACTTGACCATATGCATCCTACCTTGACCCTAACCCCATTACAACCTATGGAAAGACCCCTTGATATTTGTATGCATGCATGAAATAATTATTGATTGTTAGATGAAAAATAAATCTTGAAAAGCATGATTAGGGGAGAATTGAGTGAATCAACCCCATACACTTGAGTGCCTAGAGCAGATACACATCCGGTGAGGGTTCGATCGCTCAATTACATGTCTCCACCCATGATCATCTTTTCTTGCAAGTTTGTAAAATCTTTCAATGATTCAATTCAATTGTGGGTTTGCTTTGATTGCTATTACTTTAGCCCTTGTACTCATATAGGTATTCTTGGAAATTGACTTGTTTTGATCAAGTGGATGCATTCTTATAGATAGGTTGCATTTAGTTAGTTTGCATTGAATAAATGTGATACCCTTTGCTTCTTTCTTAATTTTAGCATGAGGACATGCTTAGTTTAAGTGTGGGAAGATTTGATAAACCCCGATTTCGTGGTTTATTTTGTGCTTAATTTGGGGGGATTTTATCACCTTTTCCCACATTTATTCAATAAAATAGCATGGTTTTGTAATTCTCCCTTAAATTGTGCTTAAGTGCAAAAACATGCTTTTTAGGCCCTTAAATTGGTGATTTTAACTCACTTTAATTCCATCCGATGCCTTGATATATTTATTGAGTGATTTCATGTTCATATGGAAAGTATTGGATGGAAGAAATGAGAAGAAAAGCATACAAAGTGGAGAATGCATGAAGAAACCAAGATTGGGAATGCATCAAGGGTGCGCACGCGTACAAGGCACGCGCACGCAAAAGTGAGTTCGCCTAAGGACGCGCATGCGTACATGCCGCGTCCGCGCAGATGAAGAATTAGCCAATTGACGCGCACGCGCACGTGGCGCGTACGCGTCGATACTCGCACGTGACTCACTTAAAGGCAAAATGCTGGGGGCGATTTCTGAGCAGCCCAGGCCCAATTCCAACATGTTTCTGAGTGTATTTCATGTAGAATTGAAGCCCAAGCAAAGGGGGAGCAATTGTTTGAAGTGTTAGCATCATGTAGTTTAGTTTCTAGAGAGAGAAGCTCCCTCTTCTCTCTAGAATTAGGTTAGGTTAGGTTAATCTCTTCTAGATCTAGGTCCAATTTCATGTTTCCATCTCATTTCCTTTATGATTTCTTGCTTCTACTATTTCATTCTCATGGTTTGTAGTGTTAATTTTTCTCTTTGCTCTCTTTTGTAATGCTGCACTCATGATGGATTTGGTTTATTTTTAATGCAATTTAATGTTTGATGTTCTTTTATTGTTGATTTTAGTTGTGATTTTACTTTTCTTGCAATTGGTAGTTGATAAATTTATATTTCTTGTAATTTACCATGCTTTCCTTTTGTACCCACCAAGTGTTTGACAAAATGCTTGGTTAGGCTGTAGAGTAGAATTTTATGCTCTTGGCTTGGGAAGGTAACTTAGGAACTCTTGAGTTGCTAATGTCCAAGTGATTGATGATTGGGAGCCATTAACCTTAGATCTCACTAATTGAATTGGTGGAGAACTAGGACTTATGGACTTGGATTGACATAGCTCATTTGACTCTCCTTTATTAGTTAGAAGATGACTTAATGGGGTTGATCCTTACCAATTCTCATGTTGTGGTTAGTGATAAGGATAGAGATCCTTGACCACCAACCCTTGCCAAGGTCTTTTGTTATTTGAATTTTCTTATCATTTACTTTTCATGTCTCTTATTCCAAAAACCCCAAAATACTCCTTCATAGCCAATAATTGACCACTTCATTGCGATCCTCGTGAGTTGACCTGGAGTCCGAATACTCTGGTTAATTCTTATTTGGGGTTTGTTCTTTGTGACAACCAAATTTTTGCATGAAAAGATTATTGTTGGTTTAGAAACTATACTTTACAACGAGACTCCATTAGATAAATTCTAAACCGTCAAGAATCCGTTCATCAGTGTCCTTTTGAAAACCTTATCTTTGATTGAGTTGAAGGTGTATTTCTTAGAGCGGCCAACAAGGAAAGATAGACCCAAATATTTATCCTATGTACCTATGTGAGAAATATTCAGCTAGACTACTAAGGAGATTCTAATCAACTCTGGAGTGTTATTATTGAAAAACAGGACCGATTTATTACGATTAACTATTTGCCCGCTGAAACTCTCAAAAGATTCCAATAATTCTAGAATAGAGGCACAACTATTTTTCGAGACTTTACCGAATAGAATGGAATCATCAGTGAATAGCAAGTGATTTATAGTCGGACATCTTTTGTAGTTTTGTTTATCTGAATTCTCCAAATGAGACTATTTTGCTGTATTTTGTGTAGCAAGAAGGAAAGTCTTTCTGCACATAATAAGAAAAAAGGGGGATAATAGAGGACCCTCTTGATGGATGCTTCTATTTGGTTTAAAAAAACTATAGAATTGACCTTCCACAACAATAAAGTAAGAAATAGGTTTCAACAATTCACAAATCCAGTCAATGAATCTCGATTCAAAGCCCAACTTCTCCATAATCAACCATAAAAAATGCCACTCCACCCTGTTATAGGCTTTACTCATATCAAGCTTGAGTGTTATTTCGTATTCCAAACCTCGCTTCTTTTGTTTAAGGTAGTGAATACATTCGTGTGCTATAAGAATGTTATCAGAAATAAGTCTACCTTTCAAGAATATACTTTGAGTAGGATTAATTATCTTATTCATACACCTTTGAAGTCTGTGGACCAGTACCTTCAAAATAATTTATACGATGGGTCTTATCCGAGTCATATCGCTTGCATCTGGGACCTTTGGCACTAGACAGATATTGTCGTGGTTAAATTTTTTCAAAATTCTACCTCCAGTAAAGAAACTTCTCACAGCCCAGAACACATCTTCTCCCACTATATTCCTGTAGAATTGGAAGAATTTAACCATTATATCATCCTCTCATGATGCACTTTGAGGATGGATACTAAAGTAGCTCTTTTTACCTCCTTCATAGAAATAGGTCTTCTAAGCCTACGGTTCATGTTAGTTGTAACCTTAGACTCGAAGTCTATGAAAAAAGGCACAGGATCTGCCTGATTAGGAGATGTGAAAATACTCTTATAGTAGTCATCAACAACCTTAGCAATATTAGCATTGGTTATTGTCATATCCCATTATCCCTTCGCAGGTGCCATATCTTATTTCTTCTGGTTCTGGATTTAAATTTTCTATAGAAGAAGTTTGTATTTTGGTCTCCTTCCTTCAGCCATTTAATCCTAGATTTATCTTTCCAATAAAGTTCCTCGTCCAAATATACTTTTTCACGCTGCTATTCAAGCGCAAGTAATTCAGTGTCTCCCATGATGTCTGATGTCCATTTTTGTTCTAGAAGAGCAGTAACTTCTATAATCTCCTTTTTAGAATTATTAGAGTTATTCTTTTTCTAGAGAACCAATTGTTGTCTCACCAATTTAAACTTTTGAAATAATTTGAATATCGTTGAACCTTCTATATCAGAGTTTCAGACCTCACTGATGAAGTTACAAATTTGTTCTTCACCACACCAACGAGATTAAAATTTGAATCTCTTCTTTGATCTCTCTGGTTGGTAGTTAGTGTCCAAAAGGAGCGGGCATGATCAGAACCTGTGTTTGATAGTCTAAAGACTGTGGAATGAGAGTATAATTGGGACTAAGATTTATCAACAAGCACTCTGTCAAGCCTTTCTTGAATTAGTTCACTTTTTCTGTGTTTGTTACTCCAGGTAAATAGTCTACCCACCATTCCCAGATCAATCAATGAGTTATCTCCAATAAAGTTGTTAGAAACAAGAGACCAAACTAAAGAAAGTGTTTTGTTTTGTGTATTATTCAGTTTGATCAAAAGTACAATGTACAAGGGGTATATATAGGTGCTAGAGGAATCAAAGTAATAAAAGTATAGAATCCTACAATTAATATATAGATATGCTGTATAAATATAAATGATACTAACTGATCTAAAATGATTCTAATGATTCTCTAACATCCCCCCTCAAATTCAAGTGGGAGCTAAATATACAATCTTGAGTTTGGATAACAATGTTTGAAAATGAGTCAGGTGATGAGCTTTCGTGAAGATATCAGTAGTCTGATCCAGTGTACCAACAGCAATGAGATGAACAACATCAATAAGGATACGTTGCCAAACAAAATGACAATCAATCTCAATGTGTTTGGTTCATTCATGAAAGACATCATTATGGGCAATCTGAATAGCACTGCGGTTGTCACAAAAAACATCAGTAGGGGACGATTGAGGAGTACCCAAATCTTCGAGAAGCCAACGAATCGAGATAACCTCGGCAGTAGTGTCAGCGAGGGCACGGTACTCAGCTTATGTGCTTGATCTAGAAGTGAACGTTTGCTATTTAGCACGCCAAGAAATGAGAACGTTACCAAGAAACAAACAGTAACCAGTAGTAGAACGATGATCAGTGGGATCACCAGCCCAATCAGCATCGGAGTATGCCTGAAGGGGCAAAGAAGAATGGGCAGAAAAATAAAGGCCATGAAATAGAGTGCCTTTGATGTAGTGAAGAATGCAATGAACTGCTACATAGTGAGTAGTACGAGGAGCTGACAAGAACTGGCTAAGTACATGAACTGGATAGGCGATGTCTGGTCGGGTGACAGTTAAGTAGACAAGTCCTCCAAACTAGCTGTCGATAGAGAGTAGGATTATCCAAAACAGTGCCATCCATAGGAGTAAATCGAACATTAGGCTCAAGAGGAGTAGACTCAGTGCGACTATCTGTAATTCCGGCTCGAGCAAGAAGATCTGAAGCATATTTAGCTTAAGAGAGATAGATGCTATCATCGGTGGATATGACTTCTAGACCAAGAAAATAGCTGAGAGAACCAAGATCTTTCATCTCAAAAGTACACTGAAGGGATGCCTTAAGATCAGAGATACCATCAGTATCATCTCCAGTAATGATCATGTCATCAACATACAGAAGTAGAAGAACAACTCCACGGTCACTTTTACGAATAAAGAGAGCATTCTCATGAGGACTGCGTGTGAAACCAAGACCGTATATGGTAGTGCTGAACTTGTCAAACCATTCACGAGGAGCTTGCTTAAGTCCATAGAGTGCCTTGTGAAGGAGACAAACTTTTCCAGAAGGACAAGGATAACCCGAAGGGGGTTTCATATAGACCTGCTGTTTTAAATCTCTATTAAGAAATGCATTTTTCATATCTATCTGACTGAGAGACCATTTTTTTACCGCAGCAATGGCAAGAAGAGCTCGAACAGATGTGAGACGAGCAACAGGAGCAAAAGTCTCTTCATAGTCAATACCATACTCTTACGTACAACCCTGAGCAACCAGTCGTGCCTTATAACGGTCAATAGAACCATCAGAGCGAGTCTTGATCTTGTATACCCATCTGCTTTCCACAACTTCTTGATTAGAAGGAGAATCAACTAAGTCCCAAGTGTGTGCTTTTTCAAGTGCCTGTATTTCTTCCTTCATTGCTTATTGCCAATTTGGTTTTATGGAGGCTTCTCTGAATGACTTAGGTTCATGTTGATGAAGAATAATAGAAAAACAATGATAATCAAGAAGATGAGGAGGTAGATTTCTCACCCTGGAACAGCGAGTGGAAGGAGGAGGCATGACAGTAGGAGTAGGAGCGTCGTCCAGTCTGGAATCATCGGGAGATGGAGAAGGCGAAAGAACAGGAGGCTGTGGAGGGTGACTCGAGATAGAACATGTAGAATCATCATTAGGAAAAAGATCAACATTGGGGTTAGTGAAAAAAGGTGACTGAGTAGGAGGAATAGACTCAAATGAGGAGAACCGAGAAAACATGTGATGCTCCCAGAAGACAACATGACGAGATATATGAATACGTTTAGAGAGAGGATCCCAACAACGATAACCCTTGTGTTCAATGCCATAACCAAGGAAACAACACATACGAGCCCAAGGTTCAAGTTTACTATGTTCATGAGGCTGAAGAAGAACAAAACAGACACAACCGAAAACTCGAAGAGAACTATAATCTGGGGAGGTACGATAAAGATGCTCAAAGGGAGTAACATTACCAAGAACAGAAGAAGGGAGTCTATTGATAACATGAACAGCAGTAAGAATAGCTTCACCCCAAGTACGCTTAGGACATGAAGAAGAAAGAAGCATTGCACGAACAGAGTCAAGAATATGACGGTGTTTGCGTTCAACTTGGCCATTTTTTTTAGATGTACCAGTGCAAGAAAACTCAGACAAGGTACCCTGTTCTGCAAGAAAGGTTAAGAGTTTGGAATCACGATATTTCATAGCATTATCGCGGCGAAAAACCTTAATGACCTTGGAAAATTGAGTTTTAATCATAGTGGCAAAGTTAATATAAATCTGAGGTAACTCATGGCGATTGGTCATCAAACAAATTCAAGTAAAGTATGAGTAATCATCAATGAAAATGATAAAGTATCGAGCTCCTCCCATAGAAGTGGTGGGAGCGGGACCCCAAACATCAGAGTGGATAATATCAAAAGGAGAGCAAGCAAGAGAGGAATTATTGTGAAAAAATAAAGCGGGTTGTTTAGCAGTTTGACAAGAAATGCAATCAAAAGACTCATGATTAACCTGACCCAAAACACCCTGAGACACAAGAGGACGCATCTTTCCCAAGGAGGTGTGAGCAAGACGTTGATTCCATAAGTGAAAAGTAGAAGGAGAAGAAGCAGCACAGAGATTTGGTACAGGAGGAATATGAAGATTCTCGAGTTCAAACAACCTTCCGACCTTACGTCCAGTTCCGATGATTTGTCCCGTCTGAGGATCCTGTACACGACAACCAGAAATGGAAAAAGTGACATCAAAACCGAGATCAACAAGTTGACTAACAGAAATAAGATTAAAGTTCAACTTGGGAATATAATAAGCATCATGAAGATTAAGAGCTGGCTGGGAAATAGAACCCTTGTGTGTTGCGTGCAAGAGAGAACCATTAGCAGTATTGACAGAAGGTGCATTTGTAGTGGTAGACAAAGACGAGAAGAGATGACGCAAAGGTGACATGTGATTAAAGCAGGCGGAATCAAAGTACCATGTAGAATTACCTGGAGGAGTCGAAAAAGCAGCAGGAGTATTACCAGAAAAAGAGAGAAGATGCTTAAGAAGAGGCACAATATCAGAGAAAGATACAGGAGATGGGTTGCGGGTCACCAGGAAAACCACTACAACGCGGGTCAATCGACGGGCTGGGTCTGGACCGGGTACGGGCTGCCAGGTCAGCACTGAACAGGAGGTGTGCGACACGTGGAGAATCGGTGGACCGTTGATCACGGAGCTCAATCTGACGGTGCAGAATGAATCTGGAAGGAGAAGCAAGCTGGTCGCGGCAGCGTCTTGTGGCGGCGTGTCCGGCGGCTAATGACGGCGATTCTGGAAGCGTTGGAGTCACGACGATGAGAGGAACACGGTGGGGCCGACTGTGACGAACCAAAGCGTCGGGAAAGGATCCAAAAACGAGGCTAAAGAAAACTGGCGATTGAGAAGAAACAAGAGGGCTATAAACCAATTTGCATGAAAAAAAAAACCTATGCTCTTGATACCATGTTAAAAACAAGAGACCAAACTAAAGAAAGTGTTTTGTGTATTATTCAGTCTGATCAAAAGTACAATGTACAAGGGGTATATATAGGTGACAGAGGAATAAAAGTAATAAAAGTATAGAATCCTACAATTAATACACAGATATGCTATATAAATATAAACGATACTAACTGATTTAAAATGATTCTAATGATTCTCTAATAATTCTCTAACAAAAGTAATTAAAGACAACAATTGAAGAATGAGATTTAGGATTACCACAAAATTTCTCACCTTGATCAATAATGGAATTGAAATCACCAATAATAACCGATTTACCTTGGAGTTGGAAGAGCACCAAAGAGATTTCTTAAAACTGGATAGCCGAATATTCTCATTGCAATTTAAGTAAATGCCTACAAAGTTCCATTGAACGTTGAAAGGGACATCTTTTATCAAGGTAGCAATATAGAACTCATACCAACTGAAAATCTAAATAACAAAATTATCCTTCCATGCCAACGCAAGTCCACCCGCACTACTAGAAGAATCAACAATTCGCCAATTAGAATAGTCACAAGTTCTGAATTTTCTTTTCACATGTCAAGATTGATTTTTATTTCACAAAGAAAAACCAATTCGGGAAGTTTGATTGAACAATTCCTTTAAAGCTATGAACTGTGAGGGGTCTTTCCAAATTCCGACATTTCTACGATAATATTCTCATGAGTCTTGGGGGTGTCATTGACCAGCTAGCACCTTCCATCTAATCAGTAATTAGCTCTTGTTCAACACACATCTTCTTGGTCACAAACTCTATACATGTCTCTAGTCTCTTAGAGAAGTTTTTCTCTATCATAAACACCAATTTCTCTTCTTCTTCTATGCTCCTTGTATTTAGATGTGGATTTACCCCTCTTTTAAGTTCATAATACAAATGAAGATGTGATGATAAAATAAAAGAAAGATAAGAGAAATAGAACGAATGGAAGAAAAAGAGAAAGTTGTAAAAAATAGATTCGAATAAAAAAAATTAAAGAATTAAAATTAAAAAAATAAAAATAAAAAAAAACCTTAGAAGCACAACAAAAATTATTTTTGGCAGAATAATTTAAAAGAATACATACTTCTCATACTCTACCTCCTCAAGCTTGTTAAACAATACTTTTTTGTTAGAAGACCTGTATTTGTTGAGGAAACCAAATTTAGACTTTAAGAATATTAATAACAAAATGAATTTAAGTCAACTGAAACAAAATGAATTTAAGTCAACTGAATAAATAAAAAACATTAAATCAACTGAATAAATAAAAAACATTACTGTATACAAATAATTTGTTTTGAGAATGATACATTTATATAACTGAAGGTATTTGCTTCATCAAATAAATCCCGCTTTGCACTGTGTAATTAATCAATTTTTTGTTTAATAGTAATAGAAAAACAACCATTCCTCTCTGGCTCCTTGAAATGACACAAATCCAGTTCCTATCTTTTCGGGTTTTTTAAATAATAAATTTTAATTTTAAATTTTAAATAAAAAATATTTATAATAAAAGATTTAGCTAATATTAATTAATTAAAAAGTAACTTTTTTTAACCATTTATAATTTATATATGCTTTATGTATACGTTATTTTAAAGTTAGACTTAGTTTAGTAAAATTTTTATTTTTCAAAAATAGTTTGTAAAAGCTAATTTTTAAAAGATGACTTTTTAAAAAATGTAGTATTTATATTTGGTAAATTAAATTAAAAATGACTTTCAATAAACACAAACAACAACAATTACGTTTGGTAAAATAGTTTTTAAAATTTAAAAATACTATAAAAAACATAAATTAAGCGCTAAATTTAAAAATTAGTTAATATATAAGGTTATATTAGACTTTTAAATTTTGAAAAGTACAAGCCAACTTTGAAAAGCTCCACTTAAGTGCTTTCAAAAGTACTCCGATCTTTTAAAAGGTGCAAGTACAAGCACATGGTCTTTTTTTATTTACCAAACATAAATTGAGGAGCTTATGCTTTTAAAAAGCACAAACACTTCTTCAAAAAATTTTACCAAACCAAGCTTTGATGCTATATGTGCATGCACGAAGCTGAGATATAATCATTTACAATTACAAATACACATTGAAAATAAATTAAAAGATTAAGTACTTTTTCGTCCTTAAGATCTTGGGTCAAAATCAAAATCGTTCCCAACTTTTTTTGTTTATTAATATCATCCTTAACGTTAAAAATCGTTTTAAAATCATTTTTTTAATTTTTGGACTAAACTATCCCTGGTAACAAAAATTAAAAAGCCTCTCTTCCTTTCACCTTTATCCCACCCACACCCCTTTTTGGCTTTTTGCCTTAACTCACCCATACGAACCGCCTGGACAATTAGACATCCAACCTGTAATCGCAACGACCCAATTGCAAGAGCAGAGCTCTACCAACTGAGCTATATCCCCCCGAGTCAAGTGGAGCATGCATGAAGGAGTCAGTCTTCTATTCTTTTTCTTGGTGCAGCTGGGCCATCCTGGACTAGAACCAGAGACCTCACCCGTGAAGTAAATCATCGCACCTACGGTTCAATCCAACCAATTGGGAGAGAATCAATAGATTCCTTTTCGGGAGCGATTCATCCTTCCCGAATGCAGCATACAAAAACAGAAAATAGATAGAGAATAGGGAACACGAAGGAGAGGAGAGAAAAGAGGACAGGGGTCGACGACGCCGGTGTAGGTGGAGTTGTCACTGTCGCTGAGCTAGCCGAGAAGAAGAGTGGTAGAAGAGAGAGAGGAGACTGAATTAGAGAGAGATTTTGAAGAGAAAGAGTTCTGGCGTAGGTGCAGCGCTAGCCTTCGTTCAGCCTCTTCGCAGTATTGCGCCTCCAGTCTTCCTTCTCTTCATGTCGTACCGTGCCTCCTAGTTCTACTTCTTCGCAACGCCGGCTTGCATTCTTCCTCCTTGCAGCGTCATGCCTCCGTTCTGCCTCCTGTAGTGTCGTACCTCCATTCTGCCTTCTCGTCGTGTTGCGCCTCCTTTCTACTTCCATTTTGTTTTTTTCCTCTTTCGTTGAATTTCTAGTTTATTTGAAAAAAAAATTGGTTTGTTTTTTAAAAGAATTTGTTGCAGTTAGTTCTGTTACTTAATTTGTATTGTTGTTAGTTATAATTACTAATTTGTAGTTGTATAATTTCTGTTGTTGTTGATTTTGGGTATGAAATTGTGGTTGATGATTGTTGAATTATTATTTAATCTAAAATTTCTGTTGATTGATTGTAGTTGTTGCTATTGCTGAATTGTTGCTAGTGAGTTTTTTAAGTATCAAAAAAAGAAGAGAGAATTGAGGTAGAAAGAAAATGGTTGGGGGTAGTGAGTGGGTAGTAGTGATTTAGGATGATGAACTAGTAATTGAGAGAAAGAAGATATGATGGTTATGGTGACAATGGTGATGGCGATAAGAAAAGGGGCAGAGAGAGCAGATGTGTAGTGTAAACCCCGCTAAAAGTGGTAAATAATTAGTTAATAAATTGTATTTTAAATAGGAAAATTAGAAATGCAAAACTAATATCAAAATAAGGCAGAGCTCGTCAAAACGAGAATTTTGACACCAATTTCAAAAAAATTTGGCCCAAAATTGGGTCGAACGGGTCGAACCGAACCCAAACCGGACCCGTGGGCCCAACCAACTCACTATATATAATGAGCTGAAGCTCATTTCATTCCATTCAGCATGCAGAACACGCTGGGCAGCAAACTAAATGGGGAAGAACATGTTGAAGATTCCAAAACCCTTGATTTCATTCAAATCCACATAACTTCTCGCTCTGAGCTCCGATCGTCGCATCGTTTGCGGCTACGCGTCCGCGGTGTCGAGCTCTACAAAACCCATAGTATTGAAAGGTAAGAAAACTACATATTCTTCCTTAATTTCCCTATTTCCAGTTCTGAATTTATTGGGCTTTCGTGTTGAAATTTTGTATAATTTGGTGTTTTAGGTTCAAGTTAGCTTCCGGGACTTATGGGTTCAAGCTATTGAGCATATGGGTATGGTAAAGATACCCTAACCCTAGCTTAATCTTGTATTTATTATGAGAAAACTGAGATACAGAGAAGGAGTTATATGTTTAAATCGAAAATTGAGACGAGAAATTATTGTCTGAAACTTACGAGAAGGATTTTCGAAGTTACTGTGAAGCTGCCAAGACGTACCATGAATCAAAGAAGATGTTTTTGGGTTATCAGAAATAAAGAATAAAGTGGCAATGCATGTAATGGCGTGTTGAAGCATGAGAAAGTAAAGGAGGACCATCAGAAACTATTCGGAATGCTGCAACCATTGAAGATTCTACATCGGAAGTAAGGAAGAGTAATTATTGGTTTCGTATTAGATTGTTGAGGACTAGAGGAGAAGATGGAGCTTCACAGAGCCCTAAATACTACCGTATTGATAAAAACTGGAACATCGAACGTCTTAGTTCCTGAATTTGACAGCCGAGGCAACGGAGAAGAAGTTACGCAAATCTGAATTAGAATTCTCACTATGGAAGCCAACAAAAGAATTAGGCAGATCTAAAAGGAAGACTTATCAAGTGGGAAGGAAGAGGATACCTATTTCTGAAAATCACTTCAACGAACTAGAATCGGGTAAGCAATCAAAAACTAAGAAGTTAAATCCCCATTACATTGGGCCATAAGGAATCCTGAAGGAAATTGGACCAATGGCGTGTAGGATCGCTTTACCACCACATCTATCGAACTTGCATGACGTGCTTCACATATCGCAACTTCATAAATACACTTTCGATCCTACTCATGTTCTAGAACCAGAAACGGTTCAAGTGGAAGAAGATCGGATGCCTCCGGTAGCTCCAATTAGGATCTGTGACACCAGCATCAAGTGTTTACGCGGAAAAGAAGTTTCTCGGATGGAGATAGCGTGGAGTCAGGCTAGTACTAAAGAGTATATCCAGAGCATGAGTCAGATATGCGGAAGGGCTACCCACACCTCTTTTCAGATAACTCTCTTTGAATTTTGAGGACAAAATTCCTAATTAGGAGGGTAGAATGTAAACTCCGCTAAAAGCGGTAAATAATTAGTTAATAAATTGCATTTTAAATAGGAAAATTAGAAATGCAAAACTAATATCAAAATAAGGCAGAGCTCGTCAAAACGAAAATTTTGACACCAATTTCAAAAAAAATTGGCCCAAGATTGGGCCGAACGGATCGAACCGATCGAACCGAATCCGAACCGGGCCCGTGGGCCCAACCAACTCACTATATATAATGAGTTGAAGCTCATTTCATTCCATTCAGTATGCAGAACACGCTGGGCAACAACCTAAATGGGGAAGAACATGTTGAAGATTCCAAAACCCTTGATTTCATTCAAATCCACATAACTTCTCGCTCCGAGCTCCGATCGTCGCACCGTTTGCGGCTACGCATCCGCGGCGTCGAGATCTACAAATTCCATAGCATTGAAAGGTAAGAAAACCACATTTTCTTCCTCAATTTCCCTATTTCCAGTTCTAAATTTATCTGGCTTTGGTGTTGAGATTTTGTATAATTTGGTATTTTAGGTTCAAGTTAGCTTCCGGGACTTATGGGTTCAAGCTATTGAGCATATGGGTATGGTAAGGATACCCTAAACCTAGCTTAATCTTGTATTATTATGGGAAAACTGAAATTGGAATATGTATATGTATTAGGTGTAGATTAAGTGGGTATATATGTATTGGAATTTAATTGGGAATATTTGGAGGCTTGTTGGTGATCAAAGCTTAGTTTGTGGCTGTTTTACTTGAGCTTGGAAGGGCTATAATTTTGTGTTGAGAGGCTGCCTTGGGTGAATTAAGTGATCGGCCAAGGTATGGTTTAAGTTTCGCACGTTTAATATTTACGGTATTGTGAAAACTTAGGTTAGAAGAACCATAGGATAAGTTGAATTGTTTGTCCTATTTAATGATTAGCCTTGTAATGTTGTTGGAATAGATTTGTTGATGGATATATATTGGAATTATGAGGTGTGGAAGTTATTAATGGTGTGCTCTTATATTTATTTATGATGGATTATGATTGGTATTTATGAATAAGAATGTAGAGTTGTGTTGTGGTGGTATTGCATATATTGTAACTAATTATGTAATGATCGGAATTGCATGAGACCAAGTTTGGGATAAACTTGGGAATATAAGGAACTAAACTGAAAAATTTGGGACCTTTTTGTTAAATATACAATTTATGACAAATTTTTAAAGTTAGGTTGTTGAATCTGTCCAGCAGCAGAAAAGGTCAAACAGGGCAGCAACTTGTTTGTCTTGCTGCGACTTCTACGAGTTGAGTTTTGGAGCAAAAACAATTTTGTTATAAAATTTGATTAACTTTCTTTATTTCTATAAAACTTCAGAATTTTAAGAGTTGAGGATTGGGAGTTGTGAATTTTTTAATATTGGTGGTCAAAGCTGAAAAGAAACAGATTTCAGCAAGTTATGCACCAACTTCCAATGCTTGTAACTCTTAGAATTGAATAGCAATTGGGTTGCAACCAAGACACACTTGTTTCTGGATGAGCTAGGAGTTCCCAAACCAAAATTTAGCTTAATTGGAGTTTTGTAATAAAAGTTATTCAAATTGAAAGGTACAAAACTTGTTGGTTTCTAAAACAGATTTTGACTCATTTTTACTTAACTTTTAGGTAATGTAACTTCTTCATTAAAAATGTTATTAACTCAGAACTAATTGAGAAAGAAACCTGGATGAGTAAAGTTTAACTACATTAATTTTTAAAGTCATTGGATTTAACTTGGATTTTATATTGAATTTTGAATATCACATGCTGCTGCTGTTTTTCTGGTTTTATGCACTGCAGAGCAGTCATAGTTTTTTCTTTATTCCTGAGGCTAGAGAAATTAGAAAATTATGATCTTTGGTTTTTTAGAAAGCTTATTTCAAGATGAATGCCTGAACATAAAGTTTACGCAAGTCCGAGTTCATTTGTTATATTAAAAATAGAAAAGAAAATAGAGTGTCGAGGATGTCTTAGTGATAGTCATGGGTTCGAGAAGTTAAAGTTTAATCTTCGTGTGATATGATTGATTTAAGAGGTTGAGAAGAGTTTGATAAATGGTTTGGTCGAGACCCGAAAAGGATAAACATGATGAATTATAAGAGAATGATGTGAAAGCTAAATGAATACATGTTGTTATGGCTATAAAGAACGAATGTAAGAAAATGATGATGATAAATGATGAGATTTGGGAATGACTGTGTGTAGCCAAAATGGTCAATATGGCAAGTTGAGGAGGGAAGTTCCCTCTCTTGTCGTGATGCAGATGTGGGGAAGGTGGAAAGGCACTCTCCTTCGTATTGTTTTCCCCACATTCTTCTCTGGTTGCAAGGTGGAATGGCACACTCCTTCGATGTGGAAAGGCACTCTCTTTCGTATATCCTCCAAGAGAAGGTGGAAAGGCACTCTCTTTCGTTTATGATTCTCCTGGAGATGCGCAACCTAGAGACCAATGTCTAGGTTAGCTACCAGATGTGTCGGGTTCTGGCAAAATAACCAACACGTGAGCTCACGGCCAGTAGTATAGACATTCATCATATGCATATGTGTGCTTTGTTTGCTATGCCTTAATTGGAAATGCCTAATTGATATATATCACCTGCTACTTGTATATTTGCTACTTATATTATCTGTTCATTACTTGTGCTTGAACTTGTTTGGTTGTTTGTTCCTATTGCATTATGGATGATAGAGGGATGGAGAAAATGGAGAAATGGTTTGGTGATAGGTGTGGATTGAAATTGAGTAAGTTAGGTGGATTTAGAATACCTACCCCTGTTTATGGTTTTTGTATAGTAATTAAGTTGGATAATTAAATAATGAAGTTCTAGGATTGCCTATGATATTTTCAGGACCTTATTTATTATACGCGTGGCACTTTTACCATGCTGAAAACCTCCGGTTCTTATTCCATATTGTATTGTTGTTTTTCATATGCAGGCCGAGAGGCTCCTCGCTAGGCGTCTGGATCCTGGGAAGCGAAGTAGTCCTTGGGTGTATTTTGGTTTTTTATTTGTATATTTGTATATATGTATTTAGCTTATTTTTTAAGTAACTTATGTATGCTGCTCCTCTTTATCATGTTCCTATTAGGTTTCTTAGTACGCAAGTAATCCTTTCCTGAGCGTTGCGCTTTTTATTTTGCGATTTTGTTTTACTCCTGTTTCAAGGCTCCTAGTTAAGTATCATTTTCTCTATTATATATATATATATATATATATATATATATATATATATATATATGTTTTGAAAATTTAGCCGTGGAGGGTATATTTGATGCAAATCGAAAATTTCTGGGACAAAATTGAAACAAAATAAAACTTAGGGGTATTTTTAAAATTTTTGTCAAACTTCAGGGATAAAAAATATACTTTACCCTATATACAAATATATTAATAGATGATTTTAGTAACTAATTTTAATGTACGAATAATATTTTTAAATTACTTATAATAATGATGTCCAAAAGAAGACACATTTTATTTATCACAATACCTCCTCCACAGATGGATGTCCAAAAGAAGACACATTTTATTTATCACAAGACCTCCTCCATAGAAGAAGAGAATGACCCCACCATAACAAATAATTGTTCAAACACAAAACCATATACCCTACATAAACAAGAAAATAAACGAAGTATGCAAATATAGAGAAAGTGATGATATTGAAATTAAATTCCAAGGCCTAAGTTCTTGTTTGGTCCATAGAGACTTGAAAGCTTCTCAAGATGGTCAAGGCGAAATTCCAATGCAGAAAAGGACCTACGCAATGGACCAAGTTCGTTGCCTTCATTTCTATTCATGATATCGAAAGAGGCCTGTAAGAGAGTGTAATTCTTGATGTTCTTAAGAGCATTAGGATGGCCCTCTGTTTTTGGTGATTTTCTTTCTGTAGAAAGAAATATCGGGGACATTGATGTTGATGTATTCATGCTTTTTTCCTCTATCAACTGTAATGATGTGTTTATGCTACTTCCTTTTTCTTCAACTTGTATCTTCTGTTCCTTTGAAGATTGTTCAGCAGTTTGGTTCTTCTCTGATACATTTGTGCCAGTTGTCCTTGTTTTAGAAGATATTTGCCCTTTGTTATTGTGACCTTTGCGTCTATGCCATGAAATTAAAGCCAATAAAAGTAAACGTGATGAATCACAAGTTTCATTTTGTTGAAAATGTAAAAGCATTTCATATATATATATATATATACCTTTTGCGTCTCTTATGTGAGCGTTCATCCTCTTCTTTGTAGATCACTGGTAAGGTTGAAGGGTCACAGGCTAATGGACTAGTTTTGAAGAACTGAAAAGTAGTAACCATATGCATTAATAGGTCAAATTGAACATACAAGAAAACAATTGTAGATGAATGTAATTAAGAGTGAAGAGCTCACTTCAGTTTCAAGAGCAGAGGCAGCACTGCCACGACATGCAGGGTCAAGATGAAGAAGTGTGGTCAAGAGATCCAATGAAGAGGAAGGAAAGCCTTGGAAGTAGTCCTCATAATTAGGTTTGTAATGTTGTGAGGGCAAGAAGCTTGATCTTAGCTTCATTTTTATCCAATAATCTTCTGGAGGAGACCCGCATAGTTTGAAAATCAGGTGAAGCTGCTCAACCTATATAACAAACATAAAATGCTTTATTATTCGATTATGGTGGATTAGATTATACAGGAAAATATTATGTTCAAAATACGTTATAAGAAAATAAATAAATTTTATAGGCAAATGTTATAATTCTCCACAATAATGTAAATCATCATTTTGTATGGTATCATGAGATCTTGCACTATTTTATACAGCGAAATAACGTCTATATTTTATACAAACCACCATTCAATAAATGTACCTCTGTCCTTCCGGGCATGAATGGTCTTCCAACAAACATCTCAGCCAACAAGCATCCAGCACTCCATAGATCAATGTTATATCCATAATCAGTCGAACCTAAGAGGAGTTCAGGAGCCCTATACCAAAGTGTCACCACTCGATTTGTAAGAGGGCCTTGATGTTCAACATTTGCAAGACCAAAATCTGCTATTTTTAAAGAACCTCTTCTATCTATTAGCAAGTTCGAAGATTTGATATCTCGGTGAATAATTCCCCTCTCATGACAATGTTGGAGCCCAGCAAGCAATTGTTGCATGTAACACTTGATCTGTCCAAAATACAACCAAAAAAAAGTAATTGTACTCTCATTTATTATTGTACTCCCATTTATTATAGAATACTAAACAAAATAATTAAACAATATTTAGAAAGAAATCAAACATGAGGCTCAGTGAGTCTCTCATCAGGACGAGAGATAATTCTGGAAAGATCACATTGCATATAATCAAAGACGAGATAAAGACTATATTGCATCCTAGATGTTGCCAATCCTCTAAGCTTGATGACATTGGGATGATCCAGCTTTTGCAGTATCATAATCTCTCTCGCCATGAATTTTATACTTTCAGAATCGGATGTATCAAAACGAACTTTTTTCAGAGCAACAATCTTTCCAGTATCCTTATCACGGGCTTTGTAGACATTGCTATATGTTCCACGTCCAATCTATAGTCAAAAATAAAATAAGATAGACGTATTATATAAAAGCTAATACTAGACAACACATAAACTACAGAATTAGAGAAATTACTTTGTCAAGTTTTTCATAGGAGTCAGCGCTCTTGGCAACCAAAGCAGACAAAACCTCTTTAGGGATATTATCAGCCAACCATTTGGGCCAACCTTCACCGACTTCATACCCTGCAAATTTATTTTTCTTTTTCATATTGTCTTCGGACAACTTAGATTCTTCCTCCATCAACTTACCAATGTCATTAGCAGCAACAGCCTTTTCCGTTTTCTTTTTCCCTGTTTTTTCCTTTTCCTTATCTGTATATCTATAGCCACCAGTCCTTAACTTACTGTAATTATCTTTGGGATGACTAACGCTCTCTTTTCTGTTAGAACTATGGTTATCGTAGCTTTTTAGTTTCATGGTTGACGTAGAAGAAGATGAAGTTAGTTTGGGATTGGCATAAGCATACTCCTTTTTCAATCTGTTTAAGCGGCGTTCTTGAATGGGAGAATCTAACTTACCATTAACGCAACCCATGAAGATTATCTCTATTTCTGTGACAACTATGCATGGAATGAAATGAATAATAAGATGAGATTAAGCTTGAGATAAGCATGTAATAGAAAGCGAGCAAAACAAAGCTTCACTGGAAAAATCGATGTTTTGTGTTCTTTTTTACCGGCATTTACAAATAACAGAACTATGTAATTAACGACGGTGTTGTCTCTAATTTTTCTTCTTTATTCTATAGTATTTAATTTTCAGAAATAAACCCTCTACCATATGACATCTGTTCATGTTGATAATCTGCCCAAAAATATATTAAAATTTTAAATTTTACATATTTTTTAATAAATACAAATTTAAGATTTTTATTATTATTCAATTAAATTTATTCATTGTTTTACATGATTATATACAATTGATTATAGTTATAAATTTTTTTTATATTTACAGAACATAAAAGTTAAATTCTATTCTTAAACACCCTCAAAAGATAATGAAAATAATTTTTAATATTTTTAAAAAATAATTTTAAATATATTTTTTTGTACATATTTATTGTTGCTTCTAGAATAAAAATAAATTTTTAAATTTTACCAAATAATTTTTTGTAAGAATAAATTATTTAGATAAATTAAATTTTAAAATTTTAAAATAATATATTTTCAAAGACAAATTTTAAAAAATAAATTAAATTTTTTTAAAACAAATAGATGAATATTGTACTCTTATTATTGTGTAGAATAAAAGAGTATTGTACTCTATAATTTTTAAATAAACAAAGGTGATTGTTATTAATCTATTGTACTTGAAAAATGGTCTCTAATTTGTTAAAAAAATTAAAAATTAATATTTAATTTAAAAAGTAAAAAAGTAAATAAATTTTTAAAATTTAAATTTTACTATAAAAAATAAATTAAATAAAAATTAGACACCAATTCATAAGCATCCTATACTAATTAGCCATAAATAAAAAATTAAAAGAAAATAAATAATACATCACCATGCAACACCATCTTCTGTTCTTACTTTAATAGTATATTTTTTTATTTTATAAATAATCATATTATTATTTTAGCTGTCAAATATTAATTATATTATAACCATTTTTAATTTTGTCAAAAAATATTGATATAAATCTAGTTATTAAATTTTACATTTTTTTTAGAATTTTATTCTTTTTAATAACAGATTAATTTAAGACCCTCCTAACCACTACACCTTAACATATCCAAAAGATTTAGATAACAATAATATACAAATAAAATTTGCTAATTGTTAGTCACTGTATATAGAAATATATTTTTTAATATCTCATAAAAAATTTATTATACTAATATCAATAGATTTAATTATTAATCTATTTCAAGTGTAATTATTAGTTTAAACTGAATTTTAAAATTAAAATTAATTTTATTTTTATTATACTAATATAAATAAATTATTTTTTTGTATCTTTTTAAAGGATTGTTTAATCATTTATTATCCCTTACTTAATTATGGAGTCCATGGAAGGCATAAAAAATTTGTCATCGGCATTTACAACAATAGAACTATGTAATTAACGAACAATCGTTGTTGCTGATTTGTTGTCTCTAGTTTCTCTTTCTTATTCTTTAATATTTAGATCTTCAGGAATACATAGTTTACCTTTATGACATATATTCATGTTTGTAAATCTGGCTGGAAATGTATAGGATAAATACAATTTTGATATTTCTTTCTAGTTTAATAAATGCATAATAAATATATTAAAAATTTATGTTTAACCTACTTTTTAGTAATTTTCTTTAATTGGTAAGCCGTTAAAACTTTTAAATAATTAAAAGTATAAAATTTTTACTATCATCTAATTAAACTTATTTATTTTTTTAATGACTATATACAATTATCATAGTTGTAAACTTTTTTTTTATATTTACATAACATAAAAATTAAATGATTTCTTAAACATTCTCAGAATACAATGAAAATTATTTTTAATATTTTTAAAAATTAATTTTAAATATGTTTTATTATACATATTTATTGTTGCTTCTAGAATAAAAATAAAATTTTTAAATTTTATTAAATTAATTTTTTTAAGAATAAATTATTTGTATAAATTAAATTTAAAATTAAAATAACATATTTTCAAAGACAATTTTCAAACATAAAATAAAATTCTTTAAAGCAAACAATTGAATATCGTACTTTTATTATTATCTAAAATAAAAAATACCATATTTCCTTTTCAAAGTTTAAACTAATTTAACATGGATAATACATTAAATAAAGATTCAGAATAATAAAAATGTCAAAATCATGTCTTTTAAATTTATTTTAAAACTAGCGTGATAACCTGTGCAATTCACGAGCTTCATAAAATTTAAATTTTTTTAAAAAAAATATTAAGAATATAACTAAAATGTATTCTATAAAAATAGATATGTTATATTAAATTTGGATAATTACAAAATTATCAATACACTAAAATAAAAAAATAGAATATAATAATTATTCAATATATAAATAAATGATATAACATAAATTTTAAGATAATAAAAGATAATAAAATATTCAAACAATTGTTAGCCACTAGAAAAATAGAAAAAAGAAGCCCAATAGAAATGTAGTTTACTATTACGTATTATCTCAAAAACACATAACGTCAAGATACCTAATGATAGCAAAACAAAATATATACAACATATATAAATTTGTTCACTAAACAAAAAATAAAATATATCCAAGACAACTTAACACATAATTCAAAATATTCATCAAGCAGACAAGTGAATTGACTATTTGACCAATCCAAGTTGGTTGTATTATATTCTTTATATGTAAGAATTTAAATGTGTTTAATATAAATAATCTATTAAATGAAATTCAATAATAAATAAAGTGTCAAATCACTGTTTAGAATTTATTCTAAACTTCTTTCACCTATTAATAAAATTTATTCTAAACTTTTATCACCTATGTCAACTCTATTCAATCATTTTACACAAATAAAATTGCCAAATGATTAAAAATCTTATTAAGACAAAACTCTTGTAAGAATAATTTGTCTTTTTTAAAGAAAAACAAGATTAATTTTCACTTATATGTTCATCAAGTCATACTATACAGAATCATATTTAAAAAAATACTTGGTATCTGAAACACAATAGAATTAAAATTAATTTGATTTTAAAATTAATTTCTTTTATTTAGAATGGATAAAAAAATATAACTTGAATTGACATGTAAGTATTTAAACTCAGAACCTTTTATTTTTTATAAAAGTTTGTTAAAATTAAAACTATTTGATGTGATAAAAATATAAAGGGTCATTTTTATCTTTTAAATATTAATATAAAAATAGAAAATAAATGACAAAAGTGAGTGGAAGAGTGGCACACGACACGGCCTTGGCCGCCACTTACTAGGTCGACCAGCAAAAGAAGCCGATTAGGCATTAAATTTGAGCCACAAAAAAACTGCCATAGTGACTCATATCCACGAATATTAGCAAGGTGAGATTGGGTGAGAGGCCGACTAGCGTCCACCATTAAGAGAAAAAAAAGAGTAAAATTCTATCGGTAGTAAAATAAAGGGTTAAATATTATTTTTTCATCCATAAGGTCTGATGTTAAAATTAAAATTATTTTTTATTTTTTTTATTATTAAAATTATTTTAATATTACAAAACGTTATAAAATTATCATTTTTTTTAATTTTATTTTTTTATTAAATTATTCTTAATAAATAATAAAAATAATTAAAAATAATATTAAAAAATAAAATAAAATCCACCTCACCCCCTCATCCCACTCCCAACTCCCATCTCCTTTCTTATGTCTCTTTTTTCAATAATAAAAAAATTTTCACATCATCATCATCCCTTCGCACCTCTTCTCTCTCCCTTTCCTCACCACCATCACCACTGTTATCATAGCCATTCATTACTCAACACTTCTTTTTTCTAGCAACAACAATAGCCCCAAAATAAATTAACATCAACATTCACAAAATAAATCAACAAAAAATTCAGATTAAACAATAATTCAATAATCATCAAATACAATTTTAATTTTCAGATCCAAAAACAGCAAAACAACAGAAATTAAAAAAATTTAAAAAAAATGATATCTTCAAAAACTTAAAAAAAAAGAATGACGAACAGCTTCTTGAAACTTCGTTCGAAGTTCCAAAACTCCCACCACTACTATTAACCACTACTACCACCGTAACTGCTATGGTTATCGAAATCTCTGAGATTCTGTGGCTGTTAGAGAAACAATGGATTACTGTTATTGTTGTTGTTCCCAAAAGCATGAATTAATGGGTTATTCAAATTCAAAATAGAAGAAGATTGTGGATCCATGTAAGCATAGTGATGGAAAAGAAGAAGAATGAGAAGAAGATGAAGAAAAAGAACCGTTGTTGATGGCGGTAACTACACCAAACTTCATCGTCATCAAACCAGAACATTGTTGTTCTTCCTGCTTCACTGCAGAAGAAGAAGCGAATAAGTAGGGCGGCGAAAATAGAGAAAAGAAGAATTGGGGTTGGGATTGGGGCTAAGGTTTTGAAGAAAGGGGCATGAGGAAGGGGATAGGGGTTGCGGGAGTGGGGTGAGGGGGTGGGGGTGGGTTTTGTTTTAGTTTTTTAATATTATTTTTAATTATTTTTATTATTTATTAAGGGTAATTTGGTAAAAAAATAAAATTTAAGTAGAAAAGGACAATTTTATAACGTTTTGTAACGTTGATGATGATTTTAATAACGAAAAAAGGTCGGAGACAATTTTGATTTCGGTCTCGGACCATAGGGACGAAAAAAATACTTAACCCTAAAATAAATAACTAAGAAGGATAAATATAAAATAAAAAGTGTAAATAGAAAATATAGTTAGCTCAATAAAGATGTTTCATATATGTATTTACTTAATATTATATATATATATATATATATTAAGGTGAGAGAGCGAAATATTGCTCAGTAAAAGAAGAAAGGGAATTATTATTGCTTATGTATGTTGGCTCAGATATGTGCCCCTATTTATACATGTATGGGGTCTTTATTTTCAACTTTCATTTGAGTTCATTCTTTCTTGAGAATGGACATCCACGTTAATCCTTATCACAACACTCTCCCTTGGATGTCCATTTAGAATTATGCCTCGTTAAAACCTTAGTAAAGAAAAACCCAATGGGAAAAACTTTAGTGAAGGAAAAATAGTACAAAATCCTTTGTGATGGGACTGCCTCATTAAAAACCTTGTCAAAAAAATCCAATGGGAAAAAAACCTGATCAAGGAAAAAAAAAGTACAGTCTCCCCCTCTTGTCGATATCATTTAATGTCTCGAAATCGGCGCATCCCAATCTCATGTACCAATCTTTCAAAGGAGGATTTTGGGAGTGACTTTGTGAATAAATTTGCCAGATTGTCACTTGAGCAGATTTGTTGGACATCAATTGTCCCTTGATTTTGAAGATCATGAGTGAAGAAGAATTTGGGAGAAATATGCTTTGTTCTATCACCTTTGATGTATCTGCCTTCAAGTTGAGCAATGCATGTTATATTATCTTCAAACAGGACAGTTGGAGCTATCTTATGATCAATCAGTTCACATGATAACAGAATATATTGGATTAAACTCCTGAGCCAAAAACATGTGCTTCATGAATCGCTTGTATGTCGGCATGATTAGAGGATGTTGCAGCAATCGTCTATTTCGTGGACCTCCATGATATAGTTGTTCCACCATATGTGAACAGGTATTCTATTTGAGATCTCCCTTTATGTGGATCAGACAAGTATCCGTCATCTGCATAGCCAACTAGTTGTGACTTGGATCCATAGGGATAAAACAATCCCATATCAACCGTTCCATGAAGATATCAAAAGATCTGTTTGATTCCATTCCAATGTCTTCTGGTTGGAAAGGAACTATATCTTGCTAGTAAATTCACAGCAAATGATATATCGGATCTTGTATTATTAACAAGATACATTAGCGCTCCAATGGAACTAAGATATGGTACTTCAGGATCAAGGATATCTTCATTTTCTTCTTTAGGACGAAATTGATCCTTTTCCATATCCAAAGATCTTACGATCATTGGGGTACTCAAGGGATGTGATTTATCCATATAAAATCTTTTCAAGATCTTCTCTGTGTATGTTGTTTGATGAATAAAGATCCCATTTTTTATATGCTCGATCTGCAGGCCGAGAAAAAATTTAGTCCTTCGAAGACCTTTCATCTCAAACTCTTCTTTTAAAGTTTTTATAATTGTTGGAATCTCTTCAAGAGTCCCAATGATATTTAAATCATCAATGTACACAGCAATTATAATGAATCTAGATGCAGATTTCTTTATGAGAACATATGGACAGATATCATCATTCTTGAATCCATTTTTGGCTAGATACTCAATAAGACGATTATATCACATTCGTCTAGATTGCTTCAGACCATATAAAGATCTTTGCAATTTGACTGAGTATAACCTTTGCAAATATTCATTGGATAGTTCAGATATCTTTAGTCCTTCAAAGACTTTCATATAGATATCACGGTCTAATGAACTGTATAAGTAGGCTGTTACCACATCCATTAAATGCATATGCAATTTATGATATGCAGATAAACTGACCAAATAACGCAATGTTATCGCATCTACTACAGGGGAATACGTTTTTTCATAATCTATAACGGGCCTTTGTGAAAAACCTTATGCCACAAGTCGGGCTTTGTAGCGCACAACTTTATTTTTCTCATTTCGTTTTCTCACAAATACCCACCTGTATCCAACAGGTTTTACATCTTCTGGTGTATAGATTACAGGTCTAAAGACTTCACGTTTTGCAAATGAGTCTAATTCATCCTTCATGGCTTCTTTCCATTTTGGCCAATCATTTCTTTGTTGACATTCTTTGATTGATCTTGGCTCAAGATCCTTACTTTCATGCATGATATTTAATGCCACATTATATGCAAATATTTCATTGACAATTGTCTTATTTCGGTCCCATTTCTCTCCTGTAAAGACATAATTTATCGAGATCTCGTCATTTTCACAATCTTCAGGTACCTGAACGTCGTTTGGAGTTAAAATTATTTCAGAATTTTGGACAACTGCAGGTGTCTTTACTATGTCTTTTTCAACAAGAATAGTATTTACCTCTTTTCTCTTTTGAGGATTTTTATCTTTGGAACCGACAGGCCTTCCACGCTTCTGGTGTGTATTTACTTCGGTGGCAATTTGTTCAACTGGGACATCAATTCGAATTGGGGTATTTTTCGCTGGTATATATGACTTAGTTATCCTCTTTGTATCGAAAAATGTATCAGGCAATTTATTTGCTATTCTTTGCAAATGTATAATCTTTTGAACTTTTAGTTCACATTGCCCTGATCAAGGATCTAAATGCATCAAGGATGATGCATTCCAATTAAATTCCTTTTCAGGAAGCTTATTCTCTCCCCCTAATGGTGGAAATTTTGATTCATCAAAATGACAATCCGCAAATCGGGATTTAAATACATCTCCAGTTTGTATCTCAAGATACCTCACTATAGAAGGAGAATCATATCCAACATATATCCCCAATTTTCTTTGGGGTCCCATTTTGGTGCGAGAAGGTTGTGTAATTGGGAACATATATTGCACACCCAAATATTCTTAAATGGGAAACATTTGGCTGCTGGCCAAAGGCTAATTGCATAGGAGAGAACTGATGGTAACTCGTTGGCCTCAAACGAATAAGTGATGCAGCATGTAAAATAGCATGCTCCCAGACCGAGATTGGGAGATTTGTTCTCATAATTAAGGGTCTAGCAATTAATTGGAGGCGTTTAATAAGTGATTCTGCTAACCCATTTTGTGTGTGAACATGAGCTACTAGATGTTCAATACTTATTCCATTAGCCATACAATAAGCATCAAAGGCTTGGAAAGTAAATTCACCAGCATTATCAAGACGAATTGCTTTGATTGGATTTTCTGGAAATTGTGCTTTTAATCGAATAATTTGAGCTAGTAATCTCGCAAACGCCAGGTTGTGAGAAGACAATAAGCACCCATGTGACCATCTCGAAGATGCGTCTATTAGGATCATAAAATATCTACAAGATCCACATGATAGATGAATAGGTTCACATATATCACCTTGAATCCTTTCTAGGAATTCAGGGGACTCAAATCCTATCTTTACTGGTGATGGCCTTAAAATTAACTTCCCTTGAGAACATACAGCACAAAAAAGTTCACTAGATTTAAGAATCTTCTGGTTCTTTAGTGAATGTCCATAGGAGTTTTCAATAATTCCCCACATTATGGTTGTTCCCGGATGACCCAATCGATCGTGCCAAGTTATAAATTCATTTGGGCTAGTAAACTTCTTGTTTACAGTGGCATGTGATTCAATTGCACTAATCTTGGTATAATATAACCCAGATGAAAGTGAGGGCAACTTTTCTAATATAACCTTTTTATTTGAATCATGAGTTGTAATACATAAGTACTCATGACTTCTCTCATTCATAGTCTCAATATGATATCCATTTCGGCGAATATCTTTAAAGCTCAACAAGTTTCTTAGAGACTTGGTGGACAATAGTGCATTATTTATTATGAATTATGTTCCTTCGGAAAACAAAATTATAGCTCTTTCGGAGCCTTCAATCACATTGTCTGAGCCAATAATAGTATTAACATATTCTTCTTTTGGCACAAGATGGATAAAATATATATCACTTTTGAGAATGATGTGCAAACTTGCACTATCCGCAAGGCATACATCTTCATTATATATCCTTGCCATTTTCTTCAAAGACAAATAATAATAATAAAATGAGTAGTATGCACAGTTAAATTGAATTCTTGATTGGAATTATTTTTTCTAAGAAACACTGCGCATAATAAAAACTTGACACATTTAATGATTTCAAAATTCATTAATATTTCATTATTTATATACATCATATTTGAAACTTAAATACATAGAAAATAAAATTTAACAATAAGTTCTTTATATTATTTATTTACATGGATGCTTAATAATTTCACATATTAAACTATTCTATCATTGATTAAATGACCAATATTTCCTTCAGGGTCCTCAAAGAAATCAGATACATCATAATGAGTGGTGAAATTTTCAGTAACATCATTTGAAACGAAATTCATCTCCTTTCCTTTCTCATCTTTTTTCAAAGATGATTGATAATGATCGACTAGGTGCCTTGGGGTACGACAGGTACGCGACCAATGGCCCTTTCCACCACAACGAAAACACTTATCCTCTGTTGATTTATTTTGCCTAATATTTCTTTCCTTATCCCACTTCTGGTGAGATCCTCTCTTTTGAACATAATTTTTTTTCCTTCCATAATTTTCTTGTTATTAAAACCTTGCCATTTACCTCTTCTGGAAATGATTTACTGCATTTACTTCAAGAAATGGGGCGGCGCCAGCTGGGCACGCTTCATGATTCTTTAAGAGCAACTCATTGTTGCGTTCAGCAACAAGAAGGCAAGAAATTAACTCAGAATATTTTTTAAATTCTTTTTCTCGATACTGCTGCTGCAGGAGCACAGTCGAGACATGAAAGGTCGAGAAAGTTTTCTCTAACATATCATTATCAGTTATCTTTTCCCCACATAATTTCATTCGTGAAGTAATTTGAAACATTGCCAAATTATATTCATTTATGCATTTAAAATCTTGTAGACGCAAGTGCATCCATTCATATCGGGCTTGAGGAAGTATCACCGTCTTTTGATGATTGTACCTTTCTTCAAGGTCTTTCCAAAGATCTGTAGGATCTTTTAATGAGAGATATTTATTTTTCAATTCTTTATCAAGATGACGACCAAAAAAAATCATGGCTTTGGCTTTATCCTTCTGGGATGCATTATTTTCAGCCTTAATGGTATCTCCGAGATCCATTGAATCAAGATAGATTTCAGCATCTAATATCTATGATAAATAATTGTTTCCAGATATATCAAGAGCATTGAATTCAAGATGTGAGAGCTTCGACATAATGAAAATTTGTTAGTTGAGTCTTCCTAAAAATTTGATCAGAGTCTCATGCTGATAACATGTTGTAAAATAAATAACTAAGAAGGATAAATATAAAAATAAGAAAGTGTAAATAAAAAATATAATTAGCTCAATAAAGATGATTCATCTATGTATTTACTTAATATTATATGATGCAACATATATATATATATATATATATATATATATATATATATATATATATATATAGAAAGAGAATTATTATTGCTTGTGTATGTTGGCTCAGATATGTGCCCCTATTTATACATGTACGGGGTCTTTATTTTCAACTTTCATTTAAGTTCATTCTTTCTTGAGAATGGACATCCATGTTGATCCTTATCACAACACTATCCCAATTCTTAACTATTTTGTTAATTCTCAATCCGCCCAATTAAAAAATGACATTGTTGATCAAAAATATTTTCGATACAAGTAAGTTGAATCGAAACAAATTATATGGTCTTTTCGAGAAGATATGAGTGTGAGATGAAGTTGAAGGTAATCAGTGCTAATTTGGGGTTTCGATTATATTGCCGATCGAAAAAGCCAAATCGAGCAAGAGTCTCGATTTGAGAAATTAGGAAGAGCTTTTGAAGAGCTGTTCGAGTATTGGTGGAAGCGGGAAAGTTCGCGACTTTTATCACATGAGGAAAATATTGGAAATATCTATAATCACGCAGTAGGAACAGTTATCAAGAGTGATTGTATTTCAAATTTATAATTTCTCATTTAATTGTAATTAATTTTACTTTATTTAACCGTTATGTAAGATAGCCTATAAATATTGTGAAGTGTTAGGGAATAAAGGTTGGAACTTTTACTCAGAAAAATACTCTAGCATTCTCACATCCCAGTGAATCCCTAAGTTTGCGATCGAGTTTCCTTTTTCTGTAGGGTTCCTTCCACCTTCTTCTTTCTTTTAAATTCAATTTTGTTTGTAAAACAATTTTACTTAATCTTATTTGCTAAGTGTTATTTATATTCTTTATTTTCCTTGTTTAATTTACTTTCCAGCAATCTCTCACTTACTTTGAAGTTCTTTGATTTAATTAAAGGCACTATTTATTGTTTCATTTTGATTTTGGCATAAGTCTTTTCATTTACCATGTCTTTATTTATTGAAAACTTTGATCTTTAAATATTATTTAACATTTTACAAATTCATTTTATTTTCATTGTCGAAACTTGTCTAATCGGAGATGCTTTCATGCACTTCTAGAAAACTGGTATTCGCACAGAGGAGTAGGTTTCGCTCCCAGACCACTAGATATCGAACCACCATCGATTTGCTAAAAATTGACAAAATAAATTGGCACGCTCGGTGGGATAGTTTTAAATCGAAGTGTGTCAAAACAGATATTTTTCCAGTAATTTCTTAGTGTATGCGACTGCAAAGTGGGAAAATTATTCACATGGCTGATGAAGTATCAAATGTGAATGGTGGTCATCCACCAGTAATAGCATACCAGTATCCATGCCACAAACCGATGTATCTTCACACTCGGAGAGTGCAATTGGAACTGAAAGTATAGCTGTTACGACTATTCAAACTGGAAATATTGGACGTAATATTTATCCGCGTGGTCCTGTACCACCATATCAACCTCCATTAACCGCTGGGTGGCCCCCTTATGGTCTTCCTGCTGGTTATACCCCACCGGTGGGTGGATTTATGCCACCTATCCGCTTTGGGAATGCAAATGGAGTGAATAATATGCAAAACCCACAAAAACACTCTGAGTATTCTCGTGAGTATCATGTGGGCTCCACTTCGAATGTTGCGAATTTAATGGCAGTATATCGACAACAAGTGGAGGAGAGTCACCATGATTTGGTTAATTTATTGACTCAAAAAATGACTACAATTTTGAATCCCATGATGGCCGATCATGAATCGAGATTCGAGCATCTTGCTAGACAAGTCGAGAGGATTGCTCGAATCGTCGATTATAATGAAGATGAGAGGCATAACGCTCAAGGGAATAATGAGGGGATGGAAAATATTTTTCAAAATAAAAATCATATTCCAAATTGAGAAAATCCTCGCTTGGTTCATCAAAATGAAAATGCTGATAATGTTTTACATGGATTACGTGGTGATCGTTATCAGGTCACTCGAATTGTAGAATAGGTTTTAAATCGGGTTGGATTGAATATTAGTTTTATGAATCAGCCACATTTTGTATCTGCTTTTTCCCAAATAGTTCAAATGGCTGAAGTGCCAAGAGGGGTGAAAAATTTGAAAATAATCATAAAATTTGCTGGAGAAGTTGGAGAATCGACAACTGAATATGTTGCTCGTTATTTGGTTGAGATTGGGAACTTAGCCAATGATAAAAATTTGAAAATAAAATTTTTACCTTTGTCATTGACGAAGAATGCATTTACATGGTTCTCGAATCTTAGACCAAATTCGATTACAACATGGAATCAGTTAGAAACTACTTTTCATGCTCAGTTTTATCGAGGGGAAATGAACGTAGCAGTTACCGATTTAGTAGTTTTAAAACGTGAAAATGGTGAGACCATCGATGACTATTTAATACGTTTCAAAAATGCTAGAAGTAGGTGATATGTGACATTACCTGAAAATGAGATAGTGAAAATTGCAACCATGGAGTTGGATTTTATATGCGCATGAAATTACTTAATGTGCATATTCCTTATTTGGCTCACCTGGCTTAAAAGGTTCGGCAGACTGAGCTTATGAAAAAGGAGAAAGAAAAACATAGAACTAAATAGAGGTCGAAAAGTAAACCGTTTACTCGAAAAGAGAAGGTTGCTTATGTAACCATGGAATCTTCAGAGGAGGAAATCAATTTCGAAACAGAAGTCGATTTGACCGAACTTAAGAAAGGTTCTTCATATGTTTGTTCTTTATTGAAAAAAATCCCTGGTAGTGAAAAGTCGAATGATTCAAAACTTAAAACTGGAAAGAAATATAGTTTTGATATCTCGAAATCTGATCAGATTTTCGATGTGTTGCTTAAAGATAAACAATTAGTTTTACCTGAGGGTAGAACTTTGCTTTCTGTAAAAGATTTAAAAGGAAAGCCTTACTGCAAATTTCATCAAGCAACAAGTTATTCGACTAACAGTTTTGTCCGTTTCAGGGACTTGATTCAAGAGGCAATCATGGAAGGACGTTTGAAATTTGATGATGGCAAGAAAGAGATGAAGGTTGATGTGGATCCCTGATCATGGAGAGCTCATGGACTATGTCGGAAGAGAATTTCTCAATAAAGTTGCGTTGCAAGTATAGCTCTACCAACAACAATCCTTGAGGATAAAATTTAGAAAGGAATTGGTTGTCACAAGTTCAACCCAATAAAATAACTGAAGTATTCAAACCTCGGGTCGTCTCACAAGGAATGGGCAAACATATGCTTCAACATTGGTTAGAAATCCAGGGTTGTAAGTCATGGACATGGAATTAAACTAGGAATTTTAGCAAACAAGTAATCTTAAAGTGCAAGGAACTAATTCAAATAACTAAGCAAGATGTGAGCAATCCCAAACTAAGAAGACAACATTCAATCTAATTCTACTCTCAACTAAATAATAACTATAACTAAGGCAAAGCAATCAAGATTTTTGGGTTCTCAAATAAGAATGATAAAAGCAACTCTTGGCTAGACATGGGAATTGGGGCCACTATCCTTGTCTAATAACCATATCTTGACAATTATGAGGAACCAAACTCATTAAGTCTACTTCTATACTTGAAGTATGTTAAATGGTTTGGTCAACATCCACCCATAAGGTCTAACATCACTACTAATTAACTTAGTAATAGGCTAGTGTCAATGGCTATCAAATTGACCACTAAGGTTCCCAAATCATCAAATTCATTAGACCCAATGACTTAAGTTTACCCAATTCCCTTGGCCTAAGCCAAGAGTAAAAAGAACTACTCCATAATCAAGGTAAACAATTCATCAAACACATGGTAAGCATTAACAAAAGACATGTTCAAATTGCAATTGGATTGAAATTGACAAATACCCACTAACAAAAATCAACGTACAATCCCTCAAACAACACAATTAATCATAGAAATCATCAATGTAATATCAACAAATCAAGCTTCACAACATTCATGCAATGGGTATAAAATAACAATTGACAAGAATCCATAAAACTAACGTAAGATCTAAGCAAAATTATACTAAGGAATTTAAATTAAACAATCAAAACTAGTAATTAACAAGATCCAATTCAGAGTTTAACAAGGGAAGATCAAATTAAAGCTAGATCTAGAGAAGAACAAGAGTTTCTCTCTCTAGAAAAACAAAGAACCCAAAAAACTAGAAAATATGTCTTAGTGTAAAAATGATTGATCCCCCCTTCTCCCTAGCATCCTTGGGACTTTTTTCATGCAGAAACAGCTTGAAATTAGGCCTAATGAGCCTCAGAAATTGCCAAGCACGATTTCTTTTAATGAAGTCACGTGCAGCTTCCCGCGCGTGCGCGCCGATTGCTTTTGTGACCCACGCGTTCGTGCCAAGTGCGCGCGCGCGTCGGTTGGAATTCTCTGGCCTGCGCGGATGTGTCCATCCTTGCGCGCTGCTTCCAGCTATCCTCATCGACGCGTGCGCGTGAAGTGTGCATGCGCGTCGATGCTGAAGTTCCCAAAATCCAAATCTTCATGTTCCTTCCTCTTGTGCATGCTTTCTTCCTCTCTTCTAGGCCATTCTTACCCTATTAATTCTGAAATCACTCAACAAATACATCACGGCATCGAATGGCAATAAAAAGGATCAAAATATAGCAATTCTAAGGCAAAATAAGCATGTTTTCCATCATGGAGCAATATTAGGAAGTGAACACAAAACCATGCATTTCTTGTGAATAAGTGCGAGAAATATTGACAAAAACCCCCAAATTAAGCACAAGATAAACCACAAAATTGGGGTTTATCAAATCTCCCCACACTTAAACCAAGCATGTCCTCATGCTTAAAACAAAAAGACCAAAGATCATGGTGAGAAAGGGTTTATGAAATTCAAACTACCTAAGTGAATGCATGCAACTAATGTAAAATCGTCTATCTACTTGGTCAAGGGTAAATCCATCCTCCAAGAACACATGTGAGCATATAGGGTGAAAATGATGTGTAGTTCATGAATCCTACCAAACTGAATATCACTATGAAGTGCATATAACTTGCTAAATGAACGCTTGCGAAAGCCGGGAACAAGGAGTTGAGCATCGAACCCTCGCCGGACGTGTATCCGCTCTATGTGCTCAAGTGTATAGGGTTCGTCACTCAATCCTCTCCTAATCATGCTTTCCAAGATTTGTCTTTCATCTAACAATCGACAATTACTTAATGCATGCTTACAAGTATCATGAGGTCTTATCATGGGGTGTAACATGGCTAGGGCGAAGGTAAGGATGCATATGGTCAAATGAGCTTAAAATTTGAGTCCTTGATTAACCTAGAACCTCACTAGACACATAGAACAATCTATACAACTATAATACATTACCTAGCTACCCTTGAGTTTTACTTTTTTTGCATACTCATGCATTCTTTTCAATTCACATCCCATATGCATTGTTTTTTTTTATTACTTTGTCTTGGGGCATTTTTGTCCCCTTTCATTGCCTTTCTTTTCTTTTCCATATATATATTTTTTTTCTTTTCTTTTTCATACATTCTCATATATACACATATGAATTTCTTCTCTCTTCTTTTTTTTCGGTCCCCTTTTCCTTGGGGTTCATGTACAAAAGTTTCAATGCATATGATTTAATCATTAAATACATGAGTATGTTCTCAAATCCCAAAATTTTCATGTACAATTATAATACACCTCTATATCTACCCAAGTTCCCAAGTATACCCTCCCAATTGAATGATACACATCCTAACTCACCTAGGCTAATCAGGGATCCAAATTTAGGGACATTCATGGTTTTTCGCTTAGAGTTGTTGATGTGCTCTTTTTAGGAACAAAGAGGGTTTATCATAGGCTCAAAATTGGTTAGCAATGGTAGATAAAAGGGTTAAGGCCGTTTGGGAAAAGTGACTATTAAAATGATGGCCTCGATCATGTAAATGCATTCATACACAAGTAATGGACATATAGAATCAGACAAAGCAAGGATTGCAATCATAGAGAGAGAATAATACACACAAGAATGAGAATTAATGGTTAGAAGATGTAACCATACAATAGGCTCAAAACTTACATGTTTGTGTTCTTAGCTCAATCACTGTGTTCCAAAATACATTCTTGAAGCAAGTTTTCCACAAAAAAAGAAAACAATTTTCCAAAATTGGTAGGGTACCCCAAAACACAGTTTCTTAGGGAAGAAGTTATTAATTGACCAAGAAACTCTATAGAGACTAACTACCATGCAAGGAATATTTACAAGCAAGACTAACTACACATGCAATGTACTAACTACTAAGAAAAAGATAAATCCATGGGTATTGAAAGGAAGAGATTGTTACCCATGGAGATCGGTCGAACGACCTCCCCACACTTAGAATTTAGCACGGTCCTCCGTGCTACTAACAATGCGCAAAGGACGGTCGGGACCAGAACCTTCACTATCCCCTTCATCAGAGCTCCCATCACTTGGGTTGGAGGTGGATGTGAATATTTCGGGTTCCTCTATGCTAGGGGTAACACAATGCAGAAGCTTTTTGATGTAAGTGTATCGGCGTTGGTTGCACCACTCATATCTATCAATCTTTCAGTGTAGATTGTCTATCTTTTGATGGTTGGATCTTTGCTGCGGTGGTGATGATGAGGTGGAAGGAATAATAGATGGTAGGGCCATGTCAAGGCTTAGTTTGTTCATGGGAAGATGTAAGTATTTTTCGTTTGGGACCACATCGCCCTTAGCCGGAATTATAGCTTTCGTGTCCATGGCTTCCCAAGGAACACCCACAGCAGCAACTAAATCAGATACCAATGCTAGAAATGACAAATTACCCCGGTCGTGGATTTGACCCATCGCTTGCTTGACAAGAAGCGGAATGTTCACCGATCTCCCCGTGAGAACACACCAAATAAGCAAAGCGAGATCCGCCGTGAAGGACAACTTGTGGGTGCTAGGTAGGACATAGTGGGATAGGATCTGGGCCCAAGCTCTAGCTTCTACAGTGAGGAAACGTGTGTTAATGCACTTGGGTCACATCCGGAGTTGACCATGGGTCCAAAATGCCTCTGGTTCAGTAATGACTCGGAGGACTGAGTCCCAGTCAAATCCAGACTTTTCTCGTTGACGTAAGACCTCTTGGTAGCCATCCATGTCACTCAGTACTGGTAAGACATTAAGCACTTGCTGAATAGCCTCTTCCGACACTGAGACTTGCTTCTGGCGCACGTATATTGATTGAAGAGAGGGAAGATGGTAGTTAGTGTAGAACTCTACCACCCATGAGAGGTTGACCTCTTGTGGTTTTCTCAGAAGAAACTCTCATCCTCACTGTTCAATGCGGGGTAAAATACAAGGAGCAACTTTGTCTGGCGGAGCGAGTAGATGCTCAGCATGATAGTTCCTCTCAACCATGGTGGGGAACACAAGTTCACAGAAGCGGTTGGGGAATCTTGAAGAATCCTTTGCTGGTTTGCTCTTCTCATTGTCATCAATAAGAGCGGGTGCCTTCGCCTTCTTAGATAGAGGTCTGGCTCTTAATGAAGAGTGCGCCTTAGAGCGTGACTTTGGGGGTGCCCTCTTTGTGGCTGGTTTCCTTGAAGCTTTCTCCTTACCTTTCTTGGTGGCCATCCTGAAAAGAGAAGGGAAAGAAGAAAAATGTTAAACCCAAAGGATCAACTCAACAAACATGCAAGTGAGAGGTGTGCCCAAAAGAAATAGTACAAAAAAGTAGTCATAGAAGCATGGGTCACAACACTTACCATGGGATGCAAGAGGGAGTAAAGCATGCAATATGGCATGACAAGAATGATCTCAAGCATCCAAAACAAAGAGCAAGTCATGTTCAATGAGTATCTAATTGGCAAGTAATAAGCAAAATATGTTCAATGCACTTAGAATAGAGCAAGTGAATGATGAGGAAGCACCAAATAGAAGATATATGACTAGAATAAACCAAGATGGCATATGTACATTTCCTCAAACACTTGGTGTGCATTTAACAAGCAATGAGCAATTATGAGATACTCAACCAATTAGAAGCCCAAAATGAAGTATCAATCATCACACAACATCATCCACTCACAAAGATAATGAAAAACAATCAAAAAGATCCATTAAAGTAATCAAAGTTCAAGTTCAACATCCATAGAAAAAAACAAAAAGAAGAAAAAGCAAACAAGAAAAAAGCAAGTGGTATAATCAAATAACTAAAAGAGAAAATAAGTAAATCAACAAGAAAAATCTAACTAGAAAAAGAAGTGATGCAAATAAAGTAATAGATGAGATATGGAGGAAGTAGAACCTTGAGAAGTGTAAAAGAACAAGGTGAATTTTCTTTTTGAAGATGAAAAAAAGAGGGAAGAGATGTAGTGCCACCGGAAGAGGTGGTGGTCGCCGGTGAGTGGCCGGAGACAGTGGTGATGGAGTATGGAAGGAGGAAAGGAAGAGAAGAGAGGCGATGGAGAAAGAAGAATGAGGAAATAAGAAGGAAGGTGGGAGAGGGAGAGAAGCAGAGTGTGCAGCTTTAAAGCTGATTCGCGCAACCGACGCGCGCGCGCACAGTGTGCTGGCGCGTCGGTGAAGGTGGAGCGAGAGACGCGTGCGCGTCAATGGCGCGCACCCGCGAGTACAACTGTGCCTCTGGCACCGGACTGGCAAAAAGTTGGCACAAGTCTCGGGTCACTTGTACCAGAATTGGGAGACGACACAGGCGCGCGAACGCGCACCATGCGCTGATGCATGCCTGATTGGGTTGGCTACCGGCGCGGACGCGAGCAGTGCATGGACGCGTCAGTGTGGGCATAGCCTATGCACAAGTATGGCACAAGTATGGCACAACTCTCGGATTTTATATACCAGGGAGTTCATAGTGCAACATCGGCGCGCGCGCGCACAGCGTGCTTGCGCATCGATGGTCAATTTGCGAGGGCTGCGCGCAGGCAGCATGCACACTGGCACGTGGGTGCCTGACATGAAGTGGGCACGAGGTGGGCATAACTCTCGGGTTTTTTGTCCCAGGAGTAAGAATGCACCACCGGCGTGCGCGTGCGCAGTGCACTTGCGCGCGGATGCCCTTTTTCCTTGTTTTTTTTTATTTTTTTTACACAACATAGAAGAAGCTATTCTAACACATTTTTTGCAGGTGTTCAAGCTAGTAGTCAAGAGAGTACACTCAAATTCATGCACTATTCAAAACATAGCATTCTCTCCACTTCAACAATTTTTCCATACCAAAATGATGAAATCTATCTAAATATCCTAGTTATCCAACAAGATCAATAAAACTAGCATTCCTAAGCAATCAACAACATCAAGAAGTCACAAAATTCACAAGAATCTAAAGCTAAAAGCAAGATGGTATACACAAGGAAGATCTTACCACGATGGGGTGCCTCCCACCAAGCACTTTTTTAACGTCCTTAAGTTGGACGGTCAGTCGCTCAAGCTTCTCCTTCTATAGGTGCATCCGCCAATAGGAACACATCTAGCTCTTTTGGGAGCTTGTATCCATGGTACTTCTTCACTCTATGTCCATTCACCTTGAAATTTACTTCACTTTTAGGATCAAACAACTCCACCACTCCATAGGGCTTTATCTCCTTCACCTTGAAAGGTCCTTCCCATCTAGAGCGGAGCTTGCCAGGCATGAAACGAAGCCTCGAATTGTAGAGGAGAACCTCATCACCTTCTTGGAAGTCCTTCTTCCGGATGTGATGGTCATGGAATGCTTTAGTCTTTTCCTTGTAAATTCGGGCATTCTCATACGCTTCGTTCCTCAAACACTCGAGCTCCTCTAGCTGCAATTTTCTGGCTACTCCGGCTTGGGTCAAATCCATGTTGCACCGCTTTACTGCCCAATAGGCTTTGTGCTCAATCTCCACCGGAAGGTGGCATGCCTTATCATAGAGGATCCGGAAGGGACTCATCCCTAACAGAGTCTTGTAGGCCGTTCTATACGCCCATAGTGCATCTCCTAACCGGATGCTCCAATCCTTCCTTTGTGGATTGACCACTTTCTCCAAGATTCTCTTAATCTCCCGGTTGGACACTTTCGCTTGTCCGTTGGTTTGCGAATGATAAGCAGTGGCAACCTTATGCACTACCCCATTGCGCTTGAGCAGTGCCTCTACTTTCCTGTTACAAAAATGGGATCCTTGGTCGCTCATGATTGCTCGTGGTGACCCATAACGGCATACAATGTAGTTTCTAATAAAAGAAATGACAGTGTTGGCATCGTCAAGGCAGGTAGGTATTGCTTCTACCCACTTTGACACGTAGTCAACCGCTAACAGAATATATAGATACCCACTTGAGTTGGGAAACGGTCCCATAAAGTCAATGCCCCATACATCAAATATCTCACAGAATAACATATGTTGCTGAGGCATTTCATCCCTCTGGGATGTGTTTCCCGACTTCTAACACTGATGGCAAGAATCACATATCCGGTTATCATCCTTGAATAAGGTTGGCCACCAGAATCTACAATCTAACACCTTTTTAGCGGTCCTTTGTGGGCCAAAGTGGCCACCACATTCGGACGAATGGCAAGCTTCAAGAATGGGTTGGATTTCAGACTCCGGGACATATCTTCGAATTACTTTGGTGTTTAAAAAAGTTGGGAGGGAAGAGTTTCGCTACCAAGTAGTTCACCATTGGGGCAAACCAAGGAAAGCTATCCGACACAGCATGCAAACTATCCAATGGGAATGAGTCATTGATCGAAAATGGATCAGATTTTAAATTTTCAAGCCGGCTTAAATGATCCATAACCAAGTTTTGAGATCCACTCCGATCCTTAATCTCAATGTCGAATTCTTGCAAAAGCAAGATCCAACGTATGAGTATAGGTTTTGACTCATTCTTTGACAATAAGTATTTCAAAGCTGCATGATCCGTGTATACCACTATCTTTGATCCTAGCAAATAAGATCTGAATTTATCTAAAGCATGAACAATAGCTAGGAGTTTCTTTTCAGTAGTGGTATAGTTGGATTGTGCTACATCAAGTGTTTTAGAAGAGTATGCAATGACATAAGGGAGTTTACCATCGTGCTGTACAAGCGCGGCACCTATAGCTTGGTTTGATGCATCGCACATTATCTCAAATGGCAACGTCTAGTTGGAGCCTCGCACAATCGATGCCATGGTAAGAGCTCTCCTTAGCTCTTCAAAAGCTTTCACACATTCACTGTCAAACTCAAAGTCCACATCTTTTTGGAGTAGGCGCGACAATGGCAAAGCAATCTTGCTGAAATCTTTGTTAAAGCACCTATAGAATCCTGCATGTCCTAAAAACGAGCGGACCTCCCTCACATATGAGGGGTGAGATAAAGTGGTGATAACATCGACCTTGGCCGGGTCTACCGAAATTCCTTCATGAGATACTACATGTCCTAACACTATACCTTGTCTTACCATAAAGTGACATTTCTCAAAATTCAAGACAAGGTTAGTGTCAACACATCTAGCTAAGACCTTGGCCAAGTTCTCCAAGCAACAATCAAATGAAGTTCCATAAACACTGAAGTCATCCATAAAGACTTCCAGACAATTCTCCATTAGATCAGAAAAGACACTGGTTATGCACCGCTGAAAAGTAGCAGGTGCATTATATAGTCTAAATGGCATCCTTTTGTAGGCAAAGGTGCCAAAAGGGCAAGTAAATGTGGTCTTTTTCTGATCTTCAGGAGCAATGTGAATCTGGAAGTAACCAGTGAATCTATCAAGAAAGCAGTAATGGGATTTACCCGCCAAACGGTCCAACATCTGATCGATAAAGGGCAAAGGGTAGTGGTCCTTCCTTGTAGCGGCATTCAACCTTCTATAGTCGATGCATACTCGCCATGCATTTTGTACTCTCTTGGTTACCACTTCACCATCATCCTTTGTAACCGCAGTGATGCCTGATTTCTTGGGAACAACCTGGACCGGGCTCACCTACTCACTGTCAGAAATCGGGTATATGATACCCGCATCAAGTAGCCTAGTGACTTCCTTCTTTATCACATCGAGGATGGTTGGGTTGAGCCTCCTTTGCGGTTGCCTAACCGGCCTGGCTCCCTCTTGGAGAAATATACGATGCATGCACTTGCGATGGTCAATCCCCACAATATCGGCTAGGCTCCAACCAATTACCTTCTTGTACTTTCTGAGAACATCTAGGAGCTTTTCTTCTTCTTCACTAGAAAGCTCACTAGTAATAATGGCCGGAAACTTTTGGTTGTCCTCTAAGAAAGCATACTTCAAATGAGATGGGAGAGGCTTCAATTCACTCTTTGCCTCAAGTTGAGGTTCCTTTTCGTCAAGCTCACGAAGTTCATTCTCAACAACTTTCTCATGTTCACCCTCTTGGTCATCCGTCTCTTCAACAATATGATAGCTCAACTTGTTATGGTCTTCTTCTTGCACTTCCGCTACCATCAATTACATCATATCGGAGAATGGAATGCTCTTCGGGAGGATGCTTCATGGCTTCTTCTAAATTGAACTTGATAGTCTTGTCTCCAACCTCAAAGGAATATGTGCCGGTGAAGGCATCCAACTTGAATTTAGAGGTCTTAAGGAAGGGTCTACCAAGTAGAACGGAGAATGAGCTTCTATTTTCTGTTGGAGGCATTTCAAGGATGTAAAAGTCAACCGGAAAGACCAAATCCTTGATCGCCACAAGTACATCTTTGGCTATTCCTGTTACCGTGATCATACTTTTATCGGCTAAGGCAAACCTCGCCGCCGACTTCTTTAATAGAGCTAAATTCAACCGCACAAAGGTAGAAAGCGGTATGATGCTTACACAAGCTCCAAGGTCACACATACAATCATGAAAAGTGCGTCCACCAATACAAAAAGACACCAAACAATGCCTAGGGTCACCACATTTCTTTGGAATAGGTTCCATCAAGGAAGAAATTGAACTATCCAAGGATAATGTCTCCAATTCTCCTATCCTATCCTTGTGTGTACACAAGTCTTTCAAAAATTTTGCATACTTTGGAATTTGTTGAATAGCATCAAGAAGTGGTATGGTTACCTCAACCTTCTTGAACACTTGAAGCATGTTCAAATCAAATTTCGGTGTCTTCTTTGCTTTCTTCACCATGGAAGGGAATAGAATAGGGATGGACTCATCCACTAAAGCTTTCCTCTTGGGTTCCTTGAGGTTTACTCATTCTTCCTCATGCCTTTTGTCTACCTCCCCCTCTTCATGTGGAGCTTCAACAACCACTTCTTCCTCATGAATGTCCTCCAAGACCCTTGAAGGTATCTCCTCCAATGTAGTTCCCGACCGTAGAGTGATGGCGTTGAGACCACCCTTTGGGTTTGGTTGGGGTTGGGATGGAAGGTTAGAAGAACTTGAGGGTTGGTTGGTGTTGTTGGAGGAGGACATGGACAACTTCGAAATGATGTCGGTAAGATTGGCCAATTGAGCACTCATGGCCTCGAATTGAGCCTTATAGCCCTCATCCCGTTTATCCACAGTGGCTCTAAGCTCGTCAAATTGATTGGTGGGAGATGGAGAGATTTGGTTAGATTGTTGTCTATGGTGTGGTGCTTAGTACTTGGTGTAGTTGTTTTGGTTTTGGTTGTGGTGATTTTGGTTAGCTTGGTAGTTGTTGTTATTGTGGTAGTATTGAGATGAAGATTGGTTGTTGTTGTGATGAGAAGAAGAGTTGTTTCATCTTTGGTTTTGATTGCTCCCTTGTGTATTATCCCTCCACCCTTGATGTTGATTACCACCATGAGGGTAGTTGTTTTGGCCTTAAGAAGGATAGGGTGGACAGTTGTTGTAATTCACATTGGCCACTACAAGGGCATGTTCCTCTTGAATTTGATGGCATTGATCAGTGTAATGTGTAGTGCTAGAACACAAACCACAAATCTTAGGAGGGCCTTCAAGTTGAGCAACTGGAGGTGGAGCTTGGATGGCTTGGATGGAGTAGAATTCCTTTTGATCCTTTTGTATTTGCGTGAGGATGGTGGTCATATCTCCAAGTGCTTTAGTTAGGCTTGATTCGGAAGGGAACGGTTCTACCACACCCTTGAGAGGATTACTTCTCACCCTTGTATGTTGTGTAGCTTCGGCAACATCCTTTATCAAACTCCAAGCTTCTCCCTCCGTCTTATTTTTTGAAAGGGAACCACCGCTAGAAGTGGTGAGCAATCTTCTATCTTCCACACAAAGACCTCTGGTGAAGTAGCTAATGAGCAAGTGAGTGTTCATTCCATGATGTGGACAATATTCCAATAGCCTCTTGAACCGAGACCAATACTCGTACAAACTCTCTTGGTCTCTTTGCATTATACCCGAAATCTCTTTCCGGATGTAGTCGGTCTTCTCCGGTGGGAAGAATTTATCTAGAAACTCTCTTCTCAAGAAATCTCAATTGGTAGCAATCTCATCCGGTAGTGAATAAAACCATGTCTTTGCTTGTGCTTCAAGAGAGAAAGGGAAGGCAAAAATCATGATAGCCACCTCATCGGCTCCATGCCTTCGAGCCTTAGGACAAGCAACTTGAAAATCCTTTAGATGTCGGATGGGGTCTTGGCCCGGCAACCCATGATACTTAGGTAGTAGATTTATCAAGCTACTCTTCAATTCAAAGTTTGGATCAAGGTTAGGATACCTTGCTTGCAATGGTTAAAGTATAATATCCGGAGCTCCTTGCTCATGCAAAGTGATCCGGCGTGGCTCCGCCACGTGTGGCTCACATGTAGGATGCAAAGATGTATTAGTAGTGCCAATAGAAGAATAGGAAGTAGTGGACTCCAAGTCACTCTCGGTACCATCTAGTGATTCGGTATGTTCCTCAAGAGAGGCCGAAGCACTAGCCGTATAATCCAACCGCCGTCTAGCTTGCCGAGTGTGTAACAAAGTTCTTTCAATCTCGGGATCCAAATCGGCTAAGCTAGACTTCAGTTGAGACCGAGTCATCAAACTTGAGAGTTGGTGGACGAAATTGTGATCACTACAACTTCGCACAACTAACCAGCAAGTGTACTGGGTCGTCCAAGTAATAAACCTTACGCGAGTAAGGGTCGATCCCACAGAGATTGTTGGTATGAAGCAAGCTATGGTCACCTTGTAAATCTTAGTCAGGCAAACTCAAATGGTTATGAATGATGAATAAAACATAAAGATAAAGATAGAGGTACTTATGTAATTCATTGGTGAGAATTTTAGATAAGCGAATGGAGATGCTTTGTCCCTTCCGTCTCTCTGCTTTCCTACTGTCTTCATCCAATCCTTCTTACTCCTTTCCATGGCAAGCTGTATGCAAGGGTTTCACCGTTGTCAGTGGCTACCTCCCATCCTCTCAGTGGAAATGTTCAACGCACCCTGTCACGGCACGGCTATCCAGCTGTCGGTTCTCGATCATGTCGGAATAGAATCCAGTGATTCTTTTGCGTCTGTCACTAACGCCCCACAATCGCGAGTTTGAAGCTCGTCACAGTCATTCAATCATTGAATCCTACTCAGAATACCACAGACAAGGTTTAGACCTTCCGGATTCTCTTGAATGCCGCCATCAGTTCTAGCTTATACCACGAAGATTCCGGTTAAAGAATCCAAGAGATATCCACCCAATCTAAGGTAGAACGGAGGTGGTTGTCAGGCATACGTTCATAGGTGAGAATGATGATGAGTGTCACGGATCATCACATTCATCAAGTTGAAGAACAAGTGATATCTTAGAACAAGAACAAGCGGAATTGAATAGAAGAACAATAGTAATTGCATTAATACTCGAGGTACAGCAGAGCTCCACACCTTAATCTATGGTGTGTAGAAACTCCACCGTTGAAAATATATAAGAACAAGGTCTAGGCATGGCCGAATGGCCAGCCTCCCAAGGATCAAAAGATCTAAAGATCAAAAGATTCCAAAGATCAGAAGATGAAAATACAATAGTAAAAGGTCCTACTTATAGAGAACTAGTAGCCTAGGGTTTACAGAGATGAGTAAATGACATAAAAATCCACTTCCGGGCCCACTTGGTGTGTGCTTGGACTGAGCATTGAAGCATTTTCATGTAGAGACTCTTCTTGGAGTTAAACACCAGCTTTTATGCCAGTTTGGGCGTTTAACTCCCATCCTTGTGCCAGTTCCGGCGTTTAACGCTGGGAATTCTGATGGTGACTTTGAACGCCGGTTTGGGCCATCAAATCTTGGGCAAAGTATGGACTATCATATATTTCTGGAAAGCCCAGGATGTCTACTTTCCAACGCCGTTGAGAGCGCGCCAATTGGGCTTCTGTAGATCTAGAAAATCCACTTCGAGTGCAGGGAGGTCAGAATCCAACAGCATCTGCAGTCCTTTTTAGTCTCTGAATTAGATTTTTGCTCAGGTCCCTCAATTTCAGCCAGAAAATACCTGAAATCATAGAAAAACACACAAACTCATAGTAAAATCCAAAAAAGTGAATTTTAACTAAAAACTAATAAAAATATACTAAAAACTAACTAGATCATACTAAAAACATACTAAAAACAGTGCCAAAAAGCGTACAAATTATCCGCTCATCACAACACCAAACTTAAATTGTTGCTTGTCCTCAAGCAACTGAAAGTCAAATAAGATAAAAAGAAGAGAATGTGCAATGAATTCCAAAAACATCTATGAAGATCAGTATTAATTTAGATGAGCGGGGCTTTTAGCTTTTTGCCTCTGAATAGTTTTGGCATTTCACTTTATCCTTTGAAATTCAGAATGATTGGCTTCTTTAGGAACTTAGAATCCAGATAGTGTCATTGATTCTCCTAGTTAAGTATGATGATTCTTGAACACAGCTACTTATTGAGTCTTGGCCGTGGCCCACAGCACTCTGTCTTCCAGTATTACCACCGGATACATACATGCCACAGACACATAATTGGGTGAACCTTTTCAGATTGTGACTCAGCTTTGCTAGAGTCCCCAATTAGAGGTGTCCAGGGTTCTTAAGCACACTCTTTTTGCCTTGGATCACAACTTTATTTCTTTCTTTTTCTTTCTTTTTCTTTCTTTTTCTCTTTCTTTTTCTTTCTCTCTTTTTTTTCGAAATTTTTTTTTTGTATTCACTGCTTTTTCTTGCTTCAAGAATCATTTTTATGATTTTTCAGATCCTCAGTAACATGTCTCCTTTTTCATCATTCTTTCAAGAGCCAACATTCATGAACAACAAATTCAAAAGATTTATGCACTGTTCAAGCATACATTCAGAAAACAAAAGTATTGCCACCACATCAAAATAATTAAACTGTTATAAAATTCAAAATTCATGCAATTCTTCTCTTTTTTCAATTAAGAACATTTTTCATTCAAGAAAGGTGATGGATTCATAGGACATTCATAACTTTAAGGCATAGATACTAAGACACTAATGATCACAAGACACAAACATAGATAAACATAAGCACTAAAATTCGAAAAACAGAAAAATAAAGAACAAGGAAATTAAAGAACGGATCCACCTTAGTGATGGCGGCTTGTTCTTCCTCTTGAAGATCCTATGGAGTGCTTGAGCTCCTCAATGTCTCTTCCTTGTCTTTGTTGCTCCTCTCTCATGATTCTTTGATCTTCTCTAATTTCATGGAGGAGAATGGAATGTTCTTGGTGCTCCACCCTTAGTTGTCCCATGTTGGAACTCAATTCTCCTAGGGAGGTGTTTAGTTGCTCCCAATAGTTTTGTGGAGGAAAGTGCATCCCTTGAGGCATCTCAGGGATTTGATGATGAGATGGGTCTCTTGTTTGCTCCATCCTCTTCTTAGTAATGGGCTTGTCCTCATCAATAGGGATGTCTCCCTCTATGTCAACTCCAACTGAATAACAGAGGTGACAAATGAGATGGGGAAAGGCTAACCTTCCCAAGGTAGAGGACTTGTCCGCCACCTTATAAAGTTCTTGGGATATCACCTCATGAACTTCTATTTCTTCTCCAATCATGATGCTATGGATCATGATGGCCCGGTCTATAGTAACTTCGGACCGGTTGCTAGTGGGAATGATTGAGCGTTGGATAAACTCCAACCATCCTCTAGCCACGGGCTTGAGGTCGTGCCTTCTCAATTGAACCGGCTTTCCTCTTGAATCTCTCTTCCATTGGGCGCCCTCTTCACAGATGTCTATGAGGACTTGGTCCAACCTTTGATCAAAGTTGACCCTTCTAGTGTAAGAGTGTTCATCTCCTTGCATCATGGGCAAGTTGAATGCCAACCTTACATTTTCCGGACTAAAATCCAAGTATTTCCCCCAAACCATAGTAAGCCAATTCTTTGGATCCGGGTTCACACTTTGATCATGGTTCTTGGTGATCCATGCATTGGCATAGAACTCTTGAACCATTAAGATTCCAACTTATTGAATGGAGTTGGTAAGAACTTCCCAACCTCTTCTTCGGATGTCGGATCTCCGGATATTCACTCTTTTTGAGTTTGAAAGGGACCTCGGGGATCACTTTCTTCAAGGCCACAACTTCATAGAAGTGGTCTTGATGCACCCTTGAGATGAATCTCTCCATCTCCCATGACTCGGAGGTGGAAGCTTTTGCCTTCCCTTTCCTCTTTCTAGAGGTTTCTCCGGCCTTGGATGCCATAAATGGTTATGGAAAAACAAAAAGCAATGCTTTTACCACACCAAACTTAAAAGGTTTGCTCGTCCTCAAGCAAAAGAAGAAAGAAGAGAGTAGAAAAAGAAGAAATGAGGAGATGGAGAAGGCTTTGTGGTTCGGCCAAAAAGGGGAGAAGTAGTGTTTAGGTTGTGTGAAAATGAAGGAGTGAAGATGGGTTTATATAGGGGTGGGGGGAGGGTTATGGTTCGGTTATGGGAGGGTGGGTTTGGGAGGAAAAGTGGTTTAAATTTGAATGGTGGGGTAGGTGGGGTTTTATGAAGGATGGATGTGAGTGGTGAAGAGAAAGATGGGATTTGATAGGTGAAGGGTTTTTGGGGAAGAGGAGTTGAGGTGATTGGTGAATGGGTGAAGAAGAGAGAGGGTGGTGGGGTAGGTGGGGATCCTGTGGGGTCCACAGATCCTGAGGTGTCAAGGAAAAGTCATCCCTGCACCAAGTGGCGAGCAAAATTGCTCTTTGTACCAATTCTGGCGTTAAACGCCGGGCTGGTGCCCCTTTCTGGCGTTTAACGCCAAGTTCTTGCCCTTTACTGGCGTTTAACGCCAGTCTGGTGCCCCTTTCTGGCGTTAAACGCCCAGAATGGTGCCAGACTGGGCGTTAAACGCCCATCTGCTAGCCTTACTGGCGTTTAGATGCCAGCAGGATCTTCCTCCAGGGTGTGCTGTTTTTCTTTCTGTTTTTGCTTTTTCATTTGATTTTGTGACTTCTCATGATCATCAACCTACAAAAAACATAAAATAACAAAGGAAAATAGATAAGATATAACATTGGGTTGCCTCCCAACAAGCGCTTCTTTAATGTCAGTAGCTTGACAGAGGGCTCTCATGGAGCCTCACAGATGCTCAGAGCAATGTTGGAACCTCCCAACACCAAACTTAGAGTTTGAATGTGGGGGTTCAACACCAAACTTAGAAGTTGGTTGTGGCCTCCCAACACCAAACTTAGAGTTTGACTGTGGGGGCTCTGTTTGGCTCTGTTTTGAGAGAAGCTCTTCATGCTTCCTCTCCATGGTGACAGAGGGATATCCTTGAGCCTTAAACACAAGGGATTCTTCATTCACTTGAATGATCAATTCTCCTCTATCAACATCAATCACAGCCTTTGCTGTGGCTAGGAAGGGTCTGCCAAGGATGATGGATTCATCCATGCACTTCCCAGTCTCTAGGACTATGAAATCAGCAGGGATGTAATGGTCTTCAACTTTTACCAGAACATCCTCTACAAGTCCATAAGCTTGTTTTCTTGAGTTGTCTGCCATCTCTAGTGAGATTTTTGCAGCTTGCACCTCAAAGATCCCTAGCTTCCCCATTACAGAGAGAGGCATGAGGTTTACACTTGACCCTAGGTCACACAAGGCCTTCTTGAAGGTCATGGTGCCTATGGTACAAGGTATTGAAAACTTCCCAGGATCCTGTCTCTTTTGAGGTAATTTCTGCCTAGACAAGTCATCCAGTTCTTTGGTGAGCAAAGGGGGTTCATCCTCCTAAGTCTCATTTCCAAATAACTTGTCATTTAGCTTCATGATTGCTCCAAGGTATTTAGCAACTTGCTCTTTAGTGACATACTCATCCTCTTCAAAGGAAGAATACTCATCAGAGCTCATGAATGGCAGAAGTAAGTCCAATGGAATCTCAATGGTCTCATTTTGAGCCTCAGATTCCCATGGTTCCTCATTGGGGAACTCATTGGAAGTCAGTGGACGTCCATTGAGGTCTTCCTCAGTGGCGTTCACTGCCTCTTCCTCCTCTCCTAATTTGGCCATGTTGATGGCTTTGCACTCTCCTTTTGGATTTTCTTCTGTATTGCTTGGAAGAGTACTAGGAGGGAGTTCAGTAATTTTCTTACTCAGCTGTCCCACTTGTGCCTCCAAATTTCTAATGGAGGACCTTGTTTCAGTCATGAAACTTTGAGTGGTTTTGATTAGATCAGAGACCATGATTTCTAAGTCAGATGTGTTCTGCTTAGAACTCTCTGTCTGTTGCTGAGAAGATGATGGAAAAGGCTTGCCATTGCTAAACCTGTTTCTTCCACCATTATTGTTGTTGAATCCTTGTTGAGGTCTCTGTTGATCCTTCCATGAGAGATTTGGATGATTTCTCCATGAAGGATTATAGGTGTTTCCATAGGGTTCTCCCATGTAGTTCACCTCTTCCATTGAAGGATTCTCAGGATCATAAGCTTCTTCTTCAGATGAAGCTTCCTTAGTACTCCCTGGTGCATTTTGCATTCCAGATAGACTTTGAAAAATCATATTGACTTGCTGAGTCAATATTTTGTTCTGAGCCAATATGGAATTCAGAGTATCAATCTCAAGAACTCCTTTCTTCTGATTTGTCCCATTGTTCACAGGATTTCTTTCAGAAGTGTACATGAATTGGTTATTTGCAACCATTTCAATTAGTTCTTGAGCTTCTGTAGGCGTCTTCTTCAGATGAAGAGATCCTCCAGCAGAGCTATCCAAAGACATCTTGGACAGTTCAGACAGACCATCATAGAAAATGCCTATGATGCTCCATTCAGAAAGCATATCAGAGGGACACTTTCTGATTAATTGTTTGTATCTTTCCCAAGCTTCATAGAGGGATTCTCCTTCCTTCTATCTGAAGGTTTGGACTTCCACTCTAAGCTTACTCAATTTTTGAGGTGGAAAGAACTTTGCCAAGAAGGCATTGACTAGCTTTTCCCAAGAGTTCAGGCTTTCTTTAGGTTGTGAGTCCAACCATAGCCTAGCTCTGTCTCTTACAGCAAAAGGGAATAGCATAAGTCTGTAGACCTCAGGGTCAACCCCATTAGTCTTGACAGTGTCACAGATGTGCAAGAATTCAGCTAAAAACTGATGAGGATCTTCCAATGGAAGTCCATGGAACTTGCAATTCTGTTGCATTAGAGAAACTAATTGAGGCTTAAGCTCAAAGTTGTTTGCTCCAATGGCAGGGATAGAGATGCTTCTCCCATAGAAGTCGGGAGTAGGTGCAGTAAAGTCACCCAGCACCTTCCTTGCATTGTTGTCATTGTTGTTGTTTTTGGCTGCCATGTGTTCTTCTTCTTTGAAGATTTCTGTTAGGTCCTCTACAGAGAATTGTGCCTTAGCTTCTCTTAGCTTTCGCTTCAAGGTCCTTTCAGGTTCAGGATCAGCCTCAACAAGAATGCTTTTGTCTTTGCTTTTGCTCATATGAAAGAGAAGAAAACAAGGAAATATGTGGAATCCTCTATGTCACAGTATAGAGATTCCTTGAGGTGTCAGAGGAAAAGAAAAATGGAAGGCAGAAGTAGAAGAATTCGAACTTATCAAGAGAGATAGAGTTCGAATTATTCATTGAGGAATAGTGTTAGTCCATAAATAGAAGGATGTGAGAAGAGGGGAAGTAATTTTCGAAAATTAAGTAAAAGATTTTGAAAACATTTTGAAAAACACTAATTGATTTTCGAAAACCAATGGTGGAAAAGAAATCAAGTGATTTTTGAAAAAGATTTTGAAATTAGAAAATAAAAAGATTTGATTGAAAACTATTTTTGAAAAAGATGTGATTAAAAAGATATGATTGGTTTTAAAAAGATGTGATTGAGAAGATATGATTTGAAAAATATTTTGAAAAGATTTGATTTTAAAAATTAATAACTTGGCTAACAAGAAAAGATATGATTCAAACATTAAACATTTCTCAATAGAAAAGGTAACATACTTGATATGTTGAATCAAATCATTAATTGATAGCAAGTATCCTTAAAAATAGAAAGAAATTGATTTTGAAAGAGATTTGATTGAAAAGATATGATTTGAAAAAGATTTGATTTTGAAAAGATTTTGAAAACTAAAAAAAAAAATTGATTTGAAAACAAAATCTTCCCTCTTGTGCCATCCTGGCGTTAAACGCCCAGAATGGTGCACATTCTGGCGTTTAACGCCCAAACTACTACCCTTTTGGGCGTTAAACGCCCAGCCAGGCACCCTGGCTGGCGTTTAAACGCCAGTCTGTCTTCCTCACTGGGCGTTTTGAACGCCCAGCTTTTTCTGTGTAATTCCTCTGCAGTATGTTCTGAATCTTCAATTCTCTGTATTATTGACTTGAAAAGACACAAATTAAAAATATTTTTGGATTTTTAATAATAAGGAATAATCAAAATGCAACTAAAATCAAATAACAATGCATGCAAGACACCAAACTTAGCAGTTTGTATACTACTGACACTAACAAAATGAGAATGCATATGAAAAACAACAAAACACTCAAGTCAAGAGAATTCAAAGATCAGAGCAATGAAATCATCAAGAACATCTTGAAGATCACTTAAGACACATGAATGAATGCAAGAAGAATAAAAACATGTAATTGACACCAAACTCAAAATGAAACACTAGACTCAAACAAGAAATTTTTGGATTTTATGATTTTGTAATTTTTTTTTGGATTTTTCGAAAATTAAGTGGAAAAGAAAATAAAGGTATCAAAATTCTTAATGAGAATTCCAGGAATCATGCAATGTTAGTCTAAAGCTTCAGTCTAAAGAAATTAGACATGGCTGAACAAGCTTCAGCAGGACATTGCATTCAAGAGCTAAATTGATGAAAATCAATCAGCTTTGGTGATGATAAGAATATCACCTTGAAACACTAGAATTCATTCTTAAGAACTCTGAAGAAAAATACCTAATCTAAGCAACAAGATGAACCGTCAGTTGTCCATACTCAAACAATCCCCGGCAACGGCGCCAAAAACTTGGTGGACGAAATTGTGATCACTACAACTTCGCACAACTAACCAGCAAGTGTACTGGGTCGTCCAACTAATAAACCTTACGCGAGTAAGGGTCGATCCCACAGAGATTGTTGGTATGAAGCAAGCTATGGTCACCTTGTAAATCTTAGTCAGGCAAACTCAAATGGTTATGAATGATGAATAAAACATAAAGATAAAGATAGAGGTACTTATGTAATTCATTGGTGAGAATTTCAGATAAGCGAATGGAGATGCTTTGTCCCTTCCGTCTCTCTGCTTTCCTACTGTCTTCATCCAATCCTTCTTACTCCTTTCCATGGCAAGCTGTATACAAGGGTTTCACCGTTGTCAGTGGCTACCTCTCATCCTCTCAGTGGAAATGTTCAACGCACCATGTCACGGCACGGCTATCCAGCTATCGGTTCTCGATCATGTCGGAATAGAATCCAGTGATTCTTTTGCGTCTGTCACTAACGCCCCACAATCGCGAGTTTGAAGCTCGTCACAGTCATTCAATCATTGAATCCTACTCAGAATACCACAGACAAGGTTTAGACCTTTCGGATTCTCTTGAATGCCGCCATTAGTTCTAGCTTATACCACGAAGATTCCGGTTAAAGAATCCAAGAGATATCCACCCAATCTAAGGTAGAACGGAGGTGGTTGTCAGGCACACGTTCATAGGTGAGAATGATGATGAGTGTCACGGATCATCACATTCATCAAGTTGAAGAACAAGTGATATCTTAGAACAAGAACAAGCGGAATTGAATAGAAGAACAATAGTAATTGCATTAATACTCGAGGTACAGCAGAGCTCCACACCTTAATCTATGGTGTGTAGAAACTCCACCGTTGAAAATACATAAGAACAAGGTCTAGGCATGGCCGAATGGCCAGCCTCCCAAGGATCAAAAGATCTAAAGATCAAAAGATTCCAAAGATCAGAAGATGAAAATACAATAGTAAAAGGTCCTACTTATAGAGAACTAGTAGCCTAGGGTTTACAGAGATGAGTAAATGACATAAAATCCACTTCCAGGCCCACTTGGTGTGTGCTTGGGCTGAGCATTGAAGCATTTTCGTGTAGAGACTCTTCTTGGAGTTAAACGCCAGCTTTTATGCCAGTTTGGGCGTTTAACTCCCATCCTTGTGCCAGTTCCGGCGTTTAACGCTGGAAATTCTGATGGTGACTTTGAACGCCGGTTTGGGCCATCAAATCTTGGGCAAAGTATGGACTATCATATATTGCTGGAAAGCCCAGGATGTCTACTTTCCAACACCGTTAAGAGCGCTCCAATTGGGCTTCTGTAGCTCCAGAAAATCCACTTCGAGTGCAGGGAAGTCAGAATCCAACAGCATCTGCAGTCCTTTTTAGTCTCTGAATCAGATTTTTGCTCAGGTCCCTCAATTTCAGTCAGAAAATACCTGAAATCACAGAAAAATACACAAACTCATAGTAAAGTCCAGAAAAGTGAATTTTAACTAAAAACTAATAAAAATATACTAAAAACTAACTAAATCATACTAAAAACATACTAAAAACAGTGCCAAAAAGCGTACAAATTATCCGCTCATCAAGAGTCATAGCACAAAATAAAATAAGCTAAAATATAGATAAGTATTGAAAGCAAACAAACTATCTACAATATTCACATATTCACATAACCAATATCAAGGCATATGTTGCAACCATTCCCTGGTAACGACGCCAAAAATTTGATCACGGAGAGCTCGTGGACTATGTCGGAAGAGAATTTCTCAGTAAAGTTGCATTGCAAGTATAGCTCTACCAACAACAATCCTTGAGGATCAAATTTAGAAAGGAATTGGTTGTCACAAGTTCAACCCCAATAAAACAACCGAAGTATTCAAACATTGGGTCGTCTCACAAGGAATAGGAAAACATATGCTTCAACATTGGTTAGAAATCCGGGGTTGTAAGTCATGGACAAGGAATTAAACTAGGAATCTTAGCAAACAAGTAATCTTAAAGTGCAAGGAACTAATTCAAATAACTAAGCAAGATGTGAGCAATCCCAAACTAAGAAGACAATATTCAATCTAATTCTACTCCCAACTAAACAATAACTATAACTAAGGCAAAGCAAACAAGATTTTTGGGTTCTCAAATAAGAATGATAAAAGCAACTCTTGGCTAGACATGGGAATTGGGGTCACTATCCTTGTCTAATAACCATATCTTGACAATTATGAGGAACCAAACTCATTAAGTCTACTTCTATACTTGAAGTATGTTAAATGGTTTGGTCAACATCCACCCATAAGGTCTAACCTCAGTACTAATTAACCTAGTAGTAGGCTAGTGTCAATGGCTATCAAATTGACCACTAAGGATTCCCAAATCATCAAATCCATTAGACCCAATTACTCAAGTTTACCCAATTCCCTTGGTCTAAGCCAAGAGTAAAAAGAACTATTCCATAATCAAGGTAAAAAATTCATCAAATACATGGTAAGCATTAACAAAAGACATGTTCAAATTGCAATTGGATTGAAATTGACAAATACTCACTAACAAATATCAACATACAATCCCTCAAACAACACAATTAATCATAGAAATCATCAATGTAATATCAACAAATCAAGCTTCACAACATTCATGAAATGGGTATAAAATAACAATTGATAAGAATCCATAAAACTAACGCAAGATCTAAGCAAAATTATACTAAGGAAGTCAAATTAAACAATCAAAACTAGTAATTAATAAGATCCAATTCAGAGATTAACAAGGGAAGATCAAATTAAAGCTAGATCTAGAGAAGAACGAGGGTTTCTCTCTTTAGAAGAACAAAGAACCCAAAAAACTAGAAAATGTGTCTTATTGTAAAAATGATTGATCCCCCCCCTTCTCCCTAGCATCCTTGGGTCTTTTTCCATGCAAAAACAGCTTGAAATTGGGCCTAATGAGCCTCAAAAATTGCCAGGCACGATTTCCTTTAATGAGGTCACGTGCAGCTTCCCGCGCGTGCGTGTTAAGTGCGCGCGCGTCAGTTAGAATTCTCTAGCCTGCGCGGATGCGTCCATCCTTGCGCACCGCTTCCAGCTATCCTCATCCACGCGTGCGCGTGAAGTACGCGTGCGCGTTGGTGCTGAAGTTTCCGAAATCCAAATCTTCATGTTCCTTCCTCTTGTGCATGCTTTCTTCCTCTCTTCTAGGCCATTCTTACCCTATTAATTCTGAAATTACTCAACAAATACATCACGGCATCGAATGACAATAAAGAGGATCAAAATATAGCAATTCTAAGGTAAATATATTTTCCATCATGGAGCAATATTAGGAAGTGAACACAAAATCGTGCATTTCTTGTGAATAAGTGCGAGAAATATTGACAAAACCCCTCAAATTAAGGACAAGATAAACCACAAAATTAGCGTTTATCAATCCCTTCGAAACTAATGCCAGTTATGTGGAACCCTGCTTTGGAGTGAATATGGTGGGGATGTCTTACAACTTTGATGTGGCTCTTGATGATTTTGAGTCACGAGTGAGATTTGTGTATCCTAGAACAGGGGACGGTTTGTTGGACTTCTTGGTTTAGCAAAAGATCAAAGACCGGGATGCATCTCTGTGTCCATGGTGTAATGCTATTTTTTATGCTGAAGCAGCAGCAATCTTTGAAAAGGAGAGAATGAAGAAAGAATTGGCCCATAGGAAGGAACAAGCATGTCAAAGACAGCCAATTCGACATGTGGAGGGCTCAAGTTCCAAAATCCCTCAACATGATGTGACTACACCTTTAAGCCTATCTCAGACTATTGGTGTTCAGTGGATTAGAAACTGTCAAGATTTTCAAAGGCGTGATCACTTGTATTGACACAATCCTCAATAGGGGCATCGAGCACCATCTCAAAATCAATATGCTACTTATTGAGGGTGAGCCAGAGGATACCCAAGAGGAAGAGGTGGAAGGAGAAGTTTCAATTAGAATAAGAAGCTTTAAATTGATACAAGAAAGGAAGCAAACAAGGGGGTAACTCCCTCTGTGCATTCCCGGATTGTCTTTCTTTCTGATGGAGAGACTTATCCCAAGGAGATTCCATCGCCAGCAAAGATGGAGAAAGGGAAGGCAGTTGTTCAGTCTTCTGGGATCGATAAACATAAAGATGTTGATGTCGATGAGGAGTACTTCGATGAAGGAGATGATGACATGGTAGGAACGATTTTGATTATTCCTACTGAGTACCTTGGAAAATGTGAAAGTAATCCAGATGAGGATTATGACCAAGAGGATGAAGAGGCTTTCTCTTTCATTTATATAGAAGATGAGCCAGGATTCTTTCCTCGCTCTACTGAGAGACAAATGTCTTATTTGCGTCCCCTTTATATTGTTGCTGTTGTGAATGGGTTCAAAATAAACAAGGTACTGATTGATGGTGGGGCAGCAATAAGTCTCCTACCTGAAAGGATGCTAGGGAAAGTAGGGAAACATTTCGAGGAGTTGGTCCCTACAAACATCATTGTGACTGATTTAGTGGTAATTATACGCCAGCAAAAGGGTTGGTCACATTGACGGTGAAAATGAGGTCTTCAGAGAGACACTTTGTATTTGTGGTAGTGCCATCGAAGGCTAGTTATAACGCCTTACTTGGGAGAGATTGGATTCATGAAGTAGGTGTTGTACCATCTACATTGCATCAGAACGTGCTTCTGTGGACTAAGGAAGGCAAACCTGAGATTGTCAAAGCAGATTCGAGTTTATATGTCGAACAAATGCATGTCAATTTTAGGATATATAATCGTAAGCCGAAGCCTTTAAATGTTGATCGATCTCTGAATCCTTACAATTGTAAAGGGTGTTATTTGACTTCGGAAGGACTTTCGATGAAGTTGCGCTATCCAGATTTTCCCTTTAAACCAACAGGTTGGGTTTGTCTTTCTTGAAGACTTTGAAGGCTGAATTATGGACCAGGTTGACAAAGTTTCCGACTACCTGGTAACTTTGCATAATTATTTGAATAATTTCCAAGTTTTAGAAAATAAAGAAGATTCTTTCGATAAGGTTGAATCAGATAGTATTAGTAAATCTACTAGTTGTAGTATGTTTGATTCGACACCTCCAGTCGAATGTAGTTATGATTTTTCTATTACTTGTAATGAAATTAATTATGTGAGTCGGAGTGCCGATTTAATAGCAGAGGCTCATTGTGTAGAAAATAAATGTAGTAATGAATTAATCAAAGATCAAGTTTCTTCAATCTCTAATTCCATTGATTTTACTTTTGATTGTATTTATGATTTGGAGCCTTTGGGATTTGAAAAATATTTAATCGAAGATGATCATTATAAAGGGTTCAAATCTCAGGATCCTTTAGAAGAAGTTAATTTGGGGACTCATGATGATATTCGAATTACATATGTTTGTAAAGATCTTGTTGATCCTTTTCGAACTGAGCTTTTTGATTTGTTACATGAGTTTAAAGATTGCTTCACATGGGATTAACAAAAAGCGCCTGGTCTCGATCGTTCATTAGTAGAACATCGATTAGTATTAAAACCTAATGCTCAACCTGTGAAACAAACCCCAAGACGTTTTGCTCCTAAAATCAATGTGAAAATTAAAGAAGAGATAGAACGCTTGATCAAATCAAAATTTATTTGAACTTCTCGTTACGTGGAGTGGGTATCGAATATAGTTCTAGTGATGAAGAAAAATGGAAAATTGAGGGTATGTATCAATTTTTGAGATTTAAATGATGCTACCCCAAAGGATGAATATTTCATGCCAATTGCGGATATGTTAATCGATTCTGCAGCAGAAAATGAAATCCTTAGTTTCATAGACGGTTATTCTGGATATAACCAAATTTTTATTGCGGAAGATGATGTGGTTAAAACTACCTTCCATTGTCCTGGAGCGTTGGGTACGTATGAGTGGGTGGTTATGCCTTTTGGTTTGAAAAATGCTGGAGCAACATATCAACGAGCAATGAATGCTATTTTCCATGAGTTTATTGGAAAATTTATGGAGGTGTATATCGATGATGTAATGGTCAAATCAATTTCTGTAAGTCAACATATAGACCACCTAAGAAAGGCATTTTTTACTATGAGAAAGAAAGGATTAAAAATGAACCCTTTGGAGTGTGCTTTTGGGGTATCAACTGGAAACTTCTTAGGCTTTGTTGTCCATAAAAAGGGGATAGCTATCGATAAAAATAAAGCAGATGCAATAATAGCTTTATCTGCACCAAAATTGAAGAAAGAAATACAATCGTTTTTTGGTAAGATAAATTATCTTCGAAGGTTCATTTCAAATCTTTCAGATCAAACTAGGGAGTTCACACATTTAGTAAAATTAAAAAGTGGTTCGAAATTCAAATGGACCACAGAGCATTAGCTAGCATTCGATTCTATTAAAATATATTTGTCTAAGGCCCCAATTATGGTGAACGTTCGTCCATTTGAACCATTAAAATTGTGCCGCATCTGAAAATACTATAGGGTGTATGTTAGCCCAAGATGATGAAAACGCATGAACGTGCTGTTTATTACCTTAGTCGAGTCCTAACTGATATCGAGACAAGGTATTCCCCGATCAAAAAATTATGTTTGTCATTATATTATGCTTGTATGAAGTTAAAGTGTTATATGGTGGCCAAATCGGTGAAAGTTATATCACAGACCGATGTTATTAAGTATATGCTTAGTTTTCCTATGCTGAGGGGACGTTTGGGGAAATAGATATTAGCATTAACGGAATTTGATTTGCAGTATGTCCCAGTAAAGACTGTTAAAGGACACGTCATTGCAAATTTTCTTGTGGATAATTCGAAAGATCTGAATGATCAGGGGGCAAATATAGTTGATATAGAGGTCAACTATTGAAAATTGTTTTTCAATGGATCTAAGCACAAAGACGGTACAAGGGTTGGAATCCTCATTATCTCACCAGAGGGTATTCCGTCAGAATTCTTGTTTGAATTAAAGTATCATTGCTCTAATAATGTTGCTGAATATGAGGCTTTAATTTTAGGTCTCGAAATTTTAATTGACAAAGGAGCTTTAGAAGTTCAAATTCTAGGGGATTCACAATTGGTTTTAAAGCAGCTGTCAAAAGAGTTTAAATGTAATAATGAGACGTTATAAAAATATTTAGTAATTGCTTGGGAGTTGTTAACGTCATTTCAGAAGGTTTCTTTGGTACACATCCCTAGAATTCATAATGAAATTGCCAATGAGTTGGCTCAGATCGCTTCGAGATATCGGATTGGTTCGGAAACTATTAAGAAGTTATCTAGTATCCATCAAATTTTAGTACCAGCAAATGAAAGAGAAGTGTTGTGTATGGATGAATGGGAGGATTTTGATTGGAGAAAACCTATTGCTCAGTATTTGAAAGATCCCAATACTGCAGTTGATAGAAAACTAAAGTTACGAGCAATGAACTTTGTTTTATTGGCTGATGAGTTATATAAAAAAGGGGTTGATGGAAGTTTGATGAGATGTTTGGGTCAAGAAGATCAGAATATTGCTTTGGGTGAAGTTCATAATGGAATCTCTGGTGCTCATCAGGCAGGAAAGAAAATGAGATGGGTGTTATATCGCAATCATGTATACTGGCCATCTATGATAAAAGATTGTATTGATTATGCAAAGGCATGTCAAGAATGATAGAAACATGGTTTGATACAACAAATTCCAGCAGCCGAATTACATTCGATAATAAACCATGGCTATTTAGAGGTTGGGCTTTGGATTTAATTGGGTTGATTCACCCTCCCTCATCGAAACAACATAAGTTTATTTTGGTGGCTATTGATTATTTCACAAAATGGATTGAGACTATTCCGTTAGTAGAAGTTGGTCAAAGTGAGATAATTGACTTTGTCGAGGAAAATATTATCCATCGATTTGGAATTCCTTAGACTTTAAGTACTGACCAGGAAACTATGTTTACTGGCCAGTGAATTAAAAATTTTGCGGCCTCGAGAAATATTAATATGGTTACTTCGACTCCGTATTATGCACAAGCTAATGGGCAAGTAGATGCAGCGAATAAGATATTGATAGGCTTGATTAAAAAGCATATTGGGAATAGGCCTCTGGTGCACGAAATTGTGATCTCTAACAATGGCATTCAACTTGGTATGCGCATCTACTAACTCAGCACTTTCTTCACAACTCCGCACAACTAACCAGCAAGTGCACTGGGTCGTCCAAGTAATAAACCTTGCGTGAGTAAGGGTCGATCCCACGGAGATTGTTGGTATGAAGCAAGCTATGGTCATCTTGTAAATCTCAGTTAGGCGGATAATAAATGGTTATGGAGTTTTCGAAAATTATAATAAATAAAGCATAAAATAAAGATAGAAATATTTATGTAAATCATTGGTGGAAATTCAGATAAGTGTATGGAGATGCTTTGTTCCTGTTGAATCTCTGCAACATACTACTTTCTTACTTTCAATCCTTCATACTCCTTTCCATGGCAAGTTGTATGTAGGGCATCACCGTTGTCAATGGCTACTTCCCATCCTCTCAGTGAAAAAGGTCCAAATGCTCTTGTCACAGCATGGCTAATCATCTGTCGGTTCTTGATCATGTCGGAATAGAATCCATTGATTCTTTTGCGTTTGTCATCACGCCCAACAATCGCAAGTTTGAAGCTCGTCATAGTCATTCAATCCCTGAATCCTACTCGAAATACCACAGACAAGGTTTAGACCTTCCGGATCATCAGGAATGGCCGCCAATAATTCTAGCTTATACCACGAAGATTCTGATCAAGGAATCCAAGAGATATGCGCTCGTTCTCAGGTAGGACGGAAGTGGTTGTCAATCACGCGTTCATAAGGATGGATGATGATGAGTGTCACGGATCATCACATCCATCAGGTTAAAGTGAAACGGATATCTTGGAACAAGAATAAGCTGAACTGAATAGAAAATAGTAGTAATTGCATTAAAACTCGAGGTACAGCAGAGCTCCACACCCTTAATCTATGGTGTGTAGAAACTCCACCGTTGAAAATACATAAGTGATGAAGGTCCAGGCATGGCTGAATGGCCAGCCCCCATGAATGATCAAAAGACCGAATGGTCAAGAGACTATACTGTCAAAGACACCTAGTACAATAGTAAAAAGTTCTATTTATACTAAACTAGTTACTAGGGTTTACAGAAATAAGTAATTGATGCAGAAATCCACTTCCGGGGCCCACTTGGTGTGTTCTTGGGCTGAGCTTGAGCTTTACACGTGCAGAGGCTTCTCTTGGAGTTAAACGCCAAGTTGTAACGTGTTTTTGGCGTTTAACTCTGGTTTGTGACGTGTTTCTGGCGTTTTACTCCAGAATGCAGCATGGAACTAGCGTTAAACGCCAGTTTATGTCATCTAATCTCGAATAAAGTATGGACCATTATATATTTCTGGAAAGCTCAGGATGTCTACTTTCCAACGCTGTTAAGAGCGCGCCACTTGAAATTCTGTAGCTCCAGAAAATCCATTTCGAGTGTAGGGAGGTCAGAATCCAACAGCATCAGCAGTCCTTTGTCAGCTTTTATTAGAGTTTTGCTCAGGTCCCTCAATTTCAGCCAGAAAATACCTGAAATCACAGAAAAACACACAAACTCATAGTAAAGTCTAGAAATGTGAATTTAGCATAAAAACTAATGAAAACATCCCTAAAAGTAGCTAGATCCTACTAAAAAATACCCAAACACAATGCCAAAAAGCGTATAAATTATCCGCTCATCACAACACCAAACTTAAATTGTTGCTTGTCCCCAAGAAACTAAAAATAAAAAAGGATAAAAAGAAGAGAATATACTATGAATCTCAAAACATCAATGAATATTAGTTCTAATTTGATGAGTGGGACTTGTAGCTTTTTGCTTCTGAACAGTTTTGGCATCTCACTTTATCCTTTGAAGTTCAGAATGATTGGCTTCTATAGGAACTCAGAGTTCAGATAGTGTTAATTGATTCTCCTAGTTAAGTATGTTGATTCTTGAACACAGCTACTTTTATGAGTCTTGGCCGTAGCCCTAAGCACTTTGTTTTCCAGTATTACCACCGGATACATAAATGCCACAGACACATGACTGGGTGAACCTTTTCAGATTGTGACTCAGCTTTACTAAAGTCCCCAGTTATAGGTGTCCAGAGCTCTTAAGCACACTCTTTTTGCTTCGGATCACGACTTTAACCACTCAGTCTCAAACTTTTCACTTGGACCTGCATGCCACAAGCACATGGTTAGGGACAGCTTGATTTAGCCGCTTAAGCTTGGATTTACTTCCTTGAGCCCTCATATCCATTGATGCTCAAAGTCTTGGATCCTTTTTACCCTTGCCTTTTGGTTTTAAGGGCTATTGGCTTTTTCTGCTTGCTTTTTCATTTTCTTTCTATAATTTTTTTGCCACTTTTTTTTTCGCAAGCTTTGTTCTTCACTGCTTTTTCTTGCTTCAAGAATCAATTTTATGATTTTTTAGATCATCAATAACATTTCTCTTATTCATCAGTCTTTCAAGAGCCAACAATTTTAACATTCATAAACAACAAGATAAAAAATCTGCACTGTTCAAGCATTCATTCAGAAAACAAAAAGTATTGTCACCACATTAATATAATTAAACTAATTTCAAGGATAAATTCGAAACTCATGTACTTCTTGTTCTTTTGTATTAGAAACATTTTTTATTTAAGAGAGGTGAAGGATTCATGGAATTATTCATAGCTTAAGACATAGTTACTAATGATCATGAAGTAAAGACACAAAACATAGATAAACATGAAGCTTAAAAATTGAAAAACAGAGAAATAAGAACAAGGAATGAGTCCACCTTAGTGATGGTGGCGCCTTCTTCTTGAAGGACCAATGATGTCCTTGAGCTCTTCTATGTCTCTTCCTTGCCTTTGTTGCTCCTCCCTCATTGCTATTTGATCTTCTCTAATCTCATGGAGAATGATTGAGTGCTCTTAGTGTTCCATCCTTAGTTGGTCCATGTTATAACTCAAGTCTTCTAGAGAAGTGTTGAGTTGTTCCCAATAGTTGTTAGGAGGAAAGTGCATCCCTTGAGGCATCTCAGGGATTCCTTGATGATGAGCTTCCTCATGCATCTCTTGAGATCCATGGATGGCCTCTCTTGTTTGCTCCATCCTTTTCTTGGTGATGGGCTTGTCATCTTCAATGAGGATGTCTCCTTCTATGATAACTCCAGCTGAGTAGCATAGATGGCAAATAAGATGAGGAAAAGCTAGCCTTGCCATGGTGGGGGATTTTTTGACTATTTGTAGAATTCAAGAGAGATGACTTCATGAACTTCTACTTCCTCTCCAATCATGATGCTATGGATCATGATGGCCCGATCCACAGTAACTTCAGATCGGTTGCTAGTGGGGATGATGGAGCGTTGGATGAACTCCAACCATCCTCTAGCCACAGCCTTAAGGTCCAGTCTTCTCAATTGAACCGGCTTGCCTCTTGAGTCTCTTTTCTATTGAGCTCCTTCCACACACATGTCCATAAGGACTTGGTCCAACCTTTGATCAAAGTTGACCCTTCTAGTGTAGGGGTGTGCATCTTCTTGCATCATAGGCAAGTTGAATGCCAACCTCACATTTTTCGGACTGAAATCTAAGTATTTCCCCTGAACCATTGTAAGATAATTCTTTGGACTCGGGTTCATACTTCGATCATGGTTCCTAGTGATCCATGTATTGGCATAGAACTCTTGAACCATTAAGATTCTGACTTGTTGAATGGGGTTGGTAAGAACTTCCCAACCTCTTCTTTGAATCTCATGTCAGATCTCCGGATACTCATTTTTCTTGAGCTTGAAAGGGACCTCAGGGATCACCTTCTTCTTGGCCACAACTTCATAGAAGTGGTCTTGATGGGCTTTAGAGATGAATCTCTCCATCTCCCATGACTCAGAGGTGGAAGCTTTTGTCTTCCCTTTCCCTTTTCTAGAGGTTTCTCCAGCCTTAGGTGCCATAAGTGGTTATGGAAAAACAAAAAAGCTATGCTTTTACCACACCAAACTTAGAATATTGCTCGCCCTCGAGCAAAAGAAGAAAGAAGAAGAAGAAGAAGAAGAAGAAGAAGAAGAAGAAGAAGAAGAAGAAGAAGAAGAAGAAGAAGAAGAAGAAGAAGAAGAAGAAAAAAAATATGGAGGTAAGGGAGAGGTGTGTGGTTTCGGCCAAGGTTAAGAAGAGATGGTTGTGGTGTGTGAAAATGAAGAGGGATAGAGGGGTTTATATATTGAAGGGAGAGGGAGTAGTTTTGGCCATTTAGGGTGGGTTTGGGTGGGAAAGAGATTTTGAATTTTGAAGGTAGGTGGGGTTTATGGGGAAGAGTGGATGGATGTGAGTGGTGAAGAGGTAATGGGGAAGAGAGATTCGAGGTGATTGGTGAAAGGTTTTGGGGAAGAGTGTTTATTGGATTGTGTGAAAAAGAGAGAGAGGGTGAGTTGAGGTAGGTAGGGATCCTGTGGGGTCCACAGATCCTGAGGTGTCAAGGATTTACATCACTGCACCAATGAGGCATGTAAAACATCCTCTGCATGCAATCCTGGCGTTTAACGCCAGATTGATGCTTGTTTCTGGCGTTAATTGACAGTTCTATGCTTGTTTTGGGCATTCAATGCCAGTCTGCAGTATGTTTCTGGCATTGAACGCCAGCTTTCCTTAGTGTGCAATCCTGGCGTTTAAACGCCAGATTACTGCATGTTTCTGGCGTTCAATGCCAGATCTATGCTCTGTTCTGGCGTTGAACGCCAGCCAGATGCTCCTTACTGGCGTTTAAACGCCAGTAATCCCTTCCTCCAGGGTGTGCTATTTCTTCTGCTGTTTTTTATTTTGTTTTTAATTTTAGTATTTGTTGTGACTCCACATGATCATGAACCTAATAAAACATAAAAGAATAATAAAATAAAAATAAAATTAGATAAATAAAAATTGGGTTGCCTCCCAATAAGCGCTTCTTTAATGTCACTAGCTTGACAGTGGGCTCTCATGGAGCCTCACAGGTGATCAGGTCAATGTTGTAGACTCCCGACACCAAACTTAGAGTTTAAATGTGGGGGTTTAACACTAAACTTAGAGTTTCATTGTGGCCTCCCAACACCAAACTTAGAGTTTGATTGTGGGAGCTTTGTTTGACTCTGTATTGAGAGAAGCTTTGCATGCTTCCTCTCCATGGTTGCAGAAGAAGATCCTTGAGTTTTAAACACAAGGTAGTCCCCATTTAATTGAAGGACTAGCTCTCCTCTGTCAACATCAATCACAGCTCCTGCTATGGCTAGGAATGGTCTTCCAAGGATGATGCATTCATCCTCCTCCTTTCTAGTGTCTAAGATTATGAAATTAGCAGGGATGTAGAGGCCTTTAACCTTCACTAACACGTCCTCTACTAATCCATAAGCTTGTCTCTGTGATCCGTCTACCATCTCTAATGAGAATATGGCAGGCTGTACCTCAATAATCCCCAGTTTCTCCATTACAGAGAGTGGCATAAGATTTATGCCTGACCCTAGGTCACACAGAGCCTTCTCAAAGGTCATGGTGCCCATGGTACATGGTATTAAGAATTTACCAGGATCTTGTCTCTTTTGAGGTAGAGTTTGCTGAACCCAAGTATCTAGTTCACTAATGAGCAAGGGAGGTTCACCTTCCCAAGTCTCATTACAAAACAACTTGGCATTCAGTTTCATGATGGCTCCTAGATATTGAGCAACTTGCTCTCCAGTTACATCTTCATCCTCTTTAGAGGAAGAATAGTTTTCAGAGCTCATGAATAGCAGAAGGAGGTTTAATGGGATCTTTATGGTCTCTATATGAGCCTCAGATTCCTTTAGGTCCTCAATAGGAAATTCTTTCTTGCTTAAGAGACGTCCCATGAGGTCTTCCTTACTGGGATTCACGTCCTCCCCTTCCTCCTTGAATTCGGCCATATTGACAATATCAATGGCCTTGCACTATCTTTTTGGATTCTCTTCTGTATTGCTTGGGAGAGTACTAGGAGGAGTTTCAGTGATTTTTTTACTCAGCTGGCCCACTTGTGCCTCCAAATTTCTGATGGATGACCTCGTTTCACTCATGAAACTTAAAGTGGCCTTAGACAGATCAGAGACTATATTTGCTAAGCTAGAGGAGCTCTACACATAATTCTCTGTCTGTTGTTGAGAAGATGATGGAAAAGGCTCGCTATTGTTAAGCCTATTTCTTCCACCATTATTAAAGCCTTATTGAGGCTTCTGTTGATCCTTCCATGAGAAATTTGGATGATTTCTCCATGAGGAATTATAGGTATTTCCATAAGGTTCACCCATGTAATTTACCTCTGCCATTGCAGGGTTCTCAGGATCATAGGCTTCTTCTTCAGAAGATGCCTCTTTAGTACTGTTGGATGCATTTTGCCATCCATTCAGACTTTGAAAAATCATGTTGACTTGCTGAGTCAACATTTTGTTCTAAGCCAATATGGCATTCAGAGCATCAATTTCAAGAACTCTCTTCCTCTAAGGCGTCCCATTATTCATAGAATTTCTCTCAGAAGTGTACATGAATTAGTTATTTGCAACCATGTCAATGAGTTCTTGAGCTTCTGCAAGTATTTTCTTTAGGTGAATGGATCCACCTGCAGAATGGTCCAGTGACATCTTAGAGAACTCAGATAGACCATAATAGAATATATCCAAAATGGTCCATTCTGAAAGCATGTCAAAAGGACACCTTTTGGTCATCTGCTTGTATCTTTCCCAAGCTTCATAGAAGGATTCACCATCTTTTTGTTTGAAGGTCTGAACATCCACTCTAAGCTTGCTCAGCTTTTGAGGAGGAAAGAACATAGCCAAGAAGGTCGTGACCAGCTTATCCCAAGAGTCCAGGCTATCTTTAGGTTGAGAGTCCAACCATGTTCTAGCCCTGTCTCTTACAGCAAAAGGGAAAAGCATGAGCCTGTAGACTTCAGGATCTACTCCATTAGTCTTAACAGTCTCACAGATCTACAAAAATTCAGTTAAAAACTGATAGGGATCTTCTGATGGAAGTCTATGGAATTTGCAGTTCTATTGCATTAGAGCAACTAGTTGAGGTTTCAGCTCAAAATTGTTTGCTCCAATGGCAGGGATTGAGATGCTTCTTCCGTCAAACTTGGAAGTATGTGTAGTATAATCACCAAGTATCCTCCTTGCATTATTGTTGTTGGGTTCGGCTGCCATATCCTTTTCTTGTTCGAAAATTTTAGTAAGGTTGTCTCTGGCTTGTTGTAATTTAGCTTCTCTTAGTTTCCTCTTCAGAGTCCTTTCAGGTTCAGGATCAGCTTCAACAATAATGTCGTTTTCCTTGTTCCTGCTCATATGAAAGAGAATAAAATAGAAAAGGAAGAGGAATCCTCTATGTCATAGTATAGAGATTCCTTTATGTTAGTAAAAGAAGAAAGGAATAGAAGAAAGAAAAGAGTTAAGAATCCAAACACAAGGGGGAAGATAGGTTTGAATTCTTGAGATGAAGAGAAGTGTTAGTAGATAAATAAATAGATAGAAGAAGATGAGAGGGAGAGAATTTCGAAAATTAATTTTGAAAAAGGGTTAGTGATTTTCAAAAATTAAGAGAAGAATTAAAATTAAAATTAAAATTTGAAATAATTAGTTAATTAAGAAAATTTTGAAAAAGATGGAAGTGATTTTCGAAAATTAGGGAGAGAAAAGTAGTTAAATGATTTTGAAAAAGATAAGAAACAAACAAAAAGTCAATTAGTTAGTTGAAAAAGATTTGAAAATCAATTTTGAAAAGATAAGAAGTTAAAAAAGATTTTTGAAATCAAATTTTTGAAAAATATATGATTTGAAAAAGATATTTTAAAAAGATATGATTGAAAAAGATATTTTGAAAAAGATTTGATTTTTAAAATTAAAATTGATTACTTGACTAACAAGAAACTAAAAGATATGATTCTAGAATTTAAAGATTGAACCTTTCTTAATAAGAAAGTAACAAACTTCAAAATTTTGAATCAATCACATTAATTATTAGTAAAGTTTTCGAAAGTTATGAAATAAAGATAAGAAAAAAATTTTGAAAATCAAAGTTGAAAATTTTCGAAAATAAATAAAAAAAAGAGAAAAAGATTTGATTTTTGAAAAAGTTTTGAAAAGATAAGATTTTTAAAATTGAAAATTTGACTTGACTTATAAGAAATAGCTAAGTTTTTTTTAAAATTTTTGACTAGGTCAACTCATATTTTCGAAAATTATGAGCAAAATAAGGAAAAGATATTTTTTATTTTTGAATTTTTAATGATGAGAGAGAAAAACACAAAAAAATGACTTATAACATGAAAATTATGAATCAAAACACATGATACATGCAAGAACACTATGAATGTCAAGATGAACACCAAAAACACTTTGAATTTCAAGATGAACATCAAGACTTATTTTTGAAAGATTTTCAAGAAAAGAAAACATGCAAGACACCAAACTTAGAAATTTTTAATGTTTAGACGCTATGGATTAAAAAGTGCATATGAGAAACAACAAAAAGCACAAAACAAGAAAATATCAAGATCAAACAAGAAGACTTACCAAGAACAGCTTGAAGATCATGAAGAATACATGCATGAATTTTCGAAAATTGCAAGAAAAAGGGAAACATGCAATTGACATCAAATTTAAAACATGACACAAGACTCAAACAAGAAACACAAAATATTTTTTATTTTTATGATTTTATGATTTTTTTGTATTTTTCGAAAATTATTATTTTTTTATTTTTTTTGAAAAACGCAAACAAATAAAAAAAATTTGAAAATTTTTTGAAAACTTTTTGAAAAGAAAATTACATAATCTGAGCAACAAGATGAACCGTCAGTTGTCCAAACTCGAACAATCCCCGGCAATGGCGCCAAAAACTTGGTGCACGAAATTGTGATCTCTAACAATGGCATTCAACTTGGTATGCGCATCTACTAACTCAGCACTTTCTTCACAACTCCGCACAACTAACCAGCAAGTGCACTGGGTCGTCCAAGTAATAAACCTTGCGTGAGTAAGGGTCGATCCCACGGAGATTGTTGGTATGAAGCAAGCTATGGTCATCTTGTAAATCTCAGTTAGGCGGATAATAAATGGTTATGGAGTATTCAGAAATTATAATAAATAAAGCATAAAATAAAGATAGAAATACTTATGTAAATCATTGGTGGAAATTCAGATATGTGTATGGAGATGCTTTGTCATTGTTGAATCTCTGCAACATACTGCTTTCTTACTTTCAATCCTTCATACTCCTTTTCATGGCAAGCTGTATGTAGGGCATCACCATTGTCAATGGCTACTTCCCATCCTCTCAGTGAAAAAGGTCCAAATGCTCTTGTTACAGCATGGCTAATCATCTGTCGGTTCTCAATCATGTCGGAATAGAATCCATTGATTCTTTTGCGTTTGTCATCACGCCCAACAATCAAGAGTTTGAAGCTCGTCACAGTCATTCAATCCCTGAATCCTACTCGGAATACCACAGACAAGGTTTAGACCTTTCGGATCCTCAGGAATGGCCGCCAATAATTCTAGCTTATACCACGAAGATTCTGATTAAGGAATCCAAGAGATATGCACTCGTTCTCAGGTAGAACGGAAGTGGTTGTGAATCGCGCGTTCATAAGGATGGATGATGATGAGTATCACGGATCATCACATCCATCAGGTTGAAGTGCAACGGATATCTTGGAACAAGAATAAGCTGAACTGAATAGAAAATAGTAGTAATTGCATTAAAACTCGAGGTATAGCAAAACTCCACACCCTTAATCTATGGTGTGTAGAAACTCCACCGTTGAAAATACATAAGTGATGAAGGTCCAGGCATGGCGGAATGGCCAGCCCCCATGAATGATCAAAAGACCGAATGGTCAAGAGACTATACTGTCAAAGACACCTAGTACAATAGTAAAAAGTTCTATTTATACTAAACTAGTTACTAGGGTTTACAGAAATAAGTAATTGATGCAGAAATCCACTTTCGGGGCCCACTTGGTGTGTGCTTGGGCTGAGCTTGAGCTTTACACGTGCAGAGGCTTCTCTTGGAGTTAAACACTAAGTTGTAACGTGTTTTTGGCGTTTTACTCCAAAATGCAGCATGGAACTGGCGTTGAACGCCAGTTTACGTCATCTAATCTCGAATAAAGTATGGACCATTATATATTTCTGGAAAGCTCTGGATGTCTAATTTCTAACGCCGTTGAGAGCGCGCCATTTGAAGTTCTGTAGCTCCAGAAAATCCATTTCGAGTGCAGGGAGGTCAGAATCCAATAGCATCAGCAGTCCTTTGTCAGCCTTTTATCAAAGTTTTGCTCAGGTCCCTCAATTTCAGCCAGAAAATAACTAAAATCACAAAAAAACACACAAACTCATATTAAAGTCCAGAAATGTGAATTTAGCATAAAAACTAATGAAAACATCCCTAAAAGTAGCTAGATCCTACTAAAAACTACCTAAAAACAATGCCAAAAAGCGTATAAATTATCCGCTCATCAGCCTTGAATATGGCATGAGACTTTAATTCAAGTATTATGGGCTTATCAAAACTCACTAAGAGGTTCGACAGGGACTTCACCTTATAAATTAGTATATGGCCATGATGCAGTATTGCCATTAAAGATTAATTTAAATACTTTAAGAGTATCGAAATAGAATGATTTGCCGGTCAATGATTATTGGAATGCAATGTTTGATGAGTTGAATGAATTGGATTCGGAGCGAATTTTGGCACTCGAGAATGTAATTCAACAAAAAGAAAGTGTTGCTCGAAGCTATAATCGTTGAATCAAAGAAAAATCTTTCAAGATAGGCGAATTAGTTTTGAAAGTTGTTTTACCTATGGAAAAGAAATCGATATTTCTGGATAAGTGGTCCTATAGTTGGGAAGGTCCCTTTCAAGTGATAGGTACATATTCCGGGAATGCCTATCAGATTAAAAATATTGAGTCAGAAAAAGTGATTAACTCGATTAATGGAAAATACTTGAAACTTTTGTATTGTTAGCAAGCATAGAAAGTTAACATATACGGAAAGTTCAAAAAAATAAGAACCATTACAAAGTAAAATTAAAAATAAAGTTAGAAGTAAAAGGGATTCAAGGTGCCAATAGTTTTGCCAAATCGGAGCGCAGTTTTATTCTCTTGTTTTCCAGGAGTGTAAGCACTTCAATCTGCTTGAACTTGTCAGCTTGGATTTTCTCAAGTTGTTTTTCATATTCTCCTCGTTCAGTATCAAGTGAGACAAGTTTCTGGATAAGGAGATGTTGCTCTTGTTGGGCTGCAGCAAGGGGTTTGGCTATAGTGGCTCGATTTTGGCGAATGGTAGCAAGTTGTTCTTGAATTTGAGTCAATTCTGCTTCGAGTCTTGCTTCTTCCTGATCGTGGAAAGCTTGGACAGAGATAGCATGAGAAATTTTTTGATCGAATTCTTCACGAGAAGCTTGAATGGGTTGAGAAGTTTCAAGAACATTGTCTATTTTTGATTTGGTCATGGCTTCTTCATTTTCAGTTTCTTGAAGTTGAAACTGAGATGCAACACTCTCATTGAGAAGTAGTTTGAATTCTTGAATAGAAGCAGAATATGGTGTGTTTGTTGGGAATTCAAAAGAGAATTTCAAAATATCAGCCAAGAGTTGGTTGAGAATTGGATCATTAACCCAAGTGGTTGGAGGATGATCCAAGAGCTTGATGAGTGATCGAAGTTGTTCCTGAGTGGTAGAATCTAATTCAATCAAAAGCTTTGATGTAACAGGTCTTGAAATTGTTGGTGCAGGCACTGGTACCTTATTTTCTTGGATGATTTTATTTAAAACAGAAGTCAGATCTTCCAAAGTAGCACTGGTTGGAGTGATAGGAACATTTGATATCCCTGGTCTTGGTCCTGGAGAAGTTTGGAGTGAAGGATCAGGTTGCAACTCTGGAGGGGTCTTTAACACCTTGGATCGAGAAGAATCTGAATTGGTGGTGTCGGCAGCCTTAGAAGCAGAGTCAGAATATGGGACTATTTGGTTTTTCTCAGTAAAAGCAGCTTGATTATTTGGTGAAGTTAATTCAAGTCTATGAGTCTCTTCTGGAGAATGCTGCAGGGGATTTTCTGTCAGATCAATCACTTGTGTTGTGTGAAGAGGAGGTGGATGAGTAGCAGGAATTGATTGCAAGGATCTTATGAATTGAATTGAATCATGTGATGTAGAGTGCTCTAGATCATTTTGTTGTTAAAATATTAGTTGATTGGGAGCTCCAGTAGAAGAAGCCGTCTGGGCAACATTAATGGGCTAATATAAAAGGTACACATTTATGAGTTTAAGATTCATTTTTAAACTAGGTAAGAAGTAGATAGTGATGAATGTGTTGCCTGAGGAATTCTGGATCTTAGTATTAACTGAGTGCTGGGATCAGAATCAGCTGCATCTTCTGACTGAGAGGAAGCAACAAGAGAATCCTTCTTAGTTGGTTCATTTTCATTAGCGCTTTCACTTGATGATTGTAAAACAAGCTGTTCGAGATCCAGAATTAATTATATTTCAAAAATGTATAATAGTGATATTCGAAGGATATTTCGAATTTGAATGTAGAGTTATGAATAAAAGAATTACTCTGCGAGAAGTTCTAGTAGGAGTCCTTCTGATTTTATGTGGTGGTGGTCGAGCAGCTTCAGCTCTCCTTTTGTGTGTTCTTTTTGGAGAGTTTTCAGTAATAGATGCTCGAATGGCAGTTTGCTGGATGTCTTCAAGAGTGCGAGTATACCTTGAGTAATAAGTAGTCCACCATTCAAGGCAAGATTTGGTGATAAATGAATTGCGTTCATAAATCAAGAACTTGAAACGGTCTCTTCATTTTTTATTTTTTAAGAGACAAGTGTTGAAATCTTCTTGAGAGGTTAGTGTAATTTGACAGAACGGTTCACTGTGCCGAGGCTGAGGAGTTAGGATAGCCTGAGAGAATCCCAATTGTCTTGCAATTAAATTAGGGGCGTACAAGGTTATTTTGAACTTTTCCTTCTTGTACTGTGGCAGCCCTATTGGTATGACTTGAACAGCCAATAGATGTGCCCAAGTTCGATTTGCGAGTTCGCTTTCTTCATTAGTGTTTGGAAAGAGCAAACGATCAAGCCAAGCAGGACCACAGTTACGGCGCAAAAAAGGAGTGAAATTGAGTTGATCATTATCAAAATTTCTGCAAGAATGAAAAAGAGAAAAAACAGTCGAAAATTTGTCTTCATCTGATTAGGCATTTGGAAAATTGGGTTTGAAATTAGACAAACGAAAACCCTCAATGTGTTGTTTATCAGTGTTGCCCCCTACAAGTTTTATCATATAGTTTTCGAAAATGGAATTTAGCCATAATTGAAGAAGCCAGAATGGACCTCCTGTGTTGATTATTTTGTTATCCCGGAGGTCACAAACAAGTAGGCTAAATTCTTCGAAAATGTGTCCGAGAAGAAGCTTGGCCAAGTTGAGAATTTTTCCCTCATGTAAAAGAGCGGCTAGGGGAAGAAAGAGTTTTGACATTTGAACGCTTCGGGAACAGAACATAACTGCATTTAACCAGTAAAACAAGAAGGCAACATGTTTATCATCAGTGATTTCTATACCATTTGCACCCATACTATGGGTAATGAAATCATTGTATGAGGTGCTGGATGTGATATTGTACTGGTGCTAAGGTTGCATGTCAGGGGTGCAGTCTGGAGAATTTAAGGAGTCCTGTAATAGCAGCTATGTCGAGAAGAGACATACCGATCATTCCACAAGGAAGAAGGTGGAAATTGTTGGTAGTTCTGTTCTAGAAACAGGTCACTGCTCCAATCATCCAAGGATGTGTGGTGAGTGAAAAGTAGGAAATCCGTAACAGTTCTTGTATTCCTAAGGCTCCCCAAGTGGCACCCTTTATGGATTCGAGGCGTTGGTACCAAGTTATAAAATCAAGCCCTCGGGGTTTAATTTTCGGATTGTTTCGAAAGGGTTTTTGGTTGATGGAGTGAGAGATGTTAAAAGCTTGATTTATCAATAGATCTTCTCCTTCGGCATTAGGGAAGAAAGAAAGCTTTTTGTTGATCCTTTCAAGAGTTTCAATCGACCCAAGGAAGCAGTGTGTATCTGTACCGATTGTGAAGGGGATAAGAATCCTGGTATCATTGATTGGTAAATGGGGGTCATCAATGATTTCATTGTTGATTTGATTAAGGATGCAAAGAGCTGGTCAAGATGGTGGTGTCACTGCGTGGCCTTTACCCTTATCTTGAGTAGTGGCACGAGAGGAAGAACAAGCCATTATCAGAAAAATTGAAAGTTTGGGAATTTTGTGAAAAATTCTTGATGCAAGGAGAGTTCAGAGAATGAGGAGTTCAAGAGATTCATACAAAGAAGAAAATGAAAAATTTAAAGTACTACTGTAGCCATTACTGTTAAGGTGAATTGAGGTAACTTCACGACGAAGATGAAGTGGTAGAGAGAGAAAGCGTAAGTCTCGGGAGACGTGTCGAGTGAGGCAGTAGTAATGGAGTTTAAATGATAATTATTTTTTATTTGAAAACGGACGTCTTTTGGATTAAGTGCTTTATTTATCGATAATATTATCGAAAGTAACCACATTAATCCAAGGGGGCAATTTGTTGATCAAAATATTTTCAATAAAAGTAAGTTGAATCGAAACAAATTATATGGTCTTTTCGAGAAGATACGAGTGTGAGCTGAAGTTAAAGGTAATCGGTGCTAATTTGGGGTTTCGATTATATTGCCGATCGAAAAAGCCAAATCGAGCAAGAGTCTCGATTTGAGCAATTAGGAAGAGCTTTTGAAGAGCTGTTCGAGTATTGGTGGAAGTGGGAAAGTTCGTTACTTTTATCACACGAGGAAAATATTAGAAATATCTTCAATCATGCAGCGGGAACAGTTACCAAAAGTGATTGTATTTCAAATTTATAATTTCTCATTTAATTGTAATTAATTGTACTTTATTTAACTGTTATGTAAGATAGCCTATAAATATTATGAAGTGTTAGGGAATAAAGGTTGGAACTTTTACTCAGAAAAACACTCTAGCACTCTCACATCCCAGCGAATTCCTGAGTTTGCGATCGAGTTTCCTTTTTCTGTAGGGTTCCTTCCACCTTCTTCTTTCTTTTAAATTCAATTCTGTTTGGAAAACAATTTCACTTAATCTTATTCGCTAAGTGTTATTTATATTCTTTATTTTCTTTGTTTAATTTAGTTTCCAACATTCTCTGGCTTACTTTGAAGTTCTTTGATTTAATTAAAGGCACTGTTTATTGTTTCCTTTTGATTTTGGCATAAGTCTTTTCATTTACCATGTCTTTATTTATTGAAAACTTTGATCTTTAAATATTATTTAACATTTTACAAATTCATTTTATTTTCATTGTCGAAACTTGTCTAATCGGAGATGCTTTGATGCACTTCTAGAAAATTGGTACTCGCACAAAGGAGTAGGTTTCGCTCCCAGACCACTAGATATCAAACCACCATCGATTTGCTAAAAATCGACAAAACAGACATTGTGGCCCTTAATGATTAATTCCGTCAGATATTCTATCCCTTCGTTAATGTTTCCGTTTAGAGCTAACGAATTTTATCTCCGTATCATGTTAGTCGATGATGTGTCAAGGAACAATTCTAAAGGACAAAACGCCCGTTGCCGTGTTAGCAATATGCTATAGTAAAACAGGATAATTAAACCCCTAAAAAAATTTTAGGAGAGATTTAAATCCCTAACTAATTTAAGCATAGACACATAAACTCGTTATGAACCATAAAGTAGGACAAATATCCCTAAAATTTAACAAGTTATTGTATTTGCTGCACTGTTGCTGGCTTTGGTTGGCGACAACCACAATTCCTTGCTCCTCCTTCTCTCTTTTTTTTTCTCTATAAAGTTCTTATATGAATGCAGCAAAAGCTACCTCATAAAGTTCAATCCCTTTCAATCATTTTCTTCTTGATCTCCAATACAAATTTTATGTCCCTATTTTTGCAATATTCATTTATTATTGTGAACTTGAACTTGTTAGATTTTAAAACTCTCCCACTCATTTCATTCACAAGTTTCCTAACTTCCTTCAAATCATAAATTTTGCAAAGGTCATTGATCAGCGCATTGATTGGTCATTACCTGAAAATTCTTATAGGCCAAATCAATTTTTCATATTTATATTGCCATCAATCAAAGTGATAAAAGTAACACCAACCATTTCTTACACATGTCATCAAACAAGGCCAATAAGGCAATAACTAGTACAGCAGCAGATACAATGACTTATTAAAATTTAGGGATACGTGTTCTACTTCATAATTCATTATAGGTTTATGTTTAAATTAGTTAGGGATTTAAGTGTCTCCTAAAAAAATTTTTAGAGGTTTAATTGTCTTATTTTACTGTAGTATATTGTTGACATGGCAAGAAATGTTTTGTCCTTTGGAATAGTTCCTTGACACGTCATCAGCTAACGTGACACATAGACAAAACCTATTAGCTCTGGATAAAAACATTATCGAAGAAGGTAAAATGTCTGACGGAGTTAATCGTTAGGGACCACAATGTCATTTTTCAATCGATAAGAAGCGAAATGAGATTTAGCGAAATAGTTAGGGATCTGAGATTTAGCGAAATAGTTAGGGATCGAAGTGGAATTTCGCTAAAAAAAAAAATTGGAACACACTAAATTATATATGTTATTTGGAATATTTTATAATTACGGGTTACTGAACTTTGCAAGATTGTCAGTTTGTCACTTTTTGTTTAAAATATTTTTGTGTTGTTGAAATACAATACGTTGAACATTTGATTGTAGAGTTGTTAAAAAAGATTTGCTTCTATTCAAATTTCCAGTTTATAAATTCCAATCTAAATTTTTCTTTAAAAAGAATCTTTCTTGTAGACCAACCCACCAACTGCGAGTGGGGTGCACCTTTGTTTTGGTCATGGGCTATGAGCCCAACAAGACAACCCATGCGGTGAACTTTTTGAACAACACATTTTTAGGTGGATGGGTGAGTCCCATTTATGGGACGTACTTTAGCAAGATGGGTGGATATTCTATTTGCTATCCTTAATTGGTGATCTAAAAAATTATATGATTAATAAGAGATAAAAATACAAAATCAAATCATTATCAATTTTTAAATAAGTCAATTCATATTTTACATAATTCATATACAATTACTCATTTCTAATTTAATTCATTTTAAATCGAATCAAATTTAAAAATATTTTATTCTAAAAATACTAGAGAAGAGTTTAGTTGTCAACAACTGTTCCAAAATATTCTACTTCTAACTAATATTACTGTCTTTTCAAATCTTGCAAGTATGGTTGGGATATACTTACCAATAGAACACAGTATTACCTTTTACCTATTTCCAACTGGGAAATTCACGTACATCTGGCTTTTGAAGAACAGTCATTTTCCTCCCTCAGGTTTGTTTGAATTTGCACCAGTATATCTTTTATTGCCAACGTAAAGCGTTTAACATACCATGAAATGATGGAATTACATTAAATATCAGTTCACTAGCATTTTGGGAAGTCAAAATATCAAAAACCAAACCAGGACAATGCTGAAAAGAACAACTTCAAAACCGGATTCTAGTCCCCTGAATGTTTCTTTCCATTTCTTTTTCCCTTGTCTTCTCATCAAGTGTTTTCTATTATGTACAATTTTTTTCTTCTCCTTCCTTACAAAATTAACTTCAGAATGGAGCCATACATCTAAGATTTAACAAATTCATCCATGCTAAATCTGTCTCCGCTGATAATCTTCTTAGCTGGCACACCAAAATCAAAAGGTCCCAAGGATTCATTCTGTATTCAAATAGCATATTAAATGAATCAGTTATCAAGGAATGAGAAAACATAAACGCCAACAGCTTCAGTAAGAATATAAATCACCCATTTGATGCCAGATAGCCCAAGACTTCTTTCATCATCATTTGAACGTGCAAGTAACAAGTCTGTCCAACTCTTCTCCAATAGCAGATTTTGTGAAAGTCCATCTTGATTATTAACCTTTACAGCAGCATAAGAGACCATGAGTTAACGAGCAAAAATGTAGAAAACAAAGCTTCCATGCAATTAATAGAACTAGTGAACTACAATCTCAAGCCACCATTATGTTGAATTTGATTTCAATGCCAGTGAATATATATAGAAGTACTTTATCAGCAAGGCATTTTTATGCAGTCATTCAAAATGAAACATAGGCCTTTTTGACTCTATACACTCATAGGCTGACTAAAATGATACCTAATTAAAACAGTCTTCTTATGATATGCACTGTGCACCATGCACAATCTCATGATAGAGTCAACCCCCACTACCCCACCTCCCTTCAATTTTTTAAAAAATAAAATAAAATGAAATGAAAGTGAAAGAGAACATGATACTATCTTAAATCTAAAGAATAAATCCACATTGAAGACCAAGAGTAACTACCTTATCTATTGGCAACTTTAATGAGTTGGCACTACCAGTAGTCTGCATGTCTACTGCTGTAGAAGCTAACTTTTGAACAGGAAAAGCATGACATGTTTCTTCAGCATCCAATATAGATGTTCGCAACTCTTCAGCAGATGGTCTTGAAACAGAAGAATGACTGTTTTGGGCGACAATAAAAGCATCCAACGAATCAGAAAATAACTGACTTGCACCACTTTGTTGCTTGCCAGCATTACTTTCCGTTGATTTACTGAACCTGTCCTGTAAAGATGCTTCAGACAGGAGGCCCCCGATACTTATGTTGGTTAGACTATCAGATATTATCTGACTTGCACCACTTTGTTGCTTGCCAGCATTGCTCTCATATGACTTTGGTTCAGGAGTATCAAATCTACCCAGTAAGGATGCTTCAGCAAGGAGGCCCCCAATGCTTACGTTGGTTAGACTATCAATCCATGATAATGATGGCTGTTGAAGACTATTACTTACTCCTTCCTGGTTATCCTATTAGAACAAAACATGCGTATGTCTTATAAAACAAAGAAATGGAATCATATGTGCTGGAATTCAGTTTTGTATTAGAACATTTACTATATAAAATATAACTGTCACAGGACTGGAATTTGCATTTCAGTCTTGAAACAAGGCCAGCCACTACTAAATCCCTCAAATATGTAAAAAGAAACACTGTCAATCAATCAGAATTATATTTACATTATGAATTTTGATTGCTTTTATGCTTATGCTACCAAGTACCAAGATGACAAATAAGACTAAATAATGGAACTTAGTTTTTCTTGTACTCCACATAATATATCTAAAAATCTCCACACACTCCTATAAGTCAAACAAAGCAAAAGATCTAAACAATTTACTGGAGGAGCAGCAGATGCATTGTCTATTTTCTGGGCTGTAACATCATCTGCTTCACCACCCATATCAGTTGCTTTGCATTCCTTAGTTGTGACCTCAACCTTGTCCCCTTCTTCATATGAAGTCTCTGTATTAGCAATGCAACCTCTCTCTATTTCTCCAGACTGTACAACAGGCGCATTGGGTATTGGTCTGAAAGGTATACCCAAGGATCTAGGTTCATGCATGTAAAACCAACCATACCTGAAAAGAGAGAAAAGCCAAAGACAATTTAGGATACTCAATTTCTACATACAAAAGGAAAACTTTGAGAGTAACTAATCAAACTTTATACCTCAAGCGAAAAAGTATAGGGCTTCCAACAGCAGCATATACATCTGCAGCAGTTGTGCCGCTATCATTAATTGTCCACCTTCTGCAGTTAGAAAGATTTTCCATTATATTATATGGAAAAAGTATGGGATCCCCTTTGGCTACAGTTGAGCTTCCCCACTTTTTTTCAAGGTGTTTCAGCACAGAAGAAATCTTCTTTTGACCTTTGAGTGTGAGTTCTAAATACGGATTATGTCCATCCTGAAAACGAGAAGGTAATAGTTTAAGCTTCAAACTTACAGCAAGCATAAAAATAATAGATACATGCTCCATATTGGCCATATGACCTTTTGAAGTCCAACTCGAGTTTCTTTGTTTATGGGAAAAAGTTGCAACTTAATCTTTGAAGAAGAAGCAAGTGTTTGTCCAGCGTGAAATACAGGGCTGTCTCTGTTTTCCATAAGGAATATATCTTTATCAGGAAGCTCTGGGCACTTGCCGACAGGTTCCTTAAATGAAAAATGCTCATTCTCCTTACCATCGAACAACTCTTCACATCCTGAAGAGGAAAGAAAGGTTTGACCAGGTTTTTCAAAATCTACAAGTTAGTGGCAAATAAATATTCTGTGCAAATTTTAAAACTAGAAACTCATCGAACAAAATATAATGATTCTACAAAGAAGAACCCAAACATTCTTTGGATGATATAGGTTAACATTCAATATACTAGTAAATAGGATAAAATAAATCAATACAAACAGTAGATTGGGGAAAACGAATTACCACTTGATTTGTGATTCCTTCTAGTAGTTTTCCTAGTGGAATTTTTCACACCCATGGATCCTGTCTTCATATTGCACTCTCCAGAAGCCTTTGCAGCTTTGCTGTCTGGTAACCTGCCCGTTTTCATTGTCGTCCAACCTTCCAAAAATCGATAATAAAAAATCCTTAAAATAATAAAAAAAACTGTAGAGGCTCAGTAGCTGAGAAGTAACAAAAGCCAAGTACTGGAAAATTTATTCAACAAAAATTAACCGGGTTTACTTTCCCTGCAATCTGCTACACATTCGAAATCAAACAGGGAATCAGATTCTAAACTTGGAATTGTGGGGAAAATCTACCATAAGTAACCTTTATTTAAGAAAAATCATATAATTTCTCTGAAGTCAACAAAATTCATCAAAGATTGGCGTACGTCGAAGCCCTAAATTGATCACTGTGAGAATGTAATTACCAATAAAATAAAATTACTCCGACGAAACAGCAGGAGAAAAAGAAAATATTCACGGAAATGGTTGCTGTAGAATAAAGAAAGAGGTTTCCGAAACCAGAGAGAGAAACGGAAAGAAGGGAGAGTGAGAGGCGATTACCTTATCGGATGAAATTTGAAGCAGCAAATGAAAAGTAGATAAAAAATGATGAGTGAGTAAAAGGAAGAAGAAGAAGAAGAAGAAGAAGAGGAAGAAGAAGAAGAAGAAGAAATCAAGTAGGGTGGAACGGGTTTTGGAAGGTTCGAGAAGGCCCGGAAGGGAAGGGAAGAGGAGTAGCTGAACGGAATCGAAACGGTGATGGTGTGAGAAACAACACGCGAGAGAGAGAGAGAGAGAGAGAGAGAGAGAGAGAGAGAGAGGGCGGGAACGAAAGAATGTTGAATGTTGGTATTTCGCTGACGGAGGGAATGAAGTACACACAGCTAATTTCAACTCAGTTCCCAAACGAGTAAATACCCTTTCCGCCCTTGTTGTTTTTTAAATTCTGTGGTGACTGAAAATAACATTAAAAAAAAAGACCTAAGAAAAAGAGTAAGATTTTTCTCTAATAATAATGTCTAAATTATTAGGAGTAGTAACTATTTTAAGTACACTTGCGTGTTAAAAGTAGCAGTCTTAGTCATTAAATCAGTCACTCTATTTGATGTGTGCTGAATGAGTACTATCCTAACTGTCCAATTACGTTGGAGCATCTCTTTAATTTTGTCAAGCAGATCAAAGTCAGCCCTAATCATACTGGTTGTGTCTCGCAAAACAAGAAAAACCGCATCAAGATTATCAGTTTCACATATGACCTCTTTGCACTCGCAATCCCAAGGTATAGCAAGCCCTCTACAAATGGCCAGAGGATTTTGCACACAAATGACTTACAATGGAAGCCGTAGGGGCTACTTATGGGAACTCAGTAAAGCCAATAAACTCTGAAGAGTTTTGGGAGGAAACCAACAGGTTGCGTCTAGAGGCACCAATAATTAAGAGACCTCCTGGGAAACCAACCAAAAAAAGGGTTGTTGATGTGGTGGTTGAGTTTCAAATGCCGCCACAAGGTCACAATGTGAGGAACTCATTCTAAATAACATGCAGTAAATGTGGACAAAAGGGACACTACCATAAGATTTGCAAAGGTGCACTTGCAAATCCGAATTGGCAGTTAAAGTGAAAGAAATCAAAGCAACACCAAAATAAAAACCAATCATCACAGACACCTGCAGATCAGCAACATGCACAGGTTAAAGGAGTTCTACATGTTTTTATTACATTGTAGTTATTGTTATTTCTATTCGTTGAGCAGAATAGTTATACTACTATATGCATGAAAGTAGTTGAGATGTTATTTTCATTTGCATAAGCTGGGAAAGGAGTTCAACCAAATAACCCCCAGAATGTTATTGTCACATCACTGGATCCAGTGGTATTACCTCATGCAAAATCTAAGCCAACCCCTTCAATAACATGTCAACAGAATATTGAATTAACAAATCAAAACAACACACAAACTAACACAAAAGCAAACATAACAAATGAATGTATGTTACCTTCTGCTGTTCGGACATGAAGTTTCACCCATTGGCAGCCACTGGACCAATAACATGTTACCTCATGCTCCTCATCTGAACTGGATATTGGAGAGTGAAATGCCTCAGACTCATATTGATATGGCTTGTCCAGGTCTGAGTCCAATTCCTCACCCACTGAATCTGAATTGGGCTTATCCCTTGCCTCATCAGTTAGGTCAACCTCACCTGACCCATTACCTTGTTCTCCACTAGGCCCACTGTTTGGCACATTGTCTCCTTCTTGTTGGGATAGGATATGTTTTCTTTTTCTTCTAACATACCTTTTTGCCTTCTTCTTTTTATTCCTAGGAGACATGTCCTTATTATTACCTCTACCAAGTGGCACATTCTTCTTCTGCTTAGGTGTTTCTTGTCTAACACAACTCTTCTGCTTATTACATTTTTGTCCAGCATCCATTGCCTCTTTCATCCTCACACTAGACTATTTCTTCCTCACACTCTGCCTCTTTACATTAACTCCCTCATCACTACTACTTCTATCATATTTGAATCCAGGTGGGGGGCTGTAAGGTTCGTCTTCAGTGGTCTCATATCCATCATCGAAAGAAGAAGAATCAACCTCAACAACATCTGGCCCATATACTGGTTGACTAATATCATGCTCAAAATAAATAACCAGCAAATCTGACTCCACATTCTCCGTCTTTTTATCGCACATTTTATTGATCTTCTTATCTCCCTTGAGAACATGTAATCGAAACTCTAAATCAGGGGCACTGCCATCATACCAATACATCTGTTTGTAGCTTGTATACCCTAAATCCTGGAACATTTTCTCCGAATCCTTGAAATTAACATAATCTATGTCTAATGGAGAAAATGTCTCAACACTTCCGTCATGGTAGTATAATACACCATCTTCATCCCGTTCAAATCAACCCCCATGGTGAAAAAGGAAACTATTTCATACGAAATCTATTAGAACAATAATGTGCAACAATTAGAACTTAAATAACTACTTCCATCATATTTCAATTGTTAACACAATAATTTTAGACTATGCATGGGATGATCACTAAGCAAAATCATCATTAACAAAAACTACATTGAGCAAAAAAATTTGGAGCAACACCAACTAACGAAGCTGCAAAATTAGATAGCGACACTAACCTTAGTAGCGCCATCAGTTCCTCCGTCTGTAACACCATCACCACCTCCCCATTAGAAGTCTCTGTCAGCTTGCCTTGGAGGAAAACGTTTCGTTTTCTTAGATTTTCTTCGTAATTTTGAGTTGAGAACGAAGGGAATGTATGGTTGCTGAAGTGTACACAAGGGGGAGAATGGAATTTCACATAAACACGCAAAAAGAAATCCAAGCAAAACGTTGCTTTGCTGACTGTACAGGAGTTTAATGGTTCCAATGAACACATACCATTCCACGTAGGATGTGCCAAGGTCATGTTACGGATTGCACGTTACACCTCAACATTTTCCAATGATTATGAACGGAGAAACTAATGGAAGGGCTTATTGGTCTCACGGAATATATAGACAGGGGCGATCTGATATTTTATAAAGGTTAAGGGACGTGTAGTCAAATTTAAAAAAGGACGGGATCGAAAAGGGTATTTATTCGTTCCCAAACTGAAGACGGCAAGTGGCAACCACATCTTTTTCATAAAACTTCTCTATATTTTTCAACTGGGACACTAAAGAAGTAAAATGGTTGGATATTAAGATATTTTTTTTGATTAATCTTTAGAAAAAATTTTAAGTATACCAAAAATATCAATATTCTAATTATTTTAATCGTTGATTTCAATTAATATATATTATATATATTTTTTATAATTTAAATCACCGATTAAAATAACTAATCCAGTATTTTCAGTATACTTGAAACTTTTTCTAATCTTTATTGTGACAAACAGGTTTGTTATCTTTGTTGGAAGAACAGCTTGGCAGAACACATGTGGGTGAGCCACTGAACTATACAAGTGTGCGTGCTATGGGAACTTAAAAGTAATTGTCATATAGAAAATTATGGGTTCCGTTTATATATATATATATATAACAAGTGTAATTATTCGTGTTATGTACGTGATAAAATTGAAATTATAATTTTAAATTATTTTTTTAAAATTAATTTGAATTATAATAATTTGATTAATAAAAAAGTAACATTCTTGTTATACATTTTTTTAAATTTAGTGTTAATTGGATTAATTTTAAAATGCTTATTAATCGGTTTTAATAATTTACTTTTTTCAATAAATCAGACATATATACTGAATGTAATCATAAATAATATAGTAATAGTTAAATCCACCAATAAATATATTGGCAATTATCATACTATAAAATAAATTAAATATAAAGGCTATTAGCACTTATAAATCTATAAAATCACACTGTCTTTGTGCAAGGGTTTACTTATCAAATAAATTTAAAATATCAACAAAAAAATATTTATAAAATGGACCTAGCATCACTTGAAAGAATCATGAAAAATAATCAACTTACCTTATTATTCATGAGAACCATTTCTATACAAGTCATCTTGTTCTTGTCAAATTTGGATAGAACTTTCCATAACCTTATATATTAACTTTGTTAAATAATTCTATATATATATATTACGGTAGTTTTTTTTAATATATATACATATATATAAATAATTCTATACATATACATAAATAAAAAATATATGAATTATATTTTATTAAACTCTATGTTATCGGTTGTTAAAAATATTTAAATTACATATATTAATTATTTTTGTTATAATTATTTTGTTATATATATATAATTATTTTTTATTCTATAATAGTATAATAATTTTTTATTTTTTATATCCATTTAATTTAAATTACAATTAATTGATTGATGAAAATTATAATAAATTGTATGCTGTTTAAATAATTAACCAAATTAATTAGTTGATATAATTAATTTATTATAATAAATTGAATTTAATGAGTTAAAAAAATAAATAAAAAAATACCATCAAAAACATGCCAATGATGCCACGACAGTTTTATCATTAAGTGCATAATTTAATTTTTATATAATAGAATAGATATTTACAGATTATTATATTAAACACAGACTAAAAAAACACACTAAACAAAATAAAAGCATCAATGGTAAAATATAATCTAAAAAATCACTTAAATTCAAAAAAATCTGTGATAAATAAATTTATATATGAGAAGTAAAAGTAAAATAAACAATTAAAAATAAAGTAAAAAGAGCAACTTAAAAAAGTAAAAGAAGATAGAAAAAATAATGTGTAGAGTAGATAAAAAATGTAGTGTAATAGAATATTAATATACTTAATTAATAAAAAGGATAAAAGAGAAAAATCAAAATATGATCTTATTAAAAAATGTCAAAAAATACTACAAAAAAACTATTAATCAACTTTTATAAAAATATTACAAAAAATTTAAATTATCTTTAAATAAAATAATAATTCCCTTAAGAATTATTAATCAAAATAAATAAAAAATAATTAATATAAAATAAAATCATAAAAAATATTAGCAAAATTAAGATTAAAAAATAAAAATAAAAAATTATAAATTACCTGAAGTATAAAATAGAGAGAGAAAAGAGATATACAAAATACTAAGATAATAAATTGAATTAATTGATTTTATTTATTTTTTTGCTTTATATATTATTTAGTAAATAATTTGATATTTATCTCGATCAAATTAAATAATAAATTAGTTATAATTAATTTCGTTTAATGAATCAAACAAAATTTAAAATAATTTGATATTTACTCTAATTAAATTAAATATTTGAAGTTATGATTAATGTAATTTAATCAATCAAATAAAATATTAAATGATGAATATTTATCCTAATCAAATCATATTACATAATTTATTAGTTATAATTAATACAATTGAATGAATCAAACACGTTAAATTAAAAAATAATTTAGTTAATTTGTGTCTTAAGGACACATTTTTAAAATATTTATTTTTCAACAACTTTTATAAAATATTTTTTTATAATATTTTTAACTTAAGGTCTAAAGGTACAGTTATAATAACCCATTAAAAAGTACTTAATTAGTTAATACAAATAATTAGTATAATTTATTTAGTTTAATAAATCAAAAGAACTAAATGCGAAAGAAAGAGATAAAGGAAAAGTGAAATTATAAAAACGTGTAGCCATTAAAAAGTAACAAAAAAGTTCCTTTTAGTTTTTTATTTATTATCTATTAATTTATTATAATTAATTTCACAATATTTATTATACGACGTTATCCAACTTACAAATTAATACAATCAATTAATTGATATCAATTATCGATAATTAATTATAATTGATATAACTCATTTCGCTATACTTCCTAAATAAATAATTAAAAATGTACGTCTCAATTTTTTGTTAAAGTAGAATAAAATAAAATATATAAATTGAGTAGATATAAATCTAAAAATTATAAAATTTTATTAACAATTCAAATAAATTAATAACATAAAACTAAATTTAATGTCTATTTTAAAAATAATTACTGGCCTTTTATTCTTTTAATTATTAATAATTTAAATAAAGTAATACCCTACAACTTATTTTGTTATCTATATAAGTAATTACTAACATTATATTTTTCTAATTATTAGCTTGTATTATTTATCATTTATACTTTCAATTAATTATATTAATAAACAAATAAACTAAATTAACTCCGGTTATATTTGGACTATTCAACAATTCAACATAATTTTTTTTAATTTGGGATTAACTACGAACAATAGAAAATAAAAAAATTAGAATAATTCAATATTATGAACATTAATTATTATTGTGAAATAACCTAAAATTATAATGCAATTTATTTTTAAAGAAATAATCAAGTATTATTGTTAATTATGAAATAACCTAAAATTATAATGCATTTTATTTTTAAAGAAACAATCAACCATTAATATCTATAAATAAAAATTATCGTCAAAATGCTTTGATTAAAAATATGAGGGATTAATTACTATTCATTATTAATAATATATCGATTATATCAAAAAGTAAAAATATAATTATTCGCATTTACACCAGTAGAAAAATTACCATCATGAGTAAAATTGTCAAAAAAAAAGAAGAATAAAATTGTATACATAGTGAATTTAAAAAATAAATATCATTAAGTATATAAGTATGCTTTTTTTAATAAATAGTAAGAAATTAAATATCATAAACTATATTCTTTCAAAGTAACTCTTTTAAGTTGTTATGTTTGGTATGGTTTATTTGTATATTATTTAAATTAACATTATTTTTAATTATAATAATCATTTATCCTTAATAATTATTGTTAGAATTTAATAATTTTTCATACCTTACAATAATTATCTATAAAAAAATATATATATCCTGAAAAAATTATTAAATAAATTTATTCTTTTTACCATATTTTCACATTAAAAAATTTGTTGTTCTGTTTTTTTTAATTGTTATTATGTTATTAGAATTGTTAAATAATATTAAAAAAATTCTTTAAAAATAGAAATAGCGATGGCACTTTGAATAATTAATTCAATAAAATTAAATTTAAACGAATAAGATGATTCAATCAATTATACAAATAATAGCATATTTATAAATATTAATAATGAAAATAGTCTCACTAATGTAAGTAATACCGTAACGAAAAGAAAAATATAGTAAAAAAAATAGTATAACTTTATTTAGGTTAACATACATAAATTTTAATTTTGAGCATATAACTTTATTTAGGTTGACAAATACATACTTTTCAATTTTGAGCATATATATATATATATATATATATATATATATATATATATATATATATATATATATATATATATAAAATAAGAAAAATAAGGGAGATTTTGAAAAGAATTAAAGGAGAAAGATAATTCTATTGAAAAAAATTTTAAGAACAAAAGATACAATTACTAATTTTTTGTTTGTCAATTATATTTCTATTAAAATTAGTAGTATCAAAAAATATTTTAAATTTAATATTATGAAAAAAATAAAAATTTATATAAGGACAAATTTGATTATTTTTAAATTTTTAAGGATGAAAATAACTTACGTCTAAATTTTTAGGGATTATTTTGATTATTTAACTTTTTTATATGTCAAGTGATATATGACGTACTAGGTATCACTAACTTGACATGTCATCCAATCATTTTGTGACACGTGGCATTAATCTGTCACATCATCATTCAACTGACGGAAGGACCAATTTGACTTACGTTTTATTTTTCAAAAACTAATATGACTAAAAAAATCATTTGAGAACTAATTTAAAAAATAAATAATCTTTCAAAGACGAATTTAACTATTAATTCCAAAAGTTTCATAAATTACTATTTTATTTTTAAACTAAAATAAAGTATTTATACATTGAAAGGCTACCAGCCACGTTAGGAGCTAAACAAACAAGTTACTAAAAAAATTAACGTTTTGTTAGAATTATTAGACAGAATTAATCTTTCATGCTTACAAAATTTAATTATTTAAATTAATTGTGGTCAAATTATCAGCACAATTTTTTTACGATTAGAAATGATTATTTATTATTAATTTTTATATTATATTTCCACTGAAATCATTTATTTCATGTACTTCAGTTACTTTTAATTCTCCTATATTAATGAATATTAACACATTTTGATTTGAAAACCACGCCCTTCATGAAACAATAATAATTGAATAATAGTAATCACCATCATAGCATCATTGTCATTATAAATTATTTCACAAATAATATCGTTTTTATTTGATTTTTCACCATTCAATGATTTTTTCATAAATATGACATAAATATATAATGCTTAAATTTATTTTTCATAATTCTATTTTTATTTATAACAATCTATGTAAAAAATGAGTTGCATGGTGGAATATTATATATTTTAAATTACATAATTTGGCATGGACATATCAAGTAACGAAACCAGAATTTTAATATTAAGAAGATTAAGTTCTTATAATTACTCTCAATTTTTTTAAATCTAAAATATTTTTAATTTTAAATTTTTAATATGATTTAATTATTCTGTTGGTTTTATAATTTCATTAAAATCTCGATAAGGTTCCCTCAAGCTATTTTTTGTTAAAAGATATAAATATTTTTGAAAAAAAATACTTTTGAGTTTGATATAAAATGCATTATGAAATATTTTAATATTATTTTAGTAAATACTTCAATTTATATAAGTATAAATTGATAGAATTAATTTTTATTATACTCTTATCATTGTATTAATAATACGACAAAATTTATTATAATACGATTCTTTATTTTAAAAACATAAGAAATTTAAATTTAAATAAATACTTCAATATCTATATAACTATAAATTATATAAATTATTTTTATTATATTATTATCATTGTATTATATTATAAAAGTTATTATGATACAATTCTTTATTTTAAAAGTTATATAAATTATTTTATAACTAATTATAACATAAAAGCTTCTCTAATATTTTTAGCCATCTAAAATATTATATAAAAAAATCATAGTATTAGCTCTTTGCACAAGTCCAAATCTAATTTTAAATAGGGTAAAGTATATTTTTTGTTGTTGAAGTTTGACAAAAGTTTTAAAAATATCTCTAAATTTTATTTTGTTTTAGTTTTGTCCCAAGCGTTTTTATTTGCATCAAATATACTCTCAACGGTTAAATTTTCAAAAAATTTAAGACCAATTTAACAATATATATGCATGAAAATTATGCTTGATTTACTTGTGTTGAGGGTTGTTCAATTCTTATAAAATTGTTGTTGATTTGGTTTTAAATTTTTTGAAAAATTAGCCGTTAGGGGTATATTTAATGCAAATCGAAAACTTCTAAAACAAAATTGAAACAAAATAAAATTTAGAGATATTTTTAAAATTTTTGTGAAACTTTAGGGACAAAAAATATACTTTAACTTTTTAAATAATATTCACAATAAACGTATAGATTGTCATTAAATTATACGTGAGAATATGCTAAATTTGAAAATTCAATATCCATAGAAATAAATAATAATAGTTATTAATTATAGTAAATCTTTCTTTAACCACATAAGGATAGAATCATCACAACCATTTTCTGAAGCTAAGTTTACAGCCACATACACTTTCAGATTATTGTTTTTATTTAGTTATTTTAATTTTGTTTTACTTTACAAGCAGAATTAAAAAAAAAAACTTGGAAACACCATAAACAAATCCAAAGAATTAAGAGATAGGACCATGAATACACTTTGAAGGCCAAAATGGACTAGTTATAAAAATAGATCCCAATGCTACTACACACATTCGCCCATACTACTTACGTTTGTGTGACTAGTACTACCTTTACTTTTTCTTGCTGATTATATACAATCTGTGTGTTTATACTGTGAATTATGTCTATTTCTATCTTTTATTCCACTTTATGAGTTATTGTGTGTGATCATTATATCTTGGCCATGTTTTTTTTAAAAGAATTTACCCCGAAAACGCGTTCACCTCCCAAACCACGAATCAGGCTCATACCTTATGCTAAGAAGGAGTTAGAGTTTTAGGAGAACATATTAGTAACACCTTATTTTTAGTAAGATCACGTCGTGCTAAAAATTGAGTCATATACAATTGGCACATCCCTTTGAGCTTGTAATTATCAAGGGTTTTCTTAAACCTTAACAGTTCCATGCCATGACTCTCATGGTGCCTCTGGTGCCACTAGACACCTAGCATCCTCTCCGCCATCTCCACAACATCATATGCACTTAAATCTTCACTCCATGAGATGTCTTTCCCAACATCTTTCTCTGCACTCCTCTTGCAGCCACTCAGAGTCGTCTCTTCCTCGCTCCCCATTCGTGCCATGCATTTTATTCTTTTGAATTTTCTTGTGTACTCTCCTTGCAATGACTTATTGCTGCCCTTGTTTGCCTGAACCCCTATTTGTGCTTTGGTTTTTCACATGATTTTAGTTTGCATAGCTACCTTCTCCCGATTCATCAACCTTAATGATAATTGTTCACCTTTGTCTTCATTAGTCTTGTCTTCAACGAGTCTGGGCAGTGACATTATTGGGGTTTCATCCTCCTTATTAGCATGTTCTTTGACACTTAGGCTTGAGAATCCTTCCACTAAGCAATCAAGGAGTGGTTTTTTGCGCCTAAAATTTTGCTATTGTGAAGTTTCGCTTTCCCTCCCCTTCTTTGTTCCATCTTTTGCTTCTACTTTCACACCAATTTGGTTGGCCTTTACCCAATCTCTTATCTTGTATGTCTTCCTTCAATTTATTTTCATTGGCATTACCTAGGAAGGAAGAGCAAGATTTGTGATCATAACCTAGTTTTGCGCAATAAAAGCAGACCATCCCCGAACTTTCGTATCTAAGCACCACTTCAATTGCCTTTTTATTATCTGGTCCAATCACCCTCAGGGAGTCTTTGATGACACAAATTTCCTCCAATTCTACTCATGCTTTAATGATTATAGATTCTCTCCCTTTAACATAAAAAAACAACCTCCAGCACCTTATCAACTCCTCTTCCCAACTTCGTGGCAGCCTCTAATGTTTTGTAATACTCTGGCAAGCCCTAGAATTGGGTCCAAACTAGGAAACTCCAAAAGAACTGACCTTCATCTCCTCCCCTAGTCTCCAACGTTGGATGTAGTGTGTAGTCTTTGAAAAGCCACGGACTTCCTTTTTCTATCCTTAGAATCCCACTCTCTATCAAAGAAAAATTGGAATGGGTTTCTCCTGATTTCCATTTTCCACCACCTTGAACCCCTCGGACGTCCCTAAATTGCACGCATAGCACCCTTTTTTGTACCAGTGAAAAAAATTATTTTCTGCAAAGAGTCTTCCAATCAAACTATTTTTGCAAGCATTGATCCTTTGGTTTATGTCTTCCTCCTCCAATTCAATCAATTCTTCATTTTGTTCCCTACTTTCCTGTAGATTGCTCTGCATTATTCCTCCTTAATCAACCATGCAAAAGTCTGAATGTGATTCAGATTACGTAGAAATCTGAGATGAGTTTAGCGTTGACCTAACGACACGTGAACTCTGTTAGGATAAAACCCTAGTAGAGCATAGGAAGCCTGACGGCCAAGAACTCAAATTTCCTAACTATTTATTTGACTAATAATTATTATTTAATTTCAACACACTATGAAAATACTTTTATACATACATTTAATTATGGGCAAATCACATAAACAAACTAAATAAAATTTAATTTTATATGAATGCCCTAAATGTAAATAGAGTTTATGATTATCTCGTTTGGCCATTACTATATAAATCGAAGCAATATGATTGATTTATATTGATTCTATATAAATCGAATTCATATGATTCGAATTAGTAAGTGTGGCAACAACAAGTGAATATAAATTGAATCCATTAGGAATGCGTCGAGCGATAGGATCCCAATAACGATAACCCTTATGTTCAAAACCATAACCAAAATAATAGCACATGCGAGTCCGAGGTTCAAGCTTATTGTGTTCATGAGGCTGAAGAAGGACAAAACAGACACAACCAAAAATACGAAGAGAACTGTAATCGGGAGGACTATAATAGAGACGCTCAAAGGGAGTAGTGTTACTAAGAACAGAAGAAGGGAGTCGATTGATAACATGAACAGCAATGAGAACAGCTTCACCCCAAGCACGCTCAGGACAGGAAGAAGAAATAAACATCGCACGAACAGAATCAAGAATATGACAGTATTTACGCTCAGCTCTGCCATTATGTTGAGAGGTACCAGGACAAGAAAACTCAGACATAGTACCTTGTTCAGCGAGAAAATTTAAAAGTTTGGAGTCACGATATTCCATAGCATTATCCCGTCTGAAGATTTTAATGACCTTTGAAAATTGAGTTTGAATCATAGTGGCAAAGTTAATGTAAAAACTACAAAGTATCGAGCCCCTCCCACAGAAGCGATGGGAGCGGGACCCAAAACATCAGAATGAATAAGATCAAAAGGAGAGCAAGCAATAGAGGAATTATTATAAAAGGATAAGGCAGGTTGTTTTGCAGTTTGACAAGAAATACAGTCAAAAGACTCATTTTGAACTAGACATAAAACACCTGTATACATAAGAGAACGCAATTTTCCTACGGAGCTGTGGGCAAGACGACGGTGCCACAAGTGAAGAGTATATGGAAAGGAAACGGCACAGAGATTTGTACAGGGAACATGAAGGATCTCGAGCTCAAATAAACGTCTGACCTTACAACCAGTCCCGATGATCTTTCCCGTCCGACAATCCTGCACACGACAATCAGAAATAGAAAAAGTGACATCAAAATTGAGTTCAACAAGTTGATTGACAGAGATGAGATTAAAATTCAGTTGTGGAATAAAATAAGTATCAGGAAGATGAATATTGGACTGTGAAATAAACCCTTGATGTGTTGCATATAGGAGGGAACCATTAGCAGTGTTGACAGGAGGTGCATTTGTAGTGGTAGACAATGACGAAAAAAATGATGCAAATGAGACATATGATTAAAAGAACCAGAATCAAAATACTAGTTAGAATTACTTGGAGGGGTGGAAAGAGCAGTAGGAGTATTACCAAAAAAAGAGAGAAGTTGCTTAAGAAGAGATTCAATGTCTGATGGAGAGAGAGAAGGAGTGTTGTGAGAGAGGTAGAAGGGGTGGAGTCAGTAGCAGCAGCAACAGTAGAAGCAGGCACATGCGGAGAGTTGTGGGGACGAGGTTAATACTTATTCTGATCCGAACGTGGTGGTCTAGTAGGACAGACAGTAATCAAGTGACCTGAGAGCTTACAATAATGGTAGAACAGTTTCGGGTAATTGGAAATGTGACCTTTTTGTTTGCACTTACGACATTCAATAGAGGGACAGTCGGAGAAGGAATGCCCAGGACGGTTACAGTTTCGATAAATTTTGCCCTTTCTATCAGTGTCAACAAAGGTAGTTTCACTCTTAGAATGAGTCAAATAAACCCAAGCGGTTTCTTCAGACTTAAGACGAGGAAGAGCATCTTCAAGACTAGGCAGGGGATTCTGATGAAGAAGAGAAGCCCTTACCGGCTCATAATCATCAGTAAGTGCCATAAGAAACTGTATGAGACGTGTCTGGTTCTTGTAATCCTCATATGCCTTAGCATCAATGGGATCTTTAAGAACAGGCTCACAAGAGGTCAATCGATCCCAAATAATTTTCATCTAAGCATGAAAATAAAAAACTGCTTGGCCACGTTCTTGCTTAAGGCTATGAAGCTCTTTTAGCAGTTGATACTGATGCAAAAGATCAGAAACAGTGTAACACTTGGCCAAATGATCCTATATCTCTTTAGCAGTTTTAAAACGTCCAAACTATAAATGAATGCCGGGAGTAGAAGTGTTGTGGAACCAAGTGAGAATTTGACGATTTTTACTATTCCAATCTTCCAATCTTTCTGCAAAGTCCTTCTCAACATCCTCCTTGGATTTGGAGGTCCCAGTTTGCTTAACTGGACAAACAATATCACCAGTCACGTATCGCCATAACTTCCATCCTTTAAGAAATCCTCGCATAACTTCAACCCAACGAGCATAGTTGGAGCCATTAAGGATAACAGGAATAGGCTGAAAAACATCCGGTTTCTCCATAATAACATAATCAAAGTAAAAAAAGGGTAGAAACTGCAAATTCAGGACCGAAAATGACAAAGCGGAGGGCTGAATTGAAAAGAGCTTACCAAAAAAAGTTTAGAGAGGGTCCCACTTGTCTGCCACGTCAGCAACACGTCAGTGCCATGTCAGCAAAAGGAGTACATGTGGCGGCGTCTGACTGGAGGAAGGAGACATGTTGGCACTGAGCTGGACGCGGGTCAGAGTTGCGGGTCAGACCGGGTAGCACGCGGGGCTGGTTGCTGGGAGGCCTGTGGCGTGACACGTGGAGGCCTGTGGAGCGTGCAATCTGCGTAAAGATCCAACGGCTGCTGAAGCTTCTAGGCAGGGAAAGAATGGGTGTGGCCAGCGATGTTGTGGTAGCGCGTGGAGGCGCGTGAGAGGGTTTCAGACAGCATGGCAGAGCTTGTTGGAAAGCTTGTAACGAGGAGAAGGCAAGGGTAGCGGTGGTGACGAACCAAGGCGTCGGAAAGAAGTTGAAAACTAAGGACAAAGTACTGCCGGTGAAACAAGATAAAGGAACTAGAAACTAATTGTTTCTGGAAAAAAATAACCTAAGCTCTTGATACCATGATAAAAACAAGAGATTAAACTAGAGAAATGATTTGTATATTATTGAGTGTGTATTTTGAAAGTACAATGTACAAGGGGTATATATAGCTGCTAACAGAATCAAAGTCATAAAAGCATAAAATCCTATAATTAATATACACTTACGCTATATAAATACGAATGATACTAATTGATCTAATTTGATTCTAATTATCTCTTAACACCGATAAATTCTATCACTTTCGTAAAAAAATATTTTTTTTCTTTCTGCTGGAAATACTGGTCTTCTACCACCATTTTCACGCAAGGTTTCATCTAGGGGTGCACATGGGCCGGGTGAAGCCGGGTTTGATGTGACCCAGACCCGGCCCGAAATATACACCGGGTCTATTTATTAGACCCGAACCCGGCCCTAGACCCGATGAAACCAATACACTTTCGGGCCACAATTATACCGGGTGAAAACCGGGTGAAAACCGGGCCGTTAACATTACATTACGTTGATACCTTCTTGTAAACTAGCATGTAAAAATATCCAAATTTCCAAGGCTCCAACCATTAGTTAACATGGTAAAATTCACTTAGAAAAATATAACAAGAACTAACCATTCTTCAAAATTAAAGCATAACCACAATCAATATTAAAGCATAACCACAATCAATACTAATATTGTCTAATAATACCAAATATTTAAATCAATACAAATAACACAATCTTATGTATTAGTCTAAAATCTTATGCATTCTAAACATAAAATATTAACTTATAGTCTTATAATGACTAATAACACAAAATATTAAGGTTTACAATACTTAAATTCCATGTAAGAATAGTCATGATCCATCACTAATAACACAAAATATTAATTGTGTATGATGACCGGGCCACCGGGCCAACTTCGGGTGACCCGAGCTATGGCCCGGACCCGACCCGAAATAATGACCGGGTCTATTTTTGAGACCCGTACCCGACCCTAAACCCGATGAAATCACTCCAAATTAGTTCCTAAAGTGTTCGGGACCGGGCCGGGCATTTTCGCATAACGATTCATCTATTAGAAGCACTAGCCTTCCACAACCATTTTCGCATAACGATTCATCTGCTGGAAGTATTGACCCTCCATCACCATTTTTAGACAATGTTCCATCCACCTACTGGATATATTCCTTCCAGGTATTTTTTTATCATTTCACCACTCTATTTTTATTATTAAATTTGTACTCAACATTGTGTGTGGTATGAAATTTCAGTTTTAATTTTATTTTTTCACATGTGATTTTATTTTTATATAGGTTGCTATTATTTTTATAGTTAGTTATAGCAAGTTCTTGACCCCAATAAAGGAGGAGGGAGTTCTAGTAGAAGTAAAATATAAAAAATAAAAAATAGCAACAAAATATACATTGACACACATTTCACATTTGTTTTTTATTTTCACCTACCATATCATACACAATAAAATAACAAACACTAATTACACAATAATTTCTTTGGCATTGCCATTAAGATTATTGTGAATTAGAATTTATGGATGAGGTGAAGTAGCAGAACTAGTTTCTAATGATATTACGTGGGAAGAACCGAATGTTAAAAGCGCTAGAAAAATAGAACTAATAAGAAAACAAATAAAGAATCAATTGTCTAATCAATTGTAATCTTAGTGATTAGGTTATGTAAAATCAACATTTAATATCGAAAATTATTTGTTATCATTCGTTATTTTAATATTTATTTTCTTGTGTAAAAAAATTGTATTTTTTGAGTTATTTATCCAAACGCTACAACTTTAAAATAAGTACTTCTATAACTAAAAATCCAAACACAAAAATAACTTATTTATAAGCTGCTATTAATAAAAGTTCTTATACTTTATGCCATGTGCTGTAACAAAATAGGATTTTAAATATTATGTAGGAATATTTCATTCATCTATGTAAAAATAAAATTTGGGATCTTGTACAGTCATCATCAAGAGCTACTATCATTGCCTCCCTTTGGATCTTCACGAACAAACAAAATTCAGATTATTTGATAAAGAAATATAAGGCGCGTCTAATTGCGAAAGACTTCCATCAAAAGGAAGACCTAGATTTCGACCAAATCTTCAGTTTCATCGTTAAATCCACAACTATTTTTGTCCTTCTAACTTTAATTTAGCTCTCTCAAAAGGTTTGCAAATTTGACAATGCAACTTTAATAATGTCTTTCTTAAATGCACTCTCGACAAAGACGTTTACATAATTCAACCACCCAAATTCTCATTTTCATTTGCTTTTTCTGTGTGTAAGTTTCATAAGGCTTTGTATGGTTTTAAATAGACACCTCGTACCTAGTTTATTATTCTAACACAAACTTTAAACAAATTTGGGTTCCATTACACTGAGTTAGATCACTCACTCTTTATTCGTAGGGTTAAGTACGATTTTGGTCCCTAACATAGAGGTCGAAATTTTATTTCGTTCCCGGATTTTTTTTCACTACAAAATGGTCCCTAAGGCTTTGTTTGGTTTATGTATGGGTGAAGACATAGACACAAATACACAAATATTGAAGACATATACATAAGGAGACACAAAATTTTTACTTTGTTTGATAACTATGCACAAGACAGAATATAAATTGCAAATATCAATATTATCCTTATCTCCAAAAAAAAATCACCATAATCACTACAATTAAGGATAACAGCGGAAAAAATTGTGTCTTAACCTTTGTGTCTTAGTGTCTCAATAAAATGGTAGTACATAAATTTTATGTATTTGTGTACCAATGTGTACCACTATGTCTTTACTTAATTTATGTATTTGAAAACCAAACATGAAACATGGGTGTGAGTGTGTCACCGTGTCTCAAAATTTGGTGGACACACCCACTAAACAAACAGTGCCTAAGGTTTCAGTTTATTTAAAAATCATCCTTCGAACGAAAATACCATTCCCCCCATCTTCTCTAAAATGCAGAAATAGAAGCAGAATGCAGAAGCAGCATGCAGAAGCAGAATGCAAAAAAAGAAAGCAGAAGCAGTGAAACAACAACAATAATGAAACAATAACAATTAGAAGAACAACACCAACAACAACAATGGATAATAAAATTAAAGCAACAACAAAAGCAAAACCAGAAACATAAGCAAAAAAGAGCTGCGACAGTGGTGGGAGAGGAGGAGCTGAATGTGGCAATGAACTGCGAATTGCGAGGAGAGAAAGATGCGGTGGTGGTGGCGGATCGCGTAGAAAGGGCTGCGGCAGTGGTGGCAACGCCGCGAATTGCAATGAGAACAGTGAGGAAGTAGCGGCGGCGGCGGCGACATGAGATTCCCCAGTCTCTATCACAGGCGGCGGCGCGACGGCCTCCTTTCCCACACCCCTCCCCCACGACTCTATTTCCCCCTCCCTCCTTTTTCTTTCTCCCCGGCCCCCATTCTCTTCTCCCCTCGTCGTTCCCTTTCTTTCTTTTTTTTTTATTTTATTTTATAATTTTTTAATTAAGGATAAAATGGTAATAAAAATAAAAAATTTGGTAAAAAGTACGATTTTAAAACATTGAAATCTTTAAGACCATTTTGTAGCGAAAAAAGGTCGAAGATGAAATATATTTTCGACCTCTACGTTAGGGACCAAAATCGTACTTAACCCTGATCCGTACTAATTCATTTTCTACTACTTATATACTAGTTTATGTTGATAATATCGAAGCATTCAAGTATTGTAAACCATTGGTGAGTATTGATGGGACCCACTAGTACGATCAATATAGGAGAATATCCTAGTTAACGATGCTTACGTGAAAACTGAAGTGAAGTTTGATTATTGGTTTGATATCCTCTGGATTGAAGACCCGACAATGTGTGACTGGACCAACATGCTGGACTATGATAAGTGGACTCAGCAAGATGAGGGTCGTAGATTCGGTTGTTTGACGACAATTAAAGTGACGGACTCAGAAAATAATAAAAAAATAATATCAATATATTTAGATATTTAGATCTTGGAGTACGTTAGTTAATCAAATTTTTAATAAATATAATTAACACATTAAAAAACATATGAATTTATATAGTATTTTTTCTCATTTCAATATTTTGGCATTATTGTGTGGTACATTTATTATTAATACCAGTGCCTTATTAAGTATTTTATATCCGTCGATTATATTTTTATTGATTATTTTTTTATGTAATACAAAAAAATTATAGTTCAATAATTAAAGAATCTATCAAGAATATGACTCGAATTAACTAATTTTAAATTTTTACGAAACTTGTGTGAAAGACAAAAAAAATTGTGAGAAAATAAAATTTAAATCAAACAACTACAATTCTCTTTATATATAAGTATAGATAAGATAATATCTCTTTTTATATTATGCAAATATTCAAATGATTTGTTATCATTTAATTATAAAATTAACATTTTTTAATATTTATGATAAAAAATTGTGGACAAAAATAATTATTATATGTAAGACCAAAACTAAATTAAATAAAATAATAAAAAATAAATAAGAGACTCAATATATATATATATATATATATTATATAAAAAACTACTAAATAGAATTATTATTATTTTTGTTATTATTTATTTTAAATATATATGATATAATAATTTTTATAATTGTATTAATATTTAATAACAATTTTTTTCTTACCCAACTTTTTTTTAAAGTATGGAGGGCAAATAAATTATAACAATGAGAGCAATTATCTATATACATATATACTTATTACTATTTTTCTATAAATTTAATGGGGACAATTGTCCCCACACAAACTAACGTAGGTTCGTCCCTGACGACAAATATATCTGAGTGTATTAATTCGGTACTCAAGGGTGTCAGAACCTTCCAGCTTATTCGTGGTGAAGTCCACATATCGAAGATTGGCGGAGCTCTTTGTTTGAAAAGGAAGAAAGACTGAGGCACAGTTAGAAATAGGATAGTAATTTAGTTGGTCACTGATTAAAGCAGTAGAAGCAAATCTAAATGTTTGATTAAAATATATTGTTCAGTACTTGTTTTAAAAAATGTTAAATTAGTTTTTAAATTATTTTTAACTTGTTTGAATTTTAACTTCTTTTGTCACTGCAACTTCAAAACAATTAGGTTAGCAAGGCTGGTGGTGATAAGTAAAAATCAATTACTTGTTTTAACTTGTTTTATGATTGATGATTGATTTTTGCTGTTATTTTCATAATTGTTCTCTTATTGGTCTGTTGAAACATAAAATTCAATCAACATTAATTATCTCCAATTTTAGTTTCTCTCTAGTTTTGCGCTTATTCTTTGTTTATTTTTTCGGTTGATTATGCTTATAAAGCTAATGTTCAATTGTTCATATCTTATTCTCAGAAAAAAATGAAGTCACATATAAAACAAAAATTCAGAGAGTACGATAATACCAAAGATTGATAGGATGAACATTCTCTATAATTTTTATAATTTATTTTCAATTCATTCAAAATCTTAATGCTTGAGAAAAATTGAACAAATTTATATGTTGATATGGCTGGTAGTGGGTGAAATTTTAATTTAGATTAAGCTTATTAAGTCAATTGCATAGGCCATTTAGAGTAATAAGCTATGATATATGGTTTATCTTTTATTGAACATAAAAGGTTCTTAATTGGCTTTAATTTTTTTTAAGTGTGCAAATAATACTTTAAAAAAACTTTCTAGTCATAATGTGCATATATATATATATATATATATATATATATATATATATATATATATATATATATATATTTAATTTTTCTTTTTGTTTACAGAATATAGGGGTTACTGTCCTATAGTGCAGTTGGTTGTTATACTTTTTTTTTACTTTAATTTTATCTTTTTTACTTGTTTGATTGATTGGTATTAGTTATGTTAGAAACAACAGACTGAACTAAAGAAAGTGTTTTTGTGTATTATTCAGTCTAAGGAAAAATACAATGTACATGGGGTATATATAGCTGCTAGAGAAATTAAAGTAATTAAGGCATAGAATCCTACAATTAATATACAGATACGCTATATAAATACAAATGATACTAATTGCTCTGATTTTATTCTAATTATTCTCTTAACATCCCCCCTCAAACTCAAGTGGGAGCTAAGGATACCATCTTGAGTTTGGATAACAGAGTCTGAAAATGAGTTGGATGATGAGCCTTTGTAAAGATATCAGCAGTCTGATCCAGTGTTCCAATAGCGATAAGACGAACATCATCAATAAGGATACGTTGCCGGACAAAGTGACAATTAATCTCAATGTGCTTGGTGCGTTCATGAAATACATCATTATGGGCAATCTGAATAGCACTGCGGTTGTCACAAAAAACATTAGTTGGAGATGACTGAGGAGCTCCCAAGTCTGCGAGAAGCCAACGAATCGAGATAACTTCGGCAGTGGTGTCAGCAAGAGCACGATATTCAGCTTCTGTGCTAGATCGAGCAGTGAATGTTTGCTTCTTAGCTCGCTAGGAAATGAGAGAGTCACCAAGAAACAAACAATAATTAGTAGTGGAGCGACGATAAGTAGGATCACCAGCCTAATCAGCATTTGAGTACGCCTGAAGGGATAAAGAGGAATGGGCAGAAAAATAAAGGCCATGGAATAGGGTGCCTTGATGTAACGAAGAATGCGAAGAACTGCCGCATAGTGAGTAGTACAAGGAGCTGACAAGAACTGGCTAAGAACATGAACCGGATAGGCGATGTCTGGTCGGGTGACAATTAAGTAGACGAGTCCACCTACTAGCTGTCGATAAAGAGTAGGATTATCTAGAACAGTGCCATCCATAGGAGTAAATCGAACATTAGGCTCAAGAGGAGTGGACTCATTGCGACTATTTGTAATTCCGGCTCGAGCAAGGAGATCTGAAGCCTATTTAGCCTGAGAGAGATAGATGCCATCATTGGTGGATATGACTTCTAGACCAAGAAAGTAGTTGAGAGAACCAAGATCTTTCATCTCAAAAGTATGCTGAAGAGATCCCTTAAGATCAGAGATACCATCAACATCATCTCCAGTAATGATCATATCATCAAGATACAGAAGTAGAAAAATAACTCCATGTTCGCTTTTACGAATGAAGAGAGCATTCTCATGAGGGCTGCAAGTGAAACCAAGATTACATATGGTAGTGCTGAACTTGTCCAACCATTCACGAGGAGCTTGCTTAAGTCCATAGAGTGTCTTGCGAAGGAGACAAACTTTGCTAGAAGGACAAGGATAACCCAAAGGGGATTTCATATAGACCGTCTTTTTCAAATCTCCATTAAGAAACACATTCTTCACGTCCATCTGACTGAGAGAACATTTTTTCAACCGCAGCAATAGCAAGAAGAGCTCGAACAGATGTGAGCCGATCAACAGGAGCAAAAGTCTCTTCGTAGTCAATATTATATTCTTGCGTACAACCCTGAGCAACCAATCGTGCCTTATAACAGTCAATAGAACCATCAGAGCGAGTGTTGATCTTGTATACCCATCTGCTTCCCACAACTTCCTAATTAGAAGGAGGATCAACCAAATCTCAAGTGTGTTCTTTTTCAAGTGCCTGTATTTCTTCCTGCATTGCTTGTTGTCAATCTGGATTTGTCGAGACTTCTCTGAATGACTTAGGTTCATGTTGATGAAGGATCGTAGAAAAACAATGATAATCAAGAAGATGAGGAGGTAGATTTCTTACCCTAGAAGAATGAGTGGGAGGAGGAGGCATGATAGTAGGAACAAGATCATCGTCTGGTCTGGAATCATTGGGAGATGGAGAAGGCAGAAGAACAGGAGGCTGTGGAGAGTCACTCGAGATAGAACATGCGGAATCATCACTAGGAAAAAGATCAACATTGGGGTTAGTGAAAAAAGGTGATTGAGTAGGGGGAATGGACTCAAAGGAGGAGAATCGAGAAAACATGTAATGCTCCCAGAAGACAACATGACGAAATATACAAATACGTTTAGAGAGAGGATCCCAACAATGATAACCCTTGTGTTCAGTGCCATAACCAAGGAAACAACACATACGATCTCGAGGTTGAAGTTTACTATGTTCATGAGGCTGAAGAAGAACAAAACATACACAACCGAAAACTCGAAGAGAACTATAATCTGGGGAGGTATGATAAAGACGCTCAAAGGGAGTAACATTACCAAAAACAGAAGAAATGAGTTTATTGATAACATGAATAGCAGTAAGAACAACTTCACCCCAAGTACGCTCAGGACACGAAGAAGAAAGAAGCATTGCACGGACGGAGTCAAGAATGTGACGGTGTTTGCGTTCAGCTCTGCCATTTTGTTGAGACGTACCAGGATAAGAAAACTCAGATAAAGTATGTTGTTCTACAAGAAAGGTTAAGAGTTTGGAATCACGGTATTTCATAGCATTATCACGTCGAAAATCCTTAATGACATTGGAAAATTGAGTTTTAATCATAGTAGCAAAGTTGATATAGATCTGAGGTAACTCGTGGTGATTAGTCATCAAATAAACCCAAGTAAAACGTGAATAATCATCAATGAAAACGACAAAGTATCGAGCGCCGCCCATAGAAGCAGTGGGAGCGGGGCCCCAAACATCAGAGTGAATGAGATCAAAAAGAGAGCAAGCAAGAGAGGAATTATTGTGAAAAGATAAAGCTGGTTGTTTGGCAATTTTACAAGAAATACAATCAAAAGATTCATTTGGAACCTGACCCAAAACATCCTGAGACACGAGAGGATGCAGTTTTTCTAAGGAGGTGTGGGCAAGACGTTGATGCCATAAGTGAAGGATAAAAGGAGAAGTAGCAGCACAGAGATTTTGTATAGGAGGAATATGAAGATTCTCGAGTTCAAACAACCTTCCGACCTTACGTCCAGTCCCGATGATTTGTCCCGTCCGAGGATCCTGTACACGACAACTAGAAACGGAAAAAGTGACATCAAAACCAAGATCAACAAATTGACCAACAGAAATAAGATTATAGTTTAATTTGGGAATATAATAAGTATCAGGAAGATTAAGAGTCGACTGGGAGATAGAACCCTTGTGTGTTGCATGCAAGAGGGAACCATTTACAGTATTGACAGAAGGTCCATTTGTTGTGGTAAACAGAGACGAGAAAATATTATGCAACAGAGACATGTGATTAAAGCAACTCGAGTCAAAATACCATTTAGAATTACCTGGAGGGGTCAAAAAAGAAGTAGGGGTATTACCAGAAAGGGAGAGAAGATGCTAAAGAAGAGACACAATATCAAATAGAGAGACAGGAGATTGGTTAAAAGGTGCAGAGATGGTAGATTCAGTAGTAGCAGCAACAGCAGAAGCAGGCTCAGGACGTGGTGGACGAGTAGGACAAGTAGTAATCAAATGTCCCGAGAGCTTGCAATAACGGCAGAACAACTGTGGACAATGGTAGCTAATATGACCTTTCTGGTGGCATGTGCGACATTCAATAGATGGACAGACGGAGAAAAAGTGCCCAAAACGGTTACAGTTTTGACAGCATTTATCCTTTTTGTCAGTGGCAGCAAAAACATCTGACTTTTTCATAATAGTAGATAAATAGAGCAAAGAGAGGAGAGAAAACTGCAAGTTCGGAGCAGAAAATAAGAAATCGGAGTGCAGAATCGAAAATAGCTCACCAAAAAACTTAGGGAGGGTTCGACTATCTGCCACGTCAGCGCCATGTCAGTGCCACGTCAACATCCTTGTCAGCAGATTGATGCCATGTGGCGACGTCTAAGTGGAGGGGAAGGACACGCAGACACTGACGCGAGGAGAAGCTGGCGCACGGGTCAAGATGCGAACTGGGCTGGGTTGGCACACGGGTCGATTGCGGGTTGGTGGAGGCGGTGCGGGTCGGTCACACGGGTCAGGAACGGATCTGACTGACTGCTGGGCAACATGTGGCGCGTCTGGGAGTCGTTGATCTGGGCACTGATCAACGGCGCTGGAGGCGTCTGGAGGGAGGGCGGCTGCAACCGGACAGCTAACTTCAACCGGCACGTGGCGGCGCTTCTAGTGGCGTACGATGGTGATTTCGGTGGCATTGGAAACGTCGCAACGAGGAGAATGCGAGGGTGGTGGCGGTGACGAACCAAAACGTCAGAAAAGAGTCAAAAAGTGAGCACAAAGTACTGCCAGAGGAAACAAAAAAAACCAATTGTTTCTGAAAAAAATTAACCTAAGCTCTTGATACCATATTAGAAACAAGAGACTGAACTAAAGAAAGTGTTTTTGTGTATTATTCAGTCTAAGGAAAAATACAATGTACATGGGGTATATATAGCTGCTAGAGGAATCAAAGTAATAAAGGCATAGAATCCTATACTTAATATACATATACGCTATATAAATAAAAATGATACTAATTGATTTGATTTGATTCTAATTATTCTCTTAACAAGTTATATATGCTTTTCTTCTCTTCTGCCGTAGAAGGATGATGATGATGAGTGAATTTATATATATAAAAAAAGGAAAATTTAAGTTTACCAATAGGTTTATCGACGGATAAATCCGCTGGTAAATATTAATTTTGTTATTAGTAAAGAACATATTACCATCGGATTTACCAGGGTATAAATCCAGCAGTAAAAGTTATCGGCAGAATATTTCTGACTGTAATTAGTGGTGGACAAGAAAATTCGCCGTTAAAAAATTAACGGCGAGGTTTATATCGTCAATTTTTTTCGACGAAAAATCCAACGGTAAATAGATTACCGGCATACTTTTTTAGCAAATCCGCTGATAAATCCGCCGGTACCCGGCGATTTTCTTGTAGTGGATCCTATGTCTTCCACGACATCAAATCGTAACACATGATCGGCGATGTTGGTCCAATGGTTGTGCCAGCTCTATAATGTGTTCGGAAACCATCAGTCTCCGCCTCTGCCATCCTTCAACATCAGAAAATTAATGTTGAGTGCAGGTCTTGGTCGATACTGTACTCCACCAAGATGTGGTAGCACCCTATCCACCTGATACCACTCTATCACAATAAAGTAGATCAATGCCATCACAGCCTTTCATAGTGCCATATGCCGGGGCTCCAGTATCTCGGGATGAACTACCTGAATGACCTCTGGTAAGTTATATGGCATCTACGTGAAGTTAAAAGAAAAACTTAACAATAAAAAATTGAAAGCTAAAACACAAACATCCCTAGCCCGGAGTAAATCTATCTTGAGCCTCCACTGCGCGACTTTAGGACCCTTCTCGCTCAATGTTGGTTGATAACCGAATCACCTGACACCCAACACATTTTATGAACGACGACCATAAACCGAAAAAATATTAACAAACATGACAACCATAAATATCAAGTATCTCGTCACCAATTCCAATGAAAGGCATCAAACCCATCGGGCTGAAACCCCAGAACCACCAGAAGATCCATGACTAGAGGAGTTGCAATGGACTGACCAACTTAACCACGACACAAGCACCGGTATAACCATGAGAGAGCTGTGGATCCCCAACTGTATTTTCCCATGTCCTCTAATCTCGCTACTACGGTAGCCACCGAATGTACATACCTGTACCGGACTTGTCACTAAAGAAATAGGTCGATAACAGCATCATGATGTACACCCTCGCGTACTTCCTAACTGTCTCCCCGTCTACACCCTGAGGAAGGACACTAAATGTCTCCTGCATCCAAGTTCACTTCACAGTGAACTTGATAATGCATTCCATCAGAGATAACACACCCAATAGCTGCTTGAACCATGCCCATGCAGGTCGGCCGCCCTCAATATACCTCTCGAAGTCCGTCACACATCCACTGATGTACTGTCCGTCGATCGGGAGGCGTAATTGGTATGCAACATCCTATAGCATAATCGTGCACCCCCAGTTGGCATATGGAATGTATGCATCTCCGAATGCTATCGCTCCACAAATGCATTGATAGCGGCTCATCCAACCTAAACCAGTGGTCGTTGAGCCTCACAAAATGTGCTAAGCTGGCCATCTGCAAGTACAGTATGATCCTATCACCTAGGAGCATACCGTGCTGCCTCCTCATGCTGGTGATACATCGGTGAGGATGCTAACTATAAAAAAATCTCTAAGAATCATAACAATTAATGTAAAAGACATTGCAAACTTGAAATTAAACTCTAACAGAACCTACTTAATCTAACATGTAAGACTTGAATTAAATTAAATTAAATTCTAACTAAACTTCTAGTACCTAGTTAATCTAACATTTTAGATTTAAACTAAATTAAATTAAATTAACTTCTAACTAAACTTCTAACCTAGTTAAACTATTAACATTTAAAACTTACAAATTTTAATTAAACTTCTAATCACTACTCTAACTAACAGTTATTTATCACTCCTCTAACTTGCATTTGTAGTTTCAAAATTCTAACAAACTACTTTAACTACCACTTGTAGTTTAAAAATTCTAGTAACACTTATAATCAAATTTTAAGTGACTTAATATTACTAACAATTCTGATCTTTGTCAAAGAAAATAAATTTCATTCACTAACCTCTTCATGAATGCTACTAGCAATATGGGCAACTCCTTCCAACCGATAGATACGATTCGGGTGCCATTTTTGCAGTTTTTAATCTTGTGGTATTGTTGCCTAAATTTTCTCTCTTCAAAATGGTTTGGGGGTGGAGGAAGTTGTGAAACGCAATTCGAAACAAATGAGTTCGAATTCTATATATAGGTACAATATTATTAAATCGAATCTATTACATTCGATTTACTTATGGGCTACATTTGCTATAAATCGAATTCACTCAATCTGATTTACCATGGGCTACAAATCGAAGCATTTTGATTCGATTTATCATGGGACCTAATCGAAACTCATTGATTCAATTTACGTATGGACTACTTTGCTAAAATGGTTTTTCGTAGTAAATCAACACTAATGAATTCAATTTATTGGTACACCTACTAATTCGAATAAATTGGATTCGATTATATAAATATGCAAATAAGGCATCCGTGAACCATGTTTTCATTTAGGACATTCATGTAAAATTGAATCTTATTCAGTTTGTTTATATAATTTGTCCATTAATTACATAGCATTATATAAGCAAAACTATTTTTTATATTGACCATGTAAGAAATTATCCAAAAAAATATATGATTAGACGACTATATAAAACGTTTTACATCATACATCAATAATAATAATAATAATAATAATAATAATAATAATAATAATAATAATAATAATAATAATAATAATAATAATAGACTAAGGTATTTAGCTGTTTATAATAATTTTTTTTACATAATAATTAACTTAAGTTGTTTTTTAAAAATATAGAGGACCTTTTCCCATTTTATTATGAAATTAACCATTTGTTTAAAACAACTTATTCTATATTTTCATAAAGAATTTTCAAAAAAAAAAAGTGTATTTTTAAAAGCGGAAAAACTACCAAAAGTACCTATGAAGTTTACGAACGCTGACAAAAGTACCCATAAACTAAGGAAATTAACGCTGTACCCATGAAAGATGGATTTTGTATGACAAAAGTATCCAAATCCTAATTTTTTGTTGATTTTTTAATAAAATTTCTAAACTACCCTACACTCAACCTTAACTCACTTTTTCAACCTTTCATAACCCAATCTGTACCAACTCTTGCCATGGAGTCCGAAACTACTCCTACAACAAACCAGACCGAAATCAATGGTAGTGGTGAAGGATCGGACCTCAACCGATTCACTCATAAGTTTACAATTCATACCCAAACCAAATCTATCAAACACAAAAAAATACTCAACATATAAAAATTTTCAAATTCATTCATCCAATTTCAATTCACTTTAGCAAAACTAGAAATAGAAACAGCCATCAACTATAAAAAACCAACAAATTCATTCATCAAATTTGAAATTTATTTCAGCAAAAATCAGAAGTAGAAGTAGCCATAAACCTGATCTTCTGTAAATCAATCTCAGCCTTCCTAAAAAATAGAAGCAGATTTAAAAAAATAGAACAATATCATTTTAGTAGTAATTAAATCAATTTTTGAAAAGAAGAAAAATAAAATAAAAAATGTTTAAAAAAAAAAAGAAATACCTTTTCTTCGCCAGCTGTAACATCGTCAATGGCAGAACCTCCATCCACGGCGCCACCTCCCTTTCTTCTTTAATTTTTCTTTACCGAACCCTCTTCCTGCATGCAAAAGCACCATGACCCCTCTCTCTCTTCTCAGGCATGCGACATTGGTATTCTCCTCTGCTAGGTCAGGCGCGCCACGATGACGTTCTCCTCGGCTGTAACAGGTGCGCCACGGCGATATTCTCCTCAGGTTGGGTCATAGGCGCGTGATGAAGGTGTTGTAGTCACCTTAAGAGTGAAAGGGAGAAAACTCTGTGAGGATTTTTGAGAGAGGGATAAGTGAGGAGATAGGAAGAAGTGAGAAGAGAGGGAGTGACGATAGAATGAGGTGAGGGTTTGGGAATTTTATTAAAAAATCAATAAAAATTTAGGATTTGGATGCTTTTGTCATACGGAATCCATCTTTCATGGGTACAGCGTTAATTTCCTTAGTTTATGGGTACTTTTGTCAGCGTTCATAAACTTCGTGGGTACTTTTGGTAGTTTTTCCTTTTAAAAGCTATACAACATGTAGCTTAGAACAACAAACAATAACAAGCATTGTCCCACTAGGTGGGGTTGTTTACATGGATCAAACAACGCCATTGAGCTCTATCATGTATCATGTCTACAGAGAGACTGTTTACATATAGATCTCGTTTGACCACCTTATAGATGGTCTTTCTCGATCTTCCTCTGCCTTTCACCCCTTGTCCATCTTCCATCTCATCTACCCTCCTGATTGGGTGCTCTGTTGGTCTTCTTTTCACATGTCCAAATCACCTGAAACGCGATTCTATCATCTTTTCCACAATAGGTGCTACTCCAACTCTCTCTTTTATATTTTCGTTCCTTATTCTATCCAATCGCGTATGACCATTTATCCATCTCAACATCTTCATTTCTACTACACTTAACTTATGTTTGTGTTCCCCTTGCCGTCCAACACTCTGTACAATAAAACATATCCGGTAGCAGTGCGATAGAATTTACCAGACACACTCCGCCATTTTGACCAACATGCTTAGATCCTATAATTTAGATCATGTTCAATTTCTCTATTATCCTATATGATACGGCCAAGATACTTAAAACTGTTAACATTTCGTAGGATGTTTTCTCCGATCTTCACCTCTATATTAGGGTTTTCCTTCGGCGGCCAAACTTACATTCCATATATTTCGTCTTGCTACGACTTATGCGCAGACCATACACTTTTAGAGCTTCTTTCCATAAATCCAACTTCTTATTTAGGTCTTATCTTGACTCTCCCATTAGAACAATATCATCAGCAAAAAGCATGCACCATGGCGCAGGCTCTTGGATATGCTCTGTGAGTCCTTCCAAAACTAATGTGAAAAGATATGAACTTAAGGATGATCCCTGGTGTAATTCTATACCAATAGGAATTTTCTCTGTCACACCACCTTGAGTCTTCACACTAGTTGTAGCCCCAATCATACAGGTCTTTAATTGCACGAACATATGCGATCCTTACCCTCTTTCTTTCTAAAACCTCCCATAAGACCTCCTTTGGCACCCTATCATACGTTTTTTTCTAAATCAATAAATACCATATGTAGATCCCTTTTATTACTACGATACCTCTCTATCATCCTTCTTAACAGGTATGTAGCTTCAGTGGTGGATCTGCTTGACATAAAATCAAACTAGTTCTCTGTTATATGTGTCTCTTGTCTCAGCCTCCGTTCTATCACCCTTTCCTATAACTTTATAGTATGGATCATAAGCTTGATCCCTCTATAGTTTTTGTAACTCTGTATATCCCCTTTAGTCATGTAGATAGGTACTAACGTGCTCTTTCTCCACTCATCTGACATCTTCTTTAACTTTAAAATCTCATTAAAAAGTTTGGTTGACCAATTGATGCCTTTCTCTCCAAGGCCCTTCCAAACTTCAATCAGAATATTATCAGGTCCTACTACCCTGCCATTCTTCTTCCGCTTTAGAGCCTCTTTTACCTCGAAGACTCAAATCTTTTGATAGTAGTCAAAATTTTGATCATCTTCTCTCGCGCATAACCGACTAAGGCTTGGAAGAGTCTTCTATCCTTTATTAAATAACTTGTAGAAGTAGTTCTTCCACCTTTCATTGATCTTCTCATTTTGAGCCAAAACTTTCCTGTCTTTATCCTTTATGTACTTAACATGATCCAAGTCTCTCGTTCTTCTTTCACGGCTCTTTGAAATTCTATATATACATTTTTCTCCTTCCTTCATGCCTAAAAGTTGGTAGAGACCCTCATATGCTCTTGTTCTTACTTCACTTACAGCTACTTTTGTCTCTTTCTTAGCTGCTTTATATTTTTTCCAATTATCTGCATTGCGGCACAAAGACCACTCTTTAAAGCACTCCCTTTTTGTCTTTATTTTTTCTTGTACACTCGCATTCCACCACCAAGACTCCTTATCTCTTGGTCCTATTCCTCTAAATTCACAAAAACTTTCTTTTATTGTTCTTCTAATAACTTCTTCCATCTCTCTCCACATCTCATTCGCGCTTCCATCCCCTTCCCACTTTGTCTTTTCTCCTACCCGTCTTAGAAAGCTTCTTTGTTCCTCACCTTTCATCCGCCACCACCTCGTCCCTGGGTTCTTCGTATGATGTCTTTTTCTCAATTTTTTCTCAATGCGAAAAATCCATGATGAACATCCTATATTATGTTGCTAAACTCTCTTCCGAAATAATTGTACAATTAATGCAAAATTTCCAGTCGGCTCTCCTCAACAAGAAAAAGTCTATTTTCAAGCTTGTCATGCCACTCCTATAGGTTATAAGATGTTCGTCTCTTTTTTTAAAACATGCATTTGCGATGAGAAGGTCAAAGGTTGAGGAAAAGTTCAAAATAGTTTTACCCTTGGTATTGACCACCTTAAAACCATGGCCTCTGTGAAAACTTCCATACCTAGTTATAATTTCTCTTTTAACATGACCATTTAATCCTCCTAAGAAAATCTTATCTCCCGAAGGTATGTCTTGGGCCAAACTCTCTAGATCCTCTCAAAATCTTATCTTGTGTTGCTCGTCCGAACCCACTTGCGGTGCATAAATGCCAATCACATGAAAAGTACCTCCTTCCACCGCAAGTTTGATAGAGATGATCCAATCACCCACCCTCTTGACATCCACTTCGTCTTTTTTCCACTACTTATCCACGATAATACCTACCCCGTTCTTATTCTTCACCATTCCTGTATAACAAAGTTTGAACCCGGAGGTATCCAACTCCCTAGCCTTCGCGCAGACCCATTTGGTTTCTTGTAGGTACATGACGTTAATCTTCTTCCTTGTCATGGTATCCACCACCTCCATGGATTTTCCTGTTCTCTGCCTTTGTTCCATGTCACAAATCTCAACCTTCTGTCACTCTGACTTTTACCTTTACCTTTTTTCCTTGTGAACTAGCATATTTACCCTCGCCTGTTGATGAGCGGATAATTTATACGCTTTTTGCCATTGTTTTTAGATAGTTTTTAGTATAATCTAGCTACTTTTAGAGATGTTTTCATTAGTTTTTATGCTAAATTCACATTTCTGGACTTTACTATGAGTTTGTGTATTTTTCTATGATTTCAAGTAATTTCTGGCTGAAATTGAGGGACCTGAGCAAAACTCTGATAAAAGGCTGACAAAGGACTGCTGATGTTGTTGGATTCTGACCTCCCTGCACTTGAAATGGATTTTCTGGAGCTACAGAACTCCAAATGGCGCGCTCTCAACGGAGTTGGAAAGTAGACATCCAGAGCTTTCCAGAAATATATAATGGTCCATACTTTATTCGAGATTTGATGACGTAAACTGGCGCTCAATGCCAGTTCCATGCTGCATTCTGGAGTCAAACGCCAGAAATACGTCACGAACCAGAGTTGAACGCCAAAAACACGTTACAACTTGGCGTTCAACTCCAATAGAAGTCTCAGCTCGTGTAAAGATCAAGCTCAGCCCAAGCACACACCAAGTGGGCCCCGGAAGTGAATTTCTGCATCAATTACTTACTTTTGTAAACCCTAGTAGCTAGTCTAGTATAAATAGGACATTTTACTATTGTATTTGACATCCTGGATCCTGAATTGTATTTTTTGATCCTGTGATCACGTTTTGGGGGCTGGCCATTCGGCCATGCCTGAACCTTCATCACTTATGTATTTTCAACGGTGGAGTTTCTACACACCATAGATTAAGGGTGTGGAGCTCTGCTATACCTCAAGTTTTAATGCAATTACTACTATTTTCTATTCAATTCAGCTATTCCTATTCTAAGATATTCGTTGCACTTCAACATGATAAATGTGATGATCCGTGATACTCATCATCATTCTCACCTATGAACGCGTGACTGACAACCACTTCCGTTCTACTTTAGACCGGGCACATATCTCTTGGATTTTTTAATCAGAATCTTCGTGGTATAAGCTAGATTGATGGCGGCATTCATGAGAATCCAGAAAGTCTAAACCTTGTCTGTGGTATTCCGAGTAGGATTCAGGGATTGAATGACTGTGACGAGCTTCAAACTCGCGATTGTTGGGCGTGATGACAAACGCAAAAGAATCAAGGGATTCTATTCCAACATGATCGAGAACCGACAGATAATTAGCCGTGCCGTGACAGAGCATTTGGACCTTTTTCACTGAGAGGATGGGATGTAGCCAATGACAACGGTGATGCCCTACATACAGCTTGCCATGGAAAGGAATAAGAAGGATTGAAGGAAGGCAGTAGGAAAGCAGAGATCCAACAGGGACAAGCATCTTCATACACTTATCTGAAATTCCCACCATTGAATTACATGAGTAACTCTATCTTTATTTTCTGCTTTATTTATTATTCGAAAACTCCATAACATTTATTATCCACCTAACTGAGATTTACAAGATGACCATAGCTTGCTTCATACCAACAGTCTCCGTGGGATCGACTCTTACTCACGTAAGGTATTATTTGGACGACCCAGTGCACTTGCTGGTTAGTTGTGCGGAGTTGTGACTAAGTGTGATTCACGTTTGAGAGCACTACCAAGTTTTTGGCGCCATTGTTGATGATCACAATTTCGTGCACCACCTGTTCACAAAAACGCGAAAATCCTTACTCATTTAACACAATACCCGGACACCGATAGAACAACTCTTGCTCATTTGACACTGTATGCGAGCCATATAACACGTTGCTTCCAAACAACGACCTAACTTTAGCGCAATAACGTTTTTGACCCATGTCATAAAAATTCGACTAAGTTTTTATGTTGGCTATCAAAGAACTATCACAATTCTTCTCCTTTATCCATGCTTGGAACCCACTATGTAAAAATTAAAAATTCAAGATAAAAAGTCAATTAGCTACTACCCTTTAAGTAAATAAGCGAGAGGGTCTCAAAGGCATGATTTTCTAGAATCAAAGGCATATTATATATGATCTATGAAGTATATAATGCAAGTGATGACTTACTAACAAATTCTCACTAGTTTTACGACCTTAAAGCAAAATCTCATGCAAATATTAGACACAATGATTGCATGTTATGGGAGTCTGGAAAAGTTCACCATTTCACCAGAAATATGCTGATACACCTATTAAGTGGACTGATCACTGATGGTTCAAGCTTCAAACTGAACAAGATTACAAAAAATAAATTGATGTCTATCCACAATAAATTTTGACATTTTCCACCACATAACTATGACGACAGATTTCAGAAATAACATTCCCTTTTACGTTCCCTGATCTAATTAGTACAGTATCAATATGGAAAATCATGGCTGGGACTATCATCAGCATGCATGTCCATGCAATCACTGGAGTTGGAAGAATTTGTATCCCGGTTCTGGCCGCTAGGATAAGTAATCTCACTGTTTCGGGTTCCATTCCCGGATGACATGAGATTACTTGAAGGGCAGCTCCCCTGCGCCAGATGGTATGGCTGAAGGCTGCGGCGAATGGGGCTAGAGAGTGCATTTGAGAACACAGAGTTCTTTGGTTGTTGATCAGGTTGCGCACTTCTCATTCCCTGTCCCACAAGAGTAGCTGTAAATGCATTAGAGGGTACGGACGCACCAAAATTAGCGTGCATTGCAGCCTGAGTGTTCTGTTGATGGAGTGGCTGCCTTGGAGACACCGGTGACTCCTCTGCTCCAAATTCAAGCTCATTCTACATGCACAAACATAGCTAACAGTTATACCTCTATTCAGCTATCACCATACACTTGAAAATGAACTAATTTGGTTTGATGAATATCCTGAAACAATGCAAGTTTAGTGGGGATAAAAGGGTGTATATTTTCATGCTCTGACTTGTAAGATCACAACCTGAAATATGGTTGCACGAGACCTACGGGGTTAAACAGTTTTCAGATAAAAATGGGATGAAAATTGTCATGGGCAAGTTAGGTGTCTAACATTACACTTGAAGCTCCTTCATGGCACCTCTTAACGAAACATATGCTAAGAAATAAACATCTCGGATATCATCTCATGGTATTCAGTGTGCAGAAAAATCAGAAAGACATATTGAAAGATTTTGTTCCACATAAATTACTTCTAATCTACTACTCCTATGAAAACCAAAGGTTGAAGAATGATACCCATTAAATTCAGAACTTGACATTCAAAGCAACTGACTAAGAGACCTATAAGTCTGTAACTCTATAAGTTATATACGACAATCAGACGTCGATTCAGCATAAATGTTGAGTACTTAGGCCATAAGGTCATGAAAATAAAGAGCAATCTGTGTACTGGCAAATAGAGCAAAAGAGGGTTGAATAAGCAATGCTAAAGCATAAAACTTAGTAAATATTCTCTTTTGACACTACAAAACCTGCAACTGAGCAACTATATCACCAGTGGTCACCCTTGTTCCTTCTTGCTGTTGTCTAATAATCCATTGATACATCTTCTCCTGTGATAAAACACCAACAATCACTGTTCTTAATCTCTTTAAAATTTGGGCCAATAAAACAAGCATAACACAATTATCAAAATTTCAAGTTTTCAACAGCAAGCAACACATCCAAACGCACCAAACAACTGGACAAACAACAAGAAATATTTAGCTCGTTATGCACAAAATACAATCCACCGAAACCAAATCAGAAATCAGGAGCTTGGATGAGCAATTTTCAATTTTGCAAATACACTCCAAGTTACTTCAGGGAAGAAATTGGGATTCTCCAAGTCCTAGATTCGTGGAAACTCAAATCAGAAATTAAATTCTTCTACTCAGTAGCTACCTGCCGGGTAGCCCTAAATTAAAGCACAAAACCTCAATCGCAGTTTAAAACATAAAAGAAAATTAAAGAAAAAAAAAAAGATTTTTCGTTCAGATTGAACAATGGAAATTAAGAATTGAGTTGAAGAAATAGATGAAAGGGATAGGAATAAAGAAACCGACGAGAGCGTGGCGTTCACCGGCTTGGAAAGAGAGTTTCTGTTGGTTCATGGCGTGGGTGTAGAGATGGGAGAGGGAGTTAGCGGTGGTGCAGAAGGTGGAGTACATGGTCCGATCCACCTCGTCGAGGCGCGTGGCCACCGACTTCCTCTTCTTCCCCATCTTCGTCCTCCTAACTCAAAGAAGAACAAAAGGAATAAAGGTAGGCGTTGGGGTTCCGAAAAGAGTCGAAGGAAGGGAATGAAATGAATGGGGCAAGGTGAGTTAGATGGAGATGGCGATGGAGGTTGAGGGAAAAGAATTGGAAAACTAGAAACGAATAAAAAGAAAGATGAGTGACGCTGCAGATTATTTCTCCAAGTGGCATACACGTGGCACATCTTGCCACTCAGTCAGATACCCCTTCGCTTTTTCGTTCTTTCACTCCAACCCAGCCTAGTTTAGTTTAATCTGGGCCAACTCATCAACACAGAACACTTAATTTAAGCCCAATAGCAAATTTTGTCTAGTAATTGCTATAATGTTTAAAAAGTAGTATTTAATTATTAAAAAAAATTAAAAATTAATATTTAATTTAAAAAATATATAAATAATAATTTTTAAATATTTAAAATTTATCACAAAAAATAAATTAAATAAAAATAACCACTAAATTATAAATACCATAAAATTTATCATTTTATTTTACACACTGACCAAAAACTGTTTATATAGACTTGCTATTTTCGTCTTATTCTACAAGAGCATCGTAACATTTATTTTTTTTAATAAAAAATAACCTATATTATTTTATTTATAATATAAATGTAATCTTCATGTATTAATAGTATAAGAAAGTTTTATATAAATACTCAATACATATATTATTATGATAGTAAAAGTCACTTAATTTTTAAATTTTACCACTTAAAAATTAGAATACAAACACAGATAAATTGGATGAAAAAAATTAAATAAATATTCTAACATAAATTTCAGAATATAATATTATCAAAAAGCATTTTACAATTAATTTCATAAATTAAATAATAATTTAATCGATATAATATTTTAATTATTTTTTAAATTATATATTATATAAACATATAGTTGGTTTTATATAATTATGTGTTATTTCTAACTCTGAATAAAAAATCTAAATTTTAACTCATATGTCACTTTGAAGGTTATAATTTACATTAAATTTTTTAAAATATAAAATTTCGATAACAAATTTTTAGATTCTAATAAATCAAAGAATGATTTTTAATAAATTTTTATAAGTCGTTTATTGTTCTATTTTGCATTCATATGTTTGTAAAATATAATTTTTTTGGAATTTGAACTAACATGCAATTTGAATTTTTATTTTTATTTATTTTTATTTTTTTAATATTTTATTTGAATTCAAATAGAGACATTTTTTTAATGATATTTATGTTTTGAAGTTAAATAAACGATTAATTAAAAGTAAGAAATGTGAATAATCTATATTAGTTGATTCGATTTACTATGTATGTACTGTACATTAGTAAATCGAATCAACTTGTATGCTATATTAGTAGAAAATTGAATCAAGTTGATTCGATTTACTATTGATAAAATATATATACATGGTAAATCGAATCAACTTGATTTGATTTATATTAAAAAAAGTGTAAATCCATTTATATAAAAAAGTCAAATAAAATATGCATGTAACTAAATTAAGTTTAGAATATTTGTGTAATTTTTTTCGTTATTTATCGATATAAATTACCCTAAAAATTAAGTGATCTAAATGCATGAATGGATGACTATAAAAAATTAAACTTATATAGTAATAAGGTTATATAGAGCAAACAAAGTTATTGAACCTTATCATGTATAATGTCTATAATAAAACTGTTTATATAATTTTTTTTATCATCTCGTGTATGATTTTTGTTGGTCTCAACCTTTCATCTCTTATCTATCTTTTTTTTTATTTATTGTCATAACTAGATGTTCTATCGATATTTTTATCACATGTTCAAACCATTTGAAACAAGATTTTATTATCATCTTTTTCAACTGTAAGTGCTACTCTAATTTTCTCTCTTGTATTTTTATTTTTTATTTTATCCATATCTGTGTGACCACTCATCTACCTTAGCATCCTCATCTTTGTCATAGTTAACTTATATCCATACTCACTTTTGTTGCTAACACTTTGTTTCATATAACATAGGGAGTCTAATGGTAATACGATAAATTTAACTTTAAATTTTAAATATATCTTTTTGTCACATATAAAATTATACACAATCCGTCACTTTAACTAGACCTCTTAAATTCTATGTTTTACATCTTTCTCAATTTGTCTGTTATCTTATATGATACATCCAAAATTCTTAAAATACTTTACTTGTGATAAGGTACTTTTTTCAATTTCACTTTTATATTAGTATTTTGTTATTGCAGATCAAATTTATATTCTACATATTTTGTCTTACTGTGATTTAAGTGCAAATTATACATTTCTAAAATTTCTCTCTACAAATTTAACTTCTAATTTAATTTTTTTAATTCTCCAAACAAAACAGTATCATAAAAAAAAAGTACACTACAATGCAGGTTATTGGATATCCTCAATAACCCTTATAATATACAAAAAGATTTTGAAATACAAAATTACATTATATTTATTTCCAAAACTTATACTACAAATTTCATCAATAATATTTGTTTTTACAATAATATTTGATAAAAAAAAATATTAGCCACCTAACACTTAGCTTATATTTATCATCGTGATATTTGTGTTATTTTGTTAGGAAGGTCGTTGTATATAGGTGATACACTCGCGCTTTATCAAACCATGCATGATTGCATGTCATGTGTTTTCATTTGAGGTAAATATCACATAATTAGATCGATAATAATCAATTTAACCATAAACGTGACAGATTTATTTATTTTGTTTATATATATATATATATGGTAGGTAAAACTTAACCAAAAAGTAATTAATTGGTTTTATGCATTATAATTTGGCCTCGCATTAAACCTCGTAAATCGGATTCACGCCGAACAAATATCATAACGACCTAATACGATATTAATACTTTTTAATGAAAATGATTGCCAGAAATGTAATCGATTTGTTTCACTTCACCTATAAAAGTATGATATTTTATCTTCGACAGGACATACATTGAATATCCAATACTAACTTAAGTATCGGAGTGCCTTTTGCAAGTACACTCCCCCCTTTCTGTTCTCTCCACGACGTGATATACCCATCAGACGAAAAACTCGAACCTCCAAGCTCTTAGCTTGGTGTCGGGAATAATAGCTCGGTGCTAGCTTCCAAGAGTCGAGATATAGCCAGGTTATTTACTCAAGAACAATTGGCCCCCACCGTGGGACTCGAGTTATAACTCTCTTTTCCTTTGTTGGCCTCAAAACTTTCATGTCCATCCATGGCTGCTCTACCTCCCCCAACACCTTCCAAATTCCTTCGGATGGTAACTGAGTTGCAACAAATAAATTAACGTATGGCGGGGGAAAAACAAAGGATGGCAAATCAAATCGCCGAGTTAACTAATACTCGGACTGAAAATGATGGTGATTGTAACGAGCGAATGGAGGAGGCAGAACAGAAACCGACCCATCACATGTCTCTGAAACTTCTAGGAACGAAGAAGCTCAACCAGAGAATGAAGACACTAAGCTCGATAACTCTGTAAGACCATTCATGGCTGACATTATGAATTTTCAAATGCCTAAGAGATTCACTTTGTCAACAACCTTAACCCCTTATGATGGGTTAGGGACCCGAAGAAGCACATCCAAAAGTTCAGATCTATAATGATAGTAAATGGTGCCTCTGATCCTGTTTTATATCGTTGTTTTCCTACCTTTTTAGACGGTCATGTACTTGATTAGTTTTGTTCTTTGCCTGTAGATTCTATTTCTCATTTTCAGGAACTAGCAAAACTTTTTGAGGATCACTTTGCTGCCTCTTCTATCTACTTACACGAGTCCAACTACCTGAACACAATAAAAAAAGGTCAGAGCGAAAGCCTAAAGGACTACATCACCCGTTTCACAAAGGTGGCCATGAGCATACCGAATCTCCATCCTGAAGTGCATCTGCACGCCATCAAAAGTGGACCTCGACTAGGCAAATTTCAAGAAGCAATCGCGGTTACTAAACCATAGACCGTTGCCGAGTTCCGTGAAAAGGCTAAAGGTCAGATGGACATCGAGGAGCTTCGCCAATCTCAGAAAACAGACAAGCCACAGTATAACAAAGACGAGGATAAAGCTTGAGACAGCAAGAAGACTTTTAAACTAACCCCCTGCTATGACTCATATACTCAATTTAATATAAAGAGGGACGACATCATCAAGGAGATTCTCAATTCCAAGCTAATCAAACCTTCTCGGAAGGCCGACAACTATCTTGACGCAAAAAATGCAGACAAATCCAAATACAACACTTTCCACAAAAAATATGGGCACACCACCGATGAGTTTGTGATTGCAAAAGATCTGTTAGAACGACTAGTTCGGCAAGGCCACCTAGACAAATACATTAGCGAGACTATGCAAAAGCAGAGCACAACAAAGAGAACTACTCATAATTACCCTGACCAACCATGGGGAATTATTAACTATATTTACGGAGATTTTTCAGGTGGAAGAACAACAAGTTTGGCCAGAAAATGTACCTACCGGGCTATGTTCTCGATAGAAGGCACTATAGCCGAAGCCCACACATCTCAACATTTTCCATAGATGACATTCCAGGCATTGGACTTTAACACAAACACCACAAACCTGGATGACCCAGTGGTGATTTCAATCCAGTTGGGGGATCTTTTAGTACGAAAAGTACTACTCGATTCGGGAAGCAATGCCGACATTCTTTTCTATTCTACATTCTAGAAAATGAAGCTGAGGGACAATATACTCCAACCCTCCACCGGAGACTTGGTCGGCTTCTCAGGTGAACGAGTCCCAGTATTAGGATCTATGTGATTACAAACCACACTGGGTGAGCATCCTTTATCTAAGACCTCTGACATTCAATATTTGGTAGTCTACTGCTTTAGTCCATACAATTTAGTACTTGGCCGACTTTTTTTTAAATAAGTTCGGCGCTATAGTATCCACAGTTCATCTTTGTGTCAAGTTTCCTATGTAGGACGACCTTATTGCAACTATCTACAGTGACCATCGTGAAGCTTGTCAGTGCTACAACATCAGTCTAAAAATGCCTAACCGAATTATGGGGACAGAAGTAATCAACGTATGCAGCTCTAATGAGCTCCCAGCTCTTGCCGACCTCGATCCAAGAGCCGAGCTGCTTGAGCGCCCAATACCCATAGAGGATTTACAAAAAATATATTTTAGCAACGACCCTAACAAGTTTACTTATGTTGGTACCACTCTCAGCCTGGAGGAAAAAAGTTCTTTCTAGTAATTTCTACAACAACATGCCGATTTATTCGCATGGACTCCTGCTGATATGCCCAAGATTGATCCCTCAGTGATTTCTCATAAATTGGCGCTGGATCCATCTGTCCGACCTATAACACATAAGAAGCGAAACCTCGGCCTTGAAAAGAAACAGGCATCTTTGGAAGAGACCAAAAAATTGATCAGTGCTGGCTTCTTTCAGGAAATTAAATTTATAACGTGGTTAGCAAGCGTCGTTATGGTAAAAAAAAACACAATGGTAAATGGCGCATGTGCGTTGATTTCACAGATCTTAATAAAGCATGCCAAAAAGATGCTTACCCTTTACCTTCTATTGACTGTTTGGTAGACAATGCTTCAGGGTACAAAACATTAAGTTTATGGATGCATATTCTGGTTATAACCAGATTCTAATGCATCCATTTGATCATAATAAAACTGCATTTATTACTGAATATGGAAATTATTGTTATAAGGTCATGCCTTTCAAACTTAAGAATGCAGGGGCAACATACCAACGCCTTATGGATAAGGTGTTCGCAAATCAAATCGGCAGGAACCTAGAAATTTATGTCGACAATATGGTGGCCAAAACAAAGCTCGGCAACAACCACCTCGACGACCTTCTGAAAATTTTCAATCAAATATGATGCTACAATATGTAACTAAAACCAGAAAAGTGCGCCTTTGGAGTACAAGGAGGCAAAATTCCTCGGATTCATGTTTACAAACTGAGGAATAGAAGCGAATCCCAAAAAATTCTGAGCTGTGTTAGACATGCCGATCCCACAAGCGATAAAAAAAGTACAATGATTAACAAGGAGAGTTGCTGCACTATCTAGATTTTTACCATGCTTAGCATCTAAGTCTTTCTACTTTTTTTAAGCACCGAAAAAGAAAAATGATTTCAATTGGACTGACGAATGTGAAAATGCTTTTGCAAAAACAAAGTCCACCCTTTCAAAGCCACCGATTTTATAAAAAAACCCTTCAAGGGGAAGCACTTTACTTATATTTATCTGTCACTGACCGGGCATTAAGTTCTGTTCTCGTTACAGAAAGACAAAAGCAACAACAACCGATCTACTTCATTAGCAAGTCCTTAACAAATGCCAAGCTTCGCTACCCAAAGATCAAGAAGTTGGCTTTGGCTTTAATATTTTCAGCCCGGCGACTCCGACCATATTTTCAAAGCCATGTCATACACGTCCGAACTGATCAACCCTTAAGACAAGTGTTGCACAAACCAGAGTTGGCTGGCCGACTAATAAAGTGATCCATCGAACTCTCTGAATTTGACATTAGGTACCAAAGCCGAGGTCTAATTAAGTCTCAATACCTCATAGACTTCATAGCCGAGTACACTGTTCTAAGCTCGGTCGATAATCCTACACAGTGGATCCTTTATGTGGACAGGGCATCGAACCCTCAAGGGTATGGTGCCGGAGTCTTGCTTGAAGACAGCAACGGTTTTGTTCTGGAATAATTCTTACACCTGTCCTTCAAGGCAAGCAACAACCAAACAGAATAAGAAGTACTAATCGCAGGTCTACAACTTGCAACCGATCTAAAAATCTCAAAATTAAAGGTATACTGTGATTCTTTGCTTGTTGTGCAACAGGTAAATAATCTTTTTCAAGTGAAAGATCCATTATTAGCATAATATCTGGATATTGTCAAAAAACTTATTTCTAATTTTTCAAAATTTGAAATTCTCCATATACCTCGAGAGCACAATAACCGAGCTGATATTCTATCTAAGCTCATCAGCACCTAAACACCAACTTCTACCCTATACCAGTTTACACTGCTTAAACCAATTATAGATCTAACCGAGGTTTTAAGTGTTACACAGGATGAAGGCTGGCGAACACCCTATATAGATTATCTCAAGACCAGAGTTATTTCACAGAATATTGACAATGTTCGGCGATTCTGTCACCAAGCATCCTTTTTTACTATATATAACAATACTCTGTATAGACGAGATTTTTCTCGTCCTTTGCTAAAATGCCTTTCCAAGTCGGAGGCCAAGCTCGCACTCACCAAAGCTCATGAAAGTATATGCGGAACATACATTGGAGCCCGGAGCTTATCCTCCAAAATACTTTGGGCAAGATTCTTCTGGCTGACATTGCAACAAGATTGCAATGCAAAAGTGAAAAATTGTAGTAACTGCCAAAAGCACAGTCCAATTACACACCTACCAGCCGAGAACCTTCACAATTTCAAAGTAAGTTGGCCCTTCAATAAATAGGGGTTCGATATACTCAGCTCTTTCCCTTTAGCAGTAAGGCAAGTAAGATTTTTAGTTGTTGCAATCGAATACTTTTCAAAATGGATAAAGGCTCAACCCCTAGCAAAAATAACATCCCAGAAAATGGTCTCCTTTGTGTAGAAAAATATTACATGCAGATTCGGCATACCTCGGCACATTATCACTGATAATGGTCACCAGTTTGCCGATCATAAATTTACCTCTTTTTTTTGTAGAATTTAAGAATCAAACAACACTTTTCCTTAGTAGGACATCCACAAACAAATGACTTAGCAAAGGACGCCAACAAAGTCATCTTGCATGCTTTGCGGAAGAAACTGGATGATGCTAAAGGACTATGGGCCAAATTAATCCCGGAGGTCATATAAGGATACAACACCACCACCCACTCAACAACAAAAGAAACACCTTTCCGTTTGGTGTATGGCTCTGAAGCAATGATACCTGTGGAGATCTCCCAGTCGTCTCTCCAAGCACAATATGCCGATCACAACACAACAAACACATCTCAGTAGAACGAACTTGACATCATTTAAGAAAACCGATCTTTGGCAAAAATCAATCACCAAGCTATACAACAACACATAGCTCGGCAGTACAACCAAAGACTTCACCCCAAATATTTTCAAGTAAATGACCAAGTACTAAGGAAAACTGAACAAGCTAGAAGACCCCCAGCCCATGGAAAATTAGCAGCCAACTGGGAGGGCCTTTTCCGAGTTATCGAGGTTGTCGGCAACGGCGCCTATCGTCTGCAATCACTTGATGGTAATACCATACCGAACACATGGAATATCTCATCTTTAAAACTCTATTATAGTTAAAAGTCAGGGCCAGACAGGTACTCTTTTTCCTACTCACAAGATTTTTTTCAAAAGGGTTTTGCTTGGAGAGGTTTTAATGAGGCCAACTTACCTGCACCTTTGTACAATAAAAGGTTCATACTATATTATTATCTGTTTCATTACTATTCTCTTTCTTTAAACCGACCTATATCTCTCCAGATATAACAATTTGTAACAACGACCAACTATTTACGTCACACAATCATATTCAATCAACTATTACTATCATTAAAATTACCCATTCATTGAACCATTTATGGGAACTGTTCTTCTACTATCATCAAGGATAGTCCACAATCAAATACTCACAATCAGACAATCAAAAGCAGACAACACTCATGCATTGTCTCTCACATACCAAATCGATAAACAAGTTCAAATTCCAAATATTCTACACAAATATAAACAACCAAACAGTCAAATAGAAGCCAAAATCAAACTTGACAGAATATAAACAGTCATCATCATCCTAAAAAGTCGGTAACAGAAATTTCAAAATAAAAACTACAAGTCATGCATCATGACCTAAATTATCATTCCCCGTCTTTTGCACCTTTTTCATCATCAACTAAATTTCCGTCTCGAACAATCTTTGCTGGATCCGTCAAAGCAAAATCTCGGTCAAGAGCAAAAAATTTGGCTTGATCAGTAGCACGTTCAAATCTTTCCACAAAGGCATCCAGTATTTCTGTTTGCTTATTTTTCTCAAACTCACTCAGTTTACCAGTAACATTAGCCACATGGTCTTTATTTTGGCCAATTCTTCCTCTTTTTTCTTTAACAACTCGAACTCTTTCTGATATTCCCCCCCCATTAGCTTCAGTTCTTCCTCTTTTTTTAATAGCTTACTTTTCAAATCCAAGATTTAACCTTTTTTCAGGGAAAGCTCTTCTCTCAACTTGCTCGGTTCCTCCACCTGTCCTAACATCCTTTTATGTTTTATTTCTTGACTCTGACCAAGACTGGCCAAATGCAAACCGATCACCTACAAAAATATCAGACATATAGGGACCATAATGTTAATCATTATCATTAAAAGCGCATATAAGTACAACCACAGTACCAAGTGCACTTGCATAAATTGATCAATAGATACATCCCCAGCCTTATTAGCCACAGCCACATCAGCAGAACTCTGACATACCTCATCCGAAACGAATTCATTTCCTCCAAGGGAATATCCCTCCCTTTCTCAGTTAAATCCTCGGACAGCTTGAGGTCTATATGATTCGATTTTCATTTCTTAAAAATAACCTTTCTCCGACGATGAGGAGGCTAATTAACTTCTCCTTCTACAGTAGCTTTATCAGGATTCGATGATGAACCCTCTTTCTCCAGATTCTTAGTTTTGAGCTGCGACCTCAAGCTTGCTGCGGACACTCTAGAATATTTACCACCTGAAAATGTCAAAAGGCACAAACACACATAGAATGCTTAGCGCCTTGTAAATTTCTTACCTAAATAATCCATCACTGATTGCCTATCATCCTCCCAAGGCAACTGCTCGAAAATAGAAATCAAATCTTTCCGATCAATAGCCTTAATCAAATATTCAATTATACATTCATTCCTAGGCAAAATTTCCTCTGGGCCTAAAATCTGCTGCGATTCAGAGCACTAAAAAAAGGAAACCGTTCACCCACATTCTCATCCAAATAAAACGGGAAATATCCTCGGTTGTACAAACATTTAAAAACATCTCCTTAAAGTCTTTAAAGGACGACTTATACAACTTAAACACCGAGAAGCCTGGTGTACTATTTAAGTTTACCCAACCACCTTTTCATACCCCCTTTTCCTGTAAGAACGAGAAAAATAACTCTAAGGTCGGCCTCTCCCCCAAATAATCCATCAATATTTCAAAACAACACAAAAAAACCCACTCATTTGGGTGCAGCTGTGATGGAGCGTAGTTCAACTATTTCAGAACATCGCATTCAAACTGCGTGAAAGGTAGCTTAATGCGAAGTTCTTCCAACACACAGCTATGCATGTAGAAGAACTCGAAGTCTTTTCTCTTATGAAACACCCTATCAGACCTAGAACAAGGCAACAATTCAACCCGTAACCCAGAACCCAATCTCACAACCTTTCCAACATCTATCTGGCTCACATTGTCTTTACCAACGAAAAGTGAACTGCTTATCTTCACATCTTCACTGACCCATTCATATGTACCATCCTTTACCAACTTCTGTACTTGCTTCCTTTTTTCCTTCTCTATCACTATCCCAAACAGAGCCCACACAATAGAAGAAAAAGTAAGAAAAAGTAAGAAAAGAAGAAAGCAAAATAAACAGAGCCAGAGAACTTACCCTTTTTACTCATGACGTTTCGATCGGGATGAATGTCAAATGAAGCAAACTATTTGAATTTCAAAGGTAACTACATACAAGTTAATGAAACAATTTGAAATCCATTAAATAAATCACACACTACAAACGGTCCAGATCTTCTTGGAAACTGAAAAGGTAACACGTGTCTACTAATCATACATTAAATGCTTTACTTTCTTTATTTAATTAAACATTTATAGTTATTATTTCACGATATTTAATAAAGTATATATGTTGAGCTGGGGACTCTATACCCACCACACTAGTCGAGTTCTAACTCATCAAAAAGCTCAACTTGCTCTATTAAAACATCGCCAAGCCAAGCTTGGAGGCTATGGTATGATTGATAAAACTTAACCAAAAAATAATTAATCGATTTTATGCATTATAACTCGGCCCCGCACGTTATGACATTCAAATGTCATAAATCAGATTCACACTGAACAAATATCATAACGACTTAATACGTCATTAATACCCTTCAATAAAAATAATTGCCAGAAGCGTAATCGATCTGTTTCACTTCACCTATAAAGGTATGACATTTTATCTTCGACAGAACATACATCAAATATCCAATACTGACTTAAATATTGGAGTACCTTTTATAGGTACACTTCCCTATTTTGTTTTCTCCACGACGTGATATACCCCTCAGATGAAAAGCTCGAACCTCCAAACTCTTAATTTGGCATCGGGAATAATAGCTCGATGCTAGCTGCCAGAAGTTGAGTTATAGTCAGATTATTCACTCAAGAATATATATATATATATATATATATATATATATATATATATATATATATATATATATATATATATATATATATATATATATAAGCACTACACATATACGTGATATATTCTAAACTCATACAGATGTAATAATCTTTTCTATGCAATATACATAATTCAACTTTGTTTAAAATGTGAAATTGGCTCATGTAGTTAGGTAATGCGGTCCATCACAATAAACCCACTATGTGAGAGCACCAAGCTAGTTGCACTTATATGCCTTAAAACTCTAAAAGTTGCGTGTGAAATTGATTTTGTGATGATATTAGTTCTTCTTCTAAATGTTGTTATAAAAGTTCAGAATATATACTCCTAAAATATAATACTGTGAAAACTCTCCAATTATCTGACTTAATAACTCTAAAGTTTATGTAGGTTAGCGAATAAATAATCTATACTTTATATAAAATTGTCAATATATTTTTTTGTAATTACTAAATTTTTGTGTCTTTCAACTCTTTTTTATATTCGTGATTTTGTGTAAATGTTACGAAGGGAGGAAAACTTTATTTGAAAAATAAAAAATAAAATTTTAAGAACGATAAATAATGGAGTATCCTATAATTTACTGCTATTATGTGGTGCTTTGAGTGAAAAAGAATTTACTCCAGTGTGTCATCCAGATCCATATACTACTGATTACTCTAGTGCATATATGGTACATGCAATTAAAAAAGAAAAAGTATAGTAACGTGGTATGTGTCCGCATACAAAGGAAAAGGATAGGAATTGAAAGGAATTTGTCCGCATACAAAAGAAAAGGATAGGAAATGAAAGGAATGAAATTAGGTAACACTGACACATGATCTCCCTACGTTAATCAAGTGAAAATATTTAAAAATGCGAAGTTACAACTTTCAGAGACAATGTATATATGTCAGATATGATAAAAGAGTAATTATTCAAATTACTCCTAAGAATTTTAAAAGCGAAATTCGTCTTTAAAAATAATTAATATACAAAAATATTTTTAAAGTTTTATCTCGACAAATAAATCAATTTTTAGTTTATTTTTTGTGGAATAATTACTTAAATCAATCTTTAAAAATTTTAAAAACGTATATTTTACTCTTAAAAAAATTAATACATAGATTAATTATCAATTTTTTTTCGTTAGACATAATAGTCTTCTATCTATTTTTCGACATGACTCACTAAATCCTTTAAGTATTTATTAAAAAAATAATATTAATAGATAATATAATCAAATTAACTTTTAAGGTTCAGTTAAACCTATTTGATTTCTAATATGATATTTTTTAAAAAAAAATTATTATTGAATCATCAATCCAACAAAAAGAGATGTACTAAATCTCATATTATTAAAAATAAGGTTGTGAAAACCAAATCGGCCAATAAACCAGTAAAATGACTGGTTCAAGAGTTTAGTGGTCTAACTAACCGATTTAATTAAATATTAAATAAAATTATAAAAAATTTAATATATCATTTTAAATATATAAATTTAACCATTTTAAAATTAATATAATTTAAAATTTTATAATTTTATACAGTAACTTGTTCATAATTTATCATTAAAATTCAAAAAATATTTTTTTTAATTAACTCCTAAGTTTTAATAAAATAATCAACAATAATATATTAATACTCATTACAATAGCAATAAAAATTCAGAATAAAAAATAAAATTAAACAATATCTTCTATTAATCAACTTATACAAAACTTATACATAGAGATTAACTTTACATTAATGAACAACAATGAACTTAAACCATAAAAAATACAAACTTATAACAAAACTCAAACCATCAGCAACTAAAAATTCAGAATCATAAGAAATGTTAACAAAGACTTCTAATTAAGTAATTAGTAAAAAGAATTCAGAATCCAAAAACAAAAAAATTAAATAAAAAATCCAAATTCAACATCCAACAACTCCAACTCAAAACACAGTCCCAGCATAAAATCTAGTACACAAACTTAGCTCAAAATCTTAAAAATTAAAACTGAAGAAACAGTGACTTACCAAAGGCACAAGTTTAAAAGGACGGTGACAGAGTGAGCTCGAATAGAAAGTGAACTTGGAAGAGGATCAATTTGCGACGGTGAGGCCTCGAGAAGATATCCCATGAAGAGAAAGGACGGGCTTGAAGAGGATCGAGCAACCGTTCATGACCGAGCAGTTGTTCGCGATGGCGACGCCAAGACCTCCAACCAGTCCATCACGCAACGTAAAGGAGAGGAGGATCGAGAAGAGGGCCGGCTTCCAGAGGCGACGGCGACACCCTCTGGCTGAGGAGAAGAGTTCGGCGACGACGAGGATGTTGGGCGTTGTCGCTGGCTGCTGCTACTGAAGTTTGAATTTGGGGCTTCCCTACTTCTGATTTCTGAGGTTAAGAGCTTGTTTGGAAACTATTTAATACGAGAAAAGAATTTTATTTTTTTTAAAAAAGAATTCATTTTTATTTGAAACTATATTTCATAATTTAAAATAATGACTATAATATATTAATAGAATAGAATTCAAATTTGAAGAGTGTATGGGTGGATTTAGAAATCAGACCCCTTTTGGTCTGATTTACAAATAAAGAAAAAATAAGAATTGAAATTCTTAAAGGAATTCAAATAATTTATTTTTAGTTATTCTAAAATAAGAAAAAGATATGTCTTTCATTAAGAAGTGGGTCAAATATTAATTATATACATATAAATGTACTATCTAAAATTATAAGCAGTTATGCTCCTACAATCATCATCACTAAATATGTATTTAGTGACATTCATTAGTATTATAATTACATCGTATCAAAAAAGTAAAATAAAATTATTATTATTATTATTATTATTATTATTATTATTATTATTATTATTATACAATAATACTGTATCATAATTGTTTATATTTTTTCTACAAAAATAATAATAAATTTATTCATTAGATTCTTATATATGTATTTATAATATATAAAAAAATTTGCATTATATATATATATATATATATATATATATATATATATATATATATATATATATATATATATATTCACTCAATAATAATAATAACTTAACATATAAGAAATTTAAGGTTGAAACTATTTGATATTTTTGTATTTAATATAACTTAGTTTGATGTGATAGCTAGAAATTAAGTATAATCAAAGTTATTTTCTATTTTTCACTTGGATCTCAACTTGATTATCAAATTATCAATTAACTCAAAATACTAACTAAATTTCTACTTTATAATTAGACTAATTTAACATACACATCTATGTGGTTCATACATATTAATTTTTTTATTATTTATAATATGTGCAAAATCCATGTTAACTAAAAAAAAGTGTGTCAAATTTGTAACTTAATTTCATATACATAATATCAAATTGTCAACAAGAATCCGACAATGTCCTATTTTAAAAATTATGTTTATTAAAGAAAATGTTCAAATTTCAAAGCATCATTATTCACCTTACCTGTTTTCAACAAAAAAGTGTATCAATATGCTAGTGTCATCATCCACATGCATAAAGTTAAACTAATAATAATAAAGGTTGACATATAGTAAAAGTAACATATATAGATGACTGTTATGTCTGATAAAAAAAATTAGGAATTGATCTGTATATTAATTTTTTGGGACTAAAATATCCGCTTTTAAAATTATTGAGGACTGATTTAGATAATTATTCTGTCAGAAAATAAATTGAAGACTGATTTGTTTGTCGAAATAAAATCTTACAATTAATTTGTGTATTAATTTTCTTTAAAAAAACTAAAATGCTTATTTTTAAAATTTTTGAGAATTGATTTGGATAATTATCCTGATAAAAAAAATCAGATAAAATCATATAACCGATGATGAATTAGTTGTCAATTGTCATCTGCAATTAATTTAAAAATAGTTACTCTCAAATAATTGTGTTTAATAAACGGTAATCGTCCTGTGTGTTGTTGCTTAATAGTTAGAGGTAGAGGTGGCAAGCGAAAAAATTCGTTCCGTCCCATCAGTAGCTCGCTCTTTGACGGATTGGTCTGTCTAGGGCGGTCCTAAAATCCCATCCCACTCCATCTAACTATGGGTTGGTGGGCTAAACGCCCGTTAAAGCTCCTCATTTTTTATCATTAATTACTAAATAATATATATAATTTCATAACTATATTAATAAATTTATAATTTCTAAAGATATAAAAAATTATATTTTTTATATTCACAAACATTAAAGTCTTTATAATTATAAATATCTAATAAACATAATTATAAACCAAGTTTTCATCCAAAAAATAATTATAAATATTCTCTCCAAAGCAAAATAAACATAATCCAAAACATAATTATAAATATTATCTCCAAAGCAACATAAACATAATCCAAAACACTCAATTTTCTTCTTCACACTCTTGTAAGTTGGGTTGGGAGAAGTTCAATTTTGGCAAAAAAAACTTATAAAAATATTCCCTTGCCAAAAAAATAAAGTTCGACAGGGAAGCCCGCTCCGCCCTGCCAAAACCTGCGATTTAAGCGATGCGGGTTAGGCAAACTTTTGCTCTTTGGTGGTTCCCATTTTCCAGCTCGACCCAACTTTTTTGGCGGGTTACGCGGCCGACCCAACAGGTTTAGGTCCGTTTGCCACCCCTAATTAGAGGTAGTACAAATTGAATTTTGAATTAGAAGGTATTATAAGTAGAAAGAAATTAGTATTTTTGTCCGTAATAACATTACGGAAATATAAATCTTTTAAAATTACGTCAGTTTTAATTTGTCCTAATATTATATACTATGCCACAAAAAATTTATGAAATCAAACTACTTTTACAAAATGGACAAAATGGACGTAGGAGATAAAAGTCTTCGTTCGCTAAAAAAATCAAAAGCTTCGTAGGTAAAAAAACAAATAATAATTATTCTAGTTATAATTTTCATGTGAAAGAATTTAAATTTTTACTCATAATTAATTTTAACATTTATTATTTAAAATTTAAAATAATTTAATGTGCATACTTTTATATTTAATTATATGTTAAGTCTGTTGCACAAATAAAAATAAGGAAAAACAATCATTCGTACCCATAAACTTTACGAACGCTGACAAAAATACCCATTAAAAAAGGAAACTAATGTTGTATCCATCAAAAATGGATTCCGTACGACAAAAGTACCCAAATCCTAAATTTATATTGACTTTTTAATAAAATTACAAAATTACCCCCACCATTATCTTCAACCCCTCCTCTCTTCTTTTTCAAATCTCAAACACCTCCATTGCCTAAAAACCCTAATCTCAATACCTAAAAACCCCAAATTACCATTTTCTTAACCCTAATCTCAATACCCCCTTCAGCAAATTTCAATCTTCTCTTTATTCTTTTCATCAATTTTACCACCTCCTTCACCAACACCATCATCACCCCTACCGTCACCAACCGTCAGCTTTATCTTCCTCTTTCTCCACTGTCACAGCCATAAACAACAACAAGATTCTTTCCGGCATGTCAACCAAAGACACAAACTCTGATTCTTTCCCTTTCACAGTTGCAAGATGATTCATCTCAACACCATTCAATCCAAAACCATTTAGACAATCAGAATTCATTTCGAAATTATTATCCTTCCTTCCCTGATGGCGAAATCCACCAATCCTAGCGGCTTGGCGAATAACTCTACCAAGTGATTACTTACTCCTAGAGAACAAGATTTTCTTTCCACCATTATTCTCCTTCAACAATGAATTGGGTAAAGAGTTATTACCATCACCTGAAGCACTTTTACCATCACTCTGTCCATGTACCTTTGCATTATCTCCTCCAGCATCTAATGAAGATAAGAAAGAATAAAGAGAAGATTGAAATTTGCTGAAAGGGGTAATTTGAGGTTTTTAGGTATTGAGATTAAGGTTTTTAGGCAATAGAGGTGTTGGAGATTTGGGAAAGAAGAGAAGAGGGGTTGAAGATAATGATGGGGTAATTCTGGAATTTCATTAAAAAGTCAACATAAATTTAGGATTTGGGTACTTATGTCGTACGGAATCCATCTTTAATGGATACAACATTAGTTTCCTTCTTTAATGGGTACTTTTGTCAGTGTTCGTAAAGTTCATGGGTACAAATAGTTGTTTTTCCTAAAAATAATCAATTTTCATACTTGTTATTTAAAAATAATATTTTTTCTCTCTATATATAAAAGTATAATTAGTATAAAAAATTATATCAATAGTTATAAAATTAACACAAAATTAATTTTTTAAACAATTAAAATTTGATTTTAGTTATTAATCATAATATTAGTATTTTTTAAATTATATATATATATATATATAATATTTGAAGGAAGAGAAGTGAGAATATAAATTAAAAAAATAATGATAAAAATTTAAAAATAAATATAAAATCTTAAAAAATTATGCATATAATAATATATTTTTTTATGTGAATAATATTACAGAATTATTTTTTAGTTATATTTAATTTTAAATTTAATATATTTCTTAAAATTTATGAATTTATTTAAATTATATTATTTTATTAATTTTATTTTTTGTAGAATAGAAAGATAAAGAAAGATAGAGAATGAGAGAAAAAAATAAAAAAGACGACGAAGGAGAGAGAACCTGAGATGAAAAAATATTCCATGACATATTTTAGTTTGTCAAATTAGTAATATAAAATATAAATTATTTGTTATATAGAGTGAGAAGGATAAAAAGAAATAGAGAACGGGAGAGAGATAGATAAGAGGATGGAGAATGGGAGTTTAATAATTTTGAAAAAAATATTTCATCTCAGTTTTAGTAAGAGAATGTCACTGACACATTTTGGTTGTTAAATTAATAATATAATATAATTATATTTAAATTTTAATTTTAATATTTTAATTTTAATATTTTAATTTTAATTATAATTAGAAAATGTCATGTTATGCATTTTTATTGTTAAATTTATAATTAGTCATTGATAATGATATATAAGAGAGATAAAGTGGGTGAAGTAATGTGAGAGATAGAGAAAGGGAGAGAGGAGGAGAGAAATATTTAATTTTAGAGAAAAAGATTTGATTTCAATTATAATGAGAGAATAATATATGGCACATTTTGGTTATAAGATTAGTAAAGTATAATAAATATAAATATATAATAGATTTACATGCAGTCTGAAGTTTAATAGTTAAAAAATTGTTAGATAATAATTTAATCAAATTTATTATATAATAATTTTTAAATATTAATTTTACGTAAAGACAACTGCATGTATAAGTGTTCACCTTACCATTATTAGTAGGAGTTTTTTTAAGAAAATAACTGCATTTAAACCATTTGTTAATTTTTCTTTTCAAAGAGTAAACAAATGATAATTATGCCTTAAAATTTGTATTAGTTATGCTACGTGTACATTAAAATTACTTATTAAAGTTAGTTACTAATATTTATATATTAAAATATAAATACATATTAAAAATAAATTGAATTATACATGTATTTATATATAAAGATATTGATAACTTATTTTAATGATCGATTGTAATGTATGAACAATATTTTTGTATTCACATTAATGTCTCAACTTTATGACCTGAAGCTGGTTTTAATGTGTATCTAAAGCATATTTATTTTTGAAAAATAAAGATAAATACGTTATTTTTATAATTAAATCTAATTAACTTTTTATGTCTCTTTTTTTAATTAATTTTTATTATGTTTGATATGACCGTTATAACTCGGTTATATATTATAACTCGGTTATAAATACTATAAATCAGTTATTAATAACAAGTACCAAAATAAATCATAACACCCTAATATGCTATTATTTTCCATTTAAGTAAAATACTCGGAGAGTATAACTGTTGATACTTCGTCTCAAATATAAAAGGGAGGTAAGAAATTGTCTTTGATATACATATATATAAAGCTTATTATTCACTCACTAACTTGAGCGTCAGAATACCTTTTGCAAGTATCGACCCGTTTTTACCTTGGTGCCAAAGTATAACTCGCCTCGACGATAAGCTTGTAAATACTTGCTGGAGGACGGGCTATATCGCATTCACCCTTTACAAAAACAATTGGCGCCCACCGTGGGGATGAAAGTTTAAAACTTTTCTTTAGGCTCCAAAACTTTCAGATCTGCCAATTGCTGCCTCTCCAACACCATCTGATCTTCTTCGAATGGTAACGAAATTTTACAACAGGCCAATCAGTGCATGTCAGAAGAGAATCAAAGAATGAAAAATCAGAAATTCGAGCTCACCAATGTTCGGAAAACTAATGATGATGATCACAACGAACAACTGGACGATGAGGAAGAAAACTCTGATCTAACTCACGTCTCAGAAACATAATAGCCGGAAGAGGGTCAACTAGCCAGTGAAGAGGATGAATTGGACAATACAGTTGGGCCATTCACGGCAGATGTTATGATTTTTCAATTGCCCAAAAACTTTGCATTACCTATGACTCTAACTAGGGGTATTCATGGATCGGATCATATCCGCAAATCCGCGGTAAATATCTGCTTCCAATCCGAAAATTGCGGATACGATCCGATCCGCACTCTTTACGGATCGGATCGCGGATATAGGGGTGAGCACGAGTAGCGGGTACCCGATTACCTGTCCAAAACCAAACCGAACCAATTAAATTGGTTCTGAAACCAATGGATAATCGGGTCCAACCCGAACTAAACCAATGACCTTTGTTAGTGATTGGTTCGGGTATCGGTTCTGGGTGTGTAGAATTCGAACCAACCCGTGAACCCGATCATATATTAAATAAATAAATAAATAAATATATATATATATGGCTTTTAGTGGCTTTTAGTGAGATTATTCACTATTAATATGTTTGAATTTTAATGAGTTTAGTTTTCAATGTATTTGGTGTTTAACATGTTTAAATGGTTTATAATAATGTTACATGTTTATGGTACTTATTGAATTTTTAAGATAAAAATTTGGTTTTTTTATGAATTTCAAAGTCATCGGGTACCCAATTTATCCGAACCGAACCAATCCGTTCTTAATCGGTTTGGTTTGGTTCAGATACATGCACAAAAAAATGCAAATCCGAACTAAACTGAACCAATTATATTTTGATCGGTTCGGTTCTAATTTCACCTTGAACCCGAACCAAACCGACTCGTGCTCACCCCTACGCGGATATCACTTCTGCATCCGCGTATCCGATCCGCGGATCCGCAGATCCGTACAATAATGATTAAAAAAAGTATATATATATATTTGGCATTATATTTACTTGTTTGTATGTTTTAGTTAGTAGTTATTATTCATATATTGTTTTATTCTATTTTTGTTATCTAGAAAAAAATGATTAAAAATATTTTAGGAATAAATAGGTTTAAAAGTGTGAAAAAATATTTTTATTGAATTTCTTTTACATAGAAATATGATTAAAAAGAGAATGTTCAATTATGCGGATATACCTGATATCCGATCCGATCCGATCCGTAAATGTGCGGATCAGATCAGATTTGACACTAAAAAACGCGGATATCATATCCGATCCGATCCGATCCGTGTACACCCTTAGCTCTAACTCCATATCATGGCTTAGGATATTCGAAAAAACATGTCAAGAAATTCTGTTCCATGATGATAGTAAATGTTGCTTCTGACCCTATTTTATATCGTTATTTTCCTATTTTTTTATATGGTTCTGCACTTAATTAGTTTTCTTCTTTGTCTGTAGATCTATTTCACGCTTTTAGGAGCTAGCTAAGCTATTCGAAGACCAAATTGTTGCATCTTTAATCTATTTACATGATTCTGATTATTTAAACACAATCAAATAGGGTCAGCATGAGAGCCTTAAGGAGTATGTTACTTGACGTGGTGAAAATTGGCGAGTTAAGAAATTATTATAAGAGATACGTTGCAAGTACAGTCCTTAACCAGCCGAAAATCCGCTTATCAATTTAGAAGGGTTGTCACAATATTGAAATTAAAATACTGGGAGTATAAACCCTAGGTCGTCTCCCAACGAGTTGCAGAAAGATGTACTATTTTATTAATCAGGTGTTTTCAAAAATGGTTGAGTTGATAAACAGGAAATTAAATCAGAGAATTTAGATAATTTAAATAAAAGCCTTGACTGGGAATAGATTAGTTGGAAGCCCTATTCTTGTTGAAGTACTCTCAAGATTAATTGATAATTGAAGGTTGCTCTGCTTAGTTATCCCTTATCAGGTAAAGGAAAGTCAAGCAAGTTGGAAAGCTATTTCTAGTCACAAGTCCTAACCCTCTCCCTTGGGAAGGACTAGTGTCAATGACTAGAGGGTGATCCAACAATAAACCCAATTACAATTTTTCTCTTGAGTAATCCAACTCAGGGTTTCCTTTCAATCATCTCCCAATCAAGTTATGGAACTATTCACTCATCATAATTATAGACTTCACAGAATCAATGGGAAAAATAAAAGAAGACATAATAAATAATGATAAAAGGGATTAATTAAAAATAAAAATAGTTCTGCATTAATAACTTGTGAAAATAATCCAATGTCAACTCTGGAGGAATTAAGAATATGGAAGAATAAATGAAAAGTAAATAACAAACTATAGTGACGAGTACCGGAGGTAGACTCTTCTCAAAAGCTAAAGTCAAAATCTTCAAAATCCTAATTATGAATGTTCAAGTGAGAAACCTAGGGGAGGAGTAAATTCAGATCTAAAAACTAAAAATTATGCGGAATGAATGTTGTTCCTTTGTCTCTGCATGTTCCCTGTCTCTAATCTGTGTTTCTAGGCTGAAAACTGGGTTGAAATGTGGCCCAGAAACTCTGCTAGCGACTTCTGAAATTCTGCAGATCGTGCACGTCACGCGGCCCGTCGTCCACGCGTTTGCGTCACTCAGCGTTTCTCGTACCACGCGTGCACGTCGTCCATGCATTTGCGTTGTTCGTGCAGCTTCCAATCCGCGCGGTTGCGTCAGGCACGCGAGCGCATCACTGTGATTTCTTCCGTTTCGCGCGGTCGCGTCAGCCATGCGACCGCGTGACTTCTCGCTGGTCATCTCTTCAATTCTTTGTGTTCCTTCCATTTTTGCACACTTCCTCTTCATTCCTTACGCCATTCCTACCCTATGAAGCCTGAAACACTTAACACATAGATCACGGCATTGAATGGTACAAAGAAAGATAAAAATATATAACTAAAAGATCTTAGGAAGCAAGTTTTTAATCATAGGATATTTTTAGGAAGGAATTGTAAATATATGCAAATCATATGAATAAGTGAGCAAAGACTTGATAAAACTACATAATTAAACACAATATGAATCACAAAATAGTGGTTTATCAACCTTCCCACACTTAAACATTATCATGTTCTCATGCTAAGTTGAAGGAGATAAATATGAATGAGTAGGAATATGTAAGACTCATGCAATGCAATGCAACCTATATACATATGAATGCAACTATATGAGTTTGTATACATGATTAAAAGTAGATAAGTTCTCTAAGACAAAACATGGGGTAGATTTCACTAATTCAAATCATATTGTAAAAGCAGATAAATTTGTAAGAAGATAGCTTGTGAAAGCAGGGAATACAGGACTGAGCATTGAACCCTTACTGTTAGTGCATGTGCACTCTAATCATCTCTAGTATATGGGGTAATCACTCTATCCTTCTCTAATCATGCTTTCAAAAATTTTGTTTTTCACCTAATCAATCAACAATTTTAAAATGCCAATGCAAACATCATGAGGTCTTTTCATGGTTGTAATAGGGCTAAGGTAAAGGTGGGGATACACATATGGCTAAGTGAGCTTGTGTATTGAATCTTTAATTAACCTAAGCTCCTACCTAACATACATATACTCTATATAATTTCAACATTCATCTTAGCTACCCAAAATCTCCTTTTCACATTCCATATTCATGTCTCAACCTTTATTTTAATTTTATCACATGTGCATTGATTATTTAAACTCTGACTTATTATTGGGGTGATTTTGTCCCCTTATTTACTAAAATAAAGAAATTTTTTTTGGTATAGCTTATCAATGCACATAGATTTGTAATTCCTTTTATGGTTTCACATGAATAGGTACCCAAATTTCCTTTGTTCTATTATGACATATTTTCTATCACCCTTTATTCCCACAATTTTTTCATATTCAGTTAATACACAAATTCTATCTTAAGCTAACCAAAGATTCAATTGGGATTTTCAATTGTTTTCCGCTTAAGGCTAGTAATATGGTACAATATAGAACGAATGGGATTAAAAATAGCTCAAAGTGGTTAACAAAGGTAATTAAAAAGGGTTGGCTTATTTTGGATATGTGAGTTAAACAAATAATGGCCTCAATCATATGCATGCACATAACACATTAATTTTGGACATATAGGATAAAACAAAATTCAGATTACAATCATAGAGAAGAGAACACACAAGAAAAAAAATGTTTATGGTTAAATAGTGTAACCATGTATTTAGACTCAAAGTCTCACGGGTTGTGTGTTCTTTTTAGCTCAAAAATTCTGTTCCAATTTCAACTTCAAACAAATTTAACATAAATATTTTGATTTAAATTAGTGAATTTTTCAAAAAAAAAAAATATATGGTCTTAAAAGAAACTTATTGTCTTTTCAATCAGGTAGAACATGCATGCAATTAACCTACTAATATGTAATCTATCCTATTCTAAAGAAGAAAGAAATTGGTGTTAGGGGGGAAAGAATTAACTCCAGAAGTCAGGTACTGACCGACCTCCCCACACTTAAGGTTTTGCACCGTCCTCGGTGCCATCTGTCAAGAACAAGGGTGGGCTGGTGGCAGTATCTCTATAGTCGGGACCGTCATGGCTCCCTGTGCTGGTGAAGAAAGTGGAGTCTGGAGTGCCTGGGTCCTCGGCAGGTCTGTGGTTTCCTGTGAGTAGCTCCTTGAGGTATTTGAATTGGCGGTGGTTGCGGCGCTCTCGGAGCTTTGCTTTTTGGTCTTGTTGGTCCAACCTCTTCAGTATTTGATGCAGCAGCTGACTAGTAGATGGTGGAAGAACTGCAGCATCTTCTGTGGACTGGCTGGTAGTGGCAAGTGGTGGCCTGAGATATCTCCCATTAGGGACGTACTGATCATCTTGTGGAAGTATGGCTTTGGTGTCCCCAGCTCTGTAGGAGACTCTAGCTGCTGAGATAAGATCAGAGACCAAGGCGGGGAAAGGTAGGTTGCCCACGATTTGCACGTGTCCCATAGCATTCCGGTTGTGTCTCAGTAAATTTAGAGGCTGGTATGTGAGGATGCACCATAGTAGAACGGCCATGTCTGCGGTGAAGGAGGACTCATGAGTGCTCGGAAAGACGTAATGGGACATAATCTGTGCCCATACGTGAGCCTCTAAGGTGAGTGCGGAAGCCGAGATTCCCTTAGGACGGGAACGTTGGTATTCGAAGATCCATTTGCTGCCAGGTTGTGCGATAACTCTGAGAACAACGTCCTAGTCAAATTTGTACGCCTGGCGCTTGAGTGCGGCTTCTTGAAAAGCTTCCAGTCCTTCTGGAGTAGGGGGAAGATCTAAGGTTCGCTGAATGGCCTCTTCTGTAATGGGGACTTGCTTCTGACGGATATAAATAGACTGCAGGGTCGGCAGGTGAAAGTTGGAGCAGAACTCAACTACCCAAGAAAGATTAACCTGTCGTGGCTGTCTCTGTAGGAATCCCCAATGTCTTTGTGCAATTTGTGGCTCAACAAATTCGGCAATACGTGGTGGAAGGATAAGAAGGTGTTCATTGTTGTAATTCCAAGCTGCCAGAATGGGGAACATCTGCTCACAGTAACGATTGGGAAATCGTTCAGTGTCCTTTGCTGGGAAGGCTCTCTCCTTTTCATCAACCTTTATAATCCTTTTAATTCTTTTTGTTGAGGGCTTGACTGCAGTTGAAGAAGGCTCTACCACTAATGCTCTTTTTGTTCCTTTTCTTGCTGTGGATTTGGGGGTAGCTTTCTCCTTGCCTTTCTTGGTGGTCATCTTGAAAGGAAACGAGTAAAGACATGAATAATGCAAGGGTTATAGCAAGAAAAAGAATGGGAAAATGTGGTAATCAATGCACAGGAATGGATAATGATGTGAACACATGGACATGACTACATGTGACAAATCAACAATGGAAATATAGCAAGTGCATGGGATGACAATTAAATGCAAGGTGTTCATTGGCATGCCGGCAAAGGGCATGAGTAGCATAGATCAAGCATTCAATGTCCATATTAGATTACCAAGTCTTTCAAACTAATAATATATTTGTAAAAACAATTATATTTAATTAATAAAATATAAAAGGGATTTTGTGAAAAGCAGGCATTTAGAGTAGTAGATTTAAAAGAAATCTAAAAATAGTGCAAAATGCCATATGGGCGTTTTCACAAACACATAGCATGCATGTTAAATAAGGTATGGAAAAATTAATTTTGAACATGCAAGTAACCCTATAAAAATAATATATAATTGTTAAACAAGTTCCAAACAATCCATAAGCAACATATAAAATTAATGACCCAAATAAAATTCCAACACCAATAGGAGGAATAAGAAAAGAAAAAGAAAACATGGATAGGAAAAGTAGAAGAGAAAGAAAAAAAAGAAAACATGTAAAATAAGAAGAAGAATGAAGAAGTAGGGAGGGAAGAAGAGAGGGAAAACCTTGATAATGGTGGTAGGAAAGAGGGGGCAGAAGAGAGGAAGAAGGGAGGGGAGAAATAAAATAGGAATGGGATGAGAAAAGAAAAGATAATCTGGCAGATTTGAATGAGTTGGGCAGCGCAACCGACGCGGACGCGTGGGGCACGCGGTCGCGTGGAAAGCCCTTAAGTGAGGTGACGCGGACGCGTCGGTCACGTGGACGCGTGACGTGATTTGTGCTAGTGGCACGAGGGCTGCTTCGCGCTCGCACAACTCTCTATTCAAATTATGTTTCGCCAAAATTTAGAGTGACGCGATCGCGTGGATGGCCAGTTGGAGAGAACGGCGCAGACGCGTGGGGCACGCGTTTGCGTGGCAGGACTTGTGCGACTAGCGCAAGTGCAGCCCAGCTCCAGCTCAACTTTCGGCCATACACCCTTTTTACGTCGATTTATAAGGCACGCGTTCGCGTGGGTGACGCGGATGTGTGGGAGGCCTATTTCCCCACATGACGTGGATGCGTGGGTGGCGCGGTCGCGTGGTACAGGTTGTGCCAAAGGCACGCCTCCAGCCACACTTTCGCGTGACTCTCTGTTTCTTTTCTTCTCGTGTCCAAGGTACCCTGACGCGGACGCGTCATCGACGCTGTCGCGTCGTGTGCTCTCTCTCTTTTTTTTTAAATTAAAGATGCAAGTGCAGTATGCAGATGAGATGAAAGATATAAGCAGTAGTACGGAGAAGAGTTATAGATGAGGGAAGATAAAGAGAGGAAGAGGAACGATCATACCATGGTGGGTTGTCTCCCACCTAGCACTTTGCTTTAACGTCCTTAAGTTGGACGCTCCATTAGCTCAGTTTTCTGCTGTGAGTGGATCCTCCAAGAGGAAGATATCTAACTCCTTGTTTTTCGTTACCTTCTCACCATGGTAGAGCTTCAAACGATGTCCATTAACCTTGATGAGTGCAGAGCTTGAAGGGTGACTTAGGTGAAAAACTCCGTACGGCTCAGCCTTCTCGACTCTATATGGACCTTCCCACCTTGATCTCAGCTTGCCTGGCATGAGCCTCAGTCTGGAGTTGTAAAGGAGGACTAAATCCCCAGGTTGGAACTATTTCCTCTTGATGTGCTGATCATGTACAGCCTTTATTTTTTCCTTGTACAGCCTTGAGTTCTCATAAGCTTCTAGGCGAAGGCTTTCCAATTCTTGCAGTTGCAACTTCCTTTCAACTTCGGCTTTCTCAAATCCCATGTTGCACTCCTTTACTGCCCAAAAAGCTTTGTGCTCTACTTCAACTGGAAGATGGCAGGCTTTTCCATAAACTAAGCGAAAAGGACTCATCCCAATGGGTGTCTTGTATGCTGTTCTGTATGCCCAGAGTGCATCTTGTAGCCTGGTGCTCCAGTCTCTTCTATGAGGTTTGACTATCTTCTGCAATATGCATTTTATCTCTCTGTTAGACACCTCAGCTTGCCCATTAGTCTGAGGATGGTAGCTTGTTGCTACTTTATGAATGATTCCATGCTTCTTCAGTAATCCTGTTAGTCTCCTGTTACAAAATGGGTGCCTTGATCGCTCACGATTGCTCGTGGTGATCCAAAGCGACAAATAATGTGGTTTCTAACAAAGAAAACAACGGTGTTAGTATCATCAGTACGGGTAGGAGTTGCTTCCACCCATTTAGAAACATAGTCTACAGCTAACAGTATATAAAGGTGGCCATTAGAATTTGGAAATGGACCCATGAAGTCAATGCCCCAAACATAAAAAATTTCACAGAAAAGCATAATTTGTTGAGGCATTTCATCCCTTTGGGATATATTACCAAACCTTTGGCATGGGGGACAAGATTTACAAAATTCAGCAGCGTCTTTAAAAAGAGTAGGCCACCAGAATCCACAGTCTAAGATTTTTCTAGCTGTTCTTTGAGGGCCAAAATGTCCTCCACTCTCAGATGAGTGACAGACCTTTAAAATGGACTGGAATTATAATTGAGGCACACATCTTCTAATTATTTGGTCAGCGCCACATCTCCATAAATATGGGTCATCCCATATATAATATTTAGACTCGCTTTTCAGCTTGTCTCTTTGGTGCTTAGTAAAGTTTGGAGGAAAGGTGCGGCTAACTAGATAATTAGCGACAGGTCCATACCAAGGGACTACCTCAAATACTGCTTGTAGGTTATCAAATGTGAAATTATCAGCTATAGGAGTGGAGTCATCTTTAATGTGCTCAAGGCGACTCAAGTGATCTGCCGCTAGATTCTGGTTACCACTCCTATCCTTTATTTCTAAATCAAATTCTTGTAGTAGCAGTATCCAACGTATAAGCCTTGGTTTGGATTCCTTTTTAGCTAATAAATACTTTAGAGCTCCGTGGTCTGAATACACTACTACTTTAGTACCAAGTAAATAAGCTCGGAATTTATCCAGAGCAAAAACAATAGCAAGAAGCTCTTTCTTAGTAGTAGTGTAGTTAGACTGACCAGTGTCTAAAGTCTTATACGCATAAGCAATGACAAAAGGATCCTTACCTTCACGTTGAGCCAGCGCTGCTCCTACTGCATGGTTGAAAGCATCGCACATGATTTCGAATGGCTGGCTCCAGTCAAGTCCTCTCATAATTGGAGCTTGAGTCAGGGTGGTCTTCGGCTTATCAAACGCTTGTTTGCAATCCTCACTGAACTCGAACTCGATATCTTTCTGCAGTAGCCTGGATAGGGGAAGTGCTACCTTACTAAAGTCCTTAATGAATCTCCGGTAAAAACCTGCATGGCCAAGGAACGAACGGACTTCCCTCATAGAGGAGGGGTAAGGCAAACTAGAAATAACATCCACCTTTCCTGAATCTACAGAAATGCCAGTATTAGACATAACATGTCCTAGTACAATCCTTTGTCTTACCATAAAGTGACATTTTTCAAAATTCAATACAAGGTTTGTACTGACATATCTATCTAGTACTCTCGATAAACTATCCAAGCAAAGGCTAAAGAAATCACCATAAACGCTAAAATCATCCATAAAAACCTCCATACAGTCCTCAAGAAGGTCAGAGAAAAGACTCATCATGCACCTTTAGAAAGTAGCTGGTGCATTGCACAAGCCAAAGGGCATTCTCTTATAGGCATAAGTCCCAAAAGGACATGTAAAAGTAGTCTTTTCCTGATCTTCAGGGGCTATATGAATCTAGAAATAGCCTGTGTAACCATCTAAAAAGCAATAATGTGATTTACCTGACAAGCAATCCAGCATTTGATCAATGAATGGAAGAGGGTAGTGATCCTTACGAGTGGCTTGGTTGAGACGCCTGTAATCAATGCAGACCCTCCAGGCGTTCTGTACTCTGGTTGCTATGAGTTCTCCATGCTCATTCTTCACTGTAGTGACTCCAGACTTCTTGGGCACCACTTATATTGGGCTTACCCATTCACTGTCTAAGATGGGGTAGATGATATCTGCCTCTAGTAGTCTGGTCACTTCCTTCTTGACAACCTCTAAGATAGTGGGGTTCAGTCTTCTTTGGGGTTGACGAACGGGTCTTGCTCCCTCTTCTAAAAATATTCTATGCTCACAAACTTGAGGGTTGATGCCTACTATGTCTGCCAAATTTCACCCAATTGCCTTCTTGTCCCTCCTCAGCACACTAAGTAACTGCTCTTCCTGTTGAGAAGTGAGGTCCCGTGTAATGAAAACTGGAAACTTCTGCTTGTCCTCGAGGTAAGCATATTTGAGGTGTGGAGGGATGGGTTTCAATTCTAACTTTTGCTCATGGTCAGGCTCTGGATTGTCTGGAGCTGGTGGCAGTGGTAGAGTACTTTCATTGTCCTCAGAAAGTGTCCCCACACTCGGACCTTTGTCCTATGTACTTCTCTTCAAACTCCTCCCGGTGAACTTCAGCTACGATTTCATCTATGATGTCACACTGGAGAATAGAATGATCTTCTAGAGGGTGCTTCATAACTCCTTTCAGATTGAAGCTTACTACTCGGCCGTCTATTTTAAAAGAGTATGTTCCTGAAAAAGCATCTAATTTGAGCTTCTCTGAGTCATTTTGGGACATCTCCAGGATGTAAAAATCAATGGGGAATGTGAGCCCCTTAATATCCACTAATACATCTTCAGCAACTCTAGCCACTGTAATAATGCTTTTATCTGCTAACACAAAATGAGCTGCCGACCTTTTTAAGGGAGGGAGCCTCAAAATATCGTATATAGACAAAGGCATTCTACTAACACATGCTCCTAAATCACACATGCAATCAGAAAATATCACACCTCCAATGGTACAGTTAACCATGCATGGGCCTGGGTCACTACATTTTTCAGGTATATTTTCCATTAAAGCAGATATAGAACTACCTAAAGAAATAGTTTCTAATTCATTAATTTTGTCTTTATGTATGCATAAGTCCTTTAGAAACTTTGCGTATTTAGGTACCTGTTGAATAACATCAAAAAGGGGAACAGTTACCTCAACCTTTTTGAATATTTCTACCATTTTGGGATCAGGTTCCAACTGCTTCCTGGGCTTCCTTGCAAGTTATGGAAATGGAATAGGAATGACGTTTTCTACAGTTTCTGCGTCCTTTGGTGCTTCTTTCTGTGATTGAGCTTCTTCTTCTTCAGCCATGTCCTGTATATCCTTTTTCTCCTCAACATCTTCTATTTCCACTACCTCTTAAGCTGAGGCGTGTTCTGGTGGGTTTGGCTCTTCCTGATTCCTCTCTTGCAATGTGGTTCCAGACCTTAGGGTGATGGCATTAATGCCACCCTTTGGATTGGGTAATGGTTGAGAGGGGAGTCCACCAGAGCTTGAAAACTGGTTGTTGGAGTTGTTCAGTGATCCAATCTGTGAGACAAGAGCTTGCAAAGTAGAGTTCAGACCATTCAGAGTGGAAGTAAGGTTGTTTTCCATCGCCTGTTGTCTCCAATTAATAGATTGTAGTAACTCATCATTAGGAGATGAAGAGGGATAAGTGATCTAAGGGGTCTGCTGAGATGCTTGAGGCTGTTTGAGATGAGGTGCTCTGTAGGCCTGATTCTGATTCTGCTGCCTGAAGTTATTATTGTTATTTCACCTTTGATTTCCATTGTTATCTTTGCCTCCTCTGTTATGATTGTCCCTCCAACCCTGGTTGAAATTATCTCTCCAACCTTGGTTGGGGTTATCCTGCCATCCATGGTTGTAGCTGCCACCTTGATTGTACCCTTGATTGGGGCGGTCATAGAAGTTATGAGTGGCTGCCACAGTGTGGTCTTCCGGTTGGAGTTGCAGACACTCATCAGTATAATGACTGTAGTCTGTACAGATTTCGCATACTCTTTGTGGAACCAACTGTTGGCTGTGCTGTGATAGAGAAGGCTGAACTTGCTGAGCCTGTTGTTGACTTAGTTGCATCTGCTTCAGCAAGTTAGTCATTTCACATAAGCTCTAAGTTATAGCAGCAGTCTCTTTGCTAGAAGATACCTCTGTAACAGCTCTTGACCGACTTTGTTTCTGCCTGTGATTCCTAGTAGATTCAGCTAAGTCGCTAATCAATTGCCATGCCTCTTCCGTAGTCTTGTACTTTTTCATAGACACATTACTAGCACCTTCCAATGTGGTCCTATCTTGAGATTTCATCCCCTGTGTAAAGTACCCGAGCAACACTATCTTGTCAATCATATGGTGGGGACATGCTTTCAGAAGATTATTGAAGCGTTCCAAATATTCATAGAGAGTCTCAGATTCGTCCTGAACGATCATGGACATGTCTTTCCTCAGTTTATCAGCGACCTCAGCTGGAAAGAATTCCTCAGTTTCTTAGTTGTTCCGGGTTGAGTGTAGTACCACTCTCTTGCCTTCCCCTCAAGAGAGAATGGGAAAGCTTTCAACAGAATAGAAGTTTCGTCAGTACCATCACGCTTAACAGTAGAACAAGCAGTCTGAAAATTCCTAAGGTGCTTGATAGGCTCTTGAGCAGGTAGGCCATGAAACTTGGGCATCAAGTTGAGTACTGCAGACTTTATTTCAAAATCCACAGCCACTGCTGGGTGGTGTGCCTGGAATGGCTGTAGTGTAAAATCAGGGGCTCCTTCCTCCTGGATAGTGACTCTCCTAAGTGCTGCCATGTCACCTACACGTAAATCAACTGGATCAGTAGAGAGGGAGCTTGTTTCTTCCTTAGATGACGTTCAGGTTCGTCCTCAGAGAGGACTAGCCGACGCTGAGCTTGTCTTATACGTGAAATAGTTCTTTCAATCTCAGGGTCAAATACTGGCAAGCTTGGATCAGGAAGTGAACGCGTCATTTAACGAAAGAAACGTGCAGCTCATAGTAACAAAATAAAAAGAAAAATTGCAATTAAATAAATTCCAATCAATAAATTAGCACACTATTGCAACTCCCCGGCAACGGCGCCAAAAATTGACGTGGCAAAAATTGGCGAGTTGAGAAATTATTATAAGAGATACATTGCAAGTACAGTCCTTAACCAGCCGAAAATCCGTTTATCAATTTAGAAGGGTTGTCACAATATTGAAATTAAAATACTGGGAGTATGAATCCCAGGTCGTCTCCCAACGAGTTGCAGAAAGATGTGCTATTTTATTAATCAGGTGTTTTCAAAAATGGTTGAGTTGATAAACAGGAAATTAAATCAAAGAATTTAGATAATTTAAATAAAAGCCTTGACTGGGAATAGATTAGTTGGAAGCCCTATTCTTGTTGAAGTACTCTCAAGATTAATTGATAATTGAAGGTTGCTCTGCTTAGTTATCCCTTACTAGGTAAAGGAAAGTCAAGCAAGTTGGAAAGCTATTTCTAGTCACAAGTCCTAACCTTCTCCCTTGGGAAGGACTAGTGTCAATGACTAGAGGGTGATCCAACAATAAACCCAATTACAATTTTTCTCTTGAGTAATCCAACTCAGGGTTTCCTTTCAATCATCTCCCAATCAAGTTATGGAACTACTCACTCATCATAATTATAGACTTCACAGAATCAATGGGGAAATAAAAGAAGACATAATAAATAATGATAAAAGGGATTAATTAAAAATAAAAATAGTTCTGCATTAATAACTTGTGAAAATAATCCAATGTCAACTCTGGAGGAATTAAGAATATGGAAGAATAAATGAAAAGTAAATAACAAACTATAGTGATGAGTATCGGAGGTAGACTCTTCTCAAAAGCTAAAGTCAAAATCTTCAAAATCCTAATTATGAATGTTCAAGTGAGAAACCTAGGGGAGGAGTAAATTCAGATCTAAAAACTAAAAATTATGCGGAATGAATGTTGTTCCTTTGTCTCTGCATGTTCCCTGGCTCTAATTTGTGTTTCTGGGCCGAAAACGGGGTTGAAATGCGGCCCAGAAACTCTGCCAGCAACTTCTGAAATTCTGCAGATCGCGCACGTCACGCGGCCGTGTCGTCCACGCATTCGCGTCACTCAGTGTTTCTCGTACCACGCGTGCGCGTTGTCCATGCATTCGCGTCGTTCGTGCAGCTTCCAATCTGCGCGGTTGCGTCAGGCATGGGAGTGCATCACTGTGATTTCTTCCGTTTCGCGCGGTCGCGTCAGCCATGCGACCGCGTGACTTCTCGCTGGTCATCTCCTCAATTCTTTGTGTTCCTTCCATTTTTGCACGCTTCCTCTTCATTCCTTACGCCATTCCTACCCTATGAAGCCTGAAACACTTAACACACAGATCACGGCATCGAATGGTACAAAGGAAGATAAAAATATATAACTAAAAGATCTTAGGAAGCAAGTTTTTAATCATATGATATTTTTAAGAAGGAATTGTAAATACATGCAAATCATATGAATAAGTGGGCAAAGACTTGATAAAATCATACAATTAAACACAATATGAATCATAAAATAGTGGTTTATCTTTACTCTATTCGCTAAGATCACAATCAGCATTCTAAATCTCCACCCAGAGGTGCACCTACATGCTATTAAGAGTGGCCTTCGCCTAGGAAAGTTCTAAGAAGCCATAACAGTGGCTAAGGCCAGAACCTTAGCCAAATGTCAAGAAAAAGCTAAGGGTCAAATGGAGATTAAAAAGCTTTGCCAAGCTCGGAGGTTAGAAAAAAGCCAAACCAATAAGGACGACGATAAAGCTCGCAACAACAAAAAACCTTTCCGGCTAACACCCCGTTATGATTCTTACACCCAATTCAACACAAAAAGGGAGGAAATAATCAAAGAAATAATGAACACAAAACTTATTAAACCTCCTCGGAAGGCTAGGACTTATCAATATATGAAGAATGTGGATAGGACAAAATATTGTGCTTTTCATATAAAAACGGACACACAATCGATGAGTGTGTTGTAGCCAAAGACTTGCTAGAGCGATTAGCTAGGCAAGGACATTTGGATAAATACATCGGTAGCCACATTCAAAAGCACACAAATCATTCATCCGACTAATCTTTTGCTAGACATTCTTCTCGCGACAAAGAAAAAGTAGCTCATACTCAATTGTATATCAGGGGGCTTTGCTGGTGGCAGAACTACGAGCTCTGCTCGTAAGCATATCTACCGAGCTATGCTCTCCGTGGAGAGCACCAACAACAATCCTCAGTCTCTTCCCAACTTCCCAGAAATGACATTCAAACCATCCGACTTCCATACAAATGAAACCAATTTAGATGACCCAGTCGTTATCTCTATTCAACTAGGGGACCTAATAGTCCGCAAAGTGTTGCTAGACCCCAGGAGCAGCGTCGATGTCCTTTTCTACTCTACATTTTAGAAAATAAAACTGAGCAACAACATACTGCAACTATCTATTGGAGATTTAGTGGAGTTTTCAGGTGAATGTGTGCCAATCTTGGATTTGTGTGGTTACAAACCACACTTGGTGAGAATCCTCAAACCAAAACTCTAGATACTCAACCTTGTGGTTGATTGTTTCAGTCTTTATAACTTAATCTTTTGATGACCTTTTTTGAATAAGTTTGGTGCTATAGTAACCATAATTCGTCTCTATGTTAAGTTTTATGTGCAGGACAACCTTATTGCAACAATTCACAGTGACCACCGTGAAGCTCGGCATTGTTATAATATCAGTTTAAAAATTCCTGTTTCCAACTGAGCTATAGGTGCGTAGATAAATGTCGTCCACAACTCGCTTCAACTTCCATCATTGGTCGAGTTAGCCCCACGATCCGAGCTTTAAGACCAACCTACCCCAATGGAAGAATTACAAAAAGTTTCTTTAACTAACGATCCAAACAAGTTCACTTGTGTAGGTTCGGGTCTACATGAAGACGAGAAAGATAAGCTCAGGTAATTGCTTCAACAAAATGCCGAGCTATTCGCTTGAACCCCTGCCGGCATTCCCGACATCGACCTTTCTATAATATCTCACAAGCTGGCATTAAACTCATCAGTCAGACCTATAGCACAGAAAAAATGCAACCTCGGCATGGAGAAAAGACAAGCATCCCTGGAGGAAACTAAAAAGATCATTGATGCCGCATTCATTTGAGAAATCAGGTTCACAACTTGGTTAGCTAATGTTGTCATGGTAAAAAAAACATAATGGTAAATGGCGCATGGGAGTTGATTTTACTGATTTAAACAAAGCATGCTCCAAAGATGCATATCCTTTATCATCTGTTCATGCTTTAGTTGACGATTCATTTGGCTTTGGCACTTTAAGTTTCATGGATGCATATCTGGTTATAACCAGATCTTGATGCATCCTTCAGATCAAGATAAAATTGCATTTATAACTGAATATGGTAATTTTTGTTATAAAGTTATGCCTTTTGGCCTTAAAAATACAAGAGCAACTTAGCAACGACTTATAGATAAAAGGTTTTCCAAGAAAATTGGTAGGAAAATGGAAGTCTACGTTGTTGATATGGTAGCAAAAACCAAGATCGGCGAGTCTCACATTGACAACCTCGTAGAGATATTCACCTAAATTAGAAAGTACAATATGCGACTAAACCCTGAAAAATGTGCCTTCAGTGTTCAAGGAGGCAAATTTCTCGGCCTTTTGCTTACAAGTGGAGGTATAGAGGCAAATCCTGACAAATGCCGAGCTGTGTTGGAAATGAAGAGTCCTCAAACGATAAAGAAGGTCCAACGATTAAAAGGAAGGCTTGCTGTCTTATCAAGATTTTTACCTTGTTTAGCCTCTAAATCTTCTTGCTTTTTTAAATCACTAAAAAAGAAAAACAATTTTAATTGGGATAATGAATGTGAAAATATTTTTTCAAACTTCAAAGCTATTCTTTCAAAACCCCCGATTTCGCAAAAACCTAAATGTAGGGAGGAACTTTATCTTTATTTATCTATCTCTGATTGGACAGTTAGTTCTGGTCTTGTTACAGAAAGGAATAAGGTGCAAAAGCCTGCTTATTTTGTTAGCAAATCATTACAACATGCCGAGCTTGGTTATCTGAAGATAGAAAAGCTCACTCTTGCACTGATATTCTTAACTAGGCGTCTCCGACCTTATTCCCAAAGTCATGTTATCAATGTTCGAACTGAGCAATCATTACGACAAGTGCTAACAAAGCCAGACTTAGCAAGACGACTAATAAAATGGTCTATCGAGCTCTCTGAGTTTGATATCCGATACCAAAGCCGAGGATCTATCAAATCGCAATACCTAACATACTTCGTCACTGAATTCACTGCTCTTAATTCTAAGGATCATTCCGATGAATGAACCCTTTATGTAGATGGTGCTTCTAATCCATAAGGATGTGGAGCTTGAATCCTCCTTGAAGATGGTAATGAAATTATTTTGGAGCATTCTCTACATTTTTCTTTTAAGGCAAGCAACAATCAAGACGAATATGAGACACTCATTGCCAGCCTAAAGTTAGCAATAGAGCTGAACATTTTCGAACTAAAGGTACACTGTGATTCTCTGCTAGTAATACAACAGGTAAACCAATTATTTCAAGTCAAAGATCCTCTTTTAGCAAAATATTTAGAAATTGTCAAATCTCTCATTTCTTGTTTTTCCAAATTCAAAATTCATCATATTTTGAGGGAGCAAAATCACAGAGCTAACATTTTATCTAAACTAGCAAGTATAAAATCACACACTTCGACCCTTTACAATCCACTTTAGTTATACCAAGCATAAATCTAACCGATGTTTTAAGCACTACTAAGACTAATGATTGGCAATGACCTTATATCCAGTATCTAAGAACTAGAAATATTCCATCTGGAGTTGACAACTTGAAAAAATTCTGACGACAAGTTTTCTTTTTTACATTGTTAAATAATGTCCTATATAGATGAGGATATACTCGTCAACTTTTAAAATATTTAAATAGGTCGAAAGCTGATCTTGCTTTAGTTAAAGCCCATGAAGGCATCTGCGGCACACATGTAGGAGCTTGGAGCTTATCTTCTAAAATACTTCGTGCTGTTTTGTTTTGGCCGAGTTTACAAAAAAATTTTTTTGAAACATACTCCGATAATACATGTTCCATCTGAACTATTACATAACTCCAAAGTAAGTTGACCTTTTTACGAATGAAAAATTGATATTCTTGCTCCATTCCCTATTGCACCAGGTCAAATCAAATTTTTGGTAGTTGTTATAGAATATTTCTCTAAATGGATTGAGACACAACCATTAGCTAAAATCACGTCTCAACAAATGATTTTATTTGTCTGAAAACATATTATATGTAGATTTGGTATATCACAATACATTATCACTGACAATGATAACCAATTTGCTGATCATGGTTTTAACTTTTTTTTACAGAACTTAAAGATCAATCAACGTTTCTCTTCAGTTGAACATCCACAGACTAATGGATTAACTGAAGCAACAAACAAAGTAGTTCTACATGCTTTGACAAAGAAATTGGACGATGCAAATGGACTTTGGACTGAGTTAATTCTAAAAATTCTTTGGGGATACAATACTACTATACACTCTACTACCTAAGAAACCTCCTTTCGCTTGGCTTATGGGTCTGACGCAATGATCTTGTTGGAGATCTCTCAATTATCGTTACGAACTCAAATTACCGACCAACACTTATAGTCAGAAGCTCTGCGGTTGGATTTGAATTCTATCGAAGAAATCTGATATATAGCCACTCTTCATCATCAAGCAATACAATGCAACATAGCTCGACGATACAACCATTAGGTCCATCCTTGATCTTTCCAAATCAGCAACGTCGTACTTAGGAAGACTGAACAAGTCAGACAACCGCCATCTCATGGAAAATTGGCCGCCAAATAGGAGGGCCCATTCCGAGTTACTGAAGTTCTAGAGAATGATGCATATCTTCTTCAATATTTAAATGGTACGATTTTACCTAATACTAGGAATGTTTTTTCTTCAAAATAATATCATAGCTAAAAGATAGGGACAGATTTGTACTCTTTTTTCTACTCACAAGATTTTTCCCAAAATAAACGATTTTTTTTGGAGAGGTTTTAATGAGGTATGCCTACCTGTACTTTTGTGACCAAAGGTCTAATAACATTCTGTTACCGTTATATGAAACCCGACTTCTTTGTTCCTTCATTCTTTCTTTAATGAATGACATCCATCAATCCAATCTATAACTATAAAGGCAAATCACGAATCATTTATCTTGTATACAATTATGACTCAAAACTCTACCAATCAGATATTCAATAATATCAAAGTTTTATCCACTAGTGATAATTCTTCAATTTGACACAAATCAACATTTTTACACACCAAATTTATCAATCAAAATTGGTAATTATCAATCATTGACAAACTCGGCAACAGTACTTCTCATCAACCATCGAGCTAATTTTTTTATCAGAAAACCTATAAGTAATAGGAAACAAAATTTGGTATAGCACAATACCAACTCTTAGTAATCCATCCAAATTTTACAAACATACCAACTCATTAGTCATCATCAAATAATTTATTCATTGATCTCCATAATCAATCTCAAAATATTAAACAGTCAATATCATCAAATACTATCTAGCAACGACAAATTTCTACACCCAAATTCAAAAAGGCCAAAACACTTGGCAAATGTCAAATTCAAATCATCACAAGATTGATGACAAAAGTATTACAAAAATAAAAGGTATAAAATCAAAATGCAAACAGAAACTACAAATTACTCTGCTAAATTTTCATCATCTTCCTCGGCAACTTCATCATCATCCATTAACAATCCATTACGCACCACTTTACCTGGATCCATTTGAGAGAAATCATGATCCGGAGTCAAAAACTTTGTTTTCGTCACTGCATGTTCAAACCCTTCTGTAAAAATATCTAAAATTTCAGTTTTCCTACCCTTTTCCATATTCTTCAGCTTCACAATCACTTTAATCATCTGATTTTTCATGTTAAAAAGATCGCTTTCTTTCTTCTTCAGCAACTCTGAATCTTTTTTATAACTATTCTTAATTAATTTTAGTTCCTCTTTCTTTTTTGCAAAATTCTTTTTTAAATCATCTATCAAATTCTTCTTCAGTAACTCTTCCTTCAAATTCACCGACTGATCAGTCTTCTCCAACAGCTTTTTATGCTTTCCCTCTTAACTCCTACCAAAGATCGTAATGCAAAATTCGAGCACTTAAGCCAAAACACATAAAGTACTTAAGTCATACCTGAAAATATTGATTATCTCCGACCTCATTAGCCAAGGTCACATCGGAGTTGACTGAAGAACCTCATCGGCAACAACTGAAAAAGAAAAATTCCTATCCCACACCAAAGACCCCATCCCCAGCCTTAGCAAAACCATGCAATCTCTCCCATTTACTCGCGAAAGCAGTAAGCTCCTCCAGAGAAATTTCTTTTGTCTTCTCCATTAAGTCGTCACATATATCTTCTTGCATAAGGTCGACTTTCTTCTTCTTAAAAATAATATTTTTTCTATTTTAGAACTGATTGATTAACCTTTCCTTCTCCATCCACTGAACCTGGATTCGGTGTAGCTCTTTTTCAACATTTTTGGTCTTCAGACGAGCTCTTAAGCTTCTCGTCGAGACTCTTGGATATTTTCCACCTATAAAAAACGTAGAAAAACAGTTTTAAAAATAGTCACATACTCAAATTATAATATAATTTGTAAACTCTTACTGAGATAGTTCATCATAAACATTTTATCCTCTTCCCATGGAAGCAAATAAAAAACAAAAATTAAATTTCTTCTATCAACAACCTCCACCAGATAACCTATTATGCATTCATTTCTAGCACTTATTTTTTCTGGACTCAAAATGTGTTATGGTTGTGAAAGTAGCAGTTTGAAAATAGCAAAATCAGGAGAGCTATTCAGATTAGCCCAAACTCTTTTGAGATCCTTTTAGCTTGAAATAAAGAAAAAATAACTCCACTGAAGGTTTTATTTTCAAAAACTCCATTAGAATTTCAAAACACCTCAAAAAAGCCTAACTATTTGGATGAAATTGAGAGGGAGCATATTTCAATTGTTTCGACACATCACATTCAAATTCAATAAATGACAGTTTTACATGAAACTCTTCTAGTATATAACTGTACATGTAGAAGTATTCAAAATAAATTTTTCTATGAAAAACACGGTCAGTTCAACTGCATGGTAACAATTTAACCCGCACCCTAAATCCTTCCCTCATTATTTTTGATGCATCTATTTCAGTTACACTATCTTTATCCACGAATAAAGATCCATAGATTTTTACATCCTTACCAACTCACTTATACGAACCATCATCATCATCTTTCTGTATTTCTTTTCCCTTTTTATCAACCATCATTTTCAGAGAGCAAAAATGAAGGAGAAAAAGGAAGAGGAGGTACAATAAACATAAACTACAACTCACATCTATTACTCATGTTTTTATCACTCTTTTTCCCTACACATTTTCATGAAAGAGAAGTAACCTTTATGAAACCCTTCAAGATTCTAAATAAATACAATGTCAAATTTAATAGAATCTATTCAGTTCCATCACAAACGCATAACCGTTGTTTCATTTCAAACCAACGACCCTGATTGCATTAGAAAATGGAATGGTGGCTTCTTTACATTCAATGACAAGACTTTTACTTTCTTTAATATTTACTTATTTATTTTATTTATTTCCTATTTGCACTTATTTTAATAAAGTAAGTTGAATTGGGGCTCTATATTTATAACTAAAAGTGCGGAGTTATAACTCGTCATTTAAAACTTAACTTGCTTTATCAAAATATTATCAAGCCAAACTTGGAGGCTATAATATGACCGTTATAACTCGGTTATATGTTATAACAAGTGTAATAACCCGTGCCATGCACGTGATAAGATTGAAATTATAATTTTAAATTATTTTATTAAAATTAATTTAAATGATAATAATTTAATTAATAAATAAGTAATATGATGTGTATTGTTTATTTTTTTTAAATATGATATTAAGTGTATAAAAATTATGTTTGAATTATGAATTCTTTAAATAAAATTATCCCATTTAAAATATTTAAATTATGATTTAAAAAATTGATATGATATTACATTTTTTTCTCCACTTCATTATTAATATACTGATATTGCAAGTTTACATTATAATATTTTCCTGAATCTTGACTGAAAAAGAAAATAGTTATGTGTTTCTATCATTCAATTTATTTAATACACCATGTGCTAATTTGAAAAACATATATTGATAAAAATAGATATAATATGATTACAAATATAACATAAATAAATAAAATATATAAAGAAATGTTAAACCAATATGCTTACCACTGTTTTTGTTAAATTTTGTAAATTAGAGAATAATTATGTATTCGGTTATTTAGTGATCACATAGATGATCAATGAATTAGATTGTAAATTGATATTACAGTGTGCATCTTATTTTTTTTCTCATTTCTAAATGAAAGTGAAAATTAAGAGAAATAAGTAGTAATATATAAAAAAAAGATTTTTCACTACAACACATAATTATTACTAAAAAAATATTCACATTAAAATATTAAAATTTTACATACGTACTGTAAATCATGAAGATCAATTACAATGTACTGGTCACTTCTCCTTATTTTTTACCATGATATAAATTTTTTTTCACTCAAGAGTCCAATAACATCTAATTGAACAAAAAAAATTAAATTAAAAGTACCAAATTAAGAACAAATAAGTGAATAATATAAGAAATTAAATTCCACTTGATTCTTCAATCTCAAAATTTGAGAAGATATAGACCTTCCTTTATACTAATTCATTCTCAAACATTTTTGTCAAATAGCTTTTGATTGAACAATAAATTTTATCGTACTGCTACAAAATAAATTAAATATAAAAGCTATTAGCTTCTACAAAGCTATTAAAAAGAATTGTCTTTGACTTGTGGAATAGCGTACTTATAAAATTAACCTAAAATACGAATTACAAATATTTTTAAGAATTTAATTTTGATGCACTGACAATGTAAAGTAATTTTACACATGCATCCAATTATATAATGACACATTAGTAAAAATAACTACTTTTCACATTGAATGCGTAAATGGTCATCCAAAAGAACGGATGTGATTACACGACTATGTAAAATATTTTACACTGTCAGTATATCAAAATTAAACCCTATTTATAAATTGAACTTAGCATTACTTGAAAAATTTTAGTAAAAGAATTAACTAATTTAGTAAAAGAACTATTTCTATGTAAGCCATCTTGTTCTTGTCAAACTTGGATGGAACCTTCTATAACCTTATAATTTTGGTCCTGTAGGTGATATCATTGATAGGATAGTATTAGCTATTAGATATGAAAAAGAAAAAAAAATAGAATAAAAACTATGTCAAAATTATAAAATTTTTAAATGATAAATATGTGAGAAAAAACTCACTATTACTTATTATATATATTAATAATATGTCAATATTTTAAAAAATATACTAATAATACTAATAGTTTAAAGATAATAGTATTACCGTTATAATAAATTTAGTTATTATTTTAAATAAATAAAATAAATAATATATTTAAAAACTAAAGAAAAAAGGATTAGCGATAATTATGTTTAAAGTGTTTTATATTTTCTTTTATTCCTTTTTGCTTGTCATTTTTACACGTAATATTAGATCAAAAAAATTCTAAATTTAAAATATAATAATTATGAATATGTCATGTAACAGAAAAATAATAAGTTAAAATGGGATATTATATATATATATATATAAAAAGAGAGAGAACAGATACAAAAAGATGTATTATCATAGTAAAATATCACACTATAAATAATTATATTTGTTAAGTAAATTTATTTATACACTATATCTATTATATTATTTTATGTAAAATTAAAATCTACTCTTCTAACTTAATATCACATAAATATTTGCTCTCGACATTACCCAAAATTAAATTGAGATTATCTCTAAAGTCTTAACACTGTAAATAGGGTATAATTAATATCTAATATTTTAATAATTAAATACTTAAAATAAGTTAATAAATAATAATAATTAATACTTAAAATATCATATATATATATATATATTTGTTTGTGGTATTGCCCAAAATTAAATTGACCTCATGTTCAAAGTCTTAATATCGCAATTAATACCTAAAATATTAATAATTAAATACCAAAAATAAGTTAATTAAATAACAATAATTAATACTTAAAATATTGAAAAGGAGTTTTTAATAAATGTGAAAAATAAAATAAAAAGAATTAATAAATAATAATAGTGTTTAAATAAAAGAATTGATAAAGAATAATAATTATAGGTAAAAATAGTGTATTTATTTTAGAGAAAAAAATATATAAAAAATTATTTAATAACTCGTGCCATGCACGTGATAATAAATTGTTCAATAACTTGTACCATGCACGTGATAAGGTTGGAATTATAATTTTAAATTATTTTATTAAAATTAATTTAAATTGTAATAATTTGATTAATAAAAAAGTAATATGTTATGCGTTCGTTTTTCCTTAATATGGTGTTAAGTGTAACAACTCTAATATAATCATTAATCATTTTTGTTAATCTTCTTTTTTTTCTAAATTTATGATTAAAATAATAATTATAAGTATTAATAATTAAATAAATTATTATATTATAATTATTTACGTTTTATTCCCAAAATAAAAAAACGTAATATTTATTTTTTATTAAAGAATTTTTTTATTTATGCTACCGGTATATTAATCGTTTAGTCAATAGTTTTTTTTATTGGTAGGATATATTTATTTATTTTGTTTAAATAATTTTAAATTTTTTCTTATTTAAGTATACATATATATTAAGTTACCTATGCTAATTATTTTTTGATTTTCTGATTATGAATATTTTATTTTAAGCCTACAATCATTCAATGATTTTGTTATTCCATTAATACCATCATACGCATAATAATCTTCATAAATAATAATAATTTTCTTATTTATTTATATGTATATATTAATTGTTTAGTTAATAATTTTTTATTCTCTAATATATTTATTTTATTAAATAATTCTAAATATTTTCTTATTTAGTTTGTACATATATATTAATTATATGTAGATATATTTAAATCGCATATATTAGTTATTTTCTGGTCATAATTAGCCTACAATTAGTCGATAATTTTTTTATTCTTTATTATTAATGTCATCGTATGTGTAATCTTCATAAATTATAATAATTTCTTTATAGTAATTTCTTTATTTATGTATATATATATATATATATTAATTTTGTTAAATAATTCTAAATATTTCCTTATTTATGCATACATATATATTAATTGTACATAAATATTTAAGTCACATATATTATTTTTTTTGTTATAATTATTTCCTTATATATATGATTATTTTTTATTCTACAATCGTGCAATAATTTTTTATTTTTTCTATCCACGCATATTGTAAGACTCAAAACTTTTGAAAAGTTTTATTATGATCAAGTCTCAAATCATACGGTTATTTATAGCCTTAATTTCAGAAATTATTTTATTAAAGGTAATTAAGGCAAGTTTTGATTTATTGGATTTGAGATGAGTTATGATTATTATCCAATTTTATAATTTTTGGATTATTTTCTATATTTGAATTATAAAGTTGATAGTTATGAAATAAAAAAAAAGATTTTTATATGTTTTGGACTAAGTAACTAATATTTTAAATATTAGTACTGCTATTTTGAAAAATAGAGAAATTAATTATATTATTTCTAATTTTTAGATTTGGACATTTTATTGAAAATAATTTGTGAAAATGATGAACAAATGGTATTTTCTATATATAATTAGTGTTGGATTTACATTGGGTTTCAACTACTATATTATTCCCAATTTTATGTGAAATTACCATAATGCCCTTAACCCTAATTTTCAAAATGAAACGCTCAAACCCTAACCCGACCCGTTTCCCCCAAGACCCAGCCAAGCACCCACAATGTACCCTCACCAGCAGCAGTAGCACACGTTGCTTTCCTTTCTTCTTGAACAAAAGAGAAGAAACGGCAGAGGGAAGGGGAGACTGAGTGCGGTAGGGAGGAGAAGAGAAGGGGGAGGGGCGCTGGCACCGGTGGGCTTCTCCACTGCTGTCGCCGCCGAACCGATACATAGAGAGAGTTCGCGTCGGAGAGAGAGAGGGACCTTCATTTGCGTCATCGTCCAGCCGTCCTCCGGCCTGTCATCACTGGTTCCTCACCGTTGTTGCCGTGGAGGCCGAACACGTCGAGTTCCCTGCCGCCGCCTTGGAGTCCGCCGTCAGACCCGACTCGAAGGAAGAGAGGTGCGCCGTCAGCGTCGTGCAGAGAGGTGGCCTCCAACCGCGCCATCGCCAGTCGCGCTTGCTCTGTCGTCCTTGTTGTGGCTGGTGTCGTTGCCGAAGACCCACCATCGTTGGAGAAAGGGAGAGAGTCAGAGAAGGAGAGTCATGCCGGAGAAGAACCGTCGTGGAGTTGTCCCTGCCGCTGTGTCCAACAGCTGTCAGGAGCCTTGTCGCCGATCATGGGGGTGTGCCGGTAAGCTCCTGCTGCCAGAAAACCTCGCTGCCGTCGCCGGAAGATCCTGCCGGTAAGGTTTAAAGTATTGGGTTTCGTTCTCTTGAGTTTTCAGAAGCGTTACAATCACTGCATGTTAGTTTCAGTCGCCATCGCCGGAGCCTGATCACCGTTGCCGCCAGGGATGGCTCCCGGGACTATCGCTAAGCCGGTTCGGAGACCGCCGCTATTTCGGTTCAGCCGTTCCTTCTTCGGTTCGGTAAGCGTTTCAATTTGAAAGCCTTTCGTTATTGTTCTGTTATCTCACGCTGAGGTTTGTGGCGTTAATTGCTATAAGATTGAGTTTCGGTTGTTGTATGTTGCGATTAGAGTTGTTGAGACTGTTGCAAAAGTGGCTTGGAGCTGAGGTTTTGGTTGCCGGTGATTTCGAGTTGAGGCGGAAAGGACTCTGTGAGACGTTTGGATTATGAATTTGCGTTTTGAGGTAGGGGCGCTTTCCAAAAACTATGTTTTGTGTATTGGAGTTATTACATATGGATACTGATGTGAGATATTGTGTATGTGGTGATTGTATCTGCCTTATGTATTATTTGATTGACTCGAATGATTTATGGATGTTGGTTTGGCTGAATTGTTGTACGGCTTTGTGAAATGTAATGTTTTGAAATTGATTCTTTAAAGATTTGGAATCTGAGTTTAATCCGCTGAGGATTGATTTGATTTGAGTTGATTGTTTTGATGATTTGAAAAGTCGAATGCACCTTTGAATTCAGCCTGGTTTACTTTAATTGACTTGGTTTTGGACAAATGATTTGTTACTGAGCCGTTTCTTTAAAGCTTTGAAAATGAGTTAAATCGGTTGATATTGATTTGATTTGAAATAGTTTCCTTGAGATATGCCACTGAGGCGACTGATGGATTTAGCGTGATTTTGAATTGAGTTTTGGGATTCTGGATTGTTGAAAAGGATTGACAAACGGTTTAGTTGGGACCCGAACCGGGTGGCAAAGTCCAAGTTTTAGGGGAGATGCTGTCGAAATTTCTATAAAATTCGAGGCTTTATTTGAAATGTTATTTGGGAAATTTTGAGTTTAATGCCTTTCCTATTTACTTGGAGGATTGTGAATTTAGGTCTTCTTTTATTAACTTTACTTAGATCAATTATGAAAAACGATGAAGCTATGCTTTGAAAGAATTACTAAAAGGAGAATCATGATTTCTCCTTATTTTCCAAGAAGAATAGTATGTCTTTGGGTACAAGTTATTCGAAAGAGAATTTTTGCCTTGAAGCTGTTTTAAAAGGTAAAACGGGTTTATGTTTTTCTCTATTAAACGTAAAGGGTGTCTATTGGAAGAGTTTTCGTGATTTTAAAAGGAATTGGATTTCGATTGATGAACTTCTTTATTTTGACGTTTTGAATGAGATTCAGAGTACCCTTTGAACTCTAGTTTAACACCACAAAAATGATTCTCTTAGCAGTTTGAAATGCTTTAGATTTAATTATGGAATTGAAGCCGGTTTTGTTTAAGTAAAGGAAATGGCTTTGAAAAGAGTAATTGATTACATGACTCGGATTGGCTTAGATCCTATTTTCTACTCAAATCAGGAAGCCAAGGTTTTTAATGAATTTAAAATGAATATGGCGAAATGAGTTATGTTATTCTCCCCTAAAGACTTGGGACTTTTCCGAGGAACTTTTGTTATAAAATTCCATTGTTGTATGGGTGATTTTGAATACATTAAAATAAATCTTTAACCTTCCATGGTTTTGGAAGTTTTGGAAAGAGAATGCCGAGAGTGGCTTTGTTTTAAAAAGGGAACTCACTTTGAGTAAATTTGGCTTATGAGCCTGAGATGATTTGAGAAACGAGATTTCTAAAGCCAAGGCTGAAAAGAGTTGAAACTTGATTTCAAAGTGAAATGAATAGAGAAAATGATTTATGGCTTAAATGCCGATTTCATGAATTTGATGATTTTGAATGTGGAAGTGCTGTTTTGTTGTGAGCCGGAATGGCTGTGTATGATTATGAATATTGGCTGGTTCTGGATTGAACCGTGAGCCGGAATGGCTTGAATGATATGAATATTGGCTGGTTCTGGATTGAACCGTGAGCCGGATGGCTGAGATGGATGTCGATCCATGATTGAGAATGAAAGCATTTATGCTGAGACATTGATAAGTTGTGATGTTGCACTTCCACTATCGGAGATAAGAGTTTCCCTGGGAGGAAGCAGTGGCTAGCCACCACGTGCTCCAAGTGGAGACTCGAAGCTCTTTTGACCCTATGTCGTCAGGGTGGCCGGGCACTGTGAAATTCCCGGATGAGCTCACCCCCATAAATATTCACCAGTGAGGGTGATGGATATGGATCATGATTATGATCAAGTTTATATTGAGTATAACTCGAGTTGGGGAGACACGACAGAGGGACAGTCCAATGGTTAGCTACCAGGACTTGTCGGGTTGGCTCTATAACCGACAGATGATATCATCAGCCACTAGGGATAGGCATGCATCATATGCATCTATGTGACATTGTTTGGGTGTGCATATTGTACTTGGTTTGCCTATGTGATTACTTGTGATTACTTGCTACTTGTTCTACTTGCTGTAACTGTTTGTTTGTGCTTGAACTTCCTATCTGTGTTTGCAACTGGGACTCTGTTGGTTTGTGGTGATTGGTTGTTGGATTGGATTGTTTGGGCCTAGGGCCGTGGTTGAATTGAGATGGACCGAAGGTTGATTCCGGTTTTATGTTTCTGGTTTAGAAAACTATGAAAGACTATTTTGGTTCAGTATAGATAAACCTTTTTGAAAGGCTTTCGATGATTTAAGGATTGAACGGTTCCTCTTTCAAAAAAAAAAGATTTCTGACTTTATTTTTATTGTAAACTATTGTTTTTGAAAAGAGGCATAAGACGGTTATTAATCACTGGTACGGTTTATCTTCATGTATCCTATTACAGTAATTCCCAAAAACCCTCTACTGAGAACCCTTTCGAGGATGATGTTCTCACCCCCTTACATTTTTCCCCTTTCAGGATTTGGGCGCAGAAGTTACGAAGAGTTTATTTATTTGTTATTGAGATGCTCTGTATTACTTTAGATTATTATTTTTGTACCCTCGCCTTTATCTTGATATATTCTGTAAGAGGGATAGGAATTGTATTGGATAATGTTTGTAATATTTTTTATATATATATATATGGATGTACTCTTTATGAGTTTCTGTAAGTTGTATGGCATGTATGGATGTACGTTATATAGCAAAAGTATTCTTGGGAGCGGTATTGCGGTTTAAAGTTTTAAACAGGCTCATATTTTAGTATTAAATAGTATAAGTGTCGTCATAATGTCCGAGCTATCAGAATTGCGCAGTCGGAAGCGTAAGTCTTGGTAGTTAGGGTGTTACATATTGGTATCAGAGCGGTCTTTCCTGTAGAGCCTGAGGAATGGACCGACTATGCTTCAGTTGCATACTCTGAGCGTTTGTCATGTATTAGGTCTTGTCGAATGACGAGAATTAGAGCTTTATGCACATGGCGGTCTATTGATTAACGCTGTTAGTCTTGCATTGCGTGATTCTTGGTATTAAGTTTGGCCGGCTTAATACTAGTGAATTATGTATATGAGAGCACTAATGGGTTGTCATAGAAGATATGCGAGTTTTGAGTAAAGCGAATCGCGGATTTTGGGAAACGTTGGAAACTATTTCTCGAGGCTATTTAGTTGTGTGTCTTGAATTTTGTTCGAGTTGACCTGTTCTTTCATATCCTAACTTGAAGTTCTTGTTTGCTAGTCCTCTTGAAAAGTAGTTTGATACTTCAACTCTATTCCTCTATTCATATGCATTCTTGTTTGACCCTACTTGCATATGCTTGTTTGAAATCCTTGTTGTATCTATCTTTCTCTGTTTGAGTTCTTTTTTATTCACGTATCCTTTGATATAGCTTTGAACTTGTCTTAATGCACTGTGCCTTTTTAAGTCCGGATTCCGAGTCCATTCTTATAGAAATTGTTAATTCGGTTCTTCTCTTATTTGACAGTGATTACAGCTAATTTTGAGATTTTTATGAAAATTGCTGTTGGATAGATATATACTTATCTATATATATGAACTTTGAAGATTTGTTATACAGTTTAACAATTATTTATTTCTAATACCTCGCCTGTACTTTTACTGGTTTATGGAACTGCATTTACCTTAAATTACAATTTGACTTTCTAGTAATTTTACTATAGTTCCAATGCACATCTTCATTTGATTATGTATTTGGATATTTTTCAAAATTTTGGAAAGAAAGAATTTTTCACTGTTATTCCGGTTGAGTTTCGTTTGATAAGCTTTACTTAACTTATTTTGAATTGAGTTTGATCTAGCATGCTATATGGTTTATGCCATTGTTGTTCTTTTGAAAGTGTTGGACTCATAGCTTTCTTCCTCTGAACGGACTAAAGTCTCTCTTAAGCTTTCTATCTCTATGAACGTCATGTTTGACTTTGTTTTTAACTACTCTTTTACATCCTGTGAACATTACCATTGATCTTGGTTTTCCTTCTCTTGTGAAAATTCTTCTTATGTGAGTAAGCTTGATTCATTTTAAATTAATGCATCATTTATCCTCTCATTGCCTCTATCAGAGTTCTTTGTCCAAGATCTATCTTTGAGAAATTTACTAATGATTGAGTTGTCTTTTCCTATGATTTTTGCATTCTTTTGAATCAATTGAAAGCTAGTTTGATGTCTCACGTCTAGTGGATCTTGTTTTAACTATTTTGATTTAAGATTCCTTCTTTAATGGCTTGACTCCTTTTAAGTACATTCTAATCTCCTTGAATATCCTTCTGAGATGGTGATTTCTAGAACACTTTTGGAGTTTTGTTTTGAACCTTTTAAAGAAGTTTTGAATTCTCTTTGAAGAAATTCTAAACAAAATTTATTTTTTGTTGCATAATTGAGATTGAAACCATTGTTCAATTTTGACAAAGTTGATTTAAATTTAGCATGCGCTATTTTAAATGAAGTTTCGAATGGCTTCGTTGTTTAATGGAAATATGTCCATTTGTAACGCATCACTTATTGCCTTTACCAAATTGTAAGCAAATTTTATCTCGGAATTTCTTTTCTAAAAAGAGTTTAATTTTCTCTTTCGTCCTTGCTATGAATGTTATACACGCTTGTCTGAATATGGACTTTGGAGAATTTTTGAACAAGCACTTGATTTTTCTTCCGAGTCTTCTGAACTACTTTTGGTTAAGATTGTGCACCTAACTATCTTTCTAAAATAGTTGAGGAAATATTTTTGCTCTCAGCTAAATCTGTGTACATTTGTTTTTTTAAAATTCCACATGATCTGCTTCAACATGAAGTTGTATTACAGCAAAGCCACGTTTATACTTTGTTACTCTCTTGAGGGATGTATGTTGTTTAACTTCTCTTTCAGACTGCGAAGGGATTTTTGCAAGTTTTTTTATTCTTTTGTGAACAATGCATTCGGAAGTATTTTTAATCATGCCCTTGAGTTCTGTGAGCTTTATCTTGGGTTTGAAATATTTTCTTCTGTAAACATCATGCTTCTTCGGCTCAGCTTGAAATTGTTTCAAACTAATGCACTGATTTTTCTGCTTATTGGTCTTATTGAATTTCTTTGATCCAAGGGTCATCTTTGAGGTTGTCAGTTGATTTATTTCTAGCAAACTTCATTTGCTTGATCATCCTTGTTGTCTGGGATTGGATATATTCCCTCGGATCTATGAGTACTATCCTTGACATTTGACTTTCCTTTCTAAATTTTGTATCTTTCTGAGTAGACTCGAGAATTGTTTTGATATCACGTGCAACTTGTAGACGTATACATAACGCGATGCGTTAGTTCTTTAAGACGTGATATGTGTGTATGGTTGGTGAAACGGTAGGTGTGCAACGTTATGAGTTGTGGGTGTTTTGTTCCTTGCGAACGGGTTTGCAATTGTTAGGCTTATGATCGGATATAGGGATTGTAAAGTGCTTGACGGAGTTGGAAGGTTGAAGCTTTGAGGTTGAGATGAGATTAGTGTGCGGATGTTGAGCACGTTGTTGTAACCTCATCCTGTTTTATAACCTTCAATGCCTTGCTTTACTATCACATGTTTGACCCATGTCACCTTTTGCATTGAGCCTACCTTGTAATGTTTGCTTTGCACTCACACTTCTACCTTTGCATCCTTATGCATATGACAATCAAAGTATTTGAAAACCGTATATATGTTTATATGTTGAGATATTTTGCTTACTCCTTAAATATGTTTAAGGGTGAACTGTTATGAGATTTCTTTCGTTTTGTATCAATTTTCGAGGACAAAAATTTTTATAAGGTGGGTAGAATGTAAGACCCAAAACTTTTGAAAAGTTTTATTATGATCAAGTCTCAAATCATATGGTTATTTATAGCCTTAATTTCAGAAATTATTTTATTAAAGGTAATTAAGGCAAGTTTTAATTTATTGGATTTGAGATGAGTTATGATTATTATCAAATTTTATAATTTTTGGATTATTTTCTATATTTGAATTATAAAGTTGATAGTTATGAAATAAAAAAAAAGATTTTTATATGTTTTGGACTAAGTAACTAATATTTTAAATATTAGTACTGCTATTTTGGAAAATAGAGAAATTAATTATATTATTTCTAATTTTTAGATTTGGGCATTTTATTGAAAATAATTTGTGAAAATGATGAACAAATGGTATTTTCTATATATAATTAGTGTTGGATTTACATTGGGTTTCAATTACTATATTATTCCCAATTTTATGTGAAATTACCATAATGCCCTTAACCCTAATTTTCAAAATGAAACCCTAAAACCCTAACCCGACCTGTTTTCCCCCAAGACCCAGCCAAGCACCCATAATGTACCCTCACCAACAGCAGTAGCACGCATTGCTTTCCTTTCTTCTTGAACAAAAGAGAAGAAACGGCAGAGGGAAGGGGAGACTGAGTGCGGCAGGGAGGAGAAGAGAAGGGGGAGGGGCACTGGCACCGGTGGGCTTCTCCACTGCTGTCGCCGCCGAACCGATACACAGAGAGAGTTCGCGTCGGAGAGAGAGAGGGACCTTCATCTGCGTCGTCGTCCAGCCGTCCTCCGGCCTATCATCACTGGTTCCTCACTGTTGTTGCCGTGGAGGCCGAACACGTCGAGTTCCCTGCCGCCGCCTTGGAGTCCGCCGTCAGACCCGACTCGAAGGAAGAGAGGTGCGCCGTCAGCGTCGTGCAGAGAGGGACTCGCAGCTGCCGTCGCGTCGCATCGCCGTCACCTCTACCGCACGTCACCACCGTACGCGCTGTGGCCTCCAGCCGCGCCATCGCCAGTCGCGCTTGCTCTGCCATCCTTGTTGTGGCTGGTGTCGTCGCCGAAGACCCACCATCGTTGGAAAAAGGGAGAGAGTCAGAGAAGGAGAGTCACGCCGGAGAAGAACCGTCGCGGAGTTGTCCCTGCCGCTGCGCCCAGCAGCTGTCAGGAGCCTTGTCGCCGATCATGGGGGTGTGCCGGTAAGCTCCTGCCGCCAGAAAACCTCGCTGCCATCGCCGAAAGATCCTGCCGGTAAGGTTTTAAGTATTGGGTTTCGTTCTCTTGAGTTTTCGGAAGCGTTACAATCACTGCATGTTAGTTTCAGTCGCCATCGCCAGAGCCTGATCACCGTTGCCCCCTGGGATGGCTCCCGGGGCTGCCGCTAAGCCAGTTCGGAGACCGCCGCTATTTCGGTTCAGCCGTTCCTTCTTCGGTTCGGTAAGCGTTTCAATTTGAAAGCCCTTTCGTTATTGTTCTGTTATCTCACGCTGAGGTTTGTGGCGTTAATTGCTATAAGATTGAGTTTCGGTTGTTGTATGTTGCGATTAGAGTTGTTGAGACTGTTGCAAAAGTGGCTTGGAGCTGAGGTTTTGGTTGCCGGTGATTTCGAGTTGAGGCGGAAAGGACTCTGTGAGACGTTTGGATTATGAATTTGCGTTTTGAGGTAGGGGCGCTTTCAAAAAACTATGTTTTGTGTATTGGAGTTATTACATATGGATACTGATGTGAGATATTGTGTATGTGGTGATTGTATTTGCCTTATGTATTATTTGATTGACTCGAATGATTTATGGATGTTGGTTTGGCTGAATTGTTGTGCGGCTTTGTGAAATGTAATGTTTTGAAGTTGATTCTTTAAAGATTTGGAATCTAAGTTTAATCCGCTGAGGATTGATTTGATTTGAGTTGATTGTTTTGATGATTTGAAAAGTCGAATGCACCTTTGAATTCAGCCTGGTTTACTTTAATTGACTTGGTTTTGGACAAATGATTTGTTACTGAGCCGTTTCTTTAAAGCTTTGAAAATGAGTTAAATCGGTTGATATTGATTTGATTTGAAATAGTTTCCTTGAGATATGCCACTGAGGCGACTGATGGATTTAGTGTGATTTTGAATTGAGTTTTGGGATTCTGGATTGTTGAAAAGGATTGACGAACGGTTTAGTTGGGACCTGAACCGGGTGGCAAAGTCCAAGCTTTAGGGGAGATGTTGCCGAAATTTCTATAAAATTTGAGGCTTTATTTGAAATGTTATTTGGGAAATTTTAAGTTTAATGCCTTTCCTATTTACTTGGAGGATTGTGAATTTATGTCTTCTTTTATTAACTTTACTTAGATCAATTATGAAAAACGATGAAGCTATGCTTTGAAAGAATTACTAAAAGGAGAATCATGATTTCTCCTTATTTTCCAAGAAGAATAGTATGTCTTTGGGTACAAGTTATTCGAAAGAGAATTTTTGCCTTGAAGCTGTTTTAAAAGGTAAAACGGGTTTATGTTTTTCTCTATTAAACGTAAAGGGTGTCTATTGGAAGAGTTTTCGTGATTTTAAAAGGAATTGGATTTCGATTGATGAACTTCTTTATTTTGACGTTTTGAATGAGATTCAGAGTACCCTTTGAACTCTAGTTTAACACCACAAAAATGATTCTCTTAGCAGTTTGAAATGCTTCAGATTTAATCATGGAATTGAAGCCGGTTTTGTTTAAGTAAAGGAAATGGCTTTGAAAAGAGTAATTGATTACATGACTCGGATTGGCTTAGATCCTATTTTTCTACTCAAATCAGGAAGCCAAGGTTTTTAATGAATTTAAAATGAATATGGTGAAATGAGTTATGTTATTCTCCCCTAAAGACTTGGGACTTTGCCGAGGAACTTTTGTTATAAAATCTCATTGTTGTATGGGTGATTTTGAATACTTTAAAATAAATCTTTAACCTTCCATGGTTTTGGAAGTTTTGGAAAGAGAATGCCGAGAGTGGCTTTGTTTTAAAAAGGGAACTCACTTTGAGTAAATTTGGCTTATGAGCCTGAGATGATTTGAGAAACGAGATTTCTAAAGCCAAGGCTGAAAAGAGTTGAAACTTGATTTCAAAGTGAAATGAATAGAGAAAATGATTTATGGCTTAAATGCCGATTTCATGAATTTGATGATTTTGAATGTGGAAGTGCTGTTTTGTTGTGAGCCAGAATGGTTGTGTATGATTATGAATATTGGCTGGTTCTGGATTGAACCGTGAGCCGGAATGGCTTGAATGATATGAATATTGGCTGGTTCTGGATTGAACTGTGAGCCGGATGGCTGAGATGGATGTCGATCCATGATTGAGAATGAAAGCATTTATGCTGAGACATTGATAAGTTGTGATGTTGCACTTCCACTATCGGAGATAAGAGTTTCCCTGAGAGGAAGCAGTGGCTAGCCACCACGTGCTCCAGGTGGAGACTCGAAGCTCTTTTGACCCTATGTCGTCAGGGTGGCCGGGCATTGTGAAATTCCCGGATCAGCTCACCCCCATAAATATTCACCAGTGAGGGTGATGGATATGGATCATGATTATGATCAAGTTTATATTGAGTATAACTCGAGTTGGGGAGACACGACAGAGGGACAGTCCAATGGTTAGCTACCAGGACTTGTCGGGTTGGCTCTATAACCGACAGATGATATCATCAGCCACTAGGGACAGGCATGCATCATATGCATCTATGTGACATTGTTTGGGTGTGCATATTGTACTTGGTTTGCCTATGTGATTACTTGTGATTACCTGCTACTTGTTCTACTTGCTGTAACTGTTTGTTTGTGCTTGAACTTCCTATCTGTGTTTGCAACTGGGACTCTGTTGGTTTGTGGTGATTGGTTGTTGGATTGGATTGTTTGGGCCTAGGGCCGTGGTTGAATTGAGATGGACCGAAGGTTGATTCCGGTTTTATGTTTCTGGTTTGGAAAACTATGAAAGGCTATATTGGTTCAGTATAGATAAACCTTTTTGAAAGGCTTTCGATGATTTAAGGATTGAACGGTTCCTCTTTAAAAAAAAAAAGATTTCCGACTTTACTTTTATTGTAAACTGTTGTTTTTGAAAAGAGGCATAAGACGGTTATTAATCACTGGTACGGTTTATCTTCATGTATCCTATTACAGTAATTCCCAAAAATCCTCTACTGAGAACCCTTTCGAGGATGATGTTCTCACCCCCTTACATTTTTCCGCTTTCAGGATTTGGGCGCAGAAGTTACGAAGAGTTTATTTATTTGTTATTGAGATGCTCTGTATTGCTTTAGATTATTATTTTTGTACCCTCGCCTTTATCTTGATATATTCTGTAAGAGGGATAGGAATTGTATTGGATAATGTTTGTAATATTATTTATATATATGTATGTATATATATATGGATGTACTCTTTATGAGTTTCTGTAAGTTGTATGGCATGTATGGATGTACGTTGTATAGCAAAAGTATTCTTGGGAGCGGTATTGCGGTTTAAAGTTTTAAACAGGCTCATATTTTAGTATTAAATAGTATAAGTGTTGTCGTAATGTCCGAGCTATCAGAGTTGCGCAGCCGGAAGCGTAAGTCTTGGTAGTTAGAGTGTTACACATATTTCTCAATCCCCTTTCATACGCATAATGATTAACTATTTTTATTTTAAATGGTGATGTTTTAATTTTTCTTTTCTTTCGCGTATTTTTATACATTTGCAAGAAAAGTAAAATCATGTATTGTGACTCTTTTTCTTTTTCCATGCTTTAATCTTAATTAATCAATCTTGTGTATACACAATATAATTAAATTTTTAATCACTTTAGTATATTGATGAATTACATCTCTCTTAATAATTGTATTATATTACTAATCTGAAATACAAACAATAAAAAATGTGATACATATATCCAAGGAAAAAAAACTTAAAATAAAAAAAGAAAGAAATTTCATATTAAAAAATTAAAAAATAACATATCCAATAAGAATAGTCATAATATATAAATTGAGACAACAATTAAAATTTTTCTAAAACTAATTTAATCAAATACTAATATTAGAACTAAATTAGAATCCGTACAAATTCAGACCATCTTCTTGTTAAAATTGTCAAACTAAATTGACTTTTATTTTTCTCAATGACATTGCATTGATGCACCAGAAGGCCGGTAGTTTCTGAAAAAATCACAGTATGTTATAAAATTATTTTAATACAAAAGTTTATGAGAAGAAAATTTAAATATAGTACCAATCTTTGAAATTGCATCTTTAAATTTGAATGAATTTTTCAACATTGAACCTAAATTGAAAAAATTCAATTTTATTAGATGCTCCACTTTGAATATTTTCAGACAAACGTAGAAAGCGTGGAGGGAATGAAACTTGAACTTGACCTACAAAGCTCCTTGAAAACAATTACTCAATCAAAGAAGAATAACAAATTAGAAAAAAAGAATGCTTTACCTGTTAGATTTAGACTCACAAATCGCAAAAGGAACACTATATATAACCTAGGTTAGTAGTACAAAAATAATTATAGAAATTAATTATTGATAACAATATCAACTTACCACTATTAACGTTGGTATCATATTTATGGCAATTAGTAGTAAAAAAATAAACTATAGAAATTAATTATTGATATCAATATCAATTTACCACTATCACGTTAGTATCGTATTTATGGCAATTAGAATTATAGAATTATTTTTATTTTTTCATTTTTAATTATTGATATCTTAATCTTTTTAAAAATATGTTTTGCTTTTTTAAAATATAACGTGTGTATGTGCTGTTTAGACCTTTTTTTTTTTATTATTATTATTATTATTATTATTATTATTATTATTATTAATTAATTAATATCAATATCAATTTGTCACCATTAATGTATGTATCAATTTGCTACTAATAATTATGCTTGACTAAAAATAATAATTAAAAAATAATAATTAAAAATATTAATGGTCGACAATTAGTATTATACAATTAATATAATAATTAGTATCAACTTGTATCAACATGTATATCAACTTGCATAATGATGGAGAATTAGAATTATATAAATTAATATAATAATTAGAATGATTAAAAATATTTAATGATTGATAATTAGTATAATAATGTATTAAATATTAATTTTTATATAATTATTATAAAAAAGATATTTTCTGAAAATAGATTGAGAAGATAGTAAATATAAATTTATTGAAAGTAGGCTTTTATTTTAGAAAGAAAAAAGTTCATAAAAAATTGACATCTCACTTTTAATATTTCTAAAAATATACTAATATACCAATAATACTAATAGTTAAAACATAATTGTGAAGACTTATTAATAATTAATATCTAAAATAAGTAAATTAAGTAACAATAATTAAAAAAATCTTTAACAAATGTGAGAAATAAAAATAAAAGAAATTGGTAAATAATAAATGTAAATATATTAAAGAATAATATTTTTATTTTGGAAAAAAAATTCATCAAGAAATGACGTCTCATTTTCATTAGATAGAAAAAAATTTAATTTTAATAAATTAAGTAGATTATTATTATTATTATTATTATTATTATTATTATTATTATTATAAAGACTTATAAGTACATAATAACCGAATAGCCCGTGCATTAAAAGGAATTTTATTATGATTAGAATAACTCATGCCATTAGCATATTATTATTATATCATATCATATCGTATTGATTTGATGTAATTATAATAAAGACAGTTTCTTAAATTAGTATAATTATGTATCATTCATTAATACTAATTATAATATAATTATATTAATTAAATATATTTTTTTAAAATAAATTTAGAAGAGCGAATAGTGCAATAATCATTTTGGAGGAAAAATTGATTAACGAAAAAGTGACACCTCACCATTCATTATAAGTCGGGAAAACCCAGTTTTAGTATATTAAGTAGATAGATAGATTCGACTATAAACACTATAGATCGATTATCAATAATAAGTACCAAAGCAAATCTTAATGCCCTAATATGCTATTATTTTTCATTTAAGTAAAATATTCGAAGAATATAACCGTTGATACCTTGTCCCAAATATAAAAAGGAGATAAAAAATTGTCTTTGACATACAGATATACAAAATTTATTATTCACTCACTAACTTGAGTATTGGAGTACTTTTTACAGATATCTATTCCCTTTGTTCTCTTAGTGCCGAGTATAACTTGCCTCGACAAAAAACTTGCAGATACTCGCCTCAGAACAGACTATATCGCAATCATCCTTTATAAAAACAATATTAATAAATTATTGATTAAATTTAGTTACCAAAATAATTTGGTTATATAACATCACTGTTTATATTTTACACAAAATAATTTTGTTTGATTTGCGAATATATATTAATATCATGATGGAAAAAAATTTTATTGGAAAAATTGGTCATACTATAATGTAATATTCCAAACTCAAATAAAATATTTTTAAACATAAATATTTCACGAATATAGTTAAAAAAAAACAGAAATGGTGAGATTAACATGATGATTGTTGCATTCTAACTTTTGTTTAACCTGTCCGAAAATTTCTACCCAACCATTATAAAAAAGGATCACTAGATTGGAGAAAAGAACAAAATAGAGAGAGAAGCATCCAAGTATAGAACAATTTATCGTTACTCATCAAAGCCACATGGACAAGAAATGCAGAGTATGGGAAAGAAAATGACCCGAAAACTGACCCTTAATTGCACAACATAACCTTGCACCAAAACCGAGAAAAAGATAAATTAGATCTCACTTCGATTTCGATTAAAACCCAATAACTCATCGCCAGCAAGCAACAGTTAGTCACCACGTTCACTCACTCCCACATTCTCGTTAAATTTAAGGTAACTAAAACTAACACAACACCCAATAAATATCTAATAGTATCAGTGATAAACTAATAATTCCAATATCATGGAACAAACTTAAATTATAATAATTAATATTATGGTGCGAAATTGAAAATTTCAGCTTTTACTTTTCGGCCAGAAGCGTGTGTAATGTTTAGTGGCGTGGAAATTGACTGGTCTGGTTGATGACATTCCGTTTAATAAGTTTCTTGTTATTTTGTGCTGCATTTTTCTGCTTTCTCCCCAAACCTTGGTCAGATCCGCGAATCCATCTCTACAAAAGCACAACGAACAACGCTCTTTCCATTCAGACATTACTACAAACACATACCGAGCTATTCTATGCTCTCTTCTCTTTCTCTTTAATTCCTTCTGTTAATCAGCTTTGTTGACTCTTCTTCTTCAGTTCTTCGCTCGCATTACCGCACCCTTCCCTATTTGTTTATTTCTCCCATAAGGTGCTTATCTACGTCGTCGTTTTAGTCAACTATGAGTCTACGGGCTTCTTTATAAATTTTGATTAGTGATTCTGTGGTTTCTTGATCTTGCTTCATTGGTTACGTATCGCAGATCCGTGTTTGGTATTCAGTTATAGAGTTACTCTTCTTTTTTCATTTTTTGCTCCTGTTGTTTTTATTGTTTGTTTATGCGTTGAGGACAAATTGCAGTTTCATATCTGCTTAGGTTAGCAAAAATGGATCTTATTTTGCTTTGATTTTAATTTTGTTATTTTTAAATAAAAAGCCGAATACCATGTTTTGAGTTTGAGGATGTTGGATTGAATCGTTAAATTCAATGTTCGTGTCTTGTTTCGGACATTGTAACCCCCTCCTGTCTCTTCTTTTGGTTTTATTTTACCCGTAAGAAACCCAGAAAATCAGTGAATTTTAAATTTATTCCGGACCTATTTTCCTGGGCAATGAAATTTAGACATAGATTTATTTATTTCTCAACTGGATCGATATCAAATCTGTGGGCTGTGCCAAAAAGAGAAAGAAAAGAATTAACTAGTGGTTTTTCTGATAACTTTTACTTTTCCACGCAGATAAATCCACTGGATTTGGAAACTAGTGATACATTGTGAACTCACTGAAAGTGTGGAAAGAATCCAGTCATAAGTCTTAATAGTTAACACTAGATACTGTGGTTCAAGCAACATGTCTACAGCAACCAAGGGTGATAGGAAGGCCACCCTTGACGCAGCATCATGGATGTTCAATGTGGTATCATCTGTGGGAATCATCATTGTGAATAAAGCTCTCATGGCTAACTATGGTTTCAGTTTTGGTATAGCCTCATCATCACTATCTTTTTTTCCTTATTTCATTCATTTTGCCTTCCACACCTAACTTCATTATATGCTTTTATTGCTCATGCCACATGCCTAGTAAAGCGTATTCCTAGTAGATCGGAATTAGGTGTTTAGTAGATCTTTTTTATGCTAATGTTTTGCAATCTTATTATTATTATTATTATTATTATTATTATTATTATTATTATTATTATTATTATTATTATTATTATTTCCTGTATCTTTTGAATTTATTATAAATTCATAAACAGACCTGTTATGATATTCACCTAAATTAATGTTTTATTCAACAACCACCAGTTCTTCTGAATTTCAGAAGATCTGGGAAGAACAGACCCAGCCTTTTCTTTTTACGATCCAACAAATTTGTGGTAGGGCTCAAGAGAAAGGCATTCATAGTTTGCATGGTTTTGTTATTAAGGCTGATATGTATTATTGTTTAAATGTTTGTCTATGTCTTACAACTGCAGCAGCCAAGTGCTGAGAATAGTGCTAGATGGTTAAATAAAAATCTTGGTATTAACACTGACCAAATAAGAATGTAATTTATGTTTTCTCTACTCCAGTCCTGACATTGTATATTATTGTCATATAATGGTTCTATTATGCAGCTACGACCTTAACTGGCCTCCATTTTATCACAACCACCTTGCTGACTTCCATTCTTAAGGGGATGGGATATATCCAGAGTACTCAACTTCCAATTTCTGATCTCATCAAGTTTGTTTTATTTGCTAATTTTTCCATTGTCGGAATGAATGTGAGTTTAATGTGGAACTCTGTTGGTTTCTATCAGGTAATTTTGTGCATTTGGTACAAAAGTATTACATCTTTTACTCTATGCTATGGTAAAGGTAAGTATTTATAATGGCCTGTTCTTTGAAAATGATATTTCAGATCGCTAAGTTGAGTATGATTCCAGTATCTTGTTTGCTGGAAGTTGTCTTTGATGATGTGCGATATTCAAGGGACACAAAGCTAAGCATTTGTTTGGTACTCCTTGGTGTTGGTGTCTGTACTGTCACTGATGTGAGCGTCAATATGAAGGGCTTAATAGCTGCTGTGGTGGCAGTCTGGAGCACCGCACTTCAGCAGTATGTAAGTAACATATTAACGCTATCAAATGCTGAATCTCAATTAGGAGAAAGAAACTGAGGAAATTTGAATTTCTTGTCATCAAGGTGGTTAAAAAATTGGTGAATTTGCACTTTTAGTTGCACAATACTTGTTGTTGACATTCATGTATGCACAAATTAATGAGACCTAAAACTGAAAAAGAAAGAAAAAAAAAGAAAAGAAAAGAAAAGGTGTTTGCAGTATTTGTTCTTCTTAAACTCGAGTTATGTTGATTTATATTCTAAATCCGCTTATTTCATTTGGTTTTCTTGATGTTGATCTTGTTGAGCTTATAGTTAGTTCTATTTTGTGTAGTATGTGCATTTTCTACAGAGGAAGTACTCTCTTGGATCGTTTAATTTGTTGGGCCATACTGCACCGGCACAGGCCGCAAGTTTACTGTTAGCAGGTCCCTTTGTGGACTATTGGTTGACAAACAAACGAGTTGATGCTTTCAACTACGGTCTGGCGTCTACTGTAAGTTTCTCTCAGTTTATTTATATGACCATGGTTTAATCTTGACGAATTTGTAATGCAGTGAAAGTTCAAACCAAAGGTTTACAAGTAGTATCTAGTTTGTCCAAGTAGAGGCATGAGATAAGCTCTGAAATAAAACTGTGTTGTGAAATAAAACTCCTGTGCACATTTTTCTACTCTTCTTCTAAAATGTTTAGAGCTGAAAAGGCTGATCCTGAAACTCTCAATAATTCTTTCTTATGTAGCTTGCTTGCTTTATAATCGGGACATTTTTCTATTCCTTTAAATTCTTATACATGCTTAGTATGACTTCAAAAAATTCCCTCGTAAATCTCTGGAGGAGAGTCTATGCTTTTAAATTGCCTGCGTTATACTTTCTGCCATAATACTAAAATTGATCTGCTCTGTGTGCCTGCAGCTGTTCATCGTTCTGTCTTGCACTATCGCGGTAGGAGTAAACCTTAGTCAGTTCATCTGCATTGGCCGGTTTACTGCCGTAACATTCCAAGTCCTTGGCCATATGAAGACTATTCTAGTTCTTATCTTGGGATTTGTTTTCTTTGGAAAAGAAGGCCTCAATCTACATGTAGTTATAGGCATGCTCATTGCCATAGTTGGAATGATCTGGTACGGCAATGCATCTTCACAGCCAGGAGGGAAAGAGCGCCGCAGTCATTCCCTTCCTACCACTACCAAAACACAAGATTATAGTGCAGTTCCAGTATCATCTGAACCTGATGAAGAGGCATAGAAATTTTAGTGCATGTTCAAGAAAAGAGATAAATGTGGGGGTGTAACGTTTTGGTGATGTTCATGGCAGGTGCTCTTTGTGTCAACTGATTCATTTTTCTTTCATCTAGAAGGGATTTATTTTGTTATTGATAGAATCATGCACAATCATATATCTCTGGTTTTTTGTGTACTTAACTATAGTGGAAGCTAAGGACACATTGAACGGGTTCATTTGCGAAATAATGTTAATTTTTTCCAGCATAGAAGTTGGTAAACTGTACTTTTAATACTGGATTCACAAAAAAAGCAATCCTTAATTCCTTATTCACTTTTCAAACGGATTGCCATTGTTTGTTCTGGCCTATATCATGAAAAAGTTTCATTTTAATTTATTACATTGCATATATAGTTAATATCCCTATTTTAGCTATTATTCGGATATGAAGCTTGGAGGTTTGGACTATCTTCCGTGTTTAAGCTTTACATTAATAGTCAACGGAAGAATATTCCTAACAAAGTATATATTCTATTACACCGTCCAACAAATTAAAAAAAATCATTACAATGTCTGAATGGCAAGTGACACGTGTTATATTACCGATCCATAATAAGCGCCTAAGTCATTTCACGTAACTGTAAAGTAAGATAGATAAAGAATAACAGACTGCTGAATGACCACGTAATCTTGAATAATGAAGTCCTTTTCATTACTAATTTAATTTTTTCAGTCTGATCAGCATGGGCAGCAGAATACTTTCGAGTTACGTTCTTCAGAAAGAAAAAGCAAATCGTCATTTTAATTTTAATACATGAGACATCAATGCTCAATGCAGGACAAGCTTTATGTTATGAATTATGGATGGTTTGTTTCTGCAGGACAAGTCAACAGGCTAATAATGCATTCTTGCGAAGAACAATTGAAAAAAAAAAATGGAACCCAAAATTGATATTTATAGCACCTGCATCTGTCCTAACTAGAAGCAAACAAAAGGATTTTGTAACTGGCCATATTTTTTTGAACCCGTGGAAAATGATGAGTTGAAAAAATAGTAATGATTAACTGTAAAAATATGCAAGTGTCTGAAAGAGCCTAGCAGCGGAAACGACACAAATGTCCAACACAAGAACAATATGGAAGCACTCACAACACAATATGGCAGCAACTATAACAAGCAAATAGCAAGTAAAGCAATAATAAGAACACACCAAGATTTTAACGTGGAAAACCCCCTCAATGTGAGAGGTAAAAACCACGGGTCGTCCAGACCAATGAAATAGCTCCACTATAATCAAATGAGGTACAAGAGAGTCTCAAACAAAGCACAAAAATGTGCAAATAACCAGCCAAAACATCAATGCACCAAAGCTCACAAATAATAGGCAAGAAGATGAAATATACCCAAAAAAACAGAGCTGATATCGAAGCCAATTTCTCCCTCTGCAGACCTCCAATTAAAATCTCCACCGTTCAAAATGAAGAACAAGATGTGAAGAATCTACAGTTCAAATTTCACGTCGATCCAACGGTGAAAGAATGAGAAACTGCCGTTCCAAAATTGCTGCTCTGTGTAAAAACGGGAAACCTAATTTCTTTCTTGCGAAGCCAATTTCTCTCACTGAAAATCTTCAATTCACATCTCCACCGATCAGAATGAAGAACAAGATGATAAGAACACGCAGTTTAAATTTCAAGCCGATCCAACGGTGAACAACTGAGAAACTGCCATTTGAAATTTACTATTTTGGGCAAAAACGGGAATTCTGTTTTTCCCTCTTCTCTCTCACTTGGTGGCTATTCTCTCTCTCTCAAAAAAACCTCAAAAAACTAAATTAGGGTTGTGACACTAGGGTGAAATAATACACCCCCAAAATGTTGGGCTGGGCCTCACAAAGGAGAGAAAAAACCCAACAAATCTCCCCCTTCTCGACTAGGTGGAGGCCCTCGCCATTCCGGCGATCAAACAACATGTTTCAAACTTTTCTCTTGACAATGCTTTTGTCATCATATTAGCACCATTGTCATCAGTGTGAACTTTCTCAAGTTCCAACAACTTAGAATCTAACACATCCCGTATCCAGTGATACCTAACATCGATATGTTTAGATCTTGGATGAAAAGTAGAATTCTTGGCAAGATGAATAGCACTTTGGCTATCACACAACAAGACATAACGGTCTTGCTTAAAACCAAGTGCTGCAAGAAACTTCTTCATCCACAACAACTCTTTACATGCTTCAGTTGCTGCAATAAACTCTGCCTCTGTGGTAGAAAGTGCAACACACTTCTGTAACCTTGACTGCCATGAAATAGCTCCCCCTGCAAACTTGACCAAATAACCTGAAGTAGACTTTCGAGAATCAATATCTCCTGCCATGTCTGCATCAGTAAAGCCAACTAGCAAAGGTTTCTCACCACCAAAACTCAAACTCAAGTTAGTTGTACCTTTGAGATATCTCATAATCCATTTAACAGCATTCCAATGTTCTTTACCTGGATTAGAGAGAAAACGACTCACTGTACCAACCGCATGAGCAATGTCTGGTCTAGTACACACCATAGCATACATCAAGCTTCCAACAGCTGAGACATAAGGAATTTCATCCATTGCTTGTTTCTCCTCATCAGTGGTTGGACACTGCTTGGTATTCAACTTAAAATGAGGAGCAAAAGAACTAGCAACACATTTGGCATCATTCATGCCAAACCTTTGAAGCACCTTCTTTATGTACTTTTCCTGTGACAAATAAAGCTTCTTGGAATCTCTATAACGAGTAATAGTCATGCCCAAAATCTATTTGGCAGAACCCAAGTCCTTCATAGCAAAGAACTTGCTCAACTATTTTTTCAACTCATTAATCCTCAAAGCATTCTTGCCCACAATCAAAATATCATCCACATAAAGCAAAAGAATGATAAAATCATCATCAGAAAATTTTTGCACAAATACACAATGATCTGAAGTTGTCTTACGGTAACCATGCTTCCCCATAACAGATTCAAACTTCTTGTACCACTGTCTTGGAGCTTGCTTCAACCCATAAAGACTCTTCTTAAGCTTGCACACAAAATCTTCGTTTCCTTTAACAACAAAGCCCTCCGGTTGCTCCATGTAGATCTCCTTATCTAAATCACCATGAAGAAAAGCTGTCTTCACATCCATTTGCTCAATCTCTAAATCAAGAGACGCTGCTAATGCAAGCACAGCACGAATGGATGACATCCTCACAACAGGAGAAAAGATCTCCTCATAATCAACACCTTTTCTCTGGCTAAAACCTCTAACAACCAATCTAGCCTTATACCGAGGCTTAGAATTGTGTTCTTCATTCTTGATTCTGAATACCCATTTGTTCTTCAAAACTCGCACACCCTTCGGTAGCTTCACCAACTCATAGGTATCATTCTCAAGCAAGGACTTCATTTCTTCTTGCATAGCTTCAAGCCATTGAGCTTTGCTTTCATCTTCAACAGCCTCTCCAAAGCATTCAGGTTCTCCCCCATCAGTCAACAAAACAAACTCATGTGGAGAATACCTTGATGAAGGCTTCCTCTCTCTTGTAGACCTTCTGAGAGCATTTGCAGGAATTTCCAAAGTTGGTTCTTCATCTTGATCATCATCACCAACTTCATCAAGTATCGGATCAATTGTTCCATCTTCACCTGCACCTGTATCATGCTCATTATTTTGAGCTTCAACTCTACCATCTTCTACCGTAGGCATAGAGGGAGTAATATCCAAGTCAGAAAAATCATCACTAGGCTGAACCATTGGCTTCTCCGCATGATCAACATCCTTCAATGTTTGGTCTTCAACAAAGACAACATCTCTACTCCGAATCACCTTCTTGTTAACAGGATCATAAAACCTGTAACCAAACTCATCCATGCCATAGCCAATAAAAATACACTGCCTAGTCTTTACATCAAGCTTAGATCTCTCATCTTTAGGAATATGAACAAAAGCTTTACATCCAAAGACTCTTAAATGATCATAAGAAACATCATTACCTGACCATACCTTCTCTGGCACTTCAAATTGCAAGGGAACACATGGTGTCCGGTTCAAGACATGAACAACAGTGCTCAAAGCTTCACCCCAAAAGGATTTTGCCAATCCAGATTGTGACAACAAGCACCTAACTCTTTCAATCAGTGTTCTGTTCATCCTTTCAGCCAAGTCATTCAACTGAGGAGTCTTTGGAGGAGTCTTCAGATGTCTTATACCATGCTCTTTACAATAAGCATCAAATGGACCTGAGTACTCACCACCATTGTCAGTACGAATGCATTTCAACTTCTTCCCAGTTTCTCTTTCAACAGAAGCTTGAAATTGCTTGAACACATTCAAAACTTGATCTTTGGTCTTCAAAGTGTAAACCCATAATTTTCTAGAATGATCATCAATAAAGGTTACAAAATAGATAGACCCTCCAAGTGTTCTTGTCTTCATCGGCCCACATACATCAGAATGCACCAAGTCAAGTATCTCCGACTTCCTTGAAGGTGGATGGCTCTTAAAAGAGACCTTGTTTTGTTTTCCAGCAAAACAATGATTGCACTTTTGCAAAGCAACCTTACAACCAGATAAAAAATTCCTCTTGGATAACATATTCATGCCTTTCTCACTCATATGACATAATCTCTTATGCCATAAATCAGTTTCATCAACAAACTCAGCAGTATTAACATCTTTCACAATCTTTGCTTGAGTTAAATAAAGAGTAGAGTGTCTTGTACCTCTAGCAACAACCATGGAACCCTTGGTGAGCTTCCAGCTATCACGAGAAAATGAGCTATCCAAGTCTTCATCACACAACTTACCAACAGAAAGTAAGTTCAACCGAATATCTGGAACATGCTTCACACGCTTCAAAGTCAACTTGGTACCGTTGGAGGTTTCTAAACAAACCTGTCCAACACCAGCACATTTTGCAACACCTTGATGAGCCATTTTCACATCACCAAAATCACCAGGAGTATAGGACATAAACAAATCCCTCCTAGATGTAACATGAATAGAAGCACCGCTATCAATCACCCAACTAGTGCTATTATCAACAAGGTTAACAGATTCAAACTCCTCAACAACAAGAAAATCATCATGAGTTACATTAACCTTGTCTTCCTTGTTACCATCATCTTTATTTATGCTCTTGTCTTTACTTGCCTTAGCTTTCTCCTTCTTTAGCTGCCAACAAAATATCTTCACATGTCCCTTTTGACCACAATGATGACACTCAATATTCTTATACTTTCCTCGAGACTTGCTTCTGCTTTGATCTCTACCTTTAGGACCTCGACTTTTGCTTCTTCCCCTAGATTCAGAAACAAGAACATCTGAATGTGTAGTCGATGTACCTTGTGACTTTCTTCTCATCTCTTCATTCAAAACATTGCTCTTGGCAAGATCCATAGAGATTACACTATCAGGAGTAGAATTGGACAATGACATTCTGAGAATTTCCCACGAGTCTGGTAAGGAGCCAAGAAGTAACAATCCTTGAACCTCTTCATCAAACTTGATGCCCATGGAAGATAACTGATTCATAATTCCTTGGAAATTATTCAAGTGATCTGTCATTGATGTCCCATCTGTATACTTCAAAGCCAACAACTGCTTGATCAAAAACATCTTGTTATTCCCAGTTTTCCGAGCATACAACTGTTCAAGCTTAATCCAAAGGGTTCGAGCATGTGTCTCTCCAATGATATGGTTCAACACATTATCGTCAACCCATTGCCTAATATATCCACAGACTTGTCTATGCAACAAAGTCCAATCATCATCAGATTTATCATTAGGCTTCTCTGTACCAAAAACTGGTTGATGAAATTTTTTGACATAAAGCAAATCTTCCATCTTTGACTTCCACAAATCATAATTAGGACCATTAAGAGTGATCATTCTATTAGTATTAGTATTAGCTTCCATTGTTCACAGAATCACAAGCCCAGAAAAATACCAACAAGCTCTGATACCAGTATGAAAGAGCCTAGCAGCGGAAACGACACAAATGTCCAACACAAGAACAATATGGAAGCACTCACAACACAATATGGCAACAACTATAACAAGCAAATATAGCAAGTAAAGCAATAACAAGAACACACCAAGATTTTAACGTGGAAAACCCCCTCAATGTGAGAGGTAAAAACCACGGGTCGTCCAGACCAATGAAATAACTCCACTATAATCAAATGAGATACAAGAGAGTCTCAAACAAAGCACAAAAATGTGCAAATAACCAGCCAAAACATCAATGCACCAAAGCTCACAAATAATAGGCAAGAAGATGAAATATACCCAAAAAAACAGAGCTGATATCGAAGCCAATTTCTCCCTCTGTAGACCTCCAATTAAAATCTCCACCGTTCAGAATGAAGAACAAGATGTGAAGAATCTACAGTTCAAATTTCACGTCGATCCAACGGTGAAAGAATGAGAAACTGCCGTTCCAAAATTGCTGCTCTGTGTAAAAACGGGAAACCTAATTTCTTTCTTGCGAAGCCAATTTCTCTCACTGCAAATCTTCAATTCACATCTCCACCAATCAGAATGAAGAACAAGATGATAAGAACACGCAGTTTAAATTTCAAGCTGATCCAACGGTGAACAACTGAGAAACTGCCATTTGAAATTTACTGCTTTGGGCAAAAACGAGAATTCTGTTTTTCCCTCTTCTCTCTCACTTGGTGGCTATTCTCTCTCTCTCTCAAAAAAACCTCAAAAAACTAAATTAGGGTTGTGACACTAGGGTGAAATAATACACCCCCAAAATGTTGGGCTGGGCCTCACAAAAGAGAGAAAAAACCCAACAGTGTCGGGGTTAGTTAGTCCGCTTTAATTAGGTTTGTTTTTGCTTCTTGCATGTAATAACTCATTCACAAACTAGAAACTTTTAAACAACTCATATCTGCGATGGATTATTTAGTTTTTGACGGTTAGAAATTATCGTAGAAAATTAAAAAAAACTGTAAAATAATAAAATATACACCTAAAAAAAGGAAATTTTTGTAATATATATATATATATATATATAAACGATATCATCTTTTTTCACAAAATGTCTAAATGATACATACTCTTCTTTTTTATTTATACAATATTCATTCCCTTTTTATAATTTTAAAATAACATAAATTTAATCTATTTGATGAAACAATCTATAATAATAATAACAATGATAGTTATATTATTTGATTAATTCAAACAATAATAATATATTTTTTTGGTAATAAATTGTATTAATTTTTAATATTTTATCAAATTAACTTGCTACAAAAATATTAAATTTAAGATAAATAGTACTACATAACTAATAAAATTTATTATTTTAAAAATACGACAAAAATAATTAAATAATATAATTTTTTCATAGTAGCAAATAACGTGTATTTCCTGTGAATATTTAGATAAATATTTAAAAAAATATACATTCAAAAACAAAATTTGATGTCTTAACGTTTTTTAAATTTTTTAGAAAACATTTTTAGCCATTAAAAAATCACATATGTAAAATCAACAAAATTTAAAGATAAAAATATCTTATTTTTTTAATTATATTTGTAAAAAATACATAAAAAATTGATCATTAAAGCTTTTTTACAATATATATTTAATAGTTAGGTACTCTTGTCTTGTTTTAAATATGTTAGAGGTATTTTTATCATTAACAAATTTGCTAGTATTTTGATCATTTGAAGTTATTTTTGTGTTACGCTTTTAAAAATACTAAAAGAAAAAGCCTTTTTTAATTTTTTTCTCCAAACTATTATATATTATTAAAACAAGATTTCTTAAATTAATAGCATAGCTGACGTGACATATTCTTAAAAATAAATTTTATTTATTTTATTTTATTCATATAAATGTGTTAATTAATTGATTAATTATTTGATTTAATTGAGATAAATATCAAATTATTTGATATTTTGTTTGACTATCTTAACTATAACTAATTAATTACATTATTTATTTGAGTTGATTGGAATAAATAAATTAATTTTATTTAATTTGCATTATTTTTTTATTTTATATATTTTAATTAATAATTTTTAAAATTATTATAATTAAATATTTATTTGATCACATTAACTATAACTAATAATTATATTAATTATTTAATTATTTTATATGATTATTAATTATTTGATTTAACTGGAACAAATAGATTAATTTTGTTTTAGTTTGCATTAATTTTTTTTTCTTTTATATTTTGATTAATAATTTTTAAAAGCGTTATCTTTTTACATGATATATTTATAAGATATTTTTTATTTATTTAACTTACTTTAATGAGTCAAACAATTATAATTAATTTATTATATCAATTATTTTATTTAATTAGTTCAGGATAAAGTATATTTTTTGTCCTTGAAGTTTGTTAAAAATTTTAAAAATATCCTTTAAGTTTTATTTTATTTAATTTTGTCTTAAAAAAATTTTAATTGCGCATCAAATATACTTCTAGTGGCTGATTTTTCAAGAAATTTAGGACTAATTCAGTAACAATTTCACAAGAACAACCTTCAACACAACAAGCAAACCAAACATAGTTCTCATGCATTATTACTACATTGGTCCTAAACTTTTTAAAAATTTAGATGTCAATGGTATAGTTGATGCAAATAAAAAATTTTAGAAACAAAATTAAATCAAAATAAAATTTAAGGTTATTTTTAAAACTTTTAACAAATTTCAAAGACAAAAAATATACTTTATCTTAAAATAATTGATATAATAAATTAATTGTAATTATTTGACTCAATAAAATAAGTTAAATAAATAAATAAAAAGTATCTTATAAATATGCCATGTTTGAGTCAAAGATATATTATTTGATTCAATTTATTGTCACGTTAATGATTGAGTCATTGTTTACCAATATACTATTCATTGTTTTATGTGTTTTTATTTTAATATCAAAACTAATATTTCTATTAATATTTTCTTGCAATATTGTTTAATAGTTATATCTCGGCCGTGAATATTTCTTTAATTTACTATAAAAATATAATTTTATTTATTTTTTTTTCAGTTGTTTCTATATTTCATAACTTATTCACTATAAAAAGATATATATATATTAGAAGATAATTTTATTTTTTTCACCGATTACTCTTTTATATCGATAATACACCACAACACTATCCGCAATTAGTGGCGGTTCTGGAGTAATATTGTGGCAATTTTTCACTATCGCTAAATATTTTGCAGCGGTTAAATAACAGCTGAAAGATAGACTATGGACAAATGATTAGCGGCGGTTTAAGCAAACCGCTGGAATAACCGTCACATAATACGAATTGATTTTGTGGCGGTTATACCTGCTGCCATAGCTGGTTCGCAAAACGTATATCAATTTTACGGTGGTTTGTAACCGCCGCTACATATCAAGTAAATGAAAAAAAATAGTAATTATGTGGTGGTTAGGAACCGTTGCCAAATTTTGGATTCCCGTTACTTTTTATTATTATTATTTTTCCTCTTTTATTTTATCTGTTTGTTCAACTTTAATTTATTAGAAACCGATTAATTTAAAGAACTTCGAACCAAATAAAATAATAAAATACCCTAACAATAGTAATTATGTATATGCAAACATAATATATAGAATGAGATTGTCATAAGTGCATCATTCTTTATAAATTAAAATTCAATAATTTCAAGAAAATAGACATAAAACACTAAAACAAATTAATAGTATCTATTTTCGTCGACTGAAACTCATTAATTTTGTTGCAGGTCATGATTGTTAGAAGAAGATGGCTTTGCGCGTGATGAATTCGGTATACTTCCCAAAGAATCTAGCTCTGCAGCAACGTCAGGTGGCAAATTGTCTCTTAGCTGTCGGAATAGATATCTCAAAAGCTTCTCTATTGTCTGTCTCTTTGCCTTCTCTTCTATTGCCTCAACCTTTAATTCTGCAATCATCCTCTGATACTCTTCAATTTGCACACCAGAATCTGACGGTTGTGCAGCAGCGTTACCAAAAACTTGGGTGGGGCATGGTCCAACACCTAAAGCACGAACTCATCCTGAGTGCTCCTTTCCAAGAACTTATGCAAGCAAATCATTTTGTGAAAGGTATTTAGAGGATTTATCTTGACTCTCAATATTCGCAATTGCTTCCTATAGATATATAAAAAATGAGGTTATAATGATTTAAAATTAGCATGATATATACAATAAGAGAAGTTCAAAATTTTTAAACATTACTTACACCAACAATATGCGCATCGGCATGGATATACGAGCCATTTTTTTTTATGAGAGATGGTTCACAACTCTCCTCTACTAATGGGTCTTCCTTGTATTTTCTCCTATAACATTGATATCGACACAATCATATAAATAACAACTCCATATTCAAGAAAATGAAGCAAAATCTTAAAGCAAATAATTATTTATTACCTTTTCTTCTTTTTTGTCTTGCCAATGTTTTGGACCTCTCAATATATGTGTAAATTTACTTCGAATGATTTAAAGAATTTTGTTTACATTTTTTCTATGAAAAAATACAAATGAGACTATAATGTTGAATATAAAATGCAAGGAGTCTTTTATGTAGACATATATATGTTTTAGGGAAAATAATAAAAAATATTATTTGTTACCTTTGTTTCTTCCTTCAAGCGATATTCAAGGAACTATTTTCAGTGATTTTCTTCTATTTCTGATGGGCGCTACTTAACATTTTTCTCAATAGTCTTTTGTTTCTTTGTAAAATTTATGATACAAATTGTGTCTTGTATCCTTCCAGTTCTTTTCTATCTTTTGCATAATTCATCGCTTTATTTTTCCTCCAGCATCGCACTCATAGTGAAATACCTGTTGCATTTATTTGCCATTGTCATTAACTAAAATCAATCAATAAGCATAAGACTATGGTAATGTGAAGAATATCAATAACAAAAAAAGGCTAATTTAAAATGAAAAAGTGTAAGAAAACAAGAATCTAGATGCCATTTAGTCGTAATGACATGTAAGATACAAATGCTGATTTAAACATGTGAAACACATATTATGGATTCAACCAGTAATATAATTTATCCATGGTAAAGTTTTTACCTCTAAAAAATTGATATCTAAATTTTCTTAATATGTCGAAACTAAAACATTTATCTTAACCATATTGTATGCATATTTCTTGTTAGCTTTGTTTATTATCTTCCAGCTCTCTTCATATATGAAAAATTGGAAATAGTTAGCATCCAAACTCCCTATAAAACTATTTAACAATCCAGTTGTCTGCCGAATTGGTTGCAACTTTTTGTTAAAAAAGAGTATGATCTTTATATTTGGAAGAAATGTTATAGCCTCTTTGACGCTCAACTCAGACTCTTTTGTCACGCCGTCCTCTAAGAAAGCAGGGAAGTTGGCATTGCAATATACTCGAAAAGGATTAAAGCTACTTTGGATAGTTGCGCCACTAGGACTAATGGCTCAGAATCTGGTTTGCTTAGAAATGCAACCACTTGATTAACAAAGTGACCAAATAACGTACAGTTCATCTTATTTCTCCTGAACATATGCACATAATACATTAGTAAACACAGAACCCATATAACCAACCAAAAAGTCTTAAACCATAAACTATAACCGCAAAAGAATAATTTATCCATGAACAAAGGAAGTCTCCAGAAAACAAACTGTAGGTCCTCCAAACAAACCACCATCCTTTTCGTGGGTTACCCACTTTGGGTAACTAAATTTTTTTGCATCTTCCTTTGCTATCACATAACTAATGCAATCTAAAAAAAAAACGTTAAAAGATAATTTTTTTCAGTGGATATTAATTATTAAATAAACTTTAAGAAGAGAAACATTAAAAGAAACAAAAAAAATTTCAAAGCTGTGTACTAATCAATGAGGTAGCTTTGAGAGACCGTAGCCATTAACTCGATTACTTCATACTTTGTAAAACAAAACAGGTTAAAGGAAAATGTCTAGGGGAAAAAGTCGAAACAGTAGTTTTCATATAAAAATTTAATTTATACTTGTGTGGCGTAGTCTTCACCGACTTCTCATAGCTTTGCACAATAAAATTCTTTATTAAATAGATTCCATGCTCGCAAATCACGGTCCTAAAAATGACAATTCTATTTTTGGGAATGGTACAATAAATTCGATCACCCTACACGCAATAACCAAAGACAAAATATAACTCATAAATATTAACCCTCAAAACGAAAGCTATAACACAAACACATGACTAACTCGCCCATTGATCCAGATGAACCATTTCAATACTAAAAACTTCCTCTAGATTCTACTGACTTGGAACTTCATACATCCGGACAACTTCAACCAAAAGAGACCAAGCTAATTTGGATGGATTAACCTCCACCACTCGATCAACTACCTGGGTAGTACTATTTCTAACATTGGACATTGTCATTTTTACAATGCTTCCATCTAGTGTGTATAATTTCTACACAAATTTTACAATGACTCCTATATATAGAGCACCAATTTTCACTCTTGCGAACAAATACAAATTTCAAATATATTAAAACCGTAGTTTACGATTTAAAAGATGCATGTAGTATTTAATCCTACCTCACTAGGCGAAATTTCTAATTTAGTGATCCTCCAACCTTCTCCTTAGCCAATAAAAAAGACCAAGGTAATCTGATTGTTTTTGGGATTGCCGAAAGTTGAACCATAAGCAACAATTGTAACAACTACACAACAAACGCTAATACCCATTTACACTTACTCGGTACAGGGAATGGATCTTTTCAATTGTTGAAAAAATTTGAGGAAGTAAAGTGTGATATATGATCCTTTAATGTACTCTCTCTCATGTTTTTTCTTAGTCATACTTATAACAATTAATGGTGAAAGATTATATTTTACTCCCTCAGTTGTTAAAAAAATTGAGAAGATCTATTTCTCCTAGTATAAAGCTTTGGGAAGGACACGTGCAGGCAACGTGAGTATCTAGGTGTCAATACGTTAGCTCATTAAAGGGACAATCTCAATATGTTTTTTTTTTTGGTAATTGGAGAACTCGATTCTTTTTTTTGGTCGATAGATTAGACAATCTCAAATTTTAGGTATCCCAATAGATTGGACAACTTCCAATTTTAGGTACACAATACATCCACACACTCTTCACATATTTACCAAATTTTTTCTTCATTTGCACTCTCTAAGATTTGAACCTTAGACTTTTGAGGTGAGGAGGGAGAGATATGCCATGTGAGTTAAGGCTCATTGGCGGGAACTCGATTCTATTTGGTCAGAGAGGGAGCTGGATTTATAGTTATCGAAGCCCAACTAATCCTTTTCCGTAGCCCAAACGGGATTTCAAAGGCAAATCCAAACGAAACCCACTTGAAAGCTCAATATCCCCAAATGGGTCGGATACAAAGGAAGTAAGGGCAAAAGCTAGAACTCAGAAGTCAGAAGCACAGATTGACCTAAAATGCAAAGTCAGAACTTAGAAGGAAACTAAGGTAGTATTGTCGCGATTCTGCTGTCGGCACGAAGGAGCTGCCGAAGCGTGGAGTCGCCAGGGAAGAAGGTGGAATCGTGTTCCGCTGCCGTGCTGATTGGTGGGTTTGTGGCCTAAACTAGTGACCTGATCCGATCAAATATCTAGAAACAGAGATCCTCTACTTGGGTTTCGGTCATTCCGCACCAGAAACTACGACTCAAAACCAATGTTTTAAAAACCGGATCAGACTGATCGGTTGGACCGATTCAATCGCAAACCAACAATATTAACAGTCCAATCAGACATGTAAAACTGTTGTTTAAAAAATCGTTGAGAAACCGTTAAACCGACTAAGAACCAGCCGGTCGGATCGAACCAGAACCCGTCCGGTTTAAACAAAAACGGAGGCTCCTTCGTTTCTTTCTCCCTTTCTTTCATTCAGAAAGAAATCACACAAACCCAGCCAAAAAACCCTAGCACTGTAAGCCTACCCCACCGCCGCAAGGAGTGGCATACTGCCGCCGTCCATTGCACTCAAAGTTCGCCATCCGTCCGTCTATCTAGCTTCCCTCGTGCTCCAAGTCTTCAACCCCTGTTCGCTGTCATCGATCGCGGCTGCTTCCTCGAGCTCGGCGTCCGTCGTCTTTGTCTGCTCAGCCGCGCTTCCGTCGCCGTTTGTGTGCCGTTTACGTTCGCGTTTCTGTCGTCTTCGTTCGCGTTCTTCGTCTTCACGTTCGCTCGGCGTTCACCGTTCGCGTTCACTCGCCGTTCACCGTTCGAGTTCGCATTCGCGTTCGTCTGGAAGCCACGTTGCTCTGCTTCAAACTCTGCGACCAACCCGCGCGCTCCACCTAGCCGTCGAACTGCTCTCTTTTGTCGCCGCCGTGAGTTCCCTAAACCCGCCACCAGACAATACACTCACACAGCACCAATACTCTGCTTCAAACTCTGCAACTTATGATTTCCATTACAATAAGTAACTCTTTGATTTGGTAGTGGTTTGGATTTTTTCATAGACTGAATTAAAGTTACAATAGTTATGTTCTCTTCTCTATCACATTGATATTAAGCTTTGAATTCTCTTATTTCGTTTTAATTTTACCGCCTCAACATGTTTGATGAAATGCTTTAACCATATTTCTGGTTGGTTTTATAATTTTTAGCTTTTAGAAACTTAGTAAGTTGATTGCATGTGAAATTAGAATAATTGGATCTTAGTAATTAGGAAATTTTAGCTGCACAAATAGCATCTTTGCAGAAAACATATTAACATGATGATTCCACTTGCATTAGTGTTCTTCTGGGTTGTTCTGTTGTTTTTCTGTTACTTCTAATTTTTTTTGTTTTTGTTGTGATTTTCTGTTCTTTGGTTTGGGTATTCTTCACTTTCCTGTGAGCTTAGCTTTTAATTCTTTGAGCATACACGTATCAAATCATTGTTTTCAGCAATGGTGATTTTTAGATTTTTTTTTTGGGTTGCTTTGTTTTAAATGTTCCTATTGTTGTTGTTGTGTTTTTGCTGTGATTTAAATGTTCTTTTGATTTTTTTTTCCGAATGCCCAGTCAGTACTTGGTTGACTGGTTTTGCTCACCGATTGTATTTGATGATAAATTTTAAATTGATAACTCTATTACTGCTTTACTGTCTGTTTCTGTCTAGTACTGATTCACTGTTCCTTCATTGCTTTTTTTTGTTGTTGTTAATCATTGTAATGAGCTTTGTTAAAATTGGGTTGAAAACTGTTAATCTTTCTTCTTTTTTCACTGTTCTAACTTCTGTTCTTATTAAAAAATTTGCAATTGATGATCTTTTGATTTATTATATGCTTCATGTTTTCATTGTTCTGTTCTTATGAAGAAAAATTTGCAATTAGTGATTGTATGATTCATGTTTTGATTGTTCTGTTATAAAAAAAAATTCTGTTTTCTTCATTTTGTTCCTTGTTTGGTTGCACTGTCCCTGTTCTTGATCTCTGCCGACTTGCTACCCCTCCTCCGTGTTGGATTTTTTTTTGTTTCAGGCTTTATTGTGTTTTTGTTTCAGCCTCTGTTGTGTGTTTGTTTCAGGCTCTGTTGTGTGTTTATTGTGCAACACTATCATTTTTTGTTTTACTTTTTTACTTGGCTACATTAAGAGAATATTCTCTATCTTTAACTTGTGCATTGTAATTCAATCCAGCTATTTTTAATGGAAGTATAATTATGTTAATTGTCAATAAATTTGCTGCAAGTCATTGCATATTTTGATGATTAATTACATTTAGTTGGTGATATTTTATGTAGGGTTTTAAATTTCAAAGATATTTAGGATGTTTATTTATAATTTATTTATTATTTTATTATGGAACGGTTTTTCCAGTTGAACTATGGTTAGACCGGTTGGACCAGTAACTAGAGCAGTTTGATGACTGGTCCGGTTTTCAGAACCTTGCTCAAACTACATCACTTCAATTGAAACTGCACTCTGCAATATCTTTGAAGAATCAGACTTCTTAAAGGGGTAGATGGGTGATCGGCAATTAGGTGAGCAACAACAGCAGGGGGTTGATCAGCAACTAGCATCTTCTCCCGCTGCTTCTACAAAGGATGATATGGTTTCTTCTGTTATGGCTTTGGAGGCTGCTTTGCTTCCCTGTTTGCCTGCCCGTGAACTTCAAGCTATTGACCGTTCTCCCCACCCTTCCCATCAGAGTCAGTTACTACCAACCCCTTTTCATTCCAACTTTCCCGTACTTTTGTATAACCTATCATTATGTCAAATGTTTCTGTCTTTTTTTTTTGGGTAGGGTGTAAATGATCATTAACAATTTAAAATGGGATGTGTTTTTACTGAGAAAGAGCAATTTTGATTTTTTTTCCACAGAATAGATTGATTTTTTAACAAGCTATTCTATATTATTGTCCTGCACTCCAGTGATTATAAAATTTTGCACTGAGTAGAACACCATGTGTGTCAGAAGAAGATATAGTAGTCAAGACTCAAAGAATTGCTTATATTACTGATCATCTATTCAAACTAAATTAAGAAGAAAATGTGGGTAAATGCCTCCGAAATAATTCTTAACAGTGAAACCATTTAGGTATTGTTAGAGGGGGTTTTCTGGACATAGATACATACATATATATGTACATATTACACACCAAGTCATTTAACTTTATCATTTAAGATTGTTTTTCGAGCATATGTTGTAGGATATTACTGATTTGTTTCCCGTGTTCCATGTTTTCATAGTTTTGTGAATTTTTTATGAAATTGTGAAAACAACAAAATCTTATCTCCCACATTCACTATTTCTTTTACAAGATCCTGATAAAAAAGAAAACATAGGGAATGAAAATATTAAATGAAATGGAATTCAAATAGAGTTATTTGCAAAGCCATCTCGGTCTAAATAGAATTAGACCAAGTAATTTCACATGAAGAAATGTGAAAGTAGGGGCTGCTAAGTGTCGATACCCAGAATTAATTGAAAATGAATTTTTGGTACTGGTCAAGAAGGGACTCAAATGGTTTTCTCATTTTGCAATGCATGATGAGATAAACATATTATGTAACCTAACTTGCTTTCATTTTTTGGATGGTTTTTTATCAGTTGATGTGGATAGGTATGCTAGAGATTTTATGGAGGCTGCCAAGAAGTTACAGCTTCATTTTATTAGTCTGCAACGTGAGGATAAGCCGACTAAAGTTGAAATGCTTAGAAAGGTATGGTGGCGACTGCAGTACTTTAATGCTCTTACACCCACTGACCGGGTTATATCATTATAGTTATTTCTCTTGTATATCTTGTTGAAGCAGGATATCACTCTCATGGAAGAAGAACTTGACAGGAAAAATGAGCTGATAAAGAAACAAGAAAGTTTAGTTCTGGAGTGGAAAAAAGAGTTGAAAGAGCAAATGGACAAACACAAGACTGAGTTGGAAAGGGTCTAGCGTAAGCTCAGGTCACCTTTGTAATACCGGCCACACATGTATTAAGTTAGCAGTTTATGTTATATATTTTATCTTCTTTTGGGGGCAAGTTTTAATTGATGATTAGCCACGCCGCAAAACATGAGTTGTTAGATGAGATGATTCAGAACCCAGTTTGTTTAATTTTGATGATGAAAGCTGAGGAGGCAGGAGTATTATGTGCTTGCTAAGTCGCAAGTCAATATGAGGAATGCAGGGATTGAATATGGAGCTCGTCAACTGGACGATGTCCTTGTAGAATTCTCTCCCGAAAACATACAAGACTTTCGAGTCATTGACAAATTGAATTGCACCTCATGAGAGTTTGACTTTTTAGGAAATATAACTCAACAAAATGTATTATTTGTATGTTATAATTGATTTTGGACTAGACTTTTGAAACTTCTCTATTGAATGGTTCAGTTTTCTGGAAATTGGAAATACAGCGTCGTCGGTTTTGCTATTCCGTACTGTCTCAAGAAATAAAGAAATATGGCTTATTTATCTTGTTTCATATTTTAAGTTGACAGACAATTTTTCTTTGTCAACATGACTTTGTTGATTAAAACTGAAAGTCCAGTCTTGTATGACCAATTAATCATGGAAGAGTCTAATATGGTGAAAGTATCTAATGGTTTTTAAAAGATCAAGATGCTTAGAGAAATTTAAATAAATTTGGAGTGGAATTGTAAATATATTAATATAAATATTTTTGTGTAGAATATTTACAAATTTGTTACATGTTCTTGTCATTTTTCATTTTTATTGGATTTAAGCTTTTTTTTATTTTAGACATTTTTTTAAATAAATAATTTATTTATTGATATATATTATAAAAAAATGTATATTTTTTATTATTTATATCATTATTATTTCTAAAGAGATAAATAATAAAAAATAAAAAATATTATATGATCAAATTATTTTTATAACCAAATTCAATTAAGTATTTTTTATATGTCTTTTCTTTTTTTTTATTAGACCAATTAATTTTATTCAAAATAATAAAATTTATATTACATCAATTTAAATTTATTTTTCCATCCATTCCAATTCAAATTATTGTAATAAATAAATAAATTATTGATATATAATTCTTAAAATATTTTAAATTTTAAAAAGATATGTGTATTAATAAAAGAAAAAATGTAAATATTTCAAAAATTATCTAAATAAATAATTAATTTAATTAATTTATTAAAAAAATTCTTATTAACAAAAATTTGTCAACCTATATTTGTCAAACTATATTAAACAATTGCAATTTCTTTTTTTTATAAGTAAACTCTTTCTGGAATTTTAATATTTTAAAATAAACATCAAATTTTAATTTTTAATATAATTAAATAATTTTAAAAATAAAATAGTATTTTTGTTTTTTAATACTAATACTAAAAATATTATTTTTTTGTAATATTAAAAAAAATCTTTAATCTTTCCAAAAAAAAATTAATTAAAAAGATGTTAGTCCATATGGCTGACAGCCAAAAAAACGCGTATCTGAACACTGGATACATGGGTCTATATATATACCTAAGAATAAAACAATTTTCTCTAACCTCAGAATCAAGCCACTTGATTTCTTGGTCTTTGTCTCAGAAATCCCCAAAATTTCCATCCGAAATTGTTTTACTTTCATCTCCTTGCATTCTTTCTACACTGGATTATGCTCTTCTCTTTCCACGCCCCAGAGCCAAACTTTTCCCAACTCTGACCCTAACCCTAATTAATCATTCTCCCCTTCTCCTTCAATCTTCCACCATCGATCTCCGATTCCAGCTCTGCAACCGCACGCGGAGTTGTTCTGATTCTCTCATTCAAGAGTTTCAATCGCAGAGGCTCGTCCAAATCCGAGTTCGCAGTTTCGCCTCCTTCACGTTCTTCCCCGAGTTGGGTCGGTTGTCGAAGCGTGACCGTCGGAAATTGTTGCTGTTCTTCCTGCTATCGATTCGACGATTGCATCGCTCAGCTCCTAACTGTCGCTGTGCCGGTGCCACGGTGGTTTCTGTTTCCATAGAGGATTTCGACGGAGATTCTTCTCTTGGATCGGTCGAATTCGGAATACTCTGATTTGTGATGGTTTTCATTGAGAGCAGCTGCAACACAATCTGAATTAGCGGAGATTCTGAATGCGTAACGGAATTTTGTGAAGAAGTTCAAGATTCCGCGTTGATTTTTGCTGGCAGAAGAGAATTCTAGTAGTGCTCGTTCTCTCAGCCTCAGTCTCAGCCTTGTGGGCTCGATTGATCGATCTTAACCCTAGTAATTTGCAAGTGGAGGACAAAAACAGAGAAAAGAAGAAGAAAGAAATAGAGCTTTGGATATAGTATTGTACTGTTTGTTTTGTTTTGTTTTGATTTATTTAATATCAAGGGCCATTCTAGTTTTGGAATTTCATAGGTCCTTTTGATACATTGTTTATTTTTGTTATCGTTGATCTTAATCTTTTTTTTTTTTACATAGAAAGAATGGCGGTGTATTATAAATTTAAGAGTGCAAGAGATTATGATTCAATTCCCATGGACGGTCCTTTCATCTCTGTTGGAACATTGAAAGAAAAAATATTTGAATCCAAGCATTTAGGCAGGGGTACTGATTTTGATCTCGTGGTAACCAACGCCCAGACCAATGAAGGTTGGTTCTGAGGCTTTTTAATTAAAACTATTGCTATTCTCATTCATCTGATGCTTTTTAATTAAAACTATTGTTATTCTCATTCAGATAGCTGTTTGGGTGGCGATACCATGAGTTTGGGGGGTTAATTGTAAAATTAAAATATGGAACTATTGCATTCTCTTTGCCTTTGAGAAGGGCTTTCGTGGTTAAACTCTCAGTGTTTATCATGTTCCTCTGAAAGTAAACATTTTTGCTAGTCTTGGCTTTCAGGAGTTCATGGTGTTGAAGTTGAGTTTGATGTTTTATTTTCATGCACTGACAGTGTTGTTTTACACTGTGTCCAATAAAAATCAGGGAATTGTTGTGTTTGACAGTTAGATACTCCTTCTCATGAATTCTATTGGTTAATAAATATATAAGATTACACTGTCAGTACATGAGAATCACTTTACGATGAAATTCTTGGTTTGTAGTGTTTTTTATTTGACTAACATTGGCCTCCACCTCTTCTATTGCAAAAATCAAACGAAAAGACAATGAGAGAATAGGAAATCCTCAAAGTTAAAATGCTTAGAATGTAGGCCAGGGTGTTGAGAATTTGAGTTCCAGTGAGGTTGTAAGCTAGTTGTAGGAATTACAAGTGCCCAAACCTTGCAGGATTTGCAGCATGGTAGTTAATATATATAATTGCCTTGATGAATGGCATATTCAGTGTTTTATAGCTGCTCTGTCTCTTTGGAATTTCAGAATATCTTGATGAAGCAATGCTGATTCCTAAAAATACCTCAGTGTTAATTCGTCGGGTTACTGGTCGGCCACGTTTACCAATTGTTACTGAACTAGAGTATTATCTCTAACCTTTAATCTTATTACTGTTGTTGGTTTTTGGACTATTGTCATGCATCATGCATGTTGGTTTCTGAAATGGGCAGTCATGGGCTTGCTATTCTCATCTTGATACTTCACGTTGTAGTCACACAGTTTTCCCAAGAAACTACCCTTTTGATTTGTGAGAAAAATTCTGCGTTGAGTTGCTACTTTCCTTGGCTTTTGCAGGCAAAAAAAGGTGGAAAATACGGCTATGGAAGCCGAACCTGAAAACAGCAGCTTACCAGCTGAAGATGCATCTGCTGTAAAATATGTAAGTCCCGTTTTGCTTTCCATGTGTTTTATTTAATAAACAATTCCACTTCATTCCTATTTTATTTACCTTCTCATAACATGACAGCCAGAAGATTCAGATTGGGATGAATTTGGAAATGATTTGTATGCGATTCCTGATGTACCACCCATTCAATCAAGCAACTTAATTCCTGAAGCTCCTCCAACCAACAAAGCTGATGAAGAAAGTAAGATAAAGGCTTTGATTGATACTCCTGCCTTGGATTGGCAATGGGGAGTAAACTATCCACTTTCCTTCAGTTGTCTTTCTTTATTCTTGGAATCAGCATAAAAAGGGATGATGACTGTAAATATGAATATGAATTACTAATAAGTAACTTCGTATTCTTTTTCACCTGCAATAATATGGTCAATAATCTCTGGTGGAAGGGATTGCTCATTCTGGAATCAGCACCTGTACTAGAGGAGCAGTTGTTTCTTATTTACCATCATTCCTGCATAAGGATTTCTGCAGAAAATTTCATTTCACATACCAAATGTGCTTTGTTTTGGTGAAATCATTGTCACTCTAGACTTCGCGATATCTAAAGTTTCCTTTTGGCATGCAGTCAAGGATCGGACTTTGGTGCTGGTAGAGGTTTTGGAAGAGGTATGGGTGGACGGATGGGGGGTGGTCGTGGTTTTGGTGAGTCTCCTTTTCCTATTCTATACAAGTTTGAGTCACTGCCTGCTTTGAATACTGATTTTGATATTACTGTTCTAATGCTTATTCACTTACTGAGTAGGGCTGGAGCGGAAAACACCTCCCCAAGGCTATGTATGTCACAGGTGCAAGGTTCCTGGTATTTCCTAGACTCTTTATTATTATCAGGGAGAAAAAGGGGCTCTAAATCTGCTTAAATTGCTGGATGGCATTGTCGGTTATGCTTAGCTTACTTATTAAACTTTTTTTGTAGGCCATTTTATTCAGCACTGCCCTACAAACGGTGATCCAAATTATGACATCAAGAGAGTTAAACAACCTACTGGTATTCCGAGATCCATGCTGATGGTGAACCCACAAGGTTCCTATGCTCTACCAAATGGTTCAGTAGCTGTATTGAAGCCAAATGAGTGAGTACATGTTAGTTCTTTGTCTCCATTCTGTCATATGTAGGACTGATATTGTATTTCTCACCTAATCCTGCTAAACAGGGCTGCTTTTGAGAAAGAAATAGAAGGTTTACCTTCCACCACACGTTCTATTGGGGATCTACCACCTGAGCTCCACTGCCCCTTGTGCAATGATGTGATGAAAGATGCTGTGCTGACAAGCAAGTGCTGTTTTAAAAGCTTTTGTGACAAATGTATGTTTCTTTGTCTTCCTGAAGAAGTCCTGGTTCTTAGAATTTGAGTAAATACTTACGTTTTTAAACTTATAATTCTTCATTAAGCAAGTAAAGAATGCTTTAGATGATATAATCTCTCCTCAGCATTTCTTCCCGATGTACAAACATCTCAGATGAAGTTTTGTGAATATCATTCTGAAATTTCTTTTCAGGTATTAGGGACTATATTATCTCCAAGTCCATGTGCATATGTGGTGCAACAAATATTCTTGCAGATGATCTTTTACCAAATAAGACCCTAAGAGATACTATTAATCGTATATTGGAGTCAGGCAATAGCAGTGCTGAAAACTCTGGGAGCACCTTTCAAGTTCAAGGTTATTGAAACTATTTATCATGTGACTCTTACGTGGACTTTATTTGGCTAAAAATTTATTGAAACTAACATGCAAATTGCAATTGTTTTCTCCTCCTTTCCAGATATGGAGTCTGCTCGTTGTCCACAACTGAAGCTTCCATCTCCAACCTCATCGGCTGCATCTAAGGGAGAACCAAAGGTTTCACTTGTTCATGAAGGAATGACAAATGCACCGGAAACTGTTACAACAACAACAACAACAAAGCCTTGTCCCACTAAGTGGGGTCGGCTACATGAATCAAACGACGCCATTGTGCTCTGTCATGTATCATGTCTACAGAGAGACCGTTTACATGTAGATCTCGTTTGACCACCTCATGGATGGTCTTCTTAGGTCTTCCTCTGCCTTTCGCCCTTTGTCCATCTTCCATCTCATCCACCCTCCTGACTGGATGTTCTATCGGTCTTCTTCTCACATGTCCAAACCATCTGAGACGCGATTCAACCATCTTTTCCACAATGGGTGCTACTCCAACTCTCTCTCTTATATCTTCATTCCTTATTTTATCCAATCGCGTATGACCACTCATCCATCTCAACATCTTCATCTCTGCCACACTCAGCTTATGTTCGTGCTCCCCTTTATCTGTCCAACACTCCGTACCATACAGCATAGCCGGTCTTATAGCGGTGCGATAGAATTTACCTTTAAGTTTTAAAGGCACTTTTTTGTCGCATATAAAACCAGATGCACTCCGCCATTTTGACCAACCTGCTTGGATCCTATGACATCATGTTCAATCTCTCCATTATCCTGTATGATGCACCCAAGATACTTAAAACTTTTAACTTTTCGTAGGGTGTTCTCTCCAATTTTCACCTCTATATTGGAGTTTTCCCTTCTAAGACTGAACTTACATTCCATATATTCCGTCTTGCTACGGCTTATGCGCAGACCATACACTTCTAGAGCTTCTCTCCATAACTCCAACTTCTTATTTAGGTCTTCCCTTGACTCTCCCATAAGGACGATATCATCGGCAAAAAGCATGCACCATGGCACAGGCTCTTGGATGTGCTCTGTGAGTACTTCCAAGACTAATGTGAAAAGGTATGGACTTAAGGATGATCCCTGGTGTAATCCTATACCAATAGGGAATTCCTCTGTCACACCACCTTGAGTCTTCACACTAGTTGTGGCCCCATCATACATGTCTTTAATTGCCCGAATATATGCGATCCTTACTCTCCTCTTTTCTAAAACCTTCCATAAAACCTCCCTTGGTACCCTATCATACGCTTTTTCCAAATCAATAAACACCATGTGTAGATCCCTTTTATTACTACGATATCTCTCCATCATCCTTCTTAATAGGTATATCGCTTCAGTGGTAGATCTGCCTGGCATAAATCCAAATTGGTTCTCTGTTACTTGTGTCTCTTTTCTCAACCTCCGTTCTATCACCCTTTCCCATAACTTCATAGTATGACTCATAAGCTTAATTCCTCTATAATTTCCGCAACTTTGTATATCCCCCTTATTCTTATAGATAGGTACCAAGGTGCTTTTTCTCCACTCATCAGCATCTTCTTTGACCTTAAAATCTCATTAAAAAGCTTGGTTAACCAGTTGATGCCTTTTCCTCCAAGACCCTTCCAAACCTCAATCGGGATATTATCAGGTCCTACTGCCCTGCCATTTTTCATCTGCTTTAGAGCCTCTTTTACCTCGAAGTCCCGAATCCTTCGATAGTAGTCAAAGTTTTGATCTTCTTCCCTTCTGCATAATCGACCAAGGCTCGGAAGAGTCTTCTGTCCCTCATTAAATAACTCGTAGAAGTAGCTCTTCCACCTTTCATTAATCTTCTCCTCTTGAGCCAACACCTCTCCATCCTTATCCTTTATGCACTTAACCTGATCCAAATCTCTCGTTCTTCTTTCCCGGCTCTTTGCAATTCTATATATACCTTTTTTTCCTTCTTTCGTGCCCAAAGACTGGTAGAGACCCTCATATGCTCTTGTTCTTGCTTCACTTACAGCCACTTTTGTCTCTTTTTTAGCCGCCTTATATTTTTTCCAGTTATCTGCACCGGAAACTGTTGATGATAAAAAAACAGTTTCTGCTCCAGCTCCATTGCAAACATCAGAGCAAGTGAAGCCCAGAATGCCTGATGTAAGTGAAGCTACACATGAGTCGATGAGTGTAAAGGAACCAGCCTCACAAGGGAGTGCTCAGTTGGTTGAGGAGGAAGTCCAGCAAAAAATGGTTCCTGCTGAGGCAGGTAATGTAGATTGCTCATGTCATCGTGTGTAAGACATGTAATAATTTATTTTCTTTGATGACAATCTCATTTGTAGTTTCAACTTTCAACTTTGCAGGAAAGAAGAAAAAAAAGGAAGAAAGTCTGTTTGCCTGCAAATGGTAAATCTACTCTCTTGCATTCGAATCTATATATTTATGTTCAAATCTGGACATGTATCTGTAACTTTTCCTTTATATTAAACTTTGCAAACCGGATTGCTGCTTTTGAACATTCGGGGGAAGAGTGCAATACAGAGGTCTTTATTTTTTAACCTCTATTTATGTTATTTGTAACAATGTCAAATTATTTTTATCTCTTGCAGATTTTCAGTGGAAAACCCCACACGACCTTGGGGCTGAGAACTACATGATGCCAATGGGCCCAGCACCTGGTTACAGTTCATACTGGAATGGCATGCAACCTTGTATGGAAGGATTTATGGGACCATATGGTGGCCCGATGCAAATGATGGGTTATGGCCTGGGCCCCTTGGACATGCCATTTGCAGGTGGTCTGCCTCATGATCCATTTGGCATGCGGGGTTACATGATGCCTGTTGTTCCACCTCATAGGTATGTACCTTTTTTTATTATCAAAATTTGTCTTGCATATTTAGATAATTACTATTTTAGAAAGCTAAATTATTGTTTAGGGATCTTGCTGCTGAGTATGGGATGGGGATGAATGTTCCACCTCCAGTTATGAGTAGAGAGGAGTTTGAAGCTCGGAAAGCTGATCGTTGGAGAAAGCATGAAAATGAGAAACGGATTGATAGGTAAAACAGAATTACTCCTGGATGGCAATTCATTTTATTTTATATATATATAATCAATTGACACCAGTGTCGATCTAAGTAAATATTTACTGTTCAACTTTTTATTTGTGTAATTTTTGAAAAAAATCAACCATTGGATTAGAAACTTATATATTATAGATCAACTTAAAAATATTTTGTCAATCTAAAATCATTTGTTATATCTTTTATGCACTTGAAAATAATGTAATATGTTTGTTCAAAATATACATAGATAAAGAGGTCTTCAATTACATGTTTGTTAATGTTCGATTTTGGTAAAATGTGTTATAGATGATCTTTATTATTTGTTAGTGTGATCCAATAGTTGGATCGAAAAATATATATCCTATAAATAGTTATGAGCGCCACCCAATTTGTTGACTTCTCTAAAAATGATGGAAAAAGAATAGACTCTTTAACATGAGAAAAAATCTTCTATGATGAATTCAATAATTGTTGGAACTCTCAAAATGAAGGGGAAAAAACCTAAGCAATGAAATTCTAAATAGGGCGGAAGTTCTAGATAAGGGATTTATGCCATTGGATATATTCCAAAAAACGAATTAGATTATGCAATGAAGAGACAAATAGTTATGATCACTGTAACTTTATTTAAACTGACACCTATGTCATTCCATATATATATATATATATATATATATATATATATATATATATATATATATATGGAATTTAAACTTAACAGTGAAATGTCTGTTACCACCGAGTTATAACTGTTTTAGACATGATTTCTCGTCTATATTATCTTTTGCATATTTCTTCTGTATTTTGATTCTGTTTTGTTTACGATTTAACATAATTTTACTTTCTAATAGTTATGATTTGTAGCGTGTACGGCTATCCTTTTTCCTGGGTTAATAAAGGACAAGGGTAGCATGTTAATCATAGCAAAAGCTTTGGTTTACAAGATAATCTATTCTTTATTGACGTTGTCTAATGAATTTTTTGTTGCCAAATTTTCCAATGTTATCGTGGTTCTTGTTGCTTGTAATTTTATGTGGGTTATTTTCGAGGTATTTCTGTTTTGTTTATCATTGTTAATGAGTGTTTCTTTAATGAAATAGGGATTTCTCCAAAGATCGAGATTTTGGTAGGGAAGCGAGCAGTAGTGGGGATGTTCCTATGAAATCAAAAACTGTATGTGCATTTTCTTCTCTTATTTTGCCTTTATTTATCTGTGGACTTGTATGCATCATTTACCTTTCTAGGTTTTTCCCACTAAATTTTGGTAGAAACTTGAACCTTGAGCTTGAGCAGTAATTGCTTTAGATTATGCCATTAACTGTTTTGGCTTCTTAAATGATGATAGTAGTCTTTAGCAGTTAGTCTTGCTTGTTTTACAGAGTACTATTCTTGTTGGTCATAAATGGTTGAGGGAGCAGTGCCCACTCAGAACCATGTATCTCTAATCAACAGCCACCGGTTGGTTTAAAGTTGATTAAAAGGGAATTGGTATAACTAGATTAGAGTTGCATTGCTGCATTTGGATGGTAACAGTAATGTGATTAAATTTATATGCTCTCTCTGGATTCAGAGTCTCTGTAGCGGTCATTTATGGACTATTGTTTTTCGATATTCTTTGACCCAATGATACCTTTAGATTTATGGCTTTTATCCTGGTTGTAAGGGTTCTGTTCATAATTGTTGTCCACTAATGAGGGCAGGGTATAGTGATTAAAATTTAACATTCCTAATTTTTGTCTATATGGTTTTAATAACTAATACATGGTCTGGACTGCATTATTTATTTTTCGAACATAAAACAAACTTGGGTCAGTATATTGTTAGTCTGTTTTGTGGCAGTTAAATGTTTTATTTGTCATTCTTGTCATGTCATAGATCTGCCTTTTGAGAGGTAAACTTCTAGTCTATATTATGCAGGGTCTAGAAGTTGTAACAAGGGTAACAAGGATGAGTGTGCCACCTTGTGCGCCAAACAAAAACAAACACAAACTGCTCAAACTATGTGTCCTAAAATGATGTGTTTTGAGCGAAAAAGAATATCATGTGCATTGAAACTAGTGTGTTACTCATGTTTCACTGGCTTGATTCCTTTAAGTTCCAAGACGGAGTTAGTTAATATAAGCTGTTAGAATGAATAATTCTAAACTATCATGAGTTAGCTGCTTGAAATGTACAAAATGTGTAGCAATGCTGGCAAAGATCGATTGAATTACTAGAATGCACAACACGCATGAAGTGTCTTTTGGAAAATGAATATGAAAGGCAGCTTTTAATGCTGTCCTCCAAGTCACTCTTAAGCTATCTTCCTTAATTAAATTCATTTGGGTGACCATATTTCTGTCCTGTGTTAGTGTTCCTTAATATATAGAAAGAAAACGTGATTGGTGTGCTATGTTGCTTACATATTATTATTTGTAATATTATTGTCATTGGAAATTATCATGGAATATTGTGGTGTCAAGAGGAATATAAAAAAAAAAAAATAATAATTAAAAGAACTAAAACCATGTTTCAAACAAAAGTTTTGTTTTTTTAACGCAGAAATCACTTCCAGCACCTCCAAGTAGTGAGTACCACCATCCTCAACCCCATCGTCACCGTGATTGGTCTCAACCATAGGTGGAGCCTCCACATCCTATCAAGAGAAAAGCTTCCACCACGTCCTATCAAGAGAAAAGCTGACTACCATGTGGATCGGGAATGGGAATGTGAACGTGACCATGATCATGATCGTGATCGTGACCAGAGGGACCACCGTGATCGAGAAAGAGGCCATCACCACCATCGCCACTCTTCCCGGATGTCATCTGAACCAGTCACCAAAACCTCCTCAACTGCACTATCGTCTGCTGTAGCTAGAGACCGCAAGCAGAAGGCCAGTGTTTTCTCCCGCATAAGCTTCCCCGCTGAGGAAGAAATGACCAAGAAGAGGAAGATATCTGCCTTCCCCACAACTGAAGCTGCTTCAACTGGTCCCCCTGCCACATCTTCAGCCCATCTCAAGGCAGCATCGAAAGGCTACTATGAAGGCAGAGCAGCACGATTTCTGAATATGAGTCCAGTGATGATGAGCGGCATTTCAAACTGAGGCCGCCATCAAGGCACAAGTTGTCTACCCAGACTAAAAAGTAGTTCTCCATTCTCTGCTTAGACCCAGTTTGGATAACTTATTTAAATAAGTTCTTTTGAGAGAAGAGCTTAAAATATAAAGACTTTTATTAATAGCAGTTTATAAATAAGTTATTTTGTAGTTGGACTTTTAGTTATAGAAATATTTATTTTAATGTTGTAACATTTGAAAGTTGTAGTATTTGGGTAAATAATTCAAAAAATACATTTTTTACATAAAATAATAGATATTAAAATAACGATGATAATAAATACTTTTCAATATTGAATATTGATTTTATATAATTTAATCGTTAAGATTATAATTGATTAGACAATTGATTTTTTATTTGTTTTCTTATTAATTTTATTTTTCTAGTGTTTTTATATGTAATTAATAGTAATATAATTCTAATTTACAATAATTTTGATGACAATATCAAAGAAATTATTGTGTAGTTAGTGGTTGAAGTTTTATTATGTATAATATAATAGATAAAAATAAAAAACAGATGTGTAATGTGTATCAATATATATTTTATTATTGTTTTTTATTTTTTTTTATTTCTATTAGAATTCTCTCTTTTCATGTACTAATTGGAGCCATCAATGAATTTATTCCCAATTTTGGTCATATTGTGAAAACTACTTTCAATCAAGTGTCAAAAAATAAAGGATTTGTCAAAAGTATAAATTAGTTCTTTATGGACTAAAGGGAATATGCCATTTTTGTGACTATGATGATTTTTTTATACTAATTTTTAATATTATGTAGATAGCTTCTAAATTGATAAAATCATAATGAATGAATTGAAAGATAGTCCAATTATGTTAATAATTGCAAGTATAAATTTAATAAAAAAAATATGAATTTGTTTGTGATAAATACGTATTTAATAAAATTAATTTATTATATATATATAAAAGTATATATCAATTCTAAATAAAAAATCAGTTATCTCTTTATTTTTTATAATGATAAAAAAAAGAAAAATGGTATTAATTTGTTTATTTTGTTTTATTGCTACCAAAAAAATATATTATTAATTCATATCTTTTAACAAAATTATCATCGAAAGTAAATATCAAATTTAAAATTGTTATTTACAAACTATGTAATTTGTATATATTTAAATTGATTAGTAGATAAATATTGGTAACTACAATGTTATGAATAATACAATTATTAAAAATACGAAGATATTATTTAATTTATTATTCATATAATTCTATTAATTAAGTAAACATAGTCAATTTTTTAATTGTTTTTTATATATTTAAAATAAACAATTTCAATCTTTCTTTGATTTTAAATTAATATAGTAATTAAAGACAAAGAGGTTACACATATATTGATTACGGTCTAATTTTAATTCTTTTAATTCTAATATATTAATAATAAAATTAATAATCTTTCTTAATATAAAATTTGTATTTTTATAAAAATACTTATACATATGATGAAAAATAAAGATTTAAATTTAAAATCTCCTCTTTTACATACAAATACTTAGTGCCATCAAGTTAGTAATTTAATTTTTTTTGGTAACTTAAATAAGTTGAACAGTTAGTAATTTAATTTGTTAATCATAAATAAATAATATTTGATATTATAAAATATAAAATAAAAAAATGTCCTTTTATCTATAAAATTATTTAATTGTATTACAAATTAAAATTTGATTTTTAATTTTAAAATATCAAAATTTCAGATTTTTTTTTAAAAAGTAAATATTTTTCACATTAAACATAAAAATATCAAATTATTCTTTATGTAATAATTTTAAATTTGGTTTTGTCTTTAGTAGAAGAAGTAGAGACTGAACCTTTGTAAACTAGCGTTTCAAATTTCATATTAGTGCCTTATATGAGTCCATATCACAAATATAGTAATTGAAAATTTGGCCCTATATGTCGCTTTTTAATTTTCATATGGAGGTAAAGTATGGGTTGGACGTCGTTATGAAGAAAGGGAGTGCTTCACTTGAGTGTGGTGTCAGGAATACCACAAATTGAACCGTGCGTGTTTTATGTTGCTACTCGGACGGTCTGTGTTGTAGATGAGAAAACGAACCCTCCCTGTTGTGCTACCCCTACCACTTGTTGCGCTCAAATGCCTCCCCCAACGGTGTCTTACTCAACATTAACCCATACTGAGACCCACACTCCTTTTACCAAAGAACAGCCATTACTACTTTGTCTTCTTCCTTTCTCTACTCTTCAAGCTTGCGTGATAATAGAAAGCTGAAGATGCCAAAGAAAAAAAAATAAAAATGTTAATCGTCCTGAACTTCATATTATACATTATCTTAATCATCTAAAATATGTAAGTTTTTTTTAAATTTTATAATTATACTTATTATTATTAGGAAGTTAATTATTATTGTTGTGGTTAGAAATTGAATTTAGGAATTATTATCATTTTTACCAGATGTAGGTTTTTTTTGAATTTTTTTAATATTTTATAATTAAAATTATTATTGTTAGGAAGTTGATTATTATTGTTGTTATTGTTAGAAGTTGAATAGAAATATGTATTATTTTGACGTGATTACGGTATTTTTTTTGTTTGGAATTTTTTAATATTTTATAATTATAATTGTTATTGTTAGGAAGTTAATTATTATTGTTATTGTTCTTAGAATTGAATTTAGGAGTGTAAATGATTATTATTTTTTTGACTTGATTATGGTAATTTTTTTTCGAATTTTTTTTTAGGTTTTTATAATTATAATTGTTATTGTTAGGAAGTTAATTATTATTATTTTTATTGTTGTTAGAATTGAATTTAGGAATTTTTGGAAATTTTTTTAGGTTTTTATAATTATAATTGTTATTGTTAGGAAGTTAATTATTATTGTTATTGTTGTTAGAATTGAATTTAGGAATGTAATTGATTATTATTTTTTTGACCTGATTATGTTAGGTTTCTTTAGAAATATATGTAAAAATAATACAGAGAATATTTGTTTAAACGTAGTTAGAATATTTTTTGTAATAATTTTAAAAGTTATAATTTTTAAAATTATAATTAGTGAATTAAATTTATTAATTAATTTAGAGATTATGATTTTAGTTATTATAACATTTTTTCTATTACCGTGAATAAATAAATAAACAACTACTCTGTAATTGTTAATTAATTAAGAGCATTATTAGTTTATAAGAATTGGAATTATGTATTAGTTGTTATTGTTAATAGTTAGTTGTGAATAATTTTTAGGATTAGTAAGTAAATTTAGAAGTTAGAATTATTTGTTTTAGTTGGATTTGGTAAGATAATTTATGATACTTGTGTGGTTTTAATTAATATGTTGTTGAGTTAGTTGTGCAAATTTTGTTACTTTTGAGAGTTAATAAATTGATGGTTAGTTCATGGTACTTATTACTAATTGTTGTAATTAGGAAAAAGTTTAGCACGAGTTTGATATTTTAGTTGCTCTACTAGTAAATTAGTAAATGTTAACGAGTTGACTAATAATAATTTGTTATGTTTTTGTAGAGTTTGAGGATGTTGACATGTGATCATCCAGTTCCTCCGGATCGGTACAATGATAGGGTGGAGGAGCATTTACGATTAACTGGATTTTATCATGCGTCTCAGATTGGGGTAGTCCAATGTCAGAAAGCACTGGTGAATGCTCTAATCGAAAGGTGGCACCTAGACACGCATACCTTTCACCTTTCGATTGGTGAATGTGCTATGACACTTGAAGATGTGGCAATAATTCTTGGCCTTTCGACGGACGGTCTTCCAGTCACAGGGATGACAATGAGTAGCTTTGAAGCCTTGGAGGCGGAGTGTTTACACCAATTTGGAGTTGCACCCAGTAAGTCAGCATGTAGAGAAAACTGCATAAAACTGATCTGGCTGCGGGATCTAAAAGAAAACTTACAGTTGACTGATGAAAACAGTATACAGAGGTACGTGAAATGCCACAGGGTAATGTTTCAAATATCATTACATAATGTTTCAAATATCATAATCTTGGAGGAATGTTTGGATAATACATAAAGTCGTATTTGTCACAGGGTAGATTGTCATATGTTACAAATTTTCAAATATCACAATGTATGAATCTATTGAGCATCTCCGTCGGCATTTGCACCAGCTGTCTGATGGGTTCTGCTACGACTGTGTCCCTCAGCCCCACATTCCCTACATCGCCTGGGGCGACATAGCATTCGTGTATCCATCTCATTCAAGAAGCGTGCCATCCTAGGGCGACCTTTGGTTACGCATCTCAGGAATGGATTCGGTACGAAGCGAGGCACATTGTAAGCGGGCCATGTAGTAGGATTCCCCAGTGGCTTAAACCTGGCTCGGTACACCCGCCGAACTTGATCCATCTTATACACATCATGCACATAGGCTTGCCAATATAGTCGTTGATTTGCACAACATGCAAATACATGGCGACAAGGAAGCCGGTCCACTTGGAAATCACCACAGTCACATCGTTGTCGACGGAGGTAGATGGCATATTGTAGTCCACTTGGCATCTCACGCACCTCAAAGACCTCATTCTGCCGGTCAAAGCAATTGACCTGGATGTTTCCTGATGCTAACTGGTTTGCATGCAACTTTGAGGTCACGACTTCCGAAAAAAACATGTCCAGCATTAATCCGTACTTCCGCCTCGACTCTTTTTTGGGTGAACAACTCGTTAAGCATGTAGAAAGTTGCCTTGACAAGAGCAGTAATGGGTAGATTGCGTGCATCCTTCAATACTGAGTTGATGCACTCGACTAGGTTCGTCGTCATGTGGCCCCATCGATAGCCACCATCAAATGCCAACGCATATTGTTCGCGGGGAATTCGGTCTAACCAGTGTAAGCCTTGCCCCGTTCTCGTAAACGCTGGTAACGCACTTCGTACTCGCACACTGTTTGCGAATAACCTACACGATGACAAGAAAATAATCGTAAAAAAAATGGATGACAAGCACTTTTTGAAAGTAACTCTGATAGCCACGATCTTAGAATTACTCAACGTTACCTATATTGACGACCAATTTTTGTAGGTACGGTGCCTTGAATTTTCTCAGAAAATTCGACTCTATATGCCTAATGCAAAACATGTGAAAAGCTCTGGGAGGTGACCAAGCTTCGTTACTGCGTGCCACTGCTGCATTGATGGATTCATGTCGGTCAGATATCAGCCCCACACCATCCCGAGTGACAACATGTTGTCGCAGGTTACTGAGGAAAAAGTGCCACGCATCAGAAGTCTCTCCCTCCAAAATAGCAAACGCAATTGGGATGATATATTGTTGTTGCCATCCTGTGAAACTACCACTAACAGACAACCCTTATACTTTCCGTACAAGTGAGTCCCATCCACCTAGACAATTGGCTTGCAATGTCTGAATGCTCTAATGCAGGGGTAATAACTCCAAAATACTCGATGCAATACCCGAATATCAGTCACCAAGTCATCACCTTGATATGCAGGCATAGTCTCAAAATGGACAACAGCTGATGGCTCCTTATGACACATGGCCTCAAACCATATAGGCAATGCTTCATACGATGCTTCCCAACCTCCGTTTATTTTTTCTACTGCCTTTTACTTAGCCAACCATGCTTTTCGATAACTGACGATGTAATTGAACTTCAACTGCACTTCTGCAATAAATGATTTTACCTTTAACGAGGGGTCAGCCTCGACCAACGGTTTGATGGCTTCTGCAATTGTGATCGAATCCAGCTTAGAATGATCCTGAGAAATGGTTGCTCTGGTACAGGTGTGACTACCATTATACCTCCTTATAACCCAATAGTGCTTCCTGCTGATCATGCTAACCCTGACAAGCCAATCATACCTTAACCCATACTATGTACACTTGGCATAAAATGTCAACGGCTCCGACTCATACACCCGGTAGTCTACACTTCTTCGAATGATATACTCTTTCATTACCTTAATAACAACTTCTCTGGAACTGAATTCGATCCCAACGGCAAATTCACCATCTGCGACAATAGGAATTTCTGCGACGAAGGCAGCCGAACAAAAAATACTTAATACACGAATATTTAATAATCAAAACCACAACTAAATCAATACTTACAGCATCAATTATGATATAAAAATAACTGTACATCTGGTCACTGTCTCATTCTAAAGAAAATAATAACATAAACACATAATCAAATACTAATTAATAAATACTATTTTTTTTAAACTAAATCAATAGCTAACTAACAACATTATTACCTTAAACTTAACTAAATAAACCGATACACAAACGCTAGTTTAGTATATTTTCACACATTGCTTTACTATTTCGTCCATTGATCAATCTAAATTATTGCAAGCTTCTAATCCTATTTATAAATATAGGCAACCACGTACCTGCACTCATATATTCCGGAAACTCCGGAACATGCATGGCATCCAAATTCAAAACTCACATGAAAGATGGCTCCTCAAATGGCACTTCGTTTGCGAGTGCATTTGCCACGTCTGTCACATCTGGAGCCATGATGCCATCACCTTGATCTTCATCACCATCTGGACTAACAATTTCGTAATTGCTTTCGAACTCTTCTTCACTGTCACTATTGTAATCCTCGTGTACAATATTCCGGTCGGCCTCAGATTGTTCGAACTCAACGTACAACTCGATGAACGAATTTGAGCATGACTTTCAATATACATTGAAAACATCTCTTGCAAACTAGCTTCATCCGTTACATATTTGGTTTGAAATTGGACGAATCCACCAAACATCGGTATGGGATATCTGTATAAAATACAAGATATTCTCCTTGACATCTCAGAATCTATCTTCTCATAGATCACACCTTTAAGCCCTTCAAATGAAATTGTGAAGGGAATAACAACATCTTACGGATTTTCACAGATGAATTTTACACCCTTAGATGTTTGTAACAAAATCTGACCAAAATAATACACTTTTAAAAGAACTCTATCATCCATTTCTCTCACTCTACTAAATAACAACAGAAACCACACTAACAAATTTTTGGATTACATACCATAAAGGAGAAAAATACGAATGCAGAAAACCAGAAGAAGAAGATGGGATCTAAAACTGTTGTACGAGATGCACACTTTTATATTTACAGTAACCCTAAATCGGACTCACCGATTAAGGTTGACTGATTCAAATTAATATTAAATAAAAAGAAACTCGGACTGTACGATTTCATTTTCGGATTGATAATATATATATATATATATATATATATATATATATATATATATATATATATATATATATACACACACACACACACACAAAACGCACGGTCCGTTTTGCATGGGTTAAAATTCAAATTTCAGCCATGGACAACTCGTATCTTCCGATTTGTTTGCTAATTTTTTTAACAAAGAACTTGGATCCTGCGAATTCTAACACCTACCAATGACATAAAGTTGTCCCACCATTTCGTTTAGCACTCCCTATTTCCATATCCAAGGACAACACACTCATGGGTCCATAACTAAAAAATTGAGCCCCTATATGTATGATGAATTTTAAGTAGGTGGTGTTAGATTTAGCCTAATTTAATGTCATATATGAATAAAACTTTGTTTAAGTTAAAATGAGTTGAAAATTTTGTAAAGAATGATCACCATAAATATTTTTATAAAATATAAAATTTTTTGCTATAAACTTTTTTTTTATAATTATTGTACTTATTTGTATAAAGTTTGAAAATTTGTATTGCACTTGTTACATTTTACAACGGATACAACTAGAATAACGAATAAGATTGAAAAAAAAACGAGTACAAAAATTTTTTTGAACTTTATAAACAAATTAATAAATATTTAGTTGTAATTATTATTTTAATTTTATTGATAATCAAGATTTTGTTGTGCTTTTATAATTGTTATAAATATTTTTATAAAAGTTAAAAGTTTTTATTGTATTAATAGTTACAACTAATAACGAGCAATTTAAATTCTAAATCTTTTTTATTCAATCATGTAAATTTAATGAATTTTTTAAAATAAAATTAGTTGACAAATTAAAAGGATTGACATTTGAAATTTAAATACATTTATGATTATTAACTATGATGCTTTAATTATTTATATTTAAAATTATTCATATCAATTTAAATTAAATAGTATTTAATGGTTATAATTCTAAATCTCTAGTAATGGTAAATAAGTAGTAATCAATAATTAAAATTGTTTGTAATCCAAGTAGTTAATAAATTATTTTAGTCTTGTAAAGAAAAATATACACATATTTTTTAAGCAGTGAGGTAAAAAAAATTTATTTTATATCATAGTAAATAAATTTTTAATAATAATAATAATAATAATAATAATAATAATAATAATAATAATAATAATAAAATGTAATAATAACATTAGTAGTAATAACACCAATATAACTGAAAAATAGATAAATAATAATAAGATATATCGATATAACTATAAATCAGGTTTTTTGTATGGTATTATTTTTAAATTTTGGACTCTTGTAAAAATAGCATATCTATGAATTAGCCCCCTAGTTTCTTTTAATTTTTTTTCATACTCAAGTCCTTTAAGATCCTGAAATACTTTCACTACCATAGAAAGCTTCATTAATCATAAATCATAACTGAAACACACGTAGACTACCAAATAGTAGGGATGACAATTTATACCGACCCGAGTCGATCTATTCTGCCCCAAATGGATTGGGTATTTTGAATGGGTATAAAATGGGTTTAGGTAAGACCTGAATATTTTGTTTGGGTATGGGACAGGTATGGATAATAGTTGCCTTAGCCTGTTACCCGTTTTGCCCTATTCTGTATATATACATGTGTTATTCATGTATAAGATCTAATTATTTTTATATACTATGTATTGTGAATAATTTAGGATTATCTTTTAACTTAATTATATTTCGAAATACTTAATCATGTTTTATGAATTCTGTTCAATTTGTTTATCTTTATATTATAGATTTTTTTAAGAAAAATTATAAATTAATTAGGTTTTGGGATGGGGTGGAACGAATACGGAACAAGAATATATTTGTGGATTTAAATGTGGAGATATGAAGAAAAACTTAAAATATATGTGGGTAATAGAACAAAAAAAATGAGACAATGTGTAGATATTGAGGATGGGTATAAGTACTTAAATATTCGTCTTGCTGCTGTCCCATTGTCATCCTGTTAGATAGTGGCAAAGTCTACATTACTCATTGAAATGATATTTTTTCTCCTATTAATAATTTAATATATTGGTAATACTAAAGACAAAAAGAACTTAAATTTATTTTATTTAGCATTTATTAATTGTAGCAATAATTGATAAATGCTAAATAAGATAAGTTTTGACTAACTATTTTTTTTCCAAAATAGTCAATGACAAGAAACTAAGAAGCAACCACTCTAGAGTGGCGAGTACATATGGAATTGGCAAGAAAACAAAGAGAAATACAATATGGTAAAATAAAGAAAATATGATAACCAAACAACAAGCTAGCGAGACCATCAGCACACGAATCAGTCTATCAGTACTGATGGTTCAAACTCCAGCTACTTAATTTGCTGCACCTATCTCTGATGGCCAAGACAAGAGCCTTTGAAGAGTGTCATTCAATCCCCTCTTGAAAGTAAAGCAAGAGAATCGACCTCGATGACAAGATTAACCAAGCCAAGACTCAAAGCTAACTCAATGGCCATCAAGACACCTCAGAGTTCTGTCGAGGTAATAGAACAGTAAGTCAAATTTGCACTAAAACAAGCAATAAATATCCTATTGCTATCTCTAATAATACCTCCACAAGAAGCTTTTCCATTTTGCAAGACTAAATCATCCGTGTTCAGTTTTACAAAGGGCGGGTCCAGAGACATCCACTTAATATACTTCTCAAGGAAAGTGCCAACCTTCTTCCTTACTTTACTAGTTTCAGTCTACGCATCATGGAAATCCTTAGCAAGATGAAGAGTAAGGCCAGCCACTTTAGATTCATCAAGAGCATCTGTAGTAAAAAAATAGCCTTATTTCATCGGTACCACAAAGAGTTCATAGTAGTAACAAAAAGGAGAGGCCACAAACGACCGTATGAAGGAGTTTTGGGAGATACATTATCGATTAGCCAAGGCAACATAGGGTTGTTGAAAAAATTACCGTTCTCTAAACTGTTGTCAATGCTCATCCACGTCCTTCTTGCCACTCTATAATAGCAGAGGATATGGACCAAAGACTCAAGAGACTCATCACAGACACCACAACGATCATCCACTGCCATGTGTCTTTTACCCCACTACTAGTTAGTCGGAAGAGCCTCATTAGCGACGAGCCAGTAGAAGGTATGCAATCTCTGTGGGGCCTCGAGCTTCCAAATTCTAGTGAAGATGGCTGTTTCGAGGGTTACCTGAAACTGTAGGTCGATCTCGGACGAGATCTTCTGTGCTGGTCGGAGCTGTTGTGTCTGACTTGATGATGGTGGCTGGAGCCGCTGTGTCCGACTTGTTGGACTTGGTGATGGTGCTGATCCTTCGTCCCCGGAGGGTGGGGGGTACCTACAAGGGACTTCGATGCTTAAGTTAGCAAGGGTATTAAGCAGGTATTGAGTAGAATCAGAGTATGAGTTATACCTGGGTACTCTAGTATATTTATAATGGTGTGGAGTGACCTTTCTAGATAAGATAAGTTAGTTATCTTATCTTATCTTATCTTATCTTATCTTTTGGGTGAGGTCAGCTTATCTTTAAGGGAACCGCCTCATCTTTCTGAGCTCTGACCGTCTTTAGATTTGGGCTGTGCTCCCTCGTTTTGGGCCTACTTTGGGCTCCTATGGCGATTTGGCCGAGCTCTTTGTGAAGAGGTCGGGCATTGGCCGAGCTCTTTGAGAAGAGGTCGGTCAGCTTGTCGCTAAACATCCCGGGTCGGACAGCTTGACCCAGGGTATGAATAGTGCCCCTGCTTGAGTTCGATCATTCCGTGAGATCGTGCTTTTCAGAGCTTAGATCTCTTTGGAAGTCGTGCTCAAGCATATGTCTGGCTTGTTTCTTCATTGCTTTGAAATCTTTGCAGATTTTCTAGAGGTTTGGTACTTCACAGTCCAACCTCTTTTGAGCGGTAGTGTGGGTTTTCTACCCTTGCCTTCTGGATCACGCCTTGCTTTAAGTTTGTGTTGACAACCCTCTACTTTGGCGAAGTTATCCTTGCGGCTTGATATCCGGGCTTTTAGTGACTTGTCCAATGACTTTTTAGTGTTCTTTATATAGAACCTATTTTAGTCTCAGATGACGTTCGTAGCCCTGCTTGAGATTGTGCCTTCTTTGAGTGGAGTTGTATCCCTTTTGGCTAAGCACATTTGAGCCTTAAGTTGTTTCCCAACCTTTTGGCTTGTTCTTTTTTGAGATCGTACTTGTGCCTCTTCTTAGCTGACGTCGACCTGTACGACTTTGCCCCTACTTGAGTTCAGACTTTTTCGTGAGACCGTGCTTTCAGAGTTTCAATCTCTTTGGGAAAGTCATGCTCAAGCATCCTGACTTTGGTCAATCTTTGAGTAGTTTCTCCTTGTGCGAGTCTGGTATTGCCCCTTTTACTTTGTTGAGGGGACTTTTCAGCCTTCTTTCGACTTGTTTGTCTTCGCTGTTTGGGCTTTTTAGTCATAATCCAACAACTTTTTAGGTAGTGTTCCGATGGGAAACTTTTTTATAGTCTGTTTGGATGACCTTTTAGCGCCGTTTTGATTTGTGCGTTTGCCTTTTAAGTAGTGTCTTTTTTCAAGACTTCGTACCTTTTAGCAAAGCATTCCTGGCCTTCCTCTGGCCATTTGTGAGATGTCTTTGTCCCTTTTTGTGGATCTTTGTAGAGTGTCGGTACTTTGTTGTCCGACCTCTCTTGATCACTTCTGGTTTTGTCCACTTTCTGCTTGGTTGAGGTGGTCCTTGGGGCTAACTTGTCTGACGACTTTTTAATGTTTTCGTAGAACACTTTTTAGTCATTCTGAACAATTTTGATAGCCTTGTCGTGGAGTCGTGGCTTTTTGGGCGGAGCTATGTCCGTTTCAGTGCACGTTTTTCGTTGGTCCGACTTCTTCTTGTCGGTCCAAGCTGTAGCTTTCGTTGGTCCGACTTCTTCTTAACGGTCCAAGCTGTAGCTTTCGTTGGTCCGATTTCTTCTTGTCGGTCCAAGTTGTTGCTTTCGTTGGTACGACTTCTTCTTATCGGTCCAAGCTGTAGCTTTCGTTGGTCCGACTTCTTCTTGTCGGTCCAATCTGTAGCTTTCCAAGTTATTTCTGTAATCCTCTTTCTTGGACCTTGTTCAGGTCTCTTTCAGGGATTACTTTTATAACTTTTGTGTTGTGGGCCGACTTTCGTCGTGTCGGGGCTTTCCTGAGTTATTTCTGTAATCCTCTTTCTTGGACCTTGTTCAGGTCTCTTTCAGGGATTACTTTTATAACTCTTTTGTCGTTTGAGCCGACTTTGTCATGTCGGGCTCTCCTTAGTTATTTCTGTAATCCTCTTTCTTGGACCTTGTTCAGGTCTCTTTCAGGGATTACTTTTATAACTTGTTTTGTAGGAAACCGACTTCGTTAGGTCGATCTCTTCTAAGTTATTTTTGTAATCCTCTTTCTTGGACCTTTGTTAGGTCTCTTTTAGGGATTACTTTTATAACTTGTTTTGTAGGAAACCAACTTCGTTAGGTCGATCTCTTCTAAGTTATAGCAATTCCTCTTTAATAGGGTTGGCCAGACCTCTTTCCAGGGATTTGCTGATAACTTGGGTTGACTTGGTCCGACTTTTTAGTGTCGGCCAGTCTTTTTAAGTTATTATATAGCAATCCATAATACCTCGTCAGGTTCTTTTTGGGATCACTTTCGATAACTTCTTGCATTATTCTGTGTTCATCTTTATCGATTTGTAGATGGTGGTTTCTGTCCCGGTTTGATCGTCCTTTAGGTGAATCGCATTTTCACCTTTGTCGGACGATCATTCCTATCGAGATCGTATAGTGAATCTGTTCTTCACTTTCTATCGATCTGTTGCTTTATAATTGGACGATGAATGCTTCAGATTAATGCGTCTTGATTGAGCAGTGAATTTGGTTTTCACTTTGTCGACCTTTGTCGAAATCAAACGATGAATTCGGTTTTCATCGTGGTCGGGCGGTGAAGTTGGTTTTCACCTTGCTGACCTGTCACTTTGTAATCGGACAATGAATTTGTCTTTCATCTTGCCGACTTTGTCGTGATCGGGCGGTGAATTTGGTTTTCACTTTGTCGATCTTTGTCGAAATCAAACGATGAATTCGATTTTCATCGTGGTCGGGCGGTGAAGTTGGTTTTCACCTTGCCGACCTGTCACTTTGTAATCGGATGATGAATTTGGCTTTTATCTTGCTGACTTTGTCGTGATCGGGCGGTGAATTTGGTTTTCACCGTGCCGACCTTTGTCGTGATCGGGCAGTGAATTTGGTTTTCACTTTGCCGACCTGTCGTAATCGGACGTCTTGGTAGGAAACTTTTTAGGGAATCTGCGAACTTTTAAACAATAAAATGAGGATATGAATAAGAGTATGTACATGTTAGTGCTTACCCTTCTAGGTCAGGAAATCTTTTAGATCTCGGCCTGGCGCCTTTTGCAGGCATGCCATGACCTTGGTAGCTCTCGCCCCTCGAGGTCGGACACTTTGTGGTGACCTTTTCCCAGTACTTCCGTGACTTGGCATGGTCTTTTACAATTAGCTGCTAGCTTTCCCTCTCCCGGTCGACTTGTTTCGATATCATTTAGGATGAGCTTTTTCGTTGTAGAGGATCATTTTGGAAGATCCTTCTTCGACTTCTACCGGTATCATTGCCTCCATTCCATAAGCCAATCAGAAAGGTGATTCCTTTGTGGTGGAATTTGGAGTTATCCGATATGCCCATTGGACTTGTTGGGAGCTCTTCAGCCCAAGCTCCCTTTGCGTCCTGTAGCCTCCATTTTAACCTGACTAGTATGACCTTGTTGGCAGCTTCTGCTTGTCCATTAGCCTATGGGTGTTCTACGGGTGTGAATTGGTGCTTTATTTTCAAGTCGGCTACCAACTTTCTAAAGCCTGCGTCTGTGAATTGAGTGTCATTGTCTGTGGTGATGGAGTAAGGAATCTCACACCTTGTAACAATGTTTTTGTACAAGAATTTTCGACTTCTTTGAGCAGTGGCATTAGCTAGGGGCTCTGCCTCAATCCATTTTGTGAAGTAATCCACCCCTACAATGAGGAACATGACTTGTCCCGATCCTTGGGGAAGGGGTCCGAGGAGGTCGAGTTCCCATTCTGCGAACGGCCAAGGTGATGTTACATTGATGAGCTCCTCTGGTAGGGCAATGTAGAAGCTAACATGCTTTTGATGTAAAGCTTTAGACTTAGTATTTGGGTTTTTGCTCTCTTGTTGCCTCCAAAGGGTGCCCCTGGACTTTCGTGTGAGTCCTGGGGTTTCCCTTTTACTGTTGTGTCTGACACTTGATGCTTTGCTGTTATTGTCCGAGTTGTTTCCTTATTTGTCCGAGTTGTTTGGTAATAACCCCATGGTTAACCTATGTCTTCTTGAAAAAATATTGCTGAGATGTTTACTACGATCCCAGACGGCATGTCTGATTGACTGGATTTCATAGTTTTAATGCGTGTTACTGTGGCTGACCCTGAGTACTATGTGCGACTTAGGAGGTTCCGTGGAATGAGTTGGTGTCGTCGGACCCTGAGGAGAGGGTTTGTTTTCCTTCCTTGTTGTGGTCTTGCAATGTAGCCTCGATGAGGCTTCTGTTATTGCCTTCTGATTTGGTGTTGGCTAGTTTTGAAAATGCATCAGCTCGGGCGTTCTGCTCCCGAGGCATGTGTCGGACTTCATATTCCCCGAATTGTCCGAGCTGTTTTTTGTTTTTGTCCAGGGTCCCCCGAATTATCCGGGCTGTTCTCTGGTTTTGTACAGGGTCCTTCGAATTGTCCGGGCTATTTTTTCATGGTGGGATCCTCAGCTTGGTTGCTCCCTTCTATTTTTGAGGTGACTACTTATGAATCACTGGACACGGTAAGCTCCTATCTTCTTAGCTAGCCTTAAACCAGCTAGTAGTGCCTCGTATTCAGCTTGGTTATTTAGATTAATTTGGCTTCCCTGATCGCTTTCTATAATTACACCTGCACCACCTCCGGTTTTATTTGGAGAGTCGTCCTTGTAGAGTTTCCATTTTGTAGGAGTTCCCGGGGTGTCAGTGTACTCTGTAATGAAGTCGGCCAGATACTGTGATTTGATGGCTGTCTGAGCTTCATGTCGAAGATCAAATTCAGATAACTCGATTGCCCACTGTAGGATTCTTCCAGCTAAGTCTGTTTTCTGTAGGGTGCCTTTTATGGGCTGGTTGGTCCGAACTCTAATAGTGTGAGCTTGTAAATATGGGCAGAGTTGTCGAGAAGAGAATGTGAGGGCGTAGGCGAACTTTTCTATCTTTTGATAGTTTAGTTCGGTCCCTTGTAGAGCCTTGATGATGAAGAAGACGAGTTGTTGCCCACTTTTGTCTTCTTTAACTGGTGATGAGGCTATTGCCCGACTTCCTACTACGAGGTATAATATGAGCTTTTCACTTTCCCTTGGTCGGGTAAGAATGGGTGGTTGCCCCAAGAATTTTTGTAATCTCGGAAGGCTTGTTTGCACTCCGTTGTCCTATTCAAACCTCTCTCCCTTCCTTAATATCCCTCTTTGAGGTGTCCTTTGCGAGATGATTTAGAGATCCCTCCTCCTGCAAATCCTCCATGAACATGTCTCTCAGGTGTATGAGGTAGACGTTCAACTCGTCCGACCTCTTTGGCGTGAGACACTCAACTCATCCGACTCGTCTGACTTCTTTGGCGTGAGACATTCAACTTGTCCGACCTCTTTGGTGTGAGGCGGACCTTCATCTCGTCCGACCTCTTTGGGGTAAGGTGGACCTTTAACTCGTCCGACCTCTTCGGTGTGAGGTGGACCTTCAACGCGTCCGACCTCTTCGGTGTGAGGTGGACCTTCAACACATCCGACCTCTTCGGTGTGAGGTGGACCCTCAATGCATCCGACCTCTTTGGTTTTGGATTGGGCGAGGTGGTGGGATCTTTTCAGTATTGCATATTTCTCGGTAGACATCCACAAGAGACACCCGAATGGGTGTAATTGTGGTATTTTCTAGGCTTCTCTCCATGTTGATCTTCTTTTTTCTTGGACTCTTTATCCTTATCCCGAGAGGAGTAGGAATGTTCGGTTTTTGAGATCTCTCCTAGTCGAGAGTTTTCCTCCATGTTGATGTACTTCTCTGCTCATTCTTGTACCTCGTTTAGAGATGTTTGGGTGCTTTTTGGATATTGAGTGGCTAAAAGGTCCTTCTCGTAGACCATTGATGAGGCCCCTGATAGTTGCTTCTGTTGGCAGACTTTGTATGCCCAGACATATTTTGTTGAATCTTTCCATGTAGTTGCGAAGGCTTCTCTCGATCTCCTTGCTTGATTCCTAATAGGCTCGGTGCGTGTTTGGCTTTGTCCCTCTGGATGGAGAATAACGGATTGCCTCTGAGGCCTCCGTGAGATACATCCTGCTTCTGAAATTGCTAAGATGATGGCTTGGATCTGATGTGCCATCGTACGGAGTCATGTCTGGAGCTTTGAAGTCCTTTGGGATCTTTAGCTTTCATGATCTCTTTGGTGAATGGATCTTGGTCCTTGCAGGAGCTATGCTCATGAGAGGATCGATTAGCTTTGACTTTGAGATCGGCTTCGAATTTTAGGAGTTTGTCCACCAATTCCCGGCGTCGCTTTATCTCCCTTTGTAGGTCTTTCTCAGCCTTTCGTTGATGTAGAGCTTCTTCTTCCAGTTGTTTTAAACGGTCTCGAAGCGCCTCCATGGCTCCCGCATTTGGAGAATCCTTTTCGTTGTTAAGTTGAGGAGTATCCTTTGGTGTAGTGTCCGCGTTTTTGTGCTGCGTTCTATCCTCTAGATCTGAATCGTGGTTGTTGTCATAGTTGTCCGCCATGGTGATGGGATGACTTCCAGGTTCCCTGGCAACGGCGCCAATGTTCCGAGGGTTACCAGAAACTGTAGGTCAATCTCGGACGAGATCTTCTGTGCTGGTCGGAGCTGTTGTGTCCGACTTGATGATGGTGGCTGGAGCCGCCGTGTCCGACTTGTTGGACTTGGTGATGGTGCTGATCCTTCGTCTTCGGAGGGTGGGGGGTACCTACAAGGGACTCCGATGCTTAAGTTAGCAAGGGTATTAAGCAGGTATTGAGTAGAATCAGAGTATGAGTTATACCTGGGTGCTCCAGTGTATTTATAATGGTGTGGAGTGACCTTTCTAGATAAGATAAGTTAGTTATCTTATCTTATCTTTTGGGTGAGGTCAGCTTATCTTTAAGGGAACCGCCTCATCTTTCTGAGCTCTGACCGTCTTTAGATTTGGGCTGTGCTCCCTCGTTTTGGGCCTACTTTGGGATCCTATGGCGATTTGGCCGAGCTCTTTGTGAAGAGGTCGGGCATTGGCCGAGCTCTTTGAGAAGAGGTCGGTCAGCTTGTCGCTAAACATCCCGGGTCGGACAGCTTGACCCAGGGTATGAACAATGGCTGACCTATCCTCTGCTTCATTGCTCATAAATAAAGAGCAAGCAGATTTTATTGTAAAACGACCATCAGGCACCGGTAGCCAAGCAAAATTATCATCCCTAAACTAGGTTCTAGAGGTTTCACGGATGCAAAAATTGGGTGCCAATCCTCCCATAACATCACAATAATCCGATCATAATCCCAACTACCATCTACAACATAATCACAAACATGTTCATAGAGCATGTCCTTAGTACCTTATGTTGAGTAAAGCCTGCGAGCTTGTGAATACTCGGGAGCCAATGATAAAACCAGGAGTTCATATTGTTATCCGCACCAAACCTCCAAATCAGATTATGATGAAAAACCTTCCAAACACTTTGGATTCCTTGCTAGGAATTAGAAGATGAACTCTGCTTTTTGATCGAAGTGAGCTAATTCTCGCTGCATCCATATTTGGTATGAATTACTTCACCCACATATCATCTCTATTTTGGACGAGCTTCCATGCCAACTTCATCAAATTGGTATTATTAGTGACTTTCGCTGGTCTGAAACCAAGGCCACCTTGGCTTTTAGGTAAGAAAATTTAGCCCCAGCTAAGTAAATGCAGCTTTCGCTCAAAATCAACTCCTCCCCCCATAAAATTCGTATAGATACTGTCAATTTTGTTGCAAATGTTAATAGGTATCTTCATTGTTTGTATGACATAGGGAGGAATAGTTGCTAATGCAGACTGAGCTAAAGTTACTCAATCAGCCAACGATAAGCTTCTCACTTTCCAAGAATTAAGTCGTTTAGACATTCTATCAGTAATGAATTGAAAGTCCTCCTTTCGAGTTCTACCATGAGAAGGGACACTCCAAGATATTTATCCAAGTCATTTGTAAGTCTCATGCCAAGAGTATTGCTCAAACTACATTTTCTGTCAAAGCTCATATTATTAGAGAAGAAGACACAAGATTTGTCAAAATTTACCTTTTGGCTTGAACAGCGGAAAAAGAAATCTAAAATATCCCACATCACTTTCACGTGATTCATGGTTGCCTTCCAAAAAAGAACAACGTCATCAGCAAAAAAGAGGTGAGAAAGTTTCAGTCCTCCCCTACTAAGCTTAATGGGCTCCCAAATATTATTATTCATTGCTACTGATATGATCTGAGTAGACCGAAAAAATAAGGAGAGATTAGATCCCCTGGCGGATCTCCCGAGTTGGGGTAAAAGGCGCCGAAGGGAACCCATTCTATAAGACTTGCATCTCTCCAAAATGTTGGCTTCTACCAAAGTATCTTTAATAAACTGTCATTTTAACCTATCATATGTCTTTTCTAAGTCGATTTTGATAGCCAAAAAACCTCCTTCCCCTTTTTTTTGACCTCATGGTATGAAGGACCTCTTATGCCACCAAGATATTGTTCGTACTCTGTCTACCTGGGGGGAAGTGGCATTGAGAAGGACTAATGAGCTTATGCATGATTTTCTTCAACCGATGAGATACAATCTTAGTTATAGATTTGTAAAAGACATTACACAAACCAGTGGCCTAAGTTGCCCCAAAGTCTCAGGGCTATCTATCTTCGGAATAAGAGAAATAAAAGTATAGTTCATAATTTTTATTTGCCGATGATCTTGAAACACCCTTTCTACCCAACTAACAACAACAGCTATTATATCATCCCAGTTACTTTGGTAAAACATAGGCAGTAGGCCATATGGATTCAGAGCTTTCTAAGCTCTCATAAAAAAGAGAGAAGCTTTAATTTCTTCCATTATCACCTCCTGATTCAGCTTGGTTTTCTCTTTCTCGAATAGCATTGGAAAAAGCTCCGGTGTTTCTAACTTCTCATCTATGGAGTCATCTGTGTAAAGATTCCCAAATAAAGCAACAATATGATCTTTCAGCTGCTAATCATGTTCAATCCACACCTCATCCTAGTTTTTTAGCATGGCAATTCTATTTCTTCTTTTTCTTGCAGTGGCTACACATAGGAAGTATTTCTATCTCCATAATTCAACCACTTGCATCTGAAACACTATTTCCAGTAAATTTTTTCTTAAATGAATAAAGCTTATAGTTCCTTCCACAAACAAGATTGTAGTTCCTCAAGGAAAGGATTCGGTTCAAATGGCAACTTAGTAGAAATACCATTAAGCCTAGAAAAGATGCGAGATTTTCTCTTGATAATATTACCAAAAATCTCTTCATTCCACACTTTTACAGTAGTCATAAAATAAGATATGTTCTCTTTCAATAAATTTTTATTAAACCAATTATTCATGAGCAGCGTTTTAAAATCCTCATGCGCAAGCCAAAAAGCTAAAAATAAAAAAGGCAAGCAAAGGAATTACCATAATAATTCATGTCCAGGAAAATGGGTACATAATTTGGTTTTAGCTTCAGCTAGTGCTTCGCCGAAGCATTAGAAAACCTCTGGGACCAAGAATTATTCGCCACATACCTATCCAGTTTCCTCCGAATGTTCCCTCTCTGCCAAGTAAATGGATGTCCCTGAAAACTAACATCCAGTAACCCAGAGTCAAGTAAACATGAAGCAAAACGATGGTGATCTCTAGATAAATTAGTACTGCCACCAATGTCTATGCTAGAAAGAACACAATTGAAATCGCCCTTAACACACCAATCACCCTGAATGTGCTCTGTCAATCTTTTGATATTAGGCCAAAGCTCAGCTCTGGGACCAATATATGGTGAACCATAAATAACCGTGAAAGACTAGTGTGACTCACTCTAATACATTAAATTCAGTCTATAAGATTCCAAAACATCAATATGCCAGAAGGAATCGTTCCATAGAATCCAAATACCGCCTGAAAATCTGATGCTTTCCATAAGATGCCAAGAAGAAAAACTAAACATACGGCCTATGTTCGTCGCCTTTAGCCCAGAAATATGGGTCTCTAGCAAGCAAAGTAAATTCGTGTGATACCAACCACATAATTCCTTAATCAGCATAGAAAAACCTTTGGATCTATCACATATGCAATTCCATGTTATTATATTCACAATAAACAATAACAAAGGGAAAGAGCGAAGAGAGCATAGTAGACATTACTAAAATGAAGGTTGCACAGAGCTGGAAGCACCCACCCCCATACAGTTTGCAGCCAGCTCCACTTTGGGATAATTCGAAGGAGTTACCATAGGAGGTCTGACATCATCCAATGCACTGGGGTCTGGGGGATTTGCTGCCATGCCCTCCACTAGTACACCACTATTAAACTTACTGGCTATCATGATAGCTTCTTTCGAGGGATGATAAGTGTTTCGAGGGTTACCTGAAACTGTAGGTCGATCTCGGTCGAGATTTTCTGTGTTGGTCGGAGCCGACGTGTCCGGCAGGTGTGTAGCAGCCGGAGCTGGTGTGTCCGACTTGTGGGACTGAAAGTGCTGCTGATCCTTCGTCCCCGGAGGGTGGGGGGTACCTGCAAGGGACTCCGATGCTTAAGTTAGCAAGGGTATTAAGCAGGTATTGAGTAGAATCAGAGTATGAGTTATACCTGGGTGCTCCAGTGTATTTATAATAGTGAGATGTGGCCTTCTGTGGATAAGATAAGTTAGTTATCTTATCTTATCTTTTAGTGAGGTCATCTTATTTTCAAGGGAACCGCCCTTCTCTCTGCAGGCTTGGGCCGCCTTAGGATTTGAGGCGTGTTCCTCTATTTGGGGCCTTCTCTGGGCTTTCCTGGGGACTTAACCGAGCTCTTTGGGAAGAGATCGATTTGTCCTGACCTGAAGAGGTCGGTCGCTTTGTCTGTCGAACATCCCGGGTCGGACACCTCGACCCAGGGTATGAACAGTGCCCCTGCTTGAACTCGGTCTTCTTTTTGAGGTCGAGTCCTTGACTGCGATCCTTTTTTGGTGAAGCCGAACTCAAGCATTTTTGTCGATTCCTTTGTAGTAGCTTTTGAGTGTAGAACGTTTCCTCTAAAAAGCGCGCGCTTTTATATCGGCGTTTTGGGAACGTGCGAGGGTTTAATGCTTTCCTTAAATTTAGCATTAATTGCTCTGTTTCGCTTTTGGCTCTTTATTTTGATTTTGAAAGCCCAGAAACGGTTTCTCTTCTTTCGTGTTTTCATAACTTCTTTTCTCCGCGCTCTCCACTCTTCTATTTTTGTGGCGTCGTTTTGGCGTTTCTGGAGCTTTTATTTTTCATCTGGAGTTTTTGCGTTTCTCCCTGCGACATTATCCTCTGTTTGCGTTCTTTCCTTTGCTTGTGAGGAGCCATTCCTAGATTCCGTCTTCCATCTTCAGTTTTCTTTTGAAGCTTGCTGCTTTTTCCAGGTTGGTACTAACTTTCTTGTTTCTTTCGCGGCTTCACTTTTAGTTTTTTGGCGAAGTTTTGACTTTTGAATGCTTGAAAGTTTGAACCTTTTTGTGATCTTTGCGTTTGTTTGTCGCTGTAAATGCATTTTCCTTGGCTTATTTGCGTTCTTTTGGCATTTCCATCGAGGCTTTCTAGGGTTTTGTTGTTGCTTCTGATAGAGAATCTGCATCTGTTCCTCGCTTTGCTTGGTTGCTTTTTGTTTCTGATTTTGAGAAAGTTTGTACCTTTAATGATTTCTACTTGGCGCGCTTTGACATTTGGGAATACTTTTTGTTTGGTAAACTGTGATGACTTTATGCTTCTAAAAATGCTTGCTTGTTTGAAGTCTTTTCCTTGTTTGAGAAATGCTGGGGTAGGAGCTGTAGATTTTCCTAGAAACCTTACTTGATTATTGCCTCCAAAGGATGCCCCAAGGTTTTTGGTTTGAGTCTTGGGGTTTTCCTTTTCTGTTTGTTTCTCCTGTATCGTATTGGGTTATTTTCTCCCTTGTCCGAGATGGTTTTAGTAGCCCCATCTTCTTTTCTTACTTGTAGGATTAATTGGCCTCATGTCTTCTCGCAATAACATTGTAGAGATGTCTTCCAGAGTTCCTGAGGGGATATCCGATTGGCTGGACTCCCTTGTTTTGTTGTGTGTTTCTATTGTGGATGCTGAGTTTTGCACGGAACTGAGGAAGCGCCATAGGATTTTTGGTATCAATGCTCGAGAAGAGGATTACAAGCTTATTGCTCTTGATTCTGATGAGAGGGTTTGTTTTCTGACTTCCATTGAGAGGGAGCGTCCCTTCTTCTATGCCTACGAATACTTCTTCAGCCAGTTGAACGTTACCTTTCCTTTTACTGCTTTTAAGACCGACCTGTTGTGATCGTGTAATATTGCTCCATCCCAGCTTCACCCCAATTCCTGGGGTTTTATTAAAGTTTTTCAACTTCTCTGCCGTGAATTAGATGTAACACCTTCCCAGACTCTTTTCCTTTATTTGTTTGTTTCCGCCAAGCCTGGAAAAAGAAAGCTTCTTGGGTTTCCTTCAGGTCTGCCCAGGGCCATAAGGTTTTTGCTATGTATGACGAGTCTTTTAAGGACTTCAAGAACTACTTTTTTAAGGTTCGTGCTGTTGAGGGGGCCCGCCCCTTTTTTCTTGATGAAAATGATGAGCCCTCTTTCCCTCTAGAGTGGCAGAAGGATGTAAGAGTGTCTCGTTGTACTTGGGAGATGCTTGATGATGTCGAGCGCGCTTTTGTAGTTGTTCTTGAGGATCTCTGGGGGAAACCGCCCCATCTTGATACAAAAAGATTTTTGAATGACCCGTCCTTGGTTCGGGCTGTTTTGGGTATTTGTCTGACTTGTTTCCATACTTGTTTCCTTTTTCTTCCTCTGATTGGATTTGTAATTCTTTGTTGTAGCTGATTTTGTATTTGCAGAGATGTCAAAGAATAGTGACTCCATGAAGGCCTTCAAAAGGGCAAAGAAGGCAACTGCTGCTCTGAACATCTCGGTCAAGGTGGCCGGTGAGGGATCGTCACAGGTCCCAGTGAAGCCTCCTGTGCTGAGTTCCCTTGGGCCGAGGAAAGTGATTCCTACTCCTCGGTTTCATCAGGTCGATCCTCCTCAGACTTCTGCCGTTGCTTCTGGTGTCCCTCCCTTAAAAAAGCAAAAGACATCCGAGCCCTTCAACTTAGATGCCCCGGATTTTGATGCTATCGAGTTTGTTGACAGCAAATTGCCCCCTATGGTGGGCTTTCTATAGACGATGTTTCTCTTCTTTAGCATCTGGATTTTATCACCAAAAGTAGTGTGAAGATGGCTCATATGGGTGCGGCTATATTCCGAACAGTTTAGGGGATTTTGATTCATGCCACAAAATCCTTCATGGAAGAGGCCAAGTCAGAATTTAATCGAATCAAGGGTCTGAAGAAGGAGTTGGAGGTGTAGTTGGCGAAGGTGGAGAAGGAGCTGAAGGGTGAGAAGGCCAGTTTTATTGCCTTGGTTGCTTCTTTGAAGCTGGCCAAGGACATGGCACTGAAACATAAGGATAGCTATGTCTCGGCTTATAGGGAATTGATGCATCTTCGGGAGGATTTGGAAACTGCTCGGGTTAATTATGGTGAGCTTCAGGGTCACCTTGTGGGTAGCATAACTGCTGCCTCCGAGAACATGATAGAGCAGTTCCGGGTTGTTACTCCTGATGCCGACTTGACTCTCATCAGCCTGGACAATGTCGTGAGGGATGGTAAGATTGTCCCTGATGACCAGGATGATGATGAGACTGATCCTCCCCCAGTGCCTTCTCTTAAGGTGTTGACCTCCTCTGTTCCTCCCGTTACATCTGATCCGGATTGCCTGATTCTGAACCGGGATGATGGAACCGTAGATGCTGTGCCCCTTCATACTCGCCCTCCTTCTCCCCGTACTGATGCTATCGGGAAGGCTCTTGATCTTAGCTGATCTTTTTTCTGAATATTTGTGTAAATAGCCTGATTTGTGGGCTTTTGAACTTGTTTTTGTGAATGATGTTTTATTGACTGTTGATACTCTAGTTGCTGTTTCTAGCAACTTATTTTGAAAACAAAATGGTTTCTCTGAGGTTGATTTCGGTGGCCTCTTTGAAGCTTTATCATACTATGCTTCCATTGTGCTCTAGCAGGGTGTCTGTTGGAATCTCGCTGCTTGGCCTCTTTAGATCGCTTTTATACTTTTTGTTTGTAGCTTGGCTCCTTTTGAGGTCATGACTTGGGGGATCCAACTTATTTTTCGGTTTCCTTGCTTTTGTTTTGTATTTTAGCTCCTTATAACCGATTTCTTTTATGTTGGTCCCCTTCTAAGTTATTTTTGTAATCCTCTTTTCTGGGCCTTTGCCAGGTCTCTTTAAGGGATTACTTTTATAACTTATCTTTGTAGGAGACCGACTTCGTTAGGTCAATCTCTTCTAAGTTGTTTTTGTAATCCTCTTTCTTGGACCTTTGGTAGGTCTCTTTCAGGGATTATTTTTACAACTTTTTTTGTAGGAAACCGACTTCGTTAGGTCGATCTCTTCTAAGTTGTTTTTGTAATCCTCTTTCTTGGACCTTTGGTAGGTCTCTTTCAGGGATTACTTTTACAACCTATTTTGTAGGAAACCGACTTCGTTAGGTCGATCTCTTCTAAGTTTTTTTGTAATCCTCTTTCTTGGACCTTTGGTAAGTCTCTTTCAAGGATTACTTTTACAACTTGTTTTGTAGGAAACCGACTTCGTTAGGTCGATCTCTTCTAAGTTATAGCAATTCCTCTTTAATAGGATTGGCCAGACCTCTTTCCAGGGATTTGCTAATAACTTGGACTGGTTTGATCCGATTTTTTAATATTCGGCCAGTCTTTTTTAAGTTATTATATAGCAATCCATAAGACCTCGTCAGGTTCTTTTTTTGGGATCACTTGTCGATAACTTCTTGCATTATTCTGTGTTCATCTTTTGCTGATTTGCAGATTGTGGTTTCTGTCCTGGTTTAATCGACCTTTAGGTGAATCGCGTTTTCACCTTTGTCGGTCGATTATTCCTATCAAGATCGTATAGTGAATCTATTCTTCACTTCTTGTTTGATCTGTTGCTTTATAATCGGTCGATGAATGCTTCAGATTAATGCGTCTTGAGCATTTGTAGAATATCTGAAATGTATTTTTTATTTAAAGAAAATGAAAATATATACAGGCGGGAGTTTTTTATACCCTTAAGTCGGATTAAATCTCAATCTTGACGCCTCATTAAAAAACCTTTTCAGGGAAAAGAGTGCGTCTTGTGATGAGACTTTTATCTAACTATAGTACCTTCTCAGGTTACAGGCGTGCCATGATCTGGGGAGTTCTCGTCCCTCGAGTTCGGACAGTCTGTAGTAGCCCTTCCCAAGTACTTCTGTGACTCGGTAGGGTCCTTTCCAATTAGCTGCAGCTTTCCTTCTCCAGGTCGAGTTATTCCAATATCATTTTGGATTAAGATGAGATCATTCTCTGCGAAATCTCTTGGCACTACCCTTTGATTATACCTGGAAGCCATTCGTCGCTTTAATGCCTCTTTTCTGATCCGAGCTCTTTCTTGGATTTTTGGAAGTAGGTCGAGCTCTTCTCTTTGGAGTTGAGAATTTGTTTGCTCATTGTAGTGGACTACTCGGGGAGATCCTTCTTCGACCTCTATTGGAATCATTGCCTCCACTCCGTATGCTAGTGGAATGGTGATTCGTTCATGGTGGAATGGGGGGTCGTCCGATACGCCCATAGGACTTGTGGAAGTTCCTCGGCCCAAGCCCCCTTTGCTTCTTGCAGTCTACGCTTCAACCCGGCCAATATAACTTTGTTGGTTGCTTCGGCTTGTCCATTGGCTTGGGGATGTTCAACGGAGGTGAACTGGTGTTTTATATTCAAGTCGGCCACTAACTTTCTGAAGCCTGCATCTGTGAATTGGGTGCCATTGTCTGTGGTGATGGAGTACGGGACCCCAAACCTTGTAACAATGTTCCTATATAGGAATTTCCAGCTTCTTTGAGCAGTAGCATTGGCTAGGGGTTCTGCCTCGATCCATTTCGTGAAATAGTCTACTCTTACTATGAGAAATTTTACTTGTCCCGATCCCTGTGGGAAGGGTACGAGAAGATCGAGTCCCCATTTTGCAAATGGCCAGGGTGAGGTCACACTAATGAGTTTTTCTGGCGGGGCGATGTGAAAGTTGGCATGCTTTTGACATGGTGGACATGTCTTTACAAATTCTGTAGCTTTCTTTCGTAGAGTTGGCCAATAGAATCCTGCCTGAAGTAATTTTTTGGTGAGAGCTTGTGCTTCGAGATGGTTGCCACAAATGCCGCTATGTACTTCTTCCAAGACTTCCTTTGTATTGGATGTCGGGACGCATTTTAATAATGGTGTTGAGATCCCTCTTTTGTATAGGATGTTGTTTATGATAGTGTAGTACTGTGCCTCCCTTTTTAACCTCTTTGCCTCCCTTTCATCTGTGGGAAGCGCTTCTGTTTTGAGGTAGTTAATTATGGGGGTCATCCATCCTTGATCCCGACCTGTTATGGCTAGAATTTTTTCTTCTTCCGATATTGATGGGTTCTGTAGTATTTCCTGGATGAGGCTTCTATTGTTGCCTCCTGGTTTAGCGCTGGCTAGCTTTGAGAGCGCGTCAGCTCGGGCATTTTGCTCGCGGGGTATGTGGCAGATCCTATATTCTCCAAGTTGTCCGAGCTGTTCTTTGGTTTTATCCAAATATTTTTTCATGGTAGGATCCTTGGCTTGGTAGCTTCCCGTTATTTGTGAGGTAACAACTTGTGAGTCACTGTAGATGTTGAGTTTCTGAGCTCCAACTTCCCTAGCCAGCTTTAAACCAGCTAATAACGCTTCGTATTCCGCCTGGTTGTTTGAGGCCGGGAATCCGAATTTCAGGGAAAGCTCAAGTTGGGTTCCTTGGTTGCTTTCGATTATCACACCTGCACCACTTCCGGCTTTATTTGAGGAACCGTCCACGTATATGTTCCACTCTATGGGGATTTCTGTGGTGTCTGTGAATTCTGCAATAAAGTCGGCTAGGTATTGTGATTTGACGGCTGTCCGTGTCTCGTATTGGAGGTTGAACTCGGACAACTCGATTGCCCACTGTAAGATTCTTCCTGCTAGATCTGTTTTCTGCAGTATTTCTTTTATGGGCTGGTTGGTCCGAACTTTGATTGTGTACGCTTGGAAGTATGGGCGAAGTCGTCGGGATGTGAGTATCAAAGCGTAGGCGAACTTCTCTATTTTCTGGTAGTTCAACTCTGACCCCTGTAGTGCTTTACTAATGAAGTAGACGGGTTGTTGTCCCCCTTCATCTTCTCTAATTAGTGCTGAGGCTATTGCCCGACTTTCTACAGCGAGGTATAGTATGAGTGGTTCCCCCTTTCGTGGTCGAGATAGGATGGGGGGCTGTCCCAGGAATTCTTTAAAGTCTCGGAAGGCTTGTTCACATTCCGTTGTCCATTCGAAGTTTTTTCCCTTCCTTAATGTAGCGTAGAAGGGGAGGGATCTTATTGCTGACCCTGCTAGGAATCTGGACAAGGCCGCCAGTCTCCCATTAAGTTGTTGGACTTCTTTGACGCAGGTCGGGTTTTTCATGTTGAGTATGGCCTGGCATTTATCTGGATTTGCCTCGATTCCTCTTTGTGTGAGCATGAAGCCCAGGAATTTTCCTGCCTCTACTCTGAAGGTGCATTTAGCCGGGTTGAGTCGCATGTCGTGCTTCCGTATGGTGTTAAACACTTGAACCAAGTCAGTTAGCAATGTTTCTTCACTTTGTGTCTTTATCAACATGTCGTCCACATAGACCTCCATGATTTTTCCGATGTGGTCTGAAAAGACTTTATTCATTAGCATTTGATAAGTGGCTCCCGCATTCTTAAGGCCGAAAGGCATTACGATATAGCAATAATTTGCTTTTGGTGTAAGAAACGAGGTCTTTTCTTGATCCGGTGGATACATTGGAATCTGGTTGTAGCCTGAGTATGCATCCATGAATGAGAGATACTTATATCCTGATGAGGCATCGACTAGAGCATCGATGCTTGGGAGTGGATAAGGGTCTTTTGGGCAGGCTTTGTTGAGGTCGGTGTAGTCGGTGCACATTCGCCACTTCCTATTTGACTTTTTCACCAAGACGACATTTGCTAGCCATAGTGGGTATTTAACTTCTCTTATGAACCCTGCCTCTAGTAGTGCCTGTACTTGTTCTTCTATAGCTTGAGACCGGTCTGGCCCGAGTTTTCTTCGTCATTATTGTACCGGCCGGGATCCCGGGTAGACTGCCAGCTTGTGGCTCATTAGTTCGGGATCTATGCCCGGCATGTCGGCAGCTTTCCATGCGAAGAGATCAACATTATCTCATAGAAACCGTATTAGCGATTCTTTTGCGTCTCCTTTCAGGATCGTGCCAATATTAGTTGTTTTGTCCGAGGTATCTCCGATCTGGACTCTTTCTATTTCTCCTTCGGGTCGTGGGTGGAGTGTTTCTCGCCTCTGATCTCCGCCGAGTTTGATCGTGTGGAACTCTCCTCCTTCGCCTTGGAGATTTAGACTTTCGTTATAACAGCGACACACCATCTTTTGATCTGCTTTTATTGTAGCTATCCCTTCTGTAGTTGGGAATTTCATACATAGATGTGGAGTTGAAACTATTGCTCTGAGTTGATCTAACGTTGTTCGACCTATTAAGGCATTGTAGGCTGAGCTTACGTCGACCACGATATAATCTATCTTAAGTGTTCTGGATTGGTTCCTGGTGCACGAAATTGTGATCATCAATGGCGCCATCAACATGGTACGCTCAATTGCAATCTCAACTCTTTATCACAACTTCGCACAACTAACCAACAAGTGCACTACGTCGTCCAAGTAATAAACCTTACGCGAGTAAGGGTCGATCCCACGGAGATTGTTGGTATGAAGCAAGCTATGGTCATCTTGTAAATCTCAGTCTGGCAGATTCAAATGTTTATGGAGGATTAATGATAAAACATAAAATAAAGATAGAGATACTTATGTAATTCATTGGTGAGAATTTCAGATAAGCGTATGGAGATGCTTTGTCCCTTCCGTCTCTCTGCTTTCCTACTGTCTTCATCCAATCCTTCATACTCCTTTCCATGGCAAGCTGTATGTTGGGCATCACCGTTGTCAATGGCTATAGTCCCGTCCTCTCAGTGAAAATGTTCAACGCGCTCTGTCACAGCACGGCTATTCATCTGTCGGTTCTCGATCATGTCGGAATAGAATCCAGTGATTCTTTTGCGTCTGTCACTAACGCCCCACAATCGTGAGTTTGAAGCTCGTCACAGTCATTCAATCCTTGAATCCTACTCAGAATACCACAGACAAGGTTTAGACCTTCCGGATTCTCTTGAATGCCGCCATGAATTCTAGCTTATACCACGAAGATTCCGATTAAGGGATCCAAGAGATATCCACTCAATCTAAAGTAGAACGGAGGTGGTTGTCAGGCACATGTTCATAGGTGAGAATAATGATGAGTGTCACAGATCATCACATTCATCAAGTTGAGGAACAAGTGATATCTTAGAACAAGAATAGGCTGAATTGAATAGAAGAACAATAGTAATTGCATTAATACTCGAGGTACAGCAGAGCTCCACACCTTAATCTATGGTGTGTAGAAACTCCACCGTTGAAAATACATAAGAACAAGGTCTAGGCATGGCCGAATGGCCAGCCTCCCATAATCTAAGAACTAGATGTCCAAAGATGATCTTCAGATCTAAATTGATCAAAAGATGTCTAATACAATAGCAAAAGGTCCTATTTGTAGAGAACTAGTAGCTTAGGGTTTACAAAGATGAGTAAATGACATAAAAATCCACTTCCGGGCCCACTTGGTGTGTGCTTGGGTTGAGCATTGAAGCTTTCATGTGTAGAGACTTTTCTTGGAGTTAAACGCCAGCTTTTGTGCCAGTTTGGGCATTTAACTACCATTCTTGTGCCAGTTCCGACGTTAAACGCCTGAATTCTTGAGCTGATTTGGAATGCTGGTTTGGGCCATCAAATCTTGGGCAAAGTATGGACTATTATACATTTCTGGAAAGCCCAGGATGTCTACTTTCCAACGCAATTGAGAGCGCGCTAATTGGGCTTTTGTAGCTCTAGAAAATCCACTTCGAGTGCAGGAAGGTCAGAATCCAATAGCATCTGCAGTCCTTTTTAGCTTCTGAATCAGATTTTTGCTCAGGTCCCTCAATTTCAGCCAGAAAATACCTAAAATCACAAAAAAACACACAAACTCATAGTAAAGTCCAGAAAAGTGAATTTTAAATAAAAACTAATAAAAATATAATAAAAACTAACTAAAACATACTAAAAACATACTAAAAACAATGCCAAAAAGCGTATAAATTATCTGCTCATCACAACACCAAACTTAGATTGTTGCTTGTCCCCAAGCAACTGAAAATCAAATAAGATAAAAAGAAGAGAATATGCAATGAATTCCAAAAACATCTATGAAGATCAGTATTAATTAGATGAGCGGGGCTTTTAGCTTTTTGCCTCTGAACAGTTTTGGCATCTCACTCTATCCTTTGAAATTCAGAATGATTGGCTTCTTTAGGAACTCAGAATCCAGATAGTGTTATTGATTCTCCTAGTTAAGTATGATGATTCTTGAACACAGCTACTTTATGAGTCTTGGCCGTGGCCCAAAGCACTCTGTCTTCCAGTATTACCACCGGATACATACATGCCACAGACACATAACTGGGTGAACCTTTTCAGATTGTGACTCAGCTTTGCTAGAGTCCCCAATTAGAGGTGTCCAGGGTTCTTAAGCACACTCTTTTTGCCTTGGATCACGACTTTATTTTTACCCTTGCCTTTTGGTTTAAAGGGCTATTGGCTTTTTCTGCTTGCTTTCTCTCTCTTTTTTTTTTTCGCACATAATCTCTCTTTTTTTTTCTTTTTTTTTGAATTCACTGCTTTTTCTTGCTTCAAGAATCATTTTTATGATTTTTTCAGATCCTCAGTAACATGTCTCCTTTTTTCATCATTCTTTCAAGAGCCAACATTCATGAACAACAAATTCAAAAGACATATGCACTGTTCAAGCATACATTCAGAAGTCAAAGTATTGCCACCACATCAAAATAATTAATCTGTTATAAAATTCAAAATTCATGCACTTCTTCTCTTTTAAGAATATTTTTCATTTAAGAAAGGTGATGGATTCATAGGACATTCATAACTTAAGGCATAGACACTAAGATACTAATGATCATAAGACACAAACATAGATAGACATAAGAAAAAAAATTCGAAAAACAGAAAAATAAAGAACAAGGAGATTAAAGAACGGGTCCACCTTAGTGATGGTGGCTTGTTCTTCCTCTTGAAGATCTTATGGAGTGCTTGAACTCCTCAATGTCTCTTCCTTGCCTTTGTTGCTCCTCTCTCATGATTCTTTGATCTTCTCTAATTTCATGGAGGAGGATGGAATGTTCTTGGTGCTCCACCCTTAGTTGTCCCATGTTGGAACTCAATTCTCCTAGGGAGGTGTTGATTTGATCCCAATAGTTTTGTGGAGGAAAGTGCATCCCTTGAGGCATCTCAGGGATTTCATGATGAGTGGGATCTCTTGTTTGCTCCATCCTTTTCTTAGTGATGGGCTTGTCCTCATCAATGAGGATGTCTCCCTCTATGTTAACTCCAACTGAATTACAGAGGTGACAAATGAGATGAGGGAAGGCTAACCTTGCCAAGGTAGAGGACTTGTCCGCCACCTTATAAAGTTCTTGGGATATAACCTCATGAACTTCTACTTCCTCTCCAATCATGATGCTATGAATCATGATAGCCCGGTCTATAGTAACTTCGGACCGGTTGCTAGTGGGAATGATTGAGCGTTGGATAAACTCCAACCATCCCCTAGCCACGGGCTTGAGGTCATGCCTTATCAGTTGAACCGGCTTCCCTCTTGAATCTCTCTTCCATTAAGCGCCCTCTTCACAAATGTCTATGAGGACTTGGTCCAACCTTTGATCAAAGTTGACCCTTCTAATGTAGGGGTGTTCATCTCCTTGCATCATGGGCAAGTTGAATGCCAACCTTACATTTTCTGGACTAAAATCTAAGCCTTTCCCCCGAACCATTGTAAGCTAATTCTTTGGGCCCAGGTTCACACTTTGATCATGGTTCTTGGTGATCCATGCATTGGCATAGAACTCTTGAACCATTAAGATTCTGACTTGTTGAATGGGGTTGGTAAGAACTTCCCAACCTCTTCTTCGGATCTCATGTCGGATCTCCGGATATTCACTCTTTTTGAGTTTGAAAGGGACCTCGGGGATCACCTTCTTCATGGCCACAACTTCATGGAAGTGGTCTTGATGCACCCTTGAGATGAATCTCTCCATCTCCCATGACTCGGAGGTGAAAGCTTTTGCCTTCCCTTTCCTCTTTCTAGAGGTTTCTCCAGCCTTAGATGCCATAAATGGTTATGGAAAAATAAAAAGCGATGCTTTTACTACACCAAACTTAGAACGTTTGCTCGTCCTCGAGCAAAAGAAGAAAGAAGAGAGTAGTAGAAGAAGAAAGATATGAGGAGATGGAGAAGTAGTGTTTAGGTTGTGGGAAAATGAAGGAGTGAAGATGGGTTTATATAGGGGTGGAGAGAGGGGTAGGGTTCGGCCATTATGGGTGGGTTTGGGAGGGAATGTGGTTTGAATTTGAATGGTGAGGTAGGTGGGGTTTTATGAAGGATGGATGTGAGTGGTGAAGAGAATGGTGGGATTTGATAGGTGAGGGGTTTTTGGGAAAGAGGTGTTGAGGTGATTGTGAATGGGTGAAGAAGAGAGAGAGTGGTGGGGTAGGTGGGGATCCTGTGGGGTCCACAGATCCTGAGGTGTCAAGGATAATTCATCCCTGCACCAAGAGGCGAGCAAAAATGCTCCTTCTGCCAATCTTGGCATTAAACGCCGGGCTGGTGCCTATTTCTGGCGTTTAACACCAGCTTCTTGCCCATTCCTGGCGTTAAACGCCAGTCTGGTACCCCTTTCTGGCGTTAAACGCCCAGAATGGTGCTAGACTGGGCGTTAAATGCCCATTTTACTATCTTCACTGGCGTTTAAATGCCAGCAAATTTTCCTCCAGGGTGTGCTATTTTTCTTTCTGTTTTTCATTCTGTTTTTGCTTTTTCAATTGATTTTGTGACTTCCCATGATCATCAACCTATAAAAGACATAAAATAACAAAGGAAAATAGATAAATACAGCATTGGGTTGCCTCCCAACAAGCGCTTCTTTAATGTCAGTAGCTTGACAGTGGGCTCTCATGGAGCCTCACAGATGTTCAGAGCAATGTTGGAACCTTCCAACACCAAACTTAGAGTTTGAATGTGGGGGTTCAACACCAAACTTAGAATTTGGTTGTGGCCTCCCAATACCAAACTTAGAGTTTGACTGTGGAGGCTCTGTTTGACTCTACTTTGAGAGAAGCTCTTCATGCTTCCTCTCCATGGTTACAGAGGGATATCCTTGAGCTTTAAACATAAAGGATTCTTCATTCACTTGAATGATTAATTCTCCTCTGTCAACATCAATCACAGCCTTTGCTGTGGCTAGGAAGGGTCTGCCAAGGATGATGGATTCATCCATGCACTTCCCAGTCTCTAGGACTATGAAATCAGCAGGGATGTAATAGTCTTCAATCTTTACCAGAACATCCTCTACAAGTCCATAAGCTTGTTTTCTTGAATTGTATGCCATCTCTAGTAAGATTCTTACAGCTTGTACCTCAAAGATCCCTAGCTTCTCCATTACAGAGAGAGGCATGAGGTTTATGCTTGACCCTAGGTCACACAGAGCCTTCTTAAAGGTCATGGTGCCTATGGTACAAGGTATTGAGAACTTCCCAGGATCCTGTCTCTTTTGAGGTAATCTCTGCCTAGTCAAGTCATCCAGTTCTTTGGTGAGCAAAGAAGGTTCATCCTCCCAAGTCTCATTACCAAATAACTTGTCATTTAGCTTCATGATTGCTTCAAGGTACTTAACAACTTGCTCTTCAGTGACATCTTCGTCCTCTTCAGAGGAAGAATACTCATCAGAGCTCATGAATGGCAGAAGTAAATCCAATGGAATCTCTATGGTCTCAGTATGAGCCTTAGATTCTAATGGTTCCTCATTAGGGAACTCATTGGAGGCAAGTGGACGTCCATTGAGGTCTTCCTCAGTGGCGATCACTGCCTCTTCCTCCTCTCCAAATTCAGCCATGTTGATGGCCTTACACTCTCATTTTGGATTCTCTTCTGTATTGCTTGGAAGAGTACTAGGAGGGAGTTCAGTAACTTTCTTACTCAGCTGACCCACTTGTGCCTCCAAGTTTCTAATGGAGGACCTTGTTTCAGTCATGAAACTTTGAGTGGTTTTGATTAGATCAGAGACCATGGTTGCTAAGTCAGAGTGGCTCTGCTTAGAATTCTCTGTCTGTTGCTGAGAAGATGATGAAAAAGGCTTGCCATTGCCAAACCTGTTTCTTCCACCATTATTGTTGTTGAAACCTTATTGAGGTCTCTGTTGATCCTTTCATGAGAGATTTGGATGATTTCTCCATGAAGGATTATAGGTGTTTCCATAGGGTTCTCCCATGTAATTCACCTCTTCCATTGATGGATTCTCAGGATCATAAGCTTCTTCTTCAGATGAAGCGTCCTTAGTACTGCCTGGTGCGGCTTGCATTCCAGACAGACTTTGAGAAATCATATTGACTTGCTGAGTAAATATTTTGTTCTGCGCCAATATGGCATTCAGAGTATCAATCTCAAGAACTCCTTTCTTCTGATTCGTCCCATTGTTCACAGGATTCCTTTCAGAAGTGTACATAAATTGGTTATTTACAACCATTTCAATGAGTTCTTGAGCTTCTGCAGGCGTCTTCTTCAGATGAAGAGATCCTCCAGCAGAGCTATCCAATGACATCTTGGATAGTTCAGACAGACCATCATAGAAGATACCTATGATGCTCCATTCAGAAAGCATGTCAGAAGGACACTTTCTGATCAATTGTTTGTATCTTTTCCAAGCTTCATAGAGGGATTCACCTTCCTTCTGTCTGAAGGTTTGGACTTCCACTCTAAGCTTACTCAATTTTTGAGGTGGAAAGAACTTTGCCAAGAAGGCATTGACTAGCTTTTCCCAAGAGTTCAGGCTTTCTTTAGGTTGTGAGTCCAACCATATCCTAGCTCTGTCTCTTACAGCAAAAGGGAATAGCATAAGTCTGTAGACCTCAGGGTCAACCCCATTGGTCTTGACAGTGTTACAGATTTGCAAGAATTCAGCTAAAAACTGATGAGGATCTTCTAATGGAAGTCCATGGAACTTGCAATTCTGTTGCATTAGAGAAACTAATTGAGGCTTAAGCTCAAAGTTGTTTGCTCCAATGGCAGGGATAGAGATGCTTCTCCCATAGAAGTCGGGAGTGGGTGCAATAAAGTCACCCAGCACTTTCCTTGCATTGTTGGCATTGTTGTTGTTTTCGGCTGCCATGTCTTCTTCTTGTTTGAAGATTTCTGTTAGGTCCTCTACAGAGAGTAGTGCATTAGCTTCTCTTAGCTTTCGCTTCAAGGTCCTTTCAGGTTCAGGGTCAGCCTCAACAAGAATAATTTTATCTTTGCTCCTGCTCATATGAAAGAGAAGAGAACAAGAAAGTATGGAATTCTCTATGTCACAGTATAGAGATTCCTTGAGGTGTCAGAGGAAAAGAAGAATAAAAGGAGGAGGTAGAAGAATTCGAACTTATCAAATGGGATAGAGTTCGAATTGTGCATTGAGGAGGAGTGTTAGTCCATAAATAGAAGGATGTGAGAAGAGGGAAAGAAATTTTCGAAAATTAAAGTGAATTAATTAAAAGAAATTTTGAAAAATGGTAATTGATTTTCGAAAACTAAGATTGGGAAAGAAATTAAGTGAAATTTGAAAAAGATTTTGAAATTAGAAATAAAATAGATATGATTTGAAAACTATTTTGAAAAAGATGTGATTAAGAAGATATGATTGAAAAGTTATGCGTTTAAAAAGATATGATTGAAAAATAATTTAAAAAGATTTGATTTTTAAAATTAATGACTTGGCTAACAAGAAATTTAAAAGATATGATTCAGACATTAAACCTTTCTCAACAGAAAAGGTAACATGCTTGAAATGTTGAATCAAATCATTAATTGTTAGCAAGTATTTTTGAAAATGGAAAGAAATTGATTTTGAAAATATATGATTGAAAATATATGATTTGAAAAAGATTTGATTTTGAAAAATTATGAAAACTTGAAAAAAAATTGAATTAAAAATAGAATCTTCCCTCTTGTGCCATCCTGGAGTTAAATGCCCAGAATGGCATCCATTCTGGCGTTTAACGCCCAAAATGCTACCCTTTTGGGCGTTAAACGCCCAGCCAGGTATCCTGGCTGGCGTTTAAACACCAGTTTTCCTTCTTCACTGGGCGTTTTGAACGCCCAGCTTTTTCTGTGTAGTTCCTCTGCTGAATGTTCTGAATCTTTAATTCTGTGTATTATTGACTTGAAAAGACACAAATTAAATTTTTTTTTGGATTTTTAATAATGAGGAATATTCAAATGAAACTAAGATCAAATAAACAATGCATGCAAGACACCAAACTTAGAAGTTTGTATACTATTGACACTAACAAATTGAGAATGCATATGAGAAACAACAAAACACTCAAGACAAGAGAATTTAAAGATCAGAGTAAGGAAATCATCAAGAACAACTTGAAGATCAATGAAGACACATGAATGAATTCGAAAAATGCAAGAAGAACAGAAACATGCAATTGACACCAAACTTAAAATGAGACACTAGACTCAAACAAGAAACATAAAAATATTTTTGATTTTAAGATTTTTTTTTAATTTTTTTTGTGCTTTTTCGAAAATTATATGGAGAAGTAAAATAAAGGATTCAAAATTCTTAATGAGAATTCCAGGAATCATGCAATGTTAGTCCAAAGCTTTAGTATAAAAAGATTAGACATGGCTAGCCAAGCTTCAGCAGGACATTACATTCAAGAGCTAAATTAATGAAAATCAATCAGCTTTGGTGATGATAAAAACATCACCTTGAAACTCTAGAATTCATTCTTAAAAATTCTGAAGAAAAATACCTAATCTAAGCAACAAGATGAACCGTCAGTTGTCCAAACTCAAACAATCCCCAGCAACGGCGCCAAAAACTTGGTGCACGAAATTGTGATCATCAATGGTGCCATCAACATGGTACGCTCAATTGCAATCTCAATTCTTTATCACAACTTCGCACAACTAACCAGCAAGTGCCCTGGGTCGTCCAAGTAATAAACCTTACGCGAGTAAGGGTCGATCCCACGGAGATTGTTGGTATGAAGCAAGCTATGGTCATCTTGTAAATCTCAGTCAGGCGGATTCAAATGTTTATGGAGGATTAATGATAAAACATAAAATAAAGATAGAGATACTTATGTAATTCATTGGTGAGAATTTCAGATAAGCGTATGGAGATGCTTTGTCCCTTCCGTCTCTCTGCTTTCCTACTGTCTTCATCCAATCCTTCTTACTCCTTTCCATGGCAAGCTGTATGTTGGGCATCATTGTTGTCAATGGCTACAGTCCCATCCTCTCAGTGAAAATGTTCAATGCGCTCTGTCACAGCACGGCTATTCATCTGTCGGTTCTCGATCATGTCGGAATAGAATCCAGTGATTCTTTTGCGTCTGTCACTAACGCCCCACAATCGCGAGTTTGAAGCTTGTCACAGTCATTCAATCCTTGAATCCTACTCAAAATACCACAGACAAGGTTTAGACCTTCCGGATTCTCTTGAATGCCGCCATCAATTCTAGCTTATACCATGAAGATTCCGATTAAGGGATCCAAGAGATATCCACTCAATCTAAAGTAGAACGGAGGTGGTTGTCAGGCACACGTTCATAGGTGAGAATGATGATGAGTGTCACGGATCATCACATTCATCAAGTTGAGGAACAAGTGATATCTTAGAACAAGAATAGGCTGAATTGAATAGAAGAACAATAGTAATTGCATTAATACTCGAGGTACAGCAGAGCTCCACACTTTAATCTATGGTGTGTAGAAACTCCACCGTTGAAAATATATAAGAACAAGGTCTAGGCATGGCCGAATGGCCAGCCTCCCATAATCTAAGAACTAGACGTCCAAAGATGATCCTCAGATCTAAATTGATCAAAAGATGTCTAATACAATAGCAAAAGGTCCTATTTGTAGAGAACTAGTAGCTTAGGGTTTACAAAGATGAGTAAATGACATAAAAATCCACTTCCGGGACCACTTGGTGTGTGCTTGGGCTGAGCATTGAAGCTTTCATATGTAGAGACTTTTCTTGGAGTTAAACGCCAGCTTTTGTGCCAGTTTGGGCGTTTAACTCCCATTCTTGTGCCAGTTCCGGCGTTAAACGCCAGAATTCTTGAGCTGATTTGGAATGCCGGTTTGGGCCATCAAATCTTGGGCAAAGTATGGACTATTATACATTTCTGGAAAGCCCAGGATGTCTACTTTCCAACACAATTGAGAGAGCGCCAATTGGGCTTCTGTAGCTCCAGAAAATCCACTTCGAGTGAAGGGAGGTCAGAATCCAATAGCATCTGTAGTCCTTTTTAGCCTCTGAATCAGATTTTTGCTAAGGTCCCTCAATTTCAGCCAGAAAATACCTAAAATCACAAAAAACACACAAACTCATAGTAAAGTCCAGAAAAGTGAATTTTAAATAAAAACTAATAAAAATATAATAAAAACTAACTAAAACATACTAAAAACATACTAAAAACAATGCCAAAAAGCATATAAATTATCCGCTCATCAGTTCCCCTTTCCGAAAGTTGTATGTAACGATACGTATCCCAGTGGCTGTACTGGGGTATCCCCAAGTCCGAACAGGCTGTTCGGGTATGCTCTTAGCTCTTTTTCTTCTATGCCGAGTTTGTCGAAGGCAGTTTTGAATAAGATGTCGGCGGAGCTTCCTTGGTTAATTAATGTACGGTGGAGGTTGGCGTTTGCCAATATGATTGTGATGACCATGGGGTCGTCGTGTCCTGAGATGATTCTGGATGCATCTTCTTTGGTAAACATGATTGCTGGGATGTCTGGCACCTCTTTCTTGCCTTCGACATGATACACTTCTTTGAGGTGTCGCTTGCTGGATGATTTGGAGATTTCTCCTCCAGCAAATCCACCGTGTATCACGTGGATATGTCTTTCCAGTGTGCGGGGTGATCGTTCAGATCGTCTGACATCTTCATCCCTTCTTCTTTTTCTTGGTTCTTTGTCCCGGTTGGCCAGGAACCGATCTAGTTTTCCTTCCCTAACTAATTTCTCTATGACGTTTTTCAAGTCAAAGCATTCGTTGGTGGAATGTCCTCGGACTCGATGGTACTCACAATATTCGTTCCGATTTCCTCCTCCCATTTTGCCTTTAAGTGGCCGAGCTGGGGGTATTTTTTCCGTATGGCAGACTTCTTTGTAAATATCTACCAAGGATACCCTAAGTGGGGTGTAGTTATGATATTTTTTATTTTCTCTCCGGAGCGATCTTCTTTTTTCCTGGATTCTTTATATTTATCTCGGTAGGCAGAGCCGAACCTCGAGGCTTCCCCAAGTCGAGAATTCTCCTCCATGTTGATGTACTTCTGCGCCCATTCTTGTACTTCGTCTAGGGATGTCGGGTACCTCTTTGATATAGATTGGCTAAATGGTCATTCTCGTAGGCCAGTTATGAGACCCATGATGGTAGCTTTTGTTGGTAGACTTTGTATATCCATGCATGTTTGTTAAATCTTTCCATGTAGTTGCGAAGACTCTCCCGATCTCCTTGCTTGATCCCTAGTAGGCTGGGTGCGTGTTTAGCTTTGTCCTTTTGTATGGAAAATCGGGACAGGAACTTTTTGGCCAGGTCGTCGAAACTCGAGATGAATTTTGGAGGTAGGTTGTTGAACCATCTAATGGCTATTTTGGTAAGAGTTGTTGGAAAGGCTTTGCAGCGAACTGCATCTGAGGCGTTAGTGAGGTACATTCTAATTCTGAAGTTGCTGAGATGGTGGTTGGGGTCCGAGGTGCCGTCATATAGAGTCATATCCGGAAGTTTGAAATCTTTTGGGATTTTGGTCTTCATAATTTCCCTGGTGAATGGATCTTGATCTTTTTGAAAGCTATCCTCTGCGGAGGGTCGTGTATCTTTAGTTTTGAGATCGGCTTCGAGTTTCATAAGCTTATCTTCTAATTCTCGGCGCCGCCTTATCTCCCGACGTAGATCCTCTTCTTTTTCGCGTTGATGTTGGGCTTCTTTCTCAAGTTGCTTCAATCGATTTTGAAGTGCTTCTATCGCCCCAGGATTTGATGAATTTTTGTCTCCATTGGATTCTGGAGTATCTTTAAGTATAGCATCCATGTTTTTGTGTGGCGTTCTATCTTCCAAACCTGAGTCGTGGTCGTTGTCATGGTTGTCCGCCATGGTGTTGGGATGACTTCTAGGTTCCCCAGCAACGGCGCCAATGTTTTGAGGGTTACCTGAAACTGTAGGTCGATCTCGGTCGAGATCTTCTGTGTTGGTCGGAGCCGACGTGTCCGGCAGGTGTGTAGCGGCCGGAGCTGGTGTGTTCGACTTGTGGGACTGAAAGTGCTGCTGATCCTTCGTTCCCGGAGGGTGGGGGGTACCTGCAAGGGACTCCGATACTTAAGTTAGCAAGGGTATTAAGCAGGTATTGAGTAGAATCAGAGTATGAGTTATACCTGGGTGCTCCAGTGTATTTATAATAGTGAGATGTGGCCTTCTGTGGATAAGATAAGTTAGTTATCTTATCTTATCTTTTAGTGAGGTCATCTTATTTTCAAGGGAACCGCCCTTCTCTTTGCAGGCTTGGGCCGCCTTAGGATTTGAGGCATGTTCCTCTATTTGGGCCCTTCTCTGTGCTTTCCTGGGGACTTGATCGAGCTCTTTGGGAAGAGGTCAGTTTGTCCTGACCTGAAGAGGTCGGTCGCTTTGTCTGTCGAACATCTCGGGTCGGACACCTCGACCCAGGGTATGAACAATAAGTCTGAACAAAAAGAAGCCTTTCCATGCCCAATCCGTTGCCTCCAGCCATGAAATTTTCCTGTTTGATCAACTCAATCGATTCCCAGTAGTTATCCTTCTTACGAGTATGCTTACCATGACTGGAAGTAGTAGCTACAGCTTTTCTCTTACACACCTCGACTTCCATATTGCAATTAGCTGTGTCTTTTCAATCTGCTCTCACCTTCGATACACCTTTGCTATGGATCACAATCGGGTTTGGTTTCGATTTAGAAGAAGATTTCACATGTTGGGGATTCCGATTCCTCCTATCCTAGTTTGGACGTTTGATTTGGTGCCTACCTCTTCCTTCCCCTCAAAGGATTTGGCTAGGCAGGCAAAGCCATCATACATCGGTCAGACCTTATATCTTTAGTGGGTTCCTCATTATCCAGGATGGTGAAACGTGAGCCCTTTTGAGCCAGCATCTCATTTTTGGTCCCTGGTCCACTACCTAGCTTGGCATGATGCCCTCTGCATTGGATTTTGCTCACAAGTATTTATGACCCAAACAAATTTGAATGTACCTCAATCTTCACAACATCAATCCCCTTAGACTTCGCTTGACCCTCATCCACAATCCCCCTTTCTTCGGAGAGCAATCCCACCTATTTTAGAGCCAAATTATTGGAATCTATACTTTGCATATTTGGAGTAGGCCCCGGAGATGACTTCGTCGATGCCAATGGCGACTGCACCACAGTTTTTTGTTTCCTCCTTCAGAACATGACTCCATTCAGTCCCATACCTACCACAATAAAAAAAAATTAAATGCAAGCCTTCGTATTCAATTCTGAACTCTCGACCTGGCACTTCCATGGCTAGCACCAATTTTTGCCTAAGATCTATCTCGACGCAAAACCACGCAAACTTATCCCTTGAGTAAATCAAAGTGGTTTGATCTATTTTAAGCATTGTTCCTATCTTAAGCATTGTTCATAAGAACGGTTGAGTGTAAAGTTCCACTGGAAGATTCGGTATCCTCACCCATACCACTATAAGTTGAAAATCATGAGTACAATAATTAAACAGAGGCCTTCATTTCTGTACCAACAGGTAATGGTCAGCAACTTGCCATAGCCTTTCAAACAAAATATGACAATAGTCATCTTCATCTAAGTGAGCCAGAAAAAATCTCCAGTTAAATCAATAACTTTAACTTTTCCTTTCTTGGCCCAAACTCGTTGAATCCATGCATCCATTTATCAAAATCTTAAGTTTTTCCCAAGAAGTTTAACAATTAGGGAAAACTTTCAAGATCTACACCATGAGTCATACTCCTCCAAGGACACCACTATGATGGGTTGTGGATTGAAGGAAGTTGCATCCTCTTTGAATGAATTTACCACCTCATCCAAAGTGTAGTCTTCAGCCACCAGTCGGACAATCTCTTTCGGAAATAAATTCATTACGGATCCTCCTAACATCAAACTATCTTTGTAGGAGCAACTTTTTGGTGTTTCAAGAATTCTATTGACCTTCTTTTCCAATTTCACATTGCCTATCAGGTTGGGAGAAGGAGAAAACCTGACTCCCTCCTCCACCGCCATTTTCTGTCACAATAACAGTAACATTTTCTTTAATTCATAACTCCTCCTTAATGTCTAGGAGAGCTTCATCACCGTTAGCTTTAGCTTTTTTGACACTTCACAGATCATTTTCTAGCGAGGAGAAATCCTCCTCCATGTTATTTTTGAGAGCGTTTTTATTCATATCTATTTTTTCACCTTTTCTCCCAAATATTATTGTTAATATGGGTTTTGCTACGATATAGAAACACATATAGTTATACACATGTAGAAAACACGTGTTGCAAAATTATTTGTTGTCCAATGACTCCAACATGCTTATTCCACATATGATTTAATAGATGGTTTCAGACTTGTGGGAGACAAAAGTTGAAAGGCTATTAGAAGGTGGTCAGAGGTTGCAGTTGTATTAAAATATTAATTAAAAAGGTTGTAGTGGATTAGTAATTAGTTAAATGATTATTAAATGGTATAAACATCATAATGAATTCATTATTTTTAATGCGGGTCGTGGGTCGTAATTGGTTTTTGGACTATGGGTGTATATTATGCTTTTAGTTATATTTTGTTGGGTTAAGTTTATTGTGATTCATACTTGTTATTGTTGCATTGTACTATTTGGGCACAAAAGAGATGGACTTTTTGGTGGAATTTTGAGACATGTCCTAAGATGAAATTAGTCTTGTCTGACTAGAAAATTATGAACCTAGTGAAATAAACTAGGATATATAGAGCTGTAGCAACCTAATAAAAAAAGAAATGATTGTAGTTACAAGACCAACAAAAATAGATATAACTAGTGTGCATGTTGGGTAATTTCTTTAGAAATAGATGAAGATTAAATGTAAAAAATTTGATTAGTGGAGACAAAATATGCATAACATAAAAAATATTTTTATAATTATATTTATTATTATAAATATAATAAATTTTTAAATAAAGTCAAAAGTAAATTAGAACACTAAAATAATCATTTAAATAACAACATATAAATTAAATAATCATTTAAACAATAGCCTGCTAATAAAGCAACGTTACAAAATCAAAATTAAATACAATTTTAAAATTAATTCATGAAAAAAAAAAGTAAGAAGCCATGATAAAAATAGTAGAGAAATCATATAAACACAACACACTACTGTGTCTTTGAATATAATTTTTTCTTTGATTTTGTGGTAAAATTAAAGGTAAAGTACAGTTTTGGTCCCTAAACTTTAGGTCGAAAATGTTTTTCATCCCCAATTTTTTTTACATACAAAATGGTCCCTTAAGTTTAACTTGATTTTAAAATCGTTCACGAAGTTTGACTTAGTTTTAAATGTTTGGCGGCAGAAGCGAAGAGAAAGGTGGATCGTGGAGTTAAGGTTTAGGGTTTAGGATTTTTGTTTAGGGTTCCTAAACCTTAACTCCTAACCCTAAAATCATAAACCTTAACTCCTAACCCTAAAATCATAAACCCTAAACTACAAAATCCTAAACTATAAATTCTAAATCTTAAACCATATCCTATACTTACCACATAAACAAATCCTAAACCCTAACTCCTAAGATACCAAATCCTAAATCATAAAACATACTGTACCCTAATCACCATAGCTCCTACCTCCTTAACCCGGAACCCTATACACTTATCAATACCCTTCCACCTCTTATTCACTAAACCTTAATGAAGTGAGAGTTGTTTCATATACGTGGAGGAAATTAAACTTTATGTCTTTGTTGTACGTTTATTCTTTCCTTATTCGTGCGATTAATTTTAGGGTTAAGTACAATTTTAGTCCCTAAGATATAGATCGAAAATTTTTTCCGTCCCCCAATCTTTTTCGGAATACAAAATCGTTCTTCTTACTTAAATTTTAAGATTTCGGACCAAATTACCCGTAACAAAAAAAAATTTATAAAATAATAAAAAATTAGGAGAAGAAGCGTGTTTCTGCTTCTACAAAGGGGGAACGGAAGAAGAAGAAGCAACTGTCCACAATCTACCTTTGTCTTCGCTTCTGTCGCCAAAAATTTAAAACTAAGTCAAACTTCATAGACAATTTTAAAACCAAGTTAAACCTAAGGGGCCATTTTGTATGTAAAAAAAAAGTTGGGGACGAAAAATATTTTCGACCTAAAACTTAGGGACCAAAACCATACTTTACCTTTAATTTTACCAGAAAATCAAAGAAGAAATTATATTCAAAGACACAGTAGTGTGTTGTGTGTATCTACTATTTTTATCAGTGGCTTCTTACTTTTTTTTGTGAATTGATTTTAAAATTTTATTTAATTTTGATTTTGTAACGTTGCTTTATTCGCAGGCTATTGTTTAAATGATTATTTAACTTATATGTTGTTTTCTAAATAATTATTTTAGTATTTTAATTTACTTCTAACTTTATTTGAAATTTATTATATTTATAATAATAAATATAATTATAAAAATATTTTTTATGTTATGTATATTTTGTTTCCACTAATCAAATTTTTTACATTCAATCTTCATCTATTTCTAAAGAAACTACCCAACATGCACACTAGTTATATCTATTTTTTTTTGGTCTTGTAGCTACAATCATTTTTTTCTTGGTCAGATTGCTACAACTCTTTATATCCTAGTTTATTTCACTGGACTCATAATCTCCTGGTCAGACAAGATGTATTTTATCTTAGGACATATCTCAACATTCCACCAAAAAGCCCATCCATTTTGTGTCCAAAGAGTACAATGCAACAATAACAAATATGAATCACAATAAACTTAACCCAACAAAATATGACTAAAAGCATAATATACACCCATAGTCCAAAAATCAATTACGACTGGTGCACGAAATTGCAATCACACTTTTGCAACTCCGCACAATTAACCAGCAAGTGCGCTGGATCATCCAAGTAATAAAACCTTACGTGAGTAAGGGTCGATCCCACAGAGATTGTCGGCTTGAAGCAAGCTATGGTCATCTTGTAAATCTCAGTCAGGCGGATTCAAATGGTTATGAGGTATTAATAATTAAAAGGTAAATAAAATTGAAAATAACATAGAGATACTTATGTAATTCATTGGTGGAAATTTCAGATAAGCGTTTGGAGATGCTTTGTTGCTTCTGAACCTCTGCTTTCCTATTGTCTTCATCCAATCATGCGTCCTCCCTTCCATGGCAAGCTGTATGATCCTCTCAGTAAAAATGGTTTGGCTACGGTTTCTGTACGGCTAATCAACTGTTGGATTTCTCGTCTCGGATGAAAAATACCAGGCACAGCTACCGCATGGCTAATCATGTGTCGGTTCCCACTTGTGTTGGAATATGATCTCTCAATCCTTTTGCACACTGTCAGTGCGCCCAATAGTCATGAGTTTGAAGTTTGTCACAGTCATCCCATCCCAGATCTTACTCGGAATACCACAGACAAGGTTTAGACTTTTCAGATCTCAGGAATGCTGCCAATTATTTCTAGCCTATACCACGAAGGTTCTAACCACGCGGACTTGGTCCATGGATCAGAGATCCAAGAGATTATGCTTCAGTTGTCATCCAATGACTACGTTGAACATCATGTAGACCGCTTGTGGTTGTCAGGCACGCCGATCTTGGCTAAGCGAGTAATGAAGATAGTGGGTGATTGTCATGGGTCACCCCCTTCATTCTGACTTAACTGAATTAAGTACGAGAGTATATCTTGGAGAAGAAGTAGGCGTGAATTGAAAGAGAAACAATAATACTTGCATTAATTCATGAAGAACTGCAGAGCTCCTCACCTTAATCTATAAGGTGTAGAAACTCCACCGTAGAAAATACATAAGAGAAGAAGGTCTGGGCATAGCCGAATGGCCAGCCTCCCAAGTGGCATAAGATAATTCTCAAAAGCTGTCATCCCTGAATACAATAGTAAAAAGTGCTATATATACTAAACTAGTTACTAGGGTTTACAGAAAATGAGTAGCTAAATGCAGATAATGCAAAAATCCACTTCTGAGGTCCACTTGGTGTGTGTTTGTGCTGAGCTTTGAAGTTTTCATGTGCATAGGCCATTCTTGGAGTTAAGCGCCAGCTTGGATGCCAGTTTGGGCGTTTAACTCCAGTTTTGGTGCCAGTTCCGGAGTTTTACGCCAGAAAAGGGTCTCTAGTAGGCGTTTGGACGCCAATTTGGGTAATCAAATCTCGGGAAAAGTATGGACTATTATATATTGCTGGAAAACCCAAGATGTATACTTTACAACGCAATTGAGAGCGCACCAATTGGGCTTCTGTAGCTCCAGAAAATCCACTTCAAGTGCATGAGGGTCAGAATCCAACAGCATCTGCAGTCCTTTCTCAGCCTCTGAATCAGATTTTTACTCAGGTCCCTCAATTTCAGCCAGAAAATACCTGAAATCACAGAAAAATACACAAAATCATAGTAAAGTCCAGAAATTTGATTTTTGCATAAAAACTAATAAAAATATATTAAAAAGTAACTAAAATATACTAAAAACTACCTAAAAACAATGCCAAAAAGCGTATAAATTATCCGCTCATCACAACTCCAAACTTAAATCATTGCTTGTCCCTAAGCAACTAAAAATAAAATAGGATAAAAAGAAGAGAATATACAATAAATCTCAACATATCAATGAAGCTTAGTTCTAATTAGATGAGCGGAGCTAGTAGCGTTTTGCTTCTGAATAGTTTTGGCATCTCACTTTATCCTTTGAAGTTCAGAATGATTGGCATCCATAGGAATTCAGAATTCAGATAGTGTTATTGATTCTCCTAGTTTAGTATGTTGATTCTTGAACACATCTACTTATGTGTCTTGGCCGTGACCCTAAGCATCTTGTTTTCCAGTATTACCATCGGATACATAAATGCCACAGACACATAACTGGGTGAACTTTTTTAGATTGTGACTCAGCTTTGCTAGAGTCCCCAGTTAGAGGTGTCCAGAGTTCTTAAGCACATTCTTTTTGCTTTGGATCACGACTTTAACCACTCAGTCTCAAGCTTTTCACTTGGACCTTCATGACACAACCACATGGCTAGGGACAGCTTGATTTAGCCGCTTAGGCCAGGATTTTATTCCTTTGGGCCCTCCTATCCACTGATGCTCAAAGCCTTGGATCCTCTTTACTCTTGCTTTTTAGTTTAAAGGGTTACTAACTTTTTCTGCTTGCTTTTTCTTTTTCTTTTTTCTTTATTTTTTGCCCCTTTTTTTTCTTTTTTTTCGCAAGCTTTGTGTTTTTCACTGTTTTTTCTTGCCTTAAGAATCAATTTTATGATTTTTCAGATTATCAATAACATTTCTCTTTTTATTCTTTCAAGAGCCAACAATTTTAACATTCATAAACTTCACTATAAAAAATATGCACTGTTCAAGCATTCATTCAAAAAACAAAAAGTATTGCCACCACATCAAAATAATTAAACTAATTTCAAGATAGAATTCAAAATTTATGTACTTCTTATTCTTTTGCAAATAGAAACATTTTTCTTTTAAGAAAGGTGAAGGATTCATGGAACACTTATAGCTTTAAGACATAGACACTAGACACTAATGATCATATAACATAAAGCATAAAAACCGAAAAAAATAGAAAAAAAATAAGAACAAGGAAATTAAAGGACGGGTCCACCTTAGTGACGGCGGCTAGTTCTTCCTCTTGAAGATCCTATGGAGTGCTTAAACTCCTCAATATCTCTTCCTTGCCTTGTTGTTCCTCCCTCATGGCTCTTTGGTCCTCTCTAATTTCATGGAGGATAATGGAGTGTTCTTGGTGCTCCATCCTTAGTTGCTCCATATTGGAACTTAAATCTCCTAAAGAGGTATTGAGTTGCTCCCAATAGTTGTGTGGAGAAAAATGCATCCCTTTAGGCATCTCAGGGATTTCTTGATGAGGGACTTCCTCATGATCTTGTTAAGGTCCATGAGTGGGCTCTCTTGTTTGTTCCATCCTCTTTTTAGTGATGGGCTTGTCCTCTTCAATGAGGATGTCTTCTTCTATGAAAATTCTGGCTGAATTGCATAGGTGACAGATGAGATGAGGGAAGGCTAACCTTGCCAAAGTAGAGGGTTTGTCAGCCACCTTATATAGTTCTAAAGGTATAATCTCATGAACTTCCACTTCCTCTCCAATCATGATACTATGGATCATGAAAGCCCGATCCACAGTTACTTCGGACCGGTTGCTAGTAGAAATGATAGAGCGTTGGATGAACTCTAACTATCCTCTAGCCATGTGTTTGAGGTTAAGCCTTCTCAGTTGGACCGGCTTGCCTTTGGAGTCTCTCTTCCATTAGGCTCCTTCCACACAGAGATCCATGAGGACTTGGTCCAACCTTTGATCAAAGTTGACCCTTTTTGTGAAAGGATGAAGATCTCTTTGCATCATTGGCAAGTTGAATGCCAACCTCACGATTTTCGGACTGAAATCCAAGTATTTTCCCTGAACCACTGTGAGCCAATTCTTTGGATTCGGGTTCACACTTTGATCATGGTTCTTAGTGATCCATGCATTAGCATAGAACTCTTGAATCGTTAAGATTCTGACTTGTTGGATGGGGTTGGTGAGAACTTCCTAACATCTTCTTCGAATCTCTCGTCAGATCTCCGGATATTCGATCTTTTTGAGCTTGAAGGGGACCTCGGGGATCACCTTTTTCTTGGCCACAACTTCATAGAAGTGGTCTTGATGGACCTTTGAGATAAATCTCTCCATCTCCCATGCCTCGGAGGTGGAAGCAATTTCCTTCCTTTTCCTCTTTCTAGAGGTTTCTCCGGTCTTAGGTGCCATTAATGGTTATGAAAAAAAAAGCAACACTTTTTCCCATACCAAACTTAAAAGGTTTGCTCGTCCTCAAGCAAAAAAAGAAAGAAAGGAGGAGAAGAAGAAATGGAGGAAATTGAGGTGTGTGAAGGGTTCGGCCAAGGGGGTAGGAAGTGTTGGTGATGTGTGAAAATGAAGGAGTGTAGAGGGTTATTTATGGGGTAAGAGAGATAGGGGATCCATGTGAGAAGGGGTGGGTTTGGGAAGGAAATGGTTTTGAATTTGAATGGTAGGTAGGTGGGGTTTATTTTGGGAAATAGTGGATGGATGTGAGTGGTGGAAAGATTATGGGGTAGAGGGTAGGATTTGATAGGTGAATGATGTTTGGGGAAGAGTGTTATGGAAAGGTGTGAAGAAGGGAGAGAGTGAGTCGGGGTAGGTAGGGATCCTGTGGGGTCCACAGATCCTGAGGTGTCAAGGAATTCTCATCCCTGCACCTTTCTGGCGTTTAAAAGCCCACTGTGTGCCATTTCTGGCATTAAACGCCAGTCTGGCTGCCAATTCTGGCGTTTAACGCCCAGAATGCTGCCAGACTGGGCGTTAAACGCCCATTCTGCTACCCTTACTGGCGTTTAACGCTAGCCAGACACCAGACACCCTTTTCTGGCGTTAAACGCCAGTCTGTGTTCTATTTCTGGCGTTAAACGCCCAGAATGCTACCAGATTGGGCGTTAAACGCCCATTTTGCTATCCTTACTGGCGTTTAAATGCCAGTAAGCCCATTCACAAAGGTATGCTATTTTTGATGATGTTTTTTATTCCGCTTTAATTCTGCAGCTATTTTTGTGACTTCACATGATCATCAACCTAAAGAAAATATATACTAACAATGGAAAAGTAATTAATATAGATAAATAAAAATGGGTTGCCTCCCAATAAGCGCTTCTTTAATGTCAATAGCTTGACAGGAAGCTCTTACAGAGCTTCACAGATGCTCAGAGCATGGTTGTGGTCTCCCAACACCAAGCTTAGAGTCTGAATGTAGGGGCTCTTTCTAACTCTGTATTGAGAGAAGTGGTGCACGAAATTGTGATCATCAACAATGGCTCCAATAATTTGGTAGCTCTCACACGTGAATTACATTTAGTCACAATTCCGCACAACTAACCAGCAAGTGTACTGGGTCGTCCAAGTAATACCTTACGTGAGTAAGGGTCGATCCCACGGAGATTGTTGGTATGAAGCAAGCTATGGTCATCTTGTAAATCTCAGTCAGGCGGATAATAATTGATTATGGGAAACATAAAGAGATACTTGCTTAAATAATAAAGGATAGAAATACTTATGTAAATTAATGGTGGGAATTTCAGATAAGCGTATGGAGATGCTTGTCCCTGTTGAATCTCTGCTTTCCTACTGCTTTTATCCAATTTTATCACTCCCTTCTATGGCAAGATGTATGTAGGGCATCACCGTTGTCAATGGCTACATCCCATCCTCTCAGTGAAAAAGGTCCAAATGCTCTGTCACAGCACGGCTAATCATCTGTCGATTCTCAATCAGGTTGGAGTAGAATCCAGTGATTCTTTTGTGTTTGTCACTAACGCCCAGCCTTCAGGAGTTTGAAGCTCGTCACAGTCATTCAATCCCGGAATCCTACTCGGAATACCACAGACAAGGTTAGACTTTCCGGATTCCCATGAATCCCGCCATCAATTCTAGCTTATACCATGAAGATTCTGATTAAGGAATCCAAGAGATATGCGCCCAGTCTAAGGTAGAATGGAAGTGGTTGTCAGTCACGCGCGTTCATAGGTGAGAATGATGATGAGTGTCACGGATCATCATATTCATCAAGTTGAAGTGCAACGAATATCTTAGAACAGGAATAAATCGAATTGGATAGAAAATAATAGTAATTGCATTGAAACTTGAGGTACAGCAGAGCTCCACACCCTTAATCTATGGTGTGTAGAAACTCCACCGTTGAAAATACATAAGTGAAAGGTTCAGGCATGGCCGAATGGCCAGCCCCCATGATCTGAGAACTAAACGTCCCAAGATTGAATAATACAATCCCCAGATGTCTAATACAATAGTAAACTATCCTATTTATACTAGACAAGCTACTAGGGTTTACAGGAGTAAGTAATTGATGCATAAATCCACTTCCAGGGCCCACTTGGTGTATGTTTGGGCTGAGCTTGATCTATCCACGAGCTGAGGCTTCTTTTAGAGTTGAACACCAAGTTGTAACGTGTTTTGGGCGTTCAACTCCGGTTCGTGACGTGTTTCTGGCGTTTGACTCCAGACAACAACATGGAACTGGCGTTGAGCGCCAGTTTACATCATCTAATCACAAATAAAGTATGGACTATTATATATTGATGGAAAGCTCCGGATGTCTATTTTCCAACGCCGTTGAGAGCGCGCCATTTGGAGTTCTGTAGCTCCAGAAAATCCATTTCGAGTGCAGGGAGGTCAGATTCCAACAGCGTCAGCAGTTCTTTGTCAGCCTCCTTATCAGAGTTTTGCTCAGCTCCCCCAATTTCAGCCAGAAATTTCCTGAAATCACAGAAAAACACACAAACTCATAGTAAAGTCCAGAAATGTGAATTTAGCATAAAAAATAATGAAAACATCCCTAAAAGTAACTAGATCATACTAAAAACTACCTAAAAATAATGCCAAAAAGCGTATAAATTATCCGCTCATCACAACACCAAACTTAAACTGTTGCTTGTCCCCAAGCAACTGAAAATCAATTAGGATAAAAAGAAGAGAATATACTATAAATTCAAAAATATCAATGAATATTAATTCTAATTAGATGAGCGGGACTTGTAGCTTTTTGCTTCTGAACAATTTTGGCATCTCACTTTTTCCTTTGAAGTTCAGAATGGTTGGCTTCTCTAAGAACTTAGAATTATGGATAGTGTTATTGATTCTCCTAGTTAAGTATGTTGATTCTTGAACATAGCGACTTTTATGAGTCTTGGCCGTGGCCCTAAGCATTTTGTTTTCCAGTATTACCACCGGATACATAAATGCCACAGACACATGACTGGGTGAACCTTTTCAGATTGTGACTCAGCTTTGCTAGAGTCCCCAGTTAGAGGTGTCCAGGGCTCTTAAGCACACTCTTTTTGCTTTGGATCACGACTTTAACCACTCAGTCTCAAGCTTTTCACTTGGACCTGCATGCCACAAGCACATGGTTAAGGACAGCTTGATTTAGCCGCTTAGGCCTGGATTTTGGTTCCTTGGGCCCTCCTATCCATTGATGCTCAAAGCCTTGGATCCTTCTTACCCTTGCCTTTTGGTTTTAAGGGCTATTGGCTTTTTTTGCTTGCTTTTTCTTTTTCTTTTTTTTTCGCAATTTTTTTTCACAAGCTTTTGCTTTTTCACTGCTTTTTCTTGCTTCAAGAATCAATTTCATGATTTTTCAGATCATCAATAACATTTCTCTTTGTTCATCATTCTTTCAAGAGCCAACAATTTTAACATTCATAAACAACAAGATCAAAAATATGCACTGTTCAAGCATTTATTCAGAAAATAAAAAGTATTGTCACCACATCAATATAATTAAATTAAATTCAAGGATAATTTTTCGAAATTTGTGTACTTCTTGTTCTTTTTTAATTAAAAACATTTTTTTTATTTAAGAGATGTGAAGGATTTATGGAATTTTATTCATAGCTTTAAGACATAGTTACTACATACTAATGATCATGAAGTAGAGACACAAAACATAAATAGACATGAAGCATAAAAATCGAAAAAAACAGAGAAATAAGAACAAGGAATGAGTCCACCTTAGTGGCGTCTTCTTTTTGAAGGACCAACAATGTCTTTAAGCTCTTCTATGTCCCTTCCTTGCCTTTGTTGCTCCTCCCTCATTGCTCTTTGATCTTCTCTTATTTCATGGAGAATGATGGAGTGCTCTTGATGTTCCACCCTTAATTGTTCCACATTATAACTCAAATCTTCTAAGGAAGTGTTGAGTTGTTCCCAATAGTTGTTGGGAGGAAAGTGCATCCCTTGAGGCATCTCCGGGATTTCTTGGTGATGAGCTTCCTCATGCGTCCCTTGGGCTCCATGAGTGGGCTCTCTTGTTTGCTCCATCCTTTTCTTAGTGATGGGCTTGTCCTCCTCAATGAGGATGTCTCCTTCTATGATAACTCCAGCTGAGTAACATAGATGGCAAATAAGATGAGAAAAAGCTAGCCTTGCCAAAGTAGAGGACTTATCGGCTATTTTGTAGAATTCATGGGAGATGACTTCATGAACTTCTACTTCCTCTCCAATCATGATGCTATGAATCATGATGGCCCGATCCACAGTAACTTCAGATCGGTTGCTAGTGGGGATGATGGAGCGTTGAATGAACTCCAACCATCCTCTAGCCACAAGCTTGAGGTCCAGTCTTCTTAGTTGAACCCACTTGCCTTTGGAGTCTCTTTTCCATTGAGCTCCTTCCACACATATGTCCATAAGGACTTGGTCCAACCTTTGATTAAAGTTGACCCTTCTAGTGTAGGGGCGTACATCTCCTTGCATTATGGGCAAGTTGAACGCCAACCTCACATTTTCCAGACTAAAATCTAAGTATTTCCCCCGAACCATTGTAAGATAGTTCTTTGGATTCGGGTTCATACTTTGATCATGGTTCCTAGTGATCCATGCATTGGCATAGAACTCTTGGACCATTAAAATCCCGACTTGTTGAATGGGGTTGGTTAGAACCTCCCAACCTCTTCTTTGGATCTCATGTCGGATCTCCGGATACTCATTTTTCTTGAGCTTGAAAGGGACCTCAGGGATCACCTTCTTCTTGGCCACAACATCATAGAAGTGGTCTTGATGGGCTTTGGAGATGAATTTTTCCATCTCCCATGACTCGGAGGTCGAAACTTTTGTCTTCCCTTTCCCTTTTCTAGAGGATTCTCTGGCCTTGGGTGCCATCAATGGTTATGGAAAAACAAAAAGCTTATGCTTTTACCACACCAAACTTAAAATATTGCTCGCCCTCGAGTAAGAGAAGAAAGAAGAGAAGAAGAAGAAGAAGAAATATGGAGGAGAAGGAGAGGTGTAGGTTTCGGCCAAGGTATAGAAGAGGGGGTTGTGTTGTGTAAAATGAAGTAGAATGGAGGGGTATATATAGGGAGGGGGGAGAGGGTAGGTTCGGCCATTTAGGGTGGGTTTGGGTGGGAAAGATTTTTGAATTTTGAAGATAGGTGGGGTTTATGGGAAAGAGTGGAGGGATGTGAGTGGTGATGTGGGTAATTGGGAAGAGAGATTGAGGTGATTGGTGAAGGGTTTTGGGGAAGAGTGTTTATTGGAAAGAGAGAATGAATGTTGAGAAGAAGGGAGAATATGTTAGGTGGGGATCCTGTGGGGTCCACAGATCCTGAGATGATCCTGTGTGGTCCACAGATCCTGAGGTGTTAAGGATTTACATCCCTACACTAATTAGGCATGTAAAATGCCTTAGCATACCATTCTGGCATTTAAACGCCGAAGTGATGCACGTTCTGGGCGTTCAACGCCCATGTGCAGCATGTTTCTGGCGTTAAACGCCAGTTCCATGCTTGTTACTGGCGTTCAGCGCCAGCTTTCCTCAGGGCACATTCCTGGCGTCCAAATGCCAAGATGTTGCTTGTTTCTGGCATTCAGCGCCAGATCCATGCTCTGTTCTGGTGTTGAATGCTAGCCAGATGCACCTTACTGGCGTTTAAACGCCAGTAAGTCCTTCCTCCAGGGTGTGATTTTTCCTCTGCTGTTTTTGATTCTATTTTTAATTTTAATATTTTTTTCGTGACTCCTCATGATCATGAACCTACTAAAACACAAAATAATAATAAAATAAAAATAAAATTAGATAAATAAAAATTGGGTTGCCTCCCAACAAGTGCTCTTTTAATGTCACTAGCTTGAAAGTGGGCTCTCATGGAGCCTTAGAGAAGTTCAGAGCATGATGAAGGTTTTCCAACACCAAACTTAAAGTTTGAATGTGGGGTCTTCTCAACACCAAACTTAAAGTTTGGTTGTGGCCTCCCAACACCAAACTTAGAGTTTGATTGTGGGGGCTCTTTTGGACTCTGTACTGAGAGAAGCTCTGCATGCTTACTCTCTTTTGTTAGAGAGGGATGGCCGTGTGCCTTAAACACAAGGTAGTCCCCATTCAATTGAAGGACTAATTCTCCTCTGTTAACATCTATTACAGCACCTGCTGTGGCTAGAAAAGGTCTTCCAAGGATGATGCATTCATCCTCTTCCTTCCTAGTGTCTAGGATTATGAAATCAGCAGGGATGTAAAGGCCTTCAACCTTTACTAACATGTCCTCTACTAATCCATAAGCTTGTCTTACTGACTTGTCTGCCAATTGTAATGAGAATAAGGCAGGCTGTACCTCAATGATCCCTAGTTTCTCCATTACAGAGAGTGGCATAAGATTTATGCCTGACCCCAGGTCACACAGAGATTTTTCAATGGTCATGGTGCCTATGGTACAGGGTATTAAGAATTTTCCAAGATCTTGTTTCTTTTGAGGTAGAGTTTGCTGAACCCATGTATCTAGTTCACTAATGAGCAAGGGAGGTTCACCTTCCCAAGTCTCATTACCAAACAACTTGGCATTCAGCTTCATGATAGCTCCTAGATATTGAGCAACTTGCTCTCCAGTCATAACTTTATCCTCTTCTGAGGAAGAATAGTCTTTAGAGCTCATGAATGGCAGAAGGAGATTTAGTGGAATCTCTATGGTCTCTATACGAGCCTCAGATTCCTTTAGGTCCTTAATAGGGAACTCCTTCTTGCTTGAGAGACGTCCCAGGAGGTCTTCCTCACTAGGATTTTCGTCCTTCTCCTCCCTTGTGCATTCGACCATATTGATTACATCAATGGCCTTGCACTCTCCTTTTGGATTCTCTTCAGTATTGCTTGGGAGAATACTGTGAGGAGTTTCAATGATTTTCTTACTCAGCTAGCCCACTTGTGCCTCCAAATTTCTAATGGAGGATCTTGTTTCACTCATGAAACTTAAAGTAGCCTTAGACAGATCAGAGACTATGTTTGATAGGTTAGAGGGGCTCTGTTCAGAATTCTCTGTCTGTTGCTGAGAAGATGATGGAAAAGGCTTGTTATTACTTAGCCTGTTTCTTCCACCATTATTAAAGCCTTGTTGAGGCTTTTGTTGATCCTTCCATGAGAAATTTGGATGATTTCTCCATGATGAATTATAGGTGTTTCCATAAGGTTCACCCATGTGATTTACCTCTGCCATTGCAGGGTTCTCAGGATCATAAGCTTCTTCAGAAGTTGCCTCTTTAGTACTGTTGAATACATTTTGCCATCCATTCAGACTTTGAGAGACCATGTTGACTTGCTGAGTCAACACTTTGTTCTGAGCCAATATGGCATTCAGAGCATCAATTTCAAGAACTCCCTTCCTCTGAGGCGTCCCACTATTCACGGAATTCCTCTCAGAAGTGTACATGAATTGGTTATTTGCAACCATGTCAATAAGTTCTTGAGCTTCTACAGGCGTTTTATTTAGGTGGATAGATCCACCTGCAGAATAGTCCAATGACATTTTAGAAAACTCAGATAGACCATAATAGAATATATCTAATATGGTCCATTCTGAAAATATGTCAGAAGGACACTTTTTGGTCATCTGCTTATATCTTTCCCAAGCTTCATAGAGGGATTCACCATCTTTTTGCTTGAAGGTCTGAACATCCACTCTAAGCTTGCTCAACTTTTGAGGAGGAAAGAATTTATCCAAGAAGGCCGTGACCAGCTTATCCCAGGAGTCTAGGCTATCTTTAGGTTGTGAGTCCAACCATGTTCTAGCTCTGTCTCTTACAGCAAAAGGGAAAAGCATGAGCCTGTAGACTTCAGGATCTACTCCATTCGTCTTTACAGTCTCACAAATCTGCAAGAACTCAGTTAAAAACTGGTAAGGATCTTCAGATGGAAGTCCATGAAACTTGCAGTTCTGTTGCATTAGAGCAACTAATTGAGGTTTCAGCTCAAAATTGTTTGCTCCAATGGCCGGAATGGAGATGTTTCTTCCATCAAATTTGGAAGTTGGTTTAGTGAAATCACCAAGCATCCTCCTTGCATTATTGTTGTTGGATTCGGCTGCCATCTCCTTTTCTTGTTCGAAAATTTCAGAAAGGTTGTCTCTGGATTGTTGTAATTTAGCTTATCTGAATTTCCTCTTCAGAGTCCTTTCAGGTTCAGGATCAGCTTCAACAAGAATGCCTTTTTCCTTGTTCCTGCTCATATAGGGAAGAAGAGAACAAGAAAAGAAAGAGGAATCCTCTATGTCACAGTATAGAGATTCTTTTATGTTAGTAGAGAAAGAAAGGGAATAGGAGTGAAGAAGAATGAATAGGTAGGGGTAGTGATTTGAGATGAAGAGAGGTGAAGAGAAGTGTTAGTAAATAAATGAATAAATAGAAGAATGGGAGAGGGAAGAAATTTCGAAAATAAATTTGAAAAGAAGTTAAATGATTTTCGAAAATAAAAGATAAGATAGAATTAAAATTAAAACAATTAATTAATTAAAAAAAAATTTAAAAAAAAAGGATGAGATATTTTCGAAAATTAGAGAGGGAAAAGTAGTTAGGTGGTTTTGAAAAAGATAAGAAACAAACAAAAAGTCAAATAGTTAGTTGAAAAAGATATTAAAATCAAATTTGAAAAGATAAGAAGATAAGAAGTTAGATAAGATATTTTGAAATTAAATTTTTGAAAAAGATAAAATTTTGAAAAAAGATAAGATAAAAAGATAAGATAAGATAGATTTAATTTTGAAAATTAAAATTAATTACTTAACTAACAAGAAATTAAAAGATAAGATTCTAGAATTTAAAGATTGAACCTTTCTTAACAAAAAAGTAACAAACTTCAAATTTTTGAATCAATCATATTAATTGTTAGCATAATTTTCGAAAATTTGAAATAAAGTTAAGAAAAATATTTTTGAAAAATAATTTCCAAAATTTTCGAAAAAAATAGAACAAATGAAAAAGATATGATTTTTGAAAAGATTTTTAAAATTGAAAATTTGACTTGTCTTACAAGAAATAACTAATTTTAAAAATTTTTGACTAAGTCACCTCAAATTTTCGAAATTTTGGAGAGGAATAAGGAAAAGATATTTTTTATTTTTAAATTTTTGATGAGGAGAGAGAAAAACACAAAAGTGACCCAAAACATGAAAATTTTGGATCAAAACACAAGATGCATGCAAGAACACTATGAATGTCAAGATGAACACCAAGAACACTTTGAAGATCATGATGAACATCAAGAACATATTTTAAAAAAATTTTTGATGCAAAGAAAACATGCAAGACACCAAACTTAGAAATCTTTAATGCATGGACTCTAACAAACGAAAAATGCATATGAAAAACAATAAAAGACAAAACAAGAAATCATCAAGATCAAACAAGAAGACTTACCAAGAACAATATGAAAATCATGAAGAACACTATGAATGCATGGAATTTTCGAAAAAAATAATGCATAAATTTTAAAAACATGCAATTGACACCAAACTTAAAAATTGACTCAAAACTCAAACAAGAAACATAAAATATTTTTTATTTTTATGATTTTATGATTTTTTTGTATTTTTGTTATTATTTATTTTTTTTTGAAAATTATATTTTTGAAAAACGAAAATAAAGAAAAATTTTTGAAAGATTTTTGAAAACTTTTTTGAAAAGAAAATAAAAAGAAAATTACCTAATCTGAGCAACAAGATGAACTGTCAGTTGTCCATACTTGAACAATCCCCGGCAACGGTGCCAAAAACTTGGTGTTGTTGCCGGATCAGAAAAACTTGGCGCTGTGGTTGCACATAATTGTAATTCAAACAATCCCCGGCAACGGTGCCAAAAACATGGTGGACAAAATTGTGATCATCAACAATGGCTCCAATAATTTGGTAGCTCTCACACGTGAATTACACTTAGTCACAACTCCGCACAACTAACCAGCAAGTGTACTGGGTCGTCCAAGTAATACCTTACGTGAGTAAGGGTCGATCCCACGGAGATTGTTGGTATGAAGCAAGCTATGGTCATCTTGTAAATCTCAGTCAGGCGGATAATTTGATTATGGGAAACATAAAGAGATACTTGCTTAAATAATAAAGGATAGAAATACTTATGTAAATTAATAGTGGGAATTTCATATAAGTGTATGGAGATGCTTATCCCTGTTGAATCTCTGCTTTCCTACTGCTTTTATCCAATTTTATCACTCCCTTCTATGGCAAGCTGTATGTAGTGCATCACCGTTGTCAATGGCTACATCCCATCCTCTCAGTGAAAAAGGTCCAAATGCTCTGTCACAGCACGGCTAATCATTTGTCGGTTCTCAATCAGGTTGGAGTAGAATCCAGTGATTCTTTTGCGTCTGTCACTAACGCCCAGCCTTCAGGAGTTTGAAGCTCGTCACAGTCATTCAATCCCGGAATCCTACTCGGAATACCACAGACAAGGTTAGACTTTCCGGATTCCCATGAATCCCGCCATCAATTCTAGCTTATACCACGAAGATTCTGATTAAGGAATCCAAGAGATATGCGTCCGGTCTAAGGTAGAACGGAAGTGGTTGTCAGTCACGCGCGTTCATAGGTGAGAATGATGATGAGTGTCACGGATCATCACATTCATCAAGTTGAAGTGCAACGAATATCTTAGAACAGGAATAAATCGAATTGGATAGAAAATAATAGTAATTGCATTGAAACTTGAGGTACAGCAGAGCTCCACACCCTTAATCTATGGTGTGTAGAAACTCCACCGTTGAAAATACATAAGTGAAAGGTTCAGGCATGGCCGAATGGCCAGCCCCCATGATCTGAGAACTAAACGTCCCAAGATTGAATAATACAATCCCTAGATGTCTAATACAATAGTAGACTATCCTATTTATACTAGACAAGCTACTAGGGTTTACAGGAGTAAGTAATTGATGCATAAATCCACTTCCAGGGCCCACTTGGTGTATGTTTGGGCTGAGCTTGATCTATCCACGAGCTGAGGCTTCTTTTGGAGTTGAACGCCAAGTTGTAACGTGTTTTGGGCGTTCAACTCCGGTTCGTGACGTGTTTCTGGCGTTTGACTCCAGACAACAACATGGAACTGGCGTTGAGCGCCAGTTTACATCGTCTATCACGAATAAAGTATGGACTATTATATATTGCTGGAAAGCTCTGGATGTATACTTTCCAACGCCATTGAGAGCGCGCCATTTGGAGTTCTGTAGCTCCAGAAAATCCATTTCGAGTGTAGGGAGGTCAGATTCCAACAGCATCAGCAGTCCTTTGTCAGCCTCCTTATCAGAGTTTTGCTCAGCTCCCTCAATTTCAGCCAGAAATTACTTGAAATCATAGAAAAACACACAAACTCATAGTAAAGTCTAGAAATGTGAATTTAGCATAAAAACTAATGAAAACATCCCTAAAAGTAACTAGATCATACTAAAAACTACCTAAAAACAATGCCAAAAAGCGTATAAATTATCCGCTCATCAAGAAGCTTTTCATGCTTCTTTTCCATGTTTACAGAAGAAGATCCTTGAGTCTTAAATACAAGGTAGTCCTCATTCAATTGAAGGACTAGCTCTCCTATGTCTACATCAATCACAGCCCTTGCTGTGGCTAGGAAGGGTCTTCCAAGGATGATGGATTCATCATCATCCTTTCCAGTGTCTAGGATTATGAAGTCAGTAGGGATGTAAAGGCCTTCAACATTCACTAAGACATCCTCTACAAGTCTATAAGCTTGTTTCATTGATTTGTTTGCCATCTCTAGTGAGATTCTAACAGCTTGTACCTCAAAGATTCCTAGTTTCTTCATTACAAAGAGTGGCATGAGGTTGATACCTGACCCCAAGTCACACAGAGCCTTTTCAAAGGTCATGGTGCCTATGGTGCAAGGTATTAAGAACTTTCCAGGATTCGATTTCTTCTGAGGTAATGTCTGCTGAATCCAGGTATTCAGTTCATTGATGAACAATGGAGGTTCATCCTCACAAGTCTTATTACCAAATAACTTGGCATTCAGTTTCATGATTGCTTCTAGATACTGAGCAACTTGCTCTTCAATAGTGTCTTCGTCCTCTTCAGAGGAAGAATACTCATCAGAGCTCATGAATGGAAAAAGTAAGTTCAGTGGAATCTCTATGGTTTCTGTATGAGCCTCATATTTCTTTGGTTCCTCAATCGGGAACTCCTTATTGGTCAGTGGACGTCCCTTGAGGTCTTCCTCACTGGGAATCACTACCTTTTCACTCTCTCCATGTTCGGCCATTTTGGTTATAGTTATGGCCTTACACTTTCTTTTGGGATTCTCTTCTGTATTGCTTGGGAGAGTACTAGGAGGAGTTTCGGTAACTCTTTTACTCAGTTGACCCACTTGTGCCTCCAAATTTCTGATGGAGGACCTTGTTTCATTCATGAAACTGAGAGTGATTTTAGATAGATCAGAGACTATGTTTGCGAAGCCAGAGAGGCTCTGCTCAGAATTTTTTGTCTGATGCTGAGATGATGATGGAAAAGGTTTGCTATTGCCAAACTTATTTCTCCCACCATTATTGTTGTTGAAGCCTTGTTGAGGTTTCTGTTGATCCTTCCATGAGAAATTTGGATGATTACTCCATGAAGGATTATAGGTGTTTCCATAGGATTCTCCTATGTAATTCACCTCTTCCATTGCAGGATTCTCAGGGTCATAAGCTTCTCCTTCAGAGGAGGCTTCTTTAGCATTGCTGGATGCAGCTTGCAATCCAGTCAGATTCTGAAAAATCATATCGACTTACTGAGTCAATATTTTGTTTTGAGCCAATATGGCATTCAGAGTATCAATCTCAATAACTTCTTTCTTCTGAGTCATCCCATTATTCACATGATTTCTTTCAGAAGTGTACATGAACTGGTTATTTGCAACCATCTCAATGAGTTTCTGGGCTTCTGCAGGGTTTTCAGATGAAGGGATCCACCAGCAGAATGGTCCAATGACATCTTGGACAATTCAGAAAGACCATCATAGAATATGCATATGACGTTCCATTCAGGAAGCATGTTAGAAGGACACCTTTTGGTTAATTGCTTGTATATTTTCCAAGCTTCATAGAGAGATTCACCTTCCTTTTGTCTGAAGGTTTGGACGTCCACTCTAAGCTTGCTCAACTTTTGAGGTGGAAAGAATTTGGTCAAGAAAGCATTGACCAACGTGTCCCAAGAGTTCAGGCTTTCTCTAAGTTGTGAGTCCAACCATGTTCTAGCTCTATCTCTTATAACAAAGGGGAAAAGCATAAGTCTGTAAACCTCGGGATCAACCCCATTGGTCTTAACAGTATCACAGATCTGCAAGAATTCATCTAAGAACTGATGAGGATCTTTCGATGGAAGTCCATGAAACTTGCAATTCTGCTGCATTAGAGAAACTAATTGAGGCTTAAGCTCAAAGTTGTTTGCTCCAATGGCAGGAATTGAGATGCTTCTTCCATAGAAGTTGAAAGTTGGTGCAGCATAGTCACCAAGCATCTTTCTTGCATCTCCAGCATTATTGTTGGGTTTGGTTGCCATGTCTACTTCTTTTTTAAAATTCTCTGTAAGGTCCTCTCTGGAGTGTTGTGCTTTAGCTTCTCTTAGCTTCTTCTTCAGAGTCCTTTCAGGTTCAGGATCAATTTCAACAAGAATGTTTTTATCCCTGTTTATGCTCATATGAAAAAGAAGAGAACAAAGGGAGTAGTGGAATCCTCTATGTCACAGTATAGAGATTCCTTAATGTGTCAGAAGAAAAGAAGAATAGAAGAATGAGGTAGAGAGAGAATAAGAAGAATTCGAACACAGAGGGAGAGAGAGGGTTCGAATTATAAGTAGAAGAGAAGTGTTAGCAATTAAATAGAAAGAGATGAGAGAGAGAGAGAGTATTCAAAAATTAAAACTAAAACAATTAGTTAATTAAAAAGATTTTTGAAAAAGTGGTTAGTGATTTTCAAAAATTGGTGGTTATGTGGTTTTGAAAAAGATAAGAAGTAGTAATTAGTTGAAAAGATTTGAAAATAATTTTGAAAAGATAAGAAGTTAGAAAAAGATTTTGAAATCAAAATTTTAAAAAGATATGATTGAAAAAGATTTTATTGAAAAAGATATGATCTGAAAAGATATGATTGAAAAAGAAATAAAAAAGATTTGATTTTGTTTTTAAAATTGATGACTTGACTGACAAGAAACTAAAAGATATGATTCTAGAATTTAAAGATTGATCCTTTCTTAACAAGAAAGTAACAAACTTGCAATTTTTTGAATCAAAACATTAATTGTTAGTAAGGATTTTTGAAAATGTGATATGACAAAGATAAGATTTTAAAATTATGAATTAAAACATGAAAATTTGAAAGAATTTGGATTGGAAAAGAAATTACCTCCCTAGTGTCATTCTGGCGTTAAACGCCCAGAATGTTATCCATTCTAGCGTTTAACGCCCATTTGGCTGCCTCTTTGAGTGTTTAACGCCCAGCCAGATACCCTGGCTGGTGTTAAACGCCAGGAATCCTTCTTTAGTGGGTGTTTTTCTAAACGCCCAGAATGCTGCCAGTTTTGGCGTTAAACGCCCAGAATGCTGCCCATTCTAGCGTTTAACGCCCAGAATGATACCTTTACTGGCGTTTAACGCCCAAAGGGCCTTTTTATTGGTGTTTTAACACCAGTGAGCTCTTTTCCTCTGTGATTCCTCTGCTTTATGTTCTATATTTTATTTTTTTTTTAATTTGAAATTTTGACTTGACTAACAAGAAACAACTAAATTTTAAAAATTTTTGACCAAGTCAACTCAAAATTTAGAAAATTATAAGAAGAAAAAGGAAAAGATATATTTTTTACTTTTGAATTTTGAATGAGGAGAGAGAAAAACAACAAAAAGAAACAAAATATAAAATTTTAACATCAAAACAACTAATGCATGCAAGAACACTTTGAATGTCAAAATGAACACCAAGAGCACTTTGAAGATCATGATGAACATCAAGAACAAATTTTTGAAAATTTTTAAGAAAAGAAAGACATGCAAGACACCAAACATAAAAATTTTTAATGTTTAGACACCATGAATTTAAAAATGCACAAGAAAAACAAGAAAAGACACCAAACAAGAAAATGTGAAGATCAAATAAAGAAAATCATCAAGAACAACTTGAAGATCATGAAGAACATAATGCATGAATTTTTGAAAATTTTAAGAAAATTAAAAAAAATGCAATTGACACCAAACTTAAAATTTGACACAAGACTCAAACAGGAAACACAATTTTTTTTGTTTTTATGATTTTATTAATTTTTTTGTATTTTTCGAAAATAAAAATAAAAAGCTTAAACATAAAATAAAATTACCCAATCTAAGCAACAAGATGAACCGTTAGTTGTCCAAACTCGAATAATTCCCGACAACGACGCCAAAAACTTGGTGCACGAAATTGCAATCACACTTTTGCAACTCTGCAAAACTAACCAGCAAGTGCACTGGGTCGTCCAATTAATAAAACCTTACGCGAGTAAGGGTCGATCCCACAGAGATTGTCGACTTGAAGCAAGCTATGGTCATCTTGTAAATCTCAGTCAGGCGGATTCAAATGGTTATGAGGTATTAATAATTAAAAAGGTAAATACAATGAAAAATAACATAGAGATACTTATGTAATTCATTGGTGGGAATTTTAGATAAGCGTTTGGAGAAGCTTTGTTGCTTCTGAACCTCTGCTTTCCTATTGTCTTCATCCAATCATGCGTCCTTCCTTCCATGGCAAGCTGTATGATCCTCTCAGTGAAAATGGTTCAGCTACGGTTTCTGTACGGCAAATCAACTGTCGGATTTCTCGTCTTGGATGAAAAATACCAGGCACAGCTACCGCATAGCTAATCATCTGTCGGTTCCCACTTGTGTCGGAATAGGATCTCTCAATCCTTTTGCACACTGTCACTGCGCCCAACAGTCATGAGTTTGAAGCTCGTCATAGTCATCCCATCCCAGATCCTACTCGGAATACCACAGACAGGGTTTAGACTTTCCGGATCTCAGGAATGCTGCCAATTGTTTCTAGCCTATACCACGAAGGTTCTAACCATGCGGATTCGGTCCGTGGATCAGAGACCCAAGAGATTATACTCAGTTGTCATCCAATGACTACGTTGAACATCATGTAGACCACTTGTGGTTGTCAGGCACGCGGATCTTGGCTAAGCGAGTAATGAAGATAGTGGGTGATTGTCATGGGTCACCCCCTTCATTCTGACTAAACTGAATTAAGTACGAGAGTATATCTTGGAGAAGAAGTAGGCATGAATTGAAAGAGAAACAATAATACTTGCATTAATTCATGAAGAATAGCAGAGCTCTTCACCTTAATCTGAGGTGTATAAACTCCACCGTAGAAAATACATAAGAGAAGAAGGTCTAGGCATGGCCAAATGGCAAGCCTCCCAAGTGGCATAAGATAATTCTCAAAAGCTGGTAGCCCTGAATACAATAGTAAAAAGTGCTATGTATACTAAACTAGTTACTAGGGTTTACAAAAAATGAGTAACTAAATACAGATAGTGCAGAAATCCACTTTCGGGGCCCACTTGGTGTATGCTTGGGCTGAACTTTGAAGCTTTCACGTGCATAGGCCATTCTTGGAGTTAAATGCCAACTTGGATGCCAGTTTGGGCATTTAACTCCAGTTCTGGTACCAGTTCCGGTGTTTTACGCTAGAAAAGGGTCTCTGGTGGGCGTTTGGAAGCCAGTTTGGGCCATCAAATCTCGGGAAAAGTAAGAACTATTATGCATTGCTAGAAATTCCAAGATGTCTACTTTCTAATGCAATTGAGAGCGCACCAATTAGGCTTCTGTAGCTCTAGAAAATCTACTTCGAGTGTAGGAGGGTCAGAATCCAATAGCATCTGCAGTCCTTTCTCAGCCTCTGAATCAGATTTTTGCTCAGGTCCCTCAATTTTAGCCAAAAAATACCTGAAATCACAGAAAAATATACAAACTTATAGTAAAGTCCAGAAATGTGATTTTTACATAAAAACTAATAAAACTATATTAAAAAGGTAACTAAAACATACTAAAAACTACCTAAAAATAATACCAAAAAGCGTATAAATTATCCGCTCATCAACGACCCACGACCCACAATAAAAACAATGAATTCATTATGTTGTTTATACCATTCAATAAATCATTTAACTAATTACTAATCCACTACAACCTTTTTAATTAATAGTTTAATACACTACAACTTCTGACCACCTCCTAATAGCTTTTCAGCTTTTGTCTCCCACAAGTCTGACCCCATCTGTTAAACCATATGTGGAACAAGCATGTTGGAGTCATCGGACAACAAATAGTTATGCAACACGTGTTTTCTACATGTGTATAACTATATGTGTTTCTATACTGTAGCAAAACCCTGTTAATATGTTAGTACATAGAGCTAGTGTAGTGTGTAGGATTTTTTATTTAAATAAATAAAATAAATGTAATAATTACCAAAATAAATAATTATAAAATTAATTACCGATTTACATTCTCCTACCTTATCTCGTTTATACTGTAAACGAGATGACACTCCATGTATCTCGTTTACAGTGTAAACAAGATAAGACACGTCAGCATGATACGTGTATATCTCATTTACACTATAAACGATATACATGCATGCCTATCTTGTTCACACTGTAAATAAGATAAGGCCTATCTGCGCCTATAAGAGGAAGTCATTCACAGCATCATTCCGGGCCCCAGTTTGACTTTATCAACCAATTTCTCCTATCTTTTAACCCTTTCTCACCCTATTTTAGACTCACACTGTGATGGCGCGCCATGCGGAGAATGACGGAGACATCAACTGGCTGAACGAGATGTCGCATTATACCGAGGTGTCCGACTTTGAGGTTAGTTTTGTATTGTTTGTTTAATCTAAGTATGTGGCCATGGTTAGGATAGTTGCGAAGAAAAAGAACATAGTTTGCAGCTTTAGTAGTAGGTCTCTAGGAGGAACTTAGAGCTCTATTTCCTTGTGGAAGGTTGTTACGAAATAATTATTAGTTTCAAAATGTGTTTTTCTTGTGTTAGGTTGTTACCGTTTATAACGTTCCAGTTAGGGTTTGGTTAGTATGCAATTTGTAATCTAGAAATGTGTGTAAGTTAGAAACATAGAAATATGTTCTTAAGTAGAAGTAGATGTAATTTATAAAGAAATATTTATTTAACTGTATTTTTTTGGTATATAATAGTAAATTGACATATTTATGAAATTAGAGGAAATTGTCAGAAATAAATAAGAAATCATTTTATGGTTATTTCTTTATAAGGCTGATTTTTTTTATTTTTCAGAGGCCTCGCCTTCTACTGCTCCGGCGAGTTAGCCATACCCTTCCTCCATCCGACGCCATCGTCCCGTATCTGGCTAAGGCCGGATTCGGCGACACGGTGCCCCTCAAGGACTTCACTTTTGACAATTCCTTGATCTCGACACTCGTGGAGCGATGGCGTCCGGAGACGCACATGTTTCATCTCCCGTGGAGTGAGGTCACTATCACCCTGCAGGACGTGGTGTACCACCTAGACCTACGCGTACACGGTAATCCCGTTGGGGAGTGCTTCGGTGACTTCGGTAGGTGGAGCAGCTGTTGGGTGCTAGGCCTCTGGTGGCAGCACAACAGGCTGCGCAGAGGAAAGAGTCCTTCACGCTCAAGCTTGTGTGGCTACGGGAGCATGTCCGCTAGATGCCCCCCAACAGATGACCTGGAGATCCTCCGACAGTACGCCAGGTGCTATATTGTGTTATTGATATGAGGATATCTGATGACTGACAAGCCCAACAACTTGGTACATCTGCGATGGCTCCCTTTTCTCCAGGACTTCGAGGAGTGAAGGGCATTTTCTTGGGACCGGCTGTGTTGGCCTAGACGTACCAGTCACTTTGTTTGGCGGTACAACGGGGCATCACGAACATCACCGGTTTTACTTCGCTGTTGATATCCTAGATCTATCAGAAATTTTCTCAGTGGTGTCCACCAGATAGAGGGATCTACCAGTATCCTTTGGCTACGAGGTAACAAATGTTTATTTATGTATTTGATTTAAATATTGTTGTCCATTCTTATGGGATGTTACTTAATGAACTGTATATATTCTCTTGGGATGTGTCAGGTTGGTTGGATTGCAGCAGCAGAGCAGGGATCAGCATGAGGCCAAGGTCCTACATTGGAGGGTTTCGATTGACCGGTTACGATTCGATGAGGTTAGTCATTTAATAAAAGATATTATAAGCTTTGGATTATATTATATGTAGAAAACAATTCAGTTTATAAATGGTTTGTGGAATATAGTTATTGTATACCTATATTTTTCCAAGCTACATTGGGTGGCTGTCTATTATGTCTGTAACCTTTTTTTACAGTTTGCATGGAGAGTCTACTGACAATGGTCTTGAGACATGGTGGGTGCTAGACAACTGTGCGCTCCACCAACCCTCCGAACCTCCCTGAACACAACATAACAGTATTGCTTCAGCCATATCTCAAACCCATGTAATATATCATACAGAAGTACTCAAAAGCACAATTAAAGTCGAACTTACCAGTATCCGAGGTTCTGCCGAAGAGCCCTACGAAGGATCCATTAACACCCATTGTCAGCTTGATAGCACTGCACATGGTACTTTAACCGGTCCGATTCGATAACCCGGTACTCAGCACTCCTGCAGATACTGTAGTTCTTCACACCCTGAACATTGCCTCTCAGCTTTTGAACCTGTGCCCGACCCGAAACTCTAGCCCGCCATCTATGTGGTAATCCTCTTCACCCGTGTCAGAAAACGGAGTCCTCTCATTCATGGCGTCCAGATCCAGACTGTGATAGTGACTTGGCACCGTTGATAGCGTCAGAATTGGGTGAGGTGGAGGCAGCACATGGTGCACCATAGTCTGGACAGGCGTCTCCGGCACAAACTCATCCTCATCGCCACCTTCGGAAGAATCACTGTTCGCACTATCCGCCACGTAATCTTCATCCGACTCCTCCTCACCCTCATCTGCCTCATCCTCTGGAATGGCGACATGAATGGGCGGTGGTGCGAGAGGTTGGTCGTCCTGTACATAGGTCGAGTGTACAGAACCACCACGACCACTATCTCCCACCTCGGCGGAAAGCTCCATTACCTGTTCCGTCATGATCCTCCCATGGATATCAAACATCAGTCGGACATGCTCGTCCCCTTGAAGTCAGAATAGTTGAAACCGGAAGATTCTGTTACCCATGGGTGCCACCAACCTGTACCCTACCCTTCCAATCTCCCTCACTGCTGTACCACCGAGCTTGCTCAATATCAAACTCTTCAAATCTGACAACGTATTCACACGCTGAGTTCGAAACAATATCGGATCTTCGCACTCAAATGTCACCTTATTATCGCCATTTCTCATATGACAATTGGGATAAACAAGCTCAACTATGTATACATTGTAACTGGCCATTGTACACTTATTTTTGTGAGAAAAACAAAACAGAAAAAATGATAGGGAATGTTTGTGAAAAATGCCAAGGGTTGCACATTCTTTTATAGTCACATCGAATTTGTCTTCTTTTATATACACGTGTCATGCTGACGTGTCTTATCTCGTTTACACTGTAAACAAGATGACAATTGAGATACATGAAATGTCATCTCGTTTACTGTATAAACAAAATAAGGTAGGGAAATTTAAATCGATAATTAATTTTATAATTATTTATTTTAATAATTATTACATTTATTTTATTTATTTAAATAAAAAATCCGTATTGTGTACCATACAAGAATACAAATAGTATTTTCAAGAAATATATTTTATTTCCCGGCCCATCTGTTGTTTCCTGATGGAGAGCACCTCTTTTTCATTTTTGGGACTTGAATTCTACATTTTTATTAACCCAGTACTGCATTAATACTGATGAGTGAATTGGGCTGGATTAAGAGGAAGGAGATCCGATTCAATCCACAACCATAAATTTAATTTCCGGATCTGATTAAACAAAAAAATTAATGAAGACTTGGAGTTTGCAAGAAATCCCCCGATCGGCATTTTTTTGTGGTGCACAAAATCCTGAATTTCTTTTAATTTATTTTTGAGGCGCAGAGGTAATGTCAGAATGTCACGTGCCATAGAGGGAAAAGTGAATACTGAATAACTTTTTGTTATTAAAAAATAAAAAAAATCACAATTCATGATATTATAATATGATAAGAAATCATTTTTCTTTAAAAAAAGGAAGAGAAGAACTGAAGAAGGGTTAACCGAGACGGGACATTATCACCTTAACTTGCGGTTTTTTATGATGATACGTCTTTTGTAATTAGAATATCTGAAGATCCAGGAGCACGAGCCACCATAGTCTCCATCGGCTCAAAGGTTAGCTCATTCAGAACAAGAGACTGCTTTCTCAATCTCGCATGTCTTTGCTTCCTACCAACGAATTATGCTTTGGACCACACTTCCACGTGTCATGCTGCTGCTTCTTTTTTTTTTTTTTTTTCCTTTTTCTAGTAATGAAATCTGTTTATGCGTCTTGCCATTTCCATCTCTTCATGTGTCGATATTTGAATTGATTGTGTTGTAAGATTTTGTTTAGATAATATATTATTTTTTATTTTAATGTTAAATTCCCTTTTCGCTTAATTCTGGGCAACGGTAACATCTAGTTTTTGTCCTTTTCTTTTTTTTTTTGAAAAAAAATATATTTTAGCTCAGTTTCAGCTAAGATGCTTAATCGAGAAACTGTTGAGCATGCTTTTCTGTTGTGACTGTAATCTTTACTTGGTTTATGAGAAAAATTTTATGTTGATCACTCCGCTCGGTTTTTTTGCGGGGTGTTTTTGTGTGAAAAAGAATGAGTTTAAATTCCAGATATGGCTTTAAGATATAGTGTTTCTTCCATTCTCTTACAAATTGCAGTATATGATTATTTTTCGATCATTTACTAGATGGATTCGATTCTCGTTGGCATCCAATTTTGCTGAATATTCCATAAGTAGTTTCTGATGTAATTTATGTAATGAATATAGGTAGCATATTTAGTTAAGCCATTACGGTCCTTCTTTCAAAGCGATATGTCATTGGGAGCATCAAAGGCAGTTGTTCAGGTTCTGTGCAGGCCTGTGACTCAAACTGGTTATAGTGAGCACCTGGTGAACTCTTCGGATTTGACATTACATTCCACATTTCAAGTAAAATGTGTGAAGAAAAGACCCCCAAGGCATAGGCATTCGATAAGATGTTCTAGCATGCTTCTAAGTCAGTTACGAAGAACTCATCAACTTCGACCGATGGGTGTTAGTTTGGTCAATTATATGAACTATAGTGGGTCATGGTTTCAGACATGCAAATGCCAGCAGTCAGAGAGTGCAAGTGGCATAACTGCAGGAGATGGAAATGGAGCATGGTCTGTGAATAATATTGAAACATCAAATTCAGTAAACAACTTGGCGAATGCAAAGTCTATTCTTGAGTTCCAAGATGTTCAACAACTGAAACAAGAAAAGGCTTTGACATCTAAGATTGCAAATGGAACTATCCCAGATAGCTTCTCCATTGAGGAAGAAGCATGGGATCTACTAAGGGAATCTATAGTTCATTATTGTGGCAGTCCTATAGGAACTATTGCTGCAAAGGATCCAACCAGTTCCAATGTTTTAAATTATGACCAGGTCTTCATTCGAGATTTCATTCCTTCTGGAATAGCTTTCCTATTGAAGGGAGAGCATGATATTGTTCGCAATTTTATCCTTTATACACTTCAATTGCAGGTAAAGTCATAGTAGTCTTATGATCCTGATAACTTGCCCTAGCAACATTTAATACAACCTTGTCGAATTACATTCCTAATTAGATTTTGCTGAAGTGGAAGTACAGTGATTCCACTTTGTGAATTGTCTTGATTTGGCTAAAAACATTTTCCCCCTCTTTAGATCATTAATTGCATATAATTGACCCAGTGAGAACCACAGAATCTTAGCTGTCTTATTTCTTATATGCTGAATTCATTTATCTAAATTTCAGAGCTGGGAGAAAACAATGGATTGTCATAGTCCTGGACAAGGTTTGATGCCTGCTAGTTTTAAGGTTAGGACTGTTCCTCTAGATGGTGATGATTCTGCAACAGAAGAGGTTTTGGATCCTGACTTTGGTGAGGCAGCAATTGGCCGTGTCGCTCCAGTTGACTCCGGTAAAATAACTGTTCAGTTCAGTAAACTCTGTTTTAAATGGCAGAAGAAACTTAATATAACATTCCTTAGATTTCTGAACTTATTTCTTATGTGATCTTTAGGATTGTGGTGGATTATTTTATTACGAGCTTATGGAAAATGCTCCGGTGATCTGTCTGTTCAGGAGAGGATTGATGTGCAAACAGGAATTAAGATGATTTTGAGATTGTGCCTTGCTGATGGTTTTGACATGTTTCCAACGCTATTAGTAACTGATGGTTCTTGCATGATAGATCGGAGAATGGGAATTCACGGGCATCCTTTGGAGATTCAGGTACAGAGAATTTCCTGTCTTTCTTCAATTATAAGTTTTAATTAATTGGTACTTATTTAAAGATAAAAAAAGAAAACTTTATGCTTATTCATGGTTGTGCATTTCCTTATAGAGCAAAAATGATGTTTTTATATGTGCTATTTGGCATGAAGAAGAAACAGATTATCTTGTGCAAGATTTATGAACAACATTCCTATCCCTTATTCTAATTAGAATGAGCTTTATCTTCTTTCATAGTAAGGTGTTGATGATGTTAGTTTATAATTGTTGCTAACTATTATTATGTGTAAGTGGTTGATATTAATATCATCCCATGCTAACAGGTGAAACTTCAAATTGTTTCTGCCACAGTTGGCAAAAGTAAAGAATTTTAACTTTATCTGTAAGTTTCGATTTTGGAATCCATTTAACTTTTAAAATCCCTATCATTGTAATAAACTAATTTCTATGACTAGCTTTGAGAATCAATTTTCATCTCCTGGGAAGGAGAAAACCTCATAATGTAGAATGTATTAATCATAGGAAAATATTGAATTTTATGTATTCTAAATTAGTTTCTTATTTTATTATGAGAAGTATCTTGTATTAAATGTTTGCAACAAAGATTAAATAGTGATTAAGTGAGCTTCTCCAATGCGTATTCCATTGCGTTTATTGTTTCTTCATTTTTTTCCCTAGGCACTATTTTATTCTGCCTTACTTTGTGCTCGGGAGATGCTTACTCCGGAAGACGGATCAGCAGATCTTATACGAGCATTGAACAATCGTCTAGTAGCTCTTTCATTTCATATTAGAGAATATTACTGGATTGATATGAAAAAGTTAAATGAGATTTATCGGTATAAGACAGAGGAGTACTCATATGATGCAGTTAACAAGTTCAACATATACCCAGACCAGATTTCTCCTTGGTTAGTAGAATGGATGCCAAACAAAGGAGGTTATCTTATTGGTAACCTGCAACCGGCTCACATGGATTTTCGATTTTTTTCACTTGGAAACTTGTGGTCCGTTGTAAACAGCTTGGCCACCATGGAGCAATCACATGCAATATTGGACCTCATTGAAGCCAAATGGTCGGATTTGGTAGCAGAGATGCCATTCAAGATCTGTTACCCTGCTCTCGAAGGTCAGGAGTGGCAGATAATCACAGGCAGCGATCCTAAGAACACGTATTATATCTTTTCTATGGTGCTTTTCCGATGTCTGGTTTATCGAAATGTTCATCAAATGATTTTATTGTGCCATTCTATTTTTTTTTTTTACAGGCCTTGGTCCTACCATAATGCAGGCTCCTGGCCAACATTGCTATGGCAGGTTAGCTATATTGGCCAAGTCACTCATGACAAACAATAATTTTATTAGTTAGTGATAAATTACACTGTTTGAGTTTTATGAAGGTTTGAGGATTTTGTTTAATCACTATTATTGCAGCTCACTGTTGCATGCATAAAGATGAATAGACCTCACATTGCTGCAAAAGCTGTTGAAATTGCTGAGAGAAGAATATCCAGAGACAAGTGGCCGGAATACTATGACACAAAGAGATCTCGGTTCATTGGAAAGCAATCGCGACTGTTTCAGACTTGGTCGATTGCAGGATATCTCGTGGCGAAGCTGCTGCTGACTGACCCGAGCAAAGCAAATATACTGATTACCGAAGAGGACTCTGAACTTGTGAATGCCTTGATTACTGCAAATCCCAGAGGGAAGCGTGGTCGGAAGAATTTGAAGCAGACCTACATTGTATGAAACCTTGAATTGCCATTCACTTTGTTCCTTTGGGTGGGTGGTATAAGCTTCAGAGTCCATTTTTGTTCTTGTAATCCAATCCATTCATCAGATTTGTAGCATGTTATTCTAGAAACATTAGAGATGTGAAAAATATATAGGAATGATGAACCTGTGATATAGTATAGTAGTATGTACATGGATATGTAATTGTGTAGAAGATATTAATAACTTTGGGATTGTAAGTATCATACAAAAAGATGTAGCTAATGATAGACTGTGAGGACCTTTATGTTTTAAAAAACGTTTTCCCCCGTTTGTTTTAAAAGGGGAAAAAAATTATATCTAGCTACTATTAATTAAAAAAAGTGTACAAGCATTTTGCGTTAAGCCGAAAGAAATGGATACATATCAGCATGATGCATATCATAAATGTACCAGTTGGCCCATTCTTATGACTCAATAGAAGATTGAATTAGAACACTACCCGGAGAAAAATAACAGGTTAGGCTTTTCCTTTTTTTTTTCTTCGCCTTTTCAAACTAATTTTAGTTTAGGCTCTACGCACCCCGCGACCAAAAATAAATAACTATTGAAAAAATTTATTCTTCGCTCTCGAATTCAATTATTGTTATATTTTAGTCATATAACAATAATTACAAGATTTTATAGTGCCATTTAATTATCTGTCATTCTACCTGAAACTTTTCATCAGAAAATAAGTGTGAGTCAAACATTTTTAACAGATTCAATGATATAAAAATAAATGTCTATATAATTTTTTAATGTTTATAGTGGTTGTGGTGGTCTTAAAATTAAATTCTAATTTAAACATGAGTAAAATATTATTTTTATTGTCAATATTTTGGATACGTCTTAAAGTTGTTCTTAACGTTTAAATTGTTTTATTTAAGTTTTTAATATTTTAAAATCATCTTATAATGTCGTCATCTTGTTAATAATCTGTTAATAGAATTGATGATGAGATAAAATTGAGACAATTTTGATATGTAAGAAACTTAAATAAGACGAAAACGTTAGGGACAAAAACGATACATTACTCTTAAAAAATTAGCAAATCAAGTAAAATGATAGTGAATTTTAACAGAATAAATTACATTACAAATTCAAGATTTACTCGTACTTGTAAAATAGCTAATATATAAATTTACAGAAAAGAAAAAAAAGAGCTATATATATATATATATATATATATATATATATATATAAACCAAGTTGGGTTGGTCTAGTGGTTAGCTCACTAGTCCGCTTAAGCAAGTGTCGGGGGTTCGAATCCCGCCTTGTGCATGCAGCAACCCATTGGCCAGCGGCAAACCCTTAAATGGAGCTCAGTACCGCGGCGGATTAGTCCTTGACCTGTCGGGTTAGGGGATACCGTGGGAAACCAAAAAAAAAATATATATATATATATATAATAAAGTATAAAGTATACATTTTTGTCTTTAATATACCCAACTTCTTTAATGTTTAATTTAATTAAATTTTATTTTTAAATTTTAAATAAATTTTAATTTTTTCTTTTAATAATTTCAATTTTTTTACGATAGATAATTATTTAATTTATTTTTAAATTTTATTCTTAATAAAAATAAATTTAATTAGAATGGAAGTAATTTGATTAAGAGTAAAATTAAAAAATAATTTATTTAGAATAAAAATAACGTAATTAAGAGTAATTTACGTAAACACAATTAAAAAAATAATTAAATAATTATCTACCATAATGATATTATTGAAAGATAAAATTAAAATTTATTTTAAATTTAAAATTAAAGGTATAATTTATATTTTATGGTATATGTACCATGCTCTCTTTTTTTCCAAAAGTTTATGTACTAGTCACTCTACAAATATTTATTAATGATAAAAATCTTTAAAAGTACAAAAATTAAAAAAATTACGTAAAATGAAAATAATGTGATTAAGAGTAATTTAATTAAATGTGATTAAAAAAATTGAATAACTACGACAGTTAAAAATTAATATTATTGAAAAATAATTAAAATTTATTTTAGAATTAAAAATAAGATTTATTTAAATTAAACATTAAATAAAAAAGTTCGATACACATTAAAGATAAAATAATATAATTTATACTTTATTGTATATATATCATACTTTTTATTAGGAGTTTATATGTTAGCAATTCTTATAAGTATTAGTATAACTTTTGAATTCATATATATAATGCAATTCATTTATTAAAATTCATTATCATTTTATTTGATTTGATAATTTTAATGTATCATTTTTGTTCTTAACATTTTTGTTTTATTTAAATTTTTGACGTTTTGTTTAATCATCTCACTTTTATCCCACATTAATTCTGTTAATAAATTACCAACGACAAAACAATATTAAAATAATTTTAAAATATTAAAAATTTAAATAAAAACAATTTAAATATTATAAATAATTTTAAAACTTACCTCAAATAGTGAAAATAAAAACAATACTTTATTTTTTAACCTTTCACGGTGAATTTATGTATGAGAACAATTCATAACAATTAATGTTAGACACATTTTTTTATACCCACTTAAGGTATATGTTCTCATTTACGAAAATAGTGGTTTTGTTCATTTAATCTCGTAAGAAAAATTTAGAGGATATTAGTTTGCGAAATATTTTTTATTTTCATTTTTAAAAAATAATTTTTATTTTTAACTTTTTACAATTTAAAAAACATAATTAGTTTGCAAAAAAAATATTCATATTTAAGTATCGAAGATAATAAAAATATGTTTATTGATTCATTTTCAAAAGATATTTTTAATATTATAAAATTACAAAAATATATTTTTATTAAATAAAGAATTTTAGTTATTTAATTTTTTATTAAGTTAACAATTAGTTTTTATACAGTATCAAAATAAATTATTATCTTATTATGCTATTTTAGAAAATCTGGTATCTTGTATATATATGTAGTTGATTTTATATTTTCTATGATAATATATAATAATAAAAAATATCAATTGAAAAAATAATAAAATTGTAACCAAAATCAATTCTATTTTACTTATTTTGTTATTGTTTCTTTAGATTTATACCAAACGAAATCAATTAATTAATATTAAGAAATTATTGATGTAAATATATTTTTTTAACAAATAATTTATTAATAAAATAATAGATAAATAAATATTAAAGTTAAAAAAATTAAAATTTAAAACAAAACAAACTTTCTTGTCATTAATTTTTATTATTGATACTTTCATAATTAATTGTCGATTTAAAAAAATTTTTTATAACAAAATTATTTTTTTAAACGAGATGGTCTTATCTTTGAAAAATAAATTTTAAAAATAAAAAAATCAATAAATACATATTAATTTAAATAGTACATACTGAATATTAAATGAAATAAAAGAACTCAATAAATATATATTTAATTTTAATTAAAATTGTACTTTTTTCTTACTTATCTTATCTATGTAGTCCAAAAATGCAAAAAAAATCTAAAATAAAAAACTAAAAGAGTCAAATTAAATTAAAAAAAGTTCAAAAATAAAAAATCACCTTTTCAAGAAGATGAATGTATAAACTAAAAGTAAAAAATAAATAATCTTACAACATAACATGCAGAAGGAGGAGTTGACCCAGAATTGAAAAGGGAGAAAAAAAATGAGCGTGAAAATACATAAAACATATAAAAAAGTGTAGAAAATATTCGAACATTTATTCCAAAACTAAAAATCTCGTGTTTTACGTTAAAAATATTTTCAAAAGTTAAAACTGAAAATATTTAAAAAATAGAAATAGCATTTTTAAGTTTGTTTTATTTTTTATTTTTAAAAATAATTTTAAGTCAATCATATTTCCATATCTTATTTTTATTTTTATCAAAAATGAAAATGAAAACACCAAAAATTTTAGTATGTTAATGGTTTATTTGGAAACCTTATCAAAATTTTTTTATTAAGTTAACAATTAGTTTTTATACAGTATCAAAATAAATTACTATCTTATTATGCTATTTTTGAAAATTTGGTATCTCTTGTATATATGTAGTTAATTTTATTTTTTCTATGACAATATATAACAATAAAAAATATCAATTAAAAAAATAAAATTGTAACCAAAATTAGTTCTATTTTACTTATTTTGTTATTGATTCTTTATTAGATTTATACCAAACGAATCAATTAATTAATATTAAAAATTTATTGATGTAAATATATTTTTTTAACAAATAATTTATTTATAAAATAATAGATAAATAAATATTAAATTTAAAAAATAAAAATTTAAAATAAAACCAATTTTTTGTCAATATTTTTTAAGTTTTTATTTATTCTTTTAATTTTTATTATTGATACTTTTATAATTGATTATCGATTTAAAAAAATATTTTTATAACAAAATTATTTCTTTAAACGAGATTATCTCGTCTCTAAAAATATAAAAAATCAATAAATACGTATTAATTTAGATAGTACATACTCAATATTAAATGAAATAAAAGAATTCAACAAATATATATTTAATTTTAATTAGAGTTTTACTTTTTTTTACTTACCTTATCTATGTAGCCCAAAAATACAAGGAAAAAACGTCTAAAATAAAAAAGTGAAAGAGTCAAATTAAATTAAAAAAGTTTGAAAAAAAATTACTGTTTCAAGAAAATGTCTGTATAAACTAAAAATAAATAATGGATACTCTTACAACATAACATGTTGAAGGAGGAGTTGACATTGAGAACTGAGAAGGAAGGAAAAAAAAAAGAGCGTGCAAATACATAAAACATATAAAAAAGATAGAGTATAGAAAATGTTAGAACATTTATTCCAAAACTAAATGCCGTGTTTTAAGTTTAAAATATTTTCAAAAGTTAAAACTAAAAATATTAAAAAAATAGAAATAATATTTTTAATTTTGTTCTATTTTTTGTTTTTAAAAATATTCCTATTAAAAATAATTTGAAGTCAATCATATTTTCATACCTTATTTTTATTCTCGTTAACACCCAAACTTTAGTATGTTAATGGTTTATTTGGAAACCTTAATAAGTTCATGCTTTTTTCCTTTACACCTCTATGAAAAGGAAATAAAAGTTAGTAAAATATTAATGCCAGATTTTATTTTGAGTAAAGTTTAATGCCAAATTAATATATTGGGTTAATAGCATTAATAACTTAACAAATGTTGAAGAAACGTGCTTACTGAGAATTTTTGTGAATATCCAACCTTATCACATTTCTAATGCTTATTTAAACAAGTTCACATATATAACATTGAGCATGCGGGACCAGATTCTTCTTGTTCTATCACTATATAGTTCTGAAAAAAAAAAAAAAAGATTTATTTGTTCACTCTCAACAATGCCGCCGGAAGTCGCCCATTTGAACTTGCAACTCTTGCAAACTATTCAAACCATGAAGCAAGAGGTTTTTCTCTAAACTCCTCCTTGAAATGGAAATAAACTTAAAAAACATACTGTCAACTTTTCTAGAAGACTTATTATGGTTGTAACACTATTTACTTTAGCATGTTATGAGAAAAATTATTGATATCATTAGTGTTTGATTGGCTGTGATGTCCTTTGTTGTTTTAGTTTGAAACTATAGAGGCACCAAGCTTTTGTCTTTGTGTTTGTTTAGTGTGTGTAGTGTTTGGTTGTCCTAGCAGGATGATTTATTTTTGAAACACAGTTTGATTTATTGATTTATTGTTATAGTTCTTGTTCTGATAATTTCCTTTGATGTTATAGGGTTTGGCGGATGACTGTTTTAGTTCTATCTATTTATTGAAAGAGAAAATCGATGATCATTTTTTCCTTGAAGTGATTCCAGCATTTTGCTCTGATACCCGGGACGTCCTTAAAAGCTTGGCAGAAATGATGATGTAGTTTTGATCTTATGAGTTATGATTTTATCAGTACATCAAAATAATTACATGCGTAATTTTTTGGCTAATCATGTCTTTTTTTTTTCTTCCCTCTAATGTAGAAAACAAGATGATAATTGGGATTATGATCAGATGCTGGAGTACGTTTATAAAATTAAAGGCGCTGCCGTAAGGTAACTACCCGATGATATGAATTTTGTATAGAGTAAATGAGTAATATATATTATACAACGAATAACAAAATTTATTATTTTCAATCTATACTTATTCAATATTCTAAATTCTAAATCTTGAATTTAAACTCTATATTTTAATAATATAAAAGATAAAGTATATTTTTTTCTTAAAATTTGTCAAAATTAAAATTTTAAAAATATTCTTAAATTTTATTTTGTTTTAATTTTGTTCCAAAATTTTTGATTTGTATTAAATATATTCTTAACAACTAAATTTTCAAAAAATTTAGGATCAATTCAGCAATAATATATGATAATTATACGTCTAATTTGCTTATATTAAAGATTATTTTTGTAAAATTATTACTGAATTGATCCTAAATTTTTTCAAAAATTGGTCAATAATTTAGGGTATTTAATGCAAATCTAAAATTTTTGAGATAAAATTAAAATAAAATAAAATTTAGAGATAATTTTATCATTTTTAATAAATTTCAATAACAAAAAATATATTTTACCATACTATAAAAATAAGATGTTCGTTAATATTAATAAAAAAAATATTTATCCCTTAATATTTTTCTTTTGTACATGTATATTACGTTATAATATAAGATTGAACCTGTATCATATGTGTGTTTAATTTCTTACAAACTTGGGTGTCATGTATGTTAAGTATACTTTTAAATTTTTTTAAAGAAAATATTAAAGATTAATACTTTTTTTTATCAATATTAGTTAATATTTTAGATCAATATTTTATTTTTATACTATTAAAATTTAAAATTAAAAAATAAAAAGATACTAATTTGGTAAGTCGTATAACATTATTCTTTTTAAATAAGATACTTTTTTTATAAATTATGTTGTTATTGATATTGAGGTCAATATTTTAAGAGCTTGGTGAGATTGCCTATCAAATTAAGTTGACATGATGACGGTTTAAAACTAGATCTTTTTTACAGTGTCTAAAATTTACTTGTTGGATTTAAAAATAAAAGGTTAGATCCCACTTTATTCTCACATTATTTTTAATAAATTAGAGAAAATTTTATAAGCTCCGAAAAATTCTCCTTAAAACTATCAATATTTTTTTATTAATATTAGATAATCGAATCCCCTAAAATTATATTTTGAACTTAGGTGATTTGGGATTGTATTTTTTGTTTATAAGTTTGTATGAGTTTTATATTAAAATTTTATTATCTGTTAGCAAAGAAAGTGATAGTAGAAGCGTGAAATTTATACAAGTAATACAAAAAAAAAATCAGTATAATTTAAGTATCTAATAAATAAAGTTACAAAACTGAATATCCACTTTATTTTAATTAAATCTCTAATGAAATATAATGTGACGATAATTAATAATGTTACTCCATCTTAATCAAATTCATTTGAAAAAGATCTTAAACGGATAACTATTTTATCCAAACTAAATTCCTGATAAAGAGATATAAAATAATAATTTATGATATTCCACTCAAACCCAAATCTAAATTACATCCAAAATATCAAATCAAATTATGCAAATACTTAACTAAAATATAAAGAGAAGATACTAAAAGTATAAAATTAATCATCTCTAACTAAAAAAGTGACTACTAACTTAGTACCTAAAATATAAAAATACAACCAAAAAAAAAAATCTTACAATTCCCTCTACAACAACTCCAATTTTAACACATAAAAATGGCATACATTAGTTTAAACCTAATCATCTATTTTATACTACTCCTATAGTAATATACAAGAAAAGAATATCTCTTATTACGTTTATCAACTTGACAACTTATCATATTTATCAGCTTGATATATTATAAGTTATAAATTTGTACAAGTTAAAACTGAGTTGAAATATTTACCTACCCATCACTATCTTTTGACCAAATTAAAGATGAAAAACATACTATAACACTTTTTTCTTTAGTAATATCTACTTATCTAGAGTCGAGTATTATATATTAAATTAGATTAATAACAACCTATTATTAAAACACTATTTATCAGCATAAACCTACTTATCCGCTACTATTAAAAAAGACCTATATTAAAACATACACTATTTGATTGTAGACAATGAACAAATTAAATCAACAAAATATCTCATGCAAAATGATACAACAACAAACAAAGATGGTTTAGAACTTGAAGTATTGAGTTGGTTGTGTTAATTGTGAAGATTCTAATGATATTAAAGGATTGTGAATTACTTTCATAGTAACACATCAAGTTTAACTTGGTCATTAAATTAACTAGAGTTTACTTAAGAAGCAATAAGTTTTTATTAATCAGAATCTAATAATCAATATTCTATTCCCTGGAATTCATTATTGATGTTGCTTATATTTCGTCTTCTCGTATAAATCTATGGTGTTGGCTTAACAATGGCATGCATTAACAATTTGTTAGTTATAATTATATTTCTTTGTGTGTTACGTTGCAGCTTATTAGGTCGTACTTCTCGCATGGCCGAAGCATGTTCTGCCTTTGAACGCGCTATTATTAATATGCCCTCTAAAGAAGAGTATTAATTGCAAACCTAAAACCTATATTTATTTGTAACTAAGCACGCATGTGTTCATCAATGAAATTATTATTCAAGTTCCATAAAAACTTATTAGCAAAATTTCTTCTGTAATCTTTATATATAGGTGTTCGAAGGCACTGCATCAAGCTCAACGTGAATACGAAGCTGTCGAAGCAAAGCTCCACATTTGCCTTACGGTATATTGCATTTAAAACAAATCCATGTGCAGTTGCACATAGTTGCTTGCAAGAATATATAATAGTAAAGAATACACGTTTAAAATATATATTAAAAGTATTAGAAATAATATTTTAAGAAGAGTTTTAAGTGTACCAAAAGTACCGGTGTTCTAATTGTTTTAACCGTTGATCTAAATTATAAAAAATATATATAATATATATTAATTGAAATCAACAGTTAAAATAATTGGAACATCGGTATTTTCGGTACACTTAAAATTTTTTTAATATTATATATATATATATATATATATATATATATATATATATATATATATATATATATATATATATATATATATATATAGTTATTGCATTAAGCTTGTGCCAATTTAATTGCTATTTAATCTAAGTCCTTACAATGATACTCCCTTTTTTTTTTCAGCTTGAAAGAGGAATAGTTCTCTTATCTTCGATGCACAAGCCCTGAAAGTGGAACTTGCTGTCCTCGACTATCTATGTCATTTTAGCTCTAATTGGGTTACTATCTACATTCAATATAATTTTCTCTGTTAATTAGGGAAAATTGGTGTTTGAGATATCATCCCTTCGTAATTTATGAAAACCTCCATGTTTGACATATTTGTAGGAATGTGAAGCCAGTTTTGTGCTTAGTTATTGTAGTGCAACTTCCATTTGGATTGAGTTAGCTAAACTAAATCTTATAATAAATTGCTTGAAGTAAATTTAAGTGATAATTGTATATTATTGTTATGATAGGCGGCTTTCGTTTATAAATATAGGACATCAAATTAGAGATATATAGAGATAAAATTATATTTTATAAAAAAATATAAAGATATAATTTATTTTTTTATTATTCTATTAATTTTTATAATAAAACAATAATTTCTTATTATTATATTTTTTCTAACTTTTTTTATAAAAAAATAGAATAAATTAAAATATAAAATAATATTTTTTTATTAGTATCTTTTATATCTTATTTTTGATATTTTATTTTATTCTATTTTTAGAATTAAATGCAATTATATGAATGCTTATAATTTTATAGTTTATGACTTTTTTTAACTATTTAAATTCAATTTAAACGCCAATAAATTCTAACTTCTTAAATAGTATAATTTTTTTATTTTTATTAAAAGTTTCAAATTCGAATCTCACTCCTAATTTTAGAAAAAAAAATCAATTTAAATGACTTAAATTTTAAAGATAGACTAAACATTAATAATGTTAGAAAGAAGTTGAATTTGTAATTTTGTATATGTAAAAATAGGTTGGCAAAGTTTGAGACATAAGGAGGAAAAACATAAGAGTAACGTATACTTGTGTTTTCATAAATAATATAAAATAAAGCTCTAAAATTTAAAGTTGTAAGAACTAAATCGGTGAATAAATTGGTAGAATGACGGGTTTAGTGATTTAGATATTTAACAAAAAATTTAACCAAAATTTAATCGAAATTCAATCAATTTAGTTAAATATAAAATAAAATTATTAAAAATTTAATATACAAATTTTAAATATTTAAATTTAATAATTTTTAAATTAATAAAATTCATAATTTTATAATTTTACATAATAATTTGTTTCTATTTTATTATTAAAAATTATAATATATATTTTTTAAATAACTTTTAAATTCTAATGAACTAATCACTAATAAAGTAATGAGTAATCAACAATACTCATTAATCAAAAACAAAAGTATAGAACAAGAAAACTTTTAAAAATAATTTCTAATAATTCAAAAAAAAAATCAGAAAATTCAAAAACAAAAAATTAAATAATTAATCTAAACTCAATAATTACACCACCACTAACTCCAACTTAAAACACGCAAATAGAAAAAAAACAGCAACTTAAGATTTTAGATTTCAGTAACTCAATAAAATTAACAAAATAAACAACCATAAATTGAAACAAACATAGATTTTAAATTTGAGAACTCTAAGGTGTTCATCTGTATTGGAGAATGGAAATTGTATTACTATGTTACAATTTATAGATCCTCCATGGCTCTTGCAGGTTGAAGTTTGCAGTGCACAATCCTGATTGTTTAGACACATAACTTTAGAGTTATCTGAACACTTAGCACAACTATCTCTTTTCAATATAAATTTTGCAGCCTGGCTTTCTGAAACTCAAGGACCTGCATAACGACATTTTAATTGGTTCTTAGTGAGGATCTATGATCATGAAAATCAAATAAAACCCGCAGAGAAAATAAGCCTCAAAATGAATCTCCTTACAAGAGTGAAATTGGTTACGATGAATGGGCTGTTTGCAATAAAAGCAGGAGGAGACCTTGTCGTGTATTTTCGGCCTGCAAATGCAACCATATAGCCATAAGAATCTTAGACTGAGAAAACTAGTATGAGATTCGAGATAAAAAAATCAACAAGAAGCTTGCGCAGGCAGGTGAGGAAGGGGTTTAGGGTTGTGTTGGAGTCACACAAAAAGTCAGAGAGAAAAGGGATGGGGTGGGGCGACGAGCTTGCGCAGGTGAAAGGAAGGAGACTACGACGAAGAGGGGAATGCGGTGGCTGGATAGGAGGAGAACAAAGTTGGGAGATGATTGTGTTGGTAGATCCCCAACCTCAAGTGGAGCTCACACAACTTTTCAAACAAAAAAAAAATAAAAATAAAATAAAGAAAGAAAGTGGCATAGGCCACAGGAGAGAGAGAAGAGTTTCGTTCTGTTTTGAATGAAAGAAACGAAGTAGCGTTGCGGCATTGGAGAAGAAGAAAATTTGGGAAAAAAGGGCAAGCCATTTTTTATTCGATTGAACTAGTAAACTTGCTCCATTTCTTATGAAATTTTAGTATGTTATTCCTGGTATAGAGATGAACATTAGAATATAACTTGCTAGTTATATTGCCTTCTCTTTTGCCTGATTTGAGATACCCACTTTGTGGAGAATTTATGTTGATTCCACCAGTTTTTGTGATATATTTGTTGATTGTTGAGATGCCCTAGTGTCACTAGAAAGGCTGTTTGTGTATCCATTATTTTGATAGTAGAAGATTTTTCTGGACTAGGTCCCATGGGTTTTTTGTCCCTCTTTTGGGGGTTTTCCCACATTAAAATTCTGGTGTCTGACTATTTAATTTCTGCCATTATAATTGTTGCTTGGAGTATCTTTGGTATTGCCTATGTAATCGCACAGGTTGTGGTAAAATTATTTTTGGTGCTTCCGCTGTTAGACATGTTCTTGTTTAAACCTGTGTTGAGTTTTCCCAACGAAGTGGTATCTAAAGCCCTGGTTGTTTATCTCTGTATTGATTAAATGGAGAAAAATACTTATGGACCAAATATGGTCAAATTGAATTCCCAAAATTACTCGATTTGGAAGACCCTCATGGAAGACATGTTGTATAGCAAGGACTTGTATGATCCTGTGGAGGAGGATAAATCTAAAGGTACCAAATCCGATGCTGAATAGAAGAAGCTGAATCAGAAGGTAGTTGCTTTGATTAGGCAATGACTTGATCTTAGCGTGTATCCACATGTTGACACTGAAACGAATGTCGAGAAGATATGGAACAAATTGAAAGAGTTATATGAGAGGAATAATGTGCAAAATAAGGCATTCTTGATTAGAAAGCTTGACAATATGAAGTATACTGAAGGTAAGTCAATGTTGGAGCACTTGAGCATTTTTCAGGAGACGATGAACCAACTGACCAATAATGAAATCACTTTGAATGATGAGTTACAAGCCTTGTTATTGTTGAGCTCTTTGCCTGATAGTTGGGAAGTTCTGGTTATGACACTAACTAACTCAGCTCCAAATAGAAAGTTGACATTAGCAATGGTTAAAGAGAGCATGTTGAATGAAGAAGACAGAAGAAAAGAGCGAGGTTTGATTAATGCCTCCTCCCAGTCAGAAGCACTTGTTTCAGAGTCACAGGAGAGAAGTTAAAGTAGAAAACCTCACAGTTTTGACAAGTCAGAGAATCAAAGCAAGTCAAGAAGAAAGTACAAGCCAAGAAAGGAGTTCATTTGTCACTATTGTGGCAAGTCGGGGCATATCAAGAGGTATTGTAGGTTCTTGAAAAGAGAACAATCAAGGGGAAGAAACGAAGACAAAGGTAAAGATAGTGATAAAGAAACTGCTGCTATTGGTTATGAAGATGTTCTTGTCACATATAATGAAAATTATGTGAATCTTGTCTGTGATGATTCTACTTGGATTATGGACTCTGGTGCCTCATGTCATGTCACTCCGAAACATGAATTTTTCACTTCCTATACTGCTGAAAATTTTGGCAAGATCAAATTGAGAGATAAAGGAGTGTGTGATATCATTGGTATGCGTGATATGTGGTTTGAAACCAACATGGGATGCAAGTTGCAGTTGAAGAATGTTAGGCATGCGCTAGATATGCAGTTCAATCTCATTTTAGGAATTGGATCAAGAGAGGTATTACACTTCCTTTGGTAGTGGAAAATGCAAGATTACCAAAGGGACTCTCATTGTTGCTAGAGAAGACAATAGTCTCACTACTCTCTACTGATTGCAAGCAAAGTTGTGCAAAGAAGAGGTGAATGTAGCTGATGATTCTTTTTCTGATTTATGGCATATGCGTCTTGGTCACTTGAGCGAGAAAGGACTAAGCATCTTAGCCAAGAAGCACTCACTTCCCATGAAAGGTACAACTTTAAATACTTGCACTCGTTGTTTTGTTGGAAAACATGCTAGAGTATCATTTCATAATTCTAGACCTCATATGAGATCACATGTTCTAGATTTAGTTCACACTGATATTTGCACTATGGATGCTAAGACACTAGGTGGTGCATCATATTTTATTACTTTAATTGATGATTATTCTCAAAAAGTGTGGGCTTTTGTTTTGAAATCTAAAGACCAGGTGTTCGGTATCTTAAAACACTTTCATGCAAGTGTTGAAAGAGAAACATGAAGGAAATTAAAATGTGTTTGAGCAGATAATGATGTTGAATATATGGGTCTGTTTGAAGAGTATTGTAAAGAACAGGATCAAGCTTGAGAAGACGGTTCCTAAGACTCCTCAACATAATGGAGTTACAGAGAGAATGAATTGCACTATCAATAATAGAGTCAAATGTATGCTCTCTCATGCAAAATTGCCTAAATCTTTTTGGGATGAAGCGATGAGGACTGCAATAGATCTGATCAACCTTTCTCCTTTAGTTCTTCTATATGGTGATGTTCCAGAGAAAGTTTGGAGAGGAAAAGATGTCTCCTATAGTCACTTGAGAGTGTTCAGTTGCAGAGCTTTTGTTCACATTCCAATAGATGAAAGGTCCAAATTGGATGGAAAGTCAAAACAGTGTATCTTCATGGGTTATGGTCACGAAGACTTTGGTTACAGATTATGGGATCTGGTGAGCAAGAAGATAATTAGAAGTCGAGATGTGATTTTTCTTGAATACCAAACTATTAAAGATCTTGAGAAGACAGATAAGCCAATAACTGTTAGACGTTCTACTGATGATGAACATGGTCCTTCCATTAGACCTCCTGTTGATGGGGGAGATGTACAAGTTGATAATGATGGTGATGATTTGCATAATGAACCTACACCACAACCTGAGGTACCAGATGTTGAAGTTCCACTTGAACCACCACTTGAGTCTGAATTGAGAAGATCTACTAGAGAATATCATCCTTCTGAGAAATACTCTCTTCATGAGTATGTGATGAACACTGAGACTGGAGAGCCAGAGAGCTAACAGGAAGCTATGTCTGATGAGCATAAGGAAGATTGGTTGAAGGCCATGCAAGAAGAAATAAAATCCTTGCAAGAGAATCATATGTATGAATTGGTGAAGTTACCGAAGGGTAAGAGAGCATTCAAGAATAAATGTGTGTTCAAATTGAAAGCGAATGAAAATGTCTCACGACCAAGGTACAAAACTCGATGGTTGTGAAAGGTTTTGAGCAAAAGAAAGGTATTGATTTCGAGGATATTCTCTCTCCAGTTGTGAAGATGTCCTCTATTCGAGTTGTACTTGGATTGGCGGCTAGCTTGAATTTAGAAGTTGAGCAGCTTGATGTAAAGACTGCATTCATTCACGGTGACATAGATAAAGAAATTTATATGAAGCAACCAGAGTGTTTCGAGGTTAAAGGAAAGGAGCACATTGTATGCAAGTTAAAGAAGAACTTATATGGGCTGAAGCAAGCGCCAAGGCAGTGGTACATGAAGTTTGATTCCTTCATGGAAGGTCATGGGTATAGTAAGACTTCTTCTAAAAATTGTGTATATATTAAGAAATTCTCTGATGGTGATTTTATAATTCTCTTGCTTTATGTTGATGACATGTTGATTGTTGGTCATGAGACTAAGAAGATTGAAAGTCTTAAGAAAGACTTGAATAAATCCTTTGCTATGAAGGATTTGGGTCCTGCAAAGAAAATCCTTGGCATGAGTATCACTCGTGACAGGAAGAATGAAAAACTATGGTTGTCACCGCAGAAGTATATTGAGAAGGTTTTAGAGAAGTTTAGCATGAGTAATTACAAACTTGTTAGTACTCCACTTGCTAGTCATTTCAAGCTGAGTTCGCAGCAATGTCCTACAACTGAGAAAGAGAAAGTAGAAATGAAGAAGATTCCATATGCATCTGCAGTTGGCAGTTTGATGTATGCTATGGTTTGCACCAGGCCGGATATTACTCATGCTGTTGGAGTTGTTAGTCAGTTTTTCTCTAATCCTGGAAAGGAACACTGGCAAGCAGTGAAGTGGATTCTCAGATACCTTAATGGTACTTCCAGAATATATTTATGCTTTGGGAGTGGCCAACCTGTGTTGGATGGTTACACAGATATAGATATGGCTGGGGATCTTGATTCAAGAAAGTCTACTTCTGGTTATATGATGACTTTTGCAAGGGAAACTGTGTCGTGGCAATCTCGACTTCAGAAATGTGTTGCTTTGGCTACTACAGAGGCAGAATACATTGCTGTTGTTGAAGCTTCTAAGGAACTCTTGTAGATGAAAAAATTTCTACAAGAGTTAGGCATCAATCAAGTGAAGTTTATGTTATTTTGTGACAGTCAAAGTGCTATCCATCTCAACAAGAATTCAACATTTCATTCCAGATCGAAGCACATAGAGGTGAGGTATCATTGGATATGTCAAGCACTTGAGATGGAGTCATATGCACTTGAGAAGATCCATACTGATGATAATGGTTCAGATATGATGACTAAGAGTTTACCTGCAGTGAAATTTGATTCTTGCAAATAGAAGGCGGGCTTGGTGGAGTAGCCTATCCCCACTTGAGTTGGTGAGGGAAAGATTTGTTGGTGGGTCTCCAACCTCAAGTGGGGCCCACACAACTTTTCAAACAAAAAAATAAATAAAAAAGAAAGTGGCATAAGCCACGGGAGAGAGAGAAGAGTTTCATTTTGTTTTGAATGAAAGAAACGAAGTAGCATTGCGGCGTTGGAGAAGAAGAAAATTTGTGGAAAAAGGGCAAGCCATTTTTTATTCGATTGAACTGGTAAACTTGCTCAATTTCTTATGAAATTTTAGTATGTTATTCCTGGTTTAGAGATGAGCATTAGAATATAACTTGCTAGTTGTAGTGCCTTCTCTTTTGCCTGATTTGAGATACCCACTTTGTGGAGGATTTATGTTGATTCCACCAGTTTTGGTAATGTATTTTATTGATTGTTCAGATGCCCTAGTGTCACTAGGTCCTGTGGGTTTTTTATCCCTCTTTTAGGGGGTTTTCCTACATTGAAATTCTGGTGTCTAATTATTGAATTTCTGCCATTATAATTGTTGCTTGGAGTATCTTTGGTATTGCCTATTTAATCGCACAGGTTGTGGAAAAATTATTTTTGATGCTTCCACTGTTAGACAGGGTCTTGTTTAAACCTATGTTGAGTTTTCCCAACAGGTTGGGAGACAAAGAAAATGATTTTAGAAGGGAAAAGGTTACACGTTTAGGGATGGATTTGGGAACTGGACTAGGTTAGTGGATTTTTTTTCCTGGCATCAAAACAATGCCGTTTCTAAGACAAATGACAAAATTGGACCTTAAAAAAATATGTCCGATTCGACTGATTCACCGGTTAATTATCGGTTCAGCTAATTTTTTAATCGATTTTTTACATGTCAATTTTGGGATCAACCAAACCGGTCAAATGATTGGTTCCTTGTTAATTCAATCGACCCACCAGTTTTCAGAACCTTGCTAAAACCAAGTAAAATACTTAACCAAATCCAATCAAGTTGTTATCAAGGATTTTAAATTCACGTGTGTACTTTGCTTCACCCATATTACTGCTGCGTTATCATCATTCTTCCTCTTCTTTTTCTTTTTCACTCCTAATGCTGTTGTTTTTTCTTTTTCTCCTCCTTTTTTTCATCTTTCTATGTTGTTATCATTGTCATAACCACCACCACCACCACTTCCTCCTCCTCCACCTTCTTATTTTTTCATTTGAATTTATTCCCCCCTTCTTTTTCCTTCTCATCCATCTCCATCATCATCATCATCATCATCATCATCATCGTTATCATTATCATCATTGTTGTCTTCTTCTTATACGTATTATTATCATTATCATTATCGTCAAATTTTTGCACTTTTTCTGATTAATTTCATTACGTTATCTACAAAAATTTTCACTTATTTTTTTCTATAAAACCTTGTAAATTTGCAACTCAAGTTTTCATGAAATAATTTCTTAGTTTCAACACCTCATTTAGTTGTGTTCGGTTGCTTGTCACAGTGAGGGGTCAGTTGGGTGCCACGTCAAGAGCAACAGGCAAAAGAGGGAGGAATCAGGACCTGGGCGCAAGCTCTACGAGGAGTAGTTTTGTCTCGATTGTCGGTGGATCGGCAGGTGAAGCCACTTGCAGGGACACTCGGATGCTAAAGTAAGCGTCTGTATAATAAGGCGGCTAATTTGGGTAAATGTTACGTACCTATGGAGAGGAGTAGGTCCCTCCCCTTTTATACCTCAAGCTCGAGTGGGCCTTCTTCTGGCTTGGACCCGTCTACCTAAAAGCTTCTGCCAGCTGTCCAGATCTTTGTTGAGAGGAGGAGTGACACACGGATCACTTTTGTGTCATGTTACTGAATTTCTCGTGTCAATTTTAAGTAATTTTGGTGCTATCTTGTTTCATTTTATAAAGTTAATGTGATATTTTAGTATGCAATTTACTTTCTTCATTATATATCATTGTATTTAAATTTTTAGTGTCAATTTAAATAAATTTTAGTGCTATTTTTATTTCTGACAAGAATTCAATCGATTAAATATAAAGATACCTTCATTTAACTAAATAAGATTGTAATATAGCACAGACATATTCATTCAAGTCTAATATAAAAAATAATGCTCCTAAAAGAAGAAATAAGAGCAACAAAAAAAAGAAAAAATAATCATAAAAATTGCATCATTAAAAAATATATATTTTGTGTTTTCTAAGCAAATTTTCGGTATTAAAATTCAAAAATTTATGTGTCACAATTAAAAAATTTTGGTGTTATTTTTCGATAAATTATACATAATTCAAAACTCTCCTCCTCCTCCTCTCTCTAATCATCATCCTTTTCTCCCTCATTATCATTATCATCATCATCTCGTTTCACATTTCCATGATTCTTATTTTATCCTCTTAATAAGAATTTGTGTCACAATTAAGAAAATTTTGATGTCAAAATTGAGAAACTTCTGTATCATACTTAAAAAATTTTGGTATTATTTCTTGATAAATTTTTCATAACTCAAAAATCCCATCCTCTTCTTTTTATTTTACCCCCTTAACAAGAATAAAAACAAGAAAAAAATCAAACAAAAAGAAGAAAAAACACATCATACTACAAAATCATCCCGAAGAGAAGGAGGAAAAGAAAAAAAAGTTCAACAACAACGATAAAAGAACAACGATGAAGAGAAAACACACGAAGAAGAAGAAAAAAAAGTGCAACAACAACAATAAAAAAACGACGATGAAGAGAAAATACACGAAGAAGAATGCGAAGAGGCTGAGAAGTTGGAGCGTGTAGACACACTCTCACTAATAAAACTAGTTTTTGTTAAGATTGGATCAAACACCCAATCCGGTCATTGTCCATTTTTACGAAGGACAAAGTAATCCCTCTCCAAAAAAAAGTGACACTTCGACCCTCAACCTTTTGATTTTGGGACAATACGATCCATCTGTTAAAAAATTCGTTAAATAATAACAAAAATTAGTTTTGTGAGGGATTTTATTTGTATTTTGTGGGGGGTTTTAAACCTCCACAAGCTATTAATAAGTTTGTTTTTGAAAAATTCATTCACCACTGGTAGTTAAGTGAAGAAAAACTATTGATAAAAATGATGCCGCAAAAAAAATAATTGTAGTATAAATATCTTTTAAAGGAAAAAAATAACATCAAATAAGAAATAAAAGAAGAGAAATTTAATGTTGATAATATTGATATTGGTGATGATGATAGTAGATGAGATAATGATGATGATAAAGCAATAAAAATAATAGAGGTAGGAGTGATAATAATGACGATGAAGAAGATAGTGGTAATAATTAGTTATACTGTTGAAAAGAATTTGTGGAGGTTTAAAACTTCTCACGAAATACAAATAAAATTTCCACAAAATTAATTTTTATTATTATTTAACAGATTTTTTAATAGAAAAATCGTATTATCCTAAAATAAAAAGGTTGAAGGTCGAAATATCCTTTTTCTTTTACAGGGATCACTTTGTCATAAAAATAAACTAAGAACCGAATTTAGTGTTTACTCTCAATTAAATTTAATTGTCAAAAAAATTTAAATGTATAACAAAAATAAATAATATATAAATATAATAGTAAATATATTTTGAAGAGTCTGATATAAAATTTTGATGTACACGTATTAAAAAATATTAATATTAGAGTATTCTATTCTGATTTCTCTATTTCATATGGATTTTATTTTTTTATTTATTATTTTAAAACAAATATTATAATCTAAATATTTTTGTTACGTCAAAACCCTAATTATGATTGAATGAAATTCCTAAATCAAGATCCAACGTCCAATCTTCCATTGCCATTATTGATTTTGGAAAATCAGTAAAGGACTGCGTATGCATTTTCTCCGATCGATCATTTTGAAACACGGTGGCTCTCCCACTCCACTACCTACACCTTCCAGAAGCTTCTAGAAACTCCGCCCGCGAGAGCGTCCTTCACTGCATTCGACGTGTGTAAGTTTAACACGCATTTAACTGCGTTGATTCTGCTTCACGTGTGTGTTTTGGTTTTTGATATATTACTATTTTAATTTGGAATCATGTTTAGATTAATTGATGTTGATTCTGAAACAAATAACTAATCACTTCTACTTTGTTTATTTTCTCCTAAAATTTTTTAATTAGGGAAGATTTTAAATGTAGCTTTGGCTGAAATAAGAAAAAGGAAATGCTGCAGCCCCTCGACTATGGCTTCCATAGCTACCTTCTCAAGTGTCATATGTCTTGCCTTACTGATCTTGATTTGTGTCATTTACGTCATATGAGAAAAAGAACTTCAAAACCTGTTATTACCCTTTTCTAGTATCAGGTTTGAGCTACGATATTTTATCTATATTTCAGTTCCATCTGTAGCAAGACATTTTAATAGAGTTACATAATAATAAAGTTAATTATCATTTATCAGGTATTTCAACTTTCAAGTACTTTCATGGATGCTGTTTCAAGGAGCAAAAGGTTTTTATGTTAATTTTGTCGTTTAGCAACCTTTTGAAAGACCCAAAAATCCTCCAAATTAGACAATAAATGACATAAATGGACAGCTATAAATGGTCCGCTACACTAGGGTTGTTGGCTTTCAACGTGAGCTAATTTAGGCTTACTAAGGCTTATACTTTTTAAAATAATTTATAAAAATTAATTTTTAAAAGATAATTTTTTAAAAATTATAATATTTATATTTGATAAATTAAATTAAAAATAATTTTTAATAAGTATAAACAATAATTACGTTTGGTAAAATATTTGTGAAAATTTTAAAGATCTATTTAAACAATTTTAAGAATGAATTTTATTTAAAAGTTTGTCGTTGACTAATATATTACTAAAATAAAATTCAAACATCCAATACTTATTTAAACGTATGAATAAGTTTACTACTAGACCCGCTGATTATATGTATTTTATTACTAATACTTGCAAAAATTTCAAAAATTCGTTTAAGTTTTGTCTCGCATAAATTTTTTACCAATGGCTGGACTAAGAAGCCTCGTAAACCTTTCCACAAGTGTCAATTTCACTAGAGACAAATTGGACATCTATGAACGACCCAAATTGCACACGTACAGTATGTTTTCTACCTCAATCTTAACCGTTAATTTTTTTATATTAAATCTGAATGATTAAATACATTGGAACAAAAAAGTTCTAGAATTGTACAATAGAATAGGTGATAAACTTCCTAAATTTTATTATTCCGTTGATGGTCATACTGCTGAGATACTTAATCTATTAAAAGTGGGAGAATTTTAGTATACAGAGCAAAAGTTGGTACAGATTTAAAGATTTGTTTATACTATACTTTTTAAAGTCACATTTTAAATCGTAACTCTTCACAAAGAAAAGCGTCACCTAATGGAAAAAAGTAAATTAGAAGATTTAAGAGAAGAAATAATCAAGTTATCAAAATTAATAGATCAAAAATTAATAATTTTAACTAATGTTAACTGTAATGACACCGAATTCTTAAAATCAATACAAAATGATTTTTCTCAAAATCTTTATTTTACTATAAGTTTTATTGAAGGACTTCAAAAACCTGAAAAAACTTATTTTTCACACGGAATGTCTAAGAAATGTTACCATGAAAATGATTCTCCACATCTTTTTCATACTTTTAACCCGCAATTAAATTCTATAGTAGATATGCTTGAAGAAATATTAGTATCCATAAAATTTCAAATAAATAAAAAAAAAGAGAATCCCAAAGAAGAAAAATTTCAAAATATAATCAACATAACAGATCTAAAAATAAAACCATCACTAAAATTATGAATATTGAAGAAAAATTAGAAGAAGTTACAATGCTTTTTAAACAATTAAAAATGGCTCAAGAAAATAATATTATGGAACAAGGATTTCAAATAGAAGAAGAATTAGTAAATTCTGAAAATATAGAAAATGAAGAACACATCCTAGATTATTCAAGTGACGAAGAACCAGCAATTCCAATACAAGTAAAAAATGAAGCTGGAACATCTAAAGATAACCAATCTCAATATAAATGGAAAACAGGTTTTGATAATTATGCTTTTAAAAAAGGGTTTATAAATAAAGATTCAAAATATACAAAAATACCATCAAAGTACGTTCCTAAAATCCAGGAAATGGAAGGAGAAAGAATGCTTGATTTAGACTGTAAAAAGAATGAAAAAGGAATTTTCGAAAACTGGTTGAATTCCTTTTTATTAGAAGCTTTTACTAATCCAAAGCTTAGTGAATTGTCTGGAAGAGATATTTGGAATTACATAGGATTTCATACTAAAGGAACTATAAGAGATTATATGACATCAATAGAAAACCAAATAATAGAAGATTTAGCAACAAAAATAACAGCTTATGATAAGATATTATATATAATGATGATTCTATATAAAGAATTTTTTGGAAAAAATATTATAGATCATAGACAAGAAGTCTATAATAAAGAATATCAAGAAGCAAAAAATCATTTAGCTAATATCCAGATATATGATCTATGTAATGTGGAATCTTATATATGTGAATATAGAATACATTATTACAAATTAAAAGAAGAAGATAAAAATCATTATCTTAGTATGTATATAACAAAACTTCCATATCCTGTTAATGAATTTATAATGGGAAGATTTATAAGAGAAATAAATAGAGGGACAATTGAAAATAATTTTGGTGGAGCAACCGCTGCAATAAGAGAGGAAATAAAAGAGCGTTGTATGCAAGAAGCAACTCAAAAAAATTTGCAAATATAATTAGAATCTGCTGCCAGGATAATGAAGAGATACCCCAAAAATATGGGCTTAATAAAAATTTTCAGAGAAAGAGAAAATATCAATTTAGAAAAAGAAAATACTATCCAAACTAGAGAAAAAAGAGGTATTTTAGAACAAGAAATAACAATAAAAACAAAAAGCAAAAAAGTGACTATTGCCCAAATAAAAAAAGAAAACTGTAAGTGTTGGTATTGCCAAGAAGAAGGACACTATGCAAATGAATGTTCGAAAAAGAAGGATAAAAAAGATCTTACTAAACAAATAGAAATTGCTAAGTCTTGTTTTATGGAACCTTTAGAGGAATCTGATGATAACCTAGACTATATTTTTGAATATGTCTCAGAAACAGACTCAGAGACTGAGTAATAATGCCACATTTATTACTATAAAAATAACAGAAAAATTTATAAATGCTTTTATAGATTCTGGAGCAACACAATGTTTTGCTAGTTCAAATATAAAACTTGATTGGAAAAAATTAAAGAAACCATTAAGAGTTAGAATAGCTGACAAATCAATACATAAAATTGACCAAAAAACAAAGATGACTGAAATTTTTATTCAAAATTATAGGTTCATTGTTCCATCTATATATATGTTAGATTCTGGAATGGATTTTATCATAGGAAATAACTTTTTAAAACTATATCATCCATTCATTCAAGAATTAACATATATAGTTTAAAAGCTCCACATGATTCTTCAATAAATCAAAAATCAAAACGTATAAAAATACCAACTACTACTATAGATAAGATCTTAAAATTTAAAATATTTTCTATATTAGAAACATGTTATTTAAATTTATACTTTCAGATAAACATTCCAAAAAATAATCTTGAAATAAAGATAGAGGAACTTTTGGATGAAATTTGTGCTGAAAATCCTTTAGATATTAAAAATACAAATAACGAATTAGTAAGCATTAAATTAAAAGATCCTGCAAAAGAGATAAATGTTCCAAATAAAATTCCTTAGTCCGCAAGAGATAGAGAAGAGTTCTCTTTAGAATGTAGAGATCTTTTGGAAAAAGGAATTATAAGATTAAGTAAAAGTCCTCATGCGGCTCTAGCCTTTTATGTCGAAAACAATAATGAAATTAAAAGGGGAAAACGAAGAATGGTTATTAACTATAAGAAGATGAATGAAGCAACTATTGGTGATGCTCATAAACTTCCAAGAAAAGATTCTATTTTAGAAAAAATAAAAGGAGCGACTTGGTTTTCATCTCTTGATGCAAAATCAGGATATTGGCAACTTCGTTTAGACGAAGAAACAAAGAAATTAACTGCTTTTACTTGCCCAACAAAAGAATCAACAAGTGTGTTACTCTATGAATGGAATGTATTACCATTCGGATTAAAACAAGCTCCAGGTATTTATCAAAGATTTATGGAAGAAAATCTAAAAGAGTTAAATGAATTTGTTTTAGTGTACATTGATGATATACTAATTTTTACAAAACAGGATAAAGAAGATCATCTTCAAAAATTATTAATAATTTTAGAAAGATGTAAAGAAAAAGGACTAGTTCTTAGCAAAAAGAAAGTAAGAATAGCAAAACAAGAAATAGAGTTTCTTGGATTAATTCTATCCACTCAAGGAAAGCTAAAATTTCAGCCAAATATCCTAGAAAAGGTAAATTTATTTCCTAATAAAATAGAAGATAGAAAACAATTACAAAGATTTTTAGGATGTATAAATTATATTTCTGATCAAGGATTTTTAAAGAATATAACAGAATACACTAAAAGCTTATTTCCAAAAATAAGTACTAAAAAAGAATGGAAATGGGATGAAAAAGACAGTATGCAAATTCAAAGGATTAAAGAATTATGTGAAAAACTTTCAGAACTTTATATTCCAGAAGAAAATGACTACTTAATAGTAGAAACAGATGCTTCAGACATAACCTGGTCAGGATGTCTAAAAGCTAAGAAAGCTATAAAAAGTTCGGAACAAGAAAAAGAATCACTAGATTCTAAATATTCACCAAAGGAATTACTTTGCAGGTATATTTCAGGGACTTTTACTCCAACAGAACGGAGATATACCACTCATGAAAAGGAAACTCTAGCAGCAATTAAATCTCTTAAGAAATGGAAAATTAATTTACTACCCAGAGAATTTACATTAAGGACAGATTCAAGTTATCTAACAGGTTTCATACGATATAATTTAAAAGTTGATTATAATCATGGACGATTGGTAAGATGGCAATTATTTTTGTTACAATATCCAATAAAAATTGAATATATTAAGGGTGACAAAAATGTTATTGCAGATACATTAACAAGAGAATGGAGTTCGTCTACAACGCATTAGATCAAAAAATTCAGAAATACGAACAAGAACTTGAAAAATGCAAGCATTGTCAGCAAATAAGGACACAGATCCAATCCCTCAAAAAGGCCATTGAAGCAATGAAATCAACACAACAACCAAAACCATCAGAGTTCAGCCAGCTAAGCGTGGTGGACAAATCAGGTGAAGAAAAAATTCCAGAAAATAAAACAATTGTTGAAATTATCAAAAAATCCACCCAAGATAAAAAAATATTATGTAATTTATAATGGCCCCATGAAAGGAGTATATGATGCCTAGGAAAAAGCAGCACCATTTACACATCAATCAAGGATAATTCATAAAGGAGGGTTTTTAACACTGGAAGAAGCAAAGGAATCTTTCAGGGAATATGAAGCTCTTCATCCAGAGCAAACCCTAAAAAGAGCAGATAAAGCTCCAATTCAAACCCAGAGAACAGGAATAATAAGAAACATTCCTACAAGGGCCAAAATCAAGGAAAAGAAAAGGGTCTGTAGATCAAATCTCAGAGAAACCCTTAACATAGTCCTAAATTGGACTGAAGAAAAAAGGGCAATCTTGGGATATTATCCTATTGCCAAAGAACAGCTAACAAAGCTGGTTATATTTCCAGAGGCTTCCCCATCTGACACCTATCAGTTTTTCCAGTATGGATTAATTGATACAATTTTAATTTTTAATGATTTGAAAATTATTAGTGAGTTTCCTGCAGGATTTATTGATGCAGTAAAGAGATTTAAAAATATGATTGAAAACGTAAATCCAAGAGATATATCCCTAAAATTTACGAATAGTCAACCTATTTTTAATGAAGAAGAAGAATGCTTGGTTCCAGCACATCAAGTAATCTTCATGTCCGTCTTCCCAGGAAATTTTCAACCAATTGATCAAGTTCAAGATTTAACAATCTACAGTCATGAAGGAAGACTAGCCAGCACACTAGCAAGGGTCTTCGAAAGAACTCAAAAGATAACAAGGGAATCTCACACAAGAATCAATTATAAAAGCAGAAATACTTTGCTTGTGTCCAGTAAAAGGAATGAAATTGAAGAAAGAGAGATGAGACTCTTAGTGGAATTTGAATTAGCATTCTACAACTTATCTGGACTCTTAGAAAAGCTCCCCGAAGGGATAAAGAGGAATCTCTGCTATTTGATAAAAGACAAAGAAGACCACAAGTGCCAGCTATGTGTCTCAGAGTTATCTGAAGAAAGCAATAATGAAACGGAATCAACCCACATGATAAAGGAAGGAGACAACACATCTGAAGGCCACATAATGAAAGAAGAGGACAGCACATCTGAAGCATCTCTCAACATTATTGCATAGTGACGTAAGCGCTTAGGTCATAGAGCACCAACAATGTAGCTGGTGCAAGATAATAAACAATGACGTAAGCAATGACGTCATAAGAAGGGTAAGGATGGGAATTGTCCATCAGACCCAACCATTATAAATAGGTTGCTTAGGCAATTGTAGAGGGCATCAAACCATAGAAAGCAGGAGGCAAAGAGTACTCATATGCTAGGAGAGCAAGGAGGAAGCTGCCGAGGCGATTCTATAGTTTGAAGAAGAATTCCCTTAGGGAAAACCAATTCTAAACTCCCCTCTGGAGTTAGTATCTATAATCTCCCCTCTGGAGATAAAAACATCTCATGTAAAATATACTAAATAAAGGAAGTTTTTCTCCAGAAAGGTACGCCTTTATCCTAATCTCTTAGTTATGAATTATTTAGAAAGCTTAGAATTAACAGAAGAATCTGATTATTATAGATTAACTGCTTTATTAGATAACGAAAAACATGCTGTTCTAAAAACAGAATTAAACCTCAAATCAAATGAAAATTTTAATAAACAAAATCTTTTAAAAGAAGTTTTTAATAGAAAAATATAATATACTATGGAAAAATTCAACTTGAAAGTCCTATAAAGATAAAATCTGCTAATGGAGAACTTGAAATAGCTTTGATAAATGATGAAGAGTTGAGTAAACAGATTGAGAAAATTAAAGATCAACAAAAGAGATCGAAAATTGGATGGATTCATATTAGTACTATACAAGTCTTAATCAAATCTACATATATGAAAGGAATTAATTCACCAATAAGCTTAGCGATTTGTGATAAAAGAATTACTGATGACCCAATAGATCAAATAATTGGAATTGTTCATGGAAACTTGGCAAATGTAAATGTAAAATTCAATGCCCATCTTGGATATGCTATACCTTTATCAACTGAAAATCTTGGAAGATCTATAAGTTTGGCTTATAAATTTCACAGAAAGAATCTAATGGAACAAGACAATGAACCATTTTCAATTACATATGCAATAAATTATGCTTTAACAAATAGCCATCATAGTATAATATTTAAAAACAGAAAAAGAATTTATGTTGATGAATTATTTCAGAAAATTGTAAAAACAGAAATACCAAAATATAAAGCTATTGAAAACCCAGTTCTATTATTAAAAGAACCATCAGGAAAATTAGTTTCATCGAATGTTCAAATAAGAGAATCTAAAATTAATAGCCCTTTAAGTTTATCCAAGTTAAAGATTAAAGAAGAAAATTCTGAAATAAAAGAATTAACAAAAAAGGTCGAAAAATTAAATGAAACCCTAAACATTAAATTATGACAATAAATAAAGAAAAAATATATGTAACTTATCAAGACAAGAAACAAGAGTTCTTTGAAAGAGAAAATCGGTTGAATTATTTACAGTTTTCTAAAATAAATCAAAGAGCATTTGAAGCTCTAAAAACAATCTATGACAAGTTAAAAAGAGAAGTCGAAGAGCTAGAAAAATTAATAGAATCTCTAGAAAATAGCGATGAATCGATGATAGAATTTGCAGAAATTCTAAGATAAATAATGAAGCATACAAAGATTGAAAGACCAGAAAATAAAATAAAAAGGAAAAGGGCGAAAAAATTAAAAGGTAAAATAAAGGAGTATAAAAGGGAATTAAATAATCTTTAGATCGAAATTGATGACCTTATAATAAAAAGGATAGAAACAAGAATAAATATTAACAAGTTGGAGTTAAACTTAAAAAATTTATAAATGCCTAGAAAACCATATTATGACTTAAAAGAATTAAAACTGTTAAAAGAAAAAATGGAAAATGAAGTTGAAAAATTAAAAAGATATTTAGAAACAACAGAAAATGTAGAAATAAAAGAAGTTTTTGAGGATTTAAGAAATTATATTAAAGAAAAAGACAAACAGATAAAAGGTTTTATATACAATAATTCATACAAAAAAGAATATTATAAATTAAAACAAGATTGAAAAACTATAAAAATCAGAAGTATAAATACTAGTAATACGGTCAATACTTTTTATGAATTGGAAAATTATTCGAAGAATTAATAGAAATTTCGAAAAAGAAATTAAAAGAAAAGACAACTTAAAATTTGGTATCAGAGCCAAGTTAACGATTAAGGGTAATACTTTCTCTTTAAGCAACACTTTTAATGACACGCTTTTTCAGCCACAAAAGGACAAAAATCTGTACAGACACATCTGTACACTAGATGGCCCCTTAAAAGTGTTATAGAAAGATAAGTTCAATACTAGATTCTATGTTGCTGCTGCTACTGATAATGAGTCTTCAAAAGGCTCAGTTGCTGGAGAATTCCTTGGCAGATCAGGTGAATTTTTGTTTGACTCCAGAACCCCCGTTTACTTTATTTTATTTTTTATGAACTTTGTGCCATGTGTGTGTTCTGAGTTTTGGTTAACTTTTTCTTTCTTAGATGGTCAAAGGTTTTGGACTTGTTCAATGTATATTGTGTGTTTAATCAAATTAAATTACTGATATATACAGAGAAAGTGCTATTCTGGAATACCAGATGGCCAATCTTTGGTGCCTTTGGATTTTGGTGCTAAATTTGTCGAACTTAAAAAAGGTAAATGTTAAGTATTTAAAAATATTTATTTTTATATTTCTTAAATTAAATATTATTTTTTATTTTTAACCTTTTTTGCCAATTAGGCACTAAACTTTAGACAACATAGTGATCACCTTCCACAATTTGTGACTTTGTGCACCTTTGTTGTTGTTTTCTGATTGTATGTTTTAAATATTGATGGACCAAAAGAGAAGATTCTAGAAGACTAAGAACTGAGAGAGTTTTCATGAACATGGATCAGCAATGTGGTTGGGTTAGGGACACAGCGACTGTTGAATTTCATAGCGCAGGTGTAATATGTGAATTTACCAAAATAGCTTGTTTCTGAGTTTTACATGTACCCTGCATCAGTGGTTTACAGATTCTTATCGTAAATAATTTTTGTTTTACCGCAGAACGGAACAAGGATTGCTAATACTGCTCAGTTCATGAAGATTTATAGGAGTAGGGAAGTCAGTCAATCATATTGCACCTTACAAAAGAGAGAGAAGGGGGGGGGGGGGGGGAGGGAGGCGGATAGTATTCTTCTTTATTATGTTTTTATGTTAGGTTTACACGCGAGGTACACACTACCTACTAACTTGAGGTATGTGAACTCCTCTTTTGCAAACTACTAACAGCATTTAAGGGAGACTCTCTCTAGCTCTTTTTTCTTTTTAGGCTGTCCGTCTGGGGTGGGTTAAGTTTGTGTATTAACTCACTAAATAATAAGCTGGCACAAGAATTCTCTATTTCCTATTTATTAGCTTCCCATAAAAAATAAAGAAAATGAAAACAAAGCGGTGCATAACATTGCACTTAAAGGTATGTCTACCTATTTCTTTAGGGAAGGACCAAAAATATGGACCACGCATTGGAGTATTAGACTCAAGTTTGCTTCCAATTTCTGTTTTAGCATATAAATCTTTATCAGTTTGGTTTCGGATCCCCTTTATTAATCTAATCCTTTTCACCATGACCTACAATAATTGATAGAGGAATGACATGTAGTCATGTACATACGCAATAGATTTTATAGTGGTCCCTATTCTATTCACTATTATGATCTTTAAATCCTAACCATTTATTGATTAAAATTATTGAAAGTGTTCATCATAGATCCACAAGTCATATTGATATGTTAAAGAGAGAATTTTTAACCGATACTTTATTTTGTCATTATATATACCAATTCACTTTTATTTATTTACACACACATATATATATATATATTATGATAAAAATAGAATTAGTACAAGTGAGATGATAAGTAGTTTATAACTTAACAAAAAAAATTGCGTTCAAGTCTTTGATACAAGAAAATTTTTTTTTACAAGTTATTTATAATAAAAAATATTTTATTATTTAAAAAAAAATTGACATAAACCTTTTTTAATAGTTCTACTTTGTTATGTAGACAATAATTTTTGTGAACAATGGGCTTTAAAATTAATCCAATAAAATAAAAACACATTACATTCCAAATTACCCAACTAAATCTTAATATTAAGATAATCATTCATCCACTTAATGAATTAAACATCCAATATATCTATTATTCACATTGTTTAATATTTTCATTATCTATCTATATTTTTCCTTCCATTATATATAGTATAGATATATCATTCTGTTCTACACTACTACTAGATCCTTGTTGTCCATTAGTGCCACCATGCGATTACTAGCGTGTTTTGCGCTTAGGGATAACAATGGATTTCGTGGGAGCGGCGTATACCTCTTCCTTGCCTCCTATTTTCGTTGAGAAAACAGAAAAATGTTTCCCGTCTACTTTTCATTTTCATAATGAGTTTCTATTTATGGTTTTCTAAAGCAAGATGAATCCTCCTAAATATTTATAAGTGTTTGTCGAAAAAAAAAAGCTGTTTCAAAAATAGAAAATAATAAACATAACGTAATATAGACATATAGTCCAATATAATATAATTTAAAAGATAAATATTCACAATGTATTCATTAAACAATACAACATAAAAAAAATTATAACACAAAAATCTATCCATATCATTTTAAGATCAAATAATTTAAAAAATATAAGATTATTCATATATTGCTAAGTTAAATTTCACTTTACTATCTGAGATTGACAAAATACACTAGTTTAGTCATTATAATTTTAATGGATATAAATTAATCCCTAGATTTATAAAAATGCACAACACTAATTCTACGCTCATTTTCCGTCACAAAAATACTGATGTTATGAGTGATGTGGCCAATGTATGCCACAATGGACATAATAAGGATTAGATGGGCTAGTAAAAAAAAATGGAGTTGCTCCAATTTAGTCATTTTTCTCATTTATAACCTAAATCAAATTCATATCATTGTTCTTCTTCTTATTCTTATTCGCTTCTTCTCTTCTTTTTCTATGTGCATCTTTTAACTCTAGAATTATGATTGCAAGTGGGAGCTAGAGTTCTTTGCAGTCAACCACAAGAAATCCTAGTCGAAGTAGAACATCGAGGATTCTATAGTAGTGTGGGTAGTGTAGTTACTGTCTTGTTCTTCAATGGTGCAAAATAGAATCTAATCATACCAAGCTATTCTTTGAGTGTCTTAACTACAATGTGAAAAATGTGCTTAATTATTTAATGTTTGTTAATAGGTTTTGCCTAAAGGCCGATTCCCTTGTTCCAGGTCATTGGAAAGTGGTAGTGCGGTTTATTTTTGTATGCTTGAAAAGCTGGAACTTTTTCTTCGTTTCTGTTTTTACTTTGGAATGTGATTCTTCAATAAAGTTTTGATTTTGCTTGAATTGTTGTTGGAAAGCTTGAATCTTTTCGTACCACTATGCTTGACTGTCGCTATGATGTATGTTTCTAATTTTCTTTTCGTCTTTCTGTATGCTTTCGGCTGGATTTCTTGGTAGTTTAGTGCCTTTAGGATTTTGCAAGTTGTTGCGTTTTTGAAAAAAGGTTGCTCCTTTGGTGGCTTTGTTTTGTCGATAGTTTTCTTTTTGATGGAGATGATGATTTCTTAATGGTTTCTGGTTGTAGAATGAAGGGTCGTTACTGGGGTGTGAACTTGTAGGTCCCTTTGTTCTGTGGTTGCCTCCAAAGGACGCCCCTGGATCTTTCGTGAAGGTCCTGGGTCTCCTTTTGTTCCTCATACTGTGCTTGATTGTGTAGCCGAGTTGTTTTGCTGTTGTCCGAGATGTGTTTTACTAATCCAGTGTTCTTTTCTTATTGTAGGACTAGTTGGCCTCATGGCTTCTCGTAAAAATATTGTTGAGACGTCTTCCCAAGTCCCTGAGGGCATGGCTGATTGGGTGGATTCTATGGTTCTTCTGTGTATTTCTGTGGTGGACTCGGATTTTTGTATAGAGCTGCGAAAGCATCATAGGGTTTGTGGTAGTGATGCCCAAGAGAGGGATTATGAGCTTGTAGCACCTGGTTCTTACGAGAGAGTTTGTTTTCCTACTTCACTCGAGGGGGAGCGTCCTTTCTTCTATGCTTACGAGTATTTCTTTAGTCAGTTGAACATTACTTTTCCTTTTTCTGCCTTTGAGACCGACTTGTTGTGGTCATGTAACATTGCTCCATCCCAGCTTCATCCCAATTCGTGGGGTTTTATAAAGATTTTTCAGCTGCTGTGTCAAGAGTTAGGCATCAAACCTTCTCTAACTCTTTTCCTCTATTTGTTTGTTTCGGCTAAGCCTGGGGCCTCTTCAAAAAAGAAAGTTTCTTAGATTTCCTTTAGATCTGCTCAGGGGCACAAAGTCTTTGCCATGTATGACGAGTCTTTTAAGGACTTCAAAAACTATTTCTTTAAAGTTCGAGCTGTTGAGGGTGTTCGCCCTTTTTTCTTGATGAAAATGATGAACCTGTTTTTCCTCTTCAGTGGCAAAAGAATGTCATGGTGTTCCGGTATACTTGGGAGATGTTGGACAAGGTCGAACAGGCCTTTGTGAGTGTGTTGGAGGATATTTGGGGGGAGCCCCCGCATCTGGATACTAAGAAATTTCTGGGGGACCCATCTTTAGTCCGAAATGTGTTGGGTACTGACTAACATGTTTTTAGTTTATTCTATTTTTCCCTGTGCTCCATGACTTTGCTTGTTGATTCTGTCTTTCCTGTTTTTCAGAAATGTCGAAGAACAACGACTCCATGAATGCTTTTAAAAAGGCTAGGAAGGCAGCCGCTGCACAGAATATCTCGGTCAGGGCGGCTGGGGAGGGGTCTTCTCAAACCATCCTAAAGCCGCCCGTGCCGAGTTCCCCTGGGCCGAGGAGGGTGATCCCTACTCCTCGGGTTCGACTGGTAGATCCCCCACAAACTTCTGTTGCTGCTTCTGGTGCTCCTCCCTTAAAAAAGAAAAAAACATCTGAGCCCTTTAACCTGGATGCCCCGGATTTTGATGTTGTTGAGTTTGTTGACCAGCAAATTGCCCCCTATGGTGGGCTCTCCATGGATGATGTATCTCTTCTTCAGCATCTGGATTTTATCACCAAAAGCAGTGTGAGAATGGCACATATGGGTGCGGCTATTTTTCGAACTGTTCAGGGGATCCTGATTCATGCCACAAAATCCTTCATGGAGGAGGCTAAATCAGAATTTGATCGGATCAATGGTCTGAAGGAGGAATTGGAGGTGAAGTTGGCTGAAAGTAGAAAAAGAACTGGAGGGTGAGAAGGCTAGCTCTATCGCCTTGGCATCTTCTTTGAAGTTGACTGAGGACATGGTATTAAAGCACAACGATAGCTATGTCTCGGCTTATAGGGAGTTGGTGCATCTCCGAGATGACTTAGAAACTGCTCGGGTTGATTATGCCGAGCTTCAGGGTCATCTTGTGGGTAGCGTGACTGCCGCCTATGAGAACCTGATAGAGCAGTTCCAGATTGTTGCCCCTGGCGCCGATTTAACTCTCGTTAGTCTTGATAACGTAGTAAAGGATGGCAAGATTGTCCCGGATGATCCCGATGATGATATTGAACCTCCTCCTGTGCCTCTTATTAAAGCCTCTACCCCACCGGTTCCTTCAGCCCCCTCGACCGTAGTTGAGCTAGATCTTGACTGTCAGATCTTGAATCGAGGCGACGGGACAGTGGATGTGGTGCCTCTCCAGACTTATCCTCCTTCACCTCATGTTGATGCTGCTACTGGGAAGCCTTTGGACTCTCTTTGATTATCCTTGATAGATTTGTGTATAGCCCGGCCTGTGGGTTTTGAACTCTTTTTTGTAAATGGTATTTTGTTGACTGTCGATAGTTGCTACCTTTAGCAACTTTGTTTTAAAAAACAAAATAGTTTCTCTTGCTCTTGGGGTTGGCTTCAAGCGGCCTCTTGAGTCTTTGCTTTATGGTAACTGCCTTGTTTTTCACGATATGCTTGCTTGCAGCTTTCTTTAGTATTTATCTGGAATCTTTCAGAGTTTTTTTTTATTCATCCTCTTTTGATTGCTTTTGGTGAGGTCGAGGTCTATCGGGTCGAGCAATCTCCCCTTTGTTGGATGATTTCCTCAGTTGATCTTTTCTTTGAGTTATTTCTAGCAACCCCTTGGGATTACTTTTTATAACTTTTTGTAGCTTTGGTCCGACTTTTTCACGTTGGTCCCTGTTCCGTTACTAGGTAATCGTTTTGGATCTCTGTTCAGATCCCTTTTGTACTTTTTATCTTTTCCGGGCCGACTTCGTCATGTCGGGCTTTGTCGAGTTATTTGATAATCCTCTTTCTTGAACCTTGTTCAGGTCTCTTTCAGGGATTTATCTTTTGAAGCTTTATCTTTTTGGGCCGACTTTGTCATGTCGGGCTCTGTCGAGTTACTTGATAATCCTCTTTCTTGGACCTTGTTCAGGTCTCTTTCAGGGATTATCTTTGTAACTTTATCTACCCAGGTCGACTTTGTTATGTCGGGCTTTATCGAGTTACTTGATAATCCTCTTTCTTGGACCTTGTTCAGGTCTCTTTCAGGGATTATCTTTGTAACTTTATGTAGGAGTCCGACTTCGTCACGTCGGGCTCTTCGAAGTTATAGTAATCCTCTTTTATAGGGTTGGCCAGACCTCTTTCCAGGGCTTTACTTATAACTTTGGTTTGTTGGGGCTGGCCGACTTTAGGTGTCGGCCAGCCTTTAAGCTATTTTATAGCAATCCATTTTATTAGGACCTCGTCAGGTCCTTTCTATGGATCACTTTCTATAGCTTCTTGTATTATTCTATTTTCATCTTTGCCGATTTTGTAGGATTTTAGGTTTTAACCCTCGTTTTTATCGTGATCGCGCAGTGAATTTGGTTTTCACTTTCTGTCGATCTGTAGCTTTATAATCGGGCGATGATTGTTTTTAGAATAATACGACTTGAACGTTTGTAGAAAATCTGAAAAAAAATTATTAAGAGAAATGCACATATATACATATGGGGGTTAGTTTGTAGATCTTGGGCCTGGCACCTCGTTAAAAAACCATTTCAGGAAAAAGAGTGTGCCTTGTCCTAAGGTCCCTTATCCTCCCTAACTATAGTACCTTCTTAAGTTGCAGGCGTGCCATGACCTTGGCAGCTCTCGCCCGTCGAGTTCGGAAAGTTTGTAGTAGCCCTTCTCTAGCACTTCTATGACTCGGTAGGGTCCTTTCCAATTTGCAGCTAGTTTTCCTTCTCCAGGTCGAGTTGTTCCAATGTCATTTCGGATTAGAATGAGGTCATTCTTCATGAAGGTCCGCTGTATTACTTTTTGATTGTATCTGGAAGCCATTCGTCGTTTCAATGCTTCTTCCCTTATCCAAGCTCTTTCTCGGACTTCTGGGAGTAATTCGAGCTCTTCCCTTTGAAGTTGGGGGTTGGTTTCTTCACTGTAGTAGATCACTCCAGGGGATCTTTCTTCAACCTCTACTGGGATCATAGCCTCCATTCCGTAAGCTAATCGGAAAGGTGATTCCCTCGTTGTGGAATGTGGGGTCGTTCGATATGCCCATAGGACTTGTGGGATCTCCTCAGCCCAAGCTCCCTTTGCATCCTGTAATCTTCGTTTTATCCCTGCTAATATAACTTTGTTGGCAGCTTCGGCTTGCCCATTGGCTTGGGGATGCTCAACAGAGGTGAATTGTTATTTTATATTCAGGTCAACCGCTAGTTTTCTGAAGCCTACGTCTGTGAATTGGGTACCATTGTCTGTAGTGATGGAGTATGGAACTCCGAACCTTGTGACGATATTTCGATACAGGAATTTTCGACTTCTTTGAGCTGTGGCATTGGCATTTCCGAACCTACTATAAGGAATTTGATCTGTCCGGATCCTTGGGGAAAGGGTCCGAGGAGATCGAGTCCCCCTTTTGCGGATGGCCACGGTGAGGTTATGATGATGAGTTCCTCGGGCGGAGCGGTGTGGAAGTTGGCATGCTTCTGACATGGCAAACATGTCCTTACGAAGTCTGTGGCTTCTTTTTGTAGGGTTGGCCAATAGATTCCGGCCCGTAGTACTTTTTTGGCGAGTGCTTGTGCTCCGAGGTGATTGCCACAAATGCCACTGTGTACTTCTTCTAAGATGTCCTTAGTATTGTAAGTCGGCACGCATTTTAGCAATGGTGTTGAAATCCCTCTTTTGTATAAAGTGTTATTTATGATGGTATAGTATTGTGCTTCCCGTTTTAACTTCTTTGCCTCTTTCTCATCTGTAGGGAGGGCCTCCGTTGTGAGGTAATTAACTATGGGGGTCATCCATCCCTGATCGCGACCTGTTATGGCTAGGACCTTTTCTTCTTCCGAGATTAATGGTTTCTGTAGAATTTCTTGGATAAGGCTTCTATTGTTACCTCCTGGTTTGGTGCTGGCTAGTTTTGAGAGTGCATCGGCCCGGGCATTCTGTTCTCGGGGTATGTGTCGAATCTCATATTCTCCGAGTTATCCGAGCTGTTCCCTGGTTCTGTCCAGGTACTTTTTCATAGTGGGATCCTTGGCTTGGTAGCTGTCTATTATTTGTGAAGTGACTACCTGTGAATCGCTGAAGATGATAAGTTTTTGAGCTCCGACCTCCCTGGCCATCTTCAAACCTACTAGTAGTGCCTCATATTCTGCTTGATTATTCGAAGCGGGGAACCCAAATTTGAGGGAGAGTTCGATCTGGGTCCCCTGGTCACGTTCGATTATTACACCTACCCCACTTCCCGTTTTATTTGAGGATCCGTCCACGTATAGATTCCATTCTGTGGGGACTTCCAGTGTGTCCGTAAATTCCGCAATAAAGTCGGCCAAGTATTGAAATTTGATTGCCGTCCGAGCTTCGTATTGGAGGTCGAATTCGGACAGCTCGACTGCCCATTGCAAGATTCTTCCTGCCAAGTCTGTTTTCTGTAAGATCCCTTTTATGGGCTGGTTAGTTTGAACTTTAATGGTGTGAGACTGGAAATATGGGCGAAGTCGGCGAGATGTTATTATGAGAGCGTAAGCAAATTTTTCTATTTTCTGGTAGTTCAGCTCGGATCCCTGCAATGCTTTGCTGATAAAGTATATGGGTTGCTGCCCGCTTTTGTCCTCTCGGACCAGTGCTGAAGCTATTGCCCGATTTCCCACTACGAGGTACAAGATGAGCGGTTCCCCCTTCTGAGGCCGACTTAATATAGGTGGTTGTCCCAGAAACTTTTTAAAGTCTTGGAAGGCTTGCTCGCACTCGACTGTCCATTCAAATTCCTTTTCCTTCCTTAGAGTGGCGTAGAAGAGGAGAGATCTTATTGCGGATCCCGCCAGGAATCTGGACAAGGCTGCCCGCCGCCCGTTGAGTTGTTGCACCTCTTTGATACAAGTCGGGCTTTTCATGTCGAGTACGGCCCTGCACTTGTCCGGGTTTGCTTCAATTCCTCTCTGTGTGATCATAAAACCCAAGAATTTACCGGCTTCTACTGCGAAGGTACATTTTGTGGGATTGAGTCGCATGTCGTGTCGTCTTATGGTGTCGAATACTTGTGTCAGGTCGGATAGTAACATCTCTTCATTTTGCGTCTTCACTAGCATGTCGTCTACATAGACCTCCATGATTTTTCCGATGTGATCCGAAAAAACTTTATTCATTAATCTTTGGTAAGTGGCTCCCGTATTTTTGAGACCAAAAGGCATAACAATAATGTAACAGTAATTTGCCTTTGGGGTTAAGAAAGAGGTTTTTTCTTGGTCGGGTGGGTACATTGGGATTTGGTTATATCCCGAGTATGCGTCCATAAAGGAGAGGTATTTGTATCCGGAGGAGGCATCTACCTGTGCGTCGATGTTTGGGAGCGGATAAGGATCTTTTGGGCAAGCTTTGTTGAAATCGGTATAGTCGGTGCACATTCTCCACTTTCCATTTGACTTTTTTACCAAAACGACATTAGCAAGCCATAGCAGGTATTCGACTTCTCTTATGAAGCCTGCCTCCAGTAGAGCTCGTACCTGTTCTTCCACCGCTTGAGAGCGTTCTGGTCCTAGCCTTCTGTGCCTTTGTTGTACCGGCCGAGATCCTGGGTAGACTGCTAGCTTATGGCTCATTAGTTTGGGATCTATACCTGGCATGTCTGCGGCCTTCCACGCAAAGAGGTTGGCATTATCACGCAGGAACTGTATGAGTGATTCTCTTGTGTCCCCTTTTAGGAGTGTGCCGATGTTGGTTATTTGGTCCGGGGTGTTTCCGATCTGGACTTTCTCTATTTCTCCTTCAGGTTGTGGGCGAAGCTCCTCTCGCCTCCGAGCTCCACCAAGCTCGATTGTGTGAACTTTTTCACCTCTGCCTCTGAGGTTTAGACTTTCATTGTAACAGTGGCGCGCCATTTTCTGGTCTGCCTTTACTGTAGCTATTTCTTCTGCGGTTGGGAATTTCATGCATAGATGTGGAGTCGAGACTATTGCACCGAGTTGATTTAACGTTGTCCGACCTATTAGAGCATTGTAGGCTGAGCTTACGTCGACGACGATGTAGTCTATTTTGAGTGTTCTTGACCGACTTCCCTTTCCAAAAGTTGTGTGGAGCCGAATGTATCCCATTGGTTGAACCGGGGTATCTCCTAATCCGAATAGGCTGTCCGGATATGCTCTGAGTTCTTTTTTTTCTAAGCCGAGTTTGTCGAAGGTGATTTTGAATAAAATATCGGCAGAGCTCCCCTGGCCTATCAGTGTGCGATGGACATTTGCGTTTGCCAGTATGATTGTGATGACCATGGGATCGTTGTGTCCTGATGTGATGCCGGATGCATCTTCTTTGGTAAAAGTGATCGCCGGGATGTCGGGTGTTTCCTTCCTTTCCGCGACGTGATATATGTCTTTGAAATTTCTTTTGCGAGATGACTTGGAGATTCCTCTTCCGACGAATCCGCCGTGTATCATGTGGACGTGTCTTTCTGGTGTCTGGGGTGATCGCGTAGTGGGTCCGACATCTTCTGCTCTTCTTCTTTTTCTTTGTTCATCTTCGTGGGTGGCCATGTATCGATCTAACCTTCCTTCTCATACGAGCTTTTCTATGACGTTTTTTTTAAATAAAAACACTCATTGGTGGAGTGTCTGTGGATCCGATGATATTCACAGTATTCAGCCCAGTTTCCTACTCTTCTGTTGCCTTTGAGTGGTCGAGCTGGTGGTATTTTTTCTGTGTTGTAAACTTCTCTGTAGACATCCACAAGAAACACATGGAGAGGGGTGTAATTGTGGTACTTTTTGATTTTTTCTCCGTGTCGATCTTACTTTTTTTGGAATCTTTGTCTTTATCCTGAGGGGTGAACCCCGGTTTTGAAGTCTCTCCTAATCGGGAGTTTTCCTCCATGTTGATGTACTTTTCTGCTCGCTCCTGCACCTCGTTCAGAGATGTGGGATACTTCTTCGATATGGATTGACTGAAAGACCCTTCTCGCAGACCGTTAATGAGACCCATGATGGCAGCTTCTATTGGAAGGTTTTGTATATCCATGCATATTTTGTTGAATCTCTCCATGTAGTTTCGCAGGGTTTCCCGCTCCCCTTGTCTGATTCCTAATAAGCTCGGAGCATGTTTTTGCTTTGTCCTTTTGGATGGAGAATCTGGCCAGGAATTTTGTAGCCAAGTCGTCGAAACTTGAGATGGACCTAGGAGGGAGGTTGTCGAAGCATCTAATTGTTGTTTTTGTTAAAGTGGTCGGAAAGGCTTTGCAACGAACTGCATCTGAGGCATCGGTGAGGTACATTTTGCTTCTGAAGTTGCTGAGATGATGGCTGGGATCCGTTGTGCCGTCGTACAAGGTCATGTCTGGGAGTTTGAAGTCTTTTGGGATTCTTGGTTTCATGATCTCCCTGGTGAATGGATCTTGTTCCTTGCGGGTGCTATCTTCGGGGGTGGGATGGCTGGCTTTAGTCTTGACATCGGCCTCAAGTTTTAGCAATTTGTTCTCCAATTCCTGGCGTTGTCTTATTTCTCTTTGTAGATCCTTTTCGGCCTCTCGTTGACGTAGAGCATCTTCCTCGAGTTGCTTTAACCGACTTTGGAATGCCTCCAGGGCTCCCTCGTTTGGGGAGTTCTTATCATTGACTTGAGGAGTATCCTTTGGTGTTGTGTCCACATTTTTGTGCGGCGTTCTTTCTTCTATATCTGAGGTGTGATCGTTGTCATGGTCATCCGCCATGGTAATGGGATGACTTCCAGATTCTCCGGCAACGGCGCCAATATTCTGAGGGTTACCTGAAACCAGAGGTCGATCTCGGATGAGATCTTCTGTGCTGGTCAGAGCTGCGGAGTCTGATCTTGATGATAGTGATCGGAGTCACTGTGTCTGACTCGTTGGACTTGGTGATGATGCTGATCCTTCATCCCCGGAGGGTGGGGGGTACCTGCAAGGGACTATGATGCTTAAGTTAGCAAGGGTATTAAGCAGGTATTGAGTAGAATCAGAGTATGAGTTATACTTGGGTGCTCCAGCGTATTTATAATAGTGTAGAGTGACCTTCTTAGATAAGATAAGTTAGTTATCTTATCTTTATCTTTTATCTTTTGAGTGAGGTCATCTTATCTTCAAGGGAACCGCCTTTATCTCTACGGGCTTAGGCTGCCCTTAGATTCGGGATGTGTTCCTCTGTTTGGACCCTTTATTGGACTTTCCTATGACTTGGCCGAGCTCTTTGAGAAGAGGTCGGGTCGTCCTGACCTGAAGAGGTCGGTCACTTTGTCTGTAGAACATCCCGGGTCAGACAGCTCGACCCAGGGTATGAACAGTTACCAAATCACCAAATTTGGGATTGACTCCTTCCAGCTGCTCTGAGCTCTTTGCTGGTTCGCCTCAATATACCCAACCAAAATCAAGTGTTGTTGACTTAGGAGCTGATGAAGATGCTAAGGTTCCATGCTTGCAGTTTCTTCTATTATTTTTTTCTGTATTACTTTTCACCCTTTTTTGAGTTGTGTTTAAATTGAACCTAATATGTTGTGTCATTTAATAGTGTCCTCTCCTCAAGAGAAAGTCTGCTGATGCTGTGGTGGATAAGTTAAATGAAGTGGATAATTCTGAAAATTCATTTGATGAAGTTGATGAAAGTGACGAGGTGAGTAGTGTTGCCAATTTTTTTTGACAAGGCGCTTAATGTGCTGATCAAGTTCCTTTGACTAGAACTTATTAATTATCCCTCTAATTATGTTTATATTTTCATGCAATCGTTTACACTAGGAGTATGTGGTTGGCCTTAATCGAGGCTCTCTTGATGCTGAGAAAGATGTAAAGCCTTCATTCAAGATGTTGAGAAGATCCTTGAGACTGCAATTCGATGAAGCTGATGAGTCTCGTGACTCGGGGAATGATGGCTCCTCTATACATGGGGTTAATTGAGGTGGCTGCCCATGGCAATTAACTAGAGCTACTGATTAAGACTAATCTAGGGCATTAGGTATTTTGGTTATGTCCATGTAATAGCATTTGATGCATTAGATTGTAGTGGATGAGAATATGTGTGTGTTTTCATATTTTGTATAAGTTGTTTGGATTGTTTTTTAGGCATATTTCTTATGTAATAGATTAAGTGCTAGGGTGTAGACACAATATCCTTAGCCACTAGGCAAATTAGCTATTTAGCCCTTTATGTTTGTACTTATTTATTTGAAATTCAATAAAATGTAGTAGCTCTTTAATGATATAAAAATTTCTCCTTCCACAATTTAGTTTATTCATTAACTTATGTGGTTTTGCCAAGTGAATGCTTTATGGTATTTAGATGACTGAATATTCATGTGTTGTTGAATTGATTTGTACTTTCTTGATATATCTATATTGAACAGGTTGAAAGTGATCTTTTGGCCATTTTTTTTGTTTTGATGGATTTCTTAGGTGCATTTTGCCTATAATGGCTAATGTAGCTTAGGTATTAAAAAAGTTCATTCTTTGTTAAAATGATGACAAGAATATATGTACACTACAAAGTCAGTCATGATTTTCTATTTGACTGATTATTTTTTTTATTAGATAAAGTAATTTCAAAAATATTTGGATCTTATTGGCTCTCTCTCATGTCAATTTGAGAGTCAAATACGCAGTTCTCTGAATACACAATTTTGACATTAATGGCACAAAATTTTGGTTAGTTGATTTACTGTAGAGTAAGTTTAACTATATATTTTATAATAATAACTCTGTTCTCATTGTCACTGTATACAGAAATATTATGTTTTTTTGAATATAATGAATGGTGTATTCACTATATTTTACCCAATTACTGCTGAATCTATTTTTAAATATATGTTGAATATGTAAATTGTAAATAGGTAAAAAAATTTTGCATCATGTCATAATGTAAAGATCAGCAGCAACATGCGCTAGACCATTCAATCCATGAAGTTCTCTATACTTAGAAAGACCAACAAATTTTGGATGAAGCTTATACATACAAACTTTGTCACTTCATAATAACATAAACATTGAAAACACTATAATATTAACAATACACTTCATGAGTTCAAAATATGGTGAATGTAAATTTTAGGATCCCAATCACCCACAAGCTTTAAGATCTTTGAATTGTCAGATCTATTCGGCAGTTTTGCAAGGAGTCCATCTTCAGGATAATATTGTTATAAGTTTGACAACATTTGGTCCAATCCACCCCGAATTTTCACTCTGTATTTCTTTCTTGACTTTTGAGTAGATGGAAAAAAAAGGCATTGTTGTCTTCGCTAGATGATGGACCAGCGATTTGCCAAATTGAACCATGTCCAAATGGAGTGAGATGTGCAGCAAAACTAGCACCCAAGTACTGCAAAAAAATGAAGCATTGTTAGTGTTTTAGGAGAAATTATTAAGGTTATGTATCGTAAATGGATAATCAAAATTTGATGTGTTTGCATAAAATTGATATGAATTATTTAGAATGAACTTACCAATCTACTTCCGGTCACGTCAGTACTTGTCAATCTCTTTCTATAGGAAACCTGTGGATTGTACCTGCTTGAGGATAGTTTAAATTGTTAGTCTCCATCCTAAAATTTATCTCAATGTTATCTAGAAATAAAATTTATGGATAAATACATAAATTAAGTGTTACATTACCTATGGTCAGCTATTTCTTCTCTTTCAGATCTGTCTTCGCTCAACTCAATGATTGAATTGGTTTCGTCAGACATAATTATTAGATTGTTAGGGTTATTCCCCTCTATTGTTGAATCTTCATCCTCATCTGACGAGTCTTGAAGCTCGGATGGTTCAGACCCGGACAGTATCATAACATCAGGTGAGAAAGAGTCACTATTGCTGCTGTAATCTAGATGAAATGCTCTTTTGACATTGTTCAGTGTGTTTTGGTCCAATCGGTCCCCCACATAAAAGTTTTTATCAGGAAAAAATTTAATTGGTTGGTTCATTTCATTGAAAAGTGAAATGAAAAAATTCCAAAACCCGCATAGGTAAACTGTATAGTATTCCCTCTCCCAACAAAATAAAAATTCCTAATCAGCTCGAATGAACCCTTAGTTATAGCCTTCTGTTTATTTTTACTCTCTATATCCAACACTAAGCAATTATCCAACTCATCAATTGCGTAGCATGATGACCCTAATTCATGCCCATAAATTGCTTCAAAATACGGTGGTAGAGCTCTGTCTCCCTATATTACATGTTACAGTTCAAATTAAATGCTACAACTCACATGCTATTTACGATACATGACATAATATTATATATATTTAGTTACCTGCCCGTCATATAGTCAAAACCTCAGAGTTGCTTCTTTTCCTTGGATCCAGTGTTGTTAGGTTGCCAGAAACCTCCTGAGAGCATATAACAGCACCATCATAAGTTAGTCAGACTTCGATTATTTACAGCGTAAGAAATAGGCTTGTGCCGACTTAAGTAAATAGTCATCTTAAAATTAACTATTCTTTTGATCAGTATATATTTTTAATTACTTAAAATTATTTTAATAAGATCTGGATGCCTTATATTATTGATCTTTCCATTCTAATTAAAATTTCTCAAAAAGTTAAAAAAAAAAAGAATCAATAAGGGCAAAGAGGTAAAATACTACAAGGACACTTAATAGTTTTTCTTTTTTTAAAATACTACAACAACAACCACTATATAAATTAATTAAGGGAGCAAAGAACAGATAAAAAGATAATATACGCCAATAATAATCCTAAACATTAGACAGCGACCCAACAATAATCAAATTAAAGATGCTAAACTCCCCAGGTTACAATCTTGCAACACAAAATTTGATTACCATACATGTACCATCCAAGGTTCATTCACCTAATTTGACCCTTCTCTGATAAGAATTCAGATTTTTACCTGTTGGCATCATTCCTGTCTGCATGCACCACCATCGAGTTTTATGATGTTGCTAACTGCATTCTCAACACTGAAGAATAGACCAACAATTTTTTCTCTTAGTACAAAATATTGTTTGAGTATAGAAAATTAATAAAAAAAAGAATTTTTTTTTGGTTTCTTTTTGTGTTAACAGAGACGCTTAGAAGTTAGAGAGATAAGAACATTTCATATGGATGGTGCAAACCTTGCTTTGATCTTCGGAAGGATCTTGGATAGATGATGCTGGTTTAGATTCTTCTTTTGTACTTCTGCTAAAACTCCTTGCTTTCTAATGTTTGGTTTGCCTTGCTCACTAAAGACAGAGGAGTTACACTCTTTCATTCTCCTGGACTCTAAAGGAAAATTCAATGCCATTATTTTAGCATGTGCGTTTAGTTTAGATAGGCCAAAAGGTATTTTTTTTTTACTTTACATATGTGTGTATTTTTTATTTTCTTGGGCCCAACTTTAGATCTTTCTTTATTTTTTTCAATTTGTTGTTGAAAAAAGCTACAACAATAATAGAAGTATAATGTCCAAAATTAGTTTTAGTATTTAAAGTATATAATTATATGTTCTGGAATCAATTTAAGAATAAGATAGTTTATTACAGTGCACAAAATGAGTTAAATAAACATTATTATTAAAAAATTGTCTCTTTTATATAGGATTAAAGATTTTTTTTGTTATTATCTTTGTGTAGTCTCTTTTTTTTGTAGTAATCTGATATTGTGAATTATGAGTATTCTTCTATTGATTTTTTAAAATTTGCTCATCATATTTGCTTTTTTATTTTTTTATTTATTTATCTTCTTTTAAAATTTCATTTCTTGTGATAAATGAATAAAGTGGTAAAGAAATCTGAACTGAAAAATCTATAGTTAGCCAATAATATAAATTACTTCAACCCAAGCCAAGTTTGATAAAATATGACATATAAAAAATGGTTACATAAACAATAATTATAATTAATGAGATTAAAAAATTAAAAAAACTTTTGGTACATAATAACTTATTAATGAGTACAGTTATTTCGTGAATCTCATGCTAATATATCTTTTATTTGATTTCAAAGAATTTATTGAAAACAACTACATAAAAAGTTATATAAAAACTACTAAAATAATGAAATTGTTAAGAATTATTTTTTGTTGAGTTGGGTTAAATATCAACTATTTTTTTATGGGTATTTATTTTTAATTACTTAAAATTATTTTTGTTTGTCAATATCTCTACGAAGCAAAGTATGATGAACAAAAAATAAAAAGATAAAAACTTAAAAAAATAGGGGTCTTTCTAACCAATAGGCATGCTAAAAAATACAAATAAAAAGCAATGGCTGAATTCAAATATAACACAAGAATAAATTCACAAACTACATACATTTAGATGTCAACACTATTAGTATTTCAATAATTCAATATTCACTGGAAAGTTATTTTTAATTTCTTTACACAAAATGCTATTATTATAAACAAAGTAGATAAATTTAATATATTTAAAATAATATTGAAGAAGCTAAGTTTAATATATTTAAAATAATATTTTGGAATTCAAAACTTAGTCCATAAAGGTGATGTTTTTATAAAGAAAAATTTAGCTAATTTACTAACCAACCATGGTTAGTAAAGTAACCTATTGATTACTGTTGTGATGGAAGTCATTATTTTACAATTTATATTTTAAAATAGCCTTATTTGTTAACACAGTTACTTCATGCACAGAAAATATAGTTTACAGCTATCTATTGTTTTGCTACTTAGAGTTAATAATACCCCAAAGAAAAGGTAATTGTCAATGTCAAACATTAATGTTTGTTTTATAAAGAAACATGTAAATTGTTAACAATTTGACAAAAGTATCATCATTTTTTATAAATAGTCTTTTAAAAAAAATTCATTTGAACATGTTTATGAAAATCATTAAGTTACAATAATAATAATAATAATAATATTATTATTATTATTATTATTATTTAAATCTGTCTTATGTCCAACAATTTATATAGTATAGTAGAATAAAATTATAAAAAAAATGCCAAAAATGTTTTTCAAAGGGATATTTGTTCGAAATTAAAATAATAATATAATCACATCATATGCAAATTATAAAAAATGATTAAAAATTCTAATTATACTCCTATTTTTTAAATATATAATAATTTAATGCTTAATATTTGAGTAAATTAGCTTATACCATATATTTTTTATCTTAATTCTCAGTTATGATAGCTATTTTAAAAAACATTTAAATCATTATAAATAGTTATGTTTAAAAAAATTTGTCTAATTATATATTGAAAATAATTAAATAAATAACAAAGATAAGATTATAAAAAATTTATTCAATAGTTACATTTTTTGTGTTTCAATAATAGTTAAAAGTTTTGAAAATATTCATCAAGATTTATTTTGTTTCAATTTTATTCTAGGAGAAGTTTTCATTTTCAATTAAATGTACTCTTCCTGAGTATTTTTTACACAATTTTACAATTCTTTGTTTATAGTTTTGTTCTTCTATACTAAATAAATTGTTGGACACAACATAGCTTTGAATAACAATAATAATAATTTAATGATTAATATTTGTGTAAATTATCTTTCATACAATTTTACTGTATGAACGATATATTTAATTCAAAATTAAAAATTTTTAGGATATAATTAAAACAAAGTAAAATTTAGAGTATTCCTTAAATTTTAAACAAATTTCAGAGACAAAAATATACTTTATTCAAATTTATAATTATCATCTGTTTACAATTCTAAACTCTTTAGGAGGAGTTTTGTAAAAAAAAAATTTAAAAATATAATTTTATTGTAAACAATTAACATAGTAAGTTGATTCTTGCTCCTTAAAAGCTCAGCTTTATTTATCCATCCCAACTCTTTCACTGTTTAGTATTTAACAGGGTCATTATGCACTAAATGTTAGCTAAACCATGCAATACCTAAAACTTATGGAATTTATTACATGTTAGGAAGGTAGTTGGCTTTCAATGACCTATAAACATTCTATAAATGGGGTTCAACGAGCATTGGTCACCATAAGGTATTGTTTGGAGTTTGTCAAATACTCCATCTTATACTATATATTCTTCCTTTTAAATTTCTCTCACATCTTAAGATCAAGTATGAGTGATATACCTCCATAGAAGTAGAGGTTCCACAACTCCCTGATGAGGTTATAAATGAAATCCTCTATTTATGTGACGCCTCTAACCATTGTTAGTTTCAATGCTACTTGCCATTATTGGAGGCAAATGATAACTTCATTTGACTTTTTCAGTCAAATCTCAAAGATATGGAAAAGGCATGGCTGCTCACTGTTCATTCACTTTGGGTTTGCATCTCCTATAATCACGTCAGTAGATTGGATCTTGAAGATTGATGCCATTATCAGAGAAACTGGCTACCTGAACTTGCCTTTTCTTTTAACCCAACACGGTTGGTTTCAGCTCATTGGAGTTGAGATGGGAGTCTTCTGTATTCGTTACTCCTCCCTTGGAAGAAGAAGCTACTTGGTGATTTAGAATCCACTTATTCAAATGCCTCGGGTACTTAGATGATCCTTTGTAACTTAGTTCTTGTGAGGGTTCCTTTACTTATGCCTTTGCGCACTTTTCGAATAGTGTTCATTATGCAATTTTGCATGTTTTTAAAGATGAACCCGATAGCACTACTTACACTTTATCTATGTATACAAGTTTCACTAGGAACCGGCATGTTAGAATTTCATGTCCTTTATATATGCAATAGTTGGATCCTTCGTATGTTGTAGCCAGTGGTGTTGTGTATTGGCTTGCTGACCGTGAAGACGGTGATCAACCATATATTGTATCTTTCTCATTGATGACATTGACTTTTGGCCAAATTTATGTTCCCCCTATAGCTATGTCTCATTGTGGTTGCCTTTTGGTTAGAGATGGATGTCTATGTTTGGCATCAAATAATCACACATTCTATTCATACAACTCAGTTATATGGCAGGTAAGCGACACCGATGAAGGTGTTAACTGGTAACAACTATTTATATATAATGGAATAGGTACTTTGTACGTGCCAGCTGTCATGGTTGATCATGATGTTATTCAAGTTATGGAGAGGCACCTACAATTGGTTAGGGCTCAAGTTATTGCCTACTCTCAGTTTTTTTTGTTCGATATAACCCCATTGAAGGCACAAGAAACAGGCTTCATCGGGTTTTTTATGATAATCATATTAAAATTAGATCTATCTATACATATGAAGAAATTTTATTTTCCGTCTGATGAATTACTTAGAAAGTTGTAATAGTTGTGCTTTGCTACAAACTATGCCTGGTAGAACTTGGGGTTTAAAGTTTTAGGGGTTGGGTGATATTTAGAGTTGGTTTTAGTGGAATACTATGTCTTTATTTATTGTGGTTTGTTTAGTGTATATGAGTGTTACCACTAATGTCAGATATTGGTTCAACTTGCATTTTTCAAGAAAGACCATGCATGGCATTGGTGGTTCATTTGTAGTATTTATCCTTTATTTTTAAATTCATATGCATTATTTGTGTTGTAAGGGTTTTTATTTAAATTGGTGTAAAATATTTTATTCATTATGCTATATTTTTATGGTTATATATTTCCATGGGTTTGAAAAGAAATTATACGATCTCTTTCTCTTAAAAAGAAATAACACATAGTGGGAGTTTGCCAAATAGTTTCCAGTTGCATACTGAGCAAGTTATATTTTAAATATAAAATATTACAACTTTTAATGACTCCGAGAGTTTAATTTTGTTATGAAACAAATTTGGATAAATGTGAAAAAAAAAGTTCATCACACTAAATGTAAGGTCTCACATCGGTTGGGGAGGGGAACGAAGCATGCCTTATAAGGGTGTGGATACCTCTCCCTAGCATGATGCGTTTTAACGAGTGTGTGGGGGGGGGTTTCGGCTATCATCCTATCGTCAAAGGAAAAATCGTCAGGCCTTGTGTGCCAAAGCGGACAATATCGTGCTAGTGGGTAATCTGGGCTGTTACACTAAACATACCATCCGACTTCAATTTTAATCAAATTATTTGAAAAAAAGGTAAAAAATATTATTGTTTACATAAAACTATTCTAGCATTTACTACCATAATAAAAATGTTATTTGAAGAAAGGAAATAAACGATTTTATCATACACACAATTTTAATTAAATTAAAATATGTTTGAAAAAACTGCTATGCATACACCCCTAGCATTAGATAACACATTACATGTTAAAGTACCGTTTTGTTAGTGTATTAACTAAAGTAATTACATTTAATATTTGTTTATCTTCATGCTACTTGATTTATAATGAACTATGCTAAATGGGTCTTGACTTTCACAACATATTAAAGGGTAGGTGTAGTTATTACTTAATAATCTACTTTTACCTATATCTATATTTATTATTTTGCATCTTTTACCACTTCACTCACTTATTATTATCAAGTGGTTTAACATAAAAAATTAAATGAAAATGGGACATGAAATATTGCTTCAGAAATTTAGGTCATTTCTAAAATATTTTGTTTCTTATTGTTAAGTACTTCAAAACAAAAAATTAAATGGAGATGAGATATGAAAGATTTCCTCCTGTCATTTCAATCTTTTTTATAGTGCCTTTAGTATACTTAAAACTTAATAGATGCTAGATCAATAATGAGAAATGATTTTAGTGAAAGAAAAGATGGTTTAAACATTGCAATAATATTTGTGAAGTACTAATTAATAAGTACTAACACTTTGAAATAGATTTTTTACAGTAGAATACATATAAAAAAAGATATAAGTTTGATTTAATATAGTTATGAATGAATAGTTTGAATGGAATTAATGAAATGAGCATGCTAATTATTAATATTTTGTGACAATAAAATATTTTATTTTACAAAACGTAAAGCAAAATAACTATTAATCCTTTGTGGCGCTTCAAGTTCTTTGAGTTCATCAATTGTTCCAATAAGATCATTAGTTACAAAGTATTTTCCATATTTACAGTTGTTTTTCTTTGTAATCTCTTATTTTTTAAATAAAATTAGTAAAAAATGTATTTTTATTTGCTAATCTCTTTTGTTTATATCTTCATTCCTTGATTGTATATCTTTTTTCTTTTTGAGCATAATTTTTAAATTTTATTGATGGCCACTTTATTTTCTGGTATCTCATTACATAAATAGATAATTATCTTGTGTGTATCACGTTAATTTGGAATAAAAAAATGAAAAAGTAATAACCTAAAGGTAAAGCTTATTCTTTCTGCCTTTTTTTTAGAGAAATTATGTTTAATTTGTTCCTTTTTGTGGTTTTAATTTGTTATTTGAGATCATGCATATTTTAATATACATATTTATTATTTTCAAAATGTAATTAGTCTGAGCAAAACATGTACCTAACTTGCTTAATTAAGAGGCCTGCTTAAGGTAAAAATATAATATGGGAGTTCACAAACTAGATACCTCATGCATCCATCCGAGGGACCATTTTTGGTAAACTAGACCTTTTTAAGTGTGGTTCAACTCTTTCGTACCTCTTTTTTTTATTTTCCAATCATATTTTTTGAAGTCACTTTAATCATAGATAAAGCTGGTATGGAATCTTGCATCATATTTGCCCTTTTATATTTGAAATTGATTAAGTCAAGAATATAATTTCCTTTAACTTATGCTAAACATATCCCAAGAAAAATATGACAACACAGTTAAAGAATGCACAAAAGCATTAGATCTGAATCCAGTGTACATTAAAGCTTTAGTAAAAAGAGGAGAAGCTCATGAAAAGCTTGAACATTTTGAAGAAACCATTGCTGGTAAGTTTAGATCTTATATTAGGGGTTATTTTACTTTAAGCAGAACTTGAACTTTATTCTCTTTTGCACAGTAAGTGGGTAAGTATAGTTTCTCAAACTGAAAAGGTGCCACTGTTATGTGGTATTTGCCAACTTAAGGAAAGCCAATATGAGTATCATTATGCATTCCTTATTTTTTGGATCTTAATGAAGAAGTACATGTTCTGCATACTGGTGCCATTCAGGTTTTTTTTCCTTTTCACATTATTGAGTTCATTCATACCATAATTTTTTCACTTCACTAATTTTAGTTATTTTTTCAAATATCAATTGACAGATATGAAAAATATCTTAGAAATTAATCCTTCAAAAATGATCAAGCTAGGAAGGCAATTAGACGAGTTGAGCCGCTTGCTGCAGAAAAGCGGAAAATGATGAAAAGATGATTGGCAAGTTTATGTTATTATTTTTATCTTGGATTTCAATTATAGTTGCTATTGTATTATGTACTTTGCGTAGAATAGTGCATGGGCATTATTTCCTTACATGACCTTGATCCTACATGCATACATTTATAATTTGTTAACCAAATATGATGCTCTTTTCTTTATTTCTTCTTGCTGCTGCAAAATTACCATCAATGACGGAAAAATATCTTGTCTTGGTTTTGTGTATTTACTGGCACATTCATCTAGCTTTTTCGTCCATCCGTAAGACTTATTTGCAATCTTGTGGTTGAAATTGGCTAAGTCCATAAGTTTGTTTAGTCAGATGAAACCTTTTTTGAAATAAATTATTTTATCAAAGGAATTTATGGATGTCTTATTGTGATATTTCTAAGCATGGGATACCTAGGTGATAGAAAGAAGTATAGGATGCTTAGTGAGTTTTTGTTGCAGTGCATTGTATTTATTTGGCACTTTTACCATACTGGAAACCCATGGGCCCGGGGTTCTTATTCCGTATATATCTCTTGTTTTTCAGATACAGGATCAGGTGCTCAGAAGTGAGCTGCGATTCGTTTGAGAGATGGCGAAGATTTTTATATTCTCTACTTTATATTTTGCTTAGAATCTCTCCACTTTTATTTTGAAGAACTTATATTATGTATTGAACTCTTTTGAACTTGCCTATAGGTGCTTTCATGTTCTATTTGGGAGAGATTAGGAGATCCTGTTGTCAATTACTTTCATACTATACCCTAGCCGGCCTAAACTTCGCAGGTCGCGACTAGTGGCTATTTACTTATTTTATATATATATCTATATGTTATCTATCTCTTAATCTCCTTTATGTCTTTGTTCGTATATCACTTTCAACTTGACGGTTTATCTTTTTGTTGTCGAAACGTGAGTGATACGTCTTCGCAATTTTATTTTTACTCTTTTCAGGCTTCTTGATTAATACTTCTTTCAATTATACTTATATTTTATATATTACAAATCCACCTGAGAGTCTTACCACCATAATATCATTGACTTATGACTCGAACATAAGGATTGAATATTAGGGTGTTACATTATGGTATCAGAGCAGTTCGTCCTCGTGAGCCTGAGGGATGGGACTGCTTATGATTCAATGCATACTCTGAGTCTGTACCTGTGCTAGTTAGGGTATCTAATTGATACATCTAGCATGAAGTTCATGAGTATACCTTTGGTAATTTGAAGCACTTAACTTGAGATATTAAGTTTGATCACCTCGATATCGCTTGTTTAGTGTGGACAAGATCCGAATGGTGTCTCATGGACATGAATGAAATAATCGAAAGGAGGAATTTCCAAGAATGAACCGGTGAGAAAACACCGTGATAGGAATCTTGGCAGTGGTATATATAAGAATGGTGTGTTGATTTTGAATTGATGAGTGAAACACTTGGAGGTAGATAGTTGCTTGAACAATTTTCTTTAAGTATGCTTGTGTTGATTGAAATCTGATGATTTAGATAAGAAGGGGCTTGTAATTGACATTGGAATAGTTAGATTTGAATGGAAATGGAAGTTTGTGAAATTGAACACTTGTGTAGGAATTAAGAAATGACTAAGTATCAGGAAACTTATGCTATGAGTCTCGAATGATTAGGATGTGAATTGGAATAATATTGCGTAGATGGCGAATTGTTAAGTGTTGAGGTAGGTAGAGTATGAATTAGGCTTGGACTTGGCTGAGTTTGATATTGATCGGCATGTGCATGTAGTCCTGATGAATGGGATTCATCGGATGCTCAGTATTTAAGACCATGACATTATGCTTAAGGAGGAATAAGAGCAAAGTTGCTGAAGAGTGTGTGAAAAGGGTGGCTGCATAGAAAGGAAGTCATAGGGAGTGCAACCGAATTCGATTCTCATACCTGAGGTAATTGTAAAATATTAGTTGAATTCTGACTCCCTTGCATATCATTAATATGTAATATTCGTTCGTGATGCATGACAAGTGTTGATAATCGTATAGTCCAAGTCGACGATTAGTCGAGGACTGATGAGAGAACTTTTGCGTGGTCTAGAATTTAGAATAAATTTTTGTTGCAAGTATAGCTTCTAAACCAACAAAAGTCATTTCATACAAACGTTTTGGTTGTCACAAGTAACAAACCCCTAAATAAATTGATAACCGAAGTATTTAAACCTCGGGTCGTCTTCTCAAGAAATTGCAGGGAAGTATATTCTTATTATTGGTTATGGAGATTGTAAATTTGGGGTTTCAAGAATGAGGAGTGAATATGGCAATTAATTTAAATAGCAATTAGAATAAATAAATACTATAAAGCAAACTTTTGGCAAGGTATGAGAAATTGGAAGTCCAGACTTTGTTATTCTTAACAATAATAATGAAAGTTGAATCTTAATTCCACTTAGTTGACCTTTTCTAGAGCAAAGGAAAGTCAAGGGACTAATTAGTTAGACCTTTGAATCCTATTTATTTCCTAAGAAAAGGTTGGGATTATTGAAGTTCAGTTCAATTAGCAAAGATAACAGTTATCAATTATCTTGAGCTAAGATAACTCCTGAGTTACTGATTTCTTAACCAAGACCAAAAGGGGGGAAATTAAATCTACTAGAATAAAAGCATCTTCAGATTGGGAAGAATCAATGGCATAAGTAAATAAAGCAATATTAAACTGAAATACCTCAAATATCATTAAATAAGAAAATCATCATGAAAGTGGCATAGGCCAAATAGGCAACATAACTAATACAAGCAAGCATTCAAATGTCTGAAAATAAGAAATAACATAGAGTAAAAGAACATTGAACCTGGGATTGAGAGTCACTCCTAAAACTAAGAGAAGTCCTAAATCCTAAATCCTAAATCCTAATCCTAAAGAGAGAGAGGAAAGAACCTCTCTCAAAACTAGATCTAAATCATAGAAAGTAACTAAAAATGCCTCAACACTTTGAATGGATGCATTCTCTCACTTCATAACCTCTTGTCTATGGCTTCTGGACTTGGATTTGGGCCAAATAGGGCTTCAGAATCCGCTATGAGCGTTTTCTGCAATTTCTGGTGCGTGGTCTCTGTCACGCGTCCGCGTGTGTCACGCGGTCGTGTCAATTGGAGTTTTTCTTGTCGCGCAGTCGCGTCAGTCATGCGGCCGCGTCATAGGTGTTCTTCGTTAGGCACGCGATCGCGTCAGCCATGCGGCCGCGTCGCTGCTTCTTCGCGCTTAGCATGCGACCGCATCATCCATGCGGTCGTGTGGATGTCAGTTTCTCCAAAACTCCGTTTTATGCTTTCCTTCCATTTTTTGTATGTTTCCTTTTTCATCCTTTAAGTCATTCTTGCCTTAGAAGATCTGAAACTACTCAACACACTAATCATGGCATCGAATGGAAATAAAGGTAATTAAAATAATTAATTTTAAAGCATAGGAAACATGTTTTTCACATACATCACATAATAAGGAAGGGAAAGTAAAACTATGCAATTAATATGAATAAGTGGGTGAAGGATTGAATAAATCACTCAAACTAAGCACAGAATATATCACAAAATATGGGTTTATCAAGGACCATTAGTTGTTGAAACGGAGCGATATTTAGTTAACCTAGAAGAGTAGCTAGACTCTTAAAGGTTAAGAATAAGAGAGACACAGCAGAAGCGAGTTGGATCATATCTAAGGGATTAGAAGTGTTGAAAACTATACGGAGTTATTGTTCGAAACCCAGTGACGGTGAACTACAAGAAAAGAGAATAGAGCTGATTCAACCTTTACTTGCTCATTATTTGAGGTGCGAGTGAAGAGAGACCAAATCCTTATACGAGAAATTTTTTTTCAAGACAATTTTCAAAGGAACAACAACAACAATCACCAAGGGAGGAGGTATGGAAAACAACCTCAGAATAAATTAACTTATAGGTGATGTGAAAGCTATCATTCGGAAACTCCGTGTTGAGCTGGATTGGGACTTTGCTATAGTGGTGGATGAACAAAACACATGTCTTGGAACTGTCCTGAGAAGGTCAACCGGTATACTGCTAAGGGCCAACAACAAGGTCGTGTGTTTACTACGACGACGGGTGATACTGTTAAATCCGACAGTTTGGGAATAGGTAAGTGAAAGGTCGGTAACAATGTGTTAAAAGTATGATTAAGTTGGTATTTGGTTTTGGCTATCATAGCTAGACATCTAGTGAATGCCAGCCATGCTAAGTTGTGGTTTAGTACTTGAGGAAATAAGTGATAAAACTAATACTAAACGAGAAATCAGAGTGGCATAGCAGAAGCTTACTAAAGCGTTAGCATAGTATGGTAATAATAAGGAAAAGTGGGGTATGATTAGAAATGCTTTATGCTTTAAGTACTTAAAGGGTTTGTGAGCTTATGCAGATAATGATTCTAGATAATTGGAATTGATTGCGACTGTGAGCCTTGATGGTTCTGAAACAGATGAGGAGATTATCGTTGATGCATAATCGGATTTAGATGTTGAGTGAGTGCAAGTTGTCGTATTTGAGAGATGAGTACTATGATGTTTGGTCATGGTGACCTTGGATTTAGATTGAGATTTATAATGATTGGTTTTGAAAGACGAATGTAAAAATCATTAAATTGAAATGTTGATGTGGTACTGAGATTGGTTTGAGGGAACCCGTGTTGGGTGGTAAGTTCCAATTTTTAAGGAGGTGTTGTTGAAGTTCTCCCAAGAATTTGAAAGAGTGCTGGTTATGGTTTTGAAAATGACTTTTTGATTTGGGTAACTCTGACAAAAGAGATGTGTCTCGAATGCTTTTATAGATTATTAACGGGAAGCAAATTCTTATGATTTTGTTAGCTTGTTATTTCAAACTCATTTGATTTCTAAAAATGAAAGGAGTTTTGATTAATGAGTCAAAGGCTTTAAAACAGCAAGTCATATAGAAATTCGAGGGTTTGGGAATAAGAAAGTAAGTTTTGAGGTTATGCTTGGAGTTGAGTTGTGATTAGAGGAATTGGCTTGACAGAGAAAGAGGATAGTGATGGAGTATGATTAAGGTGTGGTGATGATCTTTGATTGATTAAAGTGAGGTGGGATGATGACTATGATTAACGATGATGGTAATATTATTAATGACATAATTTGAGATTTAATAGGGTGTGAGTTGGTGAGACGATAAAAGTAAGGAACGAGGCTGTTGGTCGGCGTTGAACGAATGACCAAGACCCTCAGAGATAGAGAAATCAGAGCGCGGCAATGGAAGCGCGTAGAGTAAAAAGACCTTGGACCTACTATGTGTTGGATATAAAGGCAGACTATGCTCACGTACTCGTAGTGATGGATGGAATTTTTTAGGGCAAAAATTTCTGTTACGGGGTTAGAATGTAAAATATGGTCTAATCGTAATTAATTACATAATAAATTAAATAGGAGCGAATATGGTTAGAAGATTTGGGAATTGGAATTTGATAATTTAAATATGATATTTTGATTCAGTAAATTTTTCTGAGTCGGAAAACATAGTTTTCTGCGTGAAAACGCGCACTGGAATTTTGACCGGCAATACCAGCTGAGATCTGTTTGGTACTGCAGCTGAGAAAATTAATTATAAGTGAATAAGCCTAATAAATTAGGAGTTATTATTAGGAAGGGTAGAAATATTTTAAATGCGATTTAAAGCTCTAATCTTGAAGGTTTTGGCCCAAAATTAGGCCAACGGACAAAAATAAGTGAACCGGGCCTAAGTGAGCCCAAGACCCAATATATATAAATATTAGTTATGAGTATTTCAGCTCATTTACCCTAATGAATGGGGCTTGGGGTGCTGAAATAGAGGAAGAAGGAAGAAGAGAGAAAACCTAACTCTCTTTGATCTTCAAATCACCAAAACTTGAGCTACAGAGCTCTGATTGACGAGCTGTTTGTGACCACATATTGCTCTTTTCATCCTCTACAATTTTATCTAAGTTCTTTTTGAATTCGAATTTGGTTTTGGTTTTGAGGAAACCTTGTGATCTTGGTTATTTAGGAGTGCTCTAGTATGAGGCATGGGTGATATTCATCACAAACTTCAGTGGATTAAGGTAAAAAGTGCTCAAACCCTTATGATTTATCAATTTCATGAACCCTTACATATATATATGTAAAATTAGTTATGTTAGTGTATTTGGTGATCTTGGTGCACCATTGGGAGATTGGTGTTACTTGAGGAGCTTTGGTGAGGCTTGGAGCTAATATTGGTGGAGACTTCCAAAGAAGAGGCTCAATTGGTTTGGCTACAAGAGGTACGGTTTAAGTTTTATTTAAGTATCGTGTGGTGTGATGAGAATTTCTAGGCTAGATGCCCCTAGGATTAAGTTTGGATTGTGTAAATGGTTGGTGCTAATATACATAGTTGATATGTATTGTGAATTAATGATTGAGTTAAGGATTGTGTAGCCTTGCATGTTTAGTGTGTTGAGAATTTGATGAATTGGATAATGAATATTGATTTGTGAAATATACATTTAAATTGTGAATTTGGGTCGGAGGCCATCAATTTTGGGCCGAAGGCCGAAAATAGGTAAGTAAGGTAAGTTGATGAGTATGTTGTGTGATGACATGAGTGATTGGATGGATTCTAGACATTGAATGTGTGAATGATTGGTTTGGTTATTGAATCATATGGTTTGAGGAATTTAAGAGTGGAATTTGATGGTTTTGGGTGAAATGGTGTAGATGAGGTAGGTTTGGTTATGGTTGAGTGTAATTATATGGATGTGATTGGGTTGTGGTTATTTGGATGAGTGGAAACGAATTTGGTTTGGGAACATTGGAAAAATTGATGATTTCTATGTTTGGGCAAAAACTGATTTTTGACTAACTTTGGTGGGCCGTATCTCGGTCCACGGAGTTTGGAATTCTTCAAAATTGGATTTTTATAAAAGTTTATTCAACGATCTTTCCAACGGTTCAGAAATAATTTGAAAAGGAGTTTTGTAGAAGAAGTTATGTGTTTTGGAAGTTTGGGGTTTGAAAACAGTGAATTCTGCAGCTTTTTAACTTAGTATAATTTTTGGTAGAATGCTCACCCACGCGTAGGCGTGGCCGACGCACATGCGTCGTTTTCGAAAATGCACCATCCACACGTGCGCATGGCCCACGTGTACGCGTCGATGTGCTGCACCAATTGCCCAGCCAAATTCCCGAGAGTTGTGCCTGAGTTGTGCTGGTTTTGTGCCTGGGGCACAAAACGCACCCACGCGTACGCGTAGGCGTCACTTGGCTTTTCTCCCTTCCACACGTGCGCATGGGGGACACGTACGCGTCGCTGTGTCTTGCTGCCTTCCACGTGTGCGCGTGGGCGACGCGCACTCGTGACCCTATTTTCATTCCAAAGTTGATTTTTGAGATTTTAAGGCCAAATTCTACACTCCTAAGTCTTCAATCTCACCCTTTATGTCCTCAATACTTATAGTATGCCTAATAATGAAAAGAAGCTAGGGAATGTGGTAACTTGTGGGTGAAGAAAATTGAGAATCAATGATGAATGATGATTAATGGTGATTGTATGAGTTATTGAGGATGATGGTGAGAGTACTGTATATGTTATGAGTCAGATGGCTGTGACAAGCATTGAAATATGGCTGAGTACGTACATTTATATGATTAATGGTTAAATGGTTATGATTGATTGAGGAAGCTTGAATATGTGGCAAGTATTCCGGAGATGCATATATGATTAATGAATGTGGTAAATGAATAATGATGGAAAGTGTTGAATGTGACGTGTGACCCCGGGTAGTAGGCAGTGGCGTTGTCCACTTGCACCGGGTATGAGATGGGGAAGTTGGATTATGATAAATGAGTTTAATTATGGATTTTTGAATAAATGTGTATCTGTGATACCTGGGTAATAGCAAGGGTCGTGGTTCGTTCCGCTTGCTCCAGGTCATTGTCTGAGAATTGATAATAATGAAGGGTGACTATGAGTAAATATGTATTTGTGATACCTGGGTAGTAGTAAAGGTGATGGTTTGTCCCGCTTGCTCCAGGTTAATGTTTGAGATTTGATAACAATGAGGATTGATAATATGAATTGAGATTGAATGAATATATGTTTGAGATACCTGGGCAGTAGCAAAGATTGTGGTTCGTCCCGCTTGCTCCGGGTCAATGCTTGAGATACCTGAGTAGTAGCAAGAGTTGTGGTTCGTCCCACTTGCTCCAAGTCAGAGACTGTGACGCCTGGGAAGTAGCAGCAGTAGTGGTGATTCCACTCGCTCTAGGTTGAGCTTTTAAACACCCGCTTGGGTAGTAGCCGTAGTAGTGATTATTCCACTGGCTCTAGGTTGAGCGGGTAGTAGCAAGGGGGTTGTAGCTCAAACTTACTTGCTCCGCAATGGGTGTTTCTGTCCATGGTTAGCTACCAGGACGTGTCGGGTTGGCTATATAACCGACAGATGATATCATCATCCATAGGGCAGGCATACATTTGCATATGTTTAAATTGTTTGGGTTTGCCTATTTGTTTTGGATTGCTTCCTCATATATGTTATGCTATCTGATTATGTGCCACTTGTTCTACTTGTACCTTAATTGTGTATTACTTACCTATATTGCTTGTGTTTGTACCACTGAGAGGTCCCTCATGCCGGTGTCGGTGGACGCTGAGGGCTGTTCTTGATGAGACGAATTGATGATGTGGTTGAACAATGAGGATGATTATTGAATGAGATAATTTGAGCTCCCTGGGTAGACGCAATGAAGTGATTTTCACTAGCTCCAGGTGAGGATATAATGTATTCATATAGAATTGCTGAGACAAAATAACCGGTGATGGTTTGATTTATGATTCTGATTCTGAGTTGTTGGAGAGTTAGCAAGTTGGGAAGCATTTGAGAGATGAATTAGATTTAGCCTTCTCTTATGACAGTTGCCTATTTATGGATTAGCGAGAACATAGGGTGAATGCTTTGTGGAAAGAATTATAGGATTCTTAGTGACTTTTTATTGCAGTGCATTGTATTTATTTGGCACTTTTATCGTACTGGGAACCCATGGACTCGGGGTTCTCATTTCGTATATATCTCTTATTTTTCAGATACAGGGTCAGGTGCTCAAAAGTGAGTTGCGGTTCTTCTGAGAGACGGCAAAAATTTTTATATTCTCTACTTTATATTTTTCTTAGAAGCTCTCCACTTTTATTTTGAAGAACTTATGTTATGTATTGAACTCTTTTGAACTTGCCTATGGGGGCTTTCATGTTCTATTTGGGAGAAATTAGGAGATCCTGTTGTCAATTACTTTCATACTGTACCCTAGCCGGCCTAAACTTCGCAGGTCCCGACTAATGGCTATTTACTTATTTTATATATATATCTATCTGTTATCTATCTCTTAATCTCCTTTATGCCTTTGTCCGTATATCGCTTTCAGCTTTGCGGATTATCTTTTTGTTGTCGAAACGTGAGTGATACATTTTGCGATTTTATTTTTACTCTTTTCAGGCTTCTCGATTAATACTCCTTTCAATTACACTTATATTTTATATATTACAAATCCACCTGAGAATCGTACCACCATAATATCATTGACTTTTGACTCGAGTATAAGGATTTAAATATTAGAGTGTTACACACTGTGGCCAGAATTACCATACAATTGGTAGTTTACTCCCCATGCCTGGGCAATAACTGAAATTTGCTGAGTTGTATATTTTTGACACTGAGAATGAACTGGCAAATAGAGAGGGAATTTTTTGGTATGGTTTGAGTATGGTTGATGAAATCCCAATTGTTGTATTTTCGTATTTGTTTTCCATTAGTTTATATGTTTTTACTTGACAATTGTTTTTATATGTAGCTTTAGCAGTCGTACGGGTTCTTTGGATTCAACATTAATTGAAGATTTATTAAAGATGCTTGATGAGAATAATGTCGTTGCAAAATCTTTTCGAATGGCGAAAGAGTTCTATCAGCAACATCCTACTAAGGCTTTTTCCATTCGTTTGGTTAAACATCGAGCAGCAGACCCTCGAGTGTATAATGAGCCCATAGTTTCTGAACTTGCTGGTCTTATTATTGGGGATTTTGATGGATCGAATACTGCACGTGATATTCTTGTTCAGTGGAGGAATGGAGACTTAAAACACATTTATGAGACACATACGTTGTACTGGCCGTTACAATATCCTTTACTATTCCCATATGGTGAAGATGGATACCAGGAAGATATACCATACCGTTGTGTTAGAAGTAGAGAAAATATACCAAAAAGACAAAAAGTTTCTCTACGTAAATTTATTTGTTTTCGAATCCAAGAACGAGAAAATGAGTTTGAGACGATACTCAAGTCTAGAAGATTATTTCAACAATTTATTGTTGATTTGTTTAGTATGGTTGAATCACAGCGTCTTATGTTAATTAGATTTGACCAGAAAAATATAAGATCTCATCTCTCAAGGGGTTGAAGAAGCCATGGAACGAGGAGATGTTGATGCGTGTTCCATTGGAATCAGGATTGTGTTACCGTCTTCTTTTACTGGGGGCAGAAGATATATGTTTAATAATTGTTAAGATGCTATGTCTATTTGCAAATAATATGGTTATCCTGATTTATTTATTACTATAACTTGCAACCCAAGTTGGCTGGAGTTTCAAAGATACACTGAACGGTCTCATATTGCTATATCTGATCGGCCTGATCTTGCATGTAGGTTGTTTGAGTTGAAAATTTAATCTTTGATGACTGATTTGAAGGATGGAATCTTCTTTGGACCTGTGAATGCCGGTAAGTTTTATGTGATTATTTCTGCTTATTTAATAATGAGTTATATATGCAAAATTAAATTTTTCTTTTGTTTAGGGATGTATACAATTGAATTTCAAAAAAGGGGTTTGCCACATGCATATATTTTGGTTTGGCTTCAAAATGTGGGTAAGTTACAAACAACTGAAATCATGGATGAGGTTATATCAGCTGAGTTACCGGATCCAATTAGATTTCTAAAGTTGTATAGTGTTGTTACCAAATATATGATTCATGGTCCTTGTGGTAAATTAAGACCTTCTTCTCCTTGCATGAGAAATGGTGACTGTTCTAAATTCTATCCCAAGAAATTTGTTGATGCAACAGGTTTTGATAAAGATGGTTATCTAATATATAGAAGGCGAAATATGGGGATTACTTATAAAATAAATGGTGTGGATGTGGATAATCGATTTGTTGTTCCTTATAATCCTATGCTCCTTATGAAATATCAAGCTCATATCAATTTGGAGTTTGTAACAAGTCAAATGTCATCAAGTATTTGTTTAAATACATAAACAAGGGGCCAGACCACGTCACTGCATCAATTAGAAATGTACAAACTCAGAAAAATGGTGGTCAAGATGTTGATGAGATTAAGCAATTCTATGATTGTCGCTATCTAGCGCCTTGTGAATCTGCTTGGAGACTATTTGCATTTGATATTCATCATAAGTGGCCATCTGTTCAGCAGTTGATATTCCATTTTCCTGGAAAGCAGAATCTATTATTCACTGATCATGATAAGATTCCTGAAATTATTGAGAAGAACAAGTATAACGATACAATGTTTACTACGTGGATGCGAGCTAATCTTAAGTTCCCGCATGGTAATCAGTTATTATATTTTGAATTTCCAAATCATTTTGTTTACTTGCGTGATTCTCAAGAATGGGTTCCAAGGCAGAAAGGGTTCTCAATTGGAAGGCTAATTTTTATCCAAGTTGGTTGGGGTGAGATATTTTATCTGCGTTTGCTGCTCAATGTTCAAAGGGGTTGTAAAAGTTTTGAAAGCATCCGCACTATTGATGGTGTTGTATATGATTCTTTCAAGGCTGCGTGCAATGCTCTTGGTTTATTGAGTGATGATCAGGAGTTCATTAATGCTATTAAAGAAACTACAGAATTGTCATCTGATTTTCAGTTGCGTCAGTTGTTTGTTACACTGTTAGCATCTAATTCAATGAACAAACCAGAGTTGGTTTGGAGAGACACTTGGAGATTGTTAGCTGATGACATTTTATATTATAGAAGACGGGAGTTGCAACTACAAGGTATTTTTTCAAAGTCTTTTTCTATTTATTATTATTCAGTAAGTTTATTTGTAGATGGTTATATCATGATAAGTTTACCTTTTATTTGTAATTCATGTGCCTTTTTTTCTCAGTTACTTTGTAGAGCTCGTGATGACAGAAGAGGAACTTAAAGTTCTTTGTTTGATTGAAGTTGAAAAATTATTGCAAATGAATGGCAGAAGCTTGAAAGATTATTCCCAAATGCCTTTTCCTAATCAAGATTTGGTTTCTCATTTCTCAAATTCTATGATTATGAATGAGATGAATTATGATATAGATCAACTTCGGGAAGAACATGATGCGAATTTGGACAAATTGACAGATGAGCAAAAACTGATCTATGAGAGAATAATTGATACAGTTGCCAATAAAAGACCTAGATTCTTTTTTGTGTATGGATTTGGTGGAACTAGAAAAACATTTCTGTCGAGATTGTTGTCTTTCTGTCTTCGATCAGAATGGAGAATTATTTTAAATGTTGCTTCTAGTGGTATTGCATCTTTATTGCTCCCTAATGGGAGGACTGCACACTCATTGTTTTGCATCCCCATTGAGCTGAATGAGGAATATGTTTGTAGTATTAAGAAAGAAATTTAGATAGCAGAACTCATCTGTCGTGCTTCTCTAATAATATGGGATGAGGCACCCATGATGAACAAGTTGGCATTTGAAGCGCTTGATAGAACTTTCCATGACCTAATGAGTTCAAATGTTGCTTCGGCTCGTGATATTCCGTTTGGTGGAAAAGTTATTGTTCTTGGTGGTGATTTTAGACAAGTGTTGCCAGTTATTCCAAAAGAAACTCGTGCTGAAATAGTTATGACTTCAATTAATTCGTCAATTATTTGGAAGCATTGTAAGGTAATGTGGTTTATGTGGTTGATAAAAAATCTTAGGTTGGGAAAGAACTCTGTTTTGTCAAATTTGGATGAAATAAAGGAATTCTCAGACTGGATTTTAAAGATTGGTGAAGGTTCTTGTGGGAATCAAAAGGAGTATGAAATAATTGTTGATATTCCAAGTGATTTACTTATTCCTCTAACTGACGATCCTATTCAGGATATTGTTTCAGCTATATATTCAAATATTCATGATAACTATGGTAATGTTTCTTATTTTCAAGAATGTGGTATACTTGCTCCTACTGTTGATATTGTGCAACAGATAAATGACTTTGTTGTTGACAGTTTTCCTGGGCCTGAGAAGGTTTATTTGAGTTCTAACTCTATTTGTCACAGTGATTGTCAAGATGGGATTGACACTGATTGGTCAACAACTGATTTTTTGAACCAGATTACATGTTCTTAAATTGAAGAAAGGTGTTCCCATTATTTTGTTACGAAACATAGCAAATGGATTGTGTAATGGAACTCGACTCATTGTTTAAGATCTTGTAGAGAACATTATTGGGGCTGAAATTGTGTCCGGAAGTAACATTGGTGACAAAGTTTTTATTCCTCGGATGAATTTAATACCCAGTGATCCTAGAACCCCGTTTAAATTTCAGCGTAGAAAGTTTCCAGTTAGACTTTGTTTTGCAATGACTATTAATAAGAGTCAAGGGCAAACATTAGCTTTGGTCGGTATATATCTTCGAAGAGCGATTTTTTTCTCATGGTCAGTTGTATGTTGCAATATCCAGAGTGACGACAAGGTCAGGATTGAAGATATTATTATCTAATGAAGATGTTGAAATGTGTAATCTCACATAAAAATGTTGTTTACAAAGAAGTTTTTCAAAAAATATAATTTGGTAAGTAGTTTTTTCTCTATGCTATATGAATTATTTGTTGAAAAAGTTGAGATTTGTTTTAGAAGTATTCTTTTTCTGTTTATTTTTTATTCTATTTGGGGTCTATATTTTATTTTTTGTTCAAAATTTTGTTAAATTCATAGAGGAGCAAAAGATGTAGAAAAATTATACAATTCTTCTGTATAAAAAATAATTTATTTTAAGCTTAAAACTTATTTGCTAAAAACTCTTTAATTGTTATATACATTTTTTAAAGAGGCTTTTATTGTTAGGTTTTTTGTGTCGAATAATATCTATTAGCTATTTTTTTAAAATGTTCATTATATATTTCTATAATATCATTTTTTTAATGAGTTGATGATTTTTTTATTCATTAGTAAATAATTTATTTTTTTGTAAGAGTTAGTTGTAAATTTTTTATTAATATATTTAAAACTTAAGTTTTATTCAAAAAAATTTCTTATAGTTTTATGTTATAGATTTATGATCTAAGTTACTTAGTTATTTTTTTGTTTAAATTGTATCATATCTATTTGTTTTTTGTATATAAAAAAAATTAACTCTTAAAGAATGGTGCACACATACTGAAATTTAAGTTATTTAAATTTTTAGATGTGTTTAGATTATTAGATGTAATAAATACTCTTAAAAAAATTATTTCGTAAAAACTAGTGCACACCTACTTTTAAAAAAATTAACTCTTAAAATTTTTAGATGTATTTAAATAATTTCATATTGTTTAATAAATAAATATATTTATTATTTAAAAATTATATTATATTAATAAAAGATGAAGTTATTTGTTAAAAAATTTTAATTTATTTTATAAATATTTTAAATATTGAAATTTAATTTAAACCTAAAATTTTATTAATTCATTTAATCATTAAATTTTATTTTATTTCCAATTGAAATTTAAGTTATCTAAAGATGCAATTCAATTCTATATAACGAATAGAATGTTAGACTATTCTTTTTTATTTTTCTGTAAGATTTTAGTTTTGATTGAATAGAGAAATGTTGATGTGATAGAAAAATTTCTCTTCCAAGATAAAATCATTATGTGAAATCCTCACCCATTCTCGATATCCTTTCAATTTGCTTCATCCCTATAAACCCCTTTTCCACAGTTATCCTATTTTACTTTTTCTTATCCCATACCCTATAAACCCCTTTTCACTCCGGTTCCTATTTCAATTTTAGGGGTCTTTTCCACAAGGCATGATGGCATTTACGTTCTTCTCCTTCCCAGGCTTTCCATTTTATGTCACTCAACATCTCTTTCGTAGACCTGAAAAAGCTACCCGCTATATGAAGGGAGCGCTGGCTGTCCATTTCATGTCGCTCAACAGGTCTTCCCAGGCTCTCCATTCCATGTCGCTCAACGACAATATATTTTCCTGCTGCAGCGTTTCTTGGGTTCCGATGATAGCGGCGTTAAAGAGCTTCTCTTTCCCATATGATGGTAACATGGTGAAGATCTTCTGTCAGAACATGCATAGAATTTTTCATTGATTTGACGAATATTTCCTGTTAGCAATCACAGGGAACAGTAGAATTTACTACACAGGTACTCTATTTAAATTTGTAGTTGCCTATCAAATCGGTAATTGTAACTACTTCTACTTCTTTACCGTGATTTTGTATCTAACTGAGTCATTTTTTTATGTGGAAGTGACTGATGGATTCGAATAGCTATTCTTTAGGGTTGCTGTTGATCATGATGATTCTAATATCTACTGGCTGTACTTTAGTTGAAATTCTTTTGGAGTAGGTGTATTAGAGTTTTCATTTCATTGATTTTGAATGTTATTGGAATTTGTTAGTTCTGATTTTTCAAATTGCTTTATTGGTCCCAAAAAAAGAGTTTCCTTTCGTATGCTCTTTCTTCTCTAAATTATTATTCAACATTGGGTATATCCTTTCATTTCTTGTGCTGGTTCTGGCGATGGATGCAGCAAATGAGATTTGTATGGTGTCAACCGATTCACAACAATGCCTTCGTAACATCACTCCTTGGAAGGAGTATTGAAAAATAACCGTTACAGTGATCAAGATGTGGAGTTTATGTGATCCCAGAGAGGAGATTGACGAACTTGCTTTTCTTCATATTGTGGTCATGGATAAATCAGTGAGTTGTTATATATGTTTTGAGACTTTTTTAATCCGAGAGTTATTATATATGTTTTCAAAATTTTGTTTAATTTTTCAAGTTTACTCTTTGGTGCAGATTCAGTCTATTTAATGTTGTTTTGTTTTGAGTTGAATCAGATATTTCAATAGAAGGTTTTTCAACATTAAAAGAAGCTATGTGAAATGTGGAAAATTATAATTCACAATTTTATGATTCCAATTTTTTTTGTTGTTGTTGTTATTGGTATGAGGTCTTTCTTAATTGTTTAGTATGCATAATCTTATCTGTGTAAATTAATGCATGAATACTGCTTGATAGAATGTCTATGTGAATAATTTAAAAGCTATATTTAATGCTATATATCTGTCGCATTAGTACACAGTTCCATCCTTGGCAATTTTTCTGTGACTTTCTTCATTTGTCATTCTTTCAAACATTTTATTTAATACAAAGACATGGATATGTTGATCACTTGCTTTGTTTAACTTGTGTTGGTTTTTGGAATCTATTGATAATTGAAATTTTGCTATTTATTACTTTATTTTTTTTTTATTCTACAAGGGCATGGATTCAAGAGAACTAGACAATCAATCATGGTGGTTTAGTTTTAATATGTTCTTCGGATAGGACAGTGCTTATTTAATGTGTTCTTACTTGAGTTGAATTTTCGTTTAACTTGTGTGTCACTCTAGAATATGCCAATGCTTGAGATGTTGTGCATTTGAAGGAAAATAATTTTCAGAATGAGTAGAATCAGAACTTCAATAGAAATGCTGAGTTTTGCAAACTATGCTTTATGAATCCAATGACAGAGCACAAGCTTGATTGTGCAAATTTTGCTCATGATTCATGATCTAGATTGGTTCAAGCCTGTGGTTAAAATGGTTAGAAAGAAAGTTTAGTAATATAAAGCTAAGCAAATGGGTCATGTATGATTCTAATCCATACAATTTCATCAATCAAAAGACAGCCATTGATGGAATATACAGTCAGTCAAAAAGTAATAGTTATATGAAGCAAACAAATCAGACTTTTTTCTATCTAGCAAGTTATTTTGTTGCTTGATCTTTTTCTAAGCCCTTAAGGGTATTTTTAATTGTGGGGTAAAAATGAAGTCAAAATTTTCATAAATAAACTTAATGCATAAAATATACAGAATTTTCCACCCAATTTTACCCCAACCAAGCAAACCCTAAACATGAATATATCTTAGATCTTCCCCATAGGAAAGTAGAATTTGATTCTGAATTTTTAAGCTCAATTTATCAAACTTCAACATTTACACCAATGACACTTTGGTCAAATATTTTTTCTATACTACAGAGTGATACTTCTAAATAAATATCTTCATAAAACTTTGGTTGAAATTGTCAGAGCTTATTGAATACAAGTTGGAGTGTATACTTTGGAATTCTTGTGCTTCAACACTAACTAACTAACAACCATAGAGGATGAACTAAACTGCCTATGAAACGTCTAAGAAAAGTGTTACAAAGATTTTAGAAACTAATTCAAGGAATTCTACTTTGATTATAAATGTAAAAGCAAGATTAGAGCAAAATCTATCTGCATCTAAGCCTACAAATCTCAATCAATAGTTAGGACTAATGATCTCCATAAACCATGCTACAAAACCTGAAGGATTGATAATTTGATATGTCAATTCTCCTCCTAAGCACTAACTTTAGCAAATTCAAAAGAACACAACTCATGTACACATAGGAAATAATTACTGACAAAAACGATATAGTCTTGATTGCTATGCAGCTGCTAGCATCGAATGAGCAGCACAACCACTCTCAACTTCAGGAGTATTAGTGCCTAATAACTTGCTACATAATTTTTTGTAGTGCTATGTTTATTAGACTCGTCCATGTGTTTAAATTCCTTTGCATTAGTTTGCCTGAATTGTAACAGGTTCAAGAATTTTTTTTCTTTGAAAGTTGTATGTCCAGCTCCTAATATCCTTCTTCAACGCCACTGCACCATCAAATGATTTGTTCTTATTATCACTAAATCTTCAATGCTTTCAATTTCAGCTTCTACCAAGTTTCCTTTGTTAATAACATTAGATAAGAAGCACACTAATATATTTTCAGCATTTATAAGAAGATCTCCCACTCATGTTACATTTTTATCATTGATGAATTCTGCATATAACACCAATAAATTCTATTTTCTTTTCTCCCTTGACCCCATCTTCCATCTTCCGGCTTTTCTTTACAATTTTTTTGGCTACTACACTTGGTTGTTTGCACCTCTTCCATTCCTTCCAATGGTAATGATTTCTTCCCAAACTTCATTATCCTGTATTTGTTTATCTTCAAAGAGTTTTTGGTTCCTGATTCTCCAAGTAATCTAGATAATAGTAAATCATAGATTAATCCACTGTCTTTTTTTCGCATCTAACTACAATTTGGTGGCACCATGCCTCAAAAACATCTATAATTTTATCAGATTTTACCCAGCAAATTTCTCCTAGGATTTAGGATTTAGGGTTTAGGGGGACCATAAATTGAAATGATCCAACCACATGTATATATGCATCTGAATACTTCAATACTAATACTACTTAGTCTCATTATTTGTTTAATTTCTGATTCTCTTTCAATTTTATATTTGCTATTCTACGAATCTTTATTTAGTTTCTTATCTCACATATTGTGGTAGTTCTCATTTAGTGATTTTTGAAAATGACATACTCATTTAGTACAATGACATGCTTTATAGTTTCTCAAGTGAAAGTTTACCCATAATAGAGTCTGAATTTTCTGTATAATTTGTTCTGAGTTTTGGTATATTATTTCTACCTTTTATATTCGGTTCGAAGATGCAGAACTTTTATTTCGTTCTTTGTTCTCAGCTTTCCTGTGTTGTTTGTAGATTTTATTCTAGGGTAAAAATGCTAAAGTAATTGGAATAGTGTAAAAGTGTAGTCTGTGTTTTCAAATCAGTTTAATGAAAATTTAGTTTCTTCAATTAGTCACTTAAATTGAATATTGCCTATTTAGTGAAAAGACATGGTCTAAAATTTCAGTTTTTTATATTTTCTCATTAAAAGGTTTGAATGTTCTTTTTTTATTTTTGTCAAAAGTTTGGGTGTATACTTTGAATATTTAACTTGGAGTTAGAAAATCCTAAAAGTTTTTTAAAATAATTGAACAATTGTGATTTTAACTTAATCAATTTGTGTGCACTTTCTTAAAAGTAGTTGAGTTCAACAAGTTGTATAAAATTTTCAACTACTAACCAAGCTTTATGTTTTGGACTATGTAATTTATTATTTTATATTGTATTTTGTGCCACATAATTTATGAAGTTAAACAACCTTCCTTAAAAATTGGAGTGTGTTACATTATTTATAAATTAGTGTGAGAGAAACAAATTTATTTTCATGGTTAAAAAAATTCACTCATATTTTGAAGCGATTTTTTGTAAATTTATTTAAAAATAAAGTTTTCTATCTTTTATAATTAGTAATTTTATGCTAACCGTTTTCTTTTTCTTTTGCCAATGGTAATCAATTAAAAAAAATAAAAAAATTTAAGGATCAAACTTCGAATAATGTTTTTAAGAAAAATGGGAATGAATATATAAATTATTTGTTAGTTATTAGAAGATAGTGCATTTTTTTGTAAACCGGTACAATTTAAATTAGAAAAACTAATATACCATTTTTTTTAAAAGCAATTTTATCAAAAGAATTAAACTATTTAAGAAAAAAATAATAGTTTATTATAATTTTAATTAGAAAACTAATATATTATTCTTTTAAAATCTATTTTATCAAAAGAATTAAACTATTTAAGAGACAAAAATAATAATTTATTCTCAATTAAATTTTAATATGATTACATCAATAGTTGGTTTTTGTACGCTTTAAAAGACACTCGAGGAAGTAATTCTAAATGTAGTTTAATTTTTCAGCTGCTTAGACAGTTATCTCATATATATAAAATACAATAATTCATAAAAACATATCACTTACCCAATAAAATGAAACAGAATGCGGCTTGTGTGGTTTACTACAAAAAAATCTTATAGATTTCGCAACATTAGGATCCATGAATGGTGGCGGTGGTGGCTTGAGTTGTGCCTTCAATTAAATTTGTACTTAATCTCATTTTTATTTTTAAAAATTAAATGAATCAAATTAGGAAACTAACTTATTATTTTTAACAAATTATATTTACCGTGGTCTTCTGAATATTTAAATGTTTATTCCATTTTTCATATGGTTAATACATATGTAAATTTTCAAGTTGAAACTCCTAACATATTTTGATCTTCAATCTTTCTTATTAATGGTGATAGTATTGTGTTTGCATGTGAACAAGACACAGTATGCTACTAACTTTGTTATTTAAATTTGTAAATTGTGTTTGTTGTCATGTGATTTATGAAGTTGAACAAGATACAATGTACTTTGAAGAAGGAGGTCATTAATCAATTCCGATAAATTCTCAAAGAAGGAGAGTTGTATTCTATATCTCGATTCACGGTAGTTCCAAATATTGGTGCAGCAAAAGTTGTAAAGCATCGATATAAGTTGCTTTTCGGTTTAACACGGAGGTTATTCCAATTTTTGATGTTCAGTTTTCAGAGGCTTCATATTCATTAGAAACTGTTGAAAGTGTTCTTCAGATAGGACAAGATTCAATATACTTGATCGGTATAATTATGATTTACTATCTTAAATGTACTCTAATCATAAATAAAATGGATATGTATGTTATAAATCATTGTTGTGTGTTAATCTCTTTTTGTTTGATGTGATCAGATGTCATGGATTTTCTGATAAGTGTTCGTGACTATTCTGATGTTGAACTTGACGATGAAAAAAGTTTAAATTAGTTCTCATTCAGTTGTATTCAAATGGGTTAGAATTTTATTTGATTGTTTATTGTTTGTTGCGATTTTTAGTATCTGATTTGGATTTTTTCATTCTTTATATGTCCGTATTTATGGAGTCTATTAATAAACAAATTAGTTAGTACTTATGTTGAACACGTCATATTATAGCTCTTATCTCACTTGTAATTTATTTGGAGATTTTTTAACAAAGATGCGGTTGGCTCTTATGAATGCTGTCTCGCAACCGCCAATCATTTTATTCCAATCTGTCAAGGTCAAGATTTATGAAGGTATTCTGAATTTTTTTTTTTAGAATTCATTGTTTTGTAAAGAATTTTAGTACTAAACATATGGCTTCAAATATTTAAATTACACCTGATTTACATAAGTTTTATAAAAAATTAGTAGGTTATTATAATGTGTGAATAAAGTTAATATTTTAATTAATGTCAATCTAATTATAAATGAATAGTCCCAAAATTAAAAACAAAGATAATAGAAAGATTAGAAACTCTGGAGCATGTGATAAATATGATATTTTGAGTATAAACTCATTCAAAAAAGAATTGTTAGAGAGGTTTATGTCCTTATTAATATACTATTGATAATAATATTTAATTTTATGACTTCAATTAGTATTATTTTCGAATGATAAAGTTTATTTTGATATTATTTTTTTCACAAAAAATAATATATTGATTTTGATTATTTTTATTTTACCAATGATAGGGAAGGTTGTAGTTCAGAATGTAATAGATTGTAGTAAAATCATGATCAATCCTGATATTCCAGAGGCTGTATGCTTTATTACTAGGTGAGCATCAATTTTTCTTCTAATTGGTGTTTTGTATTTTGTGTATATTGACATTAATGTTGGTATTTAGTAACTTTTTTGTGACTATAAAATATGTAGATTGGATCCTTTGGAGTCATACTTCATTGACTCTATCATTCTTGGTAATGGATTTATTGTTGCTGATGTCGATGATGATTTTGTCAATCTCTCTATGAATAGGAGTATTAAGGAATTAAGAGAAAATGATGCGGTTAGTGGAACTTAATTTGACATTTTTAGGATTGTTGTAAACTATGTGTAACTTTGCTTATTATAGTTGTCTTTCTTTGAAATTTTGTTTTTGTGTTGGTCATCATTGTAATTATTTCTAATTTAATATTTGTGATATAGGATGGTTTCTTCAATGTTGTTGCTAAGATTAAAAGTATATGCAACAATTTTGATTGGTGGTACTACTCATGTGTCTGTGGTTATCCTTTGAAGTTTTGTAGAAGTCATTTCAGTTGTTCCGAATGTTAAAAGAAAATAAAGAATGCTATGAAAAAGTATGTCCGATTTACTTCTAAGAAATATCATATGTTATATAATTTATATGTGAAATTAGTTTATTATTAAAAGATCTTATAATTATTTTATGTCTTAATTCAGGTAGAAGGTTTTAGTAGATGTTGAGGATGCTACTGAAAGTGCTAGATTTGTTTTGCATGATCGTTCCGCAGCGCTCTTATTCAGGAAAAAGCTCTTCGGAATTTTGATGCTGAGCACTCGATATAGATATATATTTCATAATACCAAAACACATATTTTATACTTTTTATTTATTAATGATATTTGGTCTTTTGAGTGACATTCATTTATTTTGGTTGACTTCATTTTTATTTTATACTTTTCTGGTTAATTTTAGGTTGTGTATGCAACCCCTTATCCACCATTCTTTGATGATATAATTGGAAAAGAAATTGTATTTAAAGTAGACTAGAAAAAAGTTGAAAATAGACCAAATGTTGGGACATTTAAAGTAGTCAACTATTCTGATGATCATGTGATTGTAACCAAATTTAAGACAGATCCTATTTCCAGTTTTAGTAGTTCCATTCCATACATTTACTTTGGACTTTGTTTACCGTGAATTGATCTTTTGTTCTTTTAAAGACATATAGTTACCATGCTTTTTTTGTTTTTCCTTTTTTATTTTTATCTTGATCAATTAACATTTTGTATAAAGACTTCTCCCACCAACTGTATTTTTACCGATTTATGAGGATGTCATTCAAAATCTGCAGCCTCATGATGAAATATCATCTCTTGGTAGTAGAATCTCAGTTACTTCTGACAACATGAAATCTATTGAAGTTAATATGGAGGCTTTGGGTGCTGCGTATAACCTTACAAAGCTAGTACAAAATAGTTTAGATTGATTTTGTATAAATATAAATTATATTAAGCATGCTGTTTGGATTCAATTTAATTATTTTTTTCATGTTTCTTTCGTTTTTTTTGGATCATAAAATTCAAAAAATTGTAGGATCCTTGTGTTCTGTTGGCTGGTACAATTATATCTATCTCTAATGATAGGAACTGGTAGTACTCAGTTTGTTTGTGTGGTGAAAAAATAGATACCGACCAATCTAAGCTCTTTTGTCACCGTTGCTTGACACATTGTTATGATGGAGTTTTGAGGTTATCTTTTGAACTATGTTCATTTCTATTTATATATTGTTTAATTAGTAGATTTTCGGGTTAGTTTAGGACTTTTGGATTATTTTAAAATATCTTTACTGTTATTTTGTTATTGTAGATACAAAATAAAAGTTTATGTTAATCACGCTGGTGGTTGCAATGCATTAATTCTCTATGATGGAGATGTGCAACACTTAATGGGGTGAAAATGTTCTGAGGTTTTAAGAGATGATGGCTCCTTTATCTTGGTTAGTTTCTTCACGAGTTACTTTTAAACGAGATTAATTTATTATTTATTTGTTACATTGATACGTATAATTTATCTAAAAATTGTGAACTATTTAGATTTGGGTTTTGATAACAACTCATTTATTTCATATGGTGCTATAAGTAATACTGAAAATCTGTATTTTTTACAACTAATATTGAAATAAAATTAGTGAGGAGTTTATTCTTATCTGTGTTATTATACCCCACTTGAATTTTAGTTGAATATGTTTAACATTTAATTATTTATTGTTTGTAATCTAAAACTGATGAGTGAGTTTTTTTCTTGAAATCGGTAATGTATTTAGGAGTTAGTTGTGTGTGTGTATTTTTTTTAGTGGTATTTTTATTTTAAAAAACTTTTATGTCTTGCACGTCACATTCTTAACTTTATTAGAAAACAAGACATTTATTTTAATTTCATTTATGATGCTAAGTTAGTTTCTAATCTTTGAATTATTGATGTTGTATTTCTTATTGGGGATTTAATTCAATAAATTAATAATGTTGATGTTCTACTTTTTTTTTCACTATGTTCTCTAGATTGGAACTCTTTATCTCTTATATTTTTACCTGTTAAATGATATATCTTTATTCATTTAATGTAAAAAAATTGTTGTGATTAAAAGTGGAAAATTCTGTAAAATTCACTCTGGTGTGATATCAATTGATGGTTTTCTTAATTTATATCTTAAAGATACGTCATGTGTATTGTTACTACTCTTTAATTTGTTCTCTTTCTGTGTCTTTGATTTTTTGGGTTTGATATTCTATTCTTTTTTTTTCTCTGTATATTCAGATACTGATTTCTCTATTCTTCTATTGTCAGAATGAAGAATTTTACTTGGATGCATCCGATTTTTTGTACAAATTGATAGGAAAAAAATTGGTATTCATGGTTGATCATCAGCCCGTTGAGAGTGACACAATATGCCCTGCGTATAATGTTTTTAAAGTTTCTACACATGAGTTTATCTTAAAGCTGATTGAAAGTGTTGAGAATCGTGTTTTGAATGCGGTTAGTTTAGTTTTCTCTATTGACTTCTAAGATATTTTTTAATAAGTGTTTGTTTACTTTTTTTGTATTATACGTAACAATGATATTGTCTTCTCTATCAAAACATGTATAATTAGTGTGCTATTATTTCGGCTTCAAATATGGCTTCTATTGAAGACCATGTTTCACATATTTCTGGTTCAATATTATCTGCTATAAGTTTTCATCTCTTATTGTATTTCTGACCATTATTTTTTGATATCGCGTTTTTGTAGAACTGGTTCTTTATTGTTTAAGTATTTCTTCTTTTATTAAATTTTAGTAAATTTAACAGATTTTATTTTTGTTGTCTTATTTCTTAGCACAAATATGTTCATGTGGTGAATGAAATTATTTGCAACAAGAGATTGGCATCCCCATACCGTGATGTACCAAGATCTACAAAGTAAAAACTTGAAGATGCCTTTTCTAGGAGTATAGATGAAACTTGGAATGATAATGAGGAGGCATCATCATCTATGAATATTTAGGATCAGATTCAGTTGATGCTAATGTGATTTGCCTAAAATGTTTAGTTACAATGTGTGATTTAATTTTTTTTGTGTTAAAGATATGATGTTATAGTTTTCTCGAATTGGATTGTTGTAAGTTGGCTGGACTTAGATATTCTGTTAACATTTTACTTGCTGAAGTTCTAAATTCAAATGTTTCTTTTTATTTGAGTAACCTACAATTTCAGTTGTAACTTTATTAGTAAAGAGTGGAGTTTATGTTCTAATTAAGAATTTTTAGTATATGACTTGCGAAATTGATGCATGCATTTCTATCAGGTGGTTTGGGAGAAGCAATTCTCCCAAAGAATTAAGGTAAATATTTTGTCCTTTTCTTTTGGTCTTATATCAACTATATCTGATCATTTGTAATTTATTAGGATTTTTTCGGATATCTTTCTTGTATATATGAATTAACTATTCTTTTTTCCTTTTTATATCGGTATCCGAGTACATTGGTTTCAAAGTGTTGTTTGCGGTGGAGTTACTGGAATTGATGGAGTTGGTTGTGTTAGGAGAATTACTTGCATTTGAGATCTTAGGTCAATAAATTAGCGACTTACATATGTGTATGAAATTTTCTTTAATTATATTGGTTTTGGTTCTTATTTATGTTAATCTTCTTAATTATGTTGTTTATATTTTTAAGTTGTTTTGTTGTTGCATAATTTATGAAGTTGAACAAGATACAATATTCTATAAGACAGGATTTCTATAGCCAATTCTAAGTTGTACTCATCAAAATTAATGTTTTGAAAAGCAATGATATTTATGCAAACAATGAAAAGTTAAAAAAAATACTTATGTATTAAATGGTGATAGAATAAATAAATCTATTACATTTAATTAAAAATTAAATAACAAAAATATTTTTTATTAACGTAAAAAATGACAATTTAAGAACACTAAAAAAATAAATTCAAAAGAAGAAACAAAAAATTTCAATATGTACGTTGCCTGGATCTTCTGCTAGTAATAACATATGGCTTGCAATTATATCCCTTTAACCCATTTTTAGTATGTATTTCACTAACAAATTTTATATTAAAAAATGAGCCTATTTTATTGAGTAAAAAAAATAGTGCTCTCGAAAAAATAATTAGACAATATATGCCCGAAGATAAAAAAAAAAAGATTCAAATGTCAGCTTGTCCATTCTCTCTCGAACAGAAGAATGATTTCACCAAATAAAAGGAGAGTGAAACTGGATACACTTTTCCTTTGCATTTATTTTCGTGCCTCGTTTTAAGAAAAAACCTTAGTGACCCGTTTTTTCCTCTCCAAAGTAAACGAGAAGTTTTAATTAGACAGAAAAATAACATCAACAACAATGATAGTTATATTGTGAGGAATGAGCACTATAAAGAAGACAGGAACCACTATCAATCTTGGGAAAAGATTATTGAAAGTGATCCGATATTATTCAAAGATAACTATAATTTTTATTATACAAGATGAGGTATAATTCGATCTTAATTCTTATTCATTAAAATTGATGAATTCAATGATAATTAGAGTTTAACTAACTTATTTTTCAAAGATATATATTAATAATATATAAATAATTTTTTGTTAAATTTTTAATATATTTAATGCATTATAAATATATAAAAAAATGTAATAATTTCTAGTCAAATATTTCTTTTTATAATATTTAAAATATGCTTTTAGAATATAGAATAACAAAACACTGATAATTATTATTACGTTAATGACCAAACGATTATAGTATTATTAGTAAAAAAAGGGTTATAAAATTAATATCATGATTAATCTTGTGTCTATAAAAACTACATTTTATGCCGAACCCTAATCATTAAAGAGTTTCGACAAAAAAAAAAAAAAACATAACAAATTATAACTCGAAATCACCATCTTATTTTAATTAGGTACTCTATAAACAAAACTTTAAATAATAAATCACATTTTCTTATAACTCGAGAAATGTTACCACCGTTATTAACGCCATAATAGAAAAGATTTTCTAATTTTTATAATAGATTTTGTAATAGTCTTTTTCTAATTATTAATTTTACCATAGACATGAAAAAATACTATTATAGTATTATATGATTAATAAAATTTTTATTTTTAATTAATATTTAACTAAATTTTTAATATCAAAAGTTAAATTCTAAATTTTAATAAAAAAAATAAAGTGTTGCTAATTATTTTTTATATGTTAACTAGAGTGATGTAATACGCAAAAATAAAACTTTTGGTGTGTAATGTTTAGATCTGAAATTTATAATTGGTGTCAAAGAGATTGTTATTAACTATCTGAGTGGAGAGAAAGAATAATCAGCTCAGATTTATAAACCTGATAATAATCAACACTTCTGTAAATAGTATAATCTTTAGCTGTCTTTATCATGATCTCTTTAGAATTAAATTCTATTTTTATGACAAATTTATCATCTATGACCACAAATAGATCTATAATATCATCGCAAATTAAACATATTTAGACCGTGTAATATATTAATATACAAATATAATTTTCAAATAACTAATTTAATGTGGTGCTCACGACTACAAACTTGCATTGGCATACTTTAAAAATTCTGGAACATTCATGGTATCGAGATCCAAAGTGCGCATGAAAGATGGCTCTTCAAATGGTGCTTACTTACTAGTGCATTAACCACGTACTCTACGTCTAACTCAACACAGCAATCTGCTTATTCTTCATCTGCATTGGAATTAACAAAATCGTAGTTGCCTTCATATTCCTCTTCGATTTCACTGTTATAACTCTCCCAATCGAAATCATGATCAGGTTCTATAATCATATTAGGTAATTGTTCGAACTCCACATACAGCTCAATTATAGACACCATTGATTGGACTTGATAGTAGATTAAGAACATCTCTTACAGAGTTGTGTCATCATTTATGGACATTGTTTGAAATTACACGAACCCACCAAATACTAATATAGGTCGTCTGTATAAAATATTTGTCACTCTTTTTAGTATATGAGTAGGGTTGGCAAGGGGTAGGGTAGGGTAGGGTTTGGACTCTACCCTAACCATACCCATGGGATGAAACTTTCATTAAAACTCTATCCTACCTACCTGCGGGTTGAGAATTTCTCAACTCTAACCCTACCCGGACCCTAAAATTTTAAACCCTATCCTACCCTAACCTACCCGCAGAAATATAAAATTTTTTCAAAAGCAAATATAAAATTCAATAATTCTAAATTTCATACATATTAATAAAATAAAAAATAAAAAAATAATGCTCTAAATTACTAAATTAACTAACTAGTTTAGCAGTTGTTCACTTATTGTAAGTCATTACATGAGGGAGGTTGTTGGTTCAACTCTCACCTTCTTCACATACCCAGACCTATCTCTACCCTATTCACAGCAGGTCGGGTAGCCTATCCTATCCAAACGGATTGGGTTGAATTGGGTACCCACGGGTAAGATATCTATTGTCAGCCTATATAGGAGGATCTATATTTTGACAAATACAATTCTTAAATTCATCGAACGACACTATAAAAAAAACAACTATACAAAAATTATTACACATAAATATTTCTAATAAAATTTAACCATTATAATAAATTTTAAAACTAATATTATTACTCATTTTTTATTATAAAAATCAAATTTTTATTTTGATAAATAAGCTAAATTAATTAAACATTATATTCATAAAAAAAACCATACATTTAAAATGGATAAAAAAAAACAACACTCAAAAAGAAGAGAAGTAAGAAGAATAGATTCAAAAAGAGAAGCAAAAAAAGAGATAGATAATTGCAAAAAGATTACATTCACGAATTTTCTTTACCTATAGAGGAGATCGTTATTCACGTTTATAAATTAAATTTTTTTTTTAAATTTTGATAAAACAAATCGGCATTACCGATTTTATGGTTGCAGAGATTTTAAAAAAAATTTTCCCTACTTCAAATTATTAGTCTCATTTTTATTTGTTTTTTGGTCTTATTTTAAATTATTAGTCTTATTTTCAAAAATTCTTTATCCATACCTAAAATCGTTAGTCACGATATTTTATGATATTAAAAACTTTTATATCAATGTGTTATACCAAATTAATATATTACGCTCATCTGCTTGTAATATTCAAAAAAATTAGCCGTAAAGTATTCGTCGAAAATATTAATTAATATTACTGAATTATGCTGCCCCTGCCATTTCTCAAAAATAAATAAATAAATATTTTTAGAAGAGAAAAAGAAGAGCCTAGGATTAGATATGTCACTGCATCACTGTATCTATGAAAGTGACATTGCATGTGACATGTGTCCACTCTTCAACTTGATAAATAACGAAATTTGGTAAGTGTTTCGGAAAAGAAGAGGCAAAGTTTAATGGTGCTGCTACTGCACTACAGCAACAGTCAAAGGTGCATTATCTCATGTTTGTTTATTTCCGTTTCACACGACGACGATATAAATTTAAAAAATTGCCTGTATATTTGATATTAAATTAGGAAAAATCTATGGACAGCAATGTTATTATATTTTGGCCAATATATAATTAGGAGAGAAAAGTAAGTTATTTAAATAAAATCTCACACTAATATCATACCATCAAATCATCATTTAAATAAAATCTCACACCAATATCATACCATCAAATCATCATTGATAGTTAGTTGATGGCTACCAATCACAAATGTTGCTGGCTCCTAGCATTGCTCATTCAATTATTATACCATGAATTATATTTGCTAATATTAGTTAATTTTAATATTTAAATTCGTGATTTAGAATTAATAATATATAGCGTATAAAAAATTAAAATATAATTCAAAATTAAAAATAAATAAATAAATAAATTTTAAAAAATAGTTAATATTAATAAAAAAATAATTTCCGAACATTAGTCTGTCATAATTTTTTATTTATCCTCTCTTGCTAGTGAATTTTAATTTTCTGAGAAGACCAGTTAATTTAATTAACTCACACAAGAGTATAGTTACCTTTTTCTTTCTTCCCTTTCTCTGAGAGTCTCTCAAAAGTGACTTTTTCTCTCTCTCTCACTCTCTCTCACTCTCTCTCTCAGCCCCTGAACCTGAAGCTCCCAGGCTCAGTCTCCAATGGCACACCTCATACCCTGAAACCAAAGAAAAAGTTGTCTCTGCCCACTCTCACACAGCCACATACTCACCACTCACACCCTCCATACACATAAAAGAAACCACCATTCACCACCATGAACGGTCACCACCACCACTACTCACTCTTCTTCTTAACAACCACAATCACCTTCCTTTCCCTCCATTATCACCCCTCTGTTTCTTCTTCTTCGGAGGTGGAACAACTCATCAGGTTCAAAACCTCTCTCCCAAACCCATCACTCCTCCAAACATGGCTCCCCTCCAACAACCCATGCTCCTTCATCGGAATCACCTGCACCCATTCCCACGTGACTTCCATAGACCTCAGCTCCCTCCCACTCTCCACCAACCTCACACTCGTCTCCGCCACCCTCCTCACCCTCCACAGCCTCATCTCTCTCACCCTCTCCTCCACCAAACTCTCCGCCTCCCTCCTCTCTCCACTTCCAACCTGCACCGCTTCCTTAACCACACTCGACCTCTCCCATAACGGCCTCAACGTCCAACTCAACCAACTCTTCAACTTCTTCGCTCCATGTTCCAACTTGCACCACCTCAACCTCTCCAACAACAACATCGTATCCACCGAAACCGTTACCAAGTCGTTGCAGAGTTCTTTGAATCTTTGGGTGTTGGACCTCTCTTACAACCAGCTTTCTGGTCCCGACGTTATGCCATGGATCGTCTCGTCCGGTTGCGATCCGATTCGTTACTTGGCTCTGAAAGGAAACAGGCTCACGGGAGAACTTGATTTTTCTGCTTGCCGGAACTTGCAGCGTTTGGACATTTCAGCAAACAACTTCTCTTCTATTGTTCCTTCATTTCGGGAGTGTTCTGCTTTGGAGTATCTCGATATATCGGCAAACAAGTTTTCCGGCGACGTTGCCGGTGCTCTCTCCGGTTGCGGGAACCTCACCTACTTAAACGTTTCTAGTAACCAGTTTTCCGGCGCGGTTCCGTTGCTTCCCGCAGGGAGCTTGCAGTTCCTCTATCTCTCTGGAAACAGTTTCTGGGGGGAGATCCCGGTGAAGGTCGCTGGGCTGTGTTCGAGCCTCGTGGAGCTTGATATCTCGTCGAACAACCTCACCGGCACAATTCCGATTGAACTTAGCGATTGTTCTTTGTTGAATTCACTTGTTCTATCCCGGAACAAGCTTTCCGGCGAGTTTCCGGTGGAGACCTTCGCCGGTATGAGTAGCCTGAAGAAGCTCTCTGTTTCTTTCAACGAGTTTTCAGGTCCCTTGCCACAGTCACTGTCGAAATTGGCGAGTTTGGAGTCGCTGCATATGAGTTCTAACAACTTTTCAGGTTCAATTCCAAGAGGACTTTGTGATTATCCTGGGAATATTTTGAAGGAACTGTTCTTGCCAAATAACATGTTATCAGGTTCTATTCCATCCACAATCAGCAATTGTTCTCAGCTTGTTTCGTTGGATTTGAGTTTTAACTACTTTAAGGGCACCATCCCTTCAAGTTTAGGATCCCTCTCGGAACTCCGCGATTTGATCCTTTGGATGAACATGCTCACTGGGGAGATACCACAAGAGTTAACGAATGTTAAGCCTCTTGAGAATTTAATTCTCGATTTCAATGAGTTGAGTGGTGAGATTCCTTCTGGCCTAAGCAACTGTGGTAACTTGAGTTGGCTCTCTCTTTCAAATAACCGTCTCACAGGGGAGATTCCGGCCTCTATTGGCCGGCTCTCGAAGCTCGCTATACTTAAGCTGAGTAATAACTCGTTGTCTGGGAGGATTCCGCCGGAGCTTGGTGATTGTCACAGCTTGATATGGTTGGATTTGAATACTAATTCGCTGACCGGTTCGGTTCCTGCCGAGTTGTTCAAACAATCTGGCAAGATAGCCGTTAACTTCATCAGCGGGAAGACTTTTGTGTACATAAAGAACGATGGCAGTAAGATGTTCCACGGGGCAGGGAGTTTGCTGGAATTTGCAGGGATCAGGCAGGAGCAGCTGAACCGGATTTCGAGTAGGAACTCGTGGAATGTGACCAGGGTTTATCAAGGTAGCTTAGGTAAGCTCTTGCCACCAACTTTTAACAACAACGGTTCAATGATTTTCTTGGATGTTTCGCACAATATGCTGTCTGGTAGTATTCCTAAGGAGATTGGTAGCATGAACTACTTATACATTTTGTATATGGGTCACAACAATATATCCGGGAACATCCCACAAGATCTTGGAATGTTGAAGAATCTTGGCATTCTTGATCTCTCTAGTAACAGGCTTGAAGGACGGATTCCTGAAAGCTTGGCAGGCCTCTCGTTTCTGACGGAGATAGATTTGTCCAACAACTTTCTCTCCGGACTGGTTCCCTCGTCGGGACAATTCTATACTTTCCCGGCTAGCAGATTCCTCAACAATTCCGGACTCTGCGGTGTTCCTCTGGCTCCGTGTAAGGACGACTCTGCATCCGGCGCCAATGGACAGCGGCACAAGTCTCATAGAAGACAGGTTACACTTGTAGGGAATGTGGCCATGGGATTGCTATCCTCACTCTTCTGCCTCTTTGTTTTGGTTATAATCGCCATCGAGACGCGAAAGAGGAGGAAGAAGAAGGAGCCTGCGCTTGATTTCTACGTTGACAGTCGATCTCATTCGGGGACGGCCAATGCAGGGTGGAAGATGATTACCGCTCGCGAAGCACTCAGCATAAATCTTGAAACATTTGAGCAGCGGCCGCTTCGGAAGCTCACATTCGCGGATCTTCTAGAAGCTACCAACGGATTCCATGATGACAGCATCATCGGCTCGGGAGGTTTCGGCGTGGTGTATAAGGCCCAATTGAAGGATGGAAGTGTTGTGGCCATCAAGAAACTGATCCATATCAGTGGACAAGGGGACAGAGAATTCACTGCGGAAATGGAAACAATAGGGAGAATTAAACACAAGAATCTGGTTCCTCTACTCGGTTACTGCAAGGTTGGGGAGGAGAGGCTATTGGTTTATGAATACATGAAGTATGGGAGCCTGGATATTTTGCATGACCAGAAGAAAGCAGGGATCAAGCTGAATTGGGCGGCGAGGAAGAAGATTGCGGTCGGAGCAGCCAGAGGATTAGCTTTTCTTCACCATACTTGTAACCCAAACATCATTCATAGAGACATGAAATCAAGCAATGTGTTGCTTGATGAAAATTTGGAAGCCAGAGTTGCTGATTTTGGAATGGCTAGGCTAATGAGTAACGTGGATACACATTTGAGTGTCAGCACACTGGCCGGAACACCCGGCTATGTTCCACCGGAATACTATCACAGCTTTCGCTGTTCCACTCATGGCGATGTGTATAGCTTTGGCGTGGTTCTGTTGGAGCTTCTTACGGGGAAGAAGGCCACGGATTCAACTGATTTCGGCGATGACAACCTTGTGGGGTGGGTTAAACAGCATGCCAAACTCAAGAAAAGTGATGTGTTTGATCCTGAACTCAGGAAAGAGGATCCTTGCCCTGAACTTGAGCTTGTGCAGTACTTAAACGTTGCCTTTGCTTGCTTGGATTATCGGCCGCGGCGGCGTCCCAATATGATTCAAGTCTTGGTTATGTTTAAAGAAATCCAAGCAGGGTCAGGTATGGATTCACAGTCTACTATAGGTACTGAAGATGTGTGCTTTGATTCAGTTGAAATGGTAGATATGAGCATAAAAGAAGCTCCTGATTCCTGAATTAAGCAAAGCTTTTTAGCTTTAGGCAACAACAAATATAATTCAGTAACATTCAAGAGAGGATTCTTTATGGGGGGCAAATGAAAAAAGAAGGAAGATGATGCAACTCCCCAAGATTTTTTTCCTTCTTTCCCACTTCAAATTTTTAAGGGATAGAAGGGAATTAGCTTGAGTCTCTACCATTTGATGTGTGTTGTAATGTTATTACTTCATGGGAAAAGGTGATTAATTAACCTCTGATAAGTATTGTATTTGTATATAGTTAGCTTCATGACTGTTTCATTGATCTTTTGGCCCTTCCTTGAAATGTTACATCTGGTTTCACTAACTTTTCTTCAACTAAAACGTTTGCTCCAGTGTGCATTCTGATTTGCTAGGTCACAACATTTCTTCAAATAAGAAAACACAATAAATAATAACAAAATGTTTTAGCTACTTTCCAAAACAGATTTGTATCTTTTACAAAGTTGAACTTCCCTTAAACATACTGATTGAACCGTCTTTGAACAGAGTCAATCCTCATTCAGTCATATATCTGAAAACCTTTTACATAAAATATTTAGATCTTTTTTCTCTCTCATAAGTATAAAGAATCTTCAACTGACACATGAAATTAAAAAAAAAAGAAAAAAAACATTCAGCTGATGAATGATTGCTTGTTTATGATTCAAAGAGAAAGATGAAAATGGCAGAAATGAATAGATTTTGTCTGTTCTCATGCACGTACTATGCTTTCCACGTGAATATGGACCACATATGCTGTAAATTATTTACTTTCCCAGTGACTGAGACAATGCGTCCTTGTAGGACTAGTGGCGACCCACCTCCTATTGTGTTTGAAAAATCTTATCCCAGAATGTCCTCATATTGTAACACAACCTTCTTCTATAATTACGTATGAATTATGTGCTTCATTATTATGAATATTATCCCATCACACACTCATTAAATCATTATACATCCAACTTTTCTGTATAATCACTGTTATTATCTAGAAAAACCTTATTTTAATAAAGCCTAGATAGGATTCTAATCAAATCAAATCATGGTGCTTATTAATGTGTTGGTCAAATAAATTTGAATAACATAAAAAACTGTTATAATTTTCAATCTAACAATAAGGATCCACTATTAATTATATTTTTATCTAACTATCTATCAATTTAATGGTCTTATCGTATAAAGCTTCAACACAGAAGAATCTGTTCCTGATTCTATCATGACGGTAATATGAAGTAAGGTTACATAATAATGAAAATGAAAAAAGCTGGACAATAATGGTGGCAATAATAGAGGTGCTCACTTGTCATATACATGGTGATGAAAACAGTGAAAAGTACGCACGAAATGTGGTTGTTTTATGTTTTGTTTTTTTATTCACTGAGATTGCACTTGAAGGTTCGAAGAAATAATAATACATCTGATGAACCAAGACCAAGATGTACCCTACTATTTACCTACCCTCTCTCTCAGACATTAAATACTTTATTTCCTTCCGTGACCGTGAACCTCCATGTCCTTCATAACATGGATACATAATGTTCATCATTCATCGACTTAATCAATTTTGTATTGTTTCGTTTCTTCTATCTTACCTTGTTAACTTCAGTTTCGTGTTCCTTCGTCATTTTCTTTTGCTAAACTCCTGTCTTTTCCTGTTCCCTTGTCTAGGTTGCAAGTTACATCTCTCAATTTGCTTTTATATACTTTATAATATTTGTGAAAATTTTTAGCATCCAATAATGTTTGCATTATTTTTACCACTCATCATCATGCATGTGACTCATCCGATCCGGACAAGGACAATAATAGATAAAATAAACTAATTAAATAACTTAATTAGATAAAATATATTTCTAAATTTAGTTTAGATGTAGACCACTTACTTAAATTATATAGAGTAAAGCATCGTTTTTATCCCCAACGTTTGGGGTAAGTCTCAAAGTTGTCCCTAACGTTTCAATCGTCCTATTTAAGTCTCTAATGTTTCAAAATTGACTCAATATTGTCCTGCCGTTAGGAATCCGTTAATAAAATTGACGGCAGAACAAAATTGAGACGATTTTGAAACGTTAGGGACTTAAACAGGACGAAAACGTTGAGGACAAAAACGATACATAGAAATAAATTTTAATTTTATTTTTAAATAATATCAATTTTTTAGTGTACATAGTATTCAATTATTTTTAATCACATTTACACTTAATCACATTACTTTCATTCTAAATAAATTTATTTTTTTAATTTTACACTTAAAGTAATGTAATTTTTTATAAATAAATAAATTTTACATTATTTATTTAGAATGAAAGTATAAAATTTATTTATTTATAAAAAAATTATATTACTTTAAGCGTAAAATTATAAAAAAATAAGTAATGTGACTAAGTAATAAAAGTAAAATTACATTATTTAGAATTAAAGTGTAAAAGTATAAAAAAATTAATTCATTTTGAATGAAATTGTAAAATTATAAAAAAAATTATAAATAATGTGATTAAATAATGAAATTAAAATTACATTATTTAGAATGAAAGTATAAAATTTATTTATTTATAAAAAGATTACATTACTTAAGCGTAAAATTATAAAAAAATTAATTTATTTAGAATGAAAGTAATGTGATTAACTGTAATTTAAAAAATAATTGAATATTATGTACAGTCAAAATTAATATTATTGAAGGATAAAATAAAAATTTATTTCTATGTATCGTTTTTGTCCCCAACGTTTTCGTCCTATTTAAGTCCATAACGTTTCGAAATCGTCTCAATTTTGTCTCGCCGTCAATTCTGTTAACGGATCATTAACAGCAGGGCAACATTGAATCAATTTTGAAACGTTGGGGACTTAAATAGGACGATTAAAACGTTAGAGACAATTTTGGGACTTACCCCAAACGTTGGAGACAAAAACAATACTTTACTCAATTATATATTATTTTAGTTTCGATTCAAAATTGCCCACTGTTTTTTTTTAATCAATGTACGATGCATGATATTTAATTTCTAAGTAGTATTTTTATCGGTAATAACATTACTGGAATATAAATCTTTTAAAATTACGTCAATTTTATCTTGACATTATAGATTATAATACAAAAGATTTATAAAATCAAAATAATTTTATAAAATGGTCGTAAGAAACAAAAGTCTCCGTTGACTAAGAAGACCAAAATTTTCGTAAATAAAAAAAATCAAAATAATAAAATTTTTAGTTATTATTTTCATGTGAAACTGTTTAATTTTTTATTAATAATTAATTTTAATATTTGTTATCTAAAATTTAAAAAAAATTTACGTATATACTTTTACATTTGATTAGGTGTTAAGTCTGTTATACAAATAAAAATAATTAATTTGTATGCTTGTTGTTTAAAATTATTTTTTTCTATGTATATAAAAATATAATTAGATATAAGCATAAAAAAATTATATTGATAGTTATAAAATTAACTCAAAATTTTTTTTAACAGTTGAATCTTGATTCTAATTTTTAATCACAATATTAATATTTTCTTCAAATTATATGTAATAAATATTTGAAAGAAGAGAAGCGAAAAGAAAATATAGATTAGAAAGATAAGCGTGAAAACTTAAAATTAAACAAAAAAACTAAAAAAATATGTATATAATAATATTATTTTTATTTGAATTATATTATTTTGTTAATTTTATTTTTTGCAGAACATAAAAATAGAAAAAAATAGAAAATAAGAGAAAAGAGAGAAAAAGATAAAGAAGAATGAGAGAGGAAGTTTGTTAATTTTAGAAGAAAAATAATTATTTTAATTGTAATGAAAATATATTTGATGACATATTTTGATTTGTCAAATTATTAATATAAAATATAAATTATATATAGAGTGTGAAGGAGAAATAGAAATAGAAATAGAAAAGGAAGAGAAGTAGATGAGAAAATATAAGGAGTTGATTAATTTTGGAAAGAAATATTTTTTCTCAATTTTATTAAAAAAGTGTCATGTGACGACACATTTTGGTTATTAAATTAGTTAGTAATATATAATATATAATGTAGTTATATTTTAATTTTAATTTTAATGTAATTAAAAATATCATATTTTATATTTTAATTGTCAAATTTATAATTAGTTATTGATAATGATATATAAGAGAAATAGAATAAATGAAAAAATAAGAAAAAAATTTTTAATTTAAAAAAATTTAATTTTAGTAATAAAAAAATGATATAAAATTAATAATATATATAATAGATTCTCTATTGTTCCTTTTTGATCCCTAGTGCACAGAAGACAATAGTACTGAGCAGAAAAATCAATCACGCGAAGAAATTTGGAATTGAAGAAAAGGAAAATCGAAACGTACCTTTCGGTTTTATGTAGTCGATTATTGCAGATCATATGATTTAGCTAAGTTGTCGTATCCCAAACTATTAGTCGTCTGAAGAGTGATGAATCCTAGCCATGTGAAAAAAATAGCCTTGTACAGTTAAAATATAACTTAAACAGTATTGTTGACCCAAAACTTGCAGTCTTTGATAATTTTTTCCGGGTAAACGGCAAGACAGCTTTCTTAATATGGATGTTTTTAGTTAGAGAAAATTTCATTTTCATCTTACGTGATTATAAAATGATACTTTTTTTTATTTATAAAATATATATTTTTTTATAATTTTTAAAAAATTTTAATTTATTTTAATTTTTCTGTGTTAACTAATTTTAATTTTATCTATTTTTAAAAAAAATAAATTATTTTTTACAAAAATAACTTTTAATAAAAATTTTATTTTTTCGTCATTAATTTTTCTTACCAAAATATTTTTTAATAAATTATTTTTTATTGATTAAATTATATTTTTACCAAAATATTTTTAAAAAAAATTAATAATTAAATTATTCTTTTTAAGATATTCTTCAATAATTTTTTAATTATTAAATTATGATTTTACTAAAATTTTTGTTAATAACTTTTTTATATTTTACTATTAATTTTTCGATATTAATATATATTATTTTAATATTAAAAAAACTTAGTAAGATTATTTTTCAATATCAATATATATTAATTGTTATACATATTAATAATGGTAAATTTTTTTATTTAATTTTAAAATAATATACATTGATATCGAAAAATTAATAGTAAAATATAAAAAATTATTAACCAAAACTTTGATAAAATTATAATTTAATAATTAAAAAATTATTGAAGGGTATCTTAGAAAAAAATAATTTAATTATTAAATTTTTAAAAAAATATTTTGGTAAAAATATAATTTAATAAATAAAAATTAATTTATTAAATAGTATTTTGGTAAGTAAAATTTAATGATAAAAAAATAAAATTTTTGTTAAAGGATATTTTTGTAAAAAATATTTTTTTTGAAAAATAGATAAAGTTAATATTAGTTAACACAAAAAATTTAAAATAGATTAAAGATGAGGTTTTTTAAAAGTTATAAGGGAAGAGAATATACATTTTATAAATAGAGGGAAGGAGAACGTCAATTTAGCATCTCGTAGGAGAGAGAAGTAAAATTTTCTCTTTTAATAAATATCCATCTTTAACTCCTCCCGAACAATTACTATTTTGAGAAAAATAAAATTTTAAAAGTTATCTAATAAAAAAAATTAAAATTTATTTTATTTAATATTTATTAAAATTAATAAATATTAAAAAAACAAGTTTGAGATGTTTTTTTATAGCATTACTGAATTTAAAATATATAAATAATAACACTACAAGCCATAGGAGTTTTATTGACAGTCGTACCGATTGCCAAGACGTTGGTAATTAATTTTAGGTTTAATTATTCTATTAGTATGTATAATTTTTTATATTTTTATTAAATTTATAATTAGGTCATTGTATTTTTTTTAATTTTATAAATAGATTCTTATTAGTGTAAAACATGTTAGAGTTAATAGAATATTTTTCTGCAAATTTAAGATATTTATAATTAGAAAACAAATTATATCTTTGACTAAATATTTTTTGAGAGAAATATTTTATTTATTGTAATATTTTTAATACAAAAAAATTTAATTACAAAATTAAAAGTATAAAGTATCTAATTATAAATTTAATAAAATTATAGAGATCAATAAAATAATTAGACCTTAAATTTGTCGACAATTGTGTCATCGATAAAGATATTGGATAAGTTGACTTTGAAATATCCAACAAATATTACAGACATCTCAGACTGTCGATAATAATAAAATAATAATACCGACAGCAAACACCGTTGATAAATTAAACGGTTAAAATTATAGGAAATATTTTAAGTGCATCGGGAGTATCGGTACACCAGTTGTTTTAACTGTTGATCTGAATTATAAAAAATATATATAATATATATTAATTAAAATCAACGGTTAAAACAACTGGTGCACTGGTACTCTCCAGTGCACTTGAAATGTTTCCAAAATTATAAATCTCATATTAGTCATCGGTAGAATTACATGACAGAAAAAATATTAAAAATAAGTTAAAGTTAACGATCGATAATATTAAATAAATATTTTAAAATTTTTGGAAATTATGCAACACTGATGTGGCTAAGCCGTTGGTAAAATTGATTCTTGTTTTGGGTTATATATATTTATTATTTATATATTCAAACACTTAGTTACACCATTTAACTATCTAAATAAAATCTTACACCAATAAATGATATATAAAAATGTTTTTTGTCAAATTTGAATAACTAGTAAATGTACAATCTTATTACAAATTTAAAAACAACAATCTAACGAACAATCTCGACTATTCTGGTAGCAAGTTTAGTCTCCAAATATCACTGAAAATCTGCAACAAATCACAATTGAACAACAGTCGAACTCATAAAGTTAAAAAGTCGGGGGCACTCAAAACGATCTAATAAACGAGATTAATAGAAAAAATTAAATCGATTAAATTGAAGAAAAAATCACCACAAACATAATGATAATGCCAAAATTTTGATTATTAGAGTTCCGACGATAGAGAAATTTTAGAAAGAAAGTGCGATGAGATGAGAGAGTGAGAGTGTTGAATGAGAGAGAGAGAGAGTTGTGAAATGAGGAAGAAAGAGAATGAAGTTGTATTGCTTTAAATTCAGCATCACCTTTACTGACGGACGAGAAGATCGTCAGTAATAATAAATGAGTACTGCTAGGAGCCAATGGTCTAAGTGTACAATGTGTATAATAGACTATTGAGTTACAAAATGAACATCATCCATACTATCCAGAATAACCATCTGAATACTAGGGTAATAAACATCTCAGGTCTTGAAACCACTCATCCTGATTTTGGGGTTCACCAAGGATCGAACTCTTGACCTTTCGAATCTAGAACTCTAATACCATGTCATGATACCATCCTAAAAACTTCAATTGATGGAAAAGAATAACACTAATAGTTATATCTCTAATACTCCCTAAACCTCCATTGTACACATTGTACAAATATTCCATTGGCTCCCTATCCTTTCTCATAATAAATACCAAGGTTGCGAGAACCGGACTGGTCAATAAACCGATGAGGTCAATGGTTCAATAATTCACTGGTTCGGTCGGAGTTCAACCGGTTTAATAAAATATTAAATAAAATTATTAAAAAACCTAAAAATAATTTTAAATATATAAATTCAATAATTTCTAACTTAATAAAATTTAAATTTTCACATAATAAATTATCCATAATTTAATATTAGAGGTTCACAAACAACTTCAAACATCAAAGTTTATAACTAAACCAAAAAAAACGCACATAATGACAAACCCATAATGTTCTACATTCAAAAGAAACAATTACTAGCAAGTTTTCAACTAATCAAAGGTGCAACTCATCAAAAATCATAATTATCATTAAGTGTTCCAATATCTCCATCATAAATAGGTGATCCAAAGCCACCATCATCAGAAGTACCACCAAAAGAAGCTGTATTTGAAGAATCAGCAACATTAGGCAAATCCACATTAACTTCCATATCTCCTCCATCTAATAAAATAAAATAGAAAACCAAGAAAAAATTAAAGTTATAACTTTACAACAGATATCTTTAGTAAATGAAATAAGTTTTGCTATTTCAATCACCTTTAGGATATGAAGGCATAGCATTATCTATGTAAATTAAATTTTCAATGCCTTCGATGTCTCCATTAGTAAATTCAGGATCATCTTCATCCAGCATTATCCAAAAATCTACTATGTCAATGCTTTGAACGTCAATTGGATCATAATTCTTCTTCTTGCGATGCATTCTAGATTGAAGGCGTAGATTATAAGTCACATAAACAATGTCACTTAGCCTTTGATGCTCTAATCGGTTCCTCCTCTTTGAATGGATTTGTTCAAAGAGGCTCCAGTTCCTCTCACATCCGGATGATGAAGATGTTTGATGAAGAAGACGAATTGCCATTTTTTGCAAGTTAGGAGCATTCCCACCGTGTAGCCTCCACCATTCACCTACCAGGATATGAAAGTCAAACATCAATTCTCATTCAATATTTAAAAAAATCTTCAAAGTAAATTGAACATAGAAATATAATAACTTACCAGATTCAAGTCTCTTAATTTCTTTCAAAGCACTTTTCCTTCCAAAACTTTCTTTTCGATCTCGATACAACTGTATCTCTTGCATTGTAGCAACCGAGTCATCGCAAAGAGTTTCAATATCAAATAAATCAAGCAAAGACCTCAAGATATTTGCCTTCTCAACAAACCCCTCACTATAGAAGAAATCTAGATTCAAAAAGTATGCTGCTACATGGAGGTCACGCTTCAAATGCTTATCCCACTGCATTTTCAAGATACTTGTATAAGGTGTGTATGCAGATTTTCTATTTCTAAACATTGTCTTGATAGCAATTTTGGCTCTTTGCCTGTTCTCATACATAATACCCAGAGAAGGTTTCTCATCAGCATCAACAAGCTTCAATAACTTAATAAGAGGACCAACAAGCATAACAGTAGTAATACAATCATCCCAAAACTTACTATCCAAGATAATTGAGCTAACCATCTTCCCATTGACACTCTTGGATAATTTATGAGAAATGAAATATTTGTCCACCACCAATGTTTGCAAGTGTTCCTTATGATCATATATACTTTTCAAAGTAATGAAAACAGTAGCAAAACGTGTAACTCCTGGTCGAACAATTTCTTTCCAATCTTTTCTTTTTCTAAGCCATGACAAGAAAATCATATGATTGTAAACAAACACAGTCATTTTTGAAGCACAAGAGGCAAGGTCAGATATGTGAGGAATACTTGCTATGTCTTTCAAAATAAGATTGATGCAGTGAGCAGCACAAGTAGACCAAAAAATGTTTGGATACTTTTCATGAATGAGTTTTCCAGCAGATACATAATTCGCAGCATTATCAGTAATCACATGCACAATGTTACTAGACCCAACCCACTCAATAACCTCAGCAAACAATTTAAACAAGGTATCGACAGTTTTTATCATATCAGAAGCATCATCAGACTTAACAAATGACATACCAGCAGGACAATAAACAAGAAAATTAATTAACGTATGCTGCCTTTGATCAGTCCAGCCATCTGCCATCAGTGTACAACCAGTGCTTTTCCACGAGCTCCTATAGCCTTCAACAAGCAACTGACACTCCTTCTTAAGATCGGCTAGCAAATGAACTCTCATTTCATCATATGACAGTTCCTTGAAACCAGGTCCAATTGTAGCAACGCCGTCCAAGGAAGGTTAAAAGTAAGGCTATTGAATTACATTGAATGGAATCCGTGCATCAATGATCCATCTTGCAAGCCCCAACTTAACCTTGTGCACAACTTGTTTACTGGCCAAGACACTTTTCAAACTTGGTTGAGAGCCTGGCGTAGTCCTTCCCTTAAAATAACTTCCAATTGGAGTAGCAGCAATCACTCTTCTCTTTCGTTTGTCTCCCATTGTTGCAGGAGCCGGAGGTTGTACAGGATTAGGCGCTTCACACTCTTCTTCCGCTTGTGTTTCACTTTCCACATCATAACATTCAGCTGTAAATTTTCTTTTTTCTACCTTATTTTTTTTGTTTTTCTCCAAAAGCCTTTTGAATTGAAGTTCAACATCTTCAGTTACTTTGTTACAAACTTTAATTTGTCCAGGAATTTTTGCACGATGATATTTCATTCTATATATCCCCCTTCCATTGTAGGTATTCAAGCAGAAAATACATGTATATTGAGCCTTGTTATTTTTGTCATACTTCACTGTAAAATATTGCCAAGTTTGATCAGATTTATCTCTGGATGAACCAGTTTGAGAATCTTGAACAGCATTATCTTGTGGCTGTGGGTTACTTTGTGATTGTTCCATCTGTAACAATCAGAAAATCAAAGACCAAAAAATAACTTCAGAAAACCATGAACAAATAAATAATTCAGCAACCAAAATCATGAAGCAGCAACTCATTTCATCATGAACAAATAACCTCAGAAAATCAAAAACCAAAATCATGAAGCAGCAAAGAATTTTTCTGATAACCTCATCATGAATCCAGATAACAAATCATGAACAGATACCAAATCATGAATCCAGATAACAAAACATGAACAGATAACAAATCATGAATCCAGATAACAAATCATGAACACAGATAACAAATCATGAACATATAACAAATCATGAAAACAGATAACAAAACATGAACACAGATAACAAATCATGAACAGATAACAAATAAATCAAAATCGCAAACTAATAAATCCTAAAATCAAGCACAGAAAATCAGAAGGCAGCGAGGTGGAAGGATGAGGCGACGAAGAAACAGGAGTCGAGGTGGAAGGCGCAAACGAATAAGAACAGAGTATTACCGGCGGAGAGTAACGGCGACGAAGGAGGAGGGGAGCTCGGCGAGAAAACAGGACGCCGTGGTGGTTGTCGTGGTCAACGCCGTCGCTGCTGTGGCTGTGGGATGCGGTGGCGATGGCGGTGGGATGCAGTGGCGATGGTGGTGGCTGCTCGATCGTGGCCCGTGGGTGATTTCTCTTTTGGCTTCTCACTTCTGGAGTTCTGGGTGAGACTGAGATTAGGGCTTCATTGTTTAGGCGTTTAGCATTTCTTTTTTTTTTTATTTTTTAACCTCCAAAACGACGCCGTTTAGCAATTTAAATTTTAAACCAAAAATTACTAAAAAACTGGACAGTTTTCTCGGTTCACCGGTTAACTGTCAATTCGACTAGTTTTTTTATCGGTTTTTTATTAAACAGTTTCTAATTTTATCCGGACCGACTAAATAACCGATTCTCGGTTAATCTGATTGAACCGGCCAATCCGATTCGATTTTCAGAACCATAATAAATACCAACGTCAAGCTAAAAAACGCAGTATTTCATTAAGATTGTTTTATCAATGACTTACCAATGTCCAAACCACTAGTAATATTCATTCACCCACAAGTTTTGAATATTTCGATTATTACTTTATTAACGACACATCCGTCAGTAATACCCTAATGTTATAATAATTTAATTTCAAAATTAAGTAAATATTAAATTACATTTACCTATAGACTACGGCCAGACCGTCATTAATTACTTTATTTTTATTTTACAAAAAAATATTTTATTTGTTGCATATTACCGAAAATAATTAATATAAATATTATTTTTTATTAATAAAGATATATATACATATATATATATATATATATATATATATATATATATATATATATATATATTATAGACAACCAAACCGTCCGTAACAAATTAACGAAATTAGTTAAATACCGATGGCACAGGAGTCAATAATGAGAAGAGTCAGCAAAATTAGCGTACACCAATCAATGTCAAATGTTATTGATGGCCAAGACGTCAGTAAATAAATTTTCTAAAAGAAAATAAAACACGTCCAAATTTATTGACGCTTGACGTTATAACCAACAGCATAGTAGTAGTGTAAAATGACTACGTAGTAGTGTAAAATGACTTTAAAATATATTGTTTTTGACAAATTAAATCAAATATTTAATAAATTTACTTATATTCCTATGTATTTTTGTTCATTTTATCAAGGTTTCATCATTTATATCTTTTAAAATTCATTTGGAAAAAATGATAAACTTTTGAGGTTGTAAAATAGATATTTATTTTTTGGATAAAGTATATTTTTTGTTATTGAAGTTTAGTAAAAGTTTTAAAAATATTTTTAAGTTTTATTTTGTTTTAATTTTATCCCAAAAATTTTTGATTTGGATCAAATATACTCCCGATAGCTAAATTTTAAAAAAATTTAAGACCAATCCAACAAAAATGTATGAAAATTATACTTGATTTGCTTGTGTTGAAAGGTTGCTCTTATAAAATTGTCGTTACATTGGTCTTAAAATTTTTAAAAATTAGCAGTCAGAGGTATAATTAATGCAAATTGAAAATTTTTGAGACAAAATTGAAACAAAACAGAACTTAAAAGTATTTTTAAAATTGTCAAATTTTAAAAGTAAAAAATATATTTTACTCTTATTTTTTTTAATACCCAGTATTTGAATATGAGTCATTAATTAAAATAATTAAAATACTATATACTAACGAAAAATCAGTTATAATATATTTATATATAAATATATATGTAACTTAATTTATTTATAATATTTATTTTATATTTAATATATATTTTATATTAATAATTAATTTTAATATACATCAACTCATCAAGCATGGTGGTAAAAAAAATATGCATCTTTTACTCTCTCTCGAGTCTCGACCATGTGTTCGTATAGAAAAGATGAAAAGCGAAAATATTTTTAGAAAGGCTTGGGACAATTGGAGTTACGACAAATGAACAGCAATAGAGCAGAGTTTGTTATTTATTTATTTATTTAAAAAAAGAAGAATTGACAACGTTAAAGAAACAGTTGGAGATGGAAAATGGAATTGGGAGGCACGGGTATGAGAAGGACGGGTGAAATGGTCATCTTGTGGGTGTCGGAGAGCTTACCCTACAATGGTGGCCCCCTTCAGTGCCATCAGTTTTTTGCAACAGCTACACCACTTTCATCTTTATCACATTTATTCATCTTCATTATATTGCAAAACGTTTTCAGATTGAGGAAAAAAACAGAGAAGTAACGGATCCACCAATCTCAGTGACTACGGCGTAACTAATTTATAAACGAAGACCAACAAAAACAAGAACCGAATAAAAATTAAAAAATATTAACCCGGTAGATATTGGGCCTAATTGAATGAGAAAAAAGACATAGAGAAAAAAACCAAAGCCCAAGGGCCGAACCAACCAATTATCATTTTTTTATGTGCCTTTTTAAAAATAATATAGTGTAAACCAATATATATATATATATATATATATATATATATATATATATATATATATATATATATATATATATATATATATTAAGTATTGTTGTTTTACAAAACTTTTTTTTCCCTACCAAAAGCAATTTTTTTCTTGTGACAGACCAATCTTTTTTTTCAATAATCAATAAATATCATTTTTAAGTCTCTTATAATATAATAATAATAATAATAATAATAAAAAACCTTTTAATCCAACTTAAATTAATTAAACAGTTAATTCACACGTTCACTTAGACAATGCAAGTATTATTACTTTATCTAAAATTATAAAAAATAATGTTAAGAGACTAATATTTTTTATATAAAAAATAGAGAGCCTGATGATATTAGTTTAATTTTAATGTATTATTAGTATAAAATGGTTTTGCACATATTTATGAATTATATATTATTAAATCAGTAAAAATAATTATTTTTTACATCAACGATATAAATGATCATCTATAAAAATAAATGTAATTAGACCAATATATAAAATATGTTATTCAATATATCAAAATTAAACCTCAAAACTAATATTTGAAATTTATTTTATATAAAAAGTAGTGAAATCAAATCATTTTGAGCAAGCTGAGTGTGTCTAAAAATTTTCCTCAACGATGAAAGCTTTGCAAAAGCTTACTCGTTTAAGTTAGATTCGCACGGTATATAATCTGAATTTTCAGAATAATTCCTGTTACCGGGTCGGACCTCATAACGATTATAGTCTAACTAGATAGGCAGGTATATAAACAAGTTATAATGATCGATCTAAAATTCTAATCAAATATGTCTTTGCTTCAGCCGTAGTTACATAAATAGAAGAAGCCCATCAGAAAAGTAGGGCAACTTACGAATTCACTGGTATCTTATTTCTTTCATAAAACACCAAGATATATTAATATTACTACATGCATGTTAAGTAATTATAAAAAGTAGACACAAATCAAGCACACTGGTATGGTATGTGCTTGGAATAAGGGATGAAAATGGAAGGAGTGGGTATATATATATATATATATATATATATGGAGAAGAGTATATATACATGTGCATGCATCCATAAAATCCAAAAACATGCACATTATATGGTAAATTTTGCCTCTTCACCAATTCCCTCTCTACCTACTCCAATTTCATCTCTACCAAGCACACCCTTTGGAAGCTACACATATAAAAATATGCAACGTACAACATTCATCATATTATAAGTTATAAATATATAAATTTTGATGTTGGTGTTGATGATCATCGTATATATATGACTACTACCAGAAGAAGTTGGTAAGTTGAGAGGGAGGTTGAGAGTCTTCAACATCATTGGATGGAGTGTGTGCATGTCTTCCTTCGTATGTTGTTATCACCATTCTTGGATCCTCAGCTAAGCGCTCCACACGTTTCTTTACGCGACAATTGTCTTGTGTGCAACGGTAGTAGCTTCTGCACATGCATCGTAAACATGCTTCTTCAATCATTATTCTTACTATTAATTCATCTTTATGTCAAATAATTAATGGCCAAAGTCTTAATTGAATTCAGAAAATATATATGGCATGCATGTGCCAATAATTGTGGTATATATTAGTCACACTACTAAACAAATCTTCATGATGCTAAAGTAATAAGTGGGTACTGCAGATTGAATCATTTCACTCTTTTTGAGTGTTCTCATTTTCCATAGTAAAAAATCATGAAGGCACACGAAAATGTTATGATGAAGGACTTGGTTAATTATGGGGCTTCTATAATGCATCAGGGAAATATAGCGAAGAAAAACAAATTTTGAATTTGAATGAGCTTCATTACATGCATTTACACGAAAAATAAACTAAACAATATCTAACCGCCATAATTAATTTTGGAGACTTACATATAATTTTTTTATGTGAAGTTAATAATTAAAATTTATTAAAAAATTATTTGATATGTTTGATTAAATTATTATCAAATAAATTTTAACTATTAATTTTATATAAAGAATACTGCATCCTAACTTTTCACCATAATTAATAGTAACTCTTCTATTCTCATTCTGTCATTAGCAAAAATTCTTTTATGTTCCATGCTTTTCTTTTTCTCCCTCAAACTTGACATAAAGTGAAAAATCTTGCTTTAATAATTATTGTTGTCATCCCCACACATTATTCAAGAAAACTAAAATCTTCCCAAAACCCAGAAGCTAGCCTCAAAGCCAATGTGCGTGGGTGAAGACTGATAAAAAAAAAAAAGCAATAATGTGATAGGGGTGTGGGAAAGATTGGAGAGAGAATGAATCACCATTAGTATATAAAACATGTGTTGGTGTATAGTACAACCGCTACAAGGTTTAAACAGAAAAATTAAATAAACTGACATGTATTAATCTATTATTGTTTCAACTTTTTATACTAAAGCAAAAACAAGAAGAGAAAAACTTTGAACCACAATAGCATTAATAAAAAACGAAAGTATGTACCTGGGATGCTGTGTGTTCTTGACCACTTTTTGACCGTACTTCCTCCATTTGTAGCCATCGTCCAAGACATCTACATCGCTCATAGTCTTGAAGCAAAACCTAGGCTCTCTAACCTTTCGTCTTCCCTTGATTTTCTTCATCTTAATGGTAGGAACCCCCACATGATGATGATGATTATCTACTACATTTCTTTTACTGCTGAAGCAATCAGGTACTTCTCCCGTTGCCCTATATGGAAACCAAACCCGTGACTCACTATCTCTATACATATAATTACGTTATCTCATTTTCCAAAAATAGTTTATCAACAAGGAAAAAACAACTTCAATAAAAGAATTAATGTTCTCACCATGGATTACTTATAGTGGATCTGTTCAAAGATAGGAACTGAGGTCCAAGAAAAGTTGTAGAGGTGAGGTCCAATCCTGATTTTTGTTGCGCATCAGTTGCGAGTAGGGTTTCAGCGGTTAGGTTTGATGTTGAATCAGCTTGATCAGATGCAAGTGAATTTGGAGATAATATGGAAGAGAAGGGTTTCAATAACGAGTAGCAGGGTTGTTGTTGATTGCATCCCAAAGGAGAAGTAGGGAAGATCATGTTTGTTGGTAGAAGAGGAAGAAATCCCATTTCTGTAGCCATATTCTCATTATCATGATGATCTTGCTCCCCAAATAAGCTTTGGTTATTAACCATAGTTTGTGAAGTTGTTGTTGTTGACATCATAATAATAACTCCTACTTATTACTATTAGTACCAAGATGATGATCCAATATATATATATATAGAAAGATGATGATGATCTTTGTGAGGAGCAAGAATGTTTTTTTCTCTCTCTATTTTTGGAAGCTATTACACTATAACTTATATATAGTGTTTACAAAACCCAATAACTTTCCCTTTTGCTCTTTGCCCCTCTCTCTCTGCTATATTCTAAACATGTGATGGGGGAATTGATAATCTCTTGGATTTAGAATAAAACAAACAATGTTTGAAAGTAACAAATAGCTGAAAATGTTGAAAAAGGGAAAGCGAAGAATATGCTAAAAAGTGAAGAAAGATAATAGGAAAGAAGAGAGACTTTTCGTGTAGTATAGCATACCTTTATTTATTTATTTTTCAATTTACAATGGAAGAAGCTATCAGTTTGTCCTCAAGTCGTAGTATAGTGATGGCACTGTTCGTGTGTGTGCTAATAATAATAAAAAGCTTCTGGGAAAAACTGGTTAGTGGAATTTCACTGTGCCATGGAGGTCAACAATAGACGACAAAAATTCGTAAAAAATATTATTTATATACTAAAATTAATTACTATTATATATAAATATATGTAATTTAATTTATTTTTAATATATATTTTATATTAATAACTAATTTTAATAATTAATTTTAGTTTGCCCTCAAAATCTATATGAAACTTCCATGCAACATCCTCCCCTATATATGTTGTTACTGTAGAATTGTAGGTTATTATTATTATATCAGAAGAATATTAAAAAATTATTAAAATTTATTATTTTTAATTAATAATTAATTATTAATACTAAAAATATAAATTAAAAATGTATTAAATTATTAGAGTAAAAAACTTATATTAATAATTAAAAATAATAAATTTTCTGAATTTTTTTAGTTTTTTTTTCGTTATTTAATATGGGAAAAAGCAAAAGCCTAATATTAATAATGATGAGTGCACAATAATAGAGATAGATACATAGAATCAAATGTATATATAAGTGATGAAAAAAATTAATCCATCATATATTCATCATCAATTCAGTGTAAAGTATCTATATATCTATCACTTTCTCCGGTGTTTGTTTATTATTAAGATCATTTTTATTATAAAAATATTTCTTTTCTGGGGGACCAATTTCATATATTGAATGTTAATATATATTATTCATTTAATATATATACTATATAATGATTATATATATTGGATGCATTTCTCTCTCTGCTGCATCGGCGGTGAAGCATCATTATGGTGGGTGATTGCTCATTTGACTTTTGGGATCAAAAAAGCTTCTTGCCTTTCTCATATCCCTTTTGCTCTTTTAACTTTCTAAACTCGAACTAACCCCACATTCACCTACCTTTTTTCTCAAATTCCAAAACCCCAAACTTATAATATTGTTATCATCTCATATGAATTAATTAAGAGGGTGACAACCATGATTAATTACTTCATATTCTTTTGTCATGCCTAAAAATTTGTGGACCATCTGGACAATTGAAAGCGTCCAGTTTATCTACCGTTCAAGAATTTAGCCACAATATATAATAATTCAGTTAATAATAATTATGTTCTCTTTTTGTTACTTGTCATTAACTAATAAGCACATAAAATGATGAAGTACATTTTTTGTAGAAACTGATGAGTGAAGTAAAAAGTATAGCTATTGAGTAAGAAATCTTACAATTAAGTAGATTATTAGATGATTATATACACATAAGTAGCAAAGCCAAAGTGACAAATATAATTACTTTTTGAACTCTAGGAGTCTATATTACAGTGTTTGTTACCCCTTCTTTGTTAGTTTGTTGGTATTCCCAAAAAAACAAGGCAGCTATTTCATCTTGTAGCTCTTAGATTAATTTAACAATTCCCCTAAATAGATGATAGAGATGGTAAACAATGGATTACATTTTAGGTTCACTAAATATGAATAAATTTAATTAATATTTTAAATTTTAAAATTAAAATTAACTTTTTTGTTAACCTATTATTTTTTACGTTGTTAAAAAAAATATTATTCCCTATACTTTCTTTTAATTTAATTAGTAAGATAGTAGCAACTAGAAAATTTGTATTGGAAGCTTTATATCATGTAAGAAGAAGGGAAAAATCCTATGACCTACCTACTCACAGTCTTAAGTCTTAACAGGTATTTTATATTGAAAAAAGAAAACATATATATAGAATTGCAATTTGAGATGGAAATAGATCTGGTGCTTGGCCTATATTTGATCTAATACTTAATTTAGTTTGTCATAAAATACGTTTAGATCCAGATTATTTATTAATAAGTTAGATCCAAGTTTGCAAATTAGTTTTATTAATTTGTCGGATCTTAAAAGTTATTAAATATTTTAAATTTATTATATTTTATTAAAATATTTTTATAATTTAAATACTTTAAAAATAATTATATTCTTGTAAATATTGAATTTTATATATTGCATATAAGTAATTGTCATTAAAATGAGTTTCTTAAGATAAATATTTTATTTAAAAAAAAATATCAAATCTTTTAACAGATTTTAGATTAAGCTAAACTCATTATCAGATAAAACTTAGTACTCGAAAAAATCTATCATAAATTATAAGTCAAATTTGATTAATTAATTACATTATAGACCTAACTTATTAGTAATGAAGTTTGATCCGGCTAAATTTATTTCTGGCCCTAAATGCAATCTTTCATTTTGTCTTTGTTTATTTATTTATTTTTCGTTTGATATAATTATACAATAATATTTAGAAGACATATATAAAAAATTAGTTCAAATAATTTTAAATTTTTTATTTAATATTCATTAATTATTTTTAAAATAATTATAATTTTAAATATTATATAATATAAAAAAATTAGATACTCTCCCCTTAACATTACTGATAATTATATTACTTTGGGAGACACGTAATTTACTGATGACGAATATAGAGAAGGTTAATTATAATAAAAGTGTAATATTGTGCATAATTATGTAAATAGGTTTGTGGTGGCGTAAGGCTAACGTGGTGGTGATGTCAGAATAAATACGTACCGTGGGAATAATATCTTCCATGATATACAGAGCAAGATCCCTTGGATTATTAAATGACAAAGCTTTTTCTCTTTTTGGATTTGAGCCCTAAGTAAGATGGAAAAATGGCATGGCGGTGGCAAACACAAATCATTTCTTTTTTGTCTCTGCTTATAGCTGGCCATTATGCCTTTCATTCAAATTACCACCTATAATTCTATCCCTCAATAATCTTTCTTCTTACCTTACTTTTCTTCTTTCTTAGCTTCTTCCTTTATTTTTTATTTCCCTTTTATCATTACGGTAAGAACAATAGTTTAGTCTGCAGATCTACTATATATTAACCATATGAACATTTAACATCGATTATATATTGTGTATATTATTACTACATGAATTATTATTAAAGTATTATCAACTTCAATAATTAAAATTGTGATATAGGTACGTTTTGAAATTTAGAGATCAAATTTTATGTATAAGCAGTTATCAGATTTCCCTAATTCAAAAGTTAATTTTTTGTGAAAATTATTAGCATATGGAGTTATGTACGTGAATGTATACAGAAATATATTTAGAAAAAAAGAATGTCGATCATTTTAACTTCGGAAGGGTTGCTTTTTTTTATATAGAAAAAAAGGTACTTGTGAAATTTTTGGTATCTTTTGAAGAAATTATATATATGAAAATACTAGGAGTTAATGTTTTTAGTAGAAAATATATAACGTATGTATGTATTAATATGCAGAAAATAAAGTTGTTTCGTTAACCTCAATGGCAAAGTTGTGTGGCAATAATTATGTTTATTTACATTTGAAGCGAACACAGTTGGATGGTCGTTAATCGTTATATTCACAATTCCATACACATGTACATATATATATATAGTTAGTTAGTTTCATTGAAGCTAAGCTATAAGTTTGTTACATGTGCTTCTCAACAAATGTCCATTAATTCATTTTAAAGCTATAAACTGTCAAAAGTTTAATTAATAGCATTATGAATAAGTTGTTGAAGTGGGAGAGAGCTATCGCATCTACTATATTTATTATATAAGTATCACAGTAGTGCCATTTGAACTTAGAGATGTAGCATGATTAGTTATCGCAAATAAGTGATCTCAATTATGAAAACTTCAGCATATATATGATGCATATTTGTCACGAAACACATACATCACTTTCGTAAAATTAGAGTATGAAGCTTATTGTTTTGTTATGTACATGTATATCAGATAATAAAACACATACATTACTGCATATGAACAATGACGCTTCCAAATAATACCTCGTATCTTATGTTGATATATACTATTCCCATGTATGTAGCTAGAAATATCACTACTAATGACCGGGAGGACGATCGAGAAAAGTTAGAAACAAATGTGGGAGACCACACGCGCTTCCACCATACGATTTTTTTTTTAAAGCAAATTAATGTTTTTATTTTACGTCATTTATTTTGTTAGATTGATATTAATTTTTAAATTTAGCTTGTGAATAAATATTTTAAATTTATAAAAAATATAAAATAATTTATAAATTAAACTAATATTAGTAGGAATTCTTTTAAAAGTTGAATCTTTTAAGTATTATAGAAATAAAAGTTGGTGTCATAAATTATGATAAAGAAGCATATGATGGATATGAAATATGATATGTGTGAATATGATAGAGGGATGTAAATAGGAATATGGAAGGAAATGATTAGGCCATGCTAAGGAAGAAGTGAAAGTGAGTGTAGGTGTGCATACAACTCTTGTCCACATTCTGTCTCTCTGCCAATTCTGGCAGATGACAATACCCCCCACGCCCCCCTACCCCGCCCCTATGTCACATGTCTCTCACTTCCATTCCAATTGCATTCAAACCCTAAGTGTCTGATTTGAATTAACAAGTGACTTTGTGTTAATATGATTTATCTTTGATAATTTTATACTAAAATTGATTTTAATAAAATAAATATTAATTAAATTACTCTTAGATTATGTATACATGTGATGAAGTAAAATGATTGAGATATGTTACGTTTATTTTGAGAATGAATGATAATATTGTATTATATATGGATGCCAACTGTGGGAAGCAGGCTTTTAAGTTAAATTCCTGAGGAAGTCCAGGAGTGTGGTACTGTACTGGAATGGTAGTAGTGGTATAATTATTTTATCACTCCACGCGCTACATGTATACATGTGCACGTTTTCAGTTTGCATCATGAGAAACTCTGATGATATGCAAAATAACAAGTTCCCTATATAACAATGTGGTTGGTTGGTTGGTTCATCCCTTCAACGAGAAATGAGAGGGGCAGAAAGCGTTATTATTGATTGATTCAATATACACCTCTCTACTACTCTCTCTGCTCATCTGCACTACTACATACATTCCCTGGCCTCTGAGAAAAGAAGGAATAAAGTGATGGCACATGAAAGCGACCCTTCAATGTGTTGCTGTGTTATTAGAGCCAGCGTGCATGACAGAGACACTATCCCATATCTCAATCTGATCATCATAATCCATATCATGCCCTCATCGCTCAAATCTCTCAATTTATATTTATCATCACTCTTATTAACACCCAAATCTTTCTCCATTTCCACCTTCTTAATCTTACAGCAGGACTCAGAACCACTGCAGATTTTTATAATAATAATAATAATAATAATAATAATGATGATGATGCAATTATTCAAGGCAAATATCTTTTGTCTGTCATGAATGTAAAAATGCTCCGTATGCATGGTGGAGTTTATAATGTCAATATTTATAATGATGGGTAAGGTACTTAAACAATATTTAAAAAGCATTATTAAAATTAAAAGTTAATTTTTTACATTTTATCAATATTTTTTATTTTTCAAATGATAAAACATTGTTAAATAATTAAAAAACATTGATAAAATTGTATAATCATTATAGTTATCATAACTACAAGAATGATAACTTGCACATATATATACAATACATTTTTAGTAAAAAATAAAACATTAATTAATGTTAATTTCCATATAAGACAAAATTTTATCTCTAACTATTAACTAACACCTCCATATATATAATTCGCTTGAGGATCAGCCATTATTTCTAGGGCCGGGTTCTACGCATATATCTCTTTAGATTTTGTTTTCCAACCCAATAATGACACATTGGCAGACATATGGTGACAAAAATATTTGTCTCTACTCTCAAACCGAAAGTATTAACTAGTAAATCATGCATCCATGTAAAATCAGCTTTGTAATTTGTACAATTATTAATGTATTAAGTAATATATTTCATATGTACAAAATTGTAATCATATGTTACTTCTTTAACCTTTTTAGGATGTTTTAACATACGCCAAAGCGAACCTACCGTCGGCTAGCAATATAGGATAGTGACATCTTAACCATGTTTTTCTATTAAGCTAGCAGTCACTAATACTTTTATATATGTCCTTGTATATATATTTGCCAAGCACTTGTAAAACTTTCCATAAATCCATCATCTTCTTTTGATATAGAGCATAATTAGGTTATGAATTAAAGGCCCTACTTTAAAAGAGAGTAAAGTCTTCATTATTATTACTAGTGTTTGCCATTATTCGCTACCGCGTTTAAGATTTTATAGCTAGCTAGGCAATTATATTTGGCATTAAAATCTCATTGACATTATATACAAACAAACCCACTCCAATTGTTTCACGAACAAAGTAACTTCAAGCAGCCCCCATGCAACCATTGAAAATGGCAAATAGAATTAGCTAGATAGCGGTTAGTAATTAATAAGGATTAGAGGTATAATTAAGATTATTCGATGGAATCTTTCATGTCTAGTTTTTCACGTAATTAAGGTATCACCGCATTCAGTTCGTGCGAAAGAAAAAGTATAGATGAACAATAATATTAGTGAACAATATGAATAATGGGGTTATAAAAATAAATTAATCATAAATTTAATTAATAATTTAATTAATTTAATTATAATAATAACAACCATTTTTAAATTTTAAAAAATCAGGTTTTTGAATTCTGAACAGTTAACGCTTCATCTCCTCTTTTACCATATCTCCTCTCTCTTTCAGTGGACTTTTTTCACAACGAAGTCAGCTTTTGTCGCGCATTCCCGACCAACGCTGTCTCTCTTTGCGCCAACGTCCGACCAACGTCCCAAGTGACAGAAAAATTTTTTTTTCACACCCCATAATCCGCGCATCGTGCAGCCCACCGTAGGTCACTGTGTTCACGTACTGTGCAGCCACTGCAGCCCACGGCCTCTACCATTGCAGCCTCGTCGTCACCGATTGATCCGGTGTAATACACGGGAGAGTTGCACCTCCCGTTTCATACGTACGTGACCTCTCGCAGCCATTTTAATGGAGGACAATTCTGTTGAACTAATTTGTCTCGCACCAGATTCTTTCACCGACAACATTACCACGCATTCGATCGACAACCTTCTCAATTCGTTCGACGGGAAAAATGAACAGTCGGACAAGGTAACCAATGTATGTTGTTTCTTTCAAACGTATGTTTATTTTCATATAAATTAGATGGTTATTAAAAGATCAAAATTTTTAACCCATGATGATATTCTTTTACAAAAGATAAAATTTGGATGGTGTTCTTGTCCGTCCATATAGTAATTAGTGAAAGTGTAATATATAAGTGGATGATCTCTTAAAAAAATTAGTTTTAATTTTTTCTATTTAAAAAGAATTACATTTTTAGAATGGTGGGATACCATAATACTACCACTACAAAAATAATCACTTTTAGCGGCCATTTATTTTACTTTTAGCGGCAATAAAAATAGCCGCTAATACATTTACCCTCAATTAGATATTAGTCGTCTTATGCTTCGCCGCTAAAAGGTTTTAGTGACCATTATAACATTTACCGGTAAGGACCATTTTAATGGCCGCAAAAAGTATATAACTTTTAGGGACAATTTTCTCGACAATTTATATGGCCACTAAAAGTAGTTCTAAGATGGAAATATTGTTCACTTTTAGTTGCCATTACTATTACCGCTAAAATCCTTTTTATCGGCAATTTATATGGCCACTAAAAAAATTCTAAAATTATAATATTATTTACTTTTAGCTGCCATTACTATTACCGCTAAAATTTTAAATTTTTTTTTAATTATATTCACTTTATTAATTAGAACTAACAACCTATATCTTTTCTATAATAATAATAATAATAATAATAATAATAATAATAATAATAATGATAATGATAATTTACATTTGAATTTTGATCAGGAAAATTTGAAATAAACTTTCTATTAAAATGCTCCTTTTGACAAACTAAAATATTAAAAGTGATATTTGTCAATACATAATAGAGGTTTGTTTGTCATTTCATTGACTTTGAATACATTTTGCAAAAAATAAAAAAAAGAAGTCAAAATATACTCAATTCTTCTAGGTCAATACTAGAGAAAGCCACCAACTATGAGTCCCACAGCAGTATAACACCATCTGCATAACAAATTGAAATTTAAGTTAAAGTTAATGTTTTAATGCATGGTGAGAAAAGCTTGAATAAGAAACATGTGCATTATGTGTGAGAACAGATTCCATTATATCTATTTATTACAAGTGCATAAATTCAGGTACCTCATCTGAATGGGAGAACAGAAAGCGACAACCTAGGAAACAAGGCATGTATGTCTGCAAACCACGTGTTAAAAGATTATCACAAAAATAAAATAGAAAGTTTCTCTAACAAGAGCCAGGCAAAATTTTTGATAATTTTGGACTTCTTTGTCTATATGCACAGGGCACTAACTAGAGCGTGCTGGATTCAAATAAATATTATTTCTGATAATTTTAATGAGTAGTTGGTATAATATTATGTATGGTATTAGTTAATAGTGCTGGATCCAAACAATAATAGAAGATATAGTCTTTCAAAAAAATAACTATTAGCATCAAACCTGATTTCAAGTGCTGAATGGTGCTAACTCATGACCAATGTTAGCATTAGGAACATAATCAATGCAGTAATGTCAAATAATAAAAAAAAAACAGCTCACAAGAAAAAAAGTTCAAATTTCAAAAATTACCTGTATAAAAGAATTTTTATTAAAATCTTGAGTCATAGATGAATCTGTTGAAACAAACTTACACAAAATTTGTCTCATAAAAGATAATTCAGTCAATATTTTATTTTGATTTTCTTTCATCAACTTCATTTCTTTTTCATGTTTTTCCTTTAGCACCTTTAGTTCTTGTTGTAATTTTTGAGCAACCTCATTAGCAAAAGCATCTGAAGCAAATTTATCATAAGATGATTTATTACCCCACAATAAAGAAGGTGTTGAACCAAGTCCTAAACCCCGTACGTAACCACTTCTATCACTTCCCAATACTTGAGAATAAACATCTCCTTCCCAAACAACACCATTATTAGATTCTTCATTAGATAACTCGCCATTGTTCAACTTCTCTTCATTTAGTTCCTATATAGAAAGAACTAAATGTCACAATTGAGTGAAGCTAAAAAGGAGGATACATGTATGTTCCTATTTTAGAACTAAATGCATGATTTAGTTCCTTTATACTTTTCAATCACAACAAGAAGATACAAATTCATAAATTTTACCACCGCTTTTGCAGATTTCTCATTCAATGGTCTACCATCCTTACGCCTTTTATGAATTTTGAAAAAAAATCTCTGCTCTTGAAGGTTCGATTCCATCCTTCACCTAACAAAACGATAAAGTCAAAAAATAAGTGCAAATGTGCAAATGTTCAATCCATCAATGTTGCAGAAAATACTGTGCATTGTTTCTAGTAGGGTATAGCAAATACTGTGCTGCATCGCTAATGGTTCCAGAAAAAAAAAACAGTGCATGATTTTATAAAATATCTAAAATAAAAATTATACATAAGTACTTGTTCATCCATCAATGTTGCAATGCTTTTGGATTCTCCCGTGTGAGGCATTTTTTGCTTTGCCCTATTAATCCTATTTGCTTGGGTACGTTTCTATCATAACACATTATGGAGTAGTAAAATACACTATTACACACACATGCTATTATTTCTCTATTTTCCTATTTTCTATATCTATACAGTTTCAATAAAATAGTAAGTTCTATACCGTTTCAATAAAAAAATAAGAAAATGCTAATAAAACAAATGAAGACAACCCTTATCAGATTCAGTAATAATATTTATCTTATATTTACATGTTAGTTAAGGCTTTCAAAGTATCTTTGCTTTATCAGAGAACCAATATGAGACAAGACCAATCCATTGATCTCTTGGAATTCGTTCTGGTCTATTCTTCAATAAAATATCTTTGATTTTGTATTGTCCCAAATACATACCCTTTAAGTCACATTTATAATCTTTTCATTTCTTTCCAATTGATCTTTTTACAAATTCCTCACAACGTATTGGATAGAAAACTTCTTCTACAAAACATTCAAGCAATTTCTTAATGAATCAAATAAAATTAAATTAGAATCTATTAAGAATAATAAATTTTTACCCTCACAATTTTCAGCAACTTATTTTTCTCCTCTTTATCATAACATCTCCAGTCATCTATGTTTAAAGGCATTATTGAAGGAGTTCTAGCTAGAATACCAAGAAAACTAGCAAGTTTTCTGCCTTCTTTTCTTATAGCTTGGTTGGTTATTAAATTGCACATCAATTGTCTTTTCATAAGGCATGTTCCAAATTTTTTTCAACAATGTAGGTCCTCTAACCCTCTTTGCTTTTGGATGACCTAACAAAAATGCAATTATTTAGGGAAAAGAAATATGAAAATATAATAATATCATATTTAAAGCAATAATAATATCACCTAATTCTTCATCTTGCTCAGAATTTATACTATTAGAAATACTAGGAGTTTGAGACAAATCCTCATCATTCAATAGTTGCTCCATAAAAGACAGTACTTCATCAGCATAATTTTCCTCTTCAACAAATCTCACATGATTCTTTTTAGGCACTCTTAAATCTGTACTTGAGACAGCACTCTCAAGATCATTATTCTCCATAAGTTTGTGTCTTTTGCTTGCCATTGAAGCACTCATTTCTTTCAATTTCTTTCTCTTTTTTTTTCCTACTGGTGAAGCCCTCTTCTTCCCAGTTCCTTGTAGCCTCTCCATCAATTTCATGCCTTCTCTTTCTCTTCTTATGTTTTCCCTTTTTATTTGACTCTAAATTATTTTTCAAATTGTTTTCTTCAATATTTGACTTTTTATAGTTTTTCTTTGATGCATCCATATCCTACAAAGTCAATAGAATTTAAAGTATAAAGCATTTATATTTAACAAAACAAAACAAAAAACAGATTATGGAAAAGGAAAAAAATTATCAAAAAATAGAACCCAAAAATTCTAACCTGAGTTTCCAAAGCTTCCATATAATAACAGGATAAGGGTAAAGTGAATCAAGTTATGTTATACCAGCTTTATCAAAGAAATCAGATTCTTACTAACATGAATGTCATTTCACGATGGAGAAAAGAAAAAGGTAAAATAACATATAAACTCTGTAACACCCTACCATACAGAGTCTTATGCTTAAGTCATAATTCATAGATGGCAAGGTATTATGACCTCAAAAATAAAAATTTAGTACGTATAGTAGTATGAATGATTGATTATAACTATGAGCCTTTGTAGAAAAAGGGGTAAACAAAAAATCGTAACTCGAAAGCGCAACACTCCGATCGATAACGTAACGAACAAAGGATAAGCCAACACGAGATTATATATATACAAAGGAGTGTCAAAAATAGGAATATCAAGACTCAAAATCTGGTTGCGAAGATAACTAGTCCGAGCATAGCAATATATACATATAAATAGAATAAGATACCCCAAGAAAACCCAAAGGGACACAAATACATAAAACCTATTCTCCAAAATCTCCTATAAGAGGAGTCATCACAATTTGTATTATTTAACGGAGATAAAAGTATCTAAGCAAAACATATAAACTAAAATAGAGTCCCCAAGAACAAAGGATCTTCGCTAATCCAGAAGTCTCCAGCAGGCCTCAGCGAGAAACCTCACGTCCTGCATCTGAAAACTACAAAATCCGCATGGGTGAGAACCAGAGGTCCCCAGCATGGTAACAGCTTCCACATATATAATACATAATAATAGAGGAAAGCTGAAGGCAATCCTAGAACTTCCTCCAGATAATTCAAAGCTTATAAACAAGCTAAACCATAAAGAGCATCTGACTAAAGATTCTTCAGTCTAACTACTACTTCCCTTTCCAATTCCTTCAGACCTCCCAACCACCAACAGGAGTATAATATAGCAAACACAGTTATTTCAAATAAGAGATATACAAATAGGAACAGATAAGGCATTTAGACAATTAGCAAGTAATATGCAGTCAAATAAGCAGTCTCAAACAATTCATATAGTATGCATATGATGAATGCCTGTCCCTAATGGCTGATGATATCATCTGTCGGTTATAGAGCCAACCCGACAAGTCCTGGTAGCTAACCATTGGACTGTCCCTCTGTCGCGCATCCCCAACTTGAGTTATACTCATCATAAACTTGATCATAATCATGATCTATATCCATCACCTTCACTGGTGAATATTTACGGGGGCGAGCTCATCCGGGGCTTTCACAGTGCCCGCCACCCTTACGACATAGGGTCAAAAGAGCTTTGAGTCTCAACCTGGAGCACATGGTGGCTAGCCACTGCTTCCTTCCAGGGAAACTCTCATCTCCAACAGTGGAAGTGCAACATTCACAATTCATTCAACAACATATATGCATTTATACATAGCCATAATCATGGCTCCGCCGTAACATGACAATAATCTAGCCATCCAGCTCACGGTTAAATCCATAACCAGCCAATTCATCAACAATTACGGCTCTTCGGCCCATGGCTTAACAAGCACTTCCACCGCCAACCTCCGCATCTCGCATAATCATCTCAGATCCTTATTGATCATTCATTTTTCCCTTGCTTCACTCGCAAGTTACCACATTCACTAGCTCTTTTTCTCATAACTAGGCATATCATAATGATTTAAGACATAAGTGGTGAGATCGGAGGCTTAGAAGTATGAAATTTGGCTTTTAAAACTCAAAAATCAACTTTGGGATAAAAACAGGGCCACGCGTACGCGCGCTCCATGCGCACGCGTGGATGGCCACAAAACTCATCGACGCTTAAACGTCATGCACGCTAACGCATGGATTGAAAAATAGCCAAGCGACGCGCACGCGTCAGCCACGCGTACGCGTGGGTGCTCTCGTGCCCCAGGCACAAATTTGGCACAGTTTTGGCACGACTCTCTGAAAAATGGCTGGGCATTGGGTGCAGCACATCGGCGCGCCCGCGCACACCACGCACACGCGTTGATGGCGCTTTCTAGAAGAACGGCGCGTACGCGCCAAGTGCGCCTACGCGCGGGGGATTATTCTACTAAAATTTTTCTAAGTTAAAAGCTGCAGAATTACCCCCAATCTTTCGACGGACATAACTTTCTCATTTTAAATCGTTTTTTACCCGTTCTTCAAACGGCATGGACATCCCGGATCCAATTTTATTTCTAAACAGATTTGGTACAAAACAGAGATCCGTAGTCCAAGTTATGTCCCACCAAAGTATGCCCAAAACCATGTTTTTCATACAAAACCACAAAGTGCCATTTTCAAAACAAGCCATTTTCAACTCTTTTCAAAATCAATCAAAACATGCCAATTTCATCCCTTTTCTTTGAAATCGATCAAAATATATCAAATTCAACATCAAGCCTCCTCAACTCACACATTGACACTTTACCACAATTCACAAAATCACCATCCCATCATTTTAACCCACTTCACCCAAGTGGCTCAAACTCAAACACATTGACATATCATATACTTTTCCTCATGCCAATTTTCAACGACACCAATTCCATTAAATCATCATTGTACACAATTAATATCATACTCACCACCAACATGGTTCCACCCACAATTCAACCATAATCAATCATCAAGCATATATCACAACATGCATATTTCTCATACATCATACCATCAAGACATCAATAATCATCATCACATATATGACCACATCATATACATCAACCATTCAACAACACCAACAATTCAATGCCTATCTTAGGGCCTCTAGCCTAAGTATTTCCTACCACATTACATATTAGATACGGGAAACCGAGACCATACCTCAGCCGATTTCCCAAGCTCAACCGGAGCACTTCCAAACCACTTTTTCCTCAAGCTCTCAAGGCCTCAACACTTCCAAGAACAGATTTTTCACCACCAAATCCTTTTCTAAGCTTTTCAAAATCACCAATCAAGTTCCAATATTCACACATACACAACCTAAGCCACAATCATCATATCCAAACACAACATCTCAATACCCAAACATCATAGAACAATAATTTACATTAGGGTTGAGAATCTTACCACACCCAAGGTCCAAGGAGACAAGATTAACCTTCTCCTTCAAGAGAGTTGGGTCCTATAACATCAAAGAGCCCAAAATCTCAATATTTTTGCTCATAAAACTCGAAGTCAAAGCTGGAAATTCGAAGATCAAAATGTGGCTTACCTCAAGATTAATTGTATGTGTTTTGTAGAGCTCTCTGCGGTGAACGCGTGGCCACAAATTGTGCGGTAATCGGAGCTCTAAATCAAAAATTATGGTGGTTTGAAGATCAAGGGAGAGATAGAACTTGAGAGAGTGTTCTCCCCCCTTCCTTCTAATTTTCAGCGTGTGTGTGCAACAAATGAGGAGAGAGAGTGCTGAAAACTAGAGTTTTGGTTTAGTTTAGTTGGGTCAAGGGCCCACTTTGGGTTCGATTGGCCCGGTTTGGCCCGTTCGGTCCAATCCTGGTCCAAATTCTATAAAATTGGTATCGAAATTCTCGTCTCAATCTCCTCTATCACATTTAGCCATAAAAATCACATTTTAGGCTTTCTAGAATAAATTCTCATTTATAGGTTAATTAGCCGTTAATTAACCAAGTCTTACAAACTCCCTAGGTCAACATTAATAAACAGAATAAGTAACCAATCTTAAGACATAAAAGATCCTTCAAATTTAAAGGTCAAAATTCAAAACATCAAAGTAAGAGCTATATATCAAAGTAAGGGCTGCATCTGCTTCTCCATGCGTGTATTAACACCTCTCCAAACGAGCATCTGCAGAAAAATGCAAGTCACTTGGTATACCTCTCTAAATAAAAAAATATAAACTTAATAAATAATAATAAGAAGAAAAATATAGAAAATGAGAATGCAAAATGTAAAAGTTCTCAAAATATTACCTAACTTACTCAGAATTGTCATCAGTTTGATTTGGTGAATATCCATGATCAATTACTATACCATTAACCCCACTTCTAACCCAATCATTATTCTCATCCTCAAAGTGACGAATTTTCTCTAACAAAGTTAAGTCACCATTATCATTTTGCATTAATTGTTCAAACTGCATAATTTTCTTTTCTCCCATATTATATATGTCTTGAGGACTAATTAGCCTAGGGATAAACCATTCATGATCATGAGGATCTTTCACAAATATCACTTGTTGAGCTTGGTTTGCAAATACAAAAGGTTCATCACTCTCTTGATCACCGGTATGTATTAAGTGTGAAAAGTTCACTAGTGTGAAACCCAAGTCATCTTTCTTAACTTCTCTACCTTTGGTTATGTCAACCCAGTCACATTTAAACAAAACAACCTTAAATTCTTCAAAGTAATTTAATTCTATAATATCAGTCAATCTTCCATAATAATTGATATTTTCTGACTTGGGAGCATTGTCACTTGCACTTGCATAGCTAATCACCTTTGAGACAACCATGACACCAGAATTTTGTGTTGCCTTGGACTCTTCATGCTTATTTGTTCGAAATCGACACCCATTGTTCAAATCAAAACCTTTGAATCATCTTGCAATGTAACTTGGACCTCGTGAAAGGGTTCTTATATCACTTTGGGAACCAAATGTGATATCCAACTTGTTAATCTAACCAGAAAATAATATAAAAGCTATAAACTTTTGATAAATTAATATGATATTAACTAAAAAATAATAATTAAATTCTTTACTTACTTCATCCTTGAACCATTCATGAAATGAATTAAAATGCAAGCTATCAAGTTGATGTGGAGAAAAGCGACGTTTGTGATGTGTTCTCTTGATCTCACTAATATGTTCACCGTACGTGATACCCATATATATGTCACTAATAATGTTATATATGGTAAACAATAAAGAGAGTTAGATGATCACTCACTTTCTATAATCTTCATCCACTTTAGAAGCACAATTGAAGAGCACATATCGATGGGTTTGCAATTATGTTTTATCATCCATTAGAAATGCTTCTTTTTTGCCAAATGGTTTCCCAATAGAAGGAAAAAGGCATCCTTCTTGACCAGCCTCATGCTCAATCTGCATAATTTTCAAACTGCATAATTTTTTTCTTTTCTGTTCAGGTGTAAAAGTGGCTCTAGACCCCAGACAGCAAAATCAATGATACCAAGAGGAGGAATAAATTGATGTACAAATTGTACAATGAATTTTCATGATATAGTGCATTGTGGCTTACATAAGTTTAAAAATAAATTAATTAAAAATATAAGTATGTCTACAAAGATTGTGTTCTGCAATAAATAGGTGATAAAGGAAGAGATATGCTGAATTCAACACTAGATAAAACTCTTGTGGCATTGCTGCTCTATATCAATCATTATAGAGTAACTTAAGAGTATAATATGCATCATGCAATGAAACAATGAGTAATTTAAGAACTCAAATTTTTTTTTACATGAATACCTTTGATAAAAGTATGCCAATTAATTAAGCATCTGAAGACATCATTAATGTTATTAAAATTTTATATACCTAGATCATATTTCTTCCATTTACCTATATTCAATTAGTATTACAAAGAAGGCATTTTGTTTATTCCCATTACGAAAGAAGAAAAATGAAACAAATATGGATACAATGATTAATGAAAGGGTAAAAGTTGCTTACAATTCTCAATGTAAGACCGACAAAAAACAGTATGGATAAGCAAAGAGCAAGAGGGAGGTAGTCCAGGCAGCCCAAAAAGCTGTTATCGCAACCAAAGCAAGAAAGTGAGTAGGATTTAGGATTATGTTGGAGCAAATCAAGTACAGGAATGTGTAGTTGGGGGCATAAATTGTTTTCTCTTACAATAGACATACTTTTTTATCCTAAAATCACAAAATTGTCCACAAAATTACTATTAAAATTGTCCACAAAATTGTCCAAAATTCAAAATATATAACTACCTCATAAATGAACTTACTATCAAAAGACAAATTTATTAAGGTATACAAGCCCAACAGATTTAATGGTATCCCCTGTGACCAAAGGGGTTCTTGCCAGAACCAAAAGGGATGGTGCACTATTACCATCACCTTTTAAAACTGAAACTAAGGTAGTGTATCACAATTAAACTTATAGTTATAATTTAAAATATGAGATGAAAAAGAATAGAATATGAAACAACGAAATTACCAAATGCATGCATTTACCCAAGAAGTATCATGAGGCAAATATATTAAAGCACACGTTTTCTTATTGTTTCATTTAAATATGCATTATATTATGGATTAGTTTTGTGATGAGTATAAACAAAAATGAACTAATTAATCAAGTATGCCATCTCTTCTTTATATTAAAGTAAGGAACAGGTACAACAAGAAATTGTCGCTCTGCGGATGGATCACCTTAGCAGGAGCTGCATGACAAAAAATTATGAAAAAAATAATTGCCTTGAAAATTTAGAAATCACCAAAGCTAAGCAATTCTATCTATGACCAAAACAGGTATGAAATTCTGAGGGGACAAATCGAGTTCATTCTTTCAAACTTCAAAGTTACAAAACCTTGACTAATCAAAATTAAGCTTAACAAGGACACACGATGTAACCTTTGAATCTTCAAATTCCAAAAATAGACAAGAAAGCACAAAATCTTTTACCACAAAATAAAAAAATCACCTGAACAATTTTTCCAAAACCTTCAAACGAAGCAGAAACAAAAAGCAATTTGAGACCTAATTAATAAATGAAGAGAAATTAACAAATAAAGAGAAATTATGAAATTATACTGAACTAATGAAGCAATTAAACACATTATCAATTTGAGTGGATCTGGCGCGGATTCGACCTAGATCTGAGGCAGAGTGTGTAAACAAGAAGACAGATGTGCGTGTAGAGCAATAGGCGGCGATGGCAAGGCCTGTGACGGCGGTGGTGGGCGGTTGTCGGTGGAGAATGTTGAGATGGAATGGGTTTTTCAAGGAGTGATTATCTGAGTCAAGGTTCGGTGGGATATCTGAGACAAGGTTCTCTCTTCTTTGCATAGGTGTATAATTTAAGAAATTAAAAAAATATTATGATAAATTTTTTAGTGGCAATTAAATAATGGCTGGTATTAATTTATAAAAATTAAAATTAAAAGTAAAAATAAATAATAATTTAGTGGCAATAATAATAATTGCCATTATAATATATAATAATAGTGTCAACTATATAATTGTCACTAAAATTTGTTTTTAAATTTTTTTTATGTATTTTTTAGTGGCAATAAAAATAATTGCCATTATAATATATAGTAATAATGGCAAATACATAATTATCGCAAAAAGATAACTTAAATTAAGAAATTAGTGGCTATTATGTTATTGCCACTAAAAGTTTGTCGCTAAAACATATTTTTCTTGTAGTGTACGTACTAGTTAATAGTTACTACTTACAAGCTACAGCTTGCTTTCTTGTTAGATTTTTATAACTTGTTACAATGAACCATTGTTCAAGTTCTAAATAAGATGAAGATGGAAATTTATTTATTGAAAATCATAAATTGTTACATTACCTTTTTAATAGGTTACCCTGAAATGTTCTCAATATATGTTTATTGTTAAATGAGAAAATTTTGCTAATTGTTGCGACTAGAATGTTAAGAATCTCCATCTGTATGCTCCCGTTCCATGCTTGCACTAGCAAATGCGGCTAAATATGTAAAAAATTTATAGGAGCTAATAATGAGACTTTTCACAGCATAGTAAAAGACTCTCTTTTAGTTTGCATAGTTATATTTTGTATGTGGTGGATTTATGCATTTTCTGTATAAATAATTAATATAAAACTAACTAGTTAGGTGCCATTTTGTATGAGTATACATCTCACTGTTATGATTTATTTTAATTCATGTATATTAATAAATTTTATTATCATATTTTTGGATAGAGTATTAATAAAATGAATTTAGTTGATATTTTATTATAGTATCTATTTACTTTATGTAGGTTTGATTGTAGGCCATAGAATGTACGAAAATTACTAAGTTGGGATGTGATGACACGGATCTTATTGATGAGGTTTAGACTCTACTTTGTTGTTATTTTTTTGTTAATCACATGTTTCAATTGACCATTAATCACCGTGTTCATCAAATGATGTCTGTTTTGAACTGATTCGCAGTTTTCGGATCATAGTTGCCTTGCTGAAAATGAAATACCAAGAGTTGGGATGCGGTTTGAGCATTTGAAGCTGGCCCAAGATTTTTATGCAAGCTACGCAAAGAAAGTTGGCTTCATAAGTAAGATACGAGCCATAAATTTTGACAGGATGACAAAGCAACTGATCAACCAATCTATCTATTGCAATCGGGAGGGTTTTCGCGGGTCTCGTGTCAAAGCACCCACACAGAAGAACACGATTGCAGCTGTGGAGTGTAGAGCAAGAATATATGCAAAGTTTGACAGGAAAAAGCAAGATTGGATCTTGTTGAAGGTTAAACTAAATCACTCGCACCTGTGTTCAACTAAGAAGGTGGTGCACTACCACGAGAATAGGGAGTTGACAATGCATGCGAAGTGCATCATTAAGGTTAATGATGAGGCGGGCATTCGACCCAACAAGACCTTTCTAGCATTGGCCAATAAAGTTGGTGGGCCTTTGAACTTGGGCTTCTCAAAAAAAGACGTCAGGAATTACATTTCATCAAGACTCTGATCCACAAATGTCAACGCAGATGTCAAGGAGATGTTGAATTACTTCATGCGAATGAAGGAGTTAAATCCGAACTTCTTTTACGCAGTGAATGTGGGTGATGATTATAAGTTTACGAGTGCAATTTGGGTGGATGTAAGGTATAGGGCGTCTTATGAATACTATGGAGACGTGGTGTCATTTGTTACCACATATAGCACGAACCGGTAAAATGTATTTACATTTACATTATTTAATTATTTAATTATTTTTTATTAGTTGGATGTTTCTAAATATGGTTGTTCATCCTTTAGGCATGGATTGTCGTTCACTACTTTCATTGGTGTGAACCACCATGGTAAGTCTACTTTGCTAGGCTGTGCTCTGCTAAGCAGCAAAGAGATCCTCAGTTTTGAGTGGGTGTTCACACAATGGCTGAAGTACATGGGAACTACACCGCAGGGCATCATCACAGACCAATTGTTTGGTGCAATTAAGAAGGTCCTCCCCAATACACGACACCGTTGGTGCATATGGCATATAACAAAAAAAAAATACAGAATAAGCTTGGAGGTCATGCTAGATTCAGAGAGTTGAATGCTGAGTTGAATCACATTATATGGAACTCTCGGTCGGTTGAGGATTTCGAGGATCATTGGGCTGAGTTCATTGATGAGTTCAACTTACATCACAACAGATGGCTATCAGGTTTGTGTCTTTTTAGTAAAATCATGTGTCATAAGTGCTTAGATGTTGTTGTGTTCTTGTATTCTGTTTTGAGAATATGTTCTTATGCATGGTTTTGTTTTTGGTGGGTTTGTTTGATTTTTAGATTTGTTTGAGGACCAACACATGTGGGTGCTGATCTTTTTCAAGGGTTAATTTTGGGCTTCCATGAGGAGTATGGAGAGGAGTGAGGGTATGCATTTATTCTTTTGTGGATTCTTAAATTGCAAGACTAGTTTGGTCTACGAAGGAGCAAAAGGAACTGGAGGATGATGTTGCAGACTCAAGAGGTCTAATCCCATGTGCAATTAGATCAGCTATTGAGAGATGATTTCAACAAGAGTACACCAACGAGATGTTTAGGGATGTCCAAACGGAGTTTGTCAAGAAGGCTGATTGCACTATTCGTGCCATGTATGAACACGGTGACTTGGCTTGGGTAAAGGTGGAAGAGGAAATAGTAGTCTATGAGACGACCTGGTATGTTACGTACGATGTCCATTTTGACCATTCGACTCACGCAGTTCGATGTGAGTGCAACTTGTTCAAGAGTGTAGGTATATTATGTTACCACTGTCTTGTAGCACTTTCATCTTACAAAGTGAATGAGGTACCTTCCTGCTATGTTCTACCTCGTTGGAGAAAGAACATAAAGCGTAAGCACACCTACATTAAGAGTAGTCACGATGTTAGACGTTTAGATGAAAGCCACAACATATTCAGAGGGTTGTGTGCACATTTCTACAACGTTGCACAGGAATTTGTGGATTGTGACGATGAAGCAGACATGTTACATGCTGCTCTGGATGATGCAAGGGCCAAGCTAGTAGATTACCGTGCCAGGATGCGGAATAAGACCGTCGCCAATGCACACAATAACATCGCCACAGACACTTTCAACCGTGTTCGGCATAGAGGACATTCAGGCCCCATCAAAGGTAACCACAAAGGGTCGTTCAAAATGTAAAAGGCTCGGATATGCGTTGGATAAATTGATCAGAAAATTCATGCGGAGAAAGTGGAAGAGTTTAGGCAAGGTATGTATAGGAATTAATTTAAACTTCACTTTTACTACGGTTTTTATTATGTCGATAGTGACTTGTTTTTCTTTGAGTTTGTTTCTTTCAGGATAATCGTGTAGAATTTACTGGAAATCAAGATTTGGATGCTTCCGCTCACCAGATTGCTAAGCAAGGAGTTAGTGGATTCATGTTCCTGTTAAACTCTTTCGACGATACCTAGAGTGTTTAGGATACAAAATCCATTATGTTATATTAGTGGTCTCTTTTGTTAGGTGTTACAACTCAATATGTATGTTTCATGGTTATTTTTTTGTTTAGGTTGTCTATGGTCAAAAAATTATAAAACTGGTATTTTGTGGCCTTAGCTTCTTGCTACTCACGTGGCCGGCGTGTTCATATTTTTGTTGATGTGGTTTGACTGGTTGTAGAATAATGTCTGGATGAATACATGTCGTATAACCTGGATAGTTACTTGTAATATAATTGGAATTTTATGTGTGATCAATTACGAGTGGCATGGCCTGGATGTTCGATTTAATATAGTAATGGATGATTATTTTTATGGTGTTTAGATGGTTACTTCCTATAGGATTAGCATGGTGTCTGTGATAATTTAAATGTAGTATTGATGAGCGGATAATTTGTACGCTTTTTGGCATTGTTTTTAGTATGTTTTTAGTATAATTTAATTAGTTTTTAGTATATTTTTAGTAGTTTTTAGTTAAAAGTCACTTTTCTGGACTTTACTATGAGTTTGTGTGTTTTTCTGTGATTTCAGGTATTTTCTGACTGAAATTGAGGGTCCTGAGCAAAAATCTGATTCAGAGGCTGAAAAGGACTGCAGATGCTGTTGGATTCTGACCTCCCTGCACTCGAAGTGGATTTTCTGGAGCTACAGTAACCCAATTGGCGCGCTCTCAACAGCGTTGGAAAGTAGACATCCTGGGCTTTCCAGCAATGTATAATAGTCCATACTTTTCCCGAGATTTGATGGCCCAAACCGGCATTGCAAATCAGCTTCAGAATTCCCAGCGTTTAACGCTGGAACTGGCATAAAAATTGGAGTTAAACGCCCAAACTGGCATAAAAGCTGGCGTTTAACTCCAGAAAAAGTCTCTACACATGAAAGCTTCAATGCTCAGCCCAAGCACACACTAAGTGGACCCAGAAGTGGATTTTTACGTCATTTACTCATTTCTGTATACCCTAGGTTACTAGTTCACTATTAATAGAATCTTTTGACATTGTATCTGGACCTCATGACACTTTACACGTTTCTTTGTGTACCTTCCACGGCATGAGTCTCTAAACCCCATGGTTGGGGGTGAGAAGCTCTGCTGTGTCTTGATGGATTAATGCAATTACTACTGTTTTTCATTCAATCATGCTTGCTTCCATTCTAAGATATTACTTGTTCTTAAACCGGATGAATGTGATGATCCGTGACACTCATCATCATTCTCAACTATGAACGTGTGCCTGACAACCACCTCCGTTCTACCTTAGATTAAGTGGATATCTCTTGGATTCTTTAATCAGAATCTTCATGGTATAAGCTAGAACTGATGGCGGCATTCAAGAGAATCCGGAAGGTCTAAACCTTGTCTGTGGTATTCTGAGTAGGATTCAATGACTGAATGACTGTGACGAGCTTCAAACTCCTGAGGGCTGGGCGTTAGTGACAGACGCAAAAGAATCACTGGATTCTATTCCAACCTGATTGAGAACCGACTGATGGATAGCCGTGCCGTGACAGGGTGCGTTGAACATTTCCACTGAGAGGATGGGAGGTAGCCACTGACAACGGTGAAACCCTTGCATACAGCTTGTCATGGAAGGAGCCTTGCGTGCTTGAAGAAGAAGACAGTAGGAAAGCAGAGATTCAGAAGATGGAGCATCTCCAAAACCTCAACCTGTTCCCCATTACTGCAAAACAAGTACTTATTTCATGTTCTTTTACTTTTCACAATCAACCTTGATAATTATTGATATCCTGACTAAGATTTACAAGATAACCATAGCTTGCTTCAAACCGACAATCTCCGTGGGATCGACCCTTACTCACATAAGGTATTACTTGGACGACCCAGTGCACTTGCTGGTTAGTTGTGCGGGGTTGCAAAAGTGTGATTGCAATTTCGTGCACCAAGTTTTTGGCGCCGTTGCCAGGGATTGTTCGAGTTTGGACAACTGACGGCTTATCTTGTTGCTTAGATTAGGACTGTTTTATTTTTGTTGGTTTAGAGTCTTTTAGTTAAGTCTAGTTTCAAATTCTAAGTTTAGTGTCCTCTTTGTGTTTTTCCCTTAAAATTTTCAAAAATTAGTGTTTGATTTTCTAAAAATTTTAAGTTTGGTGTCATTTTGTTGTTTTTCTCTTTCCTCATTTCAAAAATCAAATCTTTTTCACAAAAATTTTTCAATCATATCTTTCTAATTGCTAATCTCAAAATCTTTTTAATTAACTAATTGATTCAGTTTTCAATTTGTTTTGATCTTATTTTCTTTTAATTTTCAAATTTTTTTATTTTTATTCTCCTTTTGTTTTTATTTTATTTTTTGGTTAATTCAAAAAAAAATATTTATCTACTTGCAATCCATATCATTTTCCTTTATCCATCATGGACCTAAGTAGGATTGAACAGTCCAGAAAGACTCTGGGGTCATATGCTAACCCCATTATAGCTGCATATGGGAGTAGCATCTGTACACCTCCCATCAAAGCAAGCAGCTTTGAGCTAAATCCTCAACTCATTATCATAGTGCAGCAAAATTGCCAGTATTCCGGTCTTCCACAGGAAGAGCCTACTGAGTTTCTGGCACAGTTCTTACAAATTGCTGACACAGTACGTGATAAAGAGGTGGATCAGGATGTCTACAGACTATTACTGTTTCCATTTGCTGTAAAAGATCAAGCTAAGAGATGGTTGAATAACCAACCTACAGCAAGCATAAAGACATGGAAACAGTTATCAGACAAATTCCTGAATCACTTTTACCCTCCAAAGAGGATGACACAGCTAAGGCTGGACATCCAAGGCTTTAAACAAGAGGATAATGAATCCCTTTATAATGCCTGGGAGAGGTATAGAGGTATGCTAAGAAAATGCCCCTCTGAAATGTTTTCAGAGTGGGTACAGTTAGACATCTTCTACTATGGGCTTACAGAAAAAGCTCAGATGTCTTTAGACCACTCAGCTGGTGGATCTATACACATGAGGAAGACAATTGAAGAGGCTCAAGAGCTTATAGACACTGTTGCTAGAAATCAATATTTGTACTCTAGCAATGAGTTCTCCCCAAAAGAGGAAGTCATGGCAGTAGCCACTGATCCTAATCCTCAAGAACAGATGATTGAGTTTAATCAACAATTGCTCCTGATGACAAAACAGTTAGCAGAATTTAAAGAGATGCTCCATGAAACTAAAGTTGCTAACAAGAACATAGAACTGCAGTTGAATCAAGCAAAACAGCAGATATCTAAACAGATAACAGAAGAATGTCAAGCAGTTCAACTGAGGAGTGGGAAGACATTGAATAACACTGCCCAAAAGAGCAAAAAGCCAAATAAGGAACACTTGACAGAGGATAGCCAAACCACTATCCAAAATCCCTCTGAGGACAGTAAGAGCCCAGAGAGGAATGCTATTGGCGTTCAAACGCCAGAAAAGGAGGGAAAGCTGGCGTTAAACGCCCATTCCCTGCCCAGTTCTGGCGTTCAAACGCCAGAAAAGGGGGAAAAGTTGGCGTTAAACGCCCATTTTCCACCCAATCCTGGCGTTCAAACGCAAAAGGGGAACCAGACACCTGAGAGTGCTGATAGTAACCCCTCTAAAAATACTTCTCTAACCACTTCTGTAAGGAATAAACCTGCAGCAATTAAGGTTGAAGAATATAAAGCCAAGATGCCTTATCCTCAGAAACTCCGCCAAGCGGAACAGGATAAGCAATTTGCCCGCTTTGCAGACTATCTAAGGACTCTTGAAATAAAGATTCCGTTTGCAGAGGCACTTGAGCAAATACCTTCTTATGCTAAGTTCATGAAAGAGATCTTAAGTCATAAGAAGGATTGGAGAGAAACTGAAAAAGTATTTCTCACTGAAGAATGCAGTGCAGTCATTTTGAAAAGCTTACCAGAAAAGCTTCAAGATCCAGGAAGCTTTATGATACCATGCACATTAGAAGATGCTTGCACCAAGACAGCCCTATGTGATCTTGGAGCAAGCATCAATCTAATACCTGCATCCACTATCAGAAAGCTTGGGATGACTGAAGAAGTCAAACCAACCCGGATATGCCTCCAACTTGCTGATGGCTCCATTAAATATCCATCAGGCATAATAGAGGACATGATTGTCAAGGTTGGGCCATTCGCCTTTCCAACTGACTTTGTGGTGCTGGAAATGGAGGAGCACAAGAGTGCAACTCTCATTCTAGGAAGACCTTTCCTAGCAACTGGACGAACCCTTATTGATGTACAAAAAGGGGAAGTAACCCTGAGAGTCAATGATGATGAGTTCAAGTTGAATGCTGTAAAAGCCATGCAGCATCCAGACACACCAAATGACTGCATGGGCGCTGACATTATTGACTTTCTGGTAGAAGAGGTCAATATGACTGAAAGCCTAGAATCAGAGCTTGAGGACATCTTCAAGGATGCTCAACCTGATCAAGAAGAACCAGAGGAAACAAAGGAATTTTCAAAAATTCCTCAGGAGGAGGATAAGCCTCCCAAACCTGAACTCAAACCACTACCACCATCCCTGAAGTATGCATTTCTGGGAGAAGGTGACACTTTTCCAGTGATTATAAGCTCTGCTTTAAATCCACAGGAAGAGGAAGCACTGATTCAAGTGCTAAGGACACACAAGACAGCTCTTGGGTGGTCCATAAGTGATCTTAAAGGCATTAGCCCAGCTAGATGCATGCACAAAATCCTGTTGGAGGATAATGCCAAACCAGTGGTCCAACCACAAAGGAGACTAAATCCAGCCATGAAGGAGGTGGTGCAGAAAGAGGTCACTAAATTACTAGAGGCTGGGATTATTTATCCTATTTCTGATAGCCCCTGGGTGAGCCCTGTCCAAGTTGTCCCCAAAAAGGGAGGCACGACAGTGGTTCAAAATGAAAAAAATGAACAGGTTCCTACAAGAACAGTCACAGGGTGGCGTATGTGTATTGACTACAGAAGGCTCAATACAGCCACCAGAAAGGATCATTTTCCTTTACCATTCATAGACCAAATGTTGGAAAGACTAGCTGGTCATGATTATTACTGCTTTTTGGATGGCTATTCAGGTTACAACCAAATTGCAGTAGATCCCCAGGACCAAGAGAAAACAGCATTTACTTGCCCTTCTGGCGTGTTTGCCTACAGAAGGATGCCTTTTGGTCTGTGTAATGCTCCTGCAACCTTTCAGAGATGCATGCTATCCATCTTCTCTGACATGGTGGAGAAATTCCTGGAAGTCTTCATGGATGACTTCTCAGTGTATGGAGACTCATTCAGCTCCTGTCTTAACCACCTAGCACTTGTCCTGAAAAGGTGCCAAGAGACTAACCTGGTTTTAAACTGGGAGAAATGTCACTTTATGGTGACTGAAGGAATTGTCCTTGGACACAAAATTTCAAGCAGGGGAATAGAGGTGGATAAGGCAAAGGTAGAGGTAATTGAAAAATTACCACCACCTACCAATGTTAAGGCAATCAGAAGCTTTCTGGGGCATGCAGGATTCTACAGAAGGTTCATAAAGGATTTTTCGAAAATTGCAAAACCTTTGAGTAACCTGCTAGTTGCTGACACACCATTTGTGTTTGACACACAGTGTCTGCAGGCATTTGAGACCCTGAAAGCTAAGCTGGTCACAGCACCAGTCATCTCTGCACCAGATTGGACATTGCCATTTGAACTAATGTGTGATGCCAGTGACCATGCTATTGGTGCAGTGTTGGGACAGAGGCATAACAAGCTTCTGCACGTCATTTATTATGCCAGCCGTGTTCTAAATGATGCACAGAAGAATTACACAACCACAGAAAAAGAGTTACTTGCAGTGGTCTATGCCATTGACAAGTTTAGATCCTATTTAGTGGGATCCAAAGTGGTTGTGTACACTGACCATGCTGCTCTTAAATACTTACTCACAAAGCAGGATTCAAAACCCAGGCTAATAAGATGGGTGTTGCTTCTGCAAGAGTTTGATATAGAAATAAGAGACAGAAAAGGGACAGAGAACCAGGTAGCTGATCATCTGTCCCGAATAGAACCAGTAGCTGGGGCGTCCCTCCCTTCTACTGAGATTTCTGAGACTTTCCCAGATGAGCAACTCTTTGCCATTCAGGAAGCTCCATGGTTTGCAGATATTGCAAATTTTAAAGCTGTGAGGTTCATACCCCAGGAGTACAGCAGAGTGCAAAGAAAGAAATTAATTTCAGATGCCAAGTACTACCTCTGGGATGAGCCATATCTCTTTAAGAGATGTGCAGACGGAATGATCCGTAAAATCCGGTTAATTAACGGCTAATTAACCCATAAATGATAATTTATTCTAGAAAGCCTAAAATGTGATTTTTATGGCTAAATGTGATAGAGGAGACTGAGACGAGAATTTTGGTACCAATTTTATAGAATTCGGACCAAGATTGGACCGAACGGGTCAAACCGGGCCAATTGGACCCAAAGTGGGCCCTTGGCCCAACATAACTTAACCAAAACCCTAGTTTTCAGCACTCTCTCTCCTCATTTGTTACACACACAAGCTGAAATGGTGGAGAGGAAGGGAAGAACATTCTCTCAACTTCTCTCTCTCACTTGATCTTCAAATCACCATAACTTTTGATCTAGAGCTCCGATTGCCGCTCCGTTTGCGGCCACGCGTTCACCGCGGAGAGCTCTACAAAACCCATACCATCAATCTTGAGGTAAGCCACACCTTGCTGTTCGAATCTCAGCCCTTATTTTCGAATTTCAATGGGTGAAATGTTGAGATTTTGGGTTCTTTGATGTTATAGGACCCAACTCTCTTGAAGGAGAAGGTTAATCTTGTCTCCTTGGACCTTGGGTGTGGTAAGATTCTCAACCCTAGTGTAATTTGTGATTTTATGATGTTTGGGTTTTGAGATGTTGTGTATGGGTATGATGGTTATGGCCTAGGTTGTGTGTGTGTGTGGATATTGGAGCTTGATTGGTGACTTTGAAAAGCTTGGAAAGGGTTTGGTGGTGAGAAATCTGTTCTTGGAGGTGTTGAGGCCTTGAGAGCTTGTGGATAAGTGATTTGGAAGTGCTCCGGTGGAGCTTGGGAAAATCGGCTAAGGTATGGTTTCGGTTTCCCGTATCTAATATGTAATGTGGTAGGAAATACTTAGGCTAGGGGCCCTAAGATAGGCATTGAATGGTTGATGTTGTTAAATGATTGAGATATATGATGTGGTCATATATGTGATGATGATTATTGATGCCTTAATGGTGTGATGTATGAGAAATATGCATGTGGTGATATATGCTTGATAATTGGTTATGGTTGAATTGTGGGTTGAACCATGTTGGTGGTGAGTATGATGTTAATTGTGTACAATAATGACTTATTGGAATTGGTGTTGTTGATAATTGGCATGAGAAAGAGTATATGATATGTCAATATGTTTGAGTTTGAGCCACTTGGGTGAAGTGGGTTAAAATGATGAGATAGTGATTTTGTAAATCATGGTAAAGTGTCAATGTGTGAGTTGAGGAGGCTTGATGTTGAAATTGATGTATTTTGATTGATTTCAAAGGAAAGGGATGAGAATGGCATGTTTTGATTGATTTTGAAAAGAGTTGGAAATGACTTGTTTTGAAAATGGCACTTTGTGGTTTTTATGAAAAACATGGTTTTTGGGCATACTTTGGTGGGACATAACTTGGACTATGGATCTCTGTTTTGTGCCAAATCCATTTAGAAATGAAATTGGATCCGGGATGTCCATGCCGTTCGAAGAACGGTTGAAAAACGATTTAAAATGAGGAAGTTATGTCCGTTGGAAGATTGGGGTAAAAATCTGTGAATTCTGCAGCTTTTAACTTAGAAAATTTTTAACAGAATAACCCCTTGCGCGTGGGCGCACCTGGCGCGTACGCGCCGATCTTCCAAGAAGTGCCATCCACGCGTACGCGTGATGTGCGCGGGCGCGCCGATGGTGCTGCACCCAATGCCCAGCCATTTTCCAGAGAGTTATGCCAGAACTGTGCCAGCTTTGTGCCTGGGGCACGAGAGTACCCACGCGTACGCGTACGCGTCGATTGGCAAGTTTTAAATCCACGCGTTAGCGTGCATGACGCTTGCGCGTCGATAAGTTTTTGAGGCCGCCCACGCGTGCGCGTGGAGTGTGCGTGCGCATGGCCCTGTTTTCATCCCAAAGTTGATTTTTGAGTTTTAAAAGCCGAATTTCATACTTCTAAGTCTCCGATCTCACCACTTATATCTTAAATCATTATGATATGCCTAGCTATTAGAAAAGGGCTAGTGAATGATGTAACTTGCGAGTGAAGCAAGGGGAAAATGAATAATCAATGAGGATCATTGATGATTATGTGAGATGTGGAGGATGGTGGTGGAAGTGCTTGTTATGCCATTGGCCGAAGGGCCGTAATTGCTTGTGAATTGGCTGGTTCTGGATTGAACCGTGAGCCGGAATAGCTGTGTATGCTATGGATATTGGCTGGTTATGGATTTAACCGTGAGCCGGAATGGCTGATATGGATGTTGATCCATGGAAGAGAATTCATGCATGTTGTGCTGAATTATGGATGATTGTGATTTGCACTTCCACTATCGGAGTTATGAGTTTCCCTGGGTAGTAGCAGTGGCTAGCCACCACGTGCTCCAGGTTGAGACTTGATACTCTTCTGACCCTATGTCATAAGTGTGGCCGGGCACTGTGAAAGACCCGGATGAGCTCGCCCCCGTATATATTCACCAGTGAGGGTGATGGATATAGATCATGATTATGATCAAGTTTATGACGAGTATAACTCGAGTTGGGGATGCATGACAGAGGGACAGTCCAATGGTTAGCGACCAGGACTTGTCGGGTTGGCTATATAACCGACAAGATGATATCATCAGCCACTAGGGACAGGCATTCATCATATGCATACTATGTGAATTGTTTGAGATTGCCTATTTGACTGCATATAACTTGCTAATTGTCTAAATGCCTTACTTGCTCCTATTTGTATATTCTTTGTCTGATATAACTGTGTTTGTTAATAATATACTCCTGTTGGTGGTTGGGAGGTTTGAAGGAATTGGAAAGGGAAGTATTAGTTAGACTGAAGAATCTTTAGTCAGATGCCCTTATATGGTTTAGCTTGTTATAAGCTTTGATATTATCTGGAGGGAGCTCTAGGATTGCCTTTGGCTTTCCTCTATTATTATGTATTATATATGTGGAAGCTGTTACCTGCTGGGAACCTCTGGTTCTCACCCATGCGGATTTTGTGGTTTTCAGATGCAGGACGTGAGGCGTCCCGCTGAGGCATGCTGGAGACTTCTTTTATTGCGAAGATCCTTTGCTCTCGAGGCTATGTTTTGGTCTATATGATTTGTTTAGATACTTTTATCTCCATTAAATAATACAAACTGTGATGACTTCTCTTATGGGAGATTTTGGAGAATAGGTTTTATGTATTTGTGTCCCTTTGGGTTTCCTTTGGGGTTTTCCTTATTTTTATCATATGTATATACTGTTATGCTCGGACCGGCCATCTTCGCTCCCGGATCTTGAGTTTTGATATTCCTGTTTTTGACACTCCTTTGTATATATATAATCACGCGTTGGATTATCCTTGTTCGTTACGTTATCGATCGGAGTGATGCGCTTTTGAGTTGCGGTTTTTGTTTACCCCTTTTTCTACAAAGGCTCCTAGTTATAATCAATCATTCATACTACTATACGTACTAAATTTTTATTTTAGAGGTCGTAATACCTTGCCATCTCTGAATTATGACTTAAGCATAAGACTCTGTATGGTAGGGTGTTACATTATGGTATCAGAGCAGTTCGTTCCTGTAGAGCCTGAGGGATGGACTGATTATGCTTCTGTGCATTCTCTGTGTGTGTGTTATGTGCTATTAGTATATCTGCTTGATATAATTGGCATAAACGTTCATGAGCATGCATTTGGGACTTTGAAGTACTAGACTTCCGATATTGAGACTGATCAACTTAATATCGATTGTTTGGTATGTATAGGAACCAGATGGCGCCTCGTGGACGCGGTAGAGGTAGTGCGAGAGGTCGTACGAATGCTCGTGCACCGGAAAATAACACTAATGACCCGGTGAACTTTATGACTGCGTTGGAGAACATGGCTGCTGCTATGCAAGCCACTGCTGAGGCTCTTGGTCAACAGATGAACAACCATGGTAATGATGGAGGTGGAGCTCTTGGCCCGAAGACGTTGGCAAACTTTTTGAAGGTGAATCCACCTAAGTTCAAAGGAACTACTAGTCCGACTGAGGCCGATACATGGTTTCAGGCTATAGAGCGAGCGCTGCAAGCGCAAGTGGTGCCTGAAGGACAGCGTGTCGAGTTTGCTACCTATATGCTTGTCGGTGAAGCATCCCATTGGTGGCAAGGTATCCGACGTCTTCTGCAGCAGGGTGATGACTATATCACCTGGAATGTTTTTCAAGAAGAGTTCTATAAGAAGTACTTTCCGACTTCTGCTAGGACGGCTAAGGAACTTGAATTGTTACAGCTGAAGCAGGGTACTATGTCCATATCAGAGTATACTGACAAGTTTGAGGAGCTGTTCAGGTTCTCTCGTATGTGCCAAGGGACTCCGGTGGAATATGAGGAATGGAAGTGTGTTAAGTATGAAGGAGGACTCCGGAGTGATATTTTCAGTTCAGTGGGACCAATGGAGATTAGGACTTTCTCCGAGTTGGTGAACAAGTGTAGGGTTGCTGAAGAGTGTGTGAAGAGGGCAACTGCTGAGAAAGGGACTCACAGAGGATCATTCCCACAGAACCGAGGGAAGAGTTTTGCACCTAGAGGTCCGTCCTTCAAGAGGGGAAGCTCTTTTAGGAGGCCCAACAACAACAACAACAACTCCCAAGGAAAAAGGTTTGGGAAACAGCCTCAAAATGATCAAGCTTGTACTAGGTGTGGGAGTCACCATCCGGGAGCACCATGCAAGGCCGGATGGGGTTTGTGCTACACTTGTGGAAAGGCAGGGCATAAAGCTGTAAATTGTCTTGAGAAGCAGAAACAAGGTGCTGGAAAGGCACAACAGACTGGTCGGGTGTTCACCACTTCAGCTGTAGGAGCTGAGGGATCCGAGACACTTATTCGAGGTAACTGTGAAATAGCTGGTCAAACTTTAAATGCTTTATTTGATTCGGGAGCATCGCATTCATTCATTGCATTTGAGAAGGCCCATGAGTTAGGATTAAAAATTGTAACTTTAGGATATGATCTAAGAGTGTACAATGCTACCCATGAAGCCATGGTAACTAGGCTAGGATGCCCGGAAGTCACCTTTAGGTTCAAGCAGCGTGATTTTGTTCATAATTTAATCTGCTTGCCGATGATTGGTCTTGATCTTATCTTGGGATTGGACTGGTTATCTAAGAACCATGTTCTACTTGATTGTCCTACAAAGTCGGTGTACTTTATGCCGGAAGATACTGAAGGGCCGGTCGTGGTGAATAATTATTACTTGAATTCGATGATGGTGAATTGTTCCGGAACCGAATGTCAGGGTATTTTGTTGTTAGCCGCGGGTGTTTCGGGTGATGATCAAAGGTTGGAACAGATTCCGGTTGTGTGTGAGTTTCCGGAAGTGTTTCCTGATGATATTGATGAGTTTCCACCTAACCGAGAGGTTGAGTTTGCTATTGAATTGGTGCCCGGAGTGGGACCAATCTCAAGTGCTCCTTATAGGATGTCACCGTTAGAGATGAACGAGCTAAAGTCTCAGTTAGAGGATTTGTTGGGAAAGAATTTTATACGACCAAGTGTCTCTCCGTGGGGTGCTCCAGTGTTACTGGTGAAGAAGAAGGATGGGAGTATGCGGCTCTGTGTGGATTACAGGCAACTAAACAAGGTTACAATAAAGAATAAGTACCCATTGCCGAGAATTGATGATCTTATGGATCAGTTACAAGGAGCTGGAGTTTTCTCCAAGATCGATTTGCGATCCGGTTATCACCAGATAAGGGTGAGGGGTGAGGATATTCCTAAGACCGCTTTCAGGACTCGTTATGGTCATTACGAGTACACTGTGATGTCTTTTGGGTTGACGAATGCTCCTGCAGTGTTTATGGATTACATGAATCGAGTTTTCCGTCCGTTTTTGGATAAATTCGTTGTTGTCTTCATTGATGACATACTGATTTATTCCAAGACTGAAGAAGAGCATGCGGAACACTTGAGGACCGTGTTGCAGATTCTAAAGGAGAAGAAACTTTATGCAAAACTGTCTAAGTGTGAGTTTTGGAAGAGTGAGGTGAAGTTTTTGGGCCATGTGGTGAGTAAGAAGGGAATAGCCGTAGATCCAACTAAGGTGGAGGCTGTGATGGATTGGAAGCAACCAACCACCGTAACAGAGGTAAGGAGTTTTCTGGGTCTAGCTGGCTATTACCGAAGGTTTATCAAAGGCTTTTCACAGATAGCTTTGCCAATGACAAAGTTAACCCGCAAAGACACTCCGTTTGTTTGGACTCCTGAGTGCGAGGAGAGCTTTCAGACATTGAAGGAAAAGTTGACCACTGCACCTGTGTTAGTGTTACCTGAGCCGAACGAGCCATTTGAGGTGTACTGTGATGCCTCATTGAAGGGTTTAGGGTGCGTGCTGATGCAACATCGTAATGTGGTGGCGTATGCTTCACGACAGTTGAGACCTCATGAAGTTAGTTACCCTACGCACGATTTAGAACTCGCTGCGGTTGTGTTTGCCTTGAAGGTGTGGAGGCATTACCTCTATGGGGTTAAGTTTCAAGTTTTCTCTGATCATAAGAGCTTGAAGTACCTCTTTGATTAGAAAGAGCTTAATATGAGGCAGAGAAGGTGGATGGAATTGTTGAAGGACTACGACTTTGAGTTGCATTACCATCCGGGAAAAGCGAATGTAGTGGCGGATGCTTTAAGTCGAAAGTCATTATATGCGGCTTGGATGATGCTTCAAGAGGAGACGTTGCTCAAGGGATTTGAGAGTCTAAAAATCGGTGCTCGAGAAGTATTCGGAACTTTGTGTTTGAGCCGATTAGAAATCTCAAGCGATTTTAAGTCCGAACTCCTAAAGGCTCATCAAAATGATGAAGCGTTATGGAAGGTGTTACCGGCTATTGAGCAAGGAAAACGGTGGAGAGTGTCGGAAGAAAAAGATGGGTTATGGAGATTCAAGGGTAGGATCATTGTGCCGGATGTTGGCACTTTGAGGCAAGATATTTTAAAGGAGGCACACAAAAGTGGATTCTCCATTCACCCGGGAAGTACTAAGATGTACCATGATTTAAAGGCGATGTTTTGGTGGCCGGGTATGAAGAATGATGTGGCGGAATATGTTTCAAATTGCTTAACTTGTCAAAAGGTAAAGATTGAACATCAAAGACCTTCCGGGATGTTGCAACCTTTAGAGATTCCACAATGGAAGTGGGAAAGTATTGCAATGGACTTTGTGTCGGGATTGCCAAGGACTAGGGCTGGTTTTGATGCTATTTGGGTGATTGTGGACCGACTGACGAAGTCAGCTCACTTTTTACCCATTCGTATGACTTACACCCTTGAGGAGCTAGCACGGTTATACATAAAGGAGATTGTGAGACTTCATGGTGTACCTGCTACTATAATCTCTGATAGAGATCCTCGTTTCACTTCAAGGTTTTGGGGTGCATTTCAGAAAGCTTTTGGAACCCGATTAAGCTTGAGCACGGCTTACCATCCTCAAACAGATGGTCAATCTGAGAGGACGATCCAAACACTAGAAGATATGTTGAGAGCTTGTGTTTTGGACCAACCGGTGAGTTGGGATCGAAATATGCCATTAGTGGAGTTTGCATACAATAATAGTTATCATGCGAGCATCGGAATGGCTCCGTATGAGGCCTTGTATGGGAGGAAATGTCAATCTCCACTATGTTGGTATGAAGCTGGAGAGAAAAGCTTGTTGGGGCCGGAAATGATAGCTGAGACTACTGAACAAATCAAGAAAATCCGTGATAGGATGCTTACGGCGCAAAGTCGTCAAAAGAGTTACGCCGATCAGAGGCGAAAGCCCTTAGAGTTTGAGGAAGGAGACCATGTTTTCCTTAAGGTTACTCCGACTACGGGAATAGGTAGGGCAATTAAGGCAAAGAAGTTGAATCCTAGATACATTGGTCCATTTCAAATCCTGGAGAGGATTGGACCAGTGACGTATCGGATGGCTCTACCACCTCATCTTTCGAACCTGCATGACGTGTTTCACGTGTCGCAGCTTCGGAAGTACACTCCTGATGCTAGCCATGTGTTGGAACCTGAGTCGGTTCAGTTGAGGGAAGATTTGACGCTTCCCGTGGCTCCGGTCAGAATTGATGATACAAGTATCAAACGGTTGCGTGGAAAAGAGGTTTCATTGGTCAAAGTGGCATGGAGTCGAGGTGGTGTTGAGGAACACACTTGGGAACTTGAGTCGGAGATGCGAACGGATTATCCGCATTTATTCTCAAGTAATTGCATTTGAATTTTGTGGGCAAAATTCCCAATTAGGTGGGTAGAATGTAAAACCCGGTTAATTAACGGCTAATTAACCCATAAATGATAATTTATTCTAGAAAGCCTAAAATGTGATTTTTATGGCTAAATGTGATAGAGGAGACTGAGACGAGAATTTTGGTACCAATTTTATAGAATTCGGACCAAGATTGGACCGAACGGGCCAAACCGGGCCAATTGGACCCAAAGTGGGCCCTTGGCCCAACATAACTTAACCAAAACCCTAGTTTTCAGCACTCTCTCTCCTCATTTGTTACACACACAAGCTGAAATGGTGGAGAGGAAGGGAAGAACATTCTCTCAACTTCTCTCTCTCACTTGATCTTCAAATCACCATAACTTTTGATCTAGAGCTCCGATTGCCGCTCCGTTTGCGGCCACGCGTTCACCGCGGAGAGCTCTACAAAACCCATACCATCAATCTTGAGGTAAGCCACACCTTGCTGTTCGAATCTCAGCCCTTATTTTCGAATTTCAATGGGTGAAATGTTGAGATTTTGGGTTCTTTGATGTTATAGGACCCAACTCTCTTGAAGGAGAAGGTTAATCTTGTCTCCTTGGACCTTGGGTGTGGTAAGATTCTCAACCCTAGTGTAGTTTGTGATTTTATGATGTTTGGGTTTTGAGATGTTGTGTATGGGTATGATGGTTATGGCCTAGGTTGTGTGTGTGTGTGGATATTGGAGCTTGATTGGTGACTTTGAAAAGCTTGGAAAGGGTTTGGTGGTGAGAAATCTGTTCTTGGAGGTGTTGAGGCCTTGAGAGCTTGTGGATAAGTGATTTGGAAGTGCTCCGGTGGAGCTTGGGAAAATCGGCTAAGGTATGGTTTCGGTTTCCCGTATCTAATATGTAATGTGGTAGGAAATACTTAGGCTAGGGGCCCTAAGATAGGCATTGAATGGTTGATGTTGTTAAATGATTGAGATATATGATGTGGTCATATATGTGATGATGATTATTGATGCCTTAATGGTGTGATGTATGAGAAATATGCATGTGGTGATATATGCTTGATAATTGGTTATGGTTGAATTGTGGGTTGAACCATGTTGGTGGTGAGTATGATGTTAATTGTGTACAATAATGACTTATTGGAATTGGTGTTGTTGATAATTGGCATGAGAAAGAGTATATGATATGTCAATATGTTTGAGTTTGAGCCACTTGGGTGAAGTGGGTTAAAATGATGAGATAGTGATTTTGTAAATCATGGTAAAGTGTCAATGTGTGAGTTGAGGAGGCTTGATGTTGAAATTGATGTATTTTGATTGATTTCAAAGGAAAGGGATGAGAATGGCATGTTTTGATTGATTTTGAAAAGAGTTGGAAATGACTTGTTTTGAAAATGGCACTTTGTGGTTTTTATGAAAAACATGGTTTTTGGGCATACTTTGGTGGGACATAACTTGGACTACGGATCTCTGTTTTGTGCCAAATCCATTTAGAAATGAAATTGGATCCGGGATGTCCATGCCGTTCGAAGAACGGTTGAAAAACGATTTAAAATGAGGAAGTTATGTCCGTTGGAAGATTGGGGTAAAAATCTGTGAATTCTGCAGCTTTTAACTTAGAAAATTTTTAACAGAATAACCCCTTGCGCGTGGGCGCACCTGGCGCGTACGCGCCGATCTTCCAAGAAGTGCCATCCACGCGTACGCGTGATGTGCGCGGGCGCGCCGATGGTGCTGCACCCAATGCCCAGCCATTTTCCAGAGAGTTATGCCAGAACTGTGCCAGCTTTGTGCCTGGGGCACGAGAGTACCCACGCGTACGCGTACGCGTCGATTGGCAAGTTTTAAATCCACGCGTTAGCGTGCATGACGCTTGCGCGTCGATAAGTTTTTGAGGCCGCCCACGCGTGCGCGTGGAGTGTGCGTGCGCATGGCCCTGTTTTCATCCCAAAGTTGATTTTTGAGTTTTAAAAGCCGAATTTCATACTTCTAAGTCTCCGATCTCACCACTTATATCTTAAATCATTATGATATGCCTAGCTATTAGAAAAGGGCTAGTGAATGATGTAACTTGCGAGTGAAGCAAGGGGAAAATGAATAATCAATGAGGATCATTGATGATTATGTGAGATGTGGAGGATGGTGGTGGAAGTGCTTGTTATGCCATTGGCCGAAGGGCCGTAATTGCTTGTGAATTGGCTGGTTCTGGATTGAACCGTGAGCCGGAATAGCTGTGTATGCTATGGATATTGGCTGGTTATGGATTTAACCGTGAGCCGGAATGGCTGATATGGATGTTGATCCATGGAAGAGAATTCATGCATGTTGTGCTGAATTATGGATGATTGTGATTTGCACTTCCACTATCGGAGTTATGAGTTTCCCTGGGTAGTAGCAGTGGCTAGCCACCACGTGCTCCAGGTTGAGACTTGATACTCTTCTGACCCTATGTCATAAGTGTGGCCGGGCACTGTGAAAGACCCGGATGAGCTCGCCCCCGTATATATTCACCAGTGAGGGTGATGGATATAGATCATGATTATGATCAAGTTTATGACGAGTATAACTCGAGTTGGGGATGCATGACAGAGGGACAGTCCAATGGTTAGCGACCAGGACTTGTCGGGTTGGCTATATAACCGACAAGATGATATCATCAGCCACTAGGGACAGGCATTCATCATATGCATACTATGTGAATTGTTTGAGATTGCCTATTTGACTGCATATAACTTGCTAATTGTCTAAATGCCTTACTTGCTCCTATTTGTATATTCTTTGTCTGATATAACTGTGTTTGTTAATAATATACTCCTGTTGGTGGTTGGGAGGTTTGAAGGAATTGGAAAGGGAAGTATTAGTTAGACTGAAGAATCTTTAGTCAGATGCCCTTATATGGTTTAGCTTGTTATAAGCTTTGATATTATCTGGAGGGAGCTCTAGGATTGCCTTTGGCTTTCCTCTATTATTATGTATTATATATGTGGAAGCTGTTACCTGCTGGGAACCTCTGGTTCTCACCCATGCGGATTTTGTGGTTTTCAGATGCAGGACGTGAGGCGTCCCGCTGAGGCATGCTGGAGACTTCTTTTATTGCGAAGATCCTTTGCTCTCGAGGCTATGTTTTGGTCTATATGATTTGTTTAGATACTTTTATCTCCATTAAATAATACAAACTGTGATGACTCCTCTTATGGGAGATTTTGGAGAATAGGTTTTATGTATTTGTGTCCCTTTGGGTTTCCTTTGGGGTTTTCCTTATTTTTATCATATGTATATACTGTTATGCTCGGACCGGCCATCTTCGCACCCGGATCTTGAGTTTTGATATTCCTGTTTTTGACACTCCTTTGTATATATATAATCACGCGTTGGATTATCCTTGTTCGTTACGTTATCGATCGGAGTGATGCGCTTTTGAGTTGCGGTTTTTGTTTACCCCTTTTTCTACAAAGGCTCCTAGTTATAATCAATCATTCATACTACTATACGTACTAAATTTTTATTTTAGAGGTCGTAATACCTTGCCATCTCTGAATTATGACTTAAGCATAAGACTCTGTATGGTAGGGTGTTACAATCCGCAGATGTGTACCCAGAGAAGAAGCACAAAGGATCCTATGGCACTGCCATGGATCACAGTATGGAGGACATTTTGGAAGTGAGCGATCAGCCACTAAAGTCCTCCAATGTGGCTTCTACTGGCCTACTCTCTATAGAGATGCCCGAGAGTTTGTGCGTAACTGTGACAGTTACCAAAGAGCTGGTAACTTGCCTCACGGATATGCCATGCCTCAACAAGGGATATTAGAGATTGAATTGTTTGATGTATGGGGAATTGACTTCATGGGTCCATTCCCACCATCATACTCAAACACTTACATTCTGGTGGCAGTGGACTATGTATCTAAGTGGGTAGAAGCAATTGCTATGCCCACTAATGATACCAAGATCGTGCTGAAATTCCTCCAGAAACACATCTTCAGCAGGTTTGGTGTTCCCAGAGTACTAATCAGTGACGGGGGCACTCATTTCTGCAATAAACAGCTATACTCTGCTATGGTCAGATATGGAATTAGCCACAAAGTGGCAACTCCGTATCATCCACAGACAAATGGGCAAGCTGAAGTCTCTAACAGAGAACTAAAAAGAATCCTAGAACGGACTGTGATGGCCTGAAGAAAGGATTGGGCAAGGAGCTTGGATGATGCTCTGTGGGCATACAGAACAGCATTTAAGACCCCAATAGGAACCTCACCATACCAACTTGTGTATGGCAAGGCCTGTCATCTGCCCGTGGAACTGGAACATAAAGCCTACTGGGCAACCAGATTCCTAAACCTAGATGCTAAGTTAGCTGGTGAAAAGAGACTACTTCAGCTAAATGAGCTAGATGAATTTAGACTCAGTGCCTTTGAAAATGCAAAGATTTATAAGGAAAAGGCAAAGAAGTGGCATGACAAGAAGTTGTCATCCAGAGTCTTTGAGCCAGGACAAAAAGTTCTGCTCTTCAACTCTAGGCTCAGATTGTTTCCAGGAAAACTTAAATCCCGATGAAGGGGTCCGTATGTGATTACAGGAGTGTCACCATATGGATATGTTGAGCTTCAGGATATTGATTCTGACAAAAAGTTCATTGTTAATGGACAGAGAATCAAGCATTATCTTGAAAGCAATTTTGAGCAGGAATGCTCAAAACTGAGGCTGGAATGATCCTCAGTAAAGGTCCAGCTAAAGACAATAAAGAAGCGCTTGCTGGGAGGCAACCCAGTCGTTAGCAGGTTATATGTTTTATTTCTACAGAGGCAATTGTCAAAATTGAAGGAATTCACAGAGTTACAGAAGGATTTAGTGCAAAAAGCAGAGAAAAAGAGCTTACTGGCGAAAAAATGCCAGTAAGGGGGCATTTTGGGCGTTAAACGCCAGAATGGGCACCATTCTGGGCGTTTAACGCCAGTAAGGGTGACATTTTGGGCGTTAAACGCCAGAATGGGCACCATTCTGGGCGTTTAACGCTAGGTGTGCAGCATCCTGGGCATTTAGCAAAACGCCCAGTGACAAAGGGAATTCTGGCGTTTAACGCCAGCCAGGGCACCTGGCTGGACGTTAAACGCCCATATTGGCTAGCAAATGGGCGTTAAACGCCAGAATGGATACAATTCTGGGCGTTTAACGCCAGAAAGGTGGGGGACAGAGATTTTGCACTCTGATTAAAATTTTTTCAAAACTTTCCCTTTTTGATCCATACTTTTCTACATAAACACATTTCAACCTTTCATCATTCACCTTCAAATCTTCAAAAATCAAAATCATTCTTCTCCCTCTCTCTCCTCTTTCCTTTCTTTTGCTTGAGGACAAGCAAACATCTAAGTTTGGTGTGTTTTTCCGTGATCACTAAGCCAAGATTCATCAAGATCATGGCTCCTAAGGGAAAACAAACCAATTTAAGAGGAAAGAAAGAGAATAATCCAAAGAATCTTTGGAATCAAGAGAAGTTCTCAACCAAAGAACATGAAGACCATTATCACAAAATAATGGGTCTGAGGTCAGTGATCCCGGAAGTTAAATTTGATCTGAAAGAAGATGAATATCCGGGGATCCAAGAGCAAATTCGAAACAGAGGATGGGAAGTTCTAACCAATCCTGAGACAAAGGTTGGAAGAAATATGGTTCAGGAATTCTACTCAAATCTGTGGCTAACAGATAAGCAGAGAATGACTGGAACTGCTTACCATACTTACAGAACCATGGTCAGAGGGAAAGTTATCTACTTCCATCTGGACAAAATAAGAGAAATCTTCAATTTGCCTCAACTGCAAGATGATCCTGAATCCTTTAATAGGAGAATGGTGAGAGCAGATAAAGGGTTGGATCAAGTTCTAGAGGACATATGCCTCCCTGGAACTAAGTGGATAACCAATTCAAAGGGTGTCCCAAACCAACTCAAGAGGGGAGACCTCAAACCAATTGCAAGAGGTTGGCTAGACTTTATTGGGCGTTCCATATTGCCCACTAGCAACCGTTCTGAGGTCACTATCAAGAGAGCAGTGATGATTCATTGCATTATGCTTGGAAAAGAAGTGGAGGTTCATCATCTGATTGCTTGTGAGATCTACACAATTGCAAATAAGAATTCCACTGAGGCCAAACTGGCTTACCCAAGCTTGATCTCCTTACTCTGTAAAGAGGCTGGGGTAAAGATGGGAGTAGATGAATTCATACCCATTGAACATCCAATCACCAAGAAGTCAATGGAAGGACAAATGCAAGACAACTCTATCAAAAGGAGGGCGCAGGAGTTCCTCCCTGAATTCCCTGAAATTGGCTACTGGGCCAGCCTAGAAGCATCTATCACCAAGTTGCAAGAAACTATGGAGCAACTTAAGGAAGAACAGCAGAATCAGAACTGCATGCTCTGCAAATTGCTGAAGGAACAAGAGAAGCAGGGGCGTGAACTTCAAGAACTGAAACGCCAAAAATTCTCCCCTCACTTTGAGGGAGCATCCACTTCTCAAAATCAAGGTTGTTGAGTCCTAACTCTGTGAAAACCTCTATCATTAGGAGCCTATTTAAATTTTTGTTTTCTATTTTTTAGTTGAGATCTTATATCTATTTTTGAGTCTTGTTCTTAATTCATAATTAATAAAATTTAAAATTCATGTCTTAAAGCTATGAATGTCCTATGAATCCATCACCTCTCTTAAATGAAAAATGCTTTAATCACAAAAGAACAAGAAGTACAGGATTTCGAATTTATCCTTGAAACTAGTTGAATTAGTTTCATGTGGTGACAATACTTTTTGCTTTCCGAATGAATGCTTGAACAGTGCATATGTCTTTTGAATTTGTTGTTTTGAGAATGTTAAAATTGTTGGCTCTTGAAAGAATGAGGGAAAAAGAGAACTGTTATTGAGGATCTGAAAAATCATCAAATTGATTCTTGAAGCAAGAAAAAGCAGTGATTCAAAAAAAAATAAAAAAAAAACGAAAAGAAAAGAAAGAGAAAAAGAAAAGAAAAGAAAAAAAATAAAGTTGTGATCCAAGGCAAAAAGAGTGTGCTTAAGAACCCTGGACACCTCTAATTGGGGATTCTAGCAAAGCTGAGTCACAATCTGAAAAGGTTCACCCAATTATGTGTCTGTGGCATGTATGTATCCGGTGGTAATACTGGAAAACAGAGTGCTTTGGGCCACAGCCAAGACTCATAACATAGCTATGTTCAAGAACCATTATACTAGGAGAATCAATAACACTATCTGAGTTCTGAGTTCCTATAGATGCCAATCATTCTGAGCTTCAAAGGATAAAGTGAGATGCCAAAACTGTTCGGAAGCAAAAAGCTACTAGTCCCGCTCATCTAATTGGAGCTAAGTTTCCTTGATATTTTGGAGTCTCTAGTATATTCTCTTCTTTTTATCTTATTTTGATTTTCAGTTGCTTGGGGACAAGCAACAATTTAAGTTTGGTGTTGTGATGAGCGGATAATTTGTACGCTTTTTGGCATTATTTTTAGTATGTTTTTAGTATAATTTAATTAGTTTTTAGTATATTTTTAGTAGTTTTTAGTTAAAAGTCACTTTTTTGGACTTTACTATGAGTTTGTATGTTTTTCTGTGATTTTAGGTATTTTCTGACTGAAATTGAGGGTACTGAGCAAAAATCTGATTCAGAGGCTGAAAAGGACTGCAGATGCTGTTGGATTCTGACCTCCCTGCACTCGAAGTGGATTTTATGGAGCTACAGAAGTCCAATTGGCGCGCTCTTAACGGCGTTGGAAAGTAGACATCCTGGGCTTTCCAGCAATGTATAATAGTCCATAGTTTGCCCGAGATTTGATGGCCCAAACCGGCGATGCAAATCAGCTTCAGAATTCCCAGCGTTTAACGCTGGAACTGGCATAAAAATTGGAGTTAAACGCCCAAACTGGCATAAAAGCTGGCGTTTAACTCCAGAAAAAGTCTCTACACATGAAAGCTTCAATGCTCAGCCCAAGCACACACTAAGTGGACCCAGAAGTGGATTTTTACGTCATTTACTCATTTCTGTATACCCTAGGTTACTAGTTCACTATTAATAGAATCTTTTGACATTGTATCCGGACCTCATGACACTTTACACGTTTTTTTGTGTACCTTCCACGGCATGAGTCTCTAAACCCCATGGTTAGGGGTGAGGAGCTCTGCTGTGTCTTGATGGATTAATGCAATTACTACTGTTTTTCATTCAATCATGCTTGCTTCCATTCTAAGATATTACTTGTTCTTAAACTGGATGAATGTGATGATCCGTGACACTCATCATCATTCTCAACTATGAACGTGTGCCTGACAACCACCTCCGTTCTACCTTAGATTAAGTGGATATCTCTTGGATTCTTTAATCAGAATCTTCGTGGTATAAGCTAGAACTGATGGCGGCATTCAAGAGAATCCGGAAGGTCTAAACCTTGTCTGTGGTATTCTGAGTAGGATTCAATGACTGAATGACTGTGACGAGCTTCAAACTCCTGAGGGCTGGGCGTTAGTGACAGACGCAAAAGAATCACTGGATTCTATTCCAACCTGATTGAGAACCGACAGATGGATAGCCGTGCCGTGACAGGGTGCGTTGAACATTTCCACTGAGAGGAGGGGAGGTAGCCACGGACAACGGTGAAACCCTTGCATACAGCTTGCCATGGAAGGAGCCTTGCGTGCTTGAAGAAGAAGACAGTAGGAAAGCAGAGATTCAGAAGATGGAGCATCTCCAAAACCTCAACATGTTCCCCATTACTGCAAAACAAGTACTTATTTCATGTTCTTTTACTTTTCACAATCAACCTTGATAATTATTGATATCCTGACTAAGATTTACAAGATAACCATAGCTTGCTTCAAACCGACAATCTCCGTGGGATCGACCCTTACTCACGTAAGGTATTACTTGGACGACCCAGTGCACTTGCTGGTTAGTTGTGCGGGGTGAAAAAGTGTGATTGCAATTTCGTGCACCAAGTTTTTGGCGCCGTTGCCAGGGATTGTTCGAGTTTGGACAACTGACGGCTTATCTTGTTGCTTAGATTAGGACTGTTTTATTTTTGTTGGTTTAGAGTCTTTTAGTTAAGTATAGTTTCAAATTCTAAGTTTGGTGTCCTCTTTGTGTTTTTCCCTTAAAATTTTCGAAAATTAGTGTTTGATTTTCTAAAAAATTTAAGTTTGGTGTTGTTCCGAGGGTTACCTGAAACTGGAGGTCGATCTCGGACGAGATCTTCTGTACTGGTTGGTGCTAACGTGTCCGGCTGGTGGGAGACGGCCGGAGCTGTCGTGTCCGACTTGTTGGACTGGCTGCACTGCTGATCCTTCGTCACCGGAGGGTGGGGGGTACCTGCAAGAGACTCCGATGCTTAAGTTAGCATGGGTATTAAACAGGTATTGAGTAGAATCAGAGTATGAGTTATACCTGGGTGCTCCAGTGTATTTATAGTAGTTGGCTGTGATCTTCCCTGGATAAGATATTCTTATCTTATCTTATCTTTTGGGAGTTTTTATCCCTATCTTTGCGGAACCGCCTTTCCTAGGCCTTTTCGGCCTTTAGGTTTTGGGCTTCGTTCCTTTTGATGGGCCTTCTTAGCTTATTTGTCCGAGGTCCAACCTCAGGCGTGGGCCTTGGGACGAGGTCGGACCTTCTATGACCTTCCCGAGTTTGGGGAGCTCGGTCAGGGTATGAACAGTGCCCCTGCCCGAGTTCGTCCTCTTTGAGAGGTCGAGCTCGGGCATAGTAGTTTTTTCAAAATTTGAAAACGGCCGTTTCAGCATTTATTGCTTTTTACCGTTTCTCCTTGATTTCCGTTCGGGCTTTGTGAAGGCGTTATTTATTTGCCCCTTTCCTCATTTTCTTCGTTTATTCTGTTCCCTTTCCATTTTTCTGAGTTTTCGCCATCTCTCCTTCGAGCGCCGCTCCTTCTTTGTTCTTCTTTCTCCGATTCTTTCTGTGCGTTTTTCCGGGGTTTTCCTCCTCGCCGCCGTTTCCGTTTTCCTTGCATCGGAGCTCGTCGTCTTCTTCCTTTCTTCCAGGTTTGTTCTTGTCTTCATTTTTTTTTTGCGCATATATGCTTCTGTTTTCTTTTTCTTCTATGCCTGGGTTGCCCCGAAAAGAGGCGCCGCCATTGCTTTGGTTGCTTGTATGTGGGGGGGGCTCTTTTCTTTTGGTACTTTGTTTTCGGGTTGCTGCATTTTCTTTCTAAAAGAACTTTGTTTTCTCGTTTTGCTGAATGGGTTTTTGCTGTCTCCCTTTACGTGATTTTTGCCTTGCTGTTGTATTCTTCTTTGTAGGCAAGATTTTTATGTCTCGAAAGGTTCTTCAAGCAATGTCGACCAAGATTCCGAGTGGTCTTGGTTGGGTAGATCCTGTTCCTTTAAGAGTCCCTTCCGTGGTAGATTCTGAGTATTTAGCTAGGTTTCGTAGGCAATGTAGCATATGTGAGGATAGGGAGTCTGAGAGGGATTATGAGTTAGTAGCCCCGGATTCCGAGGAGAGAGTTTGCTTCCCGCCTTTAGACAGTTCCGAGAAGCTCTTCTTTTACGCCTATGATTGTTTTTTCTCTAAGCTGGGTGTCCGACTTCCTTTTACCGACCTGGAGTCCGAGGTGTTGTGGTCCTGTAACCTTGCCCCTACGCAGCTCCATCCAAATTCCTGGGCATTTTTAAAGCTGTTCCAACTTTTGTGCCAGTTTTTGGGTGTCCCTCCCTCTATTTCTCTTTTTTCCTATTTGTTTGTGTTGACGAAGCCGGGTTCGGGTGGGGGGAAGGTGTCTTGGGTCTCTTTTAGGGCAAACCAGGGGAGGAAGTTCTGTACCCTGTATGATGAGTCTTTTCACGATTTTAAGAACTATTACTTCAAGGTCCGGGCTACTGGGGACGTCCGACCTTTCTTTCTAGATGAGAGTGGGGAGCCTTCTTTTCCTCTTTGTTGGCAGGAGAATGTAGTGTCTGTTAAGTATACGTTTGAGAGTCTAGATGAGGTGGAGCAGGCTTTTGTGGGTGTGGTAAGCAGTTTATGGGGTCGGGCACCTCACTTGGACACGAAGAAAATGTTGGGAGATCCAAGCCTTCTCCGTTCCGAGTTAGGTAGTTCCCGACCTCTTTGAGATTCCGACCTTTTCCTTTGTGTTTTGCTTTATTTTTGGTGGAATTTCTGTTGTGGTAATCCCTTTTATTTCTTGCAGAAATGTCTTCTCAGGCGGATTCCATGAAATTTCTTCGTCGGACGAAGAAGTCGGTGGCTGCTCGAAATCTCGAGGCCGGGGATGCTTCTGTCCGATCCTCTCCGCAGAAGACTACCGTGGGTGTTCAGACTCGGTCGAAGACTATTCCGACTCCTCAGTTCCGAGCTGTAAGCCAGGATCCTCCGACCTCTGCTACTTCTTCTCCTCCTCCGTTCTCGGGTCCTCCTCCTAAGAAGCAGAAGACCTCTCAGGAGCTTGCCAGTTTCAATGATAAGGACTTTGATGCTCTAGGTTGGATTGAGCAGCATATCCTTCCTCAGACCTTTATTTCTACTGATGATGCGTCTATGGAGCATCATTTTCAGTATATGGCGCGGAGCTGTGTCCGGATGGCCAGTCTTCATGCCGCTATTGCCCGGGAGTTCAAGAAGTCCCCCATTGGTGCGACCAGCTCCCGACTTGAGAAGGCTCAGTCCGAGCTTGATAAGATTAGTCAACTGAAGGCTGCCAGGATTACTGAGCTGGAGGCCTCTTTGGAGAAAGAGAAAGCTAGGGCTACTGCGGCTGTGGCGTCAGCGAAGACATCTGAGGAGATGGCGAAGGCGGCTACAGAGAATTATACTCGGCTATATGCCGAGCTTGTGGAGACAAAGGAGGAGCTGCAATCTACGCAGGACAAATTTTATGAGCTGGAAGGTCACGTGGCCAAGGGTATGGATGCCATGTTTGAAAATCTGAAGGCTCAGGTCCGGGTTCTTGCTCCCGACCTAGATCTGAGCTTGTTCAGTACGGATAACGTCGTTGTGGAGGGAAAGATTGTTCCTGCTCCAAACGAGGATGAGGTTCCGGCGTCCGACCTCGAAGTTCCTGTTGAGAACCCGACTTCCTCTTTGGCCGGGGATGGATCTGGCGTGGGGGTTTCAAACCCGGGTGACGTTGCTGTCGATGCAGTCCCGATTTCTATGTTTGCCCCGCAGCCTTCTGTTGATGTGGAGTCCGGAAAGGACCTTGACCCTCTGTAATTTTTGGTGTTTTGCCCGACCTGTGGGCTCTTTTGTTTTTGGATGGTTACTGTGAACGCTTTTGGACACCTTTTGCTTTTTAGCTACTTGTAGTAACTTTTTAGCTTTATTTATGTGGTGTTCGCGTTTTGACTTTTTGTCCCGCTTTTATGCTTTTTAGTTGTTTTTTGAATAACAACTTTTTAGCTAGCGTCTTGACCTTTTGTTTCCGCTTTTATGCTTTTTAGTTGTTTTCGGGTAACAACTTTTTAGCCAGCGTTTTGACCTTTTGTTTCCGCTTTTGTGCTTTTTAGTTGTTTTCGGGTAACAACTTTTTAGCTAGCGTTTTCCTTCGATTTCGTTCTTTCGCTTTGTACTTTTTAGTTGCTTCTGTAAAGCAACTTTTTAGTAAGCGTTTTTCGAAATCTTGGTTCTTGCCGTTTTAAGGCTTCTTTCTTGGGTCCGAGCTTCTTCTCGGGAGTCGGGTGCTCGAGTACCTCCTTTTTGTTAGGTCCGACTTTGTCGTTGGTCGGTTCTTTTGAGTTATTTCTGTAATCTCTTTGGCTTTTCGAGCCATTTCAGAGTTACTTTATAACTTTCCCTTTGTTGGGTCCGACTTCGTCGTTTGGTCGGCCTTTTTAAGTTATTTTTGTAACCTCTTTTTTATTTGGCCTTTTGAGCCATTTCAGAGTTACTTTATAACTTCTCACATTAATTTGAACCTCGTCGCTTTATCTTTGCCGACCTTGTATGGTCTCTTGGCAAATGATTTTTTGCGTTTTGCCGAGCATAAATTAATGCGCCTTGGTGGGGTACTTTCTAGGATTTGCTTCATCATGAGGAAGAGAAAATAGAGAAATTTGATTAGTATTAAAAAAAGAAAGAATATTTACAAAGTGTTTACCCTTCAGGTCGGGTATCCTACTTAACCGGGTGTCTCATTAAAAAACCCTTGTAGGGAAAAAGAGTACACCTCGGGTTAAGTTTTTCTAGCTGTAGTACCGTCTTAGATTACAGGCGTGCCAGGCCCTGGGCAGTTTGTTGCCTTCTAGGTCGGATATTTTGTAGTAGCCTGTCCCTAAGACTTCTGTTACCTTGTAGGGCCCTTTCCAATTTGCGGCTAGCTTTCCTTCTCCCGACTTTTGTGTTCCGATGTCATTTCGGATTAGAATCAGGTCGTGAATGGAGAAACTTCGCTTTATTACCTTTTGATTGTATCTGAGGGCCGTTCGCCGTTTTAAGGCTTCCTCGCGGATTCGGGCTCTTTCTCGGACCTCGGGGAGGAGGTCGAGTTCTTCCCTTTGTGCCTGAGGGTTGCCTCCTTCGTTGTAGAAGATGACTCTGGGCGACCCTTCATCTATTTCGATAGGAATCATTGCCTCCATCCCATAAGCTAGTCGGAATGGGGATTCTCCCGTTGTGGAGTGCGGGGTTGTCCGATATGCCCATAGTACCTGGGGGAGTTCTTCGACCCATGCCCCTTTGGCCTCTTGGAGTCTTCTTTTTAACCCGGCCAAGATGACTTTATTTGCAGCCTCTGCTTGTCCATTGGCTTGTGGGTGCTCGACCGATGTGAATTGCTGTTTGATTTTTAGTTCGGCCACCAAGTTCTGAAAACTTGTGTCCGTGAACTGTGTTCCATTGTCTGTTGTGATGGAGTAGGGGACTCCGAACCTCGTGACAATGTTTTTGTATAGGAATTTACGGCTTTTCTGAGCCGTAATAGTGGCTAAGGGTTCAGCTTCGATCCACTTTGTGAAGTAGTCGACCCCTATAATGAGGTATTTGACTTGCCCCGGTCCTTGTGGAAACGGGCCGAGTAGGTCGAGTCCCCATTTTGCGAAGGGCCATAGTGCGGTGATGCTGATAAGGTCTTCGGGCGGCGCCTTGTGAAAATTGGCGTGTTTTTGGCAGGGGGGCATATTTTCACGAATTCCATTGCGTCTTTCTGCAAGGTCGGCCAGTAGAAGCCGGCTCGGACTACCTTTTTAGATAATGCTCGAGCTCCGAGATGGTTCCCACACATGCCTCCGTGGACTTCTTCAAGGACGTTATTTGTTTCTGAGGTCGGGACGCACCGGAGGAGGGGATTTGTGAATCCTCTTCTGTATAATACGCCGTGAATTAGTGTATAATTCTGGGCATCTTTCGTGAGTCTTTTAGCTTCTTTTCTTTCGGCGGGAAGAGTTCCCGACTTCAGGTAGCTGAGTATGGGGGTCATCCATCCTTGCTGTTGGTTGGATATATTCAGCGTTTCTTCCTCTCTTAGCACGGAGGGGGATTGTAAAGTTTCCTGGAGGAGACTTCTGTTGTTGCCTCCGGGCTTGGTGCTGGCGAGCTTTGAGAGGGCGTCTGCCCGGGCGTTTTGTTCCCGAGGTATGTGCTGGATTTGTATTTCTGAAAAGTGGCGTAATTGTGCCTGTGTTTGATCCAGGTATTTTTTCATAGTTGGGTCTTTGGCCTGGTAGCTTCCATTTACTTGAGATGTGATGACCTGGGAGTCGCTGAAGATCGTGATTCTCTGGGCCCCGACCTCTTCGGCTAGCTTTAGACCTGCTAGTAGGGCCTCGTATTCGGCTTGGTTGTTCGAAGCCTGGAACTCGAATTTTAGGGATAGTTCTATCCGTGTTCCTTGGTCGCTTTCGAGTATAACCCCGGCTCCGCTTCCTGTTTTGTTTGAGGACCCGTCGACGTACAGATTCCATGAGAGTGGGGTTCCAGGGGTCTCAGTATATTCTGCGATGAAGTCGGCTAGGTACTGAGATTTTATGGCAGTCCGGGCTTCATAGTGGAGGTCGAACTCGGACAGTTCCACCGCCCATCGCAGTATTCGTCCTGCCAGGTCTGTTTTTTGCAGGATGTGTCTCATGGGTTGGTTTGTCCGGACTTTGATGGTGTGGGCTTGAAAGTAGGGACGGAGCCTCCGAGCTGTGAATACTAGGGCGTAGGCGAATTTTTCTATTTTCTGATAGTTTAATTCGGCCCCTTGCAGTGCCTTGCTCACAAAGTATACGGGGTGTTGTCCTTGGTCATTTTCCCGTATTAATGCTGAAGCGACTGCCCGATGTCCGACCGAGAGGTATAATACGAGCTCTTCCCCTTTTAAAGGTCGGGTTAGGATTGGTGGCTGCCCGAGGAATTCCTTGAATTCTTGAAAGGCTTTTTCGCACTCCGGGGTCCATGAGAAGGGTTTCCCTTTCTTTAGGAGTGAGTAGAGAGGTAGTGATTTTATCGCTGATCCTGCCAAAAATCTTGATAGGGCGGCCAGCCTTCCATTCAGCTGTTGTACTTCTTTGACACAGGTCGGGCTTTTCATATTGAGTATCGCTTGGCATTTGTCCGGGTTTGCTTCGATGCCCCTTTGAGTCAACATGAAGCCTAAGAATTTTCCGGCTTCTGCGGCGAAGGTGCACTTTGTCGGGTTGAGTCTCATGTTGTGTTTTCTGAGGGTGCCGAAGACACTGGTGAGGTCGGTCAGCAAGTTTCCGTCTTCTTGTGTCTTCGCCAGTATGTCGTCGACGTACACCTCTAGTTGTAGTCCGATGTGCTCTGAGAACACTTTGTTCATTAGCCTCTGGTAGGTTGCCCCTGCGTTCTTCAGCCCGAAGGGCATTACTACGTAGCAGTAGTTTGCCCTTGGGGTTATGAATGAGGTCTTTTCTTGGTCGGGTCCGTACATCGGGATTTGATTGTATCCCGAGTATGCGTCCATGAAGGAGAGATATCTATAGCCTGAGGCTGCGTCTACTAAGGCGTCGATGTTTGGTAGTGGATATGGGTCCTTGGGGCAGGCTTTGTTGAGATCCGTGTAATCGACGCACATCCTCCATTTTCCGTTGGGCTTTTTTACCAGGACCACGTTTGCGAGCCATAGGGGGTATTTTACTTCCCTAATGAACCCTGCATCTAGTAGTGCTTGTACTTGTTCTTCTATTGCTTGTATGCGCTCAGGCCCGAGTTTCCGGCGTCTTTGTTGGATAGGTCTGGACCCCGGGTATACTGATAGCTTATGGCACATCAGGTCGGGGCTTATGCCTGGCATGTCGGAGGCTTTCCAGGCGAAGAGGTCGGAATTCTCTTTTAAGAGGGTTATGAGTTCCTCTTTTAGGCCTGCTTCGAGGTTCGCTCCTACGTTTGTTATTTTTTCAGGTGTGTTCCCGATTTGGATTTTTTCGGTTTCTCCCTCTGGTTGTGGCCGGAGGTCTTCTCGGGTTTGAACTCGTCCGAGTTCTATTGTATTGACCTCTTTCCCTTTTAGGCTCAGGCTTTCGTTGTAGCATCGCCGTGCTAGTTTTTGGTCGCCTTTTAGGGTAGCGATTCCCTTTGTGGTAGGGAACTTCATACAGAGGTGCGGGGTTGAGACTATAGCTGCTAGTCTGTTTAGGGTTGGTCGCCCAATGAGGGCATTGTATGCTGAAGTGACGTCGACTATAATGTAGTCGATGCTTAATGTTCTGGACTGTTCGCCTCTTCCAAAGGTAGTATGTAGCGAGATGTATCCTAAGGGATGGATCGGGGTGTCCCCTAGTCCGAATAGGTCGGTGGGATAGGCCTTTAGCTCTTTTTCTTCAAGTCCGAGCTTATCGAAGGCCGCTTTGAACAGGATATCTGCTGAGCTTCCCTGGTCAATCAGGGTTCGATGTAGGTTGGTGTTTGCTAGGATAATGGTGACCACCATTGGATCGTCGTGCCCGGGTATTATCCCTTGAGCATCTTCTCGGGTAAATGAGATGGTAGGCAACTCGGGCAGGGGACTGTCTTCTCGGACATGATAGACTTCTTTGAGGTGTCTTTTTCGCGAGGATCTGGATGTTCCTCCGCTTGCAAAACCTCCATTTATCATGTGCACGTGTCTTTCAGGGGTTCGTGGGGTTTGCTCAGCCCGATCTTCGTTATCTCCCCTCCTTCTCTTTTTGGTCTCTTCTCCCTTCTCTGCTATATATCTGTCGAGTTTTCCTTCTCTGGCTAGCTTTTCTATAACATTTTTTAGGTCGTGGCAGTCGTTAGTAGGATGGCCGTAGAGCTTGTGGTATTCACAGTATTCGGACCGATCTCTCCCTGCTCTCTTGTGTTTTAGAGGTCGGGGCGGTGGGATTTTTTCGGTGTGGTATACTTCTCTGTAGATGTCTACCAGGGAAACTCGGAGGGGAGTGTAGCTATGATACTTCCGTGGCTTGCCCGAGTTGGATTCTTCTTTCTTCTTCTGTTCCCGATCTCGATCTCGGAACGGGTAGGTTGATTCCTTCCTAGAAGAATCTCTTAGCTGGGAGGTTTCCTCCATGTTGATATATTTTTCTGCCCGTTCCTGCACCTCGTATAGGGAGGTCGGGTATCGTTTGGATAGGGATTGGCTAAACGGTCCCTCTTTTAGGCCGTTTGCTAGTCCCATGATGGCTGCTTTAGTGGGCAAGTGTTGTATGTCCAGGCAGGCTTTGTTGAATCGCTCCATGTACTCTCGGAGAGTTTCTTGGTTACCCTGTTTGATCCCGAGTAGACTGGGGGCATGTTTTGCTTTGTCCTTTTGAATGGAGAATCTTGTTAGGAATTTTTTGGTTAGGTCTTCGAAGCTGGTGATTGATCTAGGTGGCAGGTTGTCGAACCACTTCATGGCTGATTTGGTGAGAGTGGTGGGGAAGGCTTTGCACCGAATCGCGTCGGAGGCGTCGACTAGGTACATTCTGCTTCTGAAGTTGCTGAGGTGGTGACTTGGGTCGGTGGTGCCGTCGTAGAGATCCATATCGGGTGGTTTAAAGTTTCGCGGTACCTTCTCCTTCATGATCTCTTGCGTGAAGGGATCATGGTTGCCTTCGGGGGTGGGGCCGCGGTCTGACCGATCTTTCAGGTTGGCCTCTATTTTCCGCAGTTTTTCTTCTAATTCTCTGCGCTTGCGAGCTTCCCTTCTCAGATCTTGTTCAGTTTCTTTTTGCTTCTTTATGTCCTCTTCGAGTTGTTTTAGTCGGTTTTGTTGTGCCCGGACTGCTTCTAGAATTTCCGAGCTCTTTTCTTTTTGTAGATCTTTGTTTGGGAGTGACGTCTTTGGGCGATTCTGTTTGTTTCCTCCTGGAGTGCGTGGTGATAGAGGGCTGTCCGGTCGTTCTCCGGTGTCAACTTCCTCCTCTTGTTCTGATGCCGCGCGGTCATTGTTGGAGGGGTCGTCCGCCATGGTAGAGGGATGACTTCCAGGTTCCCCGGCAACGGCGCCAATGTTCCGAGGGTTACCTGAAACTGGAGGTCGATCTTGGACGAGATCTTCTGTACTGGTTGGTGCTAACGTGTCCGGCTGGTGGGAGACGGCCGGAGCTGTCGTGTCCGACTTGTTGGACTGGCTGCACTGCTGATCCTTCGTCACCGGAGGGTGGGGGGTACCTGCAAGAGACTCCGATGCTTAAGTTAGCATGGGTATTAAACAGGTATTGAGTAGAATCAGAGTATGAGTTATACCTGGGTGCTCCAGTGTATTTATAGTAGTTGGCTGTGATCTTCCCTGGATAAGATATTCTTATCTTATCTTATCTTTTGGGAGTTTTTATCCCTATCTTTGCGGAACCGCCTTTCCTAGGCCTTTTCGGCCTTTAGGTTTTGGGCTTCGTTCCTTTTGATGGGCCTTCTTAGCTTATTTGTCCGAGGTCCGACCTCAGGCGTGGGCCTTGGGACGAGGTCGGACCTTCTATGACCTTCCCGAGTTTGGGGAGCTAGGTCAGGGTATGAACAGGTGTCATTTTGTTGTTTTTCTCTTTCCTCATTTCAAAAATCAAACCTTTTTCACAAAAATTTTTCAATCATATCTTTCTAATTGCTAATCTCAAAATCCTTTTAATTAACTAATTGATTCAGTTTTCAATTTATTTTGATCTTATTTTCTTTTAATTTTCAAATTTTTTTATTTTTATTCTCCTTTTGTTTTTATTTTATTTTTTGGTTAATTCAAAAAAAAAATATTTATCTACTTGCAATCCATATCATTTTCCTTTATCCATCATGGACCTAAGTAGGATTGAACAGTCCAGAAAGACTCTGGGGTCATATGCTAACCCCATTACAGCTGCATATGGGAGTAGCATCTGTACACCTCCCATCAAAGCAAGCAGCTTTGAGCTAAATCCTCAACTCATTATCATAGTGCAGCAAAATTGCTAGTATTCCGGTCTTCCACAGGAAGAGCCTACTGAGTTTCTGGCACAGTTCTTACAAATTGCTGACACAGTACGTGATAAAGAGGTGGATCAGGATGTCTACAGACTATTACTGTTTCCATTTGCTGTAAAAGATCAAGCTAAGAGATGGTTGAATAACCAACCTACAGCAAGCATAAAGACATGGAAACAGTTATCAGACAAATTCCTGAATCACTTTTACCCTCCAAAGAGGATGACACAGCTAAGGCTGGACATCCAAGGCTTTAAACAAGAGGATAATGAATCCCTTTATAATGCCCGGGAGAGGTATAAAGGTATGCTAAGAAAATGCCCCTCTGAAATGTTTTCAGAGTGGGTACAGTTAGACATCTTCTACTATGGGCTTACAGAAAAAGCTCAGATGTCTTTAGACCACTCAGCTGGTGGATCTATACACATGAGGAAGACAATTGAAGAGGCTCAAGAGCTTATAGACACTGTTGCTAGAAATCAATATTTGTACTCTAGCAATGAGTTCTCCCCAAAAGAGGAAGTCATGGCAGTAGCCACTGATCCTAATCCTCAAGAACAGATGATTGAGTTTAATCAACAATTTCTCCTGATGACAAAACAGTTAGCAGAATTTAAAGAGATGCTCCATGAAACTAAAGTTGCTAACAAGAACATAGAACTGCAGTTGAATCAAGCAAAACAGCAGATATCTAAACAGATAACAGAAGAATGTCAAGCAGTTCAACTGAGGAGTGGGAAGACATTGAATAACACTGCCCAAAAGAGCAAAAAGCCAAATAAGGAACACTTGACAGAGGATAGCCAAACCACTATCCAAAATCCCTCTGAGGACAGTAAGAGCCCAGAGAGGAATGCTATTGGCGTTCAAACGCCAGAAAAGGAGGGAAAGCTGGCGTTAAACGCCCATTCCCTGCCCAGTTCTGGCGTTCAAACGCCAGAAAAGGGGGAAAAGTTGGCGTTAAACGCCCATTTTCCACCCAATCCTGGCGTTCAAACGCAAAAGGGGAACCAGACACCTGAGAGTGCTGATAGTAACCCCTCTAAAAATACTTCTCTAACCACTTCTGTAAGGAATAAACCTGCAGCAATTAAGGTTGAAGAATATAAAGCCAAGATGCCTTATCCTCAGAAACTCCGCCAAGCGGAACAGGATAAGCAATTTGCCCGCTTTGCAGACTATCTAAGGACTCTTGAAATAAAGATTCCGTTTGCAGAGGCACTTGAGCAAATACCTTCTTACGCTAAGTTCATGAAAGAGATCTTAAGTCATAAGAAGGATTGGAGAGAAACTGAAAAAGTATTTCTCACTGAAGAATACAGTGCAGTCATTTTGAAAAGCTTACCAGAAAAGCTTCAAGATCCAGGAAGCTTTATGATACCATGCACATTAGAAGATGCTTGCACCAAGACAGCCCTATGTGATCTTGGAGCAAGCATCAATCTAATACCTGCATCCACTATCAGAAAGCTTGGGATGACTGAAGAAGTCAAACCAACCCGGATATGCCTCCAACTTGCTGATGGCTCCATTAAATATCCATCAGGCATAATAGAGGACATGATTGTCAAGGTTGGGCCATTCGCCTTTCCAACTGACTTTATGGTGCTGGAAATGGAGGAGCACAAGAGTGCAACTCTCATTCTAGGAAGACCTTTCCTAGCAACTGGACGAACCCTTATTGATGTACAAAAAGGGGAAGTAACCCTGAGAGTCAATGATGATGAGTTCAAGTTGAATGCTGTAAAAGCCATGCAGCATCCAGACACACCAAATGACTGCATGGGCGCTGACATTATTGACTTTCTGGTAGAAGAGGTCAATATGACTGAAAGCCTAGAATCAGAGCTTGAGGACATCTTCAAGGATGCTCAACCTGATCAAGAAGAACCAGAGGAAACAAAGGAATTTTCAAAAATTCCTCAGGAGGAGGATAAGCCTCCCAAACCTGAACTCAAACCACTACCACCATCCCTGAAGTATGCATTTCTGGGAGAAGGTGACACTTTTCCAGTGATTATAAGCTCTGCTTTAAATCCACAGGAAGAGGAAGCACTGATTCAAGTGCTAAGGACACACAAGACAGCTCTTCGGTGGTCCATAAGTGATCTTAAAGGCATTAGCCCAGCTAGATGCATGCACAAAATCCTGTTGGAGGATAATGCCAAACCAGTGGTCCAACCACAAAGGAGACTAAATCCAGCCATGAAGGAGGTGGTGCAGAAAGAGGTCACTAAATTACTAGAGGCTGGGATTATTTATCCTTTTTCTGATAGCCCCTGGGTGAGCCCTGTCCAAGTTGTCCCCAAAAAGGGAGGCACGACAGTGGTTCAAAATGAAAAAAATGAACGGGTTCCTACAAGAACAGTCACAGGGTGGCGTATGTGTATTGACTACAGAAGGCTCAATACAGCCACCAGAAAGGATCATTTTCCTTTACCATTCATAGACCAAATGTTGGAAAGACTAGCTGGTCATGATTATTACTGCTTTTTGGATGGCTATTCAGGTTACAACCAAATTGCAGTAGATCCCCAGGACCAAGAGAAAACAGCATTTACTTGCCCTTCTGGCGTGTTTGCCTACAGAAGGATGCCTTTTGGTCTGTGTAATGCTCCTGCAACCTTTCAGAGATGCATGCTATCCATCTTCTCTGACATGGTGGAGAAATTCCTGGAAGTCTTCATGGATGACTTCTCAGTGTATGGAGACTCATTCAGCTCCTGTCTTAACCACCTAGCACTTGTCCTGAAAAGGTGCCAAGAGACTAACCTGGTTTTAAACTGGGAGAAATGTCACTTTATGGTGACTGAAGGAATTGTCCTTGGACACAAAATTTCAAGCAGGGGAATAGAGGTGGATAAGGCAAAGGTAGAGGTAATTGAAAAATTACCACCACCTACCAATGTTAAGGCAATCAGAAGCTTTCTGGGGCATGCAGGATTCTACAGAAGGTTCATAAAGGATTTTTCAAAAATTGCAAAACCTTTGAGTAACCTGCTAGCTGCTGACACACCATTTGTGTTTGACACACAGTGTTTGCAGGCATTTGAGACCCTGAAAGCTAAGCTGGTCACAGCACCAGTCATCTCTGCACCAGATTGGACATTGTCATTTGAACTAATGTGTGATGCCAGTGACCATGCCATTGGTGCAGTGTTGGGACAGAGGCATAACAAGCTTCTGCACGTTATTTATTATGCCAGCCGTGTTCTAAATGATGCACAGAAGAATTACACAACCACAGAAAAAGAGTTACTTGCAGTGGTCTATGCCATTGACAAGTTTAGATCCTATTTAGTGGGATCCAAAGTGGTTGTGTACACTGACCATGCTGCTCTTAAATACTTACTCACAAAGCAGGATTCAAAACCCAGGCTAATAAGATGGGTGTTGCTTCTGCAAGAGTTTGATATAGAAATAAGAGACAGAAAAGGGACAGAGAACCAGGTAGCTGATCATCTGTCCCGAATAGAACCAGTAGCTGGGGCGTCCCTCCCTTCTACTGAGATTTCTGAGACTTTCCCAGATGATCAACTCTTTGCCATTCAGGAAGCTCCATGGTTTGCAGATATTGCAAATTTTAAAGCTGTGAGGTTCATACCCCAGGAGTACAGCAGAGTGCAAAGAAAGAAATTAATTTCAGATGCCAAGTACTACCTCTGGGATGAGCCATATCTCTTTAAGAGATGTGCAGACGGAATGATCCGCAGATGTGTACCCAGAGAAGAAGCACAAAGGATCCTATGGCACTGCCATGGATCACAGTATGGAGGACATTTTGGAAGTGAGCGAACAGCCACTAAAGTCCTCCAATGTGGCTTCTACTGGCCTACTCTCTATAGAGATGCCCGAGAGTTTGTGCGTAACTGTGACAGTTGCCGAAGAGCTGGTAACTTGCCTCACGGATATGCCATGCCTCAACAAGGGATATTAGAGATTGAATTGTTTGATGTATGGGGAATTGACTTCATGGGTCCATTCCCACCATCATACTCAAACACTTACATTCTGGTGGCAGTGGACTATGTATCTAAGTGGGTAGAAGCAATTGCTACGCCCACTAATGATACCAAGACCGTGCTGAAATTCCTCCAGAAACACATCTTCAGCAGGTTTGGTGTTCCCAAAGTACTAATCAGTGACGGGGGCACTCATTTCTGCAATAAACAGCTATACTCTGCTATGGTCAGATATGGAATTAGCCACAAAGTGGCAACTCCGTATCATCCACAGACAAATGGGCAAGCTGAAGTCTCTAACAGAGAACTAAAAAGAATCCTAGAACGGACTGTGATGGCCTGAAGAAAGGATTGGGCAAGGAGCTTGGATGATGCTCTGTGGGCATACAGAACAGCATTTAAGACCCCAATAGGAACCTCACCATACCAACTTGTGTATGGCAAGGCTTGTCATCTGCCCGTGGAACTGGAACATAAAGCCTACTGGGCAACCAGATTCCTAAACCTAGATGCTAAGTTAGCTGGTGAAAAGAGACTACTTCAGCTAAATGAGCTAGATGAATTTAGACTCAGTGCCTTTGAAAATGCAAAGATTTATAAGGAAAAGGCAAAGAAGTGGCATGACAAGAAGTTGTCATCCAGAGTCTTTGAGCCAGGACAAAAAGTTCTGCTCTTCAACTCTAGGCTCAGATTGTTTCCAGGAAAACTTAAATCCCGATGGAGGGGTCCGTATGTGATTACAGGAGTGTCACCATATGGATATGTTGAGCTTCAGGATATTGATTCTGACAAAAAGTTCATTGTTAATGGACAGAGAATCAAGCATTATCTTGAAAGCAATTTTGAGCAGGAATGCTCAAAACTGAGGCTGGAATGATCCTCAGTAAAGGTCCAGCTAAAGACAGTAAAGAAGCGCTTGCTGGGAGGCAACCCAGTCGTTAGCAGGTTATATGTTTTATTTCTACAGAGGCAATTGTCAAAATTGAAGGAATTCACAGAGTTACAAAAGGATTCAGTGCAAAAAGCAGAGAAAAAGAGCTTACTGGCGAAAAAACGCCAGTAAGGGGGCATTTTGGGCGTTAAACGCCAGAATGGGCACCATTCTGGGCGTTTAACGCCAGTAAGGGTGCCATTTTGGGCGTTAAACGCCAGAATGGGCACCATTCTGGGCGTTTAACGCTAGGTGTGCAGCATCCTGGGCGTTTAGCAAAACGCCCAGTGACAAAGGGAATTCTGGCGTTTAACGCCAGCCAGGGCACCTGGCTGGACGTTAAACGCCCATATTGGCTAGCAAATGGGCGTTAAACGCCAGAATGGATACAATTCTGGGCATTTAACGCCAGAAAGGTGGGGGACAGAGATTTTGCACTCTGATTAAAATTTTTTCAAAACTTTCCCTTTTTGATCCATACTTTTCTACATAAACACATTTCAACCTTTCATCATTCACCTTCAAATCTTCAAAAATCAAAATCATTATTCTCCCTCTCTCTCCTCTTTCCTTTCTTTTGCTTGAGGACAAGCAAACATCTAAGTTTGGTGTGTTTTTCCGTGATCACTAAGCCAAGATTCATCAAGATCATGGCTCCTAAGGGAAAACAAACCAATTTAAGAGGAAAGAAAGAGAATAATCCAAAGAATCTTTGGAATCAAGAGAAGTTCTCAACCAAAGAACATGAAGACCATTATCACAAAATAATGGGTCTGAGGTCAGTGATCCCGGAAGTTAAATTTGATCTGAAAGAAGATGAATATCCGGGGATCCAAGAGCAAATTCGAAACAGAGGATGGGAAGTTCTAACCAATCCTGAGACAAAGGTTGGAAGAAATATGGTTCAGGAATTCTACTCAAATCTGTGGCTAACAGATAAGCAGAGAATGACTGGAACTGCTTACCATACTTACAGAACCATGGTCAGAGGGAAAGTTATCTACTTCCATCTGGACAAAATAAGAGAAATCTTCAATTTGCCTCAACTGCAAGATGATCCTGAATCCTTTAATAGGAGAATGGTGAGAGCAGATAAAGGGTTGGATCAAGTTCTAGAGGACATATGCCTCCTTGGAACTAAGTGGATAACCAATTCAAAGGGTGTCCCAAACCAACTCAAGAGGGGAGACCTCAAACCAATTGCAAGAGGTTGGCTAGACTTTATTGGGCGTTCCATATTGCCCACTAGCAACCGTTCTGAGGTCACTATCAAGAGAGCAGTGATGATTCATTGCATTATGCTTGGAAAAGAAGTGGAGGTTCATCATCTGATTGCTTGTGAGATCTATACAATTGCAAATAAGAATTGCACTGAGGCCAAACTGGCTTACCCAAGCTTGATCTCCTTGCTCTGTAAAGAGGCTGGGGTAAAGATGGGAGTAGATGAATTCATACCCATTGAACATCCAATCACCAAGAAGTCAATGGAAGGACAAATGCAAGACAACTCTATCAAAAGGAGGGCGCAGGAGTTCCTCCCTGAATTCCCTGAAATTGGCTACTGGGCCAGCCTAGAAGCATCTATCACCAAGTTGCAAGAAACTATGGAGCAACTTAAGGAAGAACAGCAGAATCAGAACTGCATGCTCTGCAAATTGCTGAAGGAACAAGAGAAGCAGGGGCGTGAACTTCAAGAACTGAAACGCCAAAAATTCTCCCCTCACTTTGAGGGAGCATCCACTTCTCAAAATCAAGGTTGTTGAGTCCTAACTCTGTGAAAACCTCTATCATTAGGAGCCTATTTAAATTTTTGTTTTCTATTTTTTAGTTGAGATCTTATATCTATTTTTGAGTCTTGTTCTTAATTCATAATTAATAAAATTTAAAATTCATGTCTTAAAGCTATGAATGTCCTATGAATCCATCACCTCTCTTAAATGAAAAATGCTTTAATCACAAAAGAACAAGAAGTACAGGATTTCGAATTTATCCTTGAAACTAGTTGAATTAGTTTCATGTGGTGACAATACTTTTTGCTTTCCGAATGAATGCTTGAACAGTGCATATGTCTTTTGAATTTGTTGTTTTGAGAATGTTAAAATTGTTGGCTCTTGAAAGAATGAGGGAAAAAGAGAACTGTTATTGAGGATCTGAAAAATCATCAAATTGATTCTTGAAGCAAGAAAAAGCAGTGATTCAAAAAAAAATAAAAAAAACGAAAAGAAAAGAAAGAGAAAAAGAAAAGAAAAAAATAAAGTTGTGATCCAAGGCAAAAAGAGTGTGCTTAAGAACCCTGGACACCTCTAATTGGGGATTCTAGCAAAGCTGAGTCACAATCTGAAAAGGTTCACCCAATTATGTGTCTGTGGCATGTATGTATCCGGTGGTAATACTGGAAGACAGAGTGCTTTGGGCCACAGCCAAGACTCATAACATAGCTATGTTCAAGAACCATTATACTAGGAGAATCAATAACACTATCTGAGTTCTGAGTTCCTATAGATGCCAATCATTCTGAGCTTCAAAGGATAAAGTGAGATGCCAAAACTGTTCGGAAGCAAAAAGCTACTAGTCCCGCTCATCTAATTGGAGCTAAGTTTCCTTGATATTTTGGAGTCTCTAGTATATTCTCTTCTTTTTATCTTATTTTGATTTTCAGTTGCTTGGGGACAAGCAACAATTTAAGTTTGGTGTTTTGATGAACGGATAATTTGTACGCTTTTTGGCATTATTTTTAGTATGTTTTTAGTATAATTTAATTAGTTTTTAGTATATTTTTAGTAGTTTTTAGTTAAAAGTCACTTTTTTGGACTTTACTATGAGTTTTTGTGTTTTTCTGTGATTTCAGGTATTTTCTGACTGAAATTGAGGGTCCTGAGCAAAAATCTGATTCAGAGGCTGAAAAGGACTGCAGATGCTGTTGGATTCTGACCTCCCTGCACTCGAAGTGGATTTTCTGGAGCTACAGAAGCCCAATTGGCGCGCTCTCAACGGCGTTGGAAAGTAGACATCCTGGGCTTTCCAGCAATGTATAATAGTCCATACTTTGCCCGAGATTTGATGGCCCAAACCGGCGATGCAAATCAGCTTCAGAATTCCCAGCGTTTAACGCTGGAACTGGCATAAAAATTGGAGTTAAACGCCCAAACTGGCATAAAAGCTGGCGTTTAACTCCAGAAAAAGTCTCTACACATGAAAGCTTCAATGCTCAGCCCAAGCACACACTAAGTGGACCCAGAAGTGGATTTTTACGTCATTTACTCATTTCTATATACCCTAGGTTACTAGTTCACTATTAATAGAATCTTTTGACATTGTATCCGGACCTCATGACACTTTACACGTTTCTTTGTGTACCTTCCACGGCATGAGTCTCTAAACCCCATGGTTAGGGGTGAGGAGCTCTGCTGTGTCTTGATGGATTAATGCAATTACTACTGTTTTTCATTCAATCATGCTTGCTTCCATTCTAAGATATTACTTGTTCTTAAACCGGATGAATGTGATGATCCGTGACACTCATCATCATTCTCAACTATGAACGTGTGCCTGACAACCACCTCCGTTCTACCTTAGATTAAGTGGATATCTCTTGGATTCTTTAATCAGAATCTTCGTGGTATAAGCTAGAACTGATGGCGGCATTCAAGAGAATCCGGAAGGTCTAAACCTTGTCTGTGGTATTCTGAGTAGGATTCAATAACTGAATGACTGTGACGAGCTTCAAACTCCTGAGGGCTGGGCGTTAGTGACAGACGCAAAAGAATCACTGGATTCTATTCCAACCTGATTGAGAACCGACAGATGGATAGCCGTGCCGTGACAGGGTGCGTTGAACATTTCCACTAAGAGGATGGGAGGTAGCCACTGACAACGGTGAAACCCTTGCATACAGCTTGCCATGGAAGGAGCCTTGCGTGCTTGAAGAAGAAGACAGTAGGAAAGCAGAGATTCAGAAGATGGAGCATCTCCAAAACCTCAACCTGTTCCCCATTACTGCAAAACAAGTACTTATTTCATGTTCTTTTACTTTTCACAATCAACCTTGATAATTATTGATATCCTGACTAAGATTTACAAGATAACCATAGCTTGCTTCAAACCGACAATCTCCGTGGGATCGACCCTTACTCACGTAAGGTATTACTTGGACGACCCAGTACACTTGCTGGTTAGTTGTGCGGGGTTGCAAAAGTGTGATTGCAATTTCGTGCACCAAGTATAATATGGATGTTCGATTTAATACGTTAATGAATGGTTATTTCTATTGGTGCCCGGATGATTATTTTTAAGAGGATTAGGAATTGTGTGTTATTAGTTACAAGAATTATAATGTGGATGTTCGCTTCAGTAGGTTAGTGGATGGTTATTTCTATTGGTATCAGATGGTTATTTCTAACAGAATAAGGAATTGTGTGTTATTAGCTACAAGTAGTATAAGGTGGATGTTCGATTTAATAAGGGAACGGATGGTTATTTCCATTATTTGTTGTGATTCAACATGTGTGTGGATGGATACTCTTATTACCTGTGTTGTTCTTTACTATTAGCTTTTAGGCAGCCTTAACAACATGCAAGAAAATCAGATGATTTGCAAAAGAAATAAACCATAGAAATGGAATTTGCCAAGAAAATTTAGGAATTCTGTTGTAACAAAACTCCAACCTATAGACACAAAAAGAAGTCGTCAAAAATTGAGTGTATGGTTTGAAAACTAAGTACAACTATTGCTTTCTCCCTTTCCGGTTCTTCTTCACAGGTAATTCTCCCACTCTTTTCATCAATGTCCTTGTGCTTGGTGCTGTGAAGGGTGATTAACCATTGTTCATATCCTGGGTCGAGCTGTCCGACCCGGGATGTTCAACAGACAAAGCGACCGACCTCTTTAGGTCAGGACAACCCGACCTCTTTCCAAAGAGCTCGGCCAAGTCATCAGAAAAGCCCAAAGAAGGGCCCAAATAGAGGAACACGCCCCAAATCCCAAGGCAGCCCAAGCCTACAGAGGGAAGGGCGGTTCCCATAAAAGATAAGCTGACCTCACCTAGAAGATAAGATAAGATAAGACAACTAACTTATTTATCTAAAAAGGTCACTCCACACCATTATAAATACACTGGAGTACCCAAGTATAACTCATACTCCGATTCTACTCAATATCTATTTAATACCCTTGCTAACTTAAGCATCGGAGTCCCTTGCAGGTACCCCCCACCCTTCGGTGACAAGGGATCAGCAGCACTTTCAGTTCCACAAGTCGGACACACCAGCTCCGGCCGCTATACACCTGCCGGACACGTCGGCTCCGACCAACACAGAAGATCTCGACCGAGATCGACCTACAGTTTCAGGTAACCCTCGGAACAACCACCTTTTCTTGTTTCTTTGACAGTTGTGGCGTACACGTCCGTCATTTTGCTCCAACAAAGATCACACCGGCTCAATTGATTCATTGTGTGCTCCCATGACAATATCCAATATCAGCTCACGTTTCATTGACAGAAACATTTTCTATGTAGTGTTTAACATATCAGCACATTGTTTAATGTGTCAAATTAACATGAAATGGTAAAAACAAATTAAACAGAGACCGACCGGTTAACTTACATCATTCTATTCATCTAAGTTACAATCTTCAGTCCATGTCTCCATGAATTTAATGACATAGAAGCCACAATCCCAACTACATAATCAAGTAAAAATGATGCCATCAATAAAATATCAATACTAAAGCCACTGCCAATAGATTCATTTATTGGGTTTATTTCTTGGTACTACATACTCGTTTGGTTGCATGGGGACTTTGGCATATGCACCATTGGCCCATTCGTACTTCGGTCATATGTTGGAATGACCACTTTAGACATGTCTTCAATTAGCCGTCCTTGTAAATCACTCAGCAATATCTCTTTAGCATATGTTTAATAAGGTTCATGTATTCATAAATAATGCTTAAGGGGCATATGAATCTAGTTTCTTCCATGCATCTTCATGTGCCTCATCATGAAGACTATCGATTACCATAATCCTTTTTCTTGCCACGTCAAATGCATACAGCCACCAATGTCTTCTTGAACACATCGGAATAAACCACTGTAACAATAATTCACGTATAACAACAGAGTCAAATATTACCTGCATGGTGTACCATGCAGGACAAGCAGATGAAATCCTACACAAGTGAAACAATCATCCCCATTCATGGGCACCAATAGGAGATACAACTCTCGTCCCAATTATGATGAATACTATTCAACAAGTACTATTCAACAATTCGGTCACGAAAACACATGAGGAATTGTCCTACATATTCAACAAACACCTAGCAAAGTATGCAAAATAATTGACACGGACAAATACGTTCTCGTCTAAATATGCTATATCATTCAACACGTAAAATACACCAATGACTCACCCATTTTCTTTTTGCTGCATCCACTTTGTTAAAGAATCTGGTATCCTCTCCAAAGTTTGAACCCAAGCCTTCATACACTGGAATTGGCCCGTTATGGAACGAATTGAGGTTATGCTATTGTATGACTGTTTCCTGTTATTAGAGGATCAGTCAGCTATAAAGTGTCAACAATCAGTTGCGAAAAAAGTATATTATTCATACTAATATTCCTGGACACACATAGTAGAAATCACGATTGAATCTCACTGTGTAACACATCTATTGAATGATCTGCGGTGCAAAATTAAAAAGCACGATATAACGTGTACGAAGAACGTAATAAGTGAAACTAAACCATGGAGATTAATCACTTACGTTGCTCTTGACCCAACCACATGCTTTCATTGTACATAGATCCTTCTTCAACAGCCGAAGATATGGCCTACCTTCGTAGGTTGCCAACAGCTCCTCTTCATTGAGGGAAGAATTCAGAATCTAACCTCGGACCATGTCCTCCTTATCCTCTCCTAACTTGACATCCTTAAGACTTTGATGTACTGATGTGATAGGGGGTGTGGTTGGTGGCTTCTCAAGCTGTGTCAAGCCAAGCAAAAAACTAGGCCTTCCGGGACTCGGGGTATGGTAGCGTGACTTCTTCGCCATCACGGTCTTCATGGGTTCCATATCTAATGGCTTGGTGTATCTCTTCTGTTCAACTTTTAACAATATCTCCTCCACTTTTGGATACTGCACGAAGTTCAAGTCAAACTCTCTGCACCGAAAGTAACAAAGTTAGACAACACAGTTAGCTCGGATTGAAATCACACAAAAATCAAGATACAACCAACTCATATCTACAACAGATGTTAACTGATAGAGCTTACCTGTCAAAATCATATTCAATAACTTGCACAAGTGCTGTGGAAGGTGTAACTGGATCCACTTGCTGCGCATCTGACGGTTTGGCATCATGATTTAGCTGCTCGCCAGGCAGGTTCGAGCTGTCATGGAATAGACGACGCTTTCTTCGAGCAATTGGCACGTTATCGTCATCGTCAGAGTTTGAAACAACTGCAAGTCTCTCCTTGCGCCTCGGGGCAACACGTGCTGTACTGCTGCCTTTACCGGATTTTGGTCTAACGATGGGCAGCTTTCGTCGCGTGCCTATCTTGCTTTCCTAGGTAAGGAATATCAACCGAGTTATCAGGTTTTTAGAAAGAAACAACTATGTTATAAACTCGCATACAAATCAACGACCACAATAGAAAATTCAATTCGTAAAAATGCTATGTTGTTTCCTATGAGAACCTACATATCACTATGTTAATATCCATTCCAAATACAATTAGAGTTGAACATCGAATACATCTAACACAGCACAAAACCATATTCGGCATCCAACCCCAACAACATCAACATGAGATCAGAGTAATTAATTCACGAAGTCAACCTATATCTATAAGAATATGAACTCACTCCTTGCGCCGCTGTATGGCTTCCAGGAAGTTTTAATTCAGATGGCCTTGATGGTGTTTCAGTTGGTTTCTTACGGTTCCCATTTGTAACAGATGCCTCCTTGCATTCATGTGTAATTTCAGCGAGAAATTCATATAACAACTTTACTAAGTTTGACATACAGGTACACTGATGTGAAACCTATAAAACATCCAAATGCTATATGAGCATGCATCCAATTGTGCAATTACAAATAAACACTTCTAATTATCATATGATCTAACTGCCTATGACTTTAATGTTGCATGTACTTTACATTCCAATAGGCACATTACCTTCTAAACTGCTCTAGTCCTGCATTCTCTATTTCCGCTCATTTTTTTGGATGCGAATTTTGCACCCTTCTTCCTGATTCAAATTTGGGGTCCTCACGAACTTTTGCCCTATTTCCGATGCCACCCTAATATCAAAAGGTCAACTGAGGTTACAAACTAATCATCTGAAATTCCATGCTAGAAAATTCTAACTGTTTTATTGGATTATAATATAATAGAGAATATATTATCCATCTTAGTACCTCATCAAGGACATTGGTTGCCTTTTTTTCAAGTTCTGATGCAGTCCATGCAGTCACCCATGGCTCTGGTTCTCGACAGCTCTCTAGTAGATCATGCCTCAGCCACTGAAAGTACAACAGCTGGATGGAAAGGTTGAACGGTTAATTAGTTCAAACTGAAGTAGGATAAATAAGTAGTTGAACAGTTAAACTTACTATCAGGACAAACATGCAGCCGCCACAAATTTCAAGTTTCTTATTTTGGTGTGTTTCTATCACTTTCCCCAACCACTTGAATGTCTTCTGTGCCCAATTAAATTTGCTAGGATCTGAGACATCCAGAATCGGAGGTATGTGCCACGGAGAAATGATTTGTTGACTGTTCATACCCTGGGTCGAGCTGTCCGACCCGGGATGTTCTACAGGCAAAGTGACCGACCTCTTCAGGTCAGGACAACCCGACCTCTTCTCAAAGAGCTTGGCCAGATCGCAAGAAAGCCCAAACAAAGGGCCCAAATAGAGGAACACGCCCCAAAAGGCGGCCCAAGCCTACAGAGAGAAAGGCGGTTCCCTTAAAGATAAAGATGACCTCACTTAAAGATGAAGATAAGATAAGATAACTAACTTATCTTATCCACAGAAGGCCACATCTCACCATTATAAATACACTGGAGCACCCAGGTATAACTCATACTCCGATTCTACTAAATACCTGCTTAATACCCTTGCTAACTTAAGCATCGGAGTCCCTTGCAGGTACCCCCCACCCTCCGGGGACGAAGGATCAGCACCACCACCAAGTCCAACAAGTCGGACACACCAGCTCCGGCCGCCGTACACCTGCCGGACACGTCGGCTCCGACCAGTACAGAAGATCTCATCCGAGATCGACCTACAGTTTCAGGTAACCCTCGGAACATTGGCGCCGTTGCTGGGGAACCTGAAAGTCATCCCATTAACATGGCGTATGACCATGACAACGACCACGATTCAGGTTTGGAAGACAGAACGCTGCATAAAAACGCGGACACGATACTCAAAAATACTCCAGAAACCAACGGAGACAAAAATTCATCAAATCCAGGAGTAATAGAAGCACTTCAAAATCGATTGGAACAACTTGAGAAAGAAGCCCAACATCAACGTGAAAAAGAAGAAGATCTACGCCGGGAAATAAGGCGACGCCGAGAATTAGAAGATAAGCTCATAAAACTTGAAGCTGATCTCAAAACTAAAGCCACTCGACCATCCACGGGGGATAATTCTCAAAAAGATCAAGATCCATTTACCAGAGAAATTATGAAAACCAAAATTCCAAAAGATTTTAAGCTCCCAGATATGACTCCATATGACGGTACCTCCGACCCCAACCATCACCTCAGCAACTTCAGAAGTAGAATATACCTCACCGATGCTTCAGATGCAGTTCGTTGCAAAGCCTTTCCAACAACTCTCACCAAGACAGCCATTAAATGGTTCGACAACCTACCTCCAAAATCCATCTCGAGTTTCGACGACCTGGCCAAGAAGTTTCTGGCCCGATTCTCCATACAAAAGGATAAAACCAAACACGCGCCTAGCCTACTAGGGATCAAGCAAGGAGATCGAGAAAGTCTTCGCAACTACATAGAGAGATTCAACAAAACATGCATGGACATACAAAATCTGCCAACAGAAGCTGCCATCATGGGCCTCATAAATGGCCTACGAGAAGGACCATTCAGCCAATCTATATCAAAAAGATACCCGACATCCCTAGATGAAGTACAAGAGCGAGTGCAGAAGTACATTAACATGGAGGAAAATTCTCGACTTGGCGAAGCCTCAAGGTCCGGTTCTGCCTACCGAGATAAAGAATCCAAGAAAAAGGAAGATCGCCCTGGAGAGAAAATCAAGAAATATCACAACTACACCATCTTAGGGTATCCTTGGTAGACGTTTACAAAGAAGTCTACCATACGGAAAAAATCTCTCCAGCTCGGCCACTTAAAGGCAAAAGAGGAGGGGAAAATCGGAATGAGTACTGCGAATATCACCGACTCCGAGGGCATTCCACCAACGAATGTTTCGACTTGAAAAATGTCATAGAAAAATTAGTTCGAGAAGGAAAGTTAGATCGGTTCTTGGCCAACCGGGACGAAGAACCAAGGAAAAGAAGGAGAGATGAGGACGTCGGACGACCTGAACGATCGCCTCGCACACCAGAAAGGCATGTCCATGTGATACATGGCGGATTTGCTGGGGGAGGAATCTCCAAATCATCCCGCAAGCGACACCTCAAAGAGGTATACCATGTCGAAGGACAGAAGGAGACGCCAGACATCCCGGCAATCACGTTTACTAAAGAAGATGCGTCTGGAATCATCTCGGGACATGACGACCCCATGGTCATCACGATCATATTGGCAAATGCCAACCTCCACCGCACACTAATCGACCAGGGAAGCTCTGCCGATATCTTATTCAAAACTGTCTTCGACAAACTCGGCCTAGAAGAAAAAGAGCTAAGAGCATACCCAAACAGTCTGTTCGGACTGGGAGATGTCCCAGTTCAACCACTGGGATACGTATCGCTGCATACAACCTTCGGAAAGGGGAACCAATCCAGAATACTCAAGATAGACTACATCGTGGTCGACGTAAGCTCAGCCTACAATGCCTTAATAGGTCGGACAACGTTAAATCAACTCGGTGCAATAGTTTCAACTCCACATCTATGTATGAAATTCCCAACTGCAGAAGGGATAGCTACGATAAAGGCGGATCAAAAGATGGCATGTCGCTGTTATAACGAAAGCCTAAACCTCCGAGGTGAAGGAGGGGAGTTCCACACAATCGAGCTCGGTGGAGTTCAGAGGCGAAAAGAACTCCGACCACAACCCGAAGGAGAAGTAGAAAGAATCCAGATTGGAGATACCTCGGATAAAACAACTAATATTGGCACGATCCTAAAAGGAGACATAAAGGAATCACTAATACGGTTCCTACGAGATAATATTGATCTCTTCGCATGGAAAGCCGCCGACATGCCAGGTATTGATCCCAAACTAATGAGCCACAAATTGGCAGTCTATCCGGGATCCCGGTCGGTACAACAAAGACGGAGAAAACTTGGACCAGAACGAGCTCAGGCTGTAGAAGAACAAGTACAAGCACTGCTTGAGGCCGGGTTCATAAGGGAAGTCAAATATCCACCATGGTTAGCAAACGTCGTCTTGGTGAAAAAGTGAAATGGGAAGTGGCGAATGTGCACCGACTACACCGACCTCAACAAAGCCTGTCCGAAGGACCCCTACCCACTCCCAAGCATCGACGCTCTAGTAGATGCTTCATCGGGATACAAGTATCTCTCATTCATGGACACATACTCAGGGTACAACCAGATACCAATGTATCCGCCAGATCAAGAAAAAACCTCATTTCTTACACCTAAGGCAAATTATTGCTACATTGTGATGCCTTTCGGCCTGGAAAATGCAGGAGCCACTTATCAAAGGCTAATGAATAAAGTCTTCTCAGATCACATCGGAAAAATCATGGAGGTCTACGTGGATGATATGTTAATAAAGACGCAAAGCGAAGAGACATTGCTAACCGATTTGATTCAAGTATTCGATACTATAAGGAAGCACGGCATGCGGCTCAACCCAGCTAAATGAACCTTCGCAGTAGAAGCGGGTAAATTTTTAGGATTTATGCTCACACAAAGAGGAATCGAGGCAAATCCAGATAAATGCCAGGCCATACTCAACATGAAGAGCCCAATCTGCGTTAAAGAGGTACAACAGCTCAATGGAAGGTTGGCAGCCTTGTCCAGATTCCTAGCAGGATCAGCGATAAGATCCCTCCCTTTCTACGCTACCTTAAAGAAGGGAAAGAACTTCGAATGGACAGCGGAATGTGAACAAGCCTTCAAAGACTTCAAAAAATTTTTAGGGCAACCACCTATCCTATCTCGACCACAAAAGGGAGAATCACTCATACTATACCTCGCAGTAGGAAGGCGGGCAATAGCCTCAGCGCTGATTCAAGAAGACGAAAGAGGACAGCAACCCGTCTACTTTATTAGTAAAGCACTACAGGGATCCGAGCTGAACTACCAGAAAATAGAAAAGTTTGCCTACGCTCTGATCCTCACATCCGGCGACTTCGTCCATATTTCCAAACGCATACCATTAAAGTTCGAACCAACCAACCCATAAAAGGGATATTGCAGAAAACAGATCTAGCAGGAAGAATCCTGCAATGGGCAATCGAGTTGTCCGAATTCGACCTCCAATACGAGGCACGTACAGCAATCAAATCGCAATACTTGGCCGACTTCATCGCGGAATTCACAGACATCCCGGAAATCCCATAGAATGGAACATATATGTGGACGGATCCTCGAATAAAACAGGAAGCGGTGCGGGTGTGATAATTGAAAGCAATCAAGGAACTCAACTCGAGCTCTCCCTTAAATTCGGATTCCCGGCCTCAAATAACCAGGCAGAATACGAAGCACTACTAGCTGGTCTGAAGCTGGCTACGGAGGTTGGAGCTCAGAAACTCAACATCTACAGTGACTCACAAGTCATCACCTCACAATAACAGGAAGCTACCAAGCCAAAGATCCGACCATGAAAAAATATTTGGATAAAACCAAAGAACAGCTCAGACAACTCGGGGAATATAGGATCCACCACATACCTCGTGAGCAAAATGCCCGAGCTGATGCCCTTTCAAAATTAGCCAGCACCAAACCAGGGAGCAATAACAGAAGCCTCATCCAGGAGGTACTACAGAACCCGTCAATAGCGGAAGAAGAAAGAATCCTAGCCATAATAGGTCGGGATCAAGGATGGATGACCCCCATAATAAACTACCTCAAAACAGAAGAACTCCCTACGGATGAAAGGGAGGCAAAGAGGTTAAAAAGGGAGGCACAGTACTACACCATCATAAACAACACACTTTACAAAAGAGGGATATCGACACCTTTACTAAAATGCGTACCAACTTCCAACACAAAGGAAGTCTTGGAGGAAGTACACAGCGGCATTTGTGGTAATCATCTCGGAGCGCAAGCTTTCACCAAAAAGATACTCCGGGCGGGATTCTATTGGCCAACTCTACAAAAGAAGGCTACAGAATTTGTAAAGACATGTCCACCATGCCAGAAGCATGCCAAATTTCACATCGCCCCACCAGAAAAGCTTATCAGCGTGACTTCACCCTGGCCATTTGCGAAATGGGGACTCGACCTTCTCGGACCCTTCCCACAGGGATCGGGACAAGTAAAATTCTTCATAGTAGGAGTAGACTATTTCACAAAATGGATCGAGGCCGAACCCCTGGCCAACGCCACCGCTCAAAGAAGTCGAAAATTCCTATATAGGAATATTATTACAAGGTTCGGGGTACCATACTCCATCACCACGGACAACGGTACCCAATTTACAGAAGAAGGCTTCAGAAAACTGGTGGCCGACTTGAACATAAAACACCAGTTCACCTCCGTTGAACATCCCCAAGCCAATGGACAAGCCGAAGCGGCCAACAAAGTTATATTGACCGGATTAAAGCGGAGGCTACAAGAAGCAAAGGGAGCTTGGGCCGAGGAAGTTCCACAGATCCTATGGACATATCGAACAACCCCTCATTCCACTACAAACGAATCACCATTCCGACTAGCATACGGAGCGGAGGCAATGATTCCAATAGAAATCGAAGAAGGATCTCCCCAAGTAGTCCACTACAATGAACAAGCAAACTCCCAACTTCAGAGAGAAGAGCTCGACTTGTTACCCAAAATCCAAGAAAGAGCTCAGATCAGGGAGGAAGCCCTAAAGCGACGGATGGCTTCCAGATATAATCAAAAGGTAGTGCCGAGAAGTTTTGCAGAGAATGATCTCATCTTAATCAGAAATGACATCGGAACAACTCGACCCGGAGAAGGAAAGCTGGCAGCAAACTGGAAAGGACCCTACCGAATCATTGAAGTACTGGGGAAGGGCTATTACAGACTGTCCAAGCTTGATGGACGAGAGTTTCCTCGATCATGGCACGCCTACAACCTAAGAAGGTACTATAGTTAGAATAGGTAAAGAGATCTCACTAAATGGATGCGCTCTTTTTCCTGAAAAGGTTTTTTAATGAGGCACCATATCGAGACCTAGAATCACACCCGACTTAAAGGGACAACGAAACTCCCACATGTATATATTTGCATTTTTCCTTTGAATAAAGATATTCTACAAGATTCCAAGACGCATTAAATCTGAAGTATTCATCGTCCGATTATAAAGCAACAGGTCGGCAGAAAGTGAAAAACAAATTCACTGCGCGACCACGATAAAGACAAATCGTCCAATAAAGGTGAAAACGCGATTCACCCAAAAGACGATCTAAAGACGCCAACCATTTTCTACAAATCGGCAAAGATGAACGCAGAATAATGTAAGAAATTATCGAAAGCAATCCAAAAAAAGAACCTGACGAGGTCTTACGGATAGCTAATATAATAACTTAAAAGACTGGCCGACGTTCAGAAATCGGACCAAGTCAACACAAGTTATAAGTAAACCCTGGAAAGAGGTCTGGCCAACCCTATTAAAGAGGATTACTTTAACTTAGAAGGGCCTGATATAACAAAGTCAGCCCAAAATTAAAAAGTTATACAAGTAGTCCCTGAAAGAGATCTGACAAAAAGATACAAGAAAGAGGACTACGAAAAATAACTTAAAGGAGACCGATATAACCAAGTCGGACTCCTACCATTAAAAAAGTTATCAAGTAGTCCCTGAAAGAGATCTGACAAAAGATCCAAGAAAGAGGACTGGTGCACGAAATTGCAATCACACTTTTGCAATCCCGCACAACTAACCAGCAAGTGTACTGGGTCGTCCAAGTAATACCTTGTGTGAGCAAGGGTCGATCCCACAGAGATTGTCGGCTTGAAGCAAGCTATGGTTATTGTTCATACCCTGACCGAGCTCCCCAAACTCGGGAAGGTCATAGAAGGTCCGACCTCGTCCCAAGGCCCACGCCTGAGGTCGGACCTCGGACAAATAAGCTAAGAAGGCCCATCAAAAGGAACGAAGCCCAAAACCTAAAGGCCGAAAAGGCCTAGGAAAGGCGGTTCCGCAAAGATAGGGATAAAAACTCCCAAAAGATAAGATAAGATAAGAATATCTTATCCAGGGAAGATCACAGCCAACTACTATAAATACACTGGAGCACCCAGGTATAACTCATACTCTGATTCTACTCAATACCTGTTTAATACCCATGCTAACTTAAGCATCGGAGTCTCTTGCAGGTACCCCCCACCCTCCGGTGACGAAGGATCAGCAGTGCAGCCAGTCCAACAAGTCGGACACGACAGCTCCGGCCGTCTCCCACCAGCCGGACACGTTAGCACCAACCAGTACAGAAGATCTCGTCTGAGATCGACCTCCAGTTTCAGGTAACCCTCGGAACATTGGCGCCGTTGCCGGGAACCTGGAAGTCATCCCTCTACCATGGCGGACGACCCCTCCAACAATGACCGCGCGGCATCAGAACAAGAGGAGGAAGTTGACACCGGAGAACGACCGGACAGCCCTCTATCACCACGCACTCCAGGAGGAAACAAACAGAATCGCCCAAAGACGTCACTCCCAAACAAAGATCTACAAAAAGAAAAGAGCTCGGAAATTCTAGAAGCAGTCCGGGCACAACAAAACCGACTAAAACAACTCGAAGAGGACATAAAGAAGCAAAAAGAAACTGAACAAGATCTGAGAAGGGAAGCTCGCAAGCGCAGAGAATTAGAAGAAAAACTGCGGAAAATAGAGGCCAACCTGAAAGATCGGTCAGACCGCGGCCCCACCCCCGAAGGCAACCATGATCCCTTCACGCAAGAGATCATGAAGGAGAAGGTACCGCGAAACTTTAAACCACCCGATATGGATCTCTACGACGGCACCACCGACCCAAGTCACCACCTCAGCAACTTCAGAAGCAGAATGTACCTAGTCGACGCCTCCGACGCGATTCGGTGCAAAGCCTTCCCCACCACTCTCACCAAATCAGCCATGAAGTGGTTCGACAACCTGCCACCTAGATCAATCACCAGCTTCGAAGACCTAACCAAAAAATTCCTAACAAGATTCTCCATTCAAAAGGACAAAGCAAAACATGCCCCCAGTCTACTCGGGATCAAACAGGGTAACCAAGAAACTCTCCGAGAGTACATGGAGCGATTCAACAAAGCCTGCCTGGACATACAACACTTGCCCACTGAAGCAGCCATCATGGGACTAGCAAACGGCCTAAAAGAGGGACCGTTTAGCCAATCCCTATCCAAACGATACCCGACCTCCCTATACGAGGTGCAGGAACGGGCAGAAAAATATATCAACATGGAGGAAACCTCCCAGCTAAGAGATTCTTCTAGGAAGGAATCAACCTACCCGTTCCGAGATCGAGATCGGGAACAGAAGAAGAAAGAAGAATCCAACTCGGGCAAGCCACGGAAGTATCATAGCTACACTCCCCTCCGAGTTTCCCTGGTAGACATCTACAGAGAAGTATACCACACCGAAAAAATCCCACCGCCCCGACCTCTAAAACACAAGAGAGCAGGGAGAGATCGGTCCGAATACTGTGAATACCACAAGCTCTACGGCCATCCTACTAACGACTGCCACGACCTAAAAAATGTTATAGAAAAGCTAGCCAGAGAAGGAAAACTCGACAGATACATAGCAGAGAAGGGAGAAGAGACCAAAAAGAGAAGGAGGGGAGATAACGAAGATCGGGCTGAGCAAACCCCACGAACCCCTGAAAGACACGTGCACATGATAAATGGAGGTTTTGCAAGCGGAGGAACATCCAGATCCTCGCGAAAAAGACACCTCAAAGAAGTCTATCATGTCCGAGAAGACAGTCCCCTGCCCGAGTTGCCTACCCTCTCATTTACCCGAGAAGATGCTCAAGGGATAATACCCGGGCACGACGATCCAATGGTGGTCACCATTATCCTAGCAAACGCCAACCTACATCGAACCCTGATTGACCAGGGAAGCTCAGCAGATATCCTGTTCAAAGCGGCCTTCGATAAGCTCGGACTTGAAGAAAAAGAGCTAAAGGCCTATCCCACCGACCTATTCGGACTAGGGGACACCCCGATCCATCCCTTAGGATACATCTCGCTACATACTACCTTTGGAAGAGGCGAACAGTCCAGAACATTAAGCATCGACTACATTATAGTCGACGTCACTTCAGCATACAATGCCCTCATTGGGCGACCAACCCTAAACAGACTAGCAGCTATAGTCTCAACCCCGCACCTCTGTATGAAGTTCCCTACCACAAAGGGAATCGCTACCCTAAAAGGCGACCAAAAACTAGCACGGCGATGCTACAACGAAAGCCTGAGCCTAAAAGGGAAAGAGGTCAATACAATAGAACTCGGACGAGTTCAAACCCGAGAAGACCTCCGGCCACAACCAGAGGGAGAAACCGAAAAAATCCAAATCGGGAACACACCTGAAAAAATAACAAACGTAGGAGCGAACCTCGAAGCAGGCCTAAAAGAGGAACTCATAACCCTCTTAAAAGAGAATTCCGACCTCTTCGCCTGGAAAGCCTCCGACATGCCAGGCATAAGCCCCGACCTGATGTGCCATAAGCTATCAGTATACCCGGGGTCTAGACCTGTCCAACAAAGACGCCGGAAACTCGGGCCTGAGCGCATACAAGCAATAGAAGAACAAGTACAAGCACTACTAAATGCAGGGTTCATTAGGGAAGTAAAATACCCCTATGGCTCGCAAACGTGGTCCTGGTAAAAAAGCCCAACGGAAAATGGAGGATGTGCGTCGATTACACGGATCTCAACAAAGCCTGCCCCAAGGACCCATATCCACTACCAAACATCGACGCCTTAGTAGACGCAGCCTCAGGCTATAGATATCTCTCCTTCATGGACGCATACTCGGGATACAATCAAATCCCGATGTACGGACCCGACCAAGAAAAGACCTCATTCATAACCCCAAGGGCAAACTACTGCTACGTAGTAATGCCCTTCGGGCTGAAGAACGCAGGGGCAACCTACCAGAGGCTAATGAACAAAGTGTTCTCAGAGCACATCGGACTACAACTAGAGGTGTACGTCGACGACATGCTGGCGAAGACACAAGAAGACGGAAACTTGCTGACCGACCTCACCAGTGTCTTCGGCACCCTCAGAAAACACAACATGAGACTCAACCCGACAAAGTGCACCTTCGCCGCAGAAGCCGGAAAATTCTTAGGCTTCATGTTGACTCAAAGGGGCATCGAAGCAAACCCGGACAAATGCCAAGCGATACTCAATATGAAAAGCCCGACCTGTGTCAAAGAAGTACAACAGCTGAATGGAAGGCTGGCCGCCCTATCAAGATTTCTGGCAGGATCAGCGATAAAATCACTACCTCTCTACTCACTCCTAAAGAAAGGGAAACCCTTCTCATGGACCCCGGAGTGCGAAAAAGCCTTTCAAGAATTCAAGGAATTCCTCGGGCAGCCACCAATCCTAACCCGACCTTTAAAAGGGGAAGAGCTCGTATTATACCTCTCGGTCGGACATCGGGCAGTCGCTTCAGCATTAATACGGGAAAATGACCAAGGACAACACCCCGTATACTTTGTGAGCAAGGCACTGCAAGGGGCCGAATTAAACTATCAGAAAATAGAAAAATTCGCCTACGCCCTAGTATTCACAGCTCGGAGGCTCCGTCCCTACTTTCAAGCCCACACCATCAAAGTCCGGACAAACCAACCCATGAGACACATCCTGCAAAAAACAGACCTGGCAGGACGAATACTGCGATGGGCGGTGGAGCTGTCCGAGTTCGACCTCCACTATGAAGCCCGGACTGCCATAAAATCTCAATACCTAGCCGACTTCATCGCAGAATATACTGAGACCCCTGGAACCCCACTCTCATGGAATCTGTACGTCGACGGGTCCTCAAACAAAACAGGAAGCGGAGCCGGGGTTATACTCGAAAGCGACCAAGGAACACGGATAGAACTATCCCTAAAATTCGAGTTCCAGGCTTCGAACAACCAAGCCGAATACGAGGCCCTACTAGCAGGTCTAAAGCTAGCCGAAGAGGTCGGGCCCAGAGAATCACGATCTCAGCGACTCCCAGGTCATCACATCTCAAGTAAATGGAAGCTACCAGGCCAAAGACCCAACTATGAAAAAATACCTGGATCAAACACAGGCACAATTACGCCACTTTTCAGAAATACAAATCCAGCACATACCTCGGGAACAAAACGCCTGGGCAGACGCCCTCTCAAAGCTCGCCAGCACCAAGCCCGGAGGCAACAACAGAAGTCTCCTCCAGGAAACTTTACAATCCCCCTCCGTGCTAAGATAGGAAGAAACGCTGAATATATCCAACCAACAGCAAGGATGGATGACCCCCATACTCAGCTACCTGAAGTCGGGAACTCTTCCCGCCGAAAGAAAAGAAGCTAAAAGACTCACGAAAGATGCCCAGAATTATACACTAATTCACGGCGTATTATACAGAAGAGGATTCACAAATCCCCTCCTCCGGTGCGTCCCGACCTCAGAAACAAATAACGTCCTTGAAGAAGTCCACGGAGGCATGTGTGGGAACCATCTCGGAGCTCGAGCATTATCTAAAAAGGTAGTCCGAGCCGGCTTCTACTGGCCGACCTTGCAGAAAGACGCAACGGAATTCGTGAAAATATGCCCCCCCTGCCAAAAACACGCCAATTTTCACAAGGCGCCGCCCGAAGACCTTATCAGCATCACTGCACCATGGCCCTTCGCAAAATGGGGACTCGACCTACTCGGCCCGTTTCCACAAGGACCGGGGCAAGTCAAATACCTCATTATAGGGGTCGACTACTTCACAAAGTGGATCGAAGCTGAACCCTTAGCCACTATTACGGCTCAGAAAAGCCGTAAATTCCTATACAAAAACATTGTCACGAGGTTCGGAGTCCCCTACTCCATCACAACAGACAATGGAACACAGTTCACGGACACAAGTTTTCAGAACTTGGTGGCCGAACTAAAAATCAAACAGCAATTCACATCGGTCGAGCACCCACAAGCCAATGGACAAGCAGAGGCTGCAAATAAAGTCATCTTGGCCGGGTTAAAAAGAAGACTCCAAGAGGCCAAAGGGGCATGGGTCGAAGAACTCCCCCAGGTACTATGGGCATATCGGACAACCCCGCACTCCACAACGGGAGAATCCCCATTCCGACTAGCTTACGGGATGGAGGCAATGATTCCTATCGAAATAGATGAAGGGTCGCCCAGAGTCATCTTCTACAACGAAGGAGGCAACCCTCAGGCACAAAGGGAAGAACTCGACCTCCTCCCCGAGGTCCGAGAAAGAGCCCGAATCCGCGAGGAAGCCTTAAAACGGCGAACGGCCCTCAGATACAATCAAAAGGTAATAAAGCGAAGTTCTCCATTCACGACCTGATTCTAATCCGAAATGACATCGGAACACAAAAGTCGGGAGAAGGAAAGCTAGCCGCAAATTGGAAAGGGCCCTACAAGGTAACAGAAGTCTTAGGGACAGGCTACTACAAAATATCCGACCTAGAAGGCAACAAACTGCCCAGGGCCTGGCACGCCTGTAATCTAAGACGGTACTACAGCTAGAAAAACTTAACCCGAGGTGTACTCTTTTTCCCTACAAGGGTTTTTAATGAGACACCCGGTTAAGTAGGATACCCGACCTGAAGGGTAAACACTTTGTAAATATTCTTTCTTTTTTTTAATACTAATCAAATTTCTCTATTTTCTCTTCCTCATGATGAAGCAAATCCTAGAAAGTACCCCACCAAGGCGCATTAATTTATGCTCGGCAAAACGCAAAAAATCATTTGCCAAGAGACCATACAAGGTCGGCAAAGATAAAGCGACGAGGTTCAAATTAATGTGAGAAGTTATAAAGTAACTCTGAAATGGCTCAAAAGGCCAAATAAAAAAGAGGTTACAAAAATAACTTAAAAAGGCCGACCAAACGACGAAGTCGGACCCAACAAAGGGAAAGTTATAAAGTAACTCTGAAATGGCTCGAAAAGCCAAAGAGATTACAGAAATAACTCAAAGAACCGACCAACGACAAAGTCGGACCTAACAAAAAGGAGGTACTCGAGCACCCGACTCCCGAGAAGAAGCTCGGACCCAAGAAAGAAGCCTTAAAACGGCAAGAACCAAGATTTCGAAAAAACTCTTACTAAAAAGTTGCTTTACAGAAGCAACTAAAAAGTACAAAGCGAAAGAACGAAATCGAAGGAAAACGCTAGCTAAAAAGTTGTTACCCGAAAACAACTAAAAAGCACAAAGCGGAAACAAAAGGTCAAAACGCTGGCTAAAAAGTTGTTACCCGAAAACAACTAAAAAGCACAAAAGCGGAAACAAAAGGTCAAAACGCTGGCTAAAAAGTTGTTACCCGAAAACAACTAAAAAGCATAAAAGCGGAAACAAAAGGTCAAGACGCTAGCTAAAAAGTTGTTATTCAAAAAACAACTAAAAAGCATAAAAGCGGGACAAAAAGTCAAAACGCGAACACCACATAAATAAAGCTAAAAAGTTACTACAAGTAGCTAAAAAGCAAAAGGTGTCCAAAAGCGTTCACAGTAACCATCCAAAAACAAAAGAGCCCACAGGTCGGGCAAAACACCAAAAATTACAGAGGGTCAAGGTCCTTTCCGGACTCCACATCAACAGAAGGCTGCGGGGCAAACATAGAAATCGGGACTGCATCGACAGCAACGTCACCCGGGTTGAAACCCCCACGCCAGATCCATCCCCGGCCAAGAGGAAGTCGGGTTCTCAACAGGAACTTCGAGGTCGGACGCCGGAACCTCATCCTCGTTTGGAGCAGGAACAATCTTTCCCTCCACAACGACGTATCCGTACTGAACAAGCTCAGATCTAGGTCGGGAGCAAGAACCCGGACCTGAGCCTTCAGATTTTCAAACATGGCATCCATACCCTTGGCCACGTGACCTTCCAGCTCATAAAATTGTCCTGCGCAGATTGCAGCTCCTCCTTTGTCTCCACAAGCTCGCATATAGCCGAGTATAATTCTCTGTAGCCGCCTTCGCCATCTCCTCAGATGTCTTCGCTGACGCCACAGCCGCAGTAGCCCTAGCTTTCTCCTTTCTCCAAAGAGGCTCCAGCTCAGTAATCCTAGCAGCCTTCAGTTGACTAATCTTATCAAGCTCGGACTGAGCCTTCTCAAGTCGGGAGCTGGTCGCACCAATGGGGGACTTCTTGAACTCCCGGCAATAGCGGCATGAAGACTGGCCATCCGGACACAGCTCCGCGCCATATACTGAAAATGATGCTCCATAGACGCATCATCAGTAGAAATAAAGGTCTGAGGAAGGATATGCTGCTCAATCCAACCTAGAGCATCAAAGTCCTTATCATTGAAACTGGCAAGCTCCTGAGAGGTCTTCTGCTTCTTAGGAGGAGGACCCGAGAACGGAGGAGGAGAAGAAGTAGCAGAGGTCGGAGGATCCTGGCTTACAGCTCGGAACTGAGGAGTCGGAATAGTCTTCGACCGAGTCTGAACACCCACGGTAGTCTTCTGCGGAGAGGATCGGACGAAGCATCCCCGGCCTCGAGATTTCGAGCAGCCATCGACTTCTTCGTCCGACGAAGAAATTTCATGGAATCCGCCTGAGAAGACATTCTGCAAGAATAAAAGGATTACCACAACAGAAATTCCACCAAAAATAAAGCAAAACACAAAGGAAAAGGTCGGAATCTCAAAGAGGTCGGGAACTACCTAACTCGGAACGGAGAAGCTTGGATCTCCCAACATTTTCTTCGTGTCCAAGTGAGGTGCCCGACCATAAACTGCTTACCACACCCACAAAGCCTGCTCCACCTCACTAGACTCTCAACGTATCTTAACAACCTACATTCTCCTGCCAACAAAGAGGAAAAGAAGGCTCCCCACTCTCATCTAGAAAGAAAGTCGGACGTCCCCAGTAGCCCGGACCTTGAAGTAATATTCTTAAAAATCGTGAAAAGACTCATCATACAGGGTACAGAACTTCCTCCCTGTTTCCCTAAAGGACCCAAGACACCTTCCCCCACCCGAACCGGCTTCGTCAACACAAACAAAT